>NC_046287.1:75129610-76575235 GCF_004115265.2 Rhinolophus ferrumequinum
ATTCATCCCTCAACATACAGTTCAAATATCACCCTCCCTAGCCACTTACTATTCCTCCTGCTTGGCTTGCTACAAAGTTTTTATTGAAGTGATGATCCTGTAAGATGCCTTCCTGTTTCTTTCCTACTAAGATACGAAGATTGTAACTTGTTTGTTTTGTCTTAGTAGTTGGCTGGAGCTGGCTAATACCAGTCTGTGAGAGATGAACACTAAATACTCAGCAATTTACAAACTGATTGTTAAAATTGTTAATAGTTTGAAATCGACCATGGTAGGAGTGTTTACACCGCAAAACTGACAACCACATATAAGGACTCTCTTTTTCCTCAAAGCGGTGGTTTGTGAGTGTAGTAGGTTCATCAGCATAATCTAGCCAAGTCCTTATTTATTCAATAGAATTGCTTGAGTTATTAATGTGACTTCAATTAGGTGAAAATTATTTGGGCACGAATATAAATATGAATAAAATATAAACAAAAATATGTACATATGTAAATATAAAAATGAAACAAAATTAACTATAGGAACAATGGTGGAATTTCATATAGTTATAATTTGAATTACAATCAGATTATAATAAACAAGTATGGATTTCCATTTTACAAGTACTTGGAGATTTTATTCCAAGAAAACATGATCTGTAGGGCTGTGTGATGAGTGGCTCAAATGCAGGGATGTTGACTTTTTTATCTTTATGTCATTACACATCATGCAGAATCTGGCTTGTGATTGATCCTCATTAAATTCTTATTAAGCAAATTTCCACATAACAATAGATTGTGTTTCTCTATCGAAAGAGTTGGCCATTTTTATCCACTCATATAGAACCACTGCTAAAACTGTCAGCACCCATATGGTAAAATTTTTGTTCAGAAACAAAACTTAAGCTAGTTTAATGCAAAAAAGAAGAAATTTTCTGGGAAAAAAACCCTGAAAAACAACTGCTATTTCTCCTGAGATATTGATTTTTAAGAATATTACTGTATATTGATATTTTGTTTGCTTACATTTATAATAACTGTAAATATATTTATGTATGTAGTAACTGTAGTATATGTAATAATCATATTTATATATTTTATATATTAACTATTTATAAAATTTCTTTGTATATATACAGAGGGTGCCAAAAAATGTGTACACATTTTAAGAAAGGAAAAACCTGTATTAAAATTGTAATACTCAATATACACTGTTAACAAAAGGTGAATACAAGTCTTGTGTATACATTTTTTTGGCACCCTAGGGATATATCTATATGTAAAACTACAATATTATAAGAAACCACAGCTACTTATAGCATATTGGAAAAATTATTTATGTACAGGATAAACAAAATGTTTTCACTTACACACATGTTTAGGTTATTATTCATTTCATGTACAAGTAACATTACTGGTTATCAATTTTCACAGCATTATCAGCAGAGGAGCTATGTAAAACAGTGGATCTCACTGCATACATGATGAGACCCACAGAGGCATATGCAAACCAGCCGAGGGTTAAGAACACCATTTCAGATAAATTTTGTCCAACACATTTATTTTACAGATGGGGAAGTAATATCAAGAGAGGTTGCTTTGATTTCTTCATCTTCATACAGTTGGCTAAGGGCATAGCCAGGGTTTTAATTCAGGTCATTGACTTTTAAGTTGACATGATTAATAGTATATGAATTTTGGTGTGTGTGTGTATGTGTGTGTGTGTTTGCTATGGGGGAGACAAGAGTGCTCTTCAGAAATTATTGAAAACTAAAGAACAACTAAAGAAAACTTTTAAACTTAGGGGATCTGATTAGCAATCCTGTCATGAACTGGGTACCCACAGAGGGGTTATCACTATTTGAATGACAAGCGAGTTACAAACTCAATCTCACAATTCATATTCAAGTGATTGAATAATGACTTTCATGTGTGTGTGTGTGTGTGCGCATGTGTTCTTTTACATTGTGTCCTTCATCCCTTACTGTTTTGTTTTATTAATTTTGAACTTCTTACCATAACGTAGTAAGATAACTTCCTGCATTGTTTCCTTATTTCTGATTTCATATTTATGATTTTGCAAAGTAGAGGAACATTATCAATAGTTTTATCAAACTACCATTAATACATAGTGAGGTTTAGAAAATAGTTCTCAACATATAAATGATTTTACTTACTTGATAATTGCTTCCTATTGGCTGTTCCATTTCCTCCCTCTCTAATAGAAGAAATTTTGAAAATCCATTTCAGCCAATTTATCTGATCATCTAAAACTCTTATCTAAGTGTGTTTTTCATACACCTTATTTTGGGCACAATATTTCCTCAAAAATCTCCCCTTGATTTTTCAGGAAGGTCAAGATATTTCTTATAATTTGGTTAAGTATGTCTCACAGCTTAAAATTTAAACTTATGGCCAAAGAATATAGATTCTCACTCACATGACATCCAAGATCATGCTAGTGGATAACTTATTCCAAACAGTCACAGTCACTTGTCTTATGGAAATTTTTTGTAACAATTGTCTCAGTGGGATTAATTTCATAACTCAAGGGTAAACTTGCTGGAATAAAGACAAATATCTTTCAGTTTTTACTGAGGGCAGGACCATATCATCTTTCTCTCCAGCACTTAGCATAATATCATGTACAAATAAATCGTCAATACACGTGTATCAAGCTAAACTAAATTTAAAAAAGATTCAAAATAAAAATCAACTCAGCTCTCCTAAATATTCATATTTTTTCAAAATGTCTTTCAGTTTGCATCATTATATTTTAATGAATATTTCTATAATGTTATTTATGTTAGAAATATATATATACATACTTATTAGCTTATTAGGTTATTTAAAATTAAAAATAAAAACAAATGATTTTTATGAAAATTAAAATAAAGTTTTATTTATTTATCTATTTATAACACAGAGACGATTTATTCTTCGAACTACTTAATGTTTATTGACCCCAAAAATGTTTTTTTGTACTAAAATACTCCAGGAAAATAAATGAGGTACAATCACCCATTGATTACGAGTCCTTAACTGTGACCTACTGCTATGAGAAAGCACAGGTGTACTGTTGTCCAGTTCTGAGAGGCAGGAAAGCCTCATGGGATTCTGACTTAATTTACTTCTTTCTTTTACTGTTGCTTTTGTGAAATTCTGGTGAAATAATGAGTAACGGAAATAAGTAGCCATCAAATGGCCACCATGAAAAACATCTATTTATTTTAATGGATTGTTAGTTGTTTCTATATCTCATAATAATTAAATAAAGATTAGTGATTACAAAAGTAAAAGATAAGTATAGAAAATAATTGAAATAAAATTGTACAAAAAGTTTTTTGTTAGTTCATTAAAGTAAAATTTTATCAGGTACAATGAACTATTACCATTTAAATTAATAGAATAGATTAAGAGATTTTATATAATTTTATGAAATTATCATCCTTTACTAATTATGTAGTTTAATATTGCAATCAACATCTTCACTGATAATGAACATCTTAAAACTTGACTCTAGAAATGTTCATAATAAAATGTTTTGAATACCCAATTACACAAATATGATATATACTTTTAATTATATTTATCTCCTAATTTTTCCTTTATTGTTCCATTAGATGCATATTTGGTATTACTTTGGGGTGTATTTTCAAGTTTTATATGTTCAGATATAGGTTTATACTGATTTTCTGATACAAATGAATATTTAATTCCCAGATATTTAGATGCATTATAATATGTAATTTACATTGTAATAGGACAACAAAATGCAATTAAATTGAACAAAGAATCAAGTGCCTATCTCTATCCCAGACAGATCATAATATTTTTAAAAGCTTATAAAGATGAGAATTTTAAATGTAATCTAGGAAAACAAAATTTTCTCATAGGAGTATTATAAATATCTAAATGACAATTTATTTCACTACCTAAATAGGAATGACTAATATATACAAACTGATATACCTGTATCTGATATGACTGATATGCAAATAGATGACAGATGATAGATGATAGACAGATAGATAGATAGATAGGTAGACAGATAGACAGACAGACAGACAGATAGATAGGTGTCTGTCTAGATAGTTTTGTTAGTCAGCCTCATTTTGTCCAATCAGAGGTAGAAATCTAGAAATTCATCTATTTTCTGCTTTTCGCAGTGTTTTTGTTTTGCTTTGATTTGTATTTATATTAGTCTTACGATAAAAATAGTAGTAAACTGTGTGTATAGTAATGCTTTGGATAAATGCTAATATCACATTCAACAAATATTTACTGAGCCCCAACCATACTCGGTCTCTAAACTAGACTTTGAGATACAGCCATGAACAACATAAAGTTTTCTGCCCTCATAAACTATACTTTCATAAACCAAACTATATGACAGGTAGGGAGGAAGGAATTCAGACAAGAAACAAAATAACTGATATATATAATATTTTAGGTTATCTAGTATTGTGATAAATGCTGTGGGGAATAGGGGAAAGAACGTGTTGGGAATGGGGTGGCAATTTTAATTTGTTTGGTCAAGAATGGCCTCACTGAGAAGTTGATGTATGGGTATCAATACAAAGGTGATCAGTCTTATGGATATGAACATGTTGAAAAAGACTGTAACAGGTAGAGGGTAAGTCAGAGCCAAGGCCCTGAGAAATGTGTCCAGCATGAATAAGGAATGGCTTTAGTATGACTGGTATCGAGAGAATGAGTGAGTAGCAGGGCAGGAGGGAATAACATCAAAGAAGTAACATGGGATTCAACCATGGTTGCCTTTTATTCTAAGATGTAAAACAAGGTGACGGCTGTGAGAAAAGAAGTGACATTACCTGTTCGTTTTAACAGAGTCATTCTGGCTGTTGGTGATGAGAATAGATCATAGGTGAATAGAAGCAGGAGAACATTAAAATAATACAGTGAAGAGATCATAGTGTCTTTAGACCAGGGTACTACCAGCTGGAGCTGGTAAAAATGGATAGATTTTGGATATATTTTGAAGACACAGCCAGGAGTTTTGCTGACAGACTAAATGTGTGAGAATTAGGGGGAGAAAAAGAAAACTATAATTTTGACCCCAACCTAGTAGAAAGATAGAATTGTTATAAACTGAGATAGGGAAGACTATAGGTAAATTATTTTTCATTTGTTTTGGCAGAGGGGGAAAATAACATTGAACCTCATTTTTGACATTTGAACTTGAGATGTCCATTAGTGAAGAGTTAAGAAATGTAGTTATGTATATAAATTATATATACCAAAGGTGCCAAAAAATGTATACAAGTGGACACTTTGGTCAGTGTTGCTCAAGCAGTAGTTCGCCATAATCAGAAGTGTCTGGACACTGATGGTAACCACTTTGAGCACCTCTTGTAATTGCACAAGTCAGACGTGACTTATATTTATCTTTTGTTATCGGTATATATTGATTACAATTTTAATACAGTTTTCCTTTCTTAAAATGTGTATACATTTTTTTGGCACTTGTGTGTGGGTGTGTATGCGTGTGTATGTAATTTATATATATAATTTGGGGTGTCTCAGGAGAGGACAAAGCTGAAGACATAAACTTGGGAGTAGTCAGTGTAAAGATTGTTTTAAAGGTATGAGACTGAATAAGATCTACACAGGAGAAAATATAAATAGTGAAGAAATTTAAGGACCCACACTGAGACAAAGCTTGGAAGATACAGAGGAACCAACAAAGGAGGCTGAGAAAGAGTGGCTGGTGAGGTAAAACAAAACAAAACAAAACAAAAAACAAACAAACAAAAAAAGAAAAACAAGGAGAGGGTGGCCCTTGGAAGCTAAATGAGAGAAAGTGTTGTTTTAGCATGGAGGACATGCTCATCTATATATCAAATGGTACCAATAGATCAGGTAAGATGGAGACTGCAAATTATAGAATATAGCAATAGCACAGTCATGGGTGAGCTTGAGAAAAACAGTTTTTGCACAGCAGTAAGGGTAAAAGCCTGACTGGACTGGATTGAAGAGAGAGGGGAGTAGAGAAATTGGAAAGTGGGAAAATATACAACTTCTAAAGACTGTTGCTATTAAAAGGCGCAGATCAATTGAACCAAGAGAAGAAAATGGGGCTGAGAAAGGGTTTTGCTTTAATATGGGAGAAATAACAACATGTTTGTATGCTGATCGGAATGATCTGACAGACAAGGGGAGAAACGATGATTCACAGGAATGAGGGGAGAATTGCTTTAAACATATTTTGGTGTTATAGTGGAGGAATTGCTCTTAAACAGCAGCATGAGTGTTTCAGGAATAGAAATACAAGGAGAGCAGAGTAGAGGAGAACAGATGTTGGGTGTATGTGTTGGAGAATGAGTGCGTGTGTGTGTTGAAAAGAGCTTATGGAAGTCTCTCCTGGTGTCTTCTGCTTTATCAGTGGAATTTGAAGACAGGTCATTAGATGAATGTAAGGATGGGGTGGGGGTACTGGAGGCTTGATGAGTGAATGGAGGGCATGAAATATCTAGTTGAGTGATGAAAGGCAATGTGCAGGGAAAATGTGTTATCTTTCCTGAACAGCATTAAAACCTGCTTTAAGTTAGTTGTTAGGAAATGAGCGTGAGACTATCAGTTTAGCAAACCATGTAACATACCTCTTGCCTTTGTAGCACACGATGTGTTTAACTAATTGGTCTGATTCCCAACCTTCGTGAGAAAGCCAAGAGGGTTAAGGTGGCATTTAGGGGTTCCTCAGCTTCAATGCTGGTAAAGAGACTGTCTTTTATTATGAGTGGGTACCACCAAAACTAAGAAAAACTCCATATTTGATTCATGTAGGGGGTTGAGATGTGGAGACTTCTAATTACTACAGTGGCTTTCTTCATTCATTCAGCAAATAATCATTGAGGGCTCTAGGTACTATGAATATAGATATAAACAAAAAATGTGAGCCAGTTTACAACCAACATACTTTTAAACATTCTAAAGAATGTACAACTAGAAGAAGGAATAAGGTCTGGGACATAAGAGAACATGGTAAACAAGGACACTGGTAAAATTGTGCCAAAAAATCCATATGAAATAATAATAATAATAATGCTTAATTTGTATAAGTAAATGAAATAGAATTGTAATTCTGCACAAGATCATATAAGAGAAGTCAGTCTTCATTGATGTCATTGCTACCCTGTAGGTAGCGTTTCATGTGTCTTTCTCCTGTGCTACTTGTAAGTTTTTCTCTTTATCTTTACTTTTCAGAAATTTGACTAGGTATGATGTGCTTCATTTTCATTTGTTTTTTTTTTTCCAATATTGCTTGGAGATTGCTGAGTTTGTTGATTCCATATGTTTGGTTTTTCATAAAATTTTTGAAAATTTTGCGTATTCTTTACTTTTTCTGCCCAATTCTCTTTGTTCCTTTTGGAGCACAAATTACAAAGGACAACTTGATACTGTCCAAGAGGTCACTGAGATTTTGTTCATTTTTTCCCCAATCTTTTTTTCCTCTCCTCCAGATAAATACTTTCTATTGATTTATCTTCACATTCACTGACCCTTTTGTCTGCAATCACTAACTTACTGTTAAGCCCATCCTGCAATTTTTTTCATTTCAGATGTACTTTTCAGTTCTAGAATTTTCATTTTATTACAGTTTCTATTCTGCTAAGATTCCTTATCTGTTTATTCATCAAGACCACATTTCCCCTTTTAAGCCCCTTAAAAAATTCTAGTAGATGGTATACTATTTTGATCTGTCAATTCCAATGTCTTGGCTATCTTGAGACCAGTTTTTACTAATTTTTTTTTCTCTTGACTGTGGGTCTCACATTCTTGTTCTCTTCAGATGTTTATATATTTTAGTAGATTTTGTGAATAATACATTTCAGTGATTCTGTATTCTGTTATCTTTCTTTGCATGCTAATTTTTGTTCTAGAAGACAGTTAATTTGGCTGGACAAGACTTGTCTCCTCTGCAGTAGTACGTAGCAGCTAAAATCTGGACCTCCTAGATTCTCCCATCATTTGCATAGTTCAGAGATCAGCCAAGTTTTTCTGTGTAGTTCATATGCAGATTTGGAAGCTTCTACCTTGGCTCCTCCCTTCTGAAAAGTTACACCTCATTCTGAGGCTCCTATAACAATCCCAAAGTCAGATTTTTAACTGATATCTGAGTTTTCAAATGTGTAAATTGTGGCTACCTGCGTAAAGTCTAACTACTCCATACAGTGTGGACAAAGTAGCACCCTCAGGTAAAACCCACATGAATGCAAATATCACCCAGTACAGTCCTCATCTTTCAAGCATTGTTTTCACTCCATTATCTAATCAATATTTGTCACTCCCCAGTGACTTCAAATAGTCTTAAAATATTTTAAAGAGCGTTTTTTTTTTCTCTCTATAGGAGGCTATTCTGATAGTAGCTACTTTGCCATTATTCTATTAGTTGAATTTTTCCCTCAGTTTTTAGCTGAATGCGTGGCACATATTAGGTACTCAAAATTAAAAAATCAGTTATGAGAGATGACTGTTTAAGAGATTTAGAATATATTGTTAGATATTGTCAGCCACCTTAAGCATTTTTTGAAAATGATAGTTAACTTCTATGTTACGTATTTTGGGTTTCAAGATAAGGTTATAGTTTGAAATAGTTCTATGAGTAAAAGTAGAACAATATTTTGGATAACTTTAAACTTGAAGTGGATTTTGATAGAAAAAAAGTCTAGCTTGGTTAAGTAAATAACCAGGTTATAAAGATTTCAGAGTGTTGGGGAGAATAACTGATATTCCAGATGCTCTTAAAATTTTGTCCAAGGAGTCCAGGAAAATTTAAGGAAAAGTGAGGGAGTAAGTTAATCTCCTTAACTATTTATGATAACATATAAAAAAACACATTTTTAGGAACTAAAGTGAAGTATAATGGATAATTTTACTTTACAGTATAGTTTTACTTTACAGTATAACAAATTGCATAATATGTTCTAGTAAATGTTTTCATTTCATGTTGAAATAACTTATAATTATAGATTATTTAATTTATTTATAATTCCTATATATAAACTCTGTACGTTTTCTGTGTATAATTTATGTCATCTTTGTATCTGTTCACACAAACCCTAAAGTCCTGCGATCCATCCCTGTTCAACCTAAAGATGAAGTAAAAATGTTTACTGAAGTACCCTTAAAAACTATGAGTGATTTTTAAATTGTTACAGGACAGGTGCTATCCCCAGATTTCACAATATAAAAGTTTCCATCCCATTCATAAAGTATTGAGATGCTTGGAGGGCAGTGTCGGATCCCAATACCAAATATTAGTTAGTGTAATGGTGAGTCAGCATCCTTATTTTGAGGGCATAATTCTTAATCTCAAATTATGCCCAGGAATAAAATAGAAGCTCTTCCTGAAGCCAGACTTCTCAAATACCAGCCAGTAGTTGCCCCACCAATAGCCAAATGGTTTTTGCTACTTTGTTTTGCTAAGGTTTTGCAGGTCCACTTCTTCAGCATTGATTTGCCTGACTCAGCTCAAAGATCTACACAGCATCCCTCTCTGACAGCGGGGGGGGAAAAAAAAAAAAAAAAAGTCAAGGACATCTTTCCCAGGAAGACAGAAGAACCAAAGATGATTCAAAATGCCCTTCATCACAACCTTCAGGCTATTTGCCATTGCTTCTACAAGACTGAACAGACACAGACAACCTGGGCACAGAAATAATGAAAAGAACTTTCAATACGATATAGATAAAATAAAATATCTTCCCACAAGGACAGTCAATAACACAGCAAAGTGTTTCCCTTTTGGCATAAAATTACTGAACCCTTATAATGTCATTTTATCCAACTCATTTTGAAATCTCTTTGGGTAGCCACAAATATGACAACCCTGGTTTTCTATACTTACTTTTGTTGCACTGATTTTTCGGAAGTTTGGACTTTTCTTACGGTGGCAGTGCAGGTAAAGGGAAGTTACTGATGGAATACCGAAAATAGTAAAGGCACAGTTGTGTACATATTACTAAACCAAAATCAGGAAACATCATTCAATGAAGAATTCTTATGCCATTTCTAAGTATGAAAATAAATTTTAGCAGATGAGGCTTGAGTATCAACATGTTGGGATTTCTAGGATAATATTAAGGTTTATGGGACCTTTAATATAAGAAAGTGCTTCAGAAAACCCGGGGTCATCAGAGAATATTTTAGAGCATATGGTTGCTATGGATATAATAAACACTGCCACAGTTTATTAGAGAATTGCTATGGGGTTTGTTCTTTACAACTTAAAAAGAACAGGGAGTCACACTAGTAAGACTCTGCTGTGATTGTTACAAAGCGCAAGCCCCAAAGAGATTCTTTTATATTCATTGTGGCACTATGAAACCACCTGGGGAGACTTGCTCAATAAATTATTGGTCCAAAACCAATAAAGCAAAGATTATTTTGTATTATAGTCTATGAAAATAAAATAAACAAAATAGCATACATTTAATTTGTGTTTCCTCTGTCCAGTCAGTATTATCCCCAGATTGCGGTGTTTAAATGGCATGGAAGAGAAAAATTCAAAAGAGTTCCATAACCTCAAACAGCGGGCTCAAGAGCATAAAGCATTCCTAAGCGACTGGCGTGCTCACTTCTCATCATATCCAGGATGCCAATTGACACCTCTTTGGTAACAAATCTTGGCTTTTGATTTTCAGGTCCTACAGGACAGGATAATTCTCTTTGTATGGTTCCTAGAACAGCACCATGCTCATTTGAACATTTAATCAGTGCTATTTGATAATGAATCTAGGATTTTACAACAGAGAATCAAATTGATCCTGAGAGAAAAATATCTATCTCTTGAAGCTAAGTGCTTTCTTCTTAGTTGCTGAGTGTGATCTCCCCTAGCTCATCAATGTGAAACATCCTCAGGTAAAGAGCCACTTTCACTTACCTTGAACCTTCTCAAGGTCAGGCTGAGAAATGACTAAAAATAGAACACAGATTACATGGTCCACTTCATTTAAAAACCTAGACAATTAACCAGTGATTTTTGAAGGGTCACCCATACTCGAGGCCATTCTGCAGGAAAGTCATGCTGCTCTCAAACTTCACACATTGAGATGCACTCAAGGCCCAGCGGTCTTTAAAGTGTCTTGAGAGACTATTGAAAAGATAATTCACCTGTAATATCTAGGACATAATTCCTTTTACTACGTGAGAGAATACAAAAAGCAGTACATATCTACCATTAGATTCACATTTCCAAGTCAAGAATTCTGACAAAGCTATCAGGGTCCCAGGGCAGTAGCACAGCACCAGTAGTTGGGGAATATCTATGAGCCCTAACGTCAGTTCTCACCTATTCTTCATCTTCCTTGGTCCCACCTACTTTCAAATTCAACTAATTCTCTGAGCTACAAATATCTTTCCAATATTTTCCTTTTGTCTGTAAATTAACCAGAGCCAGTTTCTGTTTGCTCATTTTTTAAAAAATTTATTTTTACCTCACTAGTAAAAATGGGTGCTTTATCAATGTCTTCATCAACAAGTATTGTTGAATAAAGGGGAAAATTGGAATTATATTTATTATAAAACACTACTTTTGTTTAAAATATATTAATATATTAATTAAAATGTACATCAAACATTTAATAGGGTAAGGTATCTTTGGAGACTAGATTTACAGTTATATTTAATTTATCTTCTTATATATTTCTGTGGTGTTTTTCATTTTAACCAAAATCTATTACTATAACATAAGACATAAAAATGATCATTACTAGAAAAGTTAATCAGAAAACTAGTATTTTTCACAATGCTCCTAATCTATAGACTTTTGCAATTCCAACTATTAAGTATTGTTATAGTTAGATGGAGAATGGTAGTGTATTAAATACTCATATCCCATGATGGAGAGGGAGGGGCGTCACAGGTAACCATAGAAGTTGTGAATAGCTACTCAATTAAGAGCTTTAGAAAAATTTATCATGTTTTATATGTGTGTATGTATGAGTATGTTTGAGAGGAGAGAGGATAGCTAATAAATAAGTTGCCCCTAAAATTCAGGAAGAAAGGGACAGAGTGTATAAAATTCCATCAATGAAGTTTCAATACTAACATTCTACCAATAATTCCAAGACAACTGAAATATGCTTAACTAGCACAGAGGCCCTGATCCGTTCAGAGTATGCAAGATAAGATGTTGTTTTGTAATCAAAATCCAAAGACTATATGATCTTCTCAAAAGGAAGAAAATTGTTAAATCTATTGAGATTTAAATATGTGAAAAACTAGAATACTACCCATAAAAGTTATGCCGCTGCAACAACCTTCAAAGCTCCGTGGCTTACAATAGCAATGGTTTATTTCTAGTTTATGCTTTATGTCCACTGTGATTCAGCTAGGTTCCTCCCCATGTCTTCTTTATTCCTAGGCTCAGAATGATGGAATTGTTTCTACCAGGAAAATATATGCCCTTGTGGCAGGGAGGGAAGAAATGACAAAATCCTCACTGGGTCTTAAAGCTTCCTCTTAGAAGTGACATGTATCACTTCTAACAGTTTCCATAAGCCAAAATAAGTCATATGGCCAAGCATAATTTTAATTCCTACCCAGGGATAGGCAGCAAGTATTTTAAAACAATAATACCTTTAACCATAAGGTATAATTATGAAATTCACCAGGAAAGAGAAAGAGTGAGGTAAATAGATTATTCCTGTTATTATGCTATGCAAATTATTAAAGCAATTTGCACACATGAAAAGTCTAGGTATTTATGTAATCATATCTTTTTAAATGATAGCATAATTAATACTGGAAAGGCATTATCTAGTTTTTGGAACTGTTTTATTTTTTATAATCTTAAATAAATCCTGATGTGTAAATTTTAAGCTTAGACTTTATTTAAAATTCTAAAGTAGTCTAGCTAAATAAATAATTTGTGCTGGGGTAGGGGAGTAGAAACAAAGCTACAGCAAAAAGAAATGTAGTTCTATGGCTGAGAATTCCAATTCACCTAAAAAACTCACAAATACTGAGCTCTACTAGATGTCAACAAGTACTTTTACCTACATATTTTTCACTAACTTTTCCTTAAAAATTCTTTGATTGGTGAATTTATTTTTATTTTCATTTTTGTCAGTGAAAAAATATATTGAATTCACCAGCTCTTCAGTGACAGAACTGAGACTTAAACCTGTCATAACTGACTTCAAGTCCATTGCTTTTATTCTATCAATTCACACATTTAAGGATCTAAAAAGCTGTACATGAAATTTATAAGAGAGCACCATAGCTTGGGATTAAACAGAGACATTCTCTAACATCTGGGCTGCAACATCCAGGAAAGATTTTGGCAGTAGAGATTTGGCAGCTGCCAGAGGGCTGCCATCTTCAGCTCAAGCAACTCACAGCTCCTTGCTCAGTGCCACCTGGCCTGTCTAGCCTTGTAAGGTTTCATGTTCTCCTACAACAGAAAAACAAGTTTTCCCAGTACTCAAAAGCTCCAGGAGACAGGGACTCGCAGTTTGGTTGAAAGAAGAAACTCCTACAGGGTGTCAAGTACATCCATAGAATTCAAGCTCTGCGCTCTGAAATTCCTCCATGTTGTTGCCTATTCCACAATAGGGAAAAGCCTTAACATAAGGTGTATGACAGCAGGTGGACTAATTGGTTGTTGATTCAATAGTCCTATTAGTAGAAGGGCATATGATTTGGGGATTTTGTGTTTGATAGTTGTTTCAGGTTCAATGATGGATGGGCATTTCCATTCCTATCAAGTCCCATTTCTGACCACCAGAACCCATTTATTTACAGAATGACTAGCTGAAGCTGTAGTCATTTCTGCCACCAAACAAAGCTAACTGGTGCCCATGGAGTGATTTCACTACTCATATATACTGTATAAGTATAATTATATACACTGTATATAATCATATATATATATGTATATATATATATATACATATATATATATACTGTATATACTGTATATACTGTATAAGTATAATTCCTTAGGTGACCAGTGGTGATATTTATTTTTCACATTTTCCTTAAAATAAAAGGAGTCACTTTATGTTTGGGACCTAACTAGGTCTCACATTATAAGTCCTCTGTTCCAGGTTGGGTTTTCTAGGGAACAGACTTTAGATGGAGTTTAGGATGCAGGTTGTCTTTTTGTGTCTTTGGCATTAACACATTGGAAAGGAAAGAAAGGGAAGGCAGCAGAGATTGGGGCTGGTGGCAGGGAATGAACTCTGGAGCTAAAATGACCTATCAGAATCCTCCCATGTTGGGGCAAAATCACTAGGCATTTATGTTATCATCTTCACTAGTCATTAGATGTGGGCTACCCTAGGAGGGACAGGACCTTGGGTGAGGTGGTTCTCTGAAGCTGAAGGAATACCTGAGAGAGGTTACAAATGGAGGCCATTTCTGACTGTACTCTTAACATCTGAGACAACTACTCCTGCCTTAAAAGAATATCTGTACACTGGATCTCCTTGTTCATTGGAGTCAACCCCTGGTCCCACTCAGAACCCTTTCTTTATATGTATTTAAGGAGCGCAACTAAGGTTACCGGTGGACATCTCTGCATAAAGAGAGCTTGACAGAGAATGGTTAGTGTCCCCGCCTCTACAACTGATACTGGCTCCACACCACCACAGACAGCTTTTACTACAGTGGCAGTGGCACAAACTACCTGTTAAGGTAGGACTCGTGGCCCTGTGTCCTTAAACAGGATCTTAGTTCATCAACAAAGAATTTACAGCAATGTACTCTGAAGACCATCGAGCTAGGTCTGGGAGGGCTGTAGTGCCCTCTCAATATGTGGCGCTGAAGGGAAGCTCCTTTGTGCTGAAACAGGCCAGTGGCTGGCTGACTGGGATATAATCTGTGTACTCAAAATTCAGGTGCTGTAAGTGAGAGGGAATCTATTGCCAAGCCCCACAGATATTGCTTCTGTCAGAGAAAAAAAAATGTATATATATTCCTCCTGAACCACATCTCCTTCCATTTCTTACAGTAAATTCAGCTCCATTCTAATCTTATGAGACCACCATCCTATATACAGTCCCTCAATAACCAAAACGTTATGAGGGGCATAATTGTGCCATGGTCAGGTGCTCTGTCTATATCAGTATTCAGTAATATGCCAAGAGCTGTTTTTCAAAAGGTATATAATTCTCCACTGCAGATAGCTTGGCCGTGTTCCAGACCCTCTGGAGACCTGTGCTGTGATTCTCTCCACGAGGGTTTGCCATAAATTCCACATGGCATCTTTTCTTACCACAGAAACCTCCACTATCATAGGGTCTGCTGAGTTGTGTGGCCCACGTGGCGGAGCTGCTTGCACCAGAGCCTGAACGTGATATAGAATTATTTCTTGTTAGGGTCCCACACTAAGCTGGCAGTCCTATTTGTCACTAAGTATAGGAGCCAGATCAGTACTTCCAAGTGTTTAATAGACAGCCTCCTAACCCTGAAGAGGCTTTGCATTTTCTAAATTTGTGATGGGAGGTGCAAGATGTCATAATTTATCTTATAATTTGGCTGGTATACCTTGGCATGCCCATGATCACGGGCTGCCTAAAAATTTTAGTGATATAGAAGAATTCTGAATATTCATAAGGTTTCTCTCCCACCCTCTGGAGCCCATACAGTAGTCCTCCCTCATCCATGGTTTCATTTTCCAAGGTTTTAGTTATCTGAGGTCAATTGCAATCCAAAAATATTAAATGGAAATTCCAGAAATAAACAATTCATAAGTTTTAAAATTTGCACAGTTCGGAGTAGCATGATGAAATCTCCTAAATCCCACTCCATCCTGCCCGAGATGTGATTCTTCCTTTTGTCTAGTAGGTGCTCATTAGTCACTTAGTAGCCATCTCAGTTATCAGATCAACGGCTGTGGTGTCTCAATGCTTGTGTTCAAGTAATCCTTACTTTATTTAATAATGTCCCAAAAGTGCAAGAGTAGTGATGCTGGCAATTCAGATACGCCAAAGAAAAATTGTAAAGTTCTTCCTTTAAGTGAAAAGTTTAAAGTTCTTGGCTTAATAAAGAAGGGGAAAAATTGTGTGCTGAAGTTGCTAAAATCTACAGTAAGAACGAATCTTCTATCTGTGAAAGTGTGAAGAAGGAAAAAGAAATTTGTACTGCTGCACCTCAAACTGCAAAAGTTACAGCCACTGTGTGATAAATGCTTAGTTAAGATGGAAAAGGCATTAAATTTGTGGGTGGATGACATGAACAGAAATGTGTCCCAATTGATGGCAGTGTGTTGTGCTGGAAAGTTTTGAGCCTTCACATGAATACTTCAGCAAGAGTTCCCCTGAAACAAGTGACACTAAGCCATTTACTGCAGGTAGGGATTTGTTACACAGATTCAGGAATAAGTTTGTACTGAAAAATATAAAAATTACTGGAGAGGCTGTGTCAGCTGATGAAGGAGCTGGTGCCACATTTCCAACAAACTTGAAGTTGATTAGGGTTTGGTACTACTCATAGTTACAGGAATCCACTGGGAGTCTTGAAATGTATCCCGTGGAGATGACGGGGGATTACTGTATGTATATCTGAGCAAAGTTGGTCACTTCTTGCCCATCCTACTTGATTAGCATGATACAGTGGATCAATGTGATATTCTGCTGGATATCAAGACAGTTGAGAACACTGAAGATTGTAACAGAGGGAAGGAGAGTTAACATAGTCCAAGAGCAAAACTGTAAATGTATACTTTTGTACATTGCAAATGTAGTTTGTACACTGCATGTGAATGCACACTGCTTCTGACTCTTTTCAGATAAGGAGAGGAAAAACACTCATTTTCCAAATCAAAGGCCACATATCATGTACCTTAGGTCATATTAATCAAAGATAGAACATCTGCATGGATCCACAACTGAGGCTGCTACCTATAGTCTACGTAGTGTCATCCTCAGGATTCTTCTGGTTCTGGAGGAGCCAGATCACTGAATGAAATGGAGACATGATGAGAACCATCCTTTACATCTTAGAGGAGACACTAACTTCTGCCCTCTCCCTCTCCATTCTGCGGTGCAAAAGTAACTTTAATTTACTATTTTAACAGGGTGGGGGACAACTTTCAGGGGCTTTCCTCCTGCCTTCTCATGATCAAGCTCACACTCTACAGTCAAAGAACCCAGGGTGGGATTGAACCAAATACCAGATATCTATCCCAATTATATACTCAAAGACCAGGAAAATGAGCCCTGAGTAGCTTAGCAGACCATAAGAACCCACTGTGAGCTGGCCTTAGACAAAACATCATTTATTATCTGCCCCTCATATTCCCCACCCTAACAGAGGGACGATAATGACACTTCATGTCTCCAGGTATCAATATCAACTTGGTTTTTGTTTCTATCATTCTTCAGGATCAATATTCCCCTTTCTCCAGTGTGAAGTGACCTGATGAAACAGCCACATGTCTTTCTGGGGAAGGACTGGGATGTCATTACTGTAAATAATTGCCATGTTGTTGCAGGATCCTTCCTTCTAGGGACCCAGTTCCTTTTCAATCAAGAAGTTCTGAGTCTGAAAACACGCTCAGGCCCAGAAATTAGACACAGGAAGCTGATTTTATCTCTGAAGATGGGAGAGAGATATGGACTCTCTGATATCAGCATCCCAGCAGGAAAGGTATCAAGACATTCCTTAAAGGGTGACCTGGGTGAGGGATCATCATGTCCTTCATACCTCTCTTAATTATTTTTTTTAAATAATAAAGTTCTTTTTGAGAAATACACATGAGCCTAAAGCAACTTCAATCAATACTACTTTGATATAATTATAGGAGGCAGCCATCAGATTTAATGAAAAAGGAAGCAGAAACTGAACACAGACTTAGGAATTATTTCTAAGAACATGGCCTCAACTATTACAAATTAGCAAAAGCCCTTTAAACATCACCATTGAAAGCAACAGAGAAAGTGATTACATTGTAAGATGAAAAGTGTACCCATACAAACATAAAGAAAGAAAACTAAAGTAATTTCTTGTGTTCTGGGCATTGACGATCAAGGATCGTGACCAAAGTATCTCAAGCAACTTCAACAAAAATGATGATCTTGGGCCATGGAAAAGTGTGAGATGATTCAATTACTAGATCACTAGCAATGATCAAGATCCTGATATTTAAGATACACATGAAGAGAATGGCTAAATGGCTTCTCCATCTCTCTATACTGTGTAAGACCTGTAGTACAGTTCTCTCTTGATCAACTAATGCATGGAAAGCCTCCATGAAATTTTCCATGAGATCCTTCAGTTCAGAAGCACATGGCAATTTTCCTCAAAATGGCCTGTACAATCCTTCTCTATGACTACCACAATCTATGCAGAATGAAATTTTAACTCAAATAGGGCAAGGAGTAGCAATGGAGAAAGTTCGGTATAGAAAAAATACTCAGAGAGAGGCAGGAAACAAAGAGCAGAAATGCAAGAGTAGAAAACTTGAATTTACAATAAAAGAAAAGATAGAAAACAAATTCAGTAAGTGTATCTACACATAATATTGCTCAGAGATGAATGCATTTGATACTTTAGGCATTTCATTTTATTTTACACTTTGGACCTTTGTAGACACTTTTAGGAAATCTCATTTGGTGGACAGTTGGCCTGTTTCCTAAAGTTTATCAGAATCCTATTATACTTCAATCCTCTCCTAAAGCATTTATTCTTGGCTCTGGATGGTCCACAAATCCAATTAGCACACTCTCAACTCAATTTCCAAGTAGTTAATAACAAGACTGAGTAGACTGAGATTGAAAAGGGATTCCTATAACACACAAGTTGTCATTAGGCTACTAAGAATAACTGCAATTCATATTCTAAAATTTTCCCCTTGAGATTGGGATGAAACCAAAACTATTACTGTAATAGCAATAACAACCAACATTGGCATAGTACACATATTTTTACAAAACTGGTTCAGAAGCAGCATTTTGGTTATTCTTTTCAATAATCCTTGGAGAGCATCTATTACCAAATAAATTCTTGATACAATATTGATCTTACAAAATGTAACAATAGTCATTTATCTACATAATACTGATAAGAAAACCTAAAATGTCTTAGGCATTTTGGAATTCATAAAGTTTAAAATTTTACTCAATATCTTAACATCGCTCATAATATCAAACGATGCTTTTTTTGTCTCAAAATATCCATCCTTATCTGTCTGTCACCTAACAACAACAACAACAACAACAAGATGATTACTCTTTTCACAAATATGAAGGAAGGGAAAACGTAACTGTTCTGACAGTCAACATCCATCCATGCGCACAACAAAACTACACAGAATCACTGTCTGGTACATGCCGGCTTTTTTTTAGAAGGTTTTTATGTCTAATCATCTTTCAGATGGCTTCTTCCCACTTCCACTTCTCTGAGGCAGTCTTACCGTAGTGGACCACTGATGAACACGTGGTGAATGAAGAGGCTAGGTGGACACTTGCATTTGAACTTACTTTGAATCTTTAGATGTCGGAACCTTCAAACAGTTGTCGTTGGAAAATGCAGACCATCACTATAATAACTAGTCTACTCCAAACACTTGGCACATTTGCATGCACTTCCAGGAGCAAAGAGTCACCAGGAATTGTTTTAGAAGCAATAGTCCCCTAGATTTCTCTAACCCCTATCAGGGGTTTTATAGTTACCATGATGCCAACACAAATGGATGCTTTGCCTTCCAGGAACACTAACCAACATGAATACACGCTACACATGTTTTTAGAAAACTGGTTCATAAATACCATTTTAGTGTATGTCTGTCTAAAGATATAGGGTCTTTCAATTCTAGCCACTGATTACTGGCAGACGCAGTGATGGTTTTTGTAACGGACATAGCACAAGTCAACAGAGCACCTGATGTGGGGGATGCCTGGCTGAAACTACTCCTGGTTTTAGAGTGCTCTTCTTGCTGTGCTGGTCCCTCTCCTCTTTCAGAGAATCCTGCTGACTGAGAAAGTGAAAGGTGTCACCTTTCACACATTTCTGAGACATCTCGGGATGTGCATGGAGCTTCTTCAATAGCCCAAGAGCAGCATCACACAGTTAGGGAGAGGTTACTCTTCTGCACCAGAATTGTCACCTGTGCCCTAAGGAGGCTGAAAATTCTACAGGAGTCTATTTGGAGTCTATGGCGATGTGTTTATATTTTAAAAAGGCTTTTTTAAAAATCTTTGATTTTTTAATGATACTGAGTTTTTATGAGGGTATTATTTCTCAATCAATCCCTTGCCCTTTTCTCTTTAAAAATTTCCTGCTATTTTCTGTCATTCGCTAAGGTACTTTTGGAATTAAGGGTGAGCAAGCTGCCAGGCAAATGTTAGAAGTATCCTCATCTAAGTGGGGAGATAAATTCAGTTTTCACATGACCCAGATAAGAAACTTTTCAATATGAAACAGAAGAGTTTAATCACCACACTGAGCATACTGTGCAAAATTTGTCAATGTCTACTTATTTTGATTCAGTTTGGCTACGGACCTAAGTACAGAGCACGAAATACATTTTATGATCATTGTCTTAACTTCCCCATAAAGCAAAGGCTGTAGTAGCATACACTACTCTTTGATTAGGGAGTATAATTCTAGGGACACAGAAGTGGGTGGAATAGGGTAATGGGTGGGCACAGAAGGAAAGGCATTCCTCATTGCTCAACCTCCCATGCAGGCCTATTTCCATAGCAATCTATGATTACCAAAGGGTAACTATCAATAAAAGATATGTACATATGTTTCAAAATATAAATTCATATCACTTTGTAAATTGTATCACTTTGTTGTTCGAGCAATGCAGTCATAATTTTATTAATAACATGGCATACATCTTTTAATTCATTGAGAGCTGTGAAATGATTAATTTTTTCAGGCTTGATGAAATCGATAGACTTGAATTAACAAGATTTAAGGCCAAATAGATCACCTCTCTGCTCTTTCTCTCTTGGGCTACAAACATCCATATGTACTAGAAAAAGCTCCTTAGAAAATAGAAGGTATTCATAGTTACAGAAAAAAAATAGAATAGGAAGGGCTCATGACATATTTTTAGAGGCAATATAGGATCTCTTGTTTGCAATGACCTCTGCAAACTCTGAAAGAGGAAAAGGGACATCTTCTGAGGTCTCGTGTGCATATACACACACACACACACAAATGATTTAACTGATGGGTTCAATACATTTCTAAATATAATACTTGAATTAAAATTGGATAAATGGTTGCAATGAAATTCTACAGTAATCTCAGTCTTTTCTGACAGTGTTTACCTCAAAAGTTCTAACTTGTTAGTTATTCATACATAACATGTAATGTAGTCATCTTATATATAAACTCAGTAGTTAACATTTGACCTCTTTTGTCATGTTTGTTTTTCAAATAATGAAGCATTTGTGAGCCATACATCACCACTAGTTTTCCTGATATGCAAAAATAACTTCCACATTTTTTAAGAGATACCTTTGGGCTAGATCAAATTTAATGAGATGACCTCTCTTGCATTTCTTTCAAAGATGTACCGAGAGATACTCTGTTACTACATTTATAATTATAGACCAATTTTATAGACTCGTCAGCAACATACCTAGATGAAAGCTCACATAGATTGATATATGTGATGAGAAATCATTCCCACAATTTTGTGTTCTCTCACTCATTCTGATTATGGCAATGAAAAACATTATTTTGGAGCAGTGCCTTTTAGCAACTGTAGCAATCCAGTAGCAAGTGGATGATTGAATGATTTGCCTGAAATGCAATAAAACAGTCAGATTTTTGGTTTTACCAGAGTATCCATCTGCAGGTGGGTCACGTGTAAGTAGCTCAAATAAGCTGACCCCCGGCCAGGTGAGCAGCAAGTCTCCCTCAGACCCATCCCTGCATTTATTCAGGTGTGTCTTCACACATACCCTGTTTCCCTGATTATCAGATTCCCAGATTCCCAGCTTATCAGCGCTAATGCGTCTTTTGGAGCAAAAATTAATGTAAGAATGGGTCTTATTTTACTGTAAGACCCAGTATAATATAATATAATATGATATGATATGATATGATATAATATAATATAATATAATATAATATAATATAATATAATACCGGGTCTTACATTAATTTTTGCTCCAAAAGATGCATTAGAGCTGACTGTCCAGCTAGGTCTTATTTTCGGGGAACACGGTACCTCTGTCTTGTTCATGTCAGTTTTTTTATGTTTCCTGTTGCTTGGAAAGAGGACGGGAGTGAGTGGTGTTGGATGAGGGACGATGGCTATGTGAATGAGGATAGGGAACATCGCAGGGTAATATGGCCAAGTTCAAGGGCAATTACTTTGAAGGTAAATGGGACTCACAGCAGGGTCCTCAACATGAAAAGTATTGCTTCCCTGTGCTTTATATAATATGCACAATCAGCTCTAATGCGTCTTATATAATATATAATATATAATATTATTGGTTGATAGCCTAAAGGAATGACTCTTGAAATTTCTAACTTATAAACTCAGCATTTGTACCTGAAAAAAATCTGGGAGGTAAGGAGGGGGTAAAATGAACACAATAAAAGCAATGGGTGAATCATTTCAAAGAGAAGTTACAAGGTAATAAGGAGAATGCTTTATGAAGGTGGAACAGAGCTGGCTCCTCAAAGACTGCTATAGTCTTGTGCCGTCTTATTTCAGTGAAATCCTACTCAAAGGAGTACATAAAATAAAGTTGAATGCAGTTTTGAATATGGTAAAGACTTTATATTTGACAGCATTAGTATGTTATTGGCCCATGTAGCTCCCATATATCTGCACAGTTGTGGGGTGTTTTTGAAGGCTATCAGAAGTAAAAAGTGAGTACTCAATTTTGTGTTAAAGTAGAATGTCTGAGTTAGTACTAAGTCCCATTTGACGTGCTTTGAAAAATGTATGTTCTCAACTTCTACAAAAATGTAAACTGAATTAGAGGGCTGATTCCTTTGAAGATTACATTTTATTTCTGTACTAGTCTCTCAATATTTTTCCCCCAGAGGAACTTGATATAGGACTAATTTTAGAATTTAAAGGTGATTAAATACCTAATGAAATTGAACAATGAAAATATAATGTACCAGAAATTAACAATGTATGAAAGATATTTTTTTGGAAGTTTTTGATGCTTGGTAATTTTTATTTGCTTATTTTTAACACATGAAGCACTTTTCTGTATTATAAGTGCAGGATTATTTCTCAGCTTTCCTGACAGCCTCTGAACAGCACTGTGGTGCCAAAGATAATTTCTATGGATTAAGGTCCCCTAATCAGAATACAAGCACATTAAATGTATATAACATAAAAAATATAACATAATATAATTATATCTATATAATGCATCATGTACCTACCGTGTTTCACAGAAAATAAGACTTAACCGGACAATCAGCTCTACTGTGTCTTTTAGAGCAAAAATTAATATAAGACCCAAGATTAGATTAGATTAGATTAGATTAGATTAGAGTAGATTAGATTAGATCGGGTCTTATAGTAAAATAAGACCAGATCTTATATTAATTTTTGCTCCAAAAGACGCATTAGAGCTGATTGTCTGGCTAGGTCTTATTTTCTGGGAAACAGGGTATCACCTATGTTTTCACAGGCTATCCATTTAAGGAGATTAAAAATATTCCCATAAATAATTATAAATCAACACTTCCTCGGTGGCACTTATACCTTGAGTATTTGTACCAAAACTGAAAAAGAGGCCAATGTAGCCACAACTATCTCCTTCAGAGATTATGTTAATGGAAAAATAAATAAATAAATAAATAAATAAATAAATAAATAAATAAATAACTTCTCCTAATTAGTTTATGATATAGCTGATGTCCCTCACCATTTAGGAGTCCCACTCCTGTTCCAGGTATCAGTTTTGTGGTTTCCTTGGTCACACATCATAGTTTTAGTCGACCCAATCCCTGGACCACATTTGGTTCTACAGCGTGGCATTGGCTATCCTGTACAGGCTGCCCTGAACTTATAGGGCCTAACAGAACTTTAGTGAAATTGTGTTTCCATATAGTTGGTGGCCATCTCACCTTTTAAGAGCTCTAACACGTCTCATTGTTCTGACTTATACTCCTAGAAACTGTCCTTACTGCAATGAACTATTTTTTCAGTCTCTTGTACGTGACCACACACATCTGAGTCTTCTGGGGAAAAAAGCTTAGGATCAAAACTTGAGATAACCTGTTACCTATTATTTATTGAATTTTTCTAACATATGATAATGAGAAAGGGAGATGTGTCTACAATAATTCAGTTTTACAACCCAGACAATGTAGCCTACTCCAGAGCCGTATATAAACCATAATGCTAAATGCCAAACCCAGCTGATGAAGAAAATCAATGAATATAATGAAAAAAATCCTTTATTGCTCCATAGTCAGGCAGTGAAAAGAGGTGATTGTTCCACTTTGCAAATATTTTCAAGTTCTGTAGAGGGTGCTATCATTCATCTATGCCTGTCTATTTATATCAAAATAGCTCCCGTTTTAGGCTTCTTATGCTGTGCTTTAAAATCCTAGCACTCATTCAATTCAGTCTTTTATTTCTTCCTACGTTTTCAAATAAAGCTTTTTAAAATATATATCCCTACTATGGAGTAGGCACTTCTTTGTGCTAAGCTAGTTTCTCTAGAAATGTCAATGATTATCAGGCATTAACTAGCATAATTTAATTTGTCAATTTGTAGTCAGTCCCCTCACAGAGAGCAAGGTCCAATGACAAGGAGTAAGTTTTGTTGTGACTGTTGGAAATAAGGTTATTATTAGACACAGATTGCTTCCTAAGTAGGATGCCACACTGAGGGATTTTGGTTCAAAAAGAATACTAAAAACATATGTGAGGTGGTGTGTTTTGGGAAGAAGGTAGCAAGCAGTAGTAAGAAAAGAGAAGAAAAGTGTCAAAATAAACTTATCAAGTGACATTCCATCAGTACAAAGAAATGATATGATATTGTAAAGCAAGGATTACATGATTATCTCTAGATATACGTTGTATTTCTATTTTCTTATTAGGACAATCAAAAAAGCCACTTAGCTCTTAGAACTTGTGTACTACTTGAAAATAATTCATCACCTAAATTCATTTGATGCTCTAAAAATATTTTCTTAAGGAAAATATCATGGCTCATTAACCCATAACATTAGTCGAAAGGGCCCTAGACACCTATATAACACAGGAAAATTTAATTTTTTGTATTATTCAAATTATTACCTGTGATTCACATGAATAAAACTTTGTATTATGTATTACTGTGATTTATCAAAAGTACTCACATTAAATTATTAAAATGAAACAAAATATATTCTAAGATCACTCATTTAATTTTGCTCACTTATCACTTCCAGCCTTAATAAATGTAATTAATATTTATGTAGAACCATGCAGTTAAAATGTATTAAAATATTTCATTTGATATACATGTAAAAAAAAAGGCTTTTTTCAGGAAAAATTTAGTATCATCCAAATAAACTTCAACGTGTCTTTTACTAAATAGTTCACATTCAGTTTAATTTTATATCTGGACTAGAAATTGCTTCATATTTATACAAACACTGCTGTTTTCTAAATACAAAGCATCACGTTTCACAAATTAATTAATTTTAGTAAGGTCATTTAATGAGTTAAACATTCCTAAGTACTGATATTGTTGACTGCTTACAGATGTCAGACAAATATAAGCAGTGCCTGCAAGTTGGGGAACAGGTTAAAGAGTTGTCATGCAAATAGCATAGTCATTGTGTAATAACAGGAGTGAAGACAAATGCTTTCCTGGGACCCTCAGCTGATAGGATTATATCCTAAAGCATGAAATCTGCCCAATTTTACTATCCCTGCTTCCATATGCTCATTATTATGGAATGCCCTGACAATTCAGCTATGGCATGTAAATTCATATAGGGGCTTCTTGTGGTGATGGATGATTCATGATGGTTTAAAGTGATGAGATTTACTTCCAAAAACACATTCTTTTTCTTTTTCATTTTATCACTAGTAATTGTGATTATTCAGTTTTCATATAAATCAACGTCCCAAAATAGAACGACAAACGGAGTGCTGAATCTGAAAGAAAATCCATCAAGCCTTCCAACATTATTTGCATAGTTTTGTTTGTACTTGTTATGATTCAAGAGCCTTTTTAATTTGTTTTTGGTTTTTTTTTAGGTGTTACCATTTGACTTTCATTTATTGAGTAACGTTGTCCAAAGAAAGGTCAAGTTATTTGGTCAAAAGAACAAACAATATAGAAAGGAAGAGGCACTATGGCATTTGCCACTGTATATATTCGAACTGAATTTTTATTGATCACTGGGAATCAAAACGCATTTTTAAAAAAAAAGAGTAGAAATATGTGAATAACTTTCTGGACCAGGAAAAGACAGTGACCTTTCTCTGTCTACTACTAAATAATGTTAGACCTTTGATTAATTATTGATAATACCATCCTGAAGTCATATTGTAAGCTTGTGAAAAATGCATTTGCTAGTCCAGTTTTATCTACTCCAGGAGTAAGTTTTTGTTTTTGGTAAACAAACACATCTCCAAGAAAGAAAAAAGAAAAGAGAGAACTATATATAATATACTATGTTTTCAAAAACCTTAACTATCTATTGCATGATCTTTCTTGCTCTGTTTTGTAACTTTCATTCTTTTGTAATACTCACTTTAACAATTTGTCTCATTTTGAGCAGGTTAGGTGAGCCTAACCACAGCTCACATATTTTAGGAATGAAATCACCAAGCAGGAAAACCCAAAGAAGTTAAAGACAGGGAGTGTGGTTATTCACTCACAAATTTAATATTTATTGTGCATTTACCCATACCAAGCACTGCTGAATATCTGGGGGTATAGCAGTAAACAAGAAAAATAATGTCCCTGACCTCAAGTACCTTACATTTTATTAGATGTACGGGTGATAAACTTTAAAACAATAAACTAAGAAAATGGCTGCAATTTGTGGTAAGTGTGAAGAAAATAAGTGGAGAGATAAAAACTGGTAGGTCCTTTGTACCTAGAGTTGTCAGATTCATATTTTACTATAACATAAGACAGGGTCTTATATTAATTTTTGCTGCATTAATTAATGCATCTAAAAAAATGCACTAGAGCTGATTGTCCAGCTAGGTCTTACTTTTGGGGAAACACGGTAGAAAGCAGAATGGTGGTTGCCAGAGGCTAGGCCAACAAGGAATGGGAGTTGGTGTTTAGTGGTACAGAGTTTCAGTTGCGGAAGATGAAGCAGTTCTGGAGATAGATGGTGGTGAAGGTTGCACAACAATGTGTAATGTATTTAATGGCACTGAGCTGTATACTTAAAAATGGCTAAGATAGTACATTTTGTATGTATATTTTACTACCAGGGGAAAAAAATCTAGAAAAAATAAAGTGGTAGGAAAAAAGTTAATTTAAATAAAGTGGTATAGAAGACAATCCAGAGAAAGCAATAACTCAGAAAGAGAAAAAAACAATGACACAAATATATAAAGAATGAGAAAGAAGATCATCCTTCTTCCTGATGCAGTCAGAGCTGGGGGTGTGGAAAAGATGGAAAGGGAGCTCGGGTGTCTTGAACAGTGTGAGCCAGAAGTGGGCTTGTTAAAGATGAAATTGGAAGAGTCAATGTGCCATAGCCAGCAAAAAAGTCAACAACTCTTCTCAGGTTGTACTCAGCTGGAAAGTCATGTCTTTCTGCCCCAAAGAGTCAAGGCTGTTATGAAGTCACTCCTGGTGACACTGAAGAGCAACATTGTTCAGAGCAGTGGACAGTGTGTAGACTCTTTCTGAGTTAGAGAGAGAAAGACATCACTTCCAGGGTAACCAGCAGCTGTGGCCCATATTTGCACATGCATATTGAAAAAAAAACTTCTTTATGGCACTTTATACGCTGGACCAGCAGTGGTTACCAGAAACAGCAATAGAGATATAGTTGAAGCATCTGTGCTTAACTCTGAGTCACTACAGATGGAGAAGCTGAAAATGCCATCCACGCACCATAAAAGCCCTGAAATAAGTATAATGTGAGGTCATCCATATGGATGGCCCCTTCCCTTTAATATTCAAATAAAGTGACCAAACGCCACCCTCTATAGTAACAGAATCTTTCTTTCATTCTTTCTTGGTGGATCATCGTCCTCTTGGACTCAGAAATAAAGTGGGTTTTCTCTCATCTCCTTTAGTCAGTCCACCTTCAGCCTGGCTTTCCACGCTCACCTGGCTCCCTGGGCTATGACTGCTGCTCACAGCTCAGCCGTGGGCTCTGCTGGCTTTGCCATTGCTCAGTCTGCACTCAAGGAGTCCTGCCTCCTTCCTGCATTCCTAAAGTGCCATCGACACAAGGCAAGTGTGTTCGTCATTTGTTTTACTGAGAATGTTTAGAAAAAAGTAACAGAAGGTTGCTTTTCCTAGAAATTTATTAATCATTCTCTGTTAAAGAAAATGTCATTTCTGGTGTCCCTAAAGTGGTCCAGGTATCCTGCCATCTTGCTGCGTCCCTCTTTCCTTTCTCCTATTTACCGCCCCAAAGTCCTCTCTCCCCCCAGATATTCACACCTCCAGGTACCATCAGCAAACTCCAAAATTCCTATTATTTTATTTGACAGCACAAGAGAATTCTTTACCTAAAATATTCCCACTTATCATCCTAAGAGCGATTACACAAAAGAAAGTGATCACAATGATGTGTTGCCATGATCCTCTTAAAGAGAAAATCACAGGCCCCAAATGAAGTCACTTGTGTTGAAGCCCATGACCCTGAGCTAGACTTAATACC
Source organism: Rhinolophus ferrumequinum (assembly GCF_004115265.2). NCBI lineage: Eukaryota > Metazoa > Chordata > Mammalia > Chiroptera > Rhinolophidae > Rhinolophus > Rhinolophus ferrumequinum. The sequence continues at coordinate 75,158,365 of NC_046287.1, forward strand.
TAACCTAACTGCAGTTTCAACCTTCTCCAGGAATGCAATCTTAATGATCAATCTGGAATTTTCTGGTCACTACAATGAAGTAATCTGCCCCTGCTACCCCCAAACAAGGAAGCTGAGGCAATTTGCCCGATAAATCCTCCACCTTCCACTAAGGGAAGGTAATCTTGCCTGAAACAATCCTTTCTTTCATTTACTAGTTACTTTCATGTCTCACTCGGTTTCTGCCTATAAAAGCCTTCCAAACTGTACAGCTTCTTGGAGCACCTCTCAACTGACGAGATGGGATGCTGCCCGATTCAAAAATTGCTCATTAAAGCCAATTAGATCCTCAAATTTACTCCACTGAATTTTTGTTCTTTAACAATCCATATTTAAGCCATTCAAAGAGTGAAGTGTGTATCTGTGAATTTTCTCATTTTAAGAAATAGGCCATATTCAGTGATCTAGTGCAAACTTCTTATTCTTAGGCCCCAAATTTAGTGGAATAAAAAAAAGATGGATAGCATTTTCATTTGTCTATTTGTTTGATGGTTTTCAAAAGATCTTCAGACACATCTCACATCAGCTTTGGGAAGCACACAGAAATTGTTGCTTAATGCTGGAGAACACCAAAGATCTGAGAAGTTTGCAAAATAGCGCAAGTTCCCCCCAAGGAGTTAAAGATGAAAGAGAAATAAATAGGCGAGGGCACACAGCAATACCCCAGTATCAGCGAGCTCGATGAGAGGCATCCCCATTCCCCAAAGATGTCCTTGTCCCCAAGCAAGCAGACCATGAGGACTATGTTCTGAGAACAGCGAATGATGTAAAGTCTCTTCACCAGCTGCTCCTCATCTTCTCTGAAGGGAAGAGCTCAAAAATATACACGTGAACGGGGCTTTGTGATATTGTCATTTATAATAAAAAGTATATATTTAGTCCTCATCCCTGTTTCTGGCACAGAGCTGCTAAAACCCTTGGAATTTCCTAAGTAATGAGAGCAGTAAAGGTGTCTAAAGAGGCGCCTTTTGGACACTCCAAAGGAATGGCGGCTGGTTGCCAAGAGAACCAACCACGTGCTCAGAACTTAGGGGAAATTTCAGCCGCCACACCCCCATACACACACAACCTGACCGGGCTTGGGGCTTAGATCAATTGCCAAGGGTCAATGATTTAATCAATTATGCCAATGCAATGAAGCTTCTTTAAAAAACAAAAAAATGGACGAGGTACAGACAGCCTCCAAGTTGGTGAACATATGCAGTTGTAGGGAAAGTGGTGCTCTAGGTGAGGGCACGAAAGGTCCCCATATCTTGCCTATGCCTCTCTTCAATCTGGCTATTCCTAAGTTATATTCTTTTATAACAAACTGGCAATCTAGTGAGCAAAATGTTTCTCTGAGCTCTGTGACCCACTCTAGCAAATTAATAGAAACCAGCGAGGGGGTTGTTGGAACCTTGAATCTATAGCCAGTGGGTTAGAAGCACAGGTGACAACCCAGATTTGTGACTGGCCTCTGATGGAGAGGGTGGCAGTCTTGTAGGACTGAGCCCTTAACTAGTGGGATCTGATATTATTTCCAGGTAGATAGTGTCAGAATTAAGTTAAACTGTGGGACACAGCTAGTGCTGGGAAACTACTTGGTATGGGGTAAAAACCCAAACATTGAAATTAGGTGCAAAATCTTACATTTCTTTCTGGGCTATCATTATATGTATAACTGCCCTCAAGGAGTTTCTCATCTTCAGCCAAAAATAAGCTGAAAGATAAAGCTTATTTCTGTCTGGGAGGCAAAGTAGAATAGTGATTAAAGGTTTTAGCCCTGGAGTCAGAATGTTCAGCTATGAATTTCAGATGTGCCAAAATTCTATGACATTAGGCAATTTAAATTCTCTAAACTTGAGTCCTCTCCTCAGAAAATGGTAATGATAATTGCACTTATTATATTAATAATATAATATTATTATACTATAATTATTAGGGTTCCTGTGAAGATTCAATGAGATGATGCATGCAAAAAATTTGGCACAGTGCAGGATATAGAAGATGTATAAAAAATTATTAGAAATTATGCACAAAGACCTTATCTACCACTCTTTCATTTTCTTAGGAAAGTCTGAGTTATTATGCTTCACTTTGTTTTAAAAAAATGTTATTTTTGGTTTAACAAACTGAATTAGTGACTCTGAGTAGAAAAACACAAATCAATTTCAGCTAAAAGTTTCCAACAGTTGGAGCATATTTTCTATCTTCAAAGTGTGGATTTTATAAAAGTAACTGGAGATGTTTTAACTGCAGAATTTTGAGTCAGTCCCTATTTTTCCTGCCAAACACACAATTGTCCTTTAAGATTTTTAAAAATTCTGTAGCGAAGTTGTGTCATCTTGAAAAGATAAAAAGCTTTTCTCTTAGTCTTTTAATTATTGCATAAAAAAAAAAACGGTTCTAAAAGTTAACTCTCATCATCATGAAAGTAGAATTATTAATGGGCTCTTGAGGACACATATATCACGAAAAAAAGACCATATTCATATTTCTCATCTGACCTCAAAAAGAGATAATTTGGTACCAGCTTAGAATCAGCGATAAGCTCTACCGAGGAAAGAAATTACCTTGGTATTTACATTGGTATTTCTCACTGGAGATTAAGATATACGGTATAAAAGCTTAAAGGGTGGTACCTCTCTGGAAAGATCTACACAAAGAAATCTGTATACATATATATATATATATATATATATATATATATATATATATATATACACACACATGTATAAATATAAATATGCACACTTTATACTGTACAAAAATTTGAGTATATTTCAAATGTATGCATTTTATTTATAATTTAATATATTAAAATTCTATAAACATTTTATTATACTTTTGCTATGCCATTTCCAGAAAGAAAATACAATTTTTTAAAAAGTCATCTTAGATTTGTATTTCATGAATGTTTCACTTTTTTTTTTTCCATTTGGATTTAACATCAGGGCCAGACTTAATTCCATTTAACTATATTTAAAAATAACTTCTTAAGTAATGAGATTATAACAATGGAAAGTCCTAAGTTGATTGCAGACTGTTGTTCCCCTTTTTATTTCCTTGACCCTGATTTCTCAGGACCCAATAAAGGCAGCAAGATCATTGCAGCAGGAGCTACTTCTTAGTAGAATGGGGTCTTGAATATCTGTAGGATGGAACTGCTGCTAACAGGAGCAGATCTATCCTTGCTGGAAATCAGCTGGTTATAGAGTTGTCTTCTACTGTAACTCATCCAACCCACTTTGCATCTGATCCAGGAAATGGCACTGTTAACACTTTGATTGTTTCTGAACTTCATACTTAGCTCTATTGAATTATTTAGTGTTTCTGGAACAGTTGAGGGAAATAGTGACACTTTGAAAATAAAGAATAGTATCATACTACAAATTAATGTAATGTATACTAAGTACCAAATTAAGTGCTAAATTAGGGAGTCGAGTGTATAAGGACTGAGGTACCTGAGCGAATGTTTCATTTTTGACGAAATTGAGAGTTTCATGTGATGATGAAATTAGCATAGGTAATGAGGAGGCAGGCTTAACTGGAGTGTGCACATTGGGAATTCAAAGAATACATTGTTTGATGGATAGATAGGATGGAGCCAGATTGGAGAGGGGTTTGACAACCAGACAGAGGAGTCTGGGATTGATAATGTAGAAAATAGGGAAAACTCAAATGTTTTTTGAGAAAGGGAAAAGCCTGATGAAAAGCCACATGCTGACATTAACATTAAAACATAGATTTTCCAGTTGATGTGTTTGAACATTCATGTATGACACAACTTTGTTTGAGGGAGGGAGAAAATCAACAGATGTGTTATTGACATTCTTAAGTAATTCTTAAGTAAAGATTAAGAGAAACTCATCTTTCAATTTGTATGAACATTACCAGCATAGATTCTTCTTTTCAAATTTTGCTTATAATCCTCTAGTCACTTGTTAAATCTGACAATGGCTATGACAGCTCCATCTACAACATGAAAATGACAAAAGTAAACAGTGTGGCAGCTACTTTATCTGTGGGTATTTAGGTAAGATTGCGATGGTACTACTTTATTTTTTGGTTTGAAGTTATATTCTTATTTCTGAGGTCCACAGACACACAATAAAAAGAAATCTAAAGGAGTCTACCACCTAATGGAACCCAATAGGGAGCTTAGGAAAACTTGCCATTTATATCAGCATTGATGGGTGCTAGCTTCCAAGAGGGGGTGCTGGGCAGAGCACTCATGTGGATACTGGATGGAATTCAGAGTTGTGACAAGGTCAGGAATATGAGTCACTAAATTTTTGTGAGCCAGGAACAAAAGGCATCACCATCACATTATGAGGTCTGTCTCATTCTATAATGCTGAAAGAGGACCCTAGCCAAAGCTACAAAATGGGAACTGACTTTCTGGAAATCTTGTTTTACAGTCACGTTACTACTTTTTTTTTCAGGGTTTCTAAAATGCTCAATAGCTTAATTTTTTATGAATGAATACTTTTTAAAAAGTTATAATTGGGCAGCCTATTATAAAAACATTATGCATAACATGTATATATATTTTTCATTAATATTTTACACAGTTGTCAAAATTCTACTTTTGCAGTTTAGTTGCTTGTAGTGCCTAAGATTACTATTTCTTTAAACAGGACAAATACTAACAGGTATCTTCTATTTAGAACGTAGAATGCCTTCTGTCATTCCCATAGTAGAGGGGACAACCGGAATTCATGTTCTCAAATCAAGTTTAAGACATCTGTCAGACAGTCATGATTATTATGTAGGTTTTCCCTTTTAGTGCTCTTTTTCAAGGGCTGCAGTTCATCTTTAAGAATTAAAGGCCACAGCCATGCAGAATGATAACAAAATCAATGTTTCATTGTTAGTATGGAAAGTTTCTATAATTGGGTTTTCATTAAGTTATTTTAAATGGATATTTCAAAACCTGAGTGGGCGTTCTAATAATGTGCTAATATGTGCAGCTGACAATGTCTTTGTTCTTATTGGACTGTCATTGAATTTAAACCATCACCAGGATTTGCCCCCCGTCATTTCTTTCTCAACAGCCTTTTTTTGCTCCTTGCACAGGCATACTGTTGGCAACCTCGAAAACACTAATCACCAAGAAACAAAACTGTGAAGTTACATTACACAGCCTCAAATCAAAATTTCCACAGTACATCTTTACATTTTATGTCCACATTACTTAGGATGTCAAACAGCATTTATGGTTCAAAAGGAAGCTTACATAGTATGTCATCTGAATGAAAGTCAGGCACAAGAGAAATTCCTCTGAACACAGCTCCTCCTGTTCAAGATACACTCTAGTTTCTTGCCATATTGGAGAGGAGAATGAGCTGGTGGTTACAGAGGAGTCAGCTGTCCAGCAAAAATTCCAGTCCCTCAATCATTTCATCACATTATTATTACTGGGAACTTGGGGTTCTAACTGGTATCATACAAACTCTCCACTGGAATCCACTCCAGCTCTCTGAGGATGAGATTTGGACTAACAAAGAAGACACCCCTATTACTGTGCAAGCACTGATTTGGTAATATGGCCCTCATAGCTGGCCCACAAACCAGACCTTCTGAGGCTATGTTCGTAGTCCATGTAACAGGTGTGAAAGACTTCAATTCTAACCGTTGCCTTCTCATCTCTAATGGCTGCGGTGAGCTGCCATCCCAGATGTTGACTCCAAGCTTCTTGTTTTGGGTGCACATCTTGCATATATGTCAGCCTTTTCACACTCCCAGTCCTTTTCTCATTATGGTTTGCCTCAAGCATCACTTTACTTAAGCATTCTAGCCAAGGTTGAGGCATTGGAGAGCATTCAAGAAAAGGAAAGACATCTGTGATTTGGATATACATCAACACTGATATCTTCTGATATCTTATAGTACTGGGCTAGAGTATCAAGAGAAAAAGAAGTAGCCATACTACTTACTCTTCAACCTACTGGCCAGGTCTAGGTGGCTCAAGTTAATATTTACAGTTTTCATGCCTGGATGGTACATTGATATTATGAGAGAAATACATTGATCTGCAGAAATGGATAAGATGACAAAAACTTCAGAATATAAGAAAAAATACATAAGGGTAGAACCCTAATCTGAGAGGACTGGTAGTCTTATAAAAAGAGGAAGATACAGACAGAGACACAGAGAGAGATATGTATCTCTCTCTTTCTGTCTCTGTGGTATACTGAATTTAAGTTGTAAACTCTAGAATACCATGTACAGTTTCAATAAAACAATGTTCAACGCTAGTCGGTTTTGATTAAGTGGTTATGAGAAGGACATCTGGACCTGGGCTACCCAGGTTCATATCTTGGTTTTATTATTTTTACCATTTGTGTGCAATGTTGGACAAGTTCCTGAACTTCTCTAAGCTTCAGTGTCCCCAGATGTGAGATGGTAATGTTGACTGAGTATTTAGTGTATCGTTATGTGATTAGAAAAGCACTCAGGAACTCTTACCTATTACTGTTATTGGAACAAACAATAATATTTGAATGGGTGAGCATGAATCATTGCTAGAAAAATAACTTTAACTCAAAGGCAAGGAAAATGCATGCTTGAAGAAAAGCACATTCACTCTCTCTTTTTAATAGATAATAATCTGGCAAATATCTTCCATGTACAAATCACAAATGGAAAACGCAAATTCAAAAAATTCCAAATAAATGTATTCAGTAAGTTGTGTTTCATCCAGTTTCTAGTATAGGAATGCTTTAAACTGGTGCAGCGGTTACCTCAGTTGATCCAAGTGTGGTGCGCTTAACAACAAAGTTGCTGGTTCAATCCCCACATGAGCCACTGTGAGCTGTGCCCTCCACAGCTAGACTGAAACAACTACTTGACTTGGAGCTGATGCAAATTGGAAAAACACACTTAAAAAAAAAAAAGAAGAAGAAGAAGAATGCTTTAAACATTCCTTTTTAAGCTCCTTCATTGCTACACCTCTAAAGCTGGTTTTGCAAACTTGTTCTTTTATCCCTTAGTCTCAAACGTCCCCCATGTACCAAGGCTGTCTCCTAACCTTTCCTTAATCTGCCCCACAGGAAGGTTCTGTCCCATTTCCTTCCTATGTCTTTACTGCGAGAGACGTTTGGATACTGATATTTCCAAAAAACTTCAAATCAAATATTTCACTCTCTTCAGAAAAATGCCTACATTATCTGTATTAAAATGGCACTCGCATGGCCCCAGCACAGAATCCAGCATGAACAGAGGAACTGAAAAGTTTATTATTTAAGGTGGGCTTAGAATTCAGGAAGAAGAAATCACACATAAACCACCACTACGAAATGAGATTAAGTTCCTGAATGACCTCGCTAATGAGGTAGACATGGGTCACGCTAAGTGGGGTCTTGCTAGAACAGAACATCCCTGTTGCTCATTGTTTCACAGCCTTTTCATACGCATTAAGGAAAAACATGCTAAAACTTTACGTATATGGGCAGACATCAGAGCTTCTCTTGATTCTTGATGGAAACCAATGGTCCACAAGGCTACATCTTCATTTAGGAGGAGAATGAAAAGTTGTTCGGGTGGTGTTCCTGATCTATATCTCCACCTTTACAGCATCCTCATCTTCCACTCTCTAGCCTTTCTTTGTCTCTTACTCTGCCATTATATTGGCAGTTTAGCTCTGAATTTTGTCTGATCAAAAATCCAATTACCCACGAAATACTACAGCCATCCAACAACAACAAAAATTATAGTAGGTGATGTCTCTACTCCAAAAATAAGCATTATGTCAAGGTAATTTCATAACATAAAGAAAAATATGTAAACCTATGTTATACATGTGTACAGTTATGATTATATTGTGGTTATTTGTCTTCTTGGGCTGCTATAACAAAATACTATAGACTGAGTGGTGTAAATAACAGAAATTTACTTTCTTGTAGCCCTGGAGGCTGGATATCCCAAATCAAAGTCCCACAGGGTTGATTTCTGGTGAGGAATTTCTGACTTGCAAATGGCTGCCTTTTCACAGTGTCCTCACATGGCCTTTCCTTGGTGTGTACTGAGACAGAGACAGAGAGAAACACACACACACACACACACACACACAGATATCTCTTCCTCTTTTTATAAGGCTACCAATCACTAGATTAAGGTTCCACCCTTATCACCTCATTTAGCCTTAATTACTTCCTAAAAGCTCTATCTCCAAATACAGTCACTTTGAAGGTCAGGGTTTCAACGTATGCATGGCGTAAGGGGCACAATTCAGTCCATACTATATAACAACCATATTAACACCACTCTTACATACATCTATTCAGGAAATTAATACAATCTAATATAATTCATACCAGGTCATCCTACTTAATTCTATAGACTTTACCAGACATTCTCTTTTACTTCTAGGCCTAGCTCCATAACAAAATAACTTTTCTTATCACATTTTTCTCCTGGTGAGTTCAGTTAACACACATAGCATTACTTTTGCACTTGGTATATGAAATCAACAATCCTGTTTTTCCCATGCCAGCCAATTTCTTACTCTGTACATGCCAGTTCTATTTTATGAGATTTGAATTGTGGCATTTTTCCTATTCAGGCTTGTCCAATACGTCATTTCACACTGAGATTCCTGAAGTTGTTTCTCCTCACACCCCTTTGAGATCTGGAAGCTGTATCATGAGTGCTGGCTACCTCACATCCATATGTGTGTTCACATTCCATGTCTGAAACCCAAGCTTCACACACTCTGATTTGTCAAGGGAAGGGAGAACTTATTTCATTTAATTATGGTCATCATATTTTTCTGTCTCCCTGAGGTTTTGTGGTTCCCAACCAGCATATCATGCTGATTTCCCTCTCTTACCATTACGGTGTCTGAGTTCTTCTTTTGCTGTCACACCAATTAGCACACATACTGCCCTCCCCACCAGGCACAGAGGCATCTTGCTTTCCAGGGTATGTCCCTATACTACTGCCATGTAATGACCTCTTTTTAGAAGAAAGAGATCACATCTCATAGGCCCTATCGACCGCCTCCAAAATATATATTCAGAAAATTTCACATAATTCAAAGGAGCCTTCAGACCAAAGCCTGGTGTGCTATCCTAATTGCAGGCAATACAGCTTGGAGTTGTCCTAAATATTTTCATGGAAAGTCATTTCAAACTACTTTGACAGTGCTCACAGATTCTTATTATGATAATGAGACACTAAAATTGGTTGTTAAATTATGCTCTAGATCATAGGTGTCTGGTAAATCTAAATCTAGCCGCCATTTAAATGGTTTTGAGTTATTTGGGGGATAGATTTAAAAACTTAAATGGTTTTTCCATCAATGTTGAAAGAGTATAAAAACCTCTTATGTATCATAATCTTCAGGTTATTGTGATCTTACCTAATGTCAGTCCCTTCCAGGACCTCGCTTAGCTAATCATTCCCCCCTCCCACCGTCAGCTATAGTTGAAGGGACTCACGATGGAGACTTGATCTTAACTGGCCCATGAGATTATTATTTTTTAAGAATTTAGAATTAAGACTGAGAGAGATTAGTCACTCTCTGTGGGCTTCTTAATCTAAAGACATATAAGTCTCAGATCTACAGGGTCCTATTCTGACATAAGGAGAGACAGCTACAGAGAAAAATGATTGAAGCAGCTATGCAAAGAGAGGCAGAATAAGGATTCAGGTAGCCCTGGAGGGAGAGAGAGAATGACTGAAAGAATGAGCCTGTTTTCTAAGAGGCTTCCCAATTTGCTATTCCCGGTGCCTTCTGAGGCCTAGCTGTTATTTCTGCATTTGAGTTCCATGACCTTCCCACATGTGATGGGTTGAATGATGCCACGGACTGAATGTTTGTGACCCCCCTATACACACACAAATTCATATGTTGAAAGCCTATTTCACAATGTGATGGTATTTGAAGCCCTTATGAATGAGATTAGTACTCCTATAAGAAGAGACACTGGGCAGCTTGCTTCCTCTCTCTGCTCTCTGCCATGTGAGGACACAGGAGATGGTTTTTTGCAAAGCAGGAAGCTGGCTCTCATTAGACACTGGATCAACTGATACCAGTCCCAGTGATCTGGGACTTCCCTGCCTCTAGAACTGTGAGAAATAAATGTTTGTTGCTGTTAAGCCACCCAGTCTATGGTAATTTATTATAGCAACCCAAACTGACTAAATAAATGGTGACTCCCAAAACATACGTCCCCACAGAACCTCAGAATGTGACCTCATTTGGAATAAATGTCTTTGCAGATATAAGTAAGGTAAAGAGCTCGAGATGAGATCATCCTGGATTAGGATGGGCCTTAAATTCATTGATAGGTGCCCTTTTAAGAGACTGAAAGGAGAAGACAGACACAAAGGAGAAGATGGCAGAGACTGGAGTAAGGCTTAAACAAGCCAAGAAATGGCAAGGGTTACTGGGCAGCTACTAGACGCTAGGTGAGAGTCAAGCAAAGATTTTCCTCAGGAGTCTTCAGAGGGCGTGTGGCCCTGCTGACACTTGATTTTGAACTTCTGTCCTCCCTAACTTTGAGAGAATGCATTTCTATTGTTTTAAGTTACCTGGTGTACGGTAATTTGACCCAAGAGCCCTAGGTCGCTGATATACCCCATAAATCTTGTAAGTCCTTTTGCTGACACTAACATGAGTAATATTTAGTTTTACTAATAAACAAGTTACCTCACTAAGACAGAGGTTATTTATAAATAGCAGTTATTTCACAAACACAATTTTACAATTATTGTTATTGTAGAACAATTAAAATATTATTAAAAGTAATGTTAAAAATAATATATAACTGTTAGGTAGAAGTTAAAAAAACGTAGGAGAAAGGGTGGGAGGGGTCCATAGTGCCCATAGGAAAAGCTCATAAATAGCTTTGATTAACTGCCTCCAGCCACGTATGCTTTTACAACAACAGATGATAAGAGGTAGTACCAAGTAAGATAAGGATCTGAGTCAACAGATCTCTACCTGTCTTAGGAGGGCATGTCCTCCCATGGAAGAGCATGTACCACCTTTTCCCGCCAAATCAATATGTAACTCCCTCACCCCACCCAGCAACCTATAAGTCCTCGGGACCAGGGCCCTCTTCCCCTCTTGGCCTCTCGCCCTCTCAGGTCTGTCACCCTCTCGCCAGCTCTCTCTCTGCCTCTCTGTCTCTCTCTGTCTCTCTGTCTCTCTGTCTCTGTCTCTGTGACTCTCTTTCTCTCTCTGGCTCTCTGTCTTTTAATCTTTGCCTCTCTCTTTCTGTCTCTCTGGCTTTCTTCCTCTCTCTCTCTACCCGCCTCTTCCCCTTTCCCTCACCTTGGCTAGGCCCATTCTCTTCCTGAGAATGTATCACTAATAAACCCTGCTTGCATACTAATCAGCTTGCTGACCTCTGATTCTTCACTTCGTTGGCAAGAAGAACCGAGACTCCTATAACATAACTAGGAGATAACATATAACTAAGACAATAACCTCCCCATAATTGTATATTTGGCCATTTGACATAAGCTCAATATCCAATATTAATATTGTTCCTACTATCCTAAGATGTGAAGATTCTTGCATGAGTTTACTTTTTCATTTTTTTTTCTATTCACCCAAGGCAATAATTGCTTTTTCTTTATATCCCAAAGTGCAGTGCAAATCCATAGAATACTAAACTGAAAACAGGAAAAAGTTATCTAATGGGAAAGGGGAAAAGAGGCATTATGTTCTCAGAACTCTAGACTGGAATCACCAGCCACAGTCTCTTTCACAATAGATGGGATGCTGTCTTTGGCTGCAGCCCATTAACTAGCAGATTCCTTAGTATTGGGGGCCATAGTAAGAGATGCTACCTCCCCGCTATTTACATCCAAACAGTAAACCCACAAAGACCTAAAAAACAGACCAAAACACCGGAGCAGGAGGTGATTTAGTAGAACTCTCACAGTTTAAAGAGAAAAAGCTAAGACCCCGAGAGGTGACGTGGGTTCCCTACAGCTGCATAGCCAGTTAACGCATCCTTACCACTAACAAGGGCCAGACTAAGGAAGCAGCAGGACTGGGCTACTTAGACATGCACAAGCCTGCCAAGGAAAAGAAAAATAAAATAAAATAGCAGCAAAAACAAAACACTACAAGATTTTAAAATGCTATTTGTGGTCACAGGAGGAAACTCTGAATTCTGCCTTCAATTCAATCTCTCTGTCCCTGAAGTGAATATGAAAGAGGGGAGTTAATGTGTCTTTTGAAAGCTATGTTGTCTGTTTAATAAAGTCTGAATAGCAAGAAAATTAGGTTCTGCCTTGCCCTTGTCTGTATTTTCCAGCTGGGTATATATTCACAAACTATGTCATACATCTGCAAGTAAATGAATCCAAAGGAAAAGACAATAGCATTTATTTCAAGTTCAAGGCATTTCTTAAACATAAGCATTTGGTAGAATGGGTCACTGATTCCATTTTTAGCATACTGACAACAAAATCCATATATCTATACATTAAAAATAATAATAATAAGGAAAACCTTTTCCTTGTTTTTTTGCTTCTTCGTGACATTTCTTGAGGGTTTAGGCATTTGGCCCCTAATTGTATTTTTACTTCACTGGTCTGACAGCCGAACTTCATACTTGGCATTAAACAAAAATCAGTCTGAGCAGCTGAAATATATAATTTCCTTGGTTTGGGAAGGCCTGCAATGTCTGGTGAGTTACTTCTTAGCCATTTTTGTTGGTTTCACTGACAGGATGGGTCATACAGCTTTGTGATGAAAGATAAATTGGAAAGAAAAGAGGTAATCTAATTTATCTGGTCTCAGAGTCCAGTGGAGAGGAGAAGTCCTAGACAGCTTAGCACTACTTCAAATCCTCGTTCTCTTGCCTGCACCAGGACAGGAATATCAATTGGTTAATGCTCCTGAATTTCATATTCTTGTCATTACTCAGACAGGAAAGTACAATAGTTAAAAAAAAAAAAAAAAAAACTGCCACTGCATTTTCTGTAATCTTTATAATTATTTACTTCTAATCTCCTCTCTAATCCTGGAAGTTCAGTCTTCGCATTTCCTGGTAAGATCTTCCTTCTTATCACTGGTTCTCTTAGGCTTTCCTGAATGCTTCTTTACCTTGGCAGTCACTTCCTCAGGCCATTCACAGGTCAATCAATCCTCTCTTTCCAGCCTCTTTGTAAAACAACTTTCAGGTGAGATTTTTAGATTCCACGGAAATGGGAGCTCTATCCTCCCTTCCTTCTGGCTGTATCTATGTATGCTATTATTTCTCACAGGGAAATGGCAACTTGCACTGAAATCACTCACTTCTTGAGATAGAGTAGTGAATATTCTCAAAATCTTCAGTTATGCTGTTTGGGGACAGAGGAAAGACCCTGCTGACTCTAAAGCTAAAACAGAAGCCACACAGAGCCATTTTCTGAACCAGATTTGAAAACAAAACACCAGGGAATGCCCAGAAGTGCTGACATTTGCTGAGTTTATGAATTGTGAATGAATTGTGTATATTTTGCATTGTCATCGAAAAGGAAAATCTGAAATTTAAATATCTACTCCTCAAAAATAAGCAAGAGAAAGGATGATCAAGAGAAAATGAAAACAAAGTTGAAATAAGTTTTTGGTTGTTTTTCTTTTTCTTTTTTTTTTCCCTACAAGGTCAAAGGCAGGTCTGCACATATAGCTGTTCAGGCTGTGATCACTAAGGCACAGATCATATAGGCAGAGGTGACGATGTGAGTGGTTCTCCCTGGAATTGTTCAATGCAGTGGCCCCATCTTTGAGGCAACGCTTGGGAGAGCCTCCAGAGGAGAAATCAGGCAGGGGACAGATGTCTTGTCACCTTAAATTTGCCTGAATGGCAATTAATGTCAGGGTCTTGCTAGAAAACCCTGAAAGCAGCCTCAGGACTGGGAAAGGCCTGCCCTGCCACTGAATTGGAGGGCTGGAGGCTGACACATATTTTTCCCCAATCACTCAGTGTGTTCTCTTTGGAACTGGGTTTACCCAACATTTAATACCTCTTTGCCCTTTTAATGTAAGAACATAGATATGTTATTTATCTCTTTTCTCTATTCTTGTATGTCCTAGCTTTTCCAACATATTGCCATTATTTATGGCGTCAATAAAATGTAAAACTGGCTCCAGAAATGCCAAAGAGAATAATGGAAATGGAGAAATCGGAGACAGAAGTCAGCTATAACCAGTCCCGTAGCATCTACTCCTACATAGCAAATGTGAATTATTTTCCTATAACTTCTTTTGTGGCGATGTGAACATGTCATTCTTTAAAATGCTCACATGCTTGTGCACACACAAACACACACACACAATGACTTGTCCACAGAAGTGAAAAGACCATTTGCCAAGATGTAAGTTTACTGAATTAAGTCTATATTTAGTACTACCTCAATTTCATATTAAAAGGGCTTACATGCTTTTCTTTTTTTGAGGTACTATTTAGTACAATCCAATGTAAGCTCATTTTGATACACTATACTGAAATCAAAAGGGGAAAATGGAAATGAAAAGAAAGAAAACAAAGATGGATTACTCAAAATGGAAAGAATAGAATAAGCTTTACAAAACCACAAATTCCAGTAGGTAGGGATTACAAATCAAAATTAATTTGACCAAATTTCTATTATCCCCAGAAAAATTAGAAAATATATACAAGCATTGGAGAAATGGGGAGACCAAGACTCTAGCTATGAATCGTTTTCTAACTAATCATATAACAATACAAAAATTTCTCAACATTACGGTATCTCCATTTCCTCGTGTGGGAGAAAGAGAATTAGAATAGATAATGTCTAAAGTCTTCTGAGACTCTAAATTTATTTAGTTTTAAGTCACGTATACAAATTGAAAATGAAAAAAATCAGGGGGTTAAAGAGGGTATGACTGTGAAATTCACTGATTATTTTTAATACTGGTATTTGTCTTTTAAAAATATGATTACGATTATAAATTATAACCTATTTCTAATTTACAAGTCCATTTTTATGTTTTTAATCTCACTTGGAGCATTATCAGAACCTCACAGAGTAGGTGCCATTAAACCAACTCTTAAATGTAGACATTGAAGCATAGAAAAGTTAAAAGACTAAAAATTTAAGGCCAAGACTCTAAATCCAAGTTTTCTGAGTCCTAGTATTATGCTTATTCTCTTAAGCCAAGGCTCTTTCTCTAAGGTACAAGAAACATAAATAACTTTTTAAAGAAACATTGAATACATCCCTAAAATACTGAGATTAGTTCCAGTAAATTTGAGGGAGATAGTAGAAAACAGAAAAGAAAGAGTTCTAAAAGACTCACAAAAAAAATCACACATACAAATCTCTCCTCTATGCAGGAGCAAGAATGAAAATAGGCTGTTACTAATGCCTGTTGTGAATATATGCTGTCTTTACTTGGTTCCCTGGAAACACTCTAAATTGGAGATTTGTGCACACGAGATTTATTGTAGATTGGTCTTGGGAATTATACACGTGAAGGAGTGAAAGAAGCAGAATCGAGCACAGGGCAGGTCTGAACCATGATGTAGCACAGACTTCAAATGATTCTTCAGGGTGCTCTAGAGCTAAGATCCCCTACAGAGCTGTCCCTCATAGAGGCAAGGGGGACAGTCCTGTCTATCACCACATTGATCAGCATTGGATAAAGACTTTCCACAGGATGAGGAAGTACTATTGGATTAAGTGATTCCCCTCAGCCAAGGCAGATTTTCACATAAGGACTCAGCTACAAGATGTTAGTCCCCAATGTCCCCAGCCACTAAGGTAATCAGTTATCTCCATCCTAAAGGGGAGATCTGGGTAGCATACCACAGCATCCACTACACATTCTAGTTAGATGGGCTTCCTTTTTATTTAAACACTAGGAGCTCAATCGAAAAAAAAGGGGTGCGGGGGCGGGGGTGTTGGAAAAAGTGAAGGGAGGAAGAAAGAGACATCTCCTGAAAGTCTAACATCTATGATTGTCAACCCACTAAATCCTCAAATAAAATTTTCTTTGTGCATATTGCACAAAGGCGGGGCGTGTTGGAAAAAGTGAAGGGAGGAAGAAAGAGACATCTCCTGAAAGTCTAACATCTATGATTGTCAACCCACTAAATCCTCAAATAAAATTTTCTTTGTGCATATTGCACACATTAGGAGATCCTTCTGTTTGTAAAACATCACAGACTCACCAGGAAACCTCTTCCCATAAAAGCATTTGAGGGAAAAAAGAAAGAAAGAAAGAAAGAAAAAGGAAGGAAGGAAGGAAGGAAGGAAGGAAGGAAGGAAGGAAGGAAGGAAGGAAGGAAGGAAGGAAGGAAAGAAAGAAAGAAAGAAAGAAAGAAAGAAAGAAAGAAAGAAAGAAAGAAAGAAAGAAAGAAAGAAAGAAAGAAAAGAAAAAGGAATCTAAGAGGTGACTGCTGACACTCCTCTATTCTTTTTTTTTTTTTTTTTGGTGGGAGTTAGTGTGGAATAGTATAAAAGCTATGAGTTTTGAAGGCAGATTTGATCCAATTCTATTAACCTCTCTGATCATGTTTATTCATCCTTCTCATCAAGTCATTCTGTATATTAATCATCTAATTAACCAAGAAACATTTATTGATAACCTGCTATCTATAATAAGACACTTATCTAGGCAATGCAGGAGAGACATAGAAACAAAATGCAATCTTGCTCTTCTCTTGTATAGAAGGAAATATACCGTAAGTGACTGAGTAGATGACACAAAGGAGTGATCACAATGTACAGTTACAATACATAGAAAATAACTTAAGATTGGAATTACATGAAATATATAAAGAGCCGTGACCAAAGTATATCATAGCATAGAGATTGCATTGGGAATATTGGACAGTAGGAGAAATAGATTTAAGGTTAGAAATGGCAAGATTATAGAAGGCCTTGAATGCTGAGCGAATAAATGAGGCCTCTATTACATACGTTTGAGAAAGGGATTATAAGCAAATTGGCCTTCTAAGAGGCATGAAAAATGAATTGGATTAATGGGACAACTCCAGGGTCTGAAAATAGTCTTTGGCATTCAAGGGCAAGTTGACTTTCCGGCCCATCAGCTTGACAGGTGTGAATAATCAGGTTATTATGGAAATGAAATAGGAGATAAAAATCATCGAAACCAAAATGTCTGTATACCTTTTCATCTCTATGTGATATTGCTATGTCTTACTGAATCAAAAATTTTGTTATATGCTTTCTAAAAACAGGAGCACTTAGAAATTATTTTATGTCTAAGCCCACAATATTCATTAATTTTCCCCAAAGCTAACCCTTCCTTCTCTAGAGTTTTAGTTAAAAAGAAAACACTGTGAATGCATTTGCCTAGATAACTTGAAGGTTTTCCTAATATTTCCCAAGATACATTACCTTTGTTTCTCTATATGTTTAACTTTTATTCTCGTTGACAATTTTACATCTAGCTGGAAATCTAAACATTTCTTTCCTCTCAAGAAATATATTAAACTGCAAAAACATGATATCCAGGGTTTGAACAAGACAAAACAAACCAACCTCAAGATATTCATTAACTTCAAATCATTCAAAATTCACAAATCTATATACATTAGGCTGCAGGAATTCTAGCAATATGTGTAATATGACATGCTGTCTACTTTACATCTAGACAAAATAAATAAAAATGGAAATGGTTTTGTGGAAATCTTAGTACAGATGAACATTATAAGATATGGCAGATAGGAAGTCTGTTAGGAACATTAAAGCAGCATCTTATATATGATTTTTGCATAAAGAACCTGACTCAAATATGTGGTAGGTACAGATGATCATAATCCCTTTATTTTCTCAAGCACCCAAAATAGAGACAATTCCTCTTAAAGAGCAATATTTGATTGATCTTAATGCAATGTTCTCCAGTCACTGCCATTTGGATATAAACTCTATGCCTCAGCCTCTTCCTCTACTTACCTTTCAAATACTGACATTTCTCACAACTAGGTTCTAAGCAATCTTTCATATGCACTTATTCCCAGTTGATCTCAACCATCCCCATGGATGCGGATACCATCTATAATCTAATAAATGCCAACTATATCTTTAACTCAAACTTTCCTCCAAGATTCAAGCTTACATCCAACCATCCATTTGAAAGGTACATTGAATGCCCCTTAGGCATTTCAAATAGCTCGATCTTCCCAAATATGTTGTCTGACCCTCCCACACATATTCCTGGCACGTCATCCACATTTCAGTAAATGGTGCCATCATTCACTCAGTTACCAGCCAAGAACCCAAGATTTACCTTTGACCTCTCCCTTCTCTCATCTCTCACATCCAACCATCAGCCTTGGTGCTTCCACATAGATCCTCACCTACTTTCTTCCCCTTCCATTCTTACTACCCTGATTCAAACCATAGTTATGTCTTGCCTATGTTATTCATTAACTGGTCTCCCAATTTCTATTTTTATCCTTTCAAACTACCCTCCCATGAAGCCACAAAAATAATCTTTTAAAAATATAAATCCCACCATAAGAGCAAGACACTTACCACTTAAAATCCTTGGCTTCCCGTGGCTGAGAGGACCCTGCATGACTTGGCCCTTGCTTTACTTTCCAAGGTAAGGCCCTTTCTAAGGCCTTACTAAGGCCTTACTTTCTAAGGCCCTTGCTTTACTTTACTTGCTTTTCCATTTCCCCAGCCACTGGATGCACTCACTGCTCCAGTCATACGCCAAACTCTTTCCCATCTCAGCGCCTTCACATTTTCGCTTTTCTCTTTTCATATGACTGGATCTACCTTGCCCATCAAGTCCCAGTTTAAACTTCACCTTGATAGAGTACTCTGCTTCCTGTCATCTAAGTAGGTTCTCTAGATTTTTCTCTATTTTGAAGACCCGGTTATTATATAAAGACCCAGAAACACCACCACTTACAACACTTTTCACAGTCTGGATTTTATATTTATCTGATTACTTGTTTGTCTTCCCCACGAGAATGTGAATCAAGAGTCAAGATCTGTTCAAGTTAGATTCCTAATACTAAACACAGTGTTTGTCGCCTAGAAGATAAGCCAAAAATACTCTGGAGTGAATGAGTAATTACCTAGATGAATGAAATTTGGAATTTAAATTTAAAATGTCAATAGTACTAAAATTACAAATTCCCTTCTAGACATTATTTTCTCAGAGCTTGTAGTTAAGTGTAATGGCAGAACTGTCAAACAGCCACCAACTTGGAACAAAGTTCTCCTCATAGTATGGAAAAATATAGGGAGCAAAATATTTCCATGGAGGAAAAAAAAGACCATTTGTAATAAAGTTGCCCCACATAGCAAAATATTTCCATGGAGAAAAAAAAAAGACCATTTGTAATAAAGTTGCCCCAAATTTCTGGCTGTTTCAGAAGGAAATGGCAGCTCCAGTTGAAGCCAAGCCAAGGACAGTAAACAGGGTGTGGTAATACATCTCAGAAATCGTGTACATTGGCAAAGTTGGAGGAAGACCATTTTTCAACTGCTGCCTCTACTATATTTAGGCATGAGATCGTATCATTAGTCTTTTTGTTCCTTTCAAGAATGTCATTCTTGTTCCTTTCAAGAATGACACTTAAAATTTTCAATTTTAAGAAAACTAGTTCATTATTCCTAAAAATGAGCTCTAATTTCATAATCTTCATATTTAATAAGGTGTGAATTAATAATAACCTAAAAACAACGTCATAATTTAGAAATTTATGAAACATTAGAGTTTTATTTAAATTTGCTACACAATCATTATGATTAAAACACTCAGGCTTAGCTTACCCTGGCATTGTAAAAAAGGACAAACTAGTAAGACATATTTTTAATGCTAAAATAAATTCATAATCTTAGGTAGCTCATTTTTAAATTTTGGAACAAAGACTAAGTTTCTTCTCACAGGGAGAATTTTTCTTCTGACCTTTGACACTATCCCTATTCATTAGGGTTTAAACTTCACTGCCCAAACTCTAGTCCTGTCTTGCGATTTTGACAATGATTTGTTTTGCTTCCTGGGGAAGAGACAAAACTATATGCTCACCAAACCTTTTAGTTTCCTCCTGGGCACACAAGAACACTATTTCCCAGCTTTGCTGGCAGTTAGGGTGGGGCCACATGACTGAATTCTGGTCAATGTGATGTGTGTGGAAGTGTGTGTGCAAGCTACTTCCAGGTTTGAACACAGCCTGCCAAACCTTATGAGATCTTCCACGAATGCTTCCTCTCTTTCCTTTTCTACTGGATAAAGGTGGAACCATCCAGTGGAGGAGTCCAAAGATTTCAGCTCCACTGCACAGAAAAAACCTAGGTCCCTTAGAAACTTCATGGGACCGAGCTACCACCCTTCATCCTGACCCTGCTGGTCACCATTGGATTATAATGGTTATAAGAATTAAACCATTATTTTGTTAAAAAAACGATAGTTTGGATTTTTTTTATAGCAGTTAGCCTTTCCCGACAAATACATCTGTAAAACCCAGCTTTTCTAACTATTCAATTGAAAGTTATGCCTTATTTTTGTTTTAATTATGTTATCGTGTTAGGTACTATGCTGAGCACTTTATGAGAATTACCTTAGGTAAATAGATGAGGATAATTACTTAAGTATCTTTATTCTTTGCCAGTTATTTACATCATTTTATTATTAACTGCTTTATTTGTAAGAATATAGTTTTAAAGTCAGGCCAACACAGGTTTAAATTCTGGTTCAATTCCTAATTCTGGTTTTGTAGACAAGTGGAGAATTAAAATCTCTCTCTAATACTTTTCTTTATCAGTAACATGGACCTGCTAATATCTAATGTACTTAGTTCTTATAAGAATTAATAGAATATTCTATGCAAAACACTTAATATAAGACCTGAAATATAGCAGGAACTCAATAAGGAGTGATTTAGAAATAAATATATGGTAGCATGTATATGGTCAAATAATGTTTTTTACTTCTTGAAATATTTATCAATCATAATGAGAAAAAGTGTGACTAGGCTACAAAATATGCCAGATGGCTTTTTTCAAAGATGATTTTGATCATTTCATCCCCATAAAAGCAGAATCTGTTGGATCAAAAGAGTTTGGTAGATCAATTAACATGGGGAACCCTCATATGTAAACAAGAATTATGAGGTTTAGGTCCTGTTATAGTCTATAGTTGTGTCATGAATATATGAGAACCAGCAACAGCCAAATAGAAATCTTCGAGAGGGATCCTTTTGATTTTATGCAGAATTTCCTCTTAATTATGATTATATGGCCTAAAGAAGGATCCCAATATTTCATGACAAATTAGGAGAGAACAAACAACTTCACCAGTCAAATTACAAGAATGAAAAAAAGTTAAATGACAAGGCACTGTAGGAAAAAATAATTTCTGCTATTATTTAGGAATCATAAATGTAATTTTTATGTTTCGCTTGATTTTCTGATGATTAAAGTTATCAAATCATAACACAATCCTGTAATATTTTTGAAAGTATAAAACGTTGCTTTAATTTATAAAATCTCATGGTATAAAAATCAAACATTCTTCCACAATAGAGACATTATTCACACTGTAAACGCATGCAGAGCACTGAATGTTTGCTTTTTAAGTATCAGAATACCTTTCAGGACTCTTGAGAATCATGCGTATATTTTATTTTACCCAATTAGTCCAAAGCATCTATCTTATATGTTTTGTTTGAGAAACTTAGCTGACAGGCACTGAAGTTTCCCTTTTGTCTTATGAAAAAGCACACGTAGATTTTAAAATTAAATTTTAATATTATCATTAGTTTCATAGTAATCAGGGACCAAACTAACACCTTTCTCTCTCTCTCTCTCTCTCTCTCTCTCTCGCTCTCTCTCTCGCTCTCACTCTCTCTCACTTCTCTTAATATAATTAAGACCATCTTGAGAGAATCCTATTAGATACTCTCCTGTAGATTTATCCTATTATATATTATTTTATTAGATACTCTGAAGATGATCTTAATTGTATATATAATCAAGAATAATTCTGTTTTTCATTAGGTCTTCACTGGGTACTTTTGGAATTCTGAATCCAGCAGAGTAGTCATCCTGATCATTAATTGCATTCATGAACTAGACCTAAAATTTCCCATTTTATCATAATGGAAAGTGGCAAAAAGAGGGGTGGCACAGAGGGATGACAAAAAGCCTTTCAACAGCAGCATGAACAAGGGCAGCTGATTCGTAAAGTCAGCACTAGTTCCTCCATCTGAAGCAGAGGGTGACCCTCTCTCAGCCATAATTACTATGAGCAGCCACTGTCAGACTCCAGGGAAGCAGTCTCAGTGCAGGATTTAGGAGTTATGTTGTGGATAGTACAAGTTCTTCTATCTTATGATAGAGTCTCTAAGAAGCTTTTATCAACTCCTGTCTCTGCAGGGCCTTATGAAATATCCTTTCTACTGCCTGATTTTTTTTTTCCCAAAATAGAACTATGCCTTAAAAACCAGACGTCTTATGCTGTCACCTATGCCCCAAATCCGCCCCCCATGATGAGATTTCCATTGAAAACATGCGCAAGTATCATCACTGAATCATGTGTATTACCTAATCCGTCAGAATTTGTGTTTTCAGTTTGAATTTGTGATGTACCTAGAACAAAGTTAGCAACCACACGGTAAATAAATTTCAGATTATTTATAAGAAATCGTTGGAGACAGACACTACACGAACAGTTAAATAGTTATCAAAACAGGTAACATCAAAACAAAGTTTCTGTATGTCAAAATTATTTTCAAACCATGGCTCTCAATTAAAAATTGAGATAGCAAATTTTAGTACAATAAAGAGATTTCTACAGTCTCTTCACTAGATATTTGATTTGTGTTTAGAAATAGAAAGTTTCTCAAAAACTGAAAATACAATATTAGCCAAAAAATATGAAATTGTAAAAATCTTTAGAAAATCTCCAGCTTCCCACCACAAAGTCACTGAGCTTAATGTAATAACTAGAATATTTGAAAGATTACACACACACACACACACACACACACACACACACATACACACACAAGGTCAGACAATTAAGTTTGTGAACTCATCCTAGAAAACATGCTATATACCTCATTGCTGAATATCACTTCGGTCAGCTTCAAAGTACTCCCTTTGAGAAGTTAGGCACCGACGCCAGCACCTAGTCCACCCTTCAATTTTGGAACTCTTTTTCTGGAATGGCCATCAGAGCTGTCGTCATATTGCCCTTGATGTCCTGAATGTTATCAAAATGTCTTCCTTTCAATATTTTCTTTACCTTCGGGTAAAAAAATAAGTCTTTGGAGGTCAGGTCACGTGAGTAGGGAGGGTGTTCCAATACAGTTATTTGTTTACTGGTTAAAAACTCCCTCACAGGCAGTTGCAGTGTGAGCTGGTGCATTGTTGTGATGCAAGAGCCATGAATTGTTGGCAAAAAGTTCAGGTTGTTTTTGTCTAACTTTTTCATGCAGCCTTTTCAGCACTTCCAAATAGTAAACTTGGTTAATTGTTTATCCAGATGGTACAAGTTCATAATGAATAATCCCTCTGATATCAAACAAGGTTAGCAACATCGTTGCAACAAGTTAGCAAACTTAATTGTCAGACCTCTTGTGTGTGTGTGTGTGTCTGTATGATTATATATATATTCATATATGTGTATATATATATATATATATATATATATATATATTATATATAACAAGTTTCTGAGGTCATTTGGGCTGCTATAACAAAAATATCAGCTGGGTGGTTTATAAACTACAAACATTTATTTCTCACAGTTCTGGAGGCTGGAAAGTCTGAAATGGAAGCGCTGGCAAATTCACTATCTGGTGAGGACCTACGCTCTGGTTAATAGATGGCCACCTTCTCACTATAACTTCACATGATGGAAGGGCAAGGGAGCTCTCTCTGGCTTTCATGTGTATACTGTGTTTCCCTGAAAATAAGACCTAGCTAGACCATCAGCTGTAATGCGTCTTTTGGAGCAAAAATTAATATAAGACCCAGTCTTATTTTACTATAATATAAGACCGGGTCTTATAATATAATATAATGTAATATATTATAATATAATATAATACAATATAATATAATATCGGGTCTCATATTAATTTTTGCTCCAAAAGATGCATTAGAGCTGATTGTCTGACTAGGTCTTATTTTCAGGGAAACCGGGTATAAGCATTAATGACCTAATCAGCTCCCAAAGGCCCCTCTTAATACTTCTTAATACCATCACCTTGGGGATTAGGATTTCAACATATAAATTTGGGAGGACATAAACAGCGAATCCACTACAACAAGGTTGTACGTTGGGACTTGGAATTTAACCTGAAAGAGATACAGTGGAATTTGAATGTATTAAAATGGGAATTGATGTAAGCCATAAGAGAAGCAGATTCAGGAAGGAAAGTTTGTTTCTGATAATATGAGTTTCCTTGGAGCCCTTAGAGCTGTCTCTCCTTCCAAGCCCATGGGCGTCACGTGATGTCACTTTCCACCAGCTTCTTTGCATCATCACTGCTGCCACCCCTCCCACCCCCACCACTGAACATTCATCTTCCTGAAGAGATGAGCTCAGACACAGGAAAAGAAGAGAGCAATGCACACACACAGGACATGAGTAGGTGCGGTGAGCATATTAGCCAGTGTGTTTGAGGAGATAGGAGGCTTTATTTATCTATTCACTCAGCAAGGATTTGTGAATGTCATCTGTGTGCCACACTGGATGCTGGGTACAGTGGTGAACCAATCTGACACAGGCTCTGTACTCACTGAGCTTATGCTCTGGTGGGGAAGACAGATATGAACAATCACACGATAGATATGTAAAACTCCAAGTATAGTAAGTTGTATGACAAAAAAATAAAGGTACTCTGAGAGCACGTACTAGGTGTGACTGATCTAGTCAGGGAGGGCAGGGAAAGGTTCTTGGAGGAAAAGATAACTCAGCTGAGAGCTAAAGAATGAACAGGAGCAAACCAAGCGAGAGAAAAAGTAGTGTCTTCCAAGTACATAAAACATCATGTGCAAAGAGCCTGTGGCAAGTCTGTCACAGAGCCTGGGAAGCTAGAGTGAAGAAGTGAGACAAAGTGTGTTCGGGATGCAGCTACAGTGATAAACCCATGGACTACATTTTTATCCTACTATTAGTACAAATCCATGAAAGCATTTTAACAGGGGAGTCGTGCAATAGAATGTGTTTATTTAGAAATTGTTACACTGGATATCAGATAGAGATTGCTTAGAAACTTCAATAAATATGATCTAGTAAACGTTGATAGATATATAATTTGAAAGGCAATACATAATGTCTAGGCAATCCATATTTTGAAACTGCAACCTAAATTCAGTTGCCTTGGCCTAGAAGAACTAGGTTTTATGGTTTAATTCTAGCATCCACATGCCAGAAAGTCTGAGGCTTTATTCATAGTGTTTTTAGTGACTATCATAAATATGACATTTGGTAAGATTATATTCATAACATTTCAAAATAAGAGATACCAACTATACTTAAATAAAAATAAATTTTAAAAATAAATTAAAAATAAATAAAAATAAAAGGATTCCCAAAGTGCATACACACCATTATCAGAAGTGACATTCATTGTTTTAACTTTCCGAATTCGGGTTTTGAAGAAACCAAATCTAAGATCTATATGGACAAATTTAATATTTTATGGCTTAATTCAAGAAAAACCTATCAGGTTGATTACCTTCTCTCTCATAAATATTTATAACACCCTAAGGACATACAATTAGTCTAATATTGACAATTTCCTTAAGTGACCAACCCTGTATTTTTCAGGCAGTAGGAGCTCAGTGAATATTTTCTGACTTAATGAGTTTTCTAAATACTACCTCGTTCTAGCTGAGGAGAGCATTTTGATTTAGTAGTTAGGGTAATGACCATGCACTAGATGTTTTATGTTTTAGAGAGTGAAAACGTTTAAGCCATTATGTTCCAACTTTAGTAAGATGAAAAGAAAAAAAATTCCTGCTTAGTGAAAAATATTTTCCCTATAAAATAATTGACTCTCATTGAAATTCATATTTAAAGAACTAAGAAGCAGAGAGTCAGTCATAAGACTAAAATGGTCAAAAGGAGGCTGTTGAAAGCCCAGTTGATTTATACTGTTTGGACTCCAGGTGGAAGTTTATAGACAAGACATTTTTTTGTCATGTATTTTCCCAGTGACAGGGTATTTACAGAGTAGCCAAGTGTTATTGAGCTGATGAATTTATTAGACCGACCTGACATCCCAGGGAATTGATGTGGGGACACTGGATGGACTGGCAATGAGAAGTTTAGGAGCTCTCTGCTGCTCTCCTGGAAGCAAAAGAAAATTCCAAGACTGGTAGTGCTTTCTTTTGGTTTAGGAATGTTTGGGTTGGGAGGTAGGATCCCAAACACGTGCTGGCCTGGAGGACTCCCACAAGGACGCCTGGCTCCAGGAAATCAGAGAGAGCACGACATTCATTTGGCACCATCTCACTTTTAAACTAAGAGAATTTCTAGAGTCAAGATTCCTTCAGGGTACTTAAACTCCTGAAGATACATATTGAAGCTATTACGTAATATCTATTTTACAAGTATCCATTCCAGTTTTTTCAATAATGGAGTTACCTTTAGAACTACTGATTTGCCCAAGTTAAAATTTTATCTCTTTGAACTTCCATCATAGTAGCAGACTATTTTGAATCTCTAATGCAAAGGCTTTGAGGGAATGGAGCTAGTGTACCTTTTATTGTACCTTCTGGGGCTTTATGACGCTACCACACATATTCTAAAAAACCAAAACTAAAAACAAACTATTCTATTATTACAATTTTAAAACATGCAGAAAAATAGATAGAATACCACACACAAAAAAACACTTATACTCACCATCTACATTCAACAGTTGTTAATAGTTTGCCTTTTATGTTAATCTAGATCACTACTCTATAAGTAAATATATATTTATATCATTATTTTGTCTATCTTTTGGGCTGTATTATTTAAAATAACTTACAGATATCATGACACTTTCCCCTAAATTCTTCAGTATGAAAAGAAATACTCTCCTATATAATCATAATAGCATTTTCACACCTAAAAAAAACACAATAATTCCCTAATAACATCAGATACCCTATTTATATTCAAATTTCCCCAAATGTCCAACTACTTTTTTTTCTAAATTAGGATTCAGTCAAAATGCCCTCAATACATTTGTTTATGTCTCTTAAGTCTTTCGAAATAAAATATAGTTTTCTCCTTTTCCTCCTTCTATTTCTCCCCAAGCTATGAACTTTTTGAAGACATCAGACCAGATGTCGTTTAGAATATCTTACATTCTGCATTTGTCAGATTGTGTTTCCTCATGGAAACATCTATGTGTTTCTCTATCCCTTGTACTTTCTATAAACTAAAGTTAAAACTAACATGATTAATTACAAGTTAAACACTTTTGGCAAAAAATAGTTCATGGAGAAATTGGTATTTCTTGTTGCATGTCATTTACAGGACGTCTGAATCATTCACTATTAAATGGCACTACTGGATTAATTTTTTTACAGTTAGACCTTTTCGCCATAAATATATGTTTCCTCCTTTGCAATTTATGAGTGATCTGTGGAGAGACACTCAGCATTACGTGAATTGTTTCCCAACATTTCACCAAAAACTGTTAGAATCCATTAAAGTTTCTTCCCTCAGTTGATTCAGTAAGATTAGCAAAATGGTGACTTTCTAATTCTACTACTGCTTTTACATTTATCAAACTTCTATAAATAAATAAAAGCTTTTTCTTATCAACTAGGCTCACTTTTTTATTTAATTTATTGGGGTGACAACTGTTAGTAAAATTACATAGATTCCAGGTGTACAATTCTGTATTACATCACCTATAAATCCCATTGTGTGTTCACCACCCACAGTCAGCTCTCCTTCCATCACCATATATTTGATCCCCCTTACCCTTATCTCCCAACCCCCACCCCCCTTACCCTCTGGTAACCACTAAACTATTGTTTGTGTCTATGAGTTTTTGTTTCTCATTTGTTTGTCTTGTTCTTTTGTTGTTTTTGGTATATATACCACATATCAGTGAAATCATATGGTTCTCTGCTTTTTCTGTCTGACTTATTTCGCTTAGCATCATACTCTCAAGATCCATCAATGTTGTCACAAATGTTCCTATATCATCTTTTCTTACCGCTGAATAGTATTCCATTGTGTATATATACCACAACTTCTTTATCCATCCATCTCTCGAAGGACATTTTGGTGGTTTCCATGTCTTGGCCACTATAAACAAAGCTGCAATGAACATTGGAGCACACGACTCTTCATTTATAAATGTTTTCAGATTATTTGGGTAGATACCCAGGAGAGGAATTGCTGGGTCATATGGTAATTCTATTCGTAATTTTTTGAGGAACCTCCACACTGCCTTCCATAACGGCTGCACCAGTCTGCATTCCCACCAACAGTGTATAAGGGTTCCTTTTTCTCCACAGCCTCTCCAACACTTGTTACTATTTGTCTTGTTGATGATAGCCATTCTGACTGGGGTGAGGTGATATCTCATTGTGGTTTTTATTTGCATTTCTCTGATGATTAGTGATATTGAGCATTTTTTCATATGTCTATTTGCCATTTGTATGTCCTCTTTGGAGAAATGTCTCTTCAAGTCATCTGCCCATTTTTAAGTTGGGTTGTTTGTTTTCTTGTTGCTGAGTTTCATGTGTCCCTTGTATATTTTGGATATTAGCCCCTTATCGGAGGGACTGTTTGCAAAAATCTTCTCCCATTCAGTTGGTTACCTCTTTATTTTGTCGATGGTTACTTTTACTGTGCAGAAGCTTTGAAGTTTCATATAGTCCCATTCGTTTATTTTAGCTTTTACTTTCATTGCCTTTGGAGTCAAATTCCTAAAATGCTCTTTGAACCCAAGGTCCATAAGTTTAGTACCTATGTTTTCTTCTATGCAGTTTATTGTGTCAGGTCTTATGCTTAAGTCTTTGATCCATTTTGAATTAATTTTGGTACATGGTGACAGATAGCAGTCCAGTTTCATTCTTTTGCACGTGGCTATCCAATTTTCCCAGCACCATTTATTGAAGAGGCTGTCTTTTCTCCATTGTATGTTTTTTGCTTCTTCGTCAAAAATTATCTGTCCATATTTATGTGGTTTTATTTCTGGGTTCTCATTTCTATTCCATTGGTCTAGGGGTCTGTTTTTCTGCCAATACCATGCTGTTTTGATTATTGTAGCCCTGTACTACAAGCTAAAGTCAGTGAGTGTGATACCTCCAGTATTGTTCTTTTTTCTTAAGATTGCTTTGGCTATTTGGGGTCTTTTGTGGTTCCAAACAAATCTGATGATTTTTTTGTTTATTTCTTTTAAAAATGCCATTGGGATTTTGATGGGGATTGCATTAAATCTGTATACTGCTTTGGGTAATATGGCCATTTTAACTGTGTTGATTTTTCCAATACATGAGCACGGAATGTCTTCCCATTTCTTTGTGTCTTCTTCAGTCTCTTTTAAAAACGTCTCATAGTTGTCACCATATAGGTCTTTCACATCCTTGGTTAAGTTTATTCCTAGGAATTTTATTTTTTTGCTGCAATTGCAAAAGGAATTGTTTTTCGTATTTCTTTTTCTGAGATTTCATTGTTAGTATATAGGAATGCAATGGACTTTTGTACGTTGATTTTGTAGCCGGCAACTTTACTGTATTCGTTGATTGTTTCTAATAGCTTTTAGGTGCTGTTTTTAGGGTTTTCTATACATAGCATCATGTCAACTGCAACGAGTGATAATTTAACTTCTTCATTCCCAATGTGGATGCCTTTTATTTCTTTCTCTTGTCTGACTGCTCTGGCAAGGACTTCCAACACTATGTTGAAAAGCAGAGGTGATAGGGGACAGCCCTGTCGTGTTCCTGAACGTAGAGCAAAGGGCTGCAGTTTTTCACCATTAATTAAGAGATTAGCTGAAGGCTTGTCATATATGGCCTTTATCATGTTAAGTTATTTTCCTTCTATACCTATTTTATTAAGTGCTTTAATCATAAATGGATGTTGTATCTTATCAAATGCTTTTTCTGCATCAATTGATATAATCATATGATTTTTGTCCTTTATTTTGTTTATGTGATGTATCACATTGATGGATTTGCAGATGTTGAACCATCCTTGTGCCCCGAGAATGAACCCCACTTGGTTGTGATGAATAATCTTTTTAATGCATTGTTGTATTCTATTTGCTAGAATCTTGTTTAGGATTGTTGCATCTGTATTCATCAGAGATATTGGTCTGTAGTTTTCCTTTTTTGTGTTGTCCTTATCAGGTTTTGGTATCAGGGTAATGTTGGCCTCATAAAATGAGTTAGGGAGTACTGTCTCCAATTTTTTTGGAAGTGTTTGAACAGGACAGGTATTAGATCCTCTTTGAAGGTTTTTAAGAATTCATTAGTGAAGCTATCTCGTCCCAGACTTTTGCTTTTGGGAAGGTTTTGGATGACTGATTCAATTTCATTACTGGTGATCTGTCTGTTTAGATTTTCCAGTTCTTCATGGTTCAGCCTAGGAAGGCTGTATGTTTCTAAGGTTATTGAATTTGGTGGCATATAGTCCTTCATAGGATTCTTGGATGATCCTTTGTATGTCTGTGGTGTCCGTGATAACTTCCCCTTTTTCATTTCTGATTTTGTTAATTAGTGTCTTCTCTCTTTTTATCTTAGTGAGTCTAGCCAAGGGTTTGTCAATTTTGTTAATCTTTTCAAAGAACCAGCTCTTTGTCACATTAATTTTTTCTATTGTCTTTTTGTTTGGGATTTTATTTATTTGGGATTTTTCTTGTTTCTTGAGATAGGCCTGTAATGATATAAATTTCCCTCTTAAAACTGCTTTTGCTGCATCCCAAAAATTTTGGTAGGATGTATTTTCATTGTCATTTGTTTCTATGTATCTTTTGATCTCTCCTCTAATTTCTTCTTTGACCCGGTCATTCTTTAATAGTATGTTGTTTAATCTCCATGTATTTGTGTTTTTTCCTGCTTTCCTCTTGCAGTTCGTATCCAATTTCAAAGCCTTGTGATCAGAGAATATGATTGGCATGATTTCAATCTTCTTAAATTTGTTGAGGCTGATTTTATGTCCCAATATATGGTCTATCCTTGGGAATGTTTCATGTACACTAGAAAAGAATGTATAGTCTGATGTTTTAGGATGAAGTGCTCTGTATATGTCAATTATGTCCATTTCATCTAATGTGTCATTTAGGGCTGCTATTTCATTATTTATTTTCTGTTTGGATGATCTATCCATAGCTGTCAATGATGTATTTAAGTCCCCTAGTATAATTGTGTTTTGGTCAATTTCTCCCTTTAGTTCTGTTAGTAGTTGCTTGGTATATTTCTGTGCTCCCTGATTGGGTGCATAAATATTGATGACTGTTATGTCTTCTTGTTGTATAGTCCCCTTTACCATTATGAAATGTTCATCTTTGTCTCTTGTTACCTTTTTCACAATGAAGTCTGTTTCATCTGATATCAGTATCGGCTACACCTGATTTTCTCTGGATATCATTTGCTTGGAGTGTCAATTTTCACCCTTTCACTTTGAGTCTATGCTTGTCCTTGTAGCTGAGATGTGTCTCTTGGAGACAGCATATGGTTGGGTTAGTTTTTTGATCCAATCTGCTAATATGTGCCTTTTTATTGGTGAGTTCCGTCCATTTACATTTAGGGTGATTATTGATATGTGAGGGTTTCCTGTCATTCTATCTTTAGTTTTCTGGTAACAACGGCTTTCTCCATTGTTTCTTTGCCTTTTTGTTGTTGTCTGTTATTTCTGTGTGGTGGTATTCTATAATGTTTCCCTCTGTTTCTTCTTTTATTACAGTACATATTTCAGTTCTGGATTTTGAGTGGTTACCCATAAGTTTATGTAAAAGAAAGTTTGATATTTAGAGTATTCCATTTTCTTCAGCACGCTTACTTTCTCCATTCCCATGTTCCAGTTCAGGCCTTTACTCTCCCCCTTTTTATGTTTTGGTTGCCACAAATTGTCCCTGTTGATGGTGGTCGAATAGCCTCCTTTAGTATTTCTTGTAGTGCAGGTCGTGTATTAGAAAATTACCTCAGCTTCTGTATGTCTGGAAAGGTCTTTATTCCTCCTTCATATATAAAGGATATCTTTGCTGGATATATTATTCTTGGCTCATAATTTCTCTCTTTCAATAGTTTGAATATTTGGTTCCACTCCCTCCTGGCTTGTAGAGTTTCTGCTGAAAAATCTGATGATAATCTAATGGGCTTTCCTTTGTAGGTTACCGTCTTCTTTTCCCTGGCAGCCTTGAGGATTCTTTCTTTGTCCTTGAGTTTAGACAGCTTCAATACAATGTGCCTTGGAGAAGTCCTGTTGGGATTGAGGTAATTAGGTGTTCTATTTGCTTCTTGGATTCAAGGATCCAGTTCTGTCCACAAGTTTGGGAAGTTCTCAATGACAATTTGTTTGAATATATTCTCTGTTTCCTTCTCTCTTTCTTCTCCTTCTGCCCATTATTCTTACATTGCTCTCTCTGATGGAGTCAGAAAGTTCTTGTAGAGTTCTTTCATGTCTTTTAAGTCTCAAGTCTCTTTCTTCTTCCATCCGTGTCATTTCCAGGTTTTTATCCTCGACGTCACTGATTCTTTCCTCCATCTGGTCAACTCTACTACGTAAGCTGGCTATTTCATTCTTAATTTCTTCTATTGAGTTCTTAATCTCCAGAAATTCTATTTGGTTCTTTTTTAAATTTCAATCTGTTTCGTAAAATGCTCATGTTGTTCTTTGATTGTGTTTCTGAGTTCATTAAACTGCCTTTCTGTGTTTTCTTGCATCTTGTTGAGCTTTTTCAGAACTGCAATCTTGAATTCTCTGTCATTTAAGTCACATATTTCCATATCTTTAAGTTCCTTTTCTGGAGACTTTTCACTTTCTTTCTGAACTGTCTTGTTGCCTTGGTTATTCATGGCAATTACTGATTTATTATTTCTCTTCCTAGACATCTACAGGAGTGGCTTCTGCAACAGGTTGATAGGA
Source organism: Rhinolophus ferrumequinum (assembly GCF_004115265.2). NCBI lineage: Eukaryota > Metazoa > Chordata > Mammalia > Chiroptera > Rhinolophidae > Rhinolophus > Rhinolophus ferrumequinum. The sequence goes on from NC_046287.1 coordinate 75,191,396, forward strand.
AGAGGTCTTTCTTTTGTTTTCCAGTATTGGTGGTAGAATGTTTTATTTTCTCTCCGACTGCAGCCTTTTTTTCTCTTTCACACGTTAGTGCTATGTTTTCTCTGCACTATTGCAGCTTCTCACACAATGTGGGGATTCCCTGGAAGACGGGCTTCTCCTCTGTTAATAGTTCGCCTGGGTCACAGGGTGCAGTGTCCGTGTGGGTATACAGAGAGCTTTTGAAGTTCCAAAGTTCTTCTTGCACCAGATTCAGAGCCTATATGTTTCAGCAGTTCTGTTTACTCCTGCAGGGATCCGCCCCAATAGGTGGGGCCAGGTGTGGGGGGAGTTGTGAGAGGTGGCCTAGAGCAATGGTGGCGACCACCACCACAGCCAGTCCTGCTTCCACAGCTCCCTCCCCTTTGCTGGAACTAGTTGAGCTGTGATCTGTGTCTGCGGTCCACAGTTCTCAGAACAGCAAATTTTATTCTTTTGATCTGACACTGGTACTGTTCCGCTTCTAGCACCGGGCAGGTGGGGGTGGGGTGAGCTCTGGGAGGGTAGGAAGGGGGCGGCTAGTCTTAGTGCCTAAGTCTTCCGTTCTCTGCCTGGCAGTGAGGGCTTAAACCACCATTTTCGGCCTTCTTTCCTCAGTCTTTTCTCCGAGGTCTCTGCTGTGAACGTTGTGTTCAGCCATGTTATATGCTTTCCCCTTAGCCCTGTGGGCCATAAGCGGAGCCCTTGCAGTCCGAGTTTTTCCCTCTCTGGCAGCTGCGGGAGCTCCGGGATGCAGCGATCTTGGAGCACTGAGCTAGGTCTGCGTCCTGCGCCCCAGTGGCTCCATCTCTGCACTTCTCTTTCCCTCCTCCCCCACTTGTGCAATTCGCCCACCTTTAGGTGAATTCAGTAGTGGGCCTCTTCGTCTTGCCTGTCTGCTGTGCAGGGAGTCCTTTGTGGAGTTATAGTTGTTCGATTTGTTGTAAATTACAGGGGAGATTTACAGAGGCTCACGTCACGCTGCCATTTTGATGACGTCGAAAGCCTAGGCTCACTTTTTAAAACCTTGAATCTACAGTTCTTATTAGAAAAACAGGATATATTGTTATCTTTTAATTACTAATTTTCAAAGTAAGGAATTAGTATATTATTCATCTCCAGTGTTGACAAATGAGTTTGTTTGATTTATATTCTTTTCTTACTATTGCTATTGAAGCAATGATATGTATTTAAGTAATAGATTACAATGAGTTATAGTTGGCGTTGTTGTGCTGTTAATGATGCTTGAACTATCCCAATTTGGACTAGGGAGAGACACTTCAGGCCTTGTGACATAATCCCATTAGACCTTGAATACTTTCTGTCTCAGAATATATAAGGCACTCATGATGTAAAAGGCTCAGATGACACCTTCCCCCCTCCCCCCGCCTCCTTGCTTCCTGCTCTATAATCTGCCATTTCCGAAGTTTCCTGATTCCTTCAATGTGAATTATTATTAGAAAATAAAATCTAGGTGTGACGAGTGCTGATTTCTACAAGAAGCACGTTTACTTCTGGAATTTTTCAATGGAGAGAACTAGAAAATTTATCTTTTAAAATTATAACTTCATGTCGCATTTTCAACTTAACATTACATGGTTTTAGTCAACTTTTTAAAATTGTATGATTGTATCTCTTTTCTATTTCATTGCAACTCTTAAACAAAACAACTATACTGTTAAAACAAAACAACTGAGATAATTTTAAGATCCTTCTGCCTTTTTTAATAAAAACCTTAGAATATATCTCTAAGAATAAACAGAGTACTAAATCCTAAAGTCACTCTGATATGAATATTTATATTTTGATGGGCTTGTAAGTGCTATACATTTTTTTGTCCCATAAAAATCATCTCTTTACATTCCTTTCTATGCTTTTAGTATAGAGTCTTCCAGTAACTACCAGTTATCTTTAGTATGAAATCTAATTGAATTTGGTTCATCCAACCTCTTATTCTACATTTCTATAATGTCTCTTATTATTTTTAAATCAAGACTCCTTCCTCCAAATAAAGAAAAATTTCATTCTCTGACGTTCCAACCCCAATGCCAATTCCCTTGATGCCTTCCTCACTTTCAGAACTTCCAAAATCTTCCTCCAACATTAACAGGGCCTTCTCTAGTAAAACAAGCAATTATAATATTTTCAAAGGCCCTTGATTATGTATGAGTTTATGCTAATTGACATAGTTGTTGTGTATAGAAAGGAAGAAGTCATTTCAAATCAATCACAACATGATAGTGATAAGAAGTTAGGTATTGGAAATGATCCACTGTTGAGCTAGAGACAGGAAAGCCTTGAGTTGAAATAATTTTTCTGACCACTCAGAAGGGAAACACAACTAAACTAAAGAATAGTACTACTGTGGAAAAAGTGAGAAATTTGGCTGAAAGTAATCCAATTGAGTGTCTAGTTTGATCAAGTCCTCAAAATAATTGCTGGGCCTTCTATTTTTCTCTACCTGACACTATGGGATTTTTTGCAGTATTTGGAGAGTTGTGGAAAACAGTTTCATAATTATTGCCCAATGTTTCACATTCTTGCCCAGTATCAGAGCTGTAGCATTTTTCACTATGGCTTTCAGTGTTTTCTTTTGTGCAATGACTCTATGATGATATATTTCTCAGACAGTTTTGTTGTTGTTGTTTGGGGGGGGGGCGGATTTTATGAAGCAGAAACCTTGTGATGCTCCATATGAAATTCTGCCATTTCCATAAACTTCACTAATAGTCTGCCCTGATTCTTGTGACAAATCTGAATATCTGTCGACCTCATTGAAGACTCAATAACAGGATAAAATGATTTTAATTTATTTGAGAATATCATCAAAGTATGTTAAATATCCAAGAGTCACTTTAAAAAAAAACAATAATAGAGTTGATTATACATATTAGACAAGAATATTTAATGAAATTTGTGCTTGTATAGATGCTTCTAGATCTTGAATATATAATAAAATATTTTAGGGTCTTATACATGATATTTTGACTGCTTTCTCTTTTATTTAATCTCAGAATGTACATTTTAGATAACAAGAACTCTTAGAGGGAATAAATAATATCAACTAAGGGGAAAACTGAACAATCATAATTTTTAAAGGAAATATAGGCATACAGAATTTAACGACATACAAAATCTTTAATCCTGTGAGTTTTCAAATTAATACCACTGTGTTTTTTCACTTTCTATGTGCATTTTGAGGACATCTAATTTTGAAGAAAGCAAACAGAACAACATGGAGAAGAATCTGTAGAAATGTTTACTGTTTAATATTTTGGGATCCCAAACAATGATCTTGAAGATTTATAACTAATATTGAAAAGGATTGTCATTTTTTTTGTGTGGGTTCACATTAGGAATAATGACATCTAATGAGTAAATAATGACGCTCATATTCATCCCTTAAGATCTAAAGTTTAATTTTTATTTTACTAACAGTAGACAGAGGAACAATATGGGAGAGACTAAAGATCATCTGTTTTGGTATGGTTGAGAGATAACCAGACATTTAAAAAAATACTGAACAAAAAGAAAAGAAATGAATTAAGTTCACAAAATAATATGATAATGTTCTTCAGCTATTGAAGAACATAAGCAATCATATTTCCAGCCATAGACATCTTAAATAAGAGTATTTGGATATGTGACAGCTGTGGCAGTCAGATAAGAAAAGCATTGTGAAACAGTAGAGAAGTAATTTTCCTGCAACTTACAGTCAGTCGCCAGAGTGATAAAGGTAGGAGGAGATGAGATGCGGGTGGTGTAAAAAAACCAACCCCAGCATTTGAGGGAAAACAACTCAATACTTACTTTGTAAACATTATACATTGAAATAGTGATACTGTTATTCTACTTATTTCCCACACTTTTTAGATATAATTCAGCCCAGTGAAGAATTCTCATTGGTGCCAAGCTATGTTTCTTGGCCATTGTCAAATGTTGTAAGACAGCTGTAAAGCTGCTAAGAGTAATTCAGTTTTAGCAGATTCTAATGATGTTTGTGTTGACAGAATAATATTCATGGCACATAGCTGGATGGAGCCTCATGTAGATCTAATAACCTTCTGACCTAATGTGAATGTCTATTATGTCTCCCTAAAGAAGCCAAGGAGAGTTATTTGGAACAACGTACTGAGACACACTGTCCTCTATTCCTCAAATTCCCACTGGATAATCAGTCAAGATATCAGTTCAATTACAAAGTCCTACACACTTTAAATGGCAATCAAATAATTATTGGAGCATCTTTTTAACTTTTTTCTCTTCCCAAGACCTCTGAGTACAATTACAGAAGCAAGAAGAAGGGGAGACAAAGAGAAACATTTTTTCTTCCCTTCTTTGAGGAAAAGGCCATGAAATCATAGGGAAAATATGTTCTGACAAAACACAGTGTATAATCTCTTTAAAATACCCTGTATGCCTCTTTACCCTGAGTGCTTCAACTGTGAAAATTATATTCTTTAGCAATTGTAAAATGCATCTTTTAAGAATTAGACTTTTAAAGTAGATTAGTTATAACACTGTGGCTATTATTCCCACAGCATCCCCAAGAGGATTAGCTGACTTTCTCACAGAAAAAGCAATGCTGTGTGTTATGACTCCTAGAAAGAAGTGAGCCCACTCTTGAAATAGCCATATTTCAAGAGTAGTATTCCAAAAATAAGAATTGTATGACTATGGGAATGCTGAGGTAAAAAATTCAGCCACCAGGGATTGCAGTCCCATGACAGCTTGCACCCCCCCACTCTCTCGCACTCTGACTCTCTCTCTCTCTGTTTTTTTTTTTTTTTTTTTTTTTGCCCCCTCTCCTTTGAAAACAGCTGATAACTTTGATGCTGCTCTAAACACCAATCTTTCAGAGGTGACCCAGAGACCTTCTGGGTCAGATATAACCAAGGGGCTGTCTGCAGGAATGGAAAGAATAGAGAGTAAAATCAAAGTCAAAATCAAAATAAAACCCATTTATTATGGAGCATGTAGGATCAAATATAGAAAAACTGGGAAAACCTAGTTTCTCTATATAGCTATTGCTATGAAACCAAATAATTTTTTTTCCTAATTCTTTTAAAAGGTCCATTAAATCATCTAGCCTTAGAAATCTTCCTTTACCTTTTTTTTCCCTTCCCATAATATACATGTATAATGTTTGGAATGTAACCTAAATGAAAATATATTTAGTAAGACTCAGTCTCCTTTGCCAGAGGCATATACTTCATTTGCTCCGTTCTCCTGGCAGCTGTCACACACTGCCTTACTTTCTGACTTTATAGATTTCTCTTTCTGTCTTATTTTCCCTAATAAGGTATAAAATTCCTGAGCAAAAGGACCTTGTCTTATTCAACTTGTCTCCTTCAAAGTGCCATAGATCCTTAAGAAAGACCAAAGTTGGTGAGATAAACTGGATCCACAAAGGCACAGTCACCATAAAACAAAACTCCTCACAGAGAAATGCCCTTCCTCTTCGCCTTCTCAGAAACTAATGACTATTTATACAGAGACAACATGAATACTGTGACAGAAAGTGGAAGCAAGTGGCAATAAAAATGAACTAATCAGAAACAGTTTGGGAGACAATGAGGAAAAACTGAGGGTTGCTAGATGGGCGGGAGGGGTGGGGGATGGGGGGGAGGGTGAGGGGATTGGAGGGCAGTCGGTGACCACAGGATGGCCACGGGGTTTGAAAATTAATCTGGGGAACGTAATTTGGTGGTTACCAGAGCGTAAGGGGGTTGGGGGGGGGATGAGGGTGAGGGGGATCAAATGTATGGTGATGGAAGGGGAGCTGACTCTGGGTGGTGAACACACAGTGTGACTTATGGATGATGTGATACAGAATTGCACACCTGAAATCTATGTAATTATACTAACAATTGTCACCCCAATAAATTAAAAAAAAATTTAAAAAAAAAATGGGTTCCACATTAAGAAAAAGGTATGTTTAAAATTTTTAACATAATTTTACTCTTCTTTCCCAAAATATATTGTGTATTTAACCTAAGGGTAGCAGGGTGACAGCCACAACTGTGCATACTTGGAAGTAAAATGTTGTTTTCCTATTTTCTGTAATAGGTCTAATCTTTCTTCCATACCATCCAGCTGGGAAGTAGATACTTTCACTTGTCCATTGACAGTGTGTGTTATTCTTCTCGTATTTAAACAGTAATTGTCCATTAACCTCACCTATTTCAGACAAAGATTCAGACTTTTGGATTGCAGTTCATGCCACCCTCCCACCTGCATATACATAGCACACATATGTGCACACACATGAATAAATGCCATAGATACATTCACACAACGCCTCCACAAGATAACATCCAGGTGAATGCAGAGGAAATCAGATACCCTATTAGCAAAGAGGAAAGAGAGACTTAAGTCAATGAGCTTTTATTTTGCATCTTCACTTCTCTTTGCTCCGAAGTACCAGCTGAAATTGTCGCTTGTTCTAATCACTCTGTTAAGAACTGTGGCTGTTCCTTGGTGAAGCTGCTCTTGCTGCCTGTTAGTCTAAGCCTCATTCACAGTTTGGCATGTCACAAGGCCCCCCACCCAGCAATGGATCTCTCATCATGGTGGTTCTGTGGCAGACTTGTTCGCCCTCAGCTTGGGGACCTTCTGCTTCTGGATCCTTTCCATGGCACACAGAAGCTTGAAAATAATAATTCAGGCTCACTTTCTGTGTAATTATACCATGCCACTTCTGAGAGCTCCACAGCTCCCTTCTCTGGCTGTGCTTTTTATTATAGTGATGGCAGTTCCCCTACAGTCTCCCTTGTTACTATGGGACCACCCTGTGAGCAGTGTTCTCCCAAAGTTCCAGTTGGAAAAAGGAGCATAAGCCCCCTTTGATTTTAATTTTTCCCTCAAATGATCTAGCATCTCTCCACACTCCCTGGGTTTTCATCCCAGAAGAATGAACTGAAAGATAAACATGTTTGTCTACCTTCCTTTTCCTATCCTTTCTCTTTTCTCTTCATCATCTCACCATCGAATAAGGGGAAGGTCTCCCAACCTTTATTTTCAGTTAGTCTAGGAGGAATTCACACTATAGGACATCCTCTTCTTTCTCAAGATACTTTGTGCTGCTTCCTTCCAGAAGCCGTGAGGGTGGATGAAGTGCAGAGAGAGCGGCTGGATAACTAATCAAGAAGTCTTTGCAAAAAAAATATATTTTCCTATTATATAGTAAAATAAGTAGCTTTATGATGGAATCCAAAAAAGAAAAACTCTTGGTGAAATTGAATCATCCTTTTTAACCACAGGGAACATCAGAAATCGCAGCAGAATCTAAAGCAGTCAATGCCAGTCTTTCTGCACAGGTTTGTATGAGGATTGTCTCCACTGTGAAACACATTTCCCATAAGGCTGGTTGAACACAGCTGCAAAGTCTGCTCTTAAAGATATAATGTATTCAACCACAAATTCTTTCTTTAAAATACGCTGGTGGGTGTACCCTGAAAAACCATTTCACACTACCTTAAATCTCAAGAATAACACTTAAAAATAACACTGAGTTTTAACTAATAATGACAACCCACTAAATTTTAGAAACACCAAAGAATTTAGTTGGGTTATGCCCAATTACATTATCAACTAAGAAATATTTTCTTGTACAAGAATAACATGAAAAACATGGTTCCAATCCAGAAAATCTACTACCTAACAAACTTAAGTAATGTGTGTTTTAAAATTTTTCAAAATAAGCTTGGTTTAAAGACTTAGCTCCATGGCAGAGTGAGAAGAGGTGATTCTAATTCTAGCATCCATACGAATTTCCTCTTTGTTTCCATTCAGCCAGTGCCATAAACATGAGCTGTATGAATTCTCCCTGGGCCTCTCAGTTTAGCTAAACATTTATCGATTCCCTGCTACATGTCAGCCATTGTGATAGGTATCAAAGATTCAGCGGTCCTTGCTCACAGGGTGCTTATAATCCAGTAGGGGAAAGATAAGTGTATGATGAACCATAATTCAAAATATGGAAGGGTACGCGCCACAAGAACAGTGTAAAAGTATTATCTAAAAGACCATGCAGATCGCCTTATTGATTTTTCTTTTCTAATTCTATTATGAAAACTTTACATGGTATGTGTTGCTAGTAGCATTTATCTAGAATACAAAAAGTTGAGGGTGTTACATTAAGAATTTATTTATTAACAGGAAGTCTCTTAGAATTGTAGCTGGTAGGGGAACGAGGTGGAGACACTAAGTAGTAGGATAAGGGACCGATGAAAATATCCTTAAATCTCCATATATTATTACAAAGGACATACTACAGGGCAGTTTCATTTTTTTTCCCATAAACATCCATCAAGATATACTTTATCTGTCTATAAAATCTATTCATCAAATAAACTCTTGTAATTTATTTTTATCTGTATTGTTTCAGAGAGAATACACTATGTCCCCAATTATATTTCCACACAAGACTTAGTGGCAATAATTATAACATGTTCAGCTTGACCTGTGAAGACCTAGGAGGAAGTTATACAACTGTATTCTGCAGCATTAAGAATATATATATATATATATATATATATATATATATATATATATAGAGAGAGAGAGAGAGAGAGAGAGAGAGAGAGATAGTTCAATGTCATTGTACCAAAGTTAGCATAAGGAAGAAAATTAGAGCAGAGAGAAATGAAATAGAGAATAGGAAAACAATAGAAAAAATTAACAAAACTAAAACAAAATTAAACTAAAAGTTGGTTCTTTAAAAAGATAAACAAAATTGACAAACCTATAGCTAGAGTAACGAAGAACAAAAGCTGACCCAAATAAAATTATAAATGAAAAAGGAGACATTACAACGGATATCACAGAAATTCAAAGGTTTTTAAGAGACTACTATGAACAATTATATAACAACATATTAGATAACCTGTAAGAAATGGATAAATTCCTAGAAACATACAGCCTACCAAGACTGAATCATTATGCAATAGAAAATCTGAACAGGCCAATAAAGAGTGAGGAGATTGAAGCAGCAATCATAAATCGGCTAACAAAAAAGCTCAGGACCAGATATCTTAACTGTAGAATTCTAGCAAACATTTAAAGAAGAATTAATGGCAATTCTTCTCAAACTCTTCTAAAAAAAATTGAAGATAAGGGAATACTCCCAAACTCATTTTGTGAGGCCAGTATTACCCGTATACCAATGCCAGATAAGGACACTACAAAAAAAAGAAAACTATAGGCCAATGTGTCTGATGAATATATATGGAAAATTTCTCAACAAAATTCTAGCACACTGAATTCAACAACATAGTAAAAGGATCATATACCATAATCAAGTGGGATTTATTCCTGGGATGCAAGAATGATTCAGCACGTGCAAATCAACCATTAATAGATTCAAATAAAATAATCATATGATTATCTCAATAGAAGCAAAAAAAAAAAAAAAAAAAAGACAAAATCCAACATCTATTCATGATAAAAAGCTCTCAACAATTTAGGTAAAGAAGGACCGTACCTCAAAAAATTTAGAACCATGTATGCCAAGACCACAGATAACATCATACCCGATGGTGAAAGATTGGAAACATTTTATGTAAGATCAGGAACAAAATAAGAATGCCCACTCTTACCAATTCTATTTAGCATAATACTGAAAGTACTCACCAGAGTAATCAGGCAAGAAAAAGAAATAAAAGGCGTCCAAATCAGAAAGAAGGAAGTCAAATTGCCTCTGTATGTGTGTGTGAGGATGTGTTCCTAAAGACTCTATCAAAAACTGTTAGAACTAATATAAGAATTCAGTAAAATTCTGTGATACAAAATCAACACACAAAAATCAGTTGCATTTCTCTACACCGACAAGAAACTATCTGAAAAAGAAAACATCCCACTTACCATAGCATCAAAAACAGTAAAATACTTAGGAATAAGTTTAACCAAGGGGGTGAAACATCTATACACAGAGAACTATAACATCGATGAAATACATTTAAAAAGGCACAAATAAATGGAAAGATATTTATTTGGGATTGAAAGAATTAATATTGTTAAAACGTCCATACTACCCAAAGCTATATATAGATTCAATTCAATCTCTATCCACATTCCAATAGCATTTTTACAGAAATAGAAAAAACAATCCTAAAATTCATATGGAACCACAAGAGATCTTGTATAACCATAGAAATCATGAGAAAGAAGAACAAAGCCAGAGGCATTGCACTTCAAAAAGTTTGAAATCATATTTCAAACTATTTTACAAAACTATAGCAATCAAAACAATATGATACTGGCATAAAAATAGACAGACAGACCAATGGAACAGAGTTGAGAGCCTAGAAATAAGCCCATGCATATATGGTCAATAAATATTTGACAACAGAGCCAAGAATATTCAATGAGGAAAAAACAGTCTCTTCAATAAATTGTGAGAAAAAATAAAGGGAATACCATCTCAAAAAAAAAGAGAAAAGAAGGTTCAAAGCCATGAGAGAAGCAAAGCCACGAGAGAAGCAAAGCTTAAGCACTTTTATTCCACTTTGCTCTAGAAAAGAATTCTGGCAACTGAATAGTTTGCAATAACATGATTCTGTAGATCTTTCATAGGTCTGTTGGATAAACTCCCTAGCAGTACAGCCATATACAGATTTCTTTGGTGGAGTTTGTATACCTGGAAACTGAAAGGCACACAGAGTTATTAGATGTAATTTTAACAGAATCCAATTTGGAAAAATACGTGATGAGAAACAAAACAGAAAAATTAAAAATAGTCATCTCTTAACTAGGGAATCCTGGATAGACATGAGAATTGAAAAAGGAAAGAGATGTCACATTACTCTTAATATTGTGGTAAGACCTGGCCAAACAATAAGAAAAAAACCTTTGGCCAGTAATTTGGCATGAGTTAGAGGAAAGTCTCGATTATCCAGGAAGATTTTTCCAGCTCTAATTTATTTAATTCTGTTAATACTGACAGATTAAAGAAACACAACAATACAGGAAAGAAGCTAGAGAAAACTTGCCAATAAACAAAATATGTTGACTTCTGTGCCAAGTTATATTGCCAATGCTCTTTAAAAATATGGCCCAGAATTACTATTAAGTGATAATTATAAGGAAAACATATCATCAGTGCTGGCTTGATTTACGAGGGGATGGTAAATAGTTAAATCCTTGTACTTCATAAATTTGTAGTTTTTCTTATATAATGGACTAACGTAGGCTAATATGTATGCTTTAATTGATTAAAAATACTAACATATGCATGATCACTTTACTATTTCTCTTGCCATAAATTTGACCATTAATTCATCATAAGTTATGTAATAAAAATATTAATAATAGTATTTATTAGAAATCCATAGTTCTAGAGAAAACTAAATCCAGAAATGTTCCAGCAAACAAAAGAAAAGGAATAAGTAGACCTGTAAGAATGACTTCTGTGAAAAGTTTAAACCAGAGTGGAATAATTATAGAGACTCCTTTATCTAAAATGAATGCCAATCTGCACAAAAATAAGTTATCTCATATGCTAGCATGGCTTGTTCATTTATGATAAACCCAGAGAATACTGGGAAAGCCACCAAATTAGACCAATCTCTCTGGAAATATTTGACTCCTATAATACTTTGTCCACTTATGAACACTCTAAGCAACCTATCTGCCATTTTGCCACATGCCATTTTCATAGAGGTTCTTAACACCGTGATACCTTCATTTCTCGAGCTATTTGAATTCTCTTTCAAGGGCCCATTCACTACACTATGAGGCCAGCCCACAGGAGCTGATAGAAAGAAGAAAGAGAGCTTTAGTTTCTTTCCTTTAGTTCTCAAAGCACATTACAGTAACTCCATGACTTGGTGTCACAGAATAAAATGAAATGCTACTTTGTTTCAGATGGGTGTTTGAACACAATTATGGAAAATCTCCTCCATGGAAGGAGTAGTTGGAAGGTTGTAATCTGGATTTCCTGCAAACTCCCCAAGTCTAAGATTTACATTTTGTTTTACAAATAAAAGTTTATTTCATGATAGATAAGCAATGCAACTCAACTTGGGCGTGTTAAACGACTGCACATTTCACAGTGGCTAAAGAAATGTTGATGTAGAAATCAGAGCCCTGAGGTTGTTTGCCTGGAAAAATCTGGAGAAATACAAAACTGCTTTTATAGAAGTCTTTCTTGAGATCAGACTGCTGTGATTAGGATGTGAAAACGGAGGGGTTTGCTTTCTAATATTTCCTTTCCAAGCTCCCTTCTGGGCCATGACAATTAATTGGCCTACTTGGGGTAAGTGTAGCTAGCTCTGCAACAATTGCTAAAAAACCTATCTTGGACTCAAAATAACTCCTTGGTAATTTCACTTTTCACTTAATGAGAGACTCCAGGACAAACACTTAACAATCTCTGTCTGCTACATTCTTCCTAGTTACCTTTACTGAATGCCTAAAGGATCTACAAGTTAGCAGTTGCTTTTACAAAGCTCACGCATGAAAGATCGTATGCAGTCTGAAAGTTATATTCTTAAACATTAGATCGGCAAAATCTTTTTAGAGCTACAGTATTGAGTATTGCTGACTTTCATCTAGCTTGCCTGTGACTAAAGTGACCCACATGGATTAAGGCAATAATTCAATTCTGAATGTTTGCTTTGTATTTTGAAAACAAATGAAATGTTGAACAGTTGTCAGGTGTTAGCTTGATCTTTATTGTATCTCTGTGCTAAAATTATGAGGATTATACTGAGCACTTGAAGTCAGATTTGAATAGTGACAAATACCAGGTTACCATTATCTCATTTCAGCATCAATCATAATCAGATAATGTCTCTAAGCTCTCAAAATACTAAATCCATGTATGCTAGCCCACACATGCTACTAATCATAAGGTAACCACAGGAACAACACCAAAAACAGCATATATGTTTCCAGTCACAGATCCTGGGTCCATTATAAATTCAGAATTAAGATATTCTGTTCTGATTCCCCCATGTCATGTAGCCTTAGGCAAGAAAAACTATCTACAGGTTGCAGGATCTCTTCTGGCTCGTGAAGTTCATTGTGGAATCACTATGCTTGCTTCTGGCAATTCCTTCATATTTTTTTACCTATCTTTGGACCCACCTTCAAAAATGGAAATGTAATTGTTATAGAAACATGGCATTTTCGGTCTGAATTAGACCTTCAAAATGGCTTAACCTAGCCATGCACTTTAGAACTCAAATCTTCTGACCTACACAGATCAATTCTACTTTTTTTTTTATACCAAATGATCCTGCTTTTTTTGGGAATATTATTGTATGCCTGCTCTCTAAATCATCATTATTTATTAAGAGGAAACCAGAGTTTTTTTTAACATAACTACAATATCGCTTTCCATTTTCACGTGATGATGTGGGTGTTTTTATGAATATTTTCAGTGAGAATCAAGGATTCTAAGTCTACCAAGAAGTTAGCATGTTTACTTTAGTACACACGTTTGGTGATTATAATTGACTATGCTTCCTTTCCCTCTACCATCTCATTTCTCTTCAACATATGAGGTCTGATTATTATGTTCGCGAGCTCATCCTTGAAAAAGTGCTACATATCTCATTGCTGAATATCATCTTCGAATATCACCTACGGTCACCTTCAAAGTACTCCCCTTGGGAAGCTATGTAGTGATGCCAGTGCTTAGTCCACCGTTCAAAGAAATTTTGGAACTCTTTCTGGAATGGCCATCAGAGCTGTCATTGTATTACCCTTATGTCCTTAATGTGATCAAAATGTCTTCCTTTCAATATTTTCTTTATCTTCAAGTAAAGAAAGAAGTCATTGGGGGCCAGTTCAGGTGAGTAGGGAGGGTGTTCCAATATAGCTATTTGTTTACTGGCTAAAAACTCCCTCACAGACAGTGCTGTGTGAGCTGGTGCATTGTCATGATGCAAAAGCCATGAATTGTTGGCGAAAAGTTCAGGTCTTCTAACTTTTTCACGCAGCCTTTTCAGCACTTCCAAATAGTAAACTTGGTTAACTGTTTGTCTAGTTGGTACAAATTCATAATGAATAAGCCCTCTGATATCAAAAAATGGTTAGCAACATCGTTGCAACAAGTTCATGAATTTAAATATCAGACCTCATATATCTTTATAAATAAAATACATAAACAGATATATGAAGAGATGCTCAACTTTATTAATTGCAAGGGAAATGTAAACTAAAACTATCATGCAATACTACCTGACACCTATTAAAATGGCTATTATCAATAAGACAAGAAGTAACAACTGTTGGAGAGGATGTGGAAAAAAGAGAACCCTCACACACTGCTGGTGGGAATGTAAATTGGTACAGCCACTGTTCAAAACAGTATGGAGGTTCCTCAGAAAATTAATAATAGAGCTATCACATGACCCAGTAATCCCTCTTTTGGGTATCCAACCAAAAAATTTTGAAAACACTTCTTCGTAAAGAATGCAACCTTTTTACCTCTCTATATAGATTATAGTTACAGGAACTATCTGCACTTCCTAGTTTCATACATATTAATGTTAGGGATAAATTATGTCTGTTCTAAAATTCTTGACTATGGCCCAGTACAGAAATACCCATATGAAGGCAGAAAAGATTAGCTCTAAAAGCAATCATTGCACATATACTGATACGAATATTTACTGATATTACTCTGTGCAAAACACCATTTCAGGTTCTTTCACATAACTAATTATTTTTCACTATTGTTTATGTTTCATTATTTCCATTTTACACACAACGAAATAGGCACTTAGAAAAATTAACTAAATTTTTCAATGAGAATTAATTTAAATTAATAATAAATTAATTAAGTGTAATACAAGTGCAAGGGATGAAAAAATTCTTTAAAATCAGGGATGTCCAATTCCCCAACCTATCATTTTAGTCAATAACATATATTGTCTCTATTTTTAACTAATGAGAATATAGCATGTGCTTGATACATACATTTTTTGAGGTAGATACACTAAGTCCTCACTTAACGTTGTCGATAGGTTCTTGGGAAACATGACTTTACGTGAAACAACATATACTATCAAGAAACCAATTTTCCCCTAGGCTAATTGATATAAACAAGAATTAAAATCTCTGGCTCTTTTCTGGTCACAAAAACATCACCAAACTTCTAAATAAAGATCCAAAACACTTCCAATATCAAACACTGAAATAAATGTGAACTATACATACATTTAAGAAAGATGAATAAAAACAACTAATACACTTTTTTCCCAACCTGTTTATTACAATTCAAGATGGGGGGTGACCAGAGCCTCTCCCAGCAGCTCAGGGCATAAGGTGGGCACCAACCCCGGACAGGATGCCCTCCCACTGCAACGCCACTTACACCCAGACCCACACTCACTCAGACTGAGACAACATAGACAAGCCAATTCACCTTGCATGCACATCTTTGGGATGTGGGAGGAAACCAGAGTACCCAGAGAAAATCCGTGCAAGACATGGGGAGCACGTGCAAACCCCACAACAGGCCGTGGCCCCTCCAGGAATCAGTTTTTTCCCTCATCAACGTTAGAGCGAAATGACAGTGCACAAAAGGGCATTATTTGAGGATCTGCTGTACATATGTTGAGAGTGAAATTTAAAATTCTAAATGTAGGCAAGTTCTAAACCACAATTAGAAATTTTCATAACAGGAGTTCAATGTCTGAAATCATTACCATTTCACATCTTCTTATCATATTTTCATACAAACTGTCTCTGAATGAATAAATTCCTTAGCATACAAACATCAATACTATTACAGAACTATTAAATATAATAATTTAAATGCCCAGTGAATGCCTGACAAAGTTTACTTACCTATGCTACGAATGAGTACATAAGTTATTAAATGTTAAGTATTTAGAATAAGGCAACTACTTTCTAAAGGTTGGCGTTTTCTCTTGAGCTCTATTTTGCCTTTTATTCTCATGTTATCAAGTAATTAGGGTGTGTATGTGTATCTGTGTGATTGAGAATGTGTGTGAATGCGTGTGTGTGTGTGCACGTGTGTTCTGAAGGTAATGCACGTCAGTACAACAAGCACTCCACTAGCCAAGACGTTTCTAGGTCAAGGGAACTGCCACTTTAGTACCTGGCTGCCCCTGGGAAAACTCCTTTGGATTACAGGAATTGATCCAACAGGCTTTTGGGCTAGAGTCCAACTCAATGGGAAGTCACATTTTTCAAAAGTGAGTTTTTTTGTTTTGTACGTTCATTTATTTATTTTGTAACACTACTGGGGCTTTTCCAGATTTAAACTCATACTACTTTTTAAATATAGCCTGGTAAGGATACTTAGATGTTCTCTTTCATGTACAGCTTCAAATTGGGTTCAGAAACCCAAGGCAAGGGTATTCTGTGTGCCCTAACTCTTAAAGTTAATGACTTCTAATTAGCCCAGCAAGAAGCTAATGACTTGTAATCACTTGCCAATTGATTCTGAGTATTTTCTTTGTAAAATTAGTCTGGATGAAACAGGAAGGCTCTGGCTGGTGGGGAAAAGGCAGAGGAGGATAAGGGTTTCAGAAGTTATTCACAGGTAAGTTCTGGAAGATATTCAGGGTGATAGGAACCATATTTGAGGCCTTTAACCAATTATTATAAGACCTATGATGGTGTCCTAACAACAGCTGCATGTTTTGGAGACTATATAGCTGAAACACTGAGAAAGTCATTACCCAATGTCATTTCAGTGACCTCAGTGTTTGTCATTTGCATCAATTCAGCTACAAAAAAAATGGAATATGCATGCAAAATTATACATCAGATGATTGATTTTATGAGATACTTCACTTACAAAGGTATATTTGCTTTGATTGATTAAAGTTGTTCCATAAGAAGAGAGATAGAACATGTACACTTATAAATCATACAAACATTTCCTGGGAATCTGCACGTTGATCAGGCTTTGGGCTCTGCATTGGACATGACAGATGAATAACCCACAGCCCCTTTCTCCAGGAGTTTACAGGTTGTGGCAGAGTTTACATTGTCACAGATTAACAAATAATCACCTAGGTAAGAAATTCTATGACAAGAAATACTCTACAGGATATCAAATTTGACAATGCGTGTATAGTTCTCTCAGGTCCTTCACACAAATTTTGCCAGTTACGAGCCACATTGAAGTTCAGGAGGCTGACAAACGAATCTCAATATAAAGAAGATTTGATGCAACAATAGTGTTGGCTATACTTACTGGAATTGGAAGAAATGTTTCAGAGAATATTTGAAAAACAGTCTGCAGCTTTGGCTATGGAAAAAATATCTAGTTTAAAAGACTAACACTATTCCTAACATAACACATTGAAAAAGAGTGGCTTGTGATTAGGTATAATTGGTTATAGTCGAGTGATAAGCAACTGGAAAAAACTGTCATCATTAGTTACTATTCTTTAAGATAAGAAAATATATAGAAAAACCTGACATTATGGAACAATTTTTACAACCATGATGCAAGGGGAATAACTATAAGGGGAAGTTAAAATATAAAATACAGGGGAAAACTTCAATGCTTCAAACACTATCCTTTTTTTCCCCTCTTAGAAAATGGTTAAAGAGCAATTCAGCCCCATAATTTTTTTCCAACAGAGAAACAATAAGGTCAGACTTATCAGCAACACTGGGAACTCTTTAGGCCAGGGCACTCTCTGCCTTTAAACATGGTCAATACCTAAATTCTCCTCAATCCAGCAGCAGAATCACTAACCCATTCATTTTTACCTGACACCGCTCTTTTTAACTGTCTGCCAAAATATCCTACTTAACTATTATGGCAAGAAAAAGTAATCAAATTAGGGGAGTAAAGAAAGAATAAGGCCATTGTCTGTGCAGGCACTTCTAAAATGGCCCAGCATTTTCCCTGGAAGAGAGCTCCGAACTGAATTGACAGTCCAAAATCTTAGTGAACATCTGGCCATCTCAGACCAATCGCTATGATTCTGCGTGACCTCAACCAAGCCCTTTGATCTCTTCAGAGGGAAGACTGGTTGTGTGTGATCACTTGTGCTTGAGTGTATAGGTGCAAGCACCTGGGTATGGCTAATCAGATACCTGATAACTTAGATGTGAATTTGGGGGAGTATCACTTTAATTTTGTTTGTTTCATTTGGTGAGGTTAGTTGATTTCAGTAATTCTAATATAAATATGTATGTATATGCCTATCTATACCTATGTGTGTATATGTGGAAGTGTGTATAATATATAATATGTATATATATGTATATATGTGTTTACTATGTGTGTATACATACATATATATGTACACACACACACACAATTACGTAGCCTTATAATAAGCACATTGGTTTTTGTACTTTTACCAAGTACAAAGGCCAGTTTGAGAACCACTGGAACAGTAGTCAGAAATCTCTATTTTTAAAGGATTCATGTATCTGCGTGCCCCTGAGGACAGAAATTAAAATGACAATTCAGCAAGATACACTGACATGTCAGAAAATAAAATAAACTCACTGATTTTCCTTACAAAACAAAAAGTGAAACATGACAGAGTTTGTTGTTGTTTTAGACCAGAGGCTGGCATTTCTTCTGGTTTCTCTTCTCATCTCCAAATGCCTTTTTTCTCCTACTGCTCTCCATATGATGACTCTCAGCATCACTGATCCCAAGAGGGGATCTAATTTTGAAAACATAGGAAAGTGCAACCCTCATTGTTAATTGTACCAGTAAAACACAGTATGTTATCCTTGCAGATAAAATATGGAGAAAGCTTATCAATTGATGGTTCCTCCAAACTATACAATCCTCTGCATAAAATCAGTAAGAACAGACACTATAATGCCCCATTAGGATGGGTAAAATGTTTATGTAAAGAACCCCTAGCTCAGTAAATGCAAATAAATGGTGGTAAAACACAGGCATAGAACCTTTGTCTTGCTGTTTCCTCTGTCTGGAAGGAAATGTGTAAGATTTTTTTCATGGTTTCTTGCTTCTCATTATTGAGGGTTCAGCTCAAATGTCATCTACTAAGCATGGCCATTCATAACTTTCCCATCTCATAAAACACCTCCAAACACCTTTTCCACATTACCTTGTTTAGTTTTTATAGCACTTTGGTCTTTATTATTATTTTGCTAAATGTCTGCCTGTCTCTCCCACTGGACTATAAGCTGCTTGAGAACTGAGAGCTTGACTCCTTGATTCCCCACAATATTTCCAGAGCTTACATTAATGCTGGGCATACAGTAGGCTCTCATGAATATCTGATCAGTGAATGAATGAATAAATAAAGCGCTTATTTTCCCATTGTAAAGAAAAGGACTGCATAGAACTAAAACGGTGACCAATTACAAACCAAGCTCAAGACTAATTTTACATGAAAGTACTCAGTGCTTACCAGACAATACTTATTCTACACTTGAATTTTCAGACCTTGGTATATCAACCTTCCTGAAATTTTATGTAGAATAGCCATTTTATTATATAAGAGTGAAGAATATGCAAAAACAATGCAAAAATAACAATGGTAAAAGGCAAGTATTATAGTGGAGCAAAATCAACAAATTCGGACTTCTCTATGTGACAACTGGCTCAAAGCTGAATTCCTACCATGTTTCCCCAAAAATAAGACCTAGCCAGACAATCAGCTCTAATGCATCTTTTGGAGCAAAAATTAACATAAGACCCGGTATTATATTATATTATATATGACCCAGTCTTATTTTACTGTAATATGTTATAGTAAAATGAAACCAGCTCTTATATTAATTTTTGCTCCAAAAGACACATTAAAGCTGATTGTCCAGCTAGGTCTTATTTTGGGGGAAACACGGTAAGTAATTGAGTTAGCATCGAGTTATCTTTTTAAAAATGAATTTGCAAATTGAGACACACTGACTCTATCCATATTGTAAACTCATGAAACATAGCCATTATAAATTGATCAAAGTAGATTGTAGGAATAAAAATTCATAAGCTAGTTGTTCAGAGGTCACTTATGGGCAACCAATCAAGCAACACAATATAAAACAATAGGAATGAATTATCCATTTCAATATATGTTCTAATTGTGTTAAATGTCTTTACAATTTGATTTTGAACTCTCATTAAAAGGAATATCTTTTAAAAAAATGGTATTTTCTTAACCATAAAATTAAAATATGAGTTGTATGACTAACTCGTACAGTACTTCTTATGGCTAATCTTTTTGCTATAAATATGATAAATTATTGCATGATTCAGAAGCCTAATATAATTAAAGGAAAAGACTATTTGAAAAGTCTTTGATCAAATCATGTTTCAAGAATACTTGCCTAAAACACATTCTTTTCCTCCTAATTTTAATTGTCAAATCTTTTCTAAGGCATAACTTGAGGTAGTAGTTCCAAACTAGAAAAATTCAGTTGCAGACTCCCATTAGGTATCCTCCCTATACTTAAGATAGAACAAAACTATTTGAATTCATTATGTATTGTATTAATAGAAACATAATTGCTACTAATAGAATAGCATACAAAATTACGTTTCTTAACTTATGTACCTTTCCTTGATCTTGCCCATGTCAGACCTCCAAGAACAATTGATTCTGAAAATTTGACATACCTTTGTGCTGGAATTCCATACGATTACACTGAAGAGTTACTTTCAAGAGCATATCCTTACATAATTGACGGTTTGGGAAGATACCAAACCTGTAAAATTAAATATCAATTTGTCAAAATCGATGACACAAATCATGAACTCATTAGAACAATTAATTTGTTGTGAAACAACAAGGAGACTTCCTGGTATACATCCAGTACAAGACAACTGTAAACTCCTAATGAATATGCAGTAATTACAAAATAAAAGCATTTTGAAATATTTTTAAAATCGAAACTTGTCAGTCAGGACAATTTCTGAGTCTCTTTTTCACTGCATTGAGGTAAATTTTAGTTATTTACTCAAAGATGCTCACAAAGTACTAATACACTGGGAGCTGATCAGTAAATGCTAATGTTTGACTGATATCTTGGTCCTAGACAGAAGATCTTCCAAGTCACACATGCCTGCTTGCCAGATGACGTGTGGAACTGTACATATTATAAAGTCACTCCTCTGAACTTGTGTGAAATTCATGCCATCTATGTAAATCCCGAAAATTTTATATAAAAAAGACAAGACTATCGATAAATTCAACATATTTCGTGCAAGAGAATATTATTTAACAGTTTTTGTCAAAAATCTCATTAATTTTATAGTTTCATTTTTAGTTTAAATGGTTTTGAGCTTAACCTATTTATATTTCCTAAGTTCTCCTGTGTTTCTGTCTCACAACCATTGCGGAACATCCCCATTAAGAATGTCAGGAAAAATTAGTTCAAGGAAAACAACAAAAAAAATTCTTAGAATAATTTTTATTAATCAAATTATATCCAAACTCAGTCTTCCTTCTCTCCTCTACATTTATATATTTTTAGACAACCCTGCTGATAAAAAGAGGAATGAAAACCAGCTCATAATAGAGCTCAGTATTCAATCTATTGGGAGAGAGTTATATAACTAATAGTTAAGATACAAGCTAATGTAACCCTTATACATTGTTGGTGGGACTATAAATGGTTCAACCGATTGGAAAAGATTTTGGCAGTTCCTGAAAATGTTAAACATAGAATTACCACATTATCCAGCAATTCTACTCCTGGGTATTTACCCTGAATAAATGAAAATATATATCCACAAAAAAATTTGTACATGAATATTTATAGCAGCTTTATTCATAATAGCCAAAAAGGGGAAGGAACTGAAATGTCCATCCACTGATAAGGAAAAAAATGTGTTATAGCCATACAATGGAATGTCATTCAGCAAGAAAAAGGAATGATATTCTCACACTTGCTACAACATGGATGAAACAAGGACATTATGTGGCATGATATAAGCCAGTCACAAAAGACCACATATATTTATATATTTATATGAAATGTCCAGAATAGACAAATCTATAGAGAAACAAAGTAGGCCTAGAACTAGGGAGGAAGAGGTAGGTGAAGGTAGGGAAGCGGGGACAGAGAATCACTGATAATGAGTACAAGGGTTTTGGAGTAATAAAAATGTCCTCAAACTGTATGAATGGTTGTACAATTCTGTGAATATACTGAAAATGATTGAATTGCACATTTAAATAGGTGAATGTTATGATATTAGATTATGTATCAATAAAGCTATTAAAATACAAGGTGATGTGTTATAGTATAAAAACAAAACATAAAGTGCTCCTGAAAGATGGAAAAGAGAATGACTAATACCTTGTGTGGCAGGGTGAATGAAGAAATAAAATGTGCAATGTTTCCTAGAGAATAAAACTTCTAAATTGGATTTTGAAGAGTAAGTGATAATAGAAGTTCTTTAAGTTGAGAACGTATATCATGTTAGACAGAGGAGCAAATGCAGGAATGCAGGAAGCATCATAGCGTATTTGATGAATGATTGAGTAGTAGTAGGAGGACAGGCTTATGAGTGGAAAGGTAGTTGGAGTGCTACAGAATGCGAGGAAATAAAACTAAAGAGACAGGTAGAATACAAGACTGGGAAGAATCCTTTAGGCTCGGCCAAGGAACGATACATGTCCTTGTAGATGACAGAAGCTATTCAAGTTTACTTTTAAAGGAAAATTAGCATAAACAGTTTCGTTTTACCGAAATAAAATACAACCCTTTCAGATAAGATTTTCATCGCTCATCAAAATGGTCGATGGAATCTAAGAATTAATGGAACACGTACTGGTCCTGACTGCCCAGCAATCAGATCAGTGGAAAACTCTTCCACTTTCTGGGAAAGATTACTTTTAACTTTGTGGAAGGGAGAGCCGACATATTCTTACAGATGTACCTCCCAGGCCACAGATATCAACAGGGACATCCTTGAGCCAAGTAAGGTCCATCATAGTGTGCAATGATACTGTCCAAACTATTTGGCCCTTTTTAATCATTTATTTTTTTCTCTATTTGAGACTCAGAAATGAGAGCACCATTCTGTTTGCTGGTAAAACCAAAAAGATAAGTTAACTCAGAAACTTATGGTATCTTAGTGCCAGCATCACAGAGAATGTGTGCCTATAAAAATTAAGCAAAGAATCAAAAACTGGCAGCAGCAAGAAACCACGGGCTTTCCGATGGTATTCAAATCCACAGTTCTGGCATTCTTTGAGGCCACACCCCTGTCCTTCCTGTAATTGGATAACACAAGCCATTAATTTCTTCCTTTGGCTTAAGCTGGTGAAAATTGAGTTTCTGTCACTTGTGGCAAAATATTTCCAACAGTGGTAGAATTAGCCAGTTTAACTAGTCACTAGTAGATTCTCACTGGGTCATTCGATGCACTACAATTCATCAATCATCTGATACCTACGACTCTCTGGTTTAGCTGGAGCTTGGATACTTACCTCAGAAGCAAGACCAGTGTGGCATGTGCTGCAAAAGGGAGACTTGAAAGGAAAGAAATGAAGAGTTCCATCAATTTTTAACATCAGTTCCTGGCCACTAGACATTGTTGTATCCTAAATTTACTCTTAGAAAGTCATCTGTAACTAATAATGTAGGCCAGAGATACCAAATATCTAGCATGTGTGTACCAACTCTCCCTTGATATATTTGGCAGCCAGAGAGGACTACCTGACAACATAACTATTTTTCTAAACCTGGATATGCCCAAGAATTCTTCATGAACAGCACTCTAGCAAGCTGCTGACAATTAAGTAGAGTTTTCATGCAAAACAAAATCTACTTGCTAGCCCTGGATTAGGTTAGTGATAATTATCATAAATAACAGAATCATTATGACCCCTTTTCTCTATTCTGTATAAAGTTATACCCTACTACTAGTTTAAGACTGAAGGCCTGCTTTCAGGAAATCTATCATTCATGTGTGGTATAGTGTCAATTTAAGCAAGTAGTCACCTTTTTCAGTGTATATGTCTTTTAATCCTCGACTACAAACACTGGATGAAAGGATTTCCTTTTGGAGATAAAGAATTCCAGGCATCTGAGAGCAAATGGAAGAGTTATTTCAGGAAGACTTTTCCCCAGAGTCCTCAAAAGCCCACCATGTGTTTGGGGCTAATCTGCCTTTTCCAGAAGACACACTGCGTATATTCAACTCACCAGGCCCACTCTAGACAAAGAGAACTTGAGAGAAAGTCTGACCTGGTTCATTAAAGTATAATACATAAAGGCCAAGACTGCACACAGTTCATTTTATAGATCAGTTCAGAAGTATGTCAAATCTTATTTCAATATCCCTCAATATTTTATAGACCTAAAGTTAAAAAGCAATATCTATTTTTCCTCCTAGAAGATTCTCTCATTTATTTCTCTTAGCCAAGGTAGTGGTGGAGGAAAATCAACCAGCTGTTTCTAAAATCTAAGCTCCTGAATCCTCACAACAACTGTCAGGAACCTGTTTTCTTATAAACACACACACACACACGCACCTGCACATATACACAAATTAAGGAGATTATGACAAACTAAGGAAATCATATTACTATAATTAATGCACAACTCATGTTTGTGTCATGGGCAGAAATTCAGCAAGTGTACATGGAGGAAAAACCTTATCCTTTTTAAAGTATTCCCATAGTTCTTTGTCTTTTTTCATGATGTTGTCAAGAAAATGAAAGGTCTAAGATTTTACCCTAATTAAAAGCTAATAAGTTAGCCCACTGCAATTTCATGGATTCTGTTAAAAGTTATGAGATTCATTGGTCAAGAGACAATGGACTTTATTATTCAAGAAATAGCAGTAGTCAGAATATCCGTATTTTCTTGCTCCACTGTCACAATCCTAATTCCCAAAGGGCAACTCAAAGAGGGTCAGGGGACACTTGTACCTGCAGTGGGTTGTATTAAAGGAGGGTTGTATTGAGCTTAGGGAACTCAAGTGTTTTATAATAGCAGTAATCCTGCCTACCCGTTTGTTCTAAAGGAAATGATGTTATGTTACGTTATGTTATATTATGTTACATTATATCATAATAATTATTATTACATTAAGCAACCTGGCCTTTTTCTATAGAAACATTATCTCTATCTTTCAAGGTCATTTGATATTTAAATAAATCCTTGAAAAAATAGTATAGCACCATAGCAGTCAGAACAATAGCAATCAATAGTAAAAAACAATAGTACAGAACAATAGCAGTCACAAGACATGCAAAAATGAAAGAGACACAGAGAGAAATATCTCCCAATAACAGAGGTATACCACAGATTCTTATTTGTTAGTCAGTAGGTTTGGTTTCTATTAAAAGCAAAGTAAACCCAATTAAACTAAGAGATCAATAGATTTCATGGTAAGTGTTCTCACTGAGACTATTTTGAGTGTAATATTAATTGATTACTGACATACAACTGTGGGAGAAATACTGCCAATATATAAATTCAGGAAAATATCAAATTTCAAAAGGAAATAGTTGCCCTTTTACCCCTGTCTTATTCCAAGAGTGAGATACACATTAAAAATGGTCAGAGGAGAATTTTATAATTAGAGGAACAACTTCATCTATCTGAATTCAATCATCTAAAGATGATTTAGTACATTTTGGACATTGGTTTGCCTTTGTAATAAACATGTGAAAAATACGAAAATTGTGTGTGTCCCAGAAAACCAGCTTTATTATAGATAAAAGATTTAATTTCCTTAATAGACTATAAGAAACATTATATATATATTTATGCTCCCAAATGACAACTCACTTCAGATTTTATAATCTAAATCTGTAATCAAATAGCAGTTTAAAAGTATTGCTCACTAGAAATAAAATTTGACACACACTACCATGTAACATATTTAATCAAGTGATCGCAGTGATTCTAATATTTTGACTGTAAATTTTTCAGGTTTGTAAATGTCATTACCCACGCACATGACTGACATAGAAGCTTTGTTCACAGTTCTGACGCAAACAATGACCCACCACTAATCTTATTTCTGCTTAGGAAGGACCCTCCCCCCTCACTTTGGGCACAAATTGAGCCCCGCCCACTCTGACAGCTGCAACATTGTATCCTTTCTATGTCCCCCATGTAGGGGACCCTAAACAAGAGAGGCATTTTTAGGAGCCACCACAGAATTGATATAAATCATTTGAGTTATAGACCAACCACTGATCCAACATGAATTTGAGCGAAGGGCACACTCAGTGGGCTTCAGACTAGACTGAAACTCTTGGGCCACCTAAACTCCATGCTATTATCTATGACAGTACCCATGGTTTCAAGGCTCTCATACTACGCACTCTAGCAGTTTCCTTTGGCTCCTGTGTTCTCGATTTGTCTATTCCTTTCCAAAAATAAGCTTAGAGGACCACATACCAGGTTATTATAGTTCAATCTTGAATGTCTTTGCAGAGGCAAAGTTGCACTTTTTTCGAGTAAGCCTATATAAATAGATGTTCAAATATATCCTATCTGTCATGCTCCTCATTTGTATATAGCACCGTATGTCTGAGTTTTAGCTCACATTAATGTTTCACTTGTCATCAGGCTGGCTTGTGCCTTATTCTAACAATTCCTTCATTTTTCCCTCACTGCACATTAATCTTCACTCTGTCCGCATTAGCCCATTTCAAGTCATCCCTGAGTGTGGCTTCCTGATCAGCGGGTTGCTGCCAGTTTCCAACATGGAAGAAAACCAGCCTGCCTTCCAGTGTTTAGTGAGGGTTGGTTCAATATCTTTCCCTTTTTAAGAACACTGTTACATCATGTACTAAAATGACCACTTTTGTTGTTTCTTCACTTTCTGGCTATCTGAGCAGCAGAGTGTATAAGACTGAACAAATCTGGTAAATATGGTACTGGTTTGTATTTTTCTTCAGTGTAAAGCCATAATTAGTTTGTTTCTTTTATACAGTTTAAAAGGAGCAAGATAAATTAGAGTGGTTGCTTCAAGTAATTATGTAATTAAGATGTGTGTGCACGGCTAAGTGCATTCATAATCTTCAGGAAATTCTTTTCAACTATGACTAGTGCATAGTAAGCAATGTTAAAATCCCCACGAATGTTTATTTTTTTCCTTAACATGCTAAATTAGACTTTATTGACATATTGGCCTACAAATTTTCCTGTTTATATTCAAAATTTAGTTGGCAGAGAAATACTCTAGAAAGGTTTATGATCAAGTCTGAAAATCTAAATTACCTAAAGAGCACTCATTAAAAATTGCCTCAATGCACTTACTGAAACTAATAGTCAACAGCTTGGATTTTATCTACTTCTTGCTTCTAAGAGCTTGCTATGAATTAAATCTGTATGGCCTGACAATAACATTATCTGAACATTCAAGATTAATTTCATTGCTGCAAATATTCTGCAGAAAGCCAAATCAATATGAAATTCAAAAGTGCACAACAGGCTTATTCGTTTCATAGTACACCTATTTACTATTTTAAAATTATAGCATTGTAATGTTTGAAATCAGCCATCATTCCATCCTAATTCATCTTACACTACTACCTAAACATAATCAATCAGAAATGAATGGAGAATTTGTTCATTCAACATTTATTACCACCATTCAATAATTCATATCCAATGAACCAGAAAATATTCTAATTTGTGTTATAATAATTTGTGTACATGCTTTATATTACCTCTGTACTCTATCTTACAGTTATCAGCTAAATCACTCAGTATAGTATATTGAAAATGAATACACACACATTTGCTGAAGGAAGGGAGGGAGGGAAAGGAGAAGAAAGGAAGGAAGTGAGGAAGGAGAGAGGAAGGAATGGAGGAAGGAAAGGAGGAAAGACAGATTTTTGGAATTTTTATTAATTATTTTACCCATTTTAAAAAGTTAAAAATAAGCTTAATTGTAACTAGGCAAGGCTATCATGAAAAGATTCCAATGAACACAACACTTTGATTTTTGCAGAGAGATCATCAAAATTATTTCAATCCTTGTATACAAAATGTACTTTAGAAGTTGAGACTAAGATGGTAAATACTTTAATCTTAGGGTAAATTTAGTTAATAAAAATATTTTCTGGTTTTAACTTTCTAATATTTTGCAAAGACATTTAATATTCTCAAAATTAAACATATTTAAATGTTTCAATTTTATAAATAAAATAACTAAACTGTATTTTCCCCAAATATGAAAGCCTTCCATCATTTTCAAATAATTTTACTCAAAAATGACTTAAAAAGAAGCAATATAAAGTCCAGTATTTTTACCAATGATGATTAAGGTCTTTAACAATTATTAATTTTCACTACATATATTTTTTTTTCCTTGACTCTTGAAATTGCAAGTTCTCAAAATAAGAAACATTTTATTTCTTCTCTTAACTTTCAGGCTCTCTTTCTCTTGTACTTTTAACTGTGGCTTTGGAAATGGTGTCTTGTGGTTAGCCTCGAAATGAGGCTTCATAACTTCAACTCAATCTTTCTTCATGTTGACTATTTCTAAATCTTAATTTCAAACAGTGATGTCTTCTCAATGCTCCAAATATCTCCAACTGCCTAATCAACATTCTAATTCAAAAACACTGTTATTTTCACTTAAAATTGAACTCAAACTCCCTATACTTTTTTCTCCCTTATCTTCCCATTTGGGTAAGTGGCACCTATACCCCAGTGCCACATGATTGAAGTAATTCTTGATCTCCATATCCTCTTTATGTGGTGACAACCACTTTGTTTTCTAAATTCTTCTGGCATTAGAGTTTTCTTGGAAAAGAACTGGAATCACATTGGAAGACTTGTGATGCTTTAAGACATGAAAGTATCCATCTACACATTGCTTCCTCTTTTAAGGATATTAGATGAAGATTCAGCAAGAAGGAGCATGCTATTTAAAAGCAAAGCTCAAGAATTGTGATATGACCTATGAACTTGTATATCAAGTAATCTTGACTGTTAAGGTAATACAATATTGAGAAGTTGTATTATATTCTAGAGCCGGCAGCAAGTCCTTTTGTATCTCTATCAGGATTTACCAGTGTTCTTGACAAAACATGAAACTTAACACTATTTGAGTTATACCAGAAACTAGTAATGTCAGCCATAATGTTACACTTTCTTTTAGCTCTCTTGCAAGCCTAATTCATCACTTGTTGATTGTTGATCAATGTATTAAAGATGATTTATCCCTGAACATGAACTAGTATTCTGGAAAGTTTGGATTTTCTATACGTCTCCACTGTTGCATGGAAAGCCGAGATTTATAGGATTCTGGATGTGGCCAAATTTCATGATGTCCTCCACAGCTAGTACAGAGAACAAACCTGATGTGTGGAATGGTTATCACAAAGCAAATTTATGTGAATTCTTATTCTCATTAAGTTTTGGAGGAGCCTATTTTACCCTACTCTTGAATTAAGAAAAAGAAAAAAAAGAAGACAGTCTCATTGTTTTCTGAGCATTCTTAGCTACATAATACAGAGTTCAATGGTGATTTTTAAGACATAAAAGACACACTAAACTTTTTAAAAATGTTTAGTTCCTATGAAATAATCAACACTTTGATCTTCATTCAAAGATAATTCTCCTCTATCATACAGTTAAAAAGAGGGAAACGCTCAGTTTCTCCCCTTCTCCCTTTCTCTCTTCCTCTATCAATAGCTGCTACTTCTACCCTTCCTGGTTTGTGGACAAAAGGGATCAAGAACAGACAGCAAGATCAAGAATATCCTTATTGAACCGGCCTGGTGGTAAGCAGGTTTTATTCTATGAGGCTTGGAAGTTGTTTGAAGAGGATTCTCTCCTCTTCACATGCACTAGGTTTTCTGAAACCTTCCCCCCTTTTCTCTACCCCTCCCTCCATTCATCAGAAGGGATCTCTGACTTATGGTGCTTCTTTATTCTAGCCGCTTAGTCCTTCTGTAGCTTTTCAGAATTCAGAGGTTGAGCTCCAGCAGTTCTTTGAGTAGCTACATAGGGCTCTGAAGAGTGGGGATGGGGCAGGAGGAAAGTATTAAAACCATCCACGATCTAATCACTTTTCCCACCTTGTTCTGGTCAACAGCCAACTCAGCCTTTGGATAGGGAGAGAAGGATTGCGAAAAACCATCCTGAGATGAGACACTGAAGAAACAAGAAGTATAAAGGAAGATTAGATTGAACCAATAAAAGAGTTACTTCCACTTAGTGTATAAAAAAGGAAATAATGTGGTTTCAGATTCACAAATTAAACATTCATTGTATTTCCTAAAAACTCTGAGCATCTGTGAGTCTATTAAAAAATTCTAGAATGATTTTTCCTCTAGCAATAGGAAGATAGAGTCTGCCTTTCTTACAGGCTGTCTTAGAAAGTAAGAGCAAATTGAAAAAGCCCCAAGTTTTGTTTTTACCCATATTCACCCACGACTGTGTTAATTTGACCTAACTTGCTTACTGGTAGAATTCAGTCTCACTTCATTTTGTCTGTTACATGGCATTTTTAAGCTGAAATTGCCTAAGACCTTAATTTTGACTTCCAAGCAATAGCTTGGAAAATCCCACAATGGCAAAAAGTTTTGGCAACAAGCATGGAAAAGTGAGCTTAGTCAGGACAAAAGACAGACCTAACCCCTGACAGTAATCGGACACTCTTCAAAGAAGGATTCTTAAAGTCAAAGCATGTACTGGCTGGATGGAAACTCCACACCAACCACTTCTCTTAAAGGTTAAAATTACACCAATTCAATAGCAAAGCTTTCAGTGCAGTATTGATATTGAAGTGTGATATTTAATTCAATGGGATCGAATTTTCCAGTATAATTCAATCCAAAGCTATGGTTAATGTGAAATATAAAAAGGACATTTAGTTATCCAATTATTGTGACTCAGAGAATATGTTTGTTCATTTAAAATATTCAAGATATTCAGAAGTAAATTTGTTGCCTTACAGCTGCCAAACCGTTTGTTCCCCCGCGCTCTTCCCAGGATTTCACAAGGGAGTGCCTCAGAGAACTGAGGCCCGATGAAAAGATATCAGAAAAGCTCCTTTGAGGGGAAGTCTCAGCAAACTGAGACCCAATGGAATTATATCCGTCCCTCCCCTTCAATGGATTCCTTGGAGTTGTGCGTGTGTGTAAAGGCAAGTACAAGCTGGAACACAATGGGAACTTTTGGAAAGACAGCCAGCAGGCTACATAACACACAGATCTTGAGATTAACAATCTTTTACCTCCTTAGAAGTTAACCAATAAAAGCTATGCGTTGGCTCCATTTGGGGCTCAGTCTTTGAGACTTGAGTCCCTTGGCCCCGCTTGCACTCTATTCTTGACTACTGTCTTTTCTTAGCCCTGCGCCGCCCTTCTCGCTTCCCACAGCTCCTGTCGTGCTGGATGCAACATAAATTGATGATGTGATTTGTCTACCAAAGGGGTGGGTGGGGGGAGGGGAAAGAGGGTTGGGGAAAGGTAGGGAAGGATCAGAAGATAACTCAAGTAGACCTGTAATCTCTTTCTATAATTTTCTCTTTGCTTTCTTATATATGATAAAAAGCCTTACAATGTGCTTATTCATGGCTTTAGCAGGAACACATACATAAAAGAAAAATAAAAGTCAAATAGATTTTAAGTGTCAAAAATCAAATGATCAACTTTTAGGAGGAAAACAGATCTAGGCAGACACTAATACAAGCATACATGGCCTCTGTATCTTGTGAAGCGGCAACAAAGCCCCAGGCAGCTGAGCACACATTAACCAGGGCCACATATCACCAATCGAGGCCAGTAAGCAGCATGAAGCAGGTCTAGAAACTTCAGAGCTGGATGCAGACTGCTTGTGCTTTCGTGCTTCTTGGGATGGTAGATATTATTTGGGATGGTAGACTACTGTTGTGAAGTGAGAATTTACATGTCCTTTTCTCTGTCTTCACATTATCAATTTATTTATATCCATGACCTATATACTGTCAGCCTATTACAGTCTCTACTCGTGCAAAGTCCGCCATGTTATTAGCAGATTTACTAATTATTTAATAATAATTGCTAATTATTTATTTCATAATGCTTACAAAAAACAAACAAAACTACGGTTCCTATTTTTCATATGGAAAAAGAGGAGGCTTAGCTTGGTTAATTAACTTGCCCAAAGCCATGTAGACAGCTAGAAAATGTCAAAGTCAGACATTAAATCTATGTCTTCCTTAATTCAGGGCCCTTGCTCAAAACACCATTGCTCCTTATTTTTTTACCTTTATGGGGTTGGCTTCTAGTTCTCAATGCTTCTCCACCCCTGACTGTCAAAGGAAAGTGTTTTCTCAAACCAATACTCACTATGGTATTTGCTCCTGAATAATTTGGCCAACTTCTGTTGCCAACCAAGTGAATTGCATTTTTAGAGAAGCTACTTAAATCTAGAAGGGATAGGCCTATTTCTAGCAAGTAAATTTCTATCTGGATGCATTGGGGGCAGATGGGCAGGTGAAATATTGGGGACCAGATTTTCTTTCATATTACAGTATGGGAACCATTTTTAACTCCACCAAACTGGAAAGAAAGGTTTGCTCCTCTTGTAGTTTCTTTCCTGTCTTGGGACTGTGACTTGTACAAAACTATAAACCCTGGGAAGATGATATGACAATGATAGGACACGAGATTAAATCAAAACTCTCCCTAAACAATTATTGAACATTTATTTTTCATTTAAAATTTCTATTAGTATGCAAGATCCAAGTCAAATCCTCTTTAAAAAATTATATAGTGAATAACATACATGTCTCGGGCCTGGCAATATCTTCTATTAACAAATTTATTTTCCAGCAATCAAATAAGCCATTCTCCTCAAAACATCATCAAAAAATCCAGTTGTCTTGCCATAGCCATTTCATTAGATGATGCCCACAAATAAACTGACATCTTTAGAATGTTAATAAACGTATCGCAATATGTATTTTAACTGAGTGCTTTTTTTTCTTCATGGTCTAAACTAACGTACGGGCTTGATTGTGTTTCTTCATATACTACTGACTGTGCTTCTGTCAAAGTCAGAAGTCCTTTTACTTTGTGATATGCTGCCACTTATCCTTTGTTACCAAAATCCCCAGGTTTCTAAAACATCAGTGGGATTTCTACCTGAAGTTGCCCTTTCAGGTAACGCATATTTTTGAGTCATCTGTTTTTAATTTCTCTCCTTTGCTTTTCTCCCACGCTAGTTTCAGTTAAATATCACCTGGCATTCATATGACATTATCAAGTTGCAATAGTATGAATGCTGTCTAAAGAGCTTCCTTCCATACTTTGCAACTCCCCTGTGGATTAGCTCCCATCTCTGGGAAACACAATGGCCTCCTAGTTCTAGTTCCCTATGTCACTAATAGATGACATTCACTGCAATTGAGGGAGTCAGGACTGCCAAAAGAAATTTACTCCATCTAGGATGGAATAGAGTAACAATAATGACATGTGATATTGATAATTATACCTAACACTTATTACATATTTACCACATGCCAAACAATGTGCTAAGTTCATTTGTTCTTCACAGCAACCTTACGAGAATATGGTATTTTCCTTAGAAATTTTCAGAAGTGAGGAACTAAAGCACAGAGAAACTAAGTCATTTGCTCAATGTTGTACGTGAGCAAACAGCAGAATGGAGATTTTAACCCAGGCAGCCTAATTCCAGAGGTCGCTTTCCCAGCAATAGTGCAAACTGCCCTTGGTAGTTTGAGTGGACAATACTGAGAAGGCAGACTGGTGGGCAGCCAAGTAAATGAGGATGGATGGGCTTTCTGAACTAACAGTGTTCAGCCTGTTTCAGACTCCACAGTTGTTTGAAAAGAATAAAAATCAGCGTGAAGGAGATATCAAGGATGAACGCTTTCAAGACTGTAAATTCATTTTACTCAATCTAGGTGCATAAGAATACAGATGGCTGCATAATTTAAGCCGGTTTATGTAAATGATTGGCAAAATAACTAAAGCCTTTGGCCTTTGGGAAAATTGCCAGTGTGGTTCCAGATGCTTAGAAGATGTGCTCCCTGATTGTGCCAGGCAGGGTCCCTTAGGTGAATCAGTACCGTTTCGTGAATCACACCCCAAATATGTAGGCTCTGTATTGTATTTTTACTTATTAAGCAACCATGAAAGACAAAGCTGCAGAGAAGTCCCTAAGCACCAATAAACAACGAAAGAAAGCCCAACTGTTGTTTTGTTCACATTTCAGTTTTCCCACGTGCCCATCTTCTTCTCAAACTGCAAAATTACTATTCGTCCCCATGTTGACTTTAACGAAATGTGGTAATCTGTAGAGATCGTTTTCTTTTAGGAGCAAATAGCAGTGAAGCTTGCTATTTAAATCTTCTTTCCATTGATGCACTTGAGTATTTAAATTGCACAGTTAAAAGTAATGAGCACTTAGTACCATTTTCTGTCTGCATCAAACTGCTCTCTTCCATTATCTAAGAGACAGTATTTCTTTCTGAGCTTCTCAAATAAAAGAGAGCAGAGAACTGTTACCTGGTTTTCTTGTTTAGTTTCATAATTCCTTGGCTCTCCGAAGTTTTAGCCCAATTGCTTTTTGATGCTTGCATACTTTCTTTAAATGATAAGTAGCTCCTTGAAACTATCTCAGCAATAATGCCTTCTGCCTACTTTTGAAAGAGCTGTCAAAAAATTAGTAAATCCACAACATAAGTATTTTCCCTATCATACTTTCTCAAAATCATTGATATTAACTTCTGCTGTGAGGTACTTCATAAAACAGTAAAGATATGATTAGCATATTTCACTTGTAGCTCAATGTGTGACTTGCTATTGTCCTAAGGCAATCATTTCCAGTCAGGGATGTCACAGTGAATAAATAACGATTTTAAAATAAACTTGCTGATGACCCAGGCTTTGGGATGTAGGTTTCACCCAATCATTAATTCTTAATCATTAACACGGATTTACCCTCAGAAATCTCTATTTAGATATAGTGTCTGTTTTGAAATTTGGTTTTGTTTGTTTCTTCTCTCCTTGAGCTGGATTAACTGAAACACAA
Source organism: Rhinolophus ferrumequinum (assembly GCF_004115265.2). Taxonomy (NCBI): domain Eukaryota; kingdom Metazoa; phylum Chordata; class Mammalia; order Chiroptera; family Rhinolophidae; genus Rhinolophus; species Rhinolophus ferrumequinum. Next base: position 75,226,310 of record NC_046287.1, read on the forward strand.
GGCAGTCAAATGGCCTGTCCAGTGTCGTTCCGAGTCTGTACTTACTCTGTACTGACCGTGTCCATCTGGCTGGCAGTCTGCTTGCCATTCTGCTCCCCACCACACGGGCCTTCCTCAGCTGATCTTCCCCACGGTTTCAAGGAGCAAGGGGGAAACAATGCACTTCACACACTTCCTCTGTGAAGAAGGTTATCTCCACCTGGTATATGCTAGAGCTGCTCAGACCCAAAGCCATTCAGGCACCACACACCTCTCACCTGTCTCTAATGACATGATATCACATTATTGTATTTTTTAACAAAAAATATTTATAGAAAAGGAAACTAAGTATAAATGTAGCAGTAACTTAAGTTTTTTGGCATAAACTGGTTTATAGACATTGAAATGACATAAAAATAGAAATTTGTGAGGTTTTTTTTTTGTGGTGGTGGGTGTGTTTTGTTTTTGTTTTGTTTTTTGTTTTTGATTTTATTATTTTTTTTACAACAAGCCATCGAGGAATCTTGAATCCTGTTGAAACCATGTTTAAGTATTTAACCAAACCGGAGTCTATATTTACCAACTGAGAGGGCACTTTTAGATATAGAGAAAAGAAAGATCTCTCAACTCTCTTTGTAATTTTCCCAAAAAGAAATTAAGGTTGTAACTTCATTGATATTTTTCATCACATTATTTTATATTATTTAAAAATATATGCCAAAAATGTATACAATGTTTAAAGAATGATAATAAGACAAATACCTATTCAGCCACCATTGTACATTATCAATACCTTTGCTATTCTACTATTTTGAATCTATAAGTTATGTAAAAATATGAATATTCTTAAACAACATGCTATTTAGTTTTGCCTGATTTTTATTTTTATAATGAGGGAATCATACCGCATATAGATTTATGTGTATGTGATTTTACTTTATTGCTCAATATTAACATTTTTTGACTCAGGCTTGTTTACATATGTGACTCTCATTTGTCCATTGTTGTCTTAGAAGAAAATGAGTTGTTTCCAGGTTTTTGCTTTTGTGCAAACACAGCTATAAACATTATTGTACATGTCTCCTGGTGCATATAGCCAAGAGTTTCTTTAGAGTCTATTCCAAGGAGTACAGCTGCTGTGTTTTTAGGTAATGTGCATGTTTACCTTGACTAGGTAAAGCCAAATTGTTTCCCAAAGAACCACTGATTAATGAGAATCCCAATCTTCTGAACACTTATAGTCTTAGATTTAAAATTGTTCCTGGTAGGTTGGGAGTCAAATGGCAACTAATCGTGATTTTACCTTTATTCCTCTGACTTTTAATTGAGGTTTAACATTTTTTTTTCCTACAGGTAGTACTCCCTCATTACTCCAATTTTGTGAACTGCCTGTTCACATTTTTGTACATTTTTCTATTGAGCTGTTAATTTCTTTATATAGCTCATTTTATTTGTTCTGGGCACTATTATCAGTTACAAATTTTAAGTGTGGCTGATATTGTGTCTTAGTTTGCTAATTTTCTCATTCTCTTTACTGTTTTATGAAGAACAGAAGTTCTTAATTTTATGGCTCTATTTCTAGATTCTTTATTCATTGCATTCATCTGTCTGGCTTTTCCAGCATCACTATCTACTATATTAATAAATATAACTCTTTATTAAGAATTATATTTAGTAGGGCAAGTCTTTCTGACCTAATCTTCTTCAGGTGTGACTAGCTACTTATGGCCCGTTGCTTTTCATATATATATTTTTAAATCTGTTTATCTAGTTTTATGAAAAATTATTTTGGAAATTTTATTGGAAATACCAAGAATCTCTGGATCAGTTTGGGGGGAAACTGACAAATTCATGATACTGAGTTCTCCAGATTAATATACACTGTCTAATTTTCCATTTATTTATATCTTCTTTGATATCTTTCAGCTAATGTCTTACACTATACTTCATAGGACTTTTACATTATTTTTAGATTATTCCTATGCCTAATTTTTGCTGCTACTGTACATACATCCTTTATTTCACAATTTCTAAGCATTATTTGCTAGTGTATGAAAATAAAATTGACTTTGGTACCTTGAATCTTTTATCCAGCCACCTAGTTAAATCACCTTTATCAACCCCAGTGATCAATAGATTACTTTGGGTTTTCTCTTTCAGACAAGGATGGTGTAGTAGTGTACCCTGGAAAAGGCTGGGAGAAAGGCACATCTACTTTAGATGTGAGATGCACGTGATAAGCTGTATAACACTGATATAGAGAAGAAAGAGAGCGGTGCACAAGTCACCGAGGCACCCTCAAAGTGGATGTCTCTGAAGGTGCTTGTGTAGAAAATGTCTGTGTGAAGTTCTTTTAAGTTGTCCATTAATTGCTCAAGTTTGAGTCAAACTATCCAAGTGCTTCTTTCACAGGTTCGTTTCTCTCTGGTATTTTGTGGTTCAAAAATTCATGTTAAATAATTCGTTAAAAACTTATTTTTACTTTTTAAAGAGTAAATAAATATAAAAGAACAAGTGCTATACAGTAGACAAAATGATAGTGTTTTAGACGAATATGAAATGTTTCGAAAGCGTCCCTGCACTAAGTTCAATTTTTTGCAACAAATATTCAGTGGGGGCCTTGTATAGGCAAGACGCTGACCCATTAAGAAAATTATTTGTTTGGTCATCCCTGTGTGAGGAAAATTAAGAAGATAGTAAGTTTAACTAATTTAAGCCATCCATCTTAGAAACTGAAACAACCCTCACCCCTATCTTTGTTCTGTAATAGGGTTTTCACCCTGATTTATTAAATAATTGCCTAATCCATCTTGCATATGTAGACAAGAATTCATCAACCTGAGGCACTTAAATGTATTCATCTTTGAAAGAAAACTCCAACTGGCTAACCATTATGTCCTGATGCATTAGTTATGGTCATTACTCAACGCTTTCTAGGGAAAAGTCATACAAAGAAAATACTTCTGAGAATTATTTTTCTTACTTAATGACAATTCTAATATGTTTCGATTCCTGTCCAGAACATGGAAATAACATGGCAATATTTAGCCAAGACATCCCCAAATAGTTATAGGAATATAATTCCTGGCTCTACCCCTTATAAGAAGCAAATCCTTATAATCCTGAACAATGTCATAGATCTTCAACAAATGTTATCTTCTCACTTTCTCTCTCCTTTCCCCCCTGTGGTGGGGGTGGGGAGGAAGTGGTGAGGGTACTATCTTTTAGAAGAGGTAACAGTCTGAAGATTCAATTAGATGTTAGGTGTTTAAAAGAATATTAAATGCTTTTCTGTTCAGCTCCTTATTTGAGCTACTCAAGTCTTTTATACTTGCTACATCTGCTAGTAATACAAATATATTTATATGTAATAAATGCAAACAATACTCATACATATTTGGTAAAAGTGCAAATCGTCCACTGTTGCCACCCAATCTTATTTTCCTCCCCAGAGGGAATGAAAGCAGTGTGCTTTGTAATCTTTACAATATTTTTCTATGCATTTACATAGACACATGCATAAACGGATAAAAAATTAGAACACAGAGAATACATAGTTTTGTGTCTTAATATAAATGGAATAATATAAATATTTCTGCAAAATTATTTTCTCAAAATAATAGGTCTTAAGGATGCTTCCATATTTATATTTTGATCTTTACCATTCAACTGCCACTTTATATAGTTTGGAATATTATACAGCCATTCACTTATTGATGAAATTTTATAATATTTACATCTATCTATCTATATATTTTAGACTACTGTGGAATCAATATCCTTACATATGCCTCCTTTTACAAGAGTGAACTAGTGTCAGAGAAGATACTTGGAAATTCTATTTTCCCAGAAGGAAAAATAATCCTACCAAGACCTACACACTTAAACATTCTTCCATTAGCAGAATCAGAGACTCCCGTTCCCAGAAATTGCTTATTTCCTCCCTCAATCTACAGCACACATTGGGAAGATTCCTTGAAATCCATTTATGTGTTTCAGTATGTCCTCCTAATAAATTTGTATGCCTAAGACATCTATCTTTTCCCATATTCAATCATCTGTCTCAATCAGATTCACAAGATTCCTTCTCTAGATTGTTTATGATTTCTAGTAGTCTTGGGCTGCCTAATGTGTGATACAATTCAAAAATATATATAGTAGGAAAAAATTGCTTAAATTTGGCTAAATGCAGGTTAGCTGAAACCCAGCTATTAAAATCAACAGTATGTTCAAAAATTAAAATGTACAAGAATTTTGTTAGAAGTTAATATATAGAAACTGATTTTTCAAGTATTAATTATTCTGTTGCATATTGTACAACCACCCATTAACCACTTTAATATTTGTACAGATCCTTTCCTAAAATATAAAGTGTGTGTGTATTATATATTATGTAAATATTTATGTCTTATTTGTCAGTAGGAATGAGATCACAGATTTATTTGGTTACTCACCATAATTCATTTAGGCTATTTTCTTGCATGTTATAGAGAGTTTGAATTTTGTCATATGTTAGAATTTTCTAGATATAATCTTTCTCTGATTTTTCAGTGCCATTTATCAGCCAATTATTTCTACATTACTTCATTATTTCCCTACTTTACCTATAGTTCTTATTCATTACTAAACAATTATGCCCATACTTTCATTTTGATAGAGAAATGTTAGAATAACTCAAATGTCAAACAAAAGTGGCTTAATTTAAAAAAGTAACTGTTTTACTTTATTCCCTTGTACAAAAATAAAAACACAGCCAGATAACACAGTAGGCATAATTGTCTTCAAACTGATATTTTTTAAAGTAGAAAAAAGCCACCTATTTGTTATTAAGGACTCATTATTTGACTTTGTTCTATTTTTCTATATTACAAAAGAAATGCATGTTTTATTTTTAAAGTAGTATAATACAATTAAGAAAAAGGGAGCACAAAAAATTAATTAGAATTTTACCTATCCAAACCAACCAATAACTTTTTTTATTATCTGTATAAATGCCTTTCTAAAATATAAAGTATTGTTATTATATATTATACAAATATCTGTGTCTTATTTGTCAGCAGAAATGGGATCATACTATTATTTTGTAACCTACCACAATTTATTTAGGCAATTTACCAAATGTTAGATATTTATTTTAGTCTAACATCTTATCTTAAACATTGTGTCCAGGAATAATTTCATATGAATTAGAAATGTAAAAACAAAAAGGTAGAGAATAAGAAGAAATGATTGGTTAAACATGAAAGAACATGACTAAAATAATGCTAGATACTAAAAAGCAAAAACGTAGTAAGATACTCAAAAGTTGAAAAAGAATATGTAATGATGGATGAAGGTCTGCAAAGTGTCCCACAGTAGACCAAATATGACTAAGACTAGAAAAACCACTGTCTAGGAATTTTAACTTAAGTCCCATCATTATTTCAACCTTCATTAAATGACCTTCTGACCAACTTGCTTTTAACTAAATTGCTTTCAAAAAAATTATGTTCTATAAAATTTCATTTGTACAAATTGCTTTTCTAAGTTTTTTACTTAATACTCAAATCATATGCCACTATCAAGGACAGAACTAGGAATCTTGAAGCCATTTCTGTCTCATACTTAGTTTTTTCTTCTATCTCTACCTCTTATTTTGTCTGGACCTCTCTCTCTCTCTCTCTCTCTCTCCTCTCTCTCTCTCTCTCTCTCTCATCATCATCATCATCATCTTCAATCTTAGATTTCATCATAGATCAATACCTATCCCAGGACCATGCAATTCTTCTGTGAACGTAAACATCCTTTGGAAGATGACCTTCTTCATACCATATCTTCAGAAACATTCTAGAGTGATGGCTTTTTGACCATTAAATGTCTAACTCAAATCTCAGTTTATCTTCTAGTTTGGGGATGTTCCCTTCAGTCATTTTTCAAACTAAATTTCATGTATCATTTTTACCTCTCTTTATGAGATGAAGACTAAACATTTCAAGTGAACTCTTAATAAAATAAGAGCTTATAAATAAGTAAAAGTTCTGGTACTACATAAGCGATGAACAAATCAGGTAGGCTACTTCACTGCCCATTGCAAAATTTTATGATAGCATACGCTTTCCATTTATACCAAGAGAGCTCGATTTCCCTCTCCTTATTGCGTCATCCTTTAATTCCCAATATCTGCACAATGCTATTCTCATAATAGCAATGTAATAGAAAAAACAAATTATTACTATACCGACGTTCACAGCCTTTCTCCCCTGAATTCCAAAATTCTTGTTTGAGAGATTGTCTATTGGCCTCGTCAATGCAGCTCCAAATCCAAAAGGTAGGCTATCTGTGAGACCGGACTTTCCCAGGAGCTGCATGTAGGACAAGGGAATGGTGTAGTAAGGTAGGGCACAGGGTTTGGGAAGAGGGAGATGTGGTGGACACGGTGCAGGAGAGTGTATTGAATGAGTGTTAAAAGAGAGGTAGGAGCAAGTGAAACAGAGGAGCAGAATGACATAAAGGAACAGGAAAATTTTTATTTTATTTTGTGTACATGCGGCTTTCATGAACGTATAATTGTGAAAAAAGGAAATGATATCTAGAAAGCATTTATGGTAAACTTCTGTTGTGGACAGAGTACAATGTCTGGGCTGGACATGTTAAGAAAGTGAAAAACAAACATAATACTTCAAAGCTTCTGGACTCAGATTTGTGTTTCCTTTTAATGTGATTCTGCAGAGACTAGGTGACACAGTGTGTGTGTGTGTGTGTGTGTGTATATATATATTCACCTGGTCAAGAACCGGATAACCTGTCTTGATCACTTCTGCACAATTAAAATTGGAATAAAAACCATCCTCACCTCAAGACAAGCTCCCAGAGACTATTCCAATAGCAGAAGAAACGTCTGGCTCCCTTGCTATAGTTTTTGCTTCATCTACCTAACAGAAATTTGCACAACAATCACCAACTACATTCCATCTCAAATTCCTCTCAACTCTAGAATGAACCCATATCCTGTTTTGAATTAATCCCTTTCAGCCTAACCGCATCACACTCAGCATCTCACTTGACTATGGAACACAAATCTGTCATCTGAGCAATATTCAAGTCTTGCCACAACACGACCGGTTGCAGTACTTATGAAGTTGCATAGTTCTGAAGAGAAAGCCTACAAAACTATGATCCATCTATAAATTCCTCTACACTTCATGGCATCCGTTTACCACCACCCCTCCCAACCCCCCCACAAGAGGACCAGAACTCACACTGACAGTAGAGTAAAGGGAGTAACACTGGAAATGTATCAGATGTTGGGTTCAAGTGCTATGACAGTAGCAATAAGATTTTGCACATCATTTCAAAAGAAAGTCCACCATATAAGGCTATCTTCAAGAATTCATCACAGGATGTGGAGTACAGCATAGGGAGTAGAGTCAATGGAATTGTAACAGATGTATATGATTTTAGAAGGGTAGTAAAAAAAAAAAAAAGAATTCATCTGGACATGCTGTGTAATCTCCTTGTGTCTCTCACTGTCCTTGCCACTTTTGTTTGTTATTTTCCTGAGGAGTATATCCTCATGTTTGCCCTTATTTGATTTGTCATGAACATTGTCCTGGTCCCTAATTTTGTGTTACTCTTAAATCTATTTATTTTGTTACCTTCCTGGCACTTAAAACAATGTTTGGTACATAGAGCATGTACCCATTTGCCCTTAGCTATATCCTATACTTCTTCACTCCTGTCTCAGTCCTAACAGCTCTAACTATGCATCCTAAGGTACTTTAAAGGATCTGCACCAACTTTAATCATCAAAGAAAAAAAATTCTGTTTGTAATAGTCAAGTTAAAGCAGGGAAGAAAAATAACACTTCTGGAAAATGCAGAAAAATTCTTTGTTAAGAAGGATGGCTAAGGGCCAAATGATGTTTTGCAACTGTTTACAATGCTCTAGGAGCTGAAGTTTGTGAAGAAACCAATTTTTACATAAATATTTTACTGATTCATTTGACAATTCTAATTGTGTACCTGTCCATGTTCTAAGCACTGGAGACAGGGGTGAAATGAAGGTGACCAAGTATCTTTCATGTAGCAGATATTTAAAAAGCAGGAGGCAGAAAACTGATATTTAAGCAAACCATTTCTCATGTCAGGAATTCTATGGTGTGCTTAAAGCTGGGTAACTGTTTCAAGAGTTTCTAAGGAGGGTGGTTACCTTTGCTTGGTGGTCAGCAAAATCCTCGCGGAGGATATTTTAGTAAAGAACCAAATAATGAGAAGCACAGAGCCACGTAAAAACCTGAGAGAAGATCATTCCAGGCACAGAAAAGAGCAAGTTCAAAGACCGTGAAGCAGAAGAGAGCTCAGCATATTCTAGAGATGGGACCAGAGAGTAAAAGTGACAGTAGGAGATGAGGGCATTGAGTAGGCAAAAGTCATGTAGCAAAATGTATGCTTTAGTAAAGAATTTTTTTATTCTAACTTCAAAAAAAAGTCATTAGGAGGTCTTTAAGTAAAGGGTGTTATGCTCTGATGTATGCTTTTAAAGACCAGGAGAGTTGTTCTTGAAAAAATTCAGTGGGCCTTATCCATTTGCAACACAAAGTCAAGGCCCAATACTATGAGAGTCCCTAATAGATATCCAGCTGTAGAGGAGAGTTATGACAAATAAGAGAGAAACTCACATTTTTGTTAACTTACATTTTAAAAAGTCATAAAAAACAACAAGAAAAAGGCAGACAACTCAATAGGAAAATTGAACAGTAGACTTTAACAGGCACTTCACGTGAGTGGATATCCAAATGGCTAATAAATATATAAGAAGATGTTATACATCAATAGTCGTTGGAGAAATACAAATTCAAACCTCAATAGATATCACTACATACCCACCAGAAGTGCTAAAACGAACCACTGCCCCAACAGGAAAATTCCATGGCAAGTATGTGGAGTAATTAGAATTCTCACACATGGCTGGTAGGGCTGTAAAACGGTTTAGCACCATCTAGAATGGTATGTTGGAGCTCATTCAAGTGGCGTGTGAGATCCACCATTGGGTGCTTGAAATTGACAAAAGTGGGAATATTTACACCATGGATATTGATAAATGCTACAAATTAGTGGTTTCCCCCCAGAGACCTGGTTGTTAAACATTATCAGCACATCATTGACTAAAGTAAACCATACTCATATTCTTGGCTGGGACATCTACGAGCCAGGTTTTTCTACCTATGGTGAAGCGTGGAATGGTCATAAGATAGAATACTTGTATTATATAGCAAGACGAATAAAGTAGCAAGAGGTGATAGCATGAATGGATCTTAAGCCACAAAGAAAAAGCATAAAATGTGTCATTTTATATATGTGTGTATATATATATACATATATATATACACACACACACACATTATATATATATCGTGTGTGTGTATATATAGGTATATATATATATATATACACATTATATATACCTATATATATATATACACCTATATATACACATATATACATATATATATACACACACACACCACAACACCACACAACATGTGTCTGTGTGTGTGTGTATAATGACACATTGTGTGCTTTTCTCTTTGTGGCTTATTTTTTTCAGTATTTTTTTCAGTATTATTTTCAGTATTTCTCAGTTATATATATATATATATATATATATTTGTAAAGTTCAAACTTAGTCTACCTAAACTAAACTAATTTGTGGTATTCAAGTGAGAAAAGGAGAGACATCCCCCTTGGGAAGATGGTAGTGACAGGTAGTGGGGAGAAATGATTCCAACTTCTTTTTTTTGTAATACATGCTGATTACATGAGTGTGTTCATTTTGTGAAAATTTATTAAGCTGCACTCTGAGTTTTTGAGCACTTCTGTGTATGTATGTTCTCCTTCAATAAAATTTACTAAAATAATAAACTACAGAAACTCACATTTATTATTTATTAAAAATAGTAAATTAAGGAAACTTTATTAGTAAATGTTCCCTTGTGTATTATTGCAGGTGAAGGAAGTAATTTTCTTTATTTCAAATCTCAGGGTAGGATATTTGACAATTTCCAGATTATTTATGTGGAAAAATAATTTAAATTATTATTATTTAAATTTAGATTATTTTTTGAAATGTTCTCTAATTTAGGTAATATAATTCTCATTATTTGGCTTTACTGATATTAGATTAGAAAAGGAAAACCTCTACAACTTTGGTTTTCATATTTTAGTGTGTATAAGAATCACCTGGGGAAATTGTTATGAATTCAGATACCTGAGGCTCCATCACAGAAACTAATTCAGTGGTTTTGTTGGGACCCAGTTATATGCATTTTAACACTCATCTCTTGTGATCTGAATCGGGTGACTGCATGGGGAAAATTTTTGAAAAATCTAATCTAGATGTAAAAATTTATCCCAGGACTATCTAGAGAGACTGAGAGACACAGTGAGAGAGAGAGAGAGAGAGAGAGAGAGAGAGAGGAGAGAGAGAGAGAGAGAGAGAGAGCAAACATTGTTCTGGTTGATAGTTCTCAACGAAATAGGGATCCCATTTCAGAGAGTGTATTGTAACTGTATAGATTTAGTTCATACTTGGAATCTTAAATGTTAAGATAAATGATCAAAGAATTGTAAATTTTAAGAGTTGGATAGTTGTGCATTTAAATGCTTATGCAGTTGAAATTATCCTGGAATAAAAAGAATTATTAAAATAATACATTTTTATGTAAATTTGTAAACATATAATGGAAGCAAAAATAAAAGAATTATTAGGTTGGTGCAAAGGTAATTGTGGTTTAAAAGGTTAAAAGTTGTTAGGGATATCTATTTATAAATTTTTGGTAAAAAAAACGTATTTTACCTCATTTTTCAACTGGCAAATGCTCCTTAAAAAATGGTAAATTAAAGCTAGATTCAGAAACGTTTGCAACTCTGGTGAGACAATCTGCTACATAAGTTTATTTTTCCTGTACTGACTGTTTTCTTATTTCACTATGGAACTACAGGGAATTGTTTTAATAAAGGCCAGGGTGCAAAAAAAATAAGTCCCATATTATTAAGGAAATATAAAGTATCATCAAAGGAAACACAGCCAATGAATATTTAAGTATATAAAAATGAAAATAATTCTTAAAAAGTATAATAGAGTAATGATACATATAAGTGACAGGATATATGACAATACAACTGATAAAAGCGTGATCCCAAACACACAGACACAAACACATATACACAAATATATAAAGTTACCAGCCACAATCTGATAAACAGTCATTATAATTAAAATAAAAAACAAAAAAACTTACCCATAAGGAAATAGAAATCAGAAACCATATCCCCCAAAAAAGCATGGAAGTACAAATAAACCAATTTTGTTACTATTACATATTGTAGTTAAGAGACTTCAAAATAAATTTCAATAACACAAAAATTCCTGCTAAACTATGGCACTATGGACTGGCTCAATACTACTTTTAGAACAACCTAGTTTAGGTGCAACAATACATTTTGAGAATCAGACTGCATGAATAATATTATAACATAATATTTATAATTACAATGCTCTAATAGACTTGTTAGTACATGGAAGCATGAAATAGTCCATAACATTGCAGGAGTCAAAATAAGAGTATGTGTTTTCAAACAAATTAAAGCATATAAATATACAGATAAATATTAGCAAGAATTGAAATAGAAATTTATAAAATGCAAATATCTTTGTTTTCTCAATGTTCCAAGAGTTTTGTTTTCCAAAAAGGGTTTCTTAAGCATCTTAGGCATAGATAATTAAAATTCCCTGACACACTCTTTGTCAAAAGAAAAAGAAGGCTTATCTTGCATAAGAGAGGGTAATTTTTGATTCTCTCTTTAATGAGCCCAGAATCAGTTTCCTATTTTAGTTATCACCTAAAGTCAAGGAAATATCACATCTCAGCATTTCCCTCACTAAAGATTTTTTACTAGTCAAGAAAATTGCTGTTCTCAAAACAACTCAATATGAAAACAGTATACCATCTCCCAGACTCGGGAGTTACTTCCCGCTGACTTTACCTTGCTTTTACAAGGTGAAGCCCACAGGAATTACATTTACATCCGCCTGCCTCTGTTAGAATTATATTTACATCCACTTACCTGTTGATTACTCATATGTTTCCAAAGGATGTTATATAGTTGACCCCTGAACTCAGAAGTTAGGTGCACGGACCCCCGCACTGTCGAAAATCCATGGGTAACTTTTGACCTTACGTATAGTCGGCCCTTCACATCCCAGGATTCCACCACCTGTGGATCGAAAAAATATTATTGCTTTCTCAACCGACCATTCCCAATTGCAGGTGAAAATACTGTTCCGAAATTAGGTTTGGTTGAATCTGTGGATGCAAAACCTGGAGATAGGAAGCCCGGACTGTATTTATTGAAAAACATCTTTGTGTGAGGGGGCCATTGAAGTTGAAACTCGCGTTGTTCAAGGGTCAACTGTGAAGGGTATGCCCCAATAAATACAACTTTTTGTTCCTAGTTGGGCTTCTGCCCCAAATCCTATCTGCTCACCTAATCTTCCTTCAATTGGCCAGTTGTGGAAGCCTCAACAATTGCAATTTCCCTTGTTCTTGAGGCCTAAACCAGAACTAAAGAATCTATACCCTTGCTTAGTAGTACTTGAACCACACCCTGAATTTTCTAAGTTCTCCCTGAGGTAAGGAACCTCAAAAGCAGAGGAAAAGGGGAAAATAAAATTTAAAAAAAAATATATATATTATATATATATATGATCTCAGACATTCTTTTTTGCTGCCTGAAGACCTGGTGCTCTCCGAGGGCAGAGGTGAAATAGGACATCACTGAGTGACTAGGTAGACTGTGTCATCTTAGCATTTCAGAATTCTCCCTGAAGACAGATGTGTGGGGAGAAAGTTCAACATTTGCCAGTCTGAAGATTGTTTCCCGATATTTGCATAATAATGCTTATTAACTGGCAGCATCTCAAAGTTGTTTTTCTTTTCTTTTAATTATCTTACCTCATCCCTTTCCTTGAGAAAAATAATTTAAGAGGTTTTCATAGTTTTTTAACATACTCCAATTTATTGAAATAATTTTGGACTTCAGTGAAGGGGAGGAGGTATAAGCAATTTGTGCAATATTTGATTGGAAAGGGGACTTAGAGAAAAAGTTTAATGTGCAAATAACATTTATATGAAAATTTAGAAGACTATCATTATTTTTTCCAGATCATTATATTGCTCAGTTGCATAATTTTTGTTGGGACATATGAAAGTGGGCAAGCATCGGGAAAGCTTGGAACTTGAAAGGTAAGTTATGACTTTTGCACTGATAGTTTTCTAAGAGGAAATCAATTATGTCTCTCTTAATAAGAAGGATAATACGGGAAGTGGACGTCTATAGAAAAATAGACAAAAAGGCTATAAAAATTGTGATACTGAATAAAGTATTTTAAGTCCCAGATGAGGAGCCAGTGACAAGTAGCATAAAATCAGGATGACCCAATAAAGGCCTGGGATGAGCTAATTTTACTCAAGAATGAGAGAAAACCAGCATGAATAATAATTGAGATTAAGGGGAAATGCATTTAATCACACTTACCTTTAAAAAAAAATCTTACCTAAATTATATATTATTTAAATGCACTACATAGTAATTCTAGAAGACACTAAATGTAGTTCTTTTAAGCACTTTTTGTGTTTTAAGAGAATTGAAAAGAAACATTGGTTTAAATCTCTCAGTTCATGCTTATAGAAGTCTAGAGGTTTAATATGAGGACTTAGCCCAGCTATCTCTATACACCTGGTAGATAAATATGAAAATTTAAAGTATCATGCCTAAAAGATAAAATTTTTAAAAACCTTCACTTGTAGCCAACAAATACGTAATATATTATTTTTTTAATATCACTATAAATATATCCAAACTGTTTTTTTCAGATTTTCAGCTATATCAGTTTTGCCAGCTGGTAACTTTAGAAAATTTAGTGAGCCCACCAATATATGCTATTATGATTATGATTCCTCATCTTTGAAGCATACTCTCAGTGAATAATATTCTACACTCTATGCAGGTTAGGAGGAGAAAGTTGATGGCATCTCGAACATTCCTGGGTGGATTCAGATACCACAATGTATTTTTTCTTTGTTAGGGCAGAGAGAAAATCAGAAATATGTTTCACTGTGACCAGAAGAAAGATCTAATTTCATATTTTAATGCCATTTATTATTTTATTAGCCTCCCAATTGCTTCCACATATGGACATATGATGGACATGTGATATTTTCCCACTGTATAGCCACTCTTCAGCTACAGTATACCTATGTTTCTGTCAATAATGATGTTTCTACAGGCTGCATATGGTGTTCTAGTGTTAGAAGTCTTTTTTTTCCTCCAGAAAACAGATAACCAGCAATAACTTAATTGTCTGTGATGCTCTATTTTCTTTTAGAAGAATCCATCTCCCCCAGAAAGCATATTCTTTATGTACAACACTAACGTGCTAATTTTAGAGGACAGAATCTCCTAATTAGATAATCAGTGTTTACTCCAAAGTCTTGTTTGATTTCTGTACTCAAATACTCCTCTAAGTACTTTCATATTTCTGCTATCTGTTTGGTTTATAAAATTGTAATTTCTGCCATGAAAATACCAAAGAGATTTCTCTTGCACTTTGCACTACAGTTAGGGTGTTAGGACTATTCTTGTAGTGAATTGTGAAAATATTTTTTGCACGTTTCTATGAAATTTGAATTTTGTGGTGTCTTAGCAATCAACATGTTTTACTCCAGAGAATTTAGTGGGTATTATTTTATTTTTAAATTTAGATACAACTTTATTTGACAAAAATTATTCATTTAATCAGTAATAGTGATGGTGTATTTGGAATCTTTTTTCTAGATTTTTTTTTTTTAGCAATATTTTCTTCTAGCTGTACAACCAGAAAAAAATTCTAATCCAATCCCATTTCTTTTATTTACTAACAGGCAAATCTTAATCATTAGTTAAACTCTCTCACTTATTTTCTTAATCAGGATAATAAGTATAACACCAGTGTCATAGGCCCTGATAAAGACTCAGTGAAAGGCTATGCTCAGTAGATACTATTTTTTAAATCTACTTTTAATCTACTTTTGAAAAACTTTTAATATTGAAAAATATTTCAGATAATTGTAGATTCACATGGAGTTGCAAAAATAATACAGAAATTTTCTTAGACTTTTAACAATTTCCCTCAATGGAAACATGTTGAAAAAACAAAAACAAATAAAAAAAACAGCAAAATTAAACATGATACAAGCCACAGATCTATCTAGTTTCATCTATACTTGTCTGTGTGTTATGTGAATAGTGTGTGTGTGTTTAAATTTTTATTTAAAAATAATTTTAAATTTACAAAAATTTAAAGAACAATACCAAGAGCATATTTTTCTTTCTCCTCATTTCTTTTGTTAAGTTGCCAACATGATGCCCCATCACCTCCCAAATATGTTAGCATGAATTTCCCACAAACAAGGTCACTGTTCTACATAACCTAAATATAACCATCAAAATCGTGAATTTAACATGGATACATTACTACCATCTAATCCATAGACTTTATTCAAGTTTCACCATTTTCCATCAATATCCTCTACAGAAAAGAATCCAATTCTATTTAGTTGGTTTGTCTATTCCTCCATTTTTATTTGATTTGTGTGAGTTGACAGAGTTAAAATTACAGACCAGTTCTTTTATAGTATGTTCTTCAATTTAGGTTTGTCTGACTTTGCTTCATGACTAGATTCAAATTAAGTATTTTCTGGCAGAAATATCAGAAAAGTGGAACCATATTATTCTCGTTTCATCCCATCAAGTTATAAGCAAATTCAGTTTGTGCCATTACTGGTGATATTAAACATTAACACTTGTTTAAGTTAGTTTCCTCCAGGTTTCCCTATTGTAAAGATTCTCTCTTTCACCTTTGTCATTGATAGTATTTTGCACAGAAGTTCTTTGAATAAATGTAAATATCTTGTGCTTCATCTAACTTTCACCCATATATTTTACATGCATTGATATTTTTGGCTCTTACTTTATTACTGTAATGGTGGCCAAATTATTTTCTTATTCTATAGTTCTTTCTATATTAGTTGTCATTCCAGTGTTAAATCTTTCACCTTCATTCATTCATTCATTCATATCTGCATGGGCTCATGGGTTTCTGTTTTATTCAATTGGGTAGAACCTGTTACTATTATTATATTAGTTATTTTGGTGCTCACATTGTTCCAGATTTGAACATTAGGAGTCTAAAGCTGGTTCGTGTATCCTTTTGATATGGTTCCATTATTTTTGGAGGATTTCCTTATTTTTCTGGTACAAGATGTCCCTGGCTTATCTGTTTCTTCCCTTCCCCAGCCCAAGAATCAACACTTTCTCCAAGGAGCCCTGGTTCTTTTTAGGAGAGAATTGTTTTTATAAAGCAATATCTGAGTGAAAGATATGCTCATTGCTATTGGGGAATCTCTGCTCCCAAGCTCTCTCAGGACAGAGCTAGGATATATATGAATTATATTATATATAGTTGTATTATGTATCTCTATATCTATATTCCACTTTTTTATTGCTATCTATCAAAAACTATGAGTTCACATTAATATTCCCATTTCCAATCCAATATCACAGGATTCATTCCAGTTTTCTCTTTTTTCCATTATTTGTCACTCCCTTATCCAGCAACCATAAATCTGACTCAGTAATTATCAAAATATATAATCATTTGGTCGTTTCCCTTCATATATACTCAAGTCCTATCAAAGCCATCATTACCCTTCTCCCCACCCTTCCCATCCCCCAACCTCCAGTATAGACAAACTCTTCGATCTGCTTGGATTCTCAATACCCTACACCAGCAGCTATCACTGTCATTCCCCCTCATGGATGCCATCCTCACTGCACTTAATCTTCAATATTTTACTGTAGACCCCTACTATTCACTTCCTCTGTCAGGCATCTTCCCCATTCATTTGTGCTCTAATAACCAATGCCACATTGCCACCAGTGCACCCAACCCCAGAGACAACCTCCTGACCTCACTCGGATTCTGAAAGCTCCCACCAGGCTGCTTCCCCTACCATTATGTAGACGACAGTTTTTTACATCTTTACCTAATGATTTGTTGACAAAATTAGGAAGAAAGGAAGGAAGGAATGGAGGGAAGAAGGAAATGAAGTAAAGAAGGAGCAAAGAAAAGTGGGAAGAAAGGAAGGATTTTGTTGTTTTAAACCAAGGGATTTATGAACCCTTATCTTATGTCATACACAAAAGTCAACTCAAGTAGATTAAAAACTTAAACATAAGGCCTGAAACCATAAAACTCTTAGAATAAAACATAGGAAAAACCTCCCTGACATTAGCCTTGGCAATGATTTTTTGGATATGACAGCAAAAGCTGAGACAACAAAAACCTAAATAAACAAGTAAGACTACATCAAACTAAAAAGCTACTGAGCAGCAAAGGAAAACATCAACAACATGAAAATGGGAGAAAATATGGAATGAGAGGAAATATTTGAAAACCATACATCTAATAAGGGTTTAATATCCAAAATATACAAGGAACACATACAACTTTATAGCAAAACCAACAAACACATGATTAAAATACCAGTAAAGGACCTGAATAGGCATTTTACCAAAGAAGATATGCAAACGGCCAACAGATATATGAAAGGGTGTTCAACATCACTTATCGTCAGGGAAATGAAAATCAAAACTGCAATGAGATATCATCACCTCACACCTGTTAAAATGGCCATTACCAAAAAAGCAAAAGAAAGCAAGTATTGATGAGGATGAGGAGAAAATGAACTCTTATACGATATTGATGGAATTGTAAATTGGTACAGCCATTATGAAAAACAGTATGGAGATTCTTTGAAAAATTAAAAATAGAACTACCATATAAATTAGAAATCCCTTTTTTTTAGTACATACTCAAAGAAAATGAAGTCAGCACAGTAGAACTCCATTATCTGCTGGGGATATGTTTGAAGACTCCCAGTGGATGCCTGAAACCATGGGTAGTATTGAACCCTATATATACTATGTTGTTTCATATACATACATATCTATGCTAAAGTTTAACTCTTCAGTTAGGCACAGTAAGAGATTACCAATAACTAATAACAAAATAGAATAATTATAACAATATACTGTAATAAAAGTCATGTGACTTATTTCTTTTTCTCAAAAATATCTGTTAACCAAGTTGGCAAACTACAGAGTGGATACACTGAACTAAGGGATGGTCATGTTCTGGGCAGGTAGGAGCAGGACGGCAGGGGACTTCATCAAGCTATTCAGAACATCGCACAATTTAAAACTTAGGAATTCTTTATTTCTGGAATTTTCCATTTAATATCTTTGGACCATGGTTGACCATGGGCAGCTGAAACCACAGGGAAGCAAACCTCAGGTAAAGAGGAGGCTACTGAAAAAAGGAGACTACTGAAAAAGATATTTGTGCTCTCATATTCATTGCAGCATCATTCACGATAGACAAGACACAGAAACAACCTAAACATACATTGATGGACGAGTGGATAAAGAAACATTGGTGTATATACACAAGACAATATTATTCAACTTTAAAAAGAAAGCAATCATTTGTGACAACCTGGATGAAAATGGAAGATATTATGCTAAGTGAAATAAGCCAGACACAGAAAGAAAAATACCATATGGAATACTGCATGGTCTCATTTACATGTGGATTCTGAAAAAAAAAGTCAAATACATAGAAACAGAGAGTAGAACAATAGTTACCAGGAGCAGGGAGGTGGAGGAAATAAGGAGATGTTGGTCGAAGGGTATAGTTTCAATTATGTGGGTTAAATAAGTTCTAGAAATCTGATGTACAGCGTGATAACTATAGTCAATAGTGTTGCACTGTATACTGGAAATTTGTTCAGGGAGTAGATTTTAGGTGATCTCACAACAATAACAACAAAAAATGGTAACTGTATGAGGAGATGGCTATGTTAATTAACTTGACTGTAGTAATCATTTTACTATATGTGTATATCAAAACATCATGTTGTACACCTTAAATATATACAATTAATTTTATTCATAAACAAAATAAAAAGAGAACTGCCGTGTGATCCAGCAATCCCACTTCTAGATATTTACCCAAAATAATTGAAATCAGGATCTCAAAGAGATATCTGCACACCCATGTTCACTGCAGCATTATTCACAATAGCCAAGGTGTGGAAACAACTTACAAGTCCATCAATAGGTAAATGGATAAAGTCTGGCATATACATATAATAGAAATCTATTTGACTTTCAAAAGACAGGAATTCTACAATACGTGATAATATAGACGAGCCTTGAGTATGCTATGCTGAGTGAAGTAAGCCAATGACAGACAGGTACTGAATGATTCCACTTACATGAGGTTTCTAAAATAGTCAAATTCATAGACTCAGAGATTGGAATAGTGGTTGTCAGAGGTTGGGTATAGGAGGAAATTGGGAGTTGGTAATCAATGGCCATAAAGTTTCAGTCAAGCAAGATAAATAAGCTCTAGAGATATATCTAGAGGTGTACAGCATTGCAACTATAGTCAACAATAATATATTGTACATTTCTTTAAATGTAAGAGGGAGATTTCATGTTAAGTGATTTTTACAAAATAAAATTTAAAAATTAAAATTTTTAAAATAGTACCATTCTAGTCCCAGTGTCTAGCACAGAGTGTGCATGAATTGAAGACAAGGTAATAAATATTTGATGAATAAAAGACTAAAACTAAACCAAGGGACTTATTTATCACCTCTCCCAATAGAGATGACAGGGAATTTTTTTTCCCCCTCTTTTTAACTGGTAGTGTGCTAGTTAGTGTGTCAGGAGGAAAGTATAGTGAAGGAAAAAGTTAATTTAGAATATTTAAAACAGGCCAAGAGTTGTCCCCTGAAAA
Source organism: Rhinolophus ferrumequinum (assembly GCF_004115265.2). Taxonomy (NCBI): domain Eukaryota; kingdom Metazoa; phylum Chordata; class Mammalia; order Chiroptera; family Rhinolophidae; genus Rhinolophus; species Rhinolophus ferrumequinum. The sequence goes on from NC_046287.1 coordinate 75,246,230, forward strand.
GTTTAAAGAGTTGTCAACATTTGGCTTTAGCATCCACATCCTCCCCGTTTTGCGTTTTTCTGCTTGCTCACATATTTTGGACACCTAGTATCATCACTGACTCTCCCTACCTTGCACCGACCTATTAGGCAAGGATTTGAAACTCATTCATGTATTATAAATAAGCAAAAGTCAGTTCTGTCTAATATAATCAATTCCCCAACACTAGATGCTAAGTACCGGAGTTGCCAAAAAACTGTATACACATGACCTGTATTGATCTTTTGTTATTGGTATATATTGAGTATTACAATTTTAATAGTTTTTTTTTCCTTTCCTAAAACATGTATACATTTTTTGGCACCCTCTGTATTCTTTATTTACTTCAGACCTTTTTTCCTAAACAAATGGCTTCCCTAGGTACCCAGTAATTCAACTCTTCCTTGCTTCTCCATCATGCTTAAAGCTTAATGTCATGACTTGGTTCTCGACCTGTTTATCCCATGTCTCATCACTCGACCAGACTATGATCTTGCTCTAAATAGTATCCATAACTAGTTCTTGTTTCTTTATAAATACAAAGATAGAAAGAAATGACTTATCAGTTGCCCGATGGAAAAACTGATTGTAGACTAGATGGGTGAAGTACAGAAAGCCAGATCAAAGTTACAGCCTTTTGTGTTTCCTTTCTTTCTGACATTACGGAGATGGGCAGCCTCTCCAAGACAAACACAATAGGACAGTTTGCTTGGCAATTGATCAGAGGTGCAAAAGAGCAGGAGAGTTTATACGCAGAGACCAAAGGGAGACCCCAGAGAAATGGTTATCAGAAGCCTGAGCGAATGCTTCTGCTTGCCTTTGCCGATCTTTGTGATCAGACACAGGATTTCAGTCAGATTTTCTTTAGATTTCCCTTCCCTTATGGTTTCTACATGGTGAGGTGTTTTATTGAATGTCTGGAGTAGCAGCATAGGAAAGTGTCATAAAAACAGAGGAAATTAAACGAAACATGCCCGGTAGGGGCTGAGCACAAATGCTCCAGTTCCTGTTCTTCATTGCTGTTTTTTCCAGATGTGCAGAATTTTCTTGAAATGGAAGAAATTTTAAAAAGAATGGTTAGTGGTGTCTAAAAATATATAATTGGATTCAATGACTATTGTGCTGGAAAGGTGTTTTTCAGAAGCACTTCCTGGAGAAAAGGTCGTAGGAGAAATTATATTCTGACTTCCCTGGCAACATTATTTTCCACCCTGAGGATCGTAACTGTTTTATCTGGCTATCATCCTCTTTGCTTTGCTGAGTGTTAACCCTCGGAACATATATTAAGAACCGAGTGCCAAGGTAGCTGTTCAATGTCTCTGCCTCAGCTTCTAGTTGGTTGCTGGCAGTTGCTGCATTAAAAAAAAAAAAAAAAAAAAAAAAAAGATATATTGCTGTGGAATACAGGGGAATATTTTTCTTATGGATAGAGTTTAAATGAAACTGGAAAAGAGTCATGGTGTTTTACAGAGCTTTGTTTCTACTTTTTTAAAAAATTGAAGTATAGTTGACATACAATATTTTATTAGTTTCAGGTGAACAACATACTGATTCAACATTTCTATACCATATGAAATGATCACCATAATAATATTTAAGTGGCTTCAAATTTTTCACCTCACATTCATTGTTGTTGACTGAGGTTTACCTCATGCCGTTGACAAGGTTTATCTTCTGAAGAAAAGTAATTTTTCTCAATAATTTTCTCAATGGTTTTTAATGCCTTTCATGACGAATGATTAAATTTCACCTTTTTTCCCCTTTTTCTAGCTCCACTCACACACTCTTTTCTTTATCTGAAAGTGGGGGAAAATGTAACTTGATCTTCAAAACTGATATTTCACTAAGTTGCATATGCCCCCGACAAATTTCCCAACTTTCTACCTCTCATATTTTCTTGATCCTGTCATTTTCCAGTCTAAAGTCTGAAATAACAGAACATATACGTGAGCTCTAAGGGAAGGAGAGAGGTATCCTACACCAGCAAGGCCACTTGGCAATTATTCCTCTATTCCGAATGCATTCCTCTATTCTATCCAATCATTTAACATCTTTCTATGGAGATTAGCTATAAGATAGAGAGTTACACCTTCAGGTGATATAAGGATCTATTAGACACAATCTCTGTCCTCAAAAATTTAGATTCTAGTAGGTAAGAAAAAATATTTTAAAAATAAAACTAATAGGTAATAGATTAAGCCAAGGGCTACAAGCAAAGCACCTGTTAAGTGCTAAAATAGAGTCGATGAAAAGACAGATAGATATATGGGAAACATGAATCAGGAAATTATTATATTCATTTTATTTTACTAATCAGGGAATTGTTTTATGGAGAAAGTCCCATTTGATTTAGGACAGGAAAACTGGTTGAATTTCCATGGGTAGAGATAGGGTGAGAGGAAAGGAATTCAAACAAGGAAGAATGGTATAAACACAATGGCTGACAAGGAACTGAGAAGTATTCTTGTTTACTTGTGCCACATGTTTTTTTTGTTTTTTTTTGTTTGTTTGTTTGTTTTTTTTTATGCAGGAAAGACTGCAAAAGTTTCCTATACCCATAACAGAATGCTCACCCAAACACTTATGCCCTTCATTTCTCATATAATTCCTCCTAGTTCTGTCCTGGACTCCTTGGCAATACCCTGTGGAGCCAAGGAAAATATGAAAGCCTCTGGTTGTTCCCTCCAGCGTTGTCTGATTCAATTGAAATTTAAGCCCAGTCCATGGACCCTCAAAGCCTGAGAGTTACATGTAAATAATGAGGATACATATACAACTATAGTTCCCAAATGAATTTTCAGAAATTAATAGAAGAGTGCATTCAGCAAATCCTTTAATATATGAGAATTTTGTATATAGTTGAGCTGGCATTTTACAAAATCAATGATAAAAGATGGAATATTTGTGAAATCATATTAGAAAAATAAACTCATGGTATACAGAAAAATGACTTTGAGCCTATCTCACATCATTTTACAAAATAAACTCCAAATGATCTGTAGAGCTAAATGTTAAAAGCAAATCTATAATGCTAATGAGAGCTATGCCTTCATATCTATCAATTTTTGTAAAAAGATTTCTAAAAATGTCATTGGCCAACTAGTTTCACAAACAACCAACCTCTGGATTGAAGTTCTTTGTTATTCTAGCTCTTCTTGGTATATTTACATCCAAGAGGAGGATAGAGTCTCAAACAGAGAGTGTCCAACCCTCTAAATACAGAGAGAATAGGTTTAGGAGAGGCCATTAAATTTCGTATTCAGTAACTCATTTGAAACTTTAGAGAAAGTGTTTTTTCGTTAGTCAGCTCAGGGCACAGTCTTACAAGCACCCAAAGCATTTTGGATGTTCTATAGGTAGACTCAGCTTGACTAAACACTTGGCAACAAACAAATGTCTTTCTCGCCAAGACATTGAAAAATACAGAACTGTTATGCTTACTTTTATTTTATTTAGAGATACAGACATCCTCCTGTAGCCAAAGCAAAACTTGGAACCATTTTGGATTTTGGTCTCTGAGCTTAGGTTTACACTTTTGTGTAATAAGAGTCAACTACTTTCAACAATCAGTGGTTTTCCCCAAAGTCCTAACTAACATTATCTATCTTCACAAAGCAAGCTCTTGCAGCCCAGCTGTGGTGAATGATTCCTGAAAGGGTAATAATAATTGCCACTCTTGCCTTCTCAATTGCTGTATTGTCATCTTCTAAGCACATGCTGTGAATATGCTGAAATGAAAGCTCTATAAACTCAAGCTATTTGGTTCCATAAGGGAACAGGTCATAAAGAAAAGAGATTTATTACGGGATATATTTTTGCTAAGAGAATTAAATGTATGCTTTTTCTCTCTTCAAGATTCATTCTTAATGGTAAGAGTTTTATTTTTAGAAAATATCTTTGATGTCTTTGGAATTTAGTCTTAGATACACAAAATAATCCATCCAATATTCCAAATCATGGATTAGAGAATAGGAAGCATTCTGTATGGCTGTCACCTTCTATAAAAAGAAGCCTGTAGTTAATTTACGCAAAGAGAATAGATTGTGTCTAGCAGGAGAGGATTTTCTCATTGCCTTGCTGTTCTTGAGAACAGCCCTTTTGGACAGAAGAGCTGGAAGACAGAAGATAGTTTCCACTTAACGTTGGAAAAATAAATTTCTAATAGTAAGGTGTTTAGAAAGAAGAATGGACTCTCTCTAGGAGTAGCGAGTTCCACGTGACTAGAAGTTTTAAGCAGAGGTTGGGTAGTTGTAAAAAATGATAAAAGCGTTCAGAGGGCCCAAGGGCCTTTCAACGCAGTCTATCTTTCTGAAAATATTTAATTGATCTATTTATCTGTTGCTGTGATAATGCTATACTCTTTCAATACTTAGCATACATTTGTAACGTCTTATAATAGTATGGGTTTCTTTTTTTTCAAAATTGTCTTAGCTAATTGTGGGCTGTTCATCTTCAATATATTTTTTTAGAATCAATTTTTCAAATTCCCCACTAAACTCTTGCTAGAATTTTTATTGAGAATATTGAATAGTCAACGTATACATTAATTTGGAGAGAATTGACACAAAATGGTGTTCTGTACCACTTGTTTTGGTCTTCTTTAAAATTCTTTAATAAAGTTTTAAAAGTATGTTCGTGTGTGTGTGTGTGTGTGTGTGTGTTTGTATGAAAGTCTTATGCATTCTCTGTTAAGCTATATTTGAGATAAATGGTGTTTAATTTTTTATTACATTTGAATTTATTATTACTGATGTAAAGAAGTACCATGGATTTTTATGTTGATTTAATTCTTAGAAACTTGCTGAATTCTAATTAGCATGAATTATTTTCTGTGCAAATTTTCTTAAGTTTTCTATGTAAGTGACCAGAGCATTTTGTAACAATATTTTTATCTCTTCACTTCCTCATCTCTTTTGGTCGTTTTTTAAAAAGATATGTGTGTGTGTGTGTATATATATATATATATATATATATATATATATATATACACATACATATATAGGATTATTTGAAGATTTAGAAAAAAGTGACATTCTGCAATTTTAGATCACTGCTAAACGCATCCAGAGTCTTCAGGAAATTTAAGTAGGGCAGCAAATGGAAAAGTTAATTTAATAAAATATGAAGAATCTTTAAAATCTAAAAAAGATACATTTCTCATTTTTAGTAAACTTTATATAATTGTTCTGACTATCCAAAAATGATGTAACTGGGAACTAATCCATTTTTACATAACCTTGGACTTCAATTTCCAGGGTCATTATGTTTTTGTTTTTGATGGTGGAAGCCCCTAATGTGACTCCTACCGGTTTCCACCTAGTGGTGGTAACTTTCATGCCATCCCTCTCATTGAGTTTGGTTAGCACCTGTGACTAGCTTCTAAACAGTAAAATATGGCAAATCTTACCATTTGCAACAACATGGATGGACCTAGAGAACATTATGTTAAGTGAAATAAGTCAGACAGAGAAAGATAAGTACCATATGATCTCACTTATTTGAGAATTCTAAAGAAAAGAATAAGTGAATGAACTAATCAGAAACAGTTTTGGAGACAAAGAGGAAAAACTGAGGGTTGCTAGATGGGTGGGAGGGGTGGGGGTGTGGGGGAGGGTGAGGGAATTGGAGGGCAGTCGGTGACCACAGGATGGCCACGGGTTTGAAAATTAATCTGGGGAACGTAATTTGGTGGTTACCAGAGGGTAAAGGGGTTGGGGGATGGGGGATGAGGGTGAGGGGGATCAAATGTATGGTGATGGAAGGGGAGCTGACTCTGGGTGGTGAACACACAGTGTGATTTATGGATGATGTGATACAGAATTGCACACCTGAAATCTATGTAATTTTACTAACAATTGTCACCCCAATAAATTAAAAAATAAAAAATAAATAAAAAATAAAATATGGCAAAGGTGATGGATGTCACTTTCATGATTATGTTATATTATGAAAGTCTCTATTTTTACAGAGTGCACTAGATAGAGTTCTACCTTGTGGGCTTAATGAAGTAAGTGGTTATGTTGGAGAAGCCCTCATGGCAAGGAACTGTAGACAGTATCTAGGACCTGCTGGCAGCCTCCACTTGACAGCCAGTGAAAGGAATGTCAATCAGTCACACAGCCTCAAGAAAATGAATTATGCCAACAATCTGAATGATCTTGGATAAAAGCCACTTAAAATAAATCTGTATAAAAGAGACTGATAACTACAGTAAACATTGGGGGATGGGGTCGAAAAAGGCATTCCTTAGACTTTCTTCATAAAATCCAATAAATTGTAAATTACAAAATAAGTTTTAATAAAAATAGAGTTATAATTATATTAGTTCTAACAATAAACATTAATTAAATGTTAGTTGATGTATTGGACTTTTATTTATTCTCATATTATAGAGGTATAGGACTTACTACTTCAAGTTTGAGTTAAAAGCAAAATTAAATCATTTATCATGCCTTAAAAGAATTCTTATGTTTCATCAATTTTTTCCATGATCGTTCTTAATTCTTTTATGGTTAAGTCATTCTATTTTACTTACCTGTCATTCATCAACTTTGTTCCCTTTCCTTTTCTTCAGTTAGCAACTGATCTAGCTAATTGACTTTCATTTGTCATTGAGTTTGTTGTGATCTAAACATTTTTTTCATATCACTTTTATTGGCCTTGAAGTATTGCATCTTTTACAATATTTACTCTTTCACTTTGCAAAAGTTTTATTTTATTTTTCCATTTGCAGTGTTGAATATCTAACAATTTGCAAAACCACTCCCTGTCTCATGGCAAGGACAGATTGTAATGTTAAACCTCAAATGTGAAATCTGCAAGAGCAAAGATTTTTCTGTTTTGTCAGTAACAGTCTCTTCTAAGATCTTAATGCAAAAACTTCAGTTTCTAGTATGAGTTCTATTTCTAGACACATTCACCCACAATTTCCTGTTTTTTAAAATCTCTAACAAAATAATTCTAGTCCTCTGGAAAAATATACAAATGTACGTCTGTGAACTAGACTTTCTTGTAAGAGTACTCACAGTGCAGAGGGAACACTTGGTACCTTCTGGTACTTTCAAACCATCTCATCGAGTGGTCTCTATGAACCAAGAGAGAAGGAAAATCTTCAATATCTTATTTTCAAGTGTTAACTAATAAAACCAATAAATATATGCATCTATCTGTTGTTTCCTGATGGTTATAGTTCAGATCTATCATATCTATAACTATCGATGAGGTAAATCAATATAAGCCTTGAGTATAAAGTTATTCATGTTTCCTTTGCAATCTTTCCCTTACTCTTATTTCCACATTTGCTGTCTTCTAGTATGTGACACAGTGCCTGACACAAAAGCTTCTTAATAAATAGTTGTTGAGTAAAATAGTCAAATATTTCCAAGCAAGAAACCTTATAATAATTTTCATGTTTTACAATACAGAACGATGTGTCAATGTTAGTAGTAATAAATTTCTTCATGCCACTTTAAATAAATGCAAATTTAGGTGTAAAAAAATGTCACTGAAGAGAAGGACTCCAGAAAAATGTGTGCTTTATACCATATGTTGAAAGAAGTCAATGTGACATAACTCTATGGGGTCCATTTGCATTTAGCAGGCAAGTGACAGGCATATACATGGAATTAAAGATTTTTTTCAAAAAATATAGACATGAATAGACATGATTTTCTAATGATCAAGTATGAGCAATGACAAGGCAAACTTGATTATCACTTAAAATATTTTGTTCTGGCTCTAGGAGAAATCCAAGATTTCCTAGTCAATAGACTTATGGTGTATATATTAATAGTTCATTCATTTCGCTGATTAGAACACAACAGGGCCCAAATCAGAATCTGAATTCCTATGGAGAACAAATTATCTTTACTTTATACCATGGCTAACTCTTAACTCCAAACAGCAATTCTGAGTTGTTTATCTCAAAATTATCTGAGTGAGAAGAGGGTACAGTTTTAAATTAAACCTGTCATTACAACGGGAGAAGCAATTACAGCTGTAACAGTTGTCATTCTGGGCCATGAAGACTTTTCTGCAATTACAGCTAATCAAAGGAACAAAACTAAACATTAAACAATCTTTTAAGTAAGGTACTAGTGTGGGATTTTTCTTTGTTAAAGTTGAACTGAAAATACATCCACAAGAGCAAAGTGACATCTTTATTAAAACCTAATTCTAACTCATTAGATTTGCTGTTAGGGTAAGTAAAATAGATTCAGTTGTCATATACAAAATGAAAATGCCTTATTTATTGACTATAAGACAAAATAAAAAACTACAGAACTGATTCCCAAGCCTAATTTATACAGAAAATTCCAATCTAAAAAGAGAGTTAGTGTAATGAGTCTTATTCTCTTTTGCCTCCGTGTAACATTGTAATAATGATGAAATGTTTTTCCTTTGTTTTTGCTATTGTTGTTGTTGCTTTCTTTTGTTTTTAGCTCTACTGCAAATGGATTTTTCTCCTCAAGTAATCTGAAACAATAAATTCTCTTTGTTTTATTAAAAAAGAAGAATATCCCTTGTTGCCATTGTAAATTTTATACATTACAAATTTAGTGTCACTAAGCCAAGAAAAGAAGCAATAGTCTGACCCAGTATTTGTCATTGTTAGACTATTAACATTCTATCTTTTTCTGGACTATTGACAAATACAAATATAAATACTGACAAATATAAAGCAACATAGAGCAACGTAACTCATTTCAAAAAATTTTGCTTATAAAATATCAGGCAAATGAAAAAAATACAATAAAAACTTTAAGTAAAATTTAAAACGTTATATTAAAATAGTCAATAAAATTGTTATAGAAATTTAAAGCTTACTTTTATATCACCAACACTTACACATTGTATTTAGGTACTGAATTTTCACTGATCATTTATTGAATTATTTTCTACATGAGTGTTCTGTTATAAGTTGGCATTAACTAAAAGTTCAATCATTCTTGTTAAGAAATGTGTTTTCTCTGAAGTTATCAGATGTGCACCAGTTTTTTTGTCTGGTCCAAAATCACGCATGCTTTTAGTTTTTAATGTCCCTTCTGTCTCTTTAATCTACAACGAGGCATCATTCTTTCTTTGTCTTTCATGGCTTTGATATTTTTGAACAATGTATGAGTAGGCCAGTTATTTTGTAGACTGGCCCTTCTTTGGGTGTGTCTGATGTTTTCTCGTGACTAGAATCAGTTTATGCTTTTTTGGCAGGGATACTAACATGTACTAACATGTTAGTATGGATACTAACATAGGGGATGTTGTATCCTTCTCAGTGCATTATATCAGGAGACATACAGATGGAAACATTTTAAAGAAAAATTTAATAATCACTCTGCCATTTTAATGAATAAGTTTTTCTATGAACATAAGTTTCCATAATTTTTTCATACTTGTAATCACAGAATGATACAATTTTTATTGTGCTTCCTTTTCTAACATTATAGCATTTTTATGTCTCTGTATAGTTTCATAATTTTTATTTAATAATCATATAATATTCAGTTAAGTTGAAAATTTATTTTACCAGTTATCTTTATTATTGGGCATTCAGGTTGTTTCAAGTGCTTCGGTATACTTTTTATTAAGTGAATAATAACCATATATATTGTACACTGTGAATGAAGCTCTTAGGTTCAACTGGACAAAAAATTATGACAAAACATTACGCTAACATAAGTGAAGTTCTTCTCTATTCTCAAGTCTCTAGTAACATCCCCATTTTCTCAACCAACAGATTTACAAATGAAACTTTGCAGCAAGCAGGACCTGGCAGGGAATAAGGGTGGGGCCAACATGCATTCATTCTCAATCCTAGAAAATAATTTTAAATGTAGGCCTTGTTGACAGTGACTCAGTCATATAATTTTTGTTTATGGACTACAGACTGCTTTGGCATATAAATGTGCTTGGGGAATGTGCAATTTATATTGGCTTAAACGGACTCAAAATTATTTTTTAAAAAAGGAAATAACATGAAAATTCAGATATACATCTAGGAACTTTCCTCATGCATTCTCCAACTTTTACACTAAAAAAGAAAATATCTAAGAGACCTTTCTGCATACTTACACAGATGGAGACAGAACAATGTTTTACATAAAGCAACTATTGTGAATGGAACCAAAATACTGTCAAGTGATCAGAATCATTATATTGATGCCCTGTAGCGAGACCTTACAGATCTTCCATACAATATGAGATGTCCCATTCGTGCTAGCAGTGGGCCATTTGAAACATCTCAGAAATTCAACCCTGAAGTGAATGCCAAGCATCCCAACATAATGCCAGACTCCCAAGATGGAAAGATAAAGGAAGGAAGAAGAAGAGGAGGAGGAGGGGGACACTGGTAATCTTTTCTTAGGCTAAATAGTTGCCTAGGTTCACAGCAATTAATTGTGACTGCATTTCTAAAACTTGTCCAACCACCAACCTAATAAAGAACCTATGAGAGAATCAACTGCTGAGTGGAAAGGAAAGAATTAGCGTGGCTCCCGCTGATTACATCACTGCTTAATTTGACTCTTCCCTGTATCTAGTGGACTCATAATTATCTGCTCTAATGGGCCTCAGGGAGGGGTGGGAATGGTGTAGCTATGACACAGATAATACTGAATAGCAAAGAGTGCAAAACATTGTCTGTTAGGGCTTTGCATATATCATATGCCTAAGAAGGAAGTATGTTTATCTTTCTAATTATATTTTGTTTGGACTAATTATTTTTTTAATTCTCATGCCAATGAAAAAGCTATTTCACATTATATAGATAGCAGAGGAAAGCAGCCTAGGTTTTAAAATCTTCAAGATAAAATTTATGAATTTGGTATACTACACACCTGAAACATGTTTTTTTTGAAAATGTGGCCTCTCCAGTGTTCCTGTGCCTTGATTCAGACCTTTGTTACCTGTTAACCAGACTCCCCATTATTCTCCCCCTTGTGCAGTCTGCCTCCTCTTCAACCTCGTAGCCAGAGGGCACGAGGAGGGGTGGGGGTGCTGAGTTTCATCCATTGTCCTGACTCACCCATAATTCAGGTTCTGGGGTGGAGGGGCATTGTTTCCTTTCACATCACCACTAATCCCTCAAGGATTCCATACTCTATATCAAAATACTGCATGAGTATTATAATCCACTGAAAGAATAAATCCAGATAGTGTAGTCCAGATGGCCAATTTTTACTCTGCTGATCTACAGATAGATAGGTGCAGGTGATTGTCATGCCAATGGATGATCTTCCAAACAGCAATGAGAACAGATAACAGGGCTGCTCAACATGGGGGGATTGCAGTGCTCAGTCAACCTGGGGTTGATGTTCTGAGGCCCTGTCTTGACATCTCAGAGGTGGTAACCAGCTGTATTTAATTCTCTACACCATTAGTCTGTATGTGGCCAATCCCCCACCCAACTTTCTCATCCCTACCACTACAACCACCCCGCTCGCGTGATCAGGCACCCCTACGACTACCTTTACAACCATCCCATTCCTGCATTCAAGCACCCTCTCTTGCCCTGCCTCCCTCCAAAATAACAATCATCCAAGTCTCCTCTCCTATGATTCTTCATGTCAGCCAAAGTGACTGTTACTGTGTGCTCCTGCTTTTTCCAATCTAATGTTTTAGAATAAACTTTATCCCTTGCTTCATTCGGGTTCTGCTGTTGAGTCTCAAGAAGCTTATCTTCTTTCAATAAAATACACCTTTTGCAAAGGAAATTGTTTTGACTTTCAATAGTATTGATGGGGCAGGGAGGTGAGCCTCAAAAACCTATTTTGGAAGAAAAAAGAAATGCCAACTTTTTTTCTCTTTGTTTTTCTGTTACAGCCATCTAAACTCTCATCTGGTAGACAAGGGCTACTTCTATTCATCCAGGAAACAGTAGGTCAGTCAGAAGAAACTTTAGAAAAGAAAAGCATGGATGGAAATGTTTAATCTGTTATTTCGATAGAGGGATTGTTCTAAAGCAGACCTCTTCATGTTATTCCCCTGTTCAAACAACCCTTGAGTGACCTTCCAACATCAATGATACTAAGACTAACATGTCTATAGATCCATAATTTCCAACTGACCTTTTCAGTTTAGTTTGTGTCACTCCCTTCACTAGCCCAAACACAACAATTTGTCATGCTTCGAAGGTGTAAATGTGTTCAAGTTAATATACTTTTTTTTTTTTTTTTTTTTTAGCTCAGCTCCAGGTCCAGCTGCCGTTGCTAGTTGCAGGGGGCGCAGCCCACCATCCCTTGCGGGACTCGAGGAATTGAACTGGCAACCTTGTGGGTGAGAGCCCGCGCTCCAACCAACTGAGCCATCCGGGAGCTCAGCGGCAGCTCAGCTCAAGGTGCCGTGTTCAATCTTAGTTGCAGGGGGCGCTGCCCACCATCCCTTGCGGGACTCGAGGAATTGAACTGGCAACCTTGTGGGTGAGAGCCCGCGCTCCAACCAACTGAGCCATCCGGGAGGCAGCTCAGCTCAAGGTGCTATGTTCAATCTTAGTTGCAGGGGGCAGAGCCCACCATCCCTTGCGGGACTCGAGGAATTGAACCGGCAACCTTGTGGTTGAGAGCCCACTGGCCCATGTGGGAATCGAACCAGCAGCCTTCGGAGTCAGGAGCACGGAGCTCTAACCGCCTGAGCCACCAGGCCGGCCCCAAGTTAATATACTTTTAGGATAGTATCAGTGTTGAAAGAATATGGACTTTTAAGCCTCCTGGCTCATATCAACCAATTCAATATCTTGGTCAAGCATTCAAAACTTTATCATCCTCAAATAAGACAAAACTGAATGCCACCCAGAACTTTCAGTCTGTTTCTTTATGGATTCAAAACGACACAGTTGTCCCTGAAAATAACATAATAGTAAAGTGCTACCTAAAAGTTTCTGTGTATATATAGTTTGCTGGATTTGTAGTTATAATTAATGTGTTGGAAGGATTATTATATTTCTTCTCTCCCTGTCTCTTCCCTAGGTCAAAGGGAAGATGATTTTTATTACATATAAATTCATATTTTTCCTTTTATTTTCATTTTAATTCAACAAAACCATTGGATCACCTACAATGTGCTGTATTCTGGAATGAATAGTGGGTCAGGGCTTTCAAATGTTTTTGATTTAAATCCATAGTAAGAATAATTTTTCACCCTGACCTGTACATGGGCATTGTTTCCTTCTATATGTATGTGTGTGTATATAGATATATAGATATTTAAATACACACAAAGATTTATATGTGTATTTTCCTTAATATGTGTGGTATTCTCTGAGACTTTACATTCTATTTCTTTTCTATTCTTTTCTTTTCTTTTTGAATGCTGGTTGTAAACCATTATCTAGATTTTATGACCTGGCCTATCTGCCTCCAAAGGACCACTGGGAATGTCTTCCTAAATAGTGCCTAAACCCAGCTACTCTGACTAGTTTCAAATGGCTGGTTTACCTGAAACAGATAAAAAGATCCAAGCCCCAACATTATCATGGTACAGTTTGGGGGTTAAACTTCTTTCTTCCTCTTACTCCTCGCATTAGAAAACCCTGTTGGTCTCTCTCCAAATTATATTCCAAAATTACCACCTCTCACCATCTCCACCACTCCAGTCCAAGCACCATTGGCTCACACCTGAACCCCAGCAAAGCCCCCTGAGGGCTCTGCTTTTTACTGCATTACCCCTTTAAGGTCTTCCTCACAAAGGAGCCCGAGTGATCTGGTTAAAATGCAATGTTATATTATGTCACATTTCACTGAGCATTCACCAATAGCTTCCTCCCTTTGCATGTAAATCAAATCAAATCAAACTCCATGCCATATGTCATTCTACAGTGTGCCACCTGATCTATCCTGCCACCTCTTCTTCAATCTCATCTTCTACTACCCGTCCTGCCACTCACCCCTGCTAACAGCCCTCCAGCCACTTTATTTGATTCTCCAAATAATCAAGTCCTACTGTGGGGCATTTTCAATCATCTAGAATCTTCCTCCAAAACTTTTCATACCATATGATTTACTAATGTGGCATGCTCATGGCTTATTTTATATTTCACACTTGTAGAATATAAGCTCCCCAAGGGAGACCTTTGTATCATTAACTGATATATCCTAAGTAGCTAGAACAATGAGTGCTTGACACATTTGAGGTGCTTTTTAAAATATCAGTGGTTGAATGAAAAAGTCCTGGCTCCCATTATTAACACTATTAATAACACAAGCTACTCTTGCCTTTTTACACACATACAGCAATCATACCGCTCTACTTTTTCCAGCATCAAAGTACACCAGTTATAGATTTAACATTATGTAGTATCAACCTCATAAAGTAACAGTGGGAGAGAAAAAATGATAACACTAATTACCTTTGCACTGGGTTAGTCAGTAAGGCTTACAAATATTTATCAAAAAATTCTCCCTTTCTAATAAATAATAAAGTTTAATATTTTTTCAGTTTCAGGCTCTGTTTCCACAATAATCCAACCAAATATTTATAATAGGTATTTAATGTATGTTTTACAGGAAAGGAATAAAAAATGTCTGCTTAGACATTTTAGAAAGTTATTTCTATATCACTAAAATTACAGGCTCTTGAGGACTCAATGAAATGAATGTCATTTTATCTAACAATGGTCCAAAGAGGGCCGGTTTGTTATGTGGGGTCTTTTCATGGCCTCCCAAAGCATTCTGGTTTGGCACTTCTCATTTAGAGTATTCAGATGAGCCCATTCAAGACCACATAGGTTACATGTTTTACTATAAAACTGCAGACCAAATAAGCACAAGAGTCGACAGCGAGGGGAACATTTAATGGTAATTCTCTGCCTGTGTTAGCAATGGTTTTCCCGTCACTGCAATAATCTTTTACCGTGTAATCAGTTAGAATTTAATTCAGTATAGGATTAATCTGGAAGTCTGAGCCTGCGCATTTCTCTAATGCAACACTACGGAGCATTAGCCAAAGCTGGATTCTAGATTCAGAGGTCAGGAGCAACAGAAGAGAGAAAAGAGAGTAAGAAAGGACTGCCAAAATAAAGGTTGGCTCACATGGGCTTGTCTGCTTGATTCCCTCCACTTCTATAAAATTCCGGTGACTAGTTTATTTTGGAAAATTAATCTTTCCTTTCGTAGACATCATATTTTGCACACAAAAAAATAGCTTATATAAAAATGTCTATACAAAAGTTGCCATGGTATACATTATAAATGCATATATATTATATAAGGCATAAGGAGAAATAAAATCTGGTTCATATTTCTTCCCTTGGGCAGATTCCAACAACCACCCTGCCAAGCAATATGCCATTTGATCTCTGCTTTGTTTCGCTCCTTTTGGAAGCAGTGAAATTTGTATGACTGAGATTTAGAAAAGTCCTCAGGTGGTCATGTACTAAAGCCCTTTAAGTATTATTATTTTACATTCGTTAGCCCTTACTATGGATTCTGTTTACTTAAGTGGGAAGCCATCTTTAATATAAAGTAGGGAAGAACAACAATGTAACCTGCTCACCTTGGTTGAAAGACACTGTACCACAGGTTAACCCTGTGTGAGGTTGCCTTAGTTCAAATCCCCACTCGGCCACTCACTAACTAGACAAAATTTGATGTTACTTAACCTTTCTCTGCCACTAGTTTTTCCCTCTAAGGATAATAATACCACCTTCCTTATAAGGACATTTTAGAATTTAACTTAAATTGTACTGTATTAGTCTCCTCAGGCTGCCGTAACAGAATACCACAGACTATGTGGCTTACACAATAGACATGTATTTTCTCACAGTGATGAAAGCTGGAAGTCCAAGATCAATGTGCTGGCCTAGTTAGTTTCTGATGAGGCCTTTCTTCCTGGCTCGCAGACAGCAACCTTCTGGCTGTGATCTCCTGTAGCCATTTCCCTGTGCAGGCACACTCCTGGTGGGGCTTCCTCTTAGAACGGGCCTTCCTTCTTCGAAGGACACCATCCTATTGAATCGAGGCTCCACCCTCTTGACCTCACTTAACCTTAATTACTTCCTTAAAGTCCCCATCTCCGAATACAATCACATTGGGGGTTAGGACTTCCACATATGGATTTGGTGATGAGGAGTGGGGGAAACAATTTAATACATAGCAAGTACGTACACAGTACCTGACGCATAGTAACTGCACAGTAAGTACTAGTTCTTACTCTGTGATATAGTTTTACTTTTCTCCTAGATGTGCATATGAATCTTAGTTTCAACATTTACTGTTTTATCAGGTTAAAATTCCAGTTTGTACGTAGAGGCAAATTTACATGAGCAAACCCCAATGAATGCATTTATTAAAAATACCAGTGAATAGAGTTTTGTTTCTAGTAGGATACCTTAAACGCAGACATATACACCTTATCCATTAATTTATGGAATGCATTTTAAAAGGCACTTGACTGCAATTTTACACAGTCTATCATTATTCAATGTCAGCAAACTATGTCTTGTGTGTCAAATCCTGTCTGTGGCTTACTTTTATACAGTACATGAGCTAAGAATGTTGTTTACATTTTTAAAGTGTGGCAAAACAAACAAACATACACACACAAAAGAAGAATATGTGACCGCCACCTCATGTGGCTCAGAAAGCTGAAAATATGTACTGTCTGACAGTTTACTGAGTTTGCTAGGCTCTGTCTGCTCTATGGAAGTTTAACGTGAGCCTTTCAAACATATCTAATGTGAACACCTTAGTTTTTCTCTATCCTGAGCAAAGTTTTACTTGTAGAAGTAGTTCTACAATGTCTAGCATGTCTCAGCAACTTCTGGGAGATAGACTGAGTATAATTTCAGCTTTTCTTAGTTACCGTGACCTAGTGAAGGCCTAAGAAAGGAGTAAGAATCATGGTTCCTTTTTCTATTTGATATCTCTTATGGTCAGGCTTGATCTCTTATTTCTTGCTATTGTTGGTCTGTCCATCTTTGAAACCCCCTGCTCTTCTGCTTCTAATCTGCCATGGGCTGGGCAAAAGGAGAAAAAGGAAATCACTGTTATAGAATACCTCCTATCTGTTAAATTCTATTAGATTCTTTTCATACTATAGCTTCTTTAATTCTCGTAATATAACTTTATAGTTAAATGTCATTGTTTCTGCTTTAAAGATTAAGAAAAAGAGACTCAGAAGGGCTAATTTACTTGAATCCAACCCCAAGTCCTCTTCGCTCCAAAATTCAAGGCTTTTCATCAAAGAAACCTAAAAACCTGGCTGACTTGAATTGGAAGTAACATAAGGGTAAACAAACTAAAATGATGCTTTTGTAAATAAAGTGCTCAGTGTTGAAGTGTTCTGAGACATGTGTTTTGTTTTCTTCTCAATTCTCAGCTGAGTTCCAGATAGCTCAGTTGTCTGAAAAACAACTTCCAAATCAGTGAGGTATTGTGATGACAATTTCCTTGTTCAAATATATTCTTGGATGCCATTCATTCATCACACTCATTCAATGGTAAATATTGATAAAGTATGTATACTTATGATTCTACAGAAGGTCCAAAAATGAGTATTGTTATGGAATGATGGCCCACAGATAGTGTTAAGAGCATAGGTATGTATGTGTATGATACATATCCCCTGTGCATGCACACATGGTTTATTCAGGCATGCACATTGGATACTCAGCTAGAGTATTTCGGTTGCTTCTGTTTTACTCTTCCAGTCTTTCCCCTGAGGCAGGTTTTAAGTTAAACCACTGGAATACATCTGACTCCCATGCCTCCTCTAGCCATCTAAATACTGTAGGACCTTTTGCATAATTCTGCCTGTCTGAAACAAACAGGAGAAATTGAATCATTATGAAGACACATGTTCACTAAAAAGCAGGCACTCAAAAGCATAAGATTTATTAAACAAATTATTTTGGAGATTTTTAAAAAATTACCTAACACCAAACTACCTAATTGGGTAAATATTTTAATCTCTATTTCATTATTGCATAGATTCTATATACAATTGTTTTTGCACAATAACAAATATTTGAATAAAAAAGAAAGAGCAATGTCAGTGTCACACCAAATTAACCTGAGATTCAGCTTCAGGCAAAGTCTGACAATCTCACCAGAGCAGGGAGGAAACTGGGCTTTATGGAATAGAGATATAAAGGCAACAGTAATGGGGCAGAAATTTTTCTCCCCAGTGTTTTTCAAAAACAGCTCACTGCTGAAAGAATGTGAAAGTATATTTATTGAAATGGAAATTTACTTTTGCTCTCTTTTCATATTTCACCACCCCCACCCCACCCAGGACCAGGTGGGCTTCATTGTTCTCCTTTCATAGAGAAGGACTGCATTACAGATGGAAAGCAGAAGGTGGTTAAAGACACTCCTTTCCTGGATTTGGGGTTCCAAAAGCCTGAGTTCCGTTAGAGTGCTTTTCTAGGGCAAACTAGTGGGGTGGGGGTGGGGAGTAGTCTGAGCAGTTAAGAAGAAAGAAAGAAGATTCTCTTGTGAAAAGACATACAAATTGATGGATTCCCCAAATAGGAGTGACCTCTGCCTCACCCAAGGGAGGGCCCCCAGAGAGGTGGAAAGGCTTCAAAGGGAATGGCTCTGTGTACCCTAAAGGAGGATGAACTCTGGGGACTCTGTCCCCCAACCCCAAGAAAGTCCCTAACCTGGTTGCCAGCATGGTCCCACTGACTGGGACGAAGAGGATAATGGATATCACCACGAAAACTTAAAGATAAGAGAGTCCTTTCCCCAGTTTCTAGATACTACGTAAAAATTCTCATATTCTTGTACAACCTAGAGGAGAGGGGCCCCCAGTAATAATTGAGATGGAGTTTCAAAAACAAAATGTTTTGATTCAAAAACAATAAAGGACTACAGTCTATCTCCTAATGCTGGGCTTGACGACCAAAGTTTCATACAAGCGCATCACTAGGGAGAGAGCTCCTTCCACACATTCAAGTCCAAGGGCTCTGTCAACCTCTGATGGGGTTGGTGCTGCTGTGAACTGGGACCAGCACGACTTGCGCCACAGGTCACTGCTGCCTGAAGGATGAAGTTCATGTCTCAGAGTGGCCCCCAATCTGCGATGATCTTCTCTGCCTGGCATAACGAAATATCACCATCTCTTTTGTGTCTTCCATTTTTCTTGTTACAACTTCAATATGACTACAAAGTGAGCTCTTTAGTACCGTTATCAGCCCTTAACTCTAAATTCACAAAGAAATGTCTAGCTTTTCCTGATCTTTTAAATACCATGTGCAAACATCTGTTTCAATATCCTGCTCAGTAGACACCCCAGAATGTTCCCATGTTTCCATACAGATAATTATGCTATTATCTGCTAGTAACTCTTCTTCCTTCTCCTACAAAATACTTCCACATATCTACCTGTCTATTTTGGGAGATTCCATGTTCTTACCCCTTCACAAGGATGTGACACAAACTGGACAATCACAATTCTTTTTCCTACTGATCACAATTCATTAGCTTATGAATGGTCATGTGACCCGAACCAAGTCTATTAGAATCCTTCCTAGTTTTTTGTTTTGTTTTGTTTTGTTTTGTTTTGGTTGTGTGTGTGTGTGTGTGTGTGTGTGTGTGTTTTACTGGAACTAAAATATCCAATCCCCCTTTAGTTTGGGAAGCTATAACAAGTACACCTTGGGAGCTGTTAGTGGCTATAAGGCCATGTCTCTGCCATCAGGAAAAGGCTGCTTTCCTGAAAAAACAGACTAAAGCAGAGGCAAGAGATGTGGAGATGCCCCAGTTGTTCTCAGGCCTGATTTTCTCCCTGCTCTTCTAAGTTTTAATAAACTTACTCCTTTTTAATAAACTTATTCCTGGGATTCTAAGAGCCAATGAGATATTTGGGTGTGCATTTCTATCTTTTGGAACCTTAAGACTCTCTTTTTTTTAATTGGGGAATATAGGGGCACAGTGTGTTTTTCCAGAGCCCATCAGCTCCAAGTCATTGTCCTTCAAATCTAGTTGTGGAGGACGCAGCTTGGCTCTAAGTCCAGTTGCCGTTTTCAATCTTAGTTGCAGGGGGCACAGCCCACCATCCCATGTGGGAATTGAACTGGCATCCTTGTTGTTGAGAGCTCGCACTCTAACCACTGAGCTATCCGGCTGCCCCACTGGCAGCTCAGTGGCTGCTCATTGTCTTCAATCTAGTTGTGGAGGGCGCAGCTCACTGGCCCATGTGGCAATCGAACCAACAACCCTGTTGTTCAGAGCTCACGTCCTAACCAACTGAGCCATCCAGCCACCCAAGACTCTTGATTTTCCCATTTTTCTTCTCAGTATCTTTCCTGTCCTAGAATAAAGCCCTAAAGGAATTAGACTCAGCAAAGTAAATTGTCCTAAGAAGTGAAGATCACAGAAAACCTGGGGGTGGGTGCTGCCAGGAAAGGTAGCCTGGGCAGCATCAAGATCCCTGAGGGACCAAGCAATGAGAGGAAGAGTGTCTCTGAAAGCAGTATCAAAGACAGAATAAACACAGTCCGACTCTCTCAGCATTCTGCCTACGGCACTGCTGCTATGCTGCAGGAAAGAGAGTCAGTAGTATTTTTGTTTGTACATGTGTTTTAAAAGATCAGGAAAAGCTAGAAATTTCTTTGTGAATTTAGAGTTAAGGGCTGATAATGGTACTAAAGAGCCCACTTTGTAGCTATACTGATGTTGTAACAGGGGAATTGGAAGACACAAAGGAGATGGTGATATATCGTTATGCCAGGCAGAGAAGATCATCGCAGATTTGGGGCCACTCTGAGACATGAACTTCATCCTTCAGGCAGCAGTGACCTGTGGCGTAAGTCGTGCTGGTCCCGGTTCACAGCAGCACCAACCCCATCAGAGGTTGGCAGAGCCCTTGGACTTGAATGTGTGGAAGGAGCTCTCTCCCTAGTGATGCGCTTGTATGAAACTTTGGTCGTCAAGCCCAGCATTAGGAGATAGACTGTAGTCCTTTATTGTTTTTGAATCAAAACATTTTGTTTTTGAAACTCCATCTCAATTATTACTGGGGGCCCCTCTCCTCTAGGTTGTACAAGAATATGAGAATTTTTATGTAGTATCTAGAAACTGGGGAAAGGACTCTCTTATCTTTAAGTTTTCGTGGTGATATCCATTATCCTCTTCGTCCCTGTCAGTAGGAACTTGCCTTCAGCCAGTTTAGGAACTTGCTGTTGCTCAGGAGGCCAAAGACCCCTTTGTAAATAAATTTCAGGATGTAAGGCCTCAGACACAACCATAACCACAAAATTATTTCCAAAAGTATTATTGTTGGTCTTTATTTTTCCTGTTTATACACCTATACTTGATCAAAGCAGATGAGTAGAAAATTCAGAAAAGTGCAGAGAAACATTAACACTTATGACATGTGTTATTCTCTATCGAGATTGTTTTTTAGAGAGGATTGACATTCTAAACCACCCGCACAGCTCAGGCACCAGCCAATCAGAACAAATTGCTGACGGATGGTGGAGAAGGATCTTGAAGCCTACTTTCCAAACCCCTGTTCCAGGCTTTACTTTGTAATTAGGTAAAGAGGACACCCAGGGTTACCGGGCTTTAAGGAAACGCTGTGTGTTTTGTAATGGTGGTGTTCTCGCTGCAGTGGCTATTTACCAATGATGCAAAGATACTTTAATAGTTTAACAACTGGTATGGCCGTATGGCTGTCTGTACCAATATGTACTGATGGGGTTATTAGCCACGAGATATTACAATTCCTTATAGTTTAGTTTTCTTCTTTAGCAAAATCTTGTGAACATTTTCCTATGGAAAATTATTTCCTATGCATGAGAACTTTCTAACTGGTCTTTGATGATGAGCTATAGGCATGCCGAGATATTGATCTCTTCACCTCTTGCATTGGCTAGGTGGACATGTCTCACCATCATCCAGAAGCAGTCACCTCATGCCAACTTGACTGTTCACCCTAGTATATGATAAAAATACTTTTCTTCATGTGTCATGGTGTGAAAAATATTGGAAAGAACCCCTTTACAGCATGGTTTCTAATGGAAACTATAAGAACCCACTTTTAATGCATTTCTAATGGTCCCATTTATGGCTATAATATGGTTAACTTAACCAGTCCCTCATTAGTGGTCTTTCATCTCGTTTCTCAACTTTCTTCAATATTTTATTATATTTCTAGTGGACATGCTTGTACATATATCTGGTGATTTTTTAAGACATCTTCCAGAAAGAGGAGTTTTGATATACTGGGAATTTTGATATACTGCTTAACACTATGGACAGAGTCTCAAATTTCCCTACCTTTCTCTGAGTAAGAATATAGGCTCTAGGTATAAACTACTGGCATGTGCCTCTCTGTGCCATCTTATTAGATGTGTGATTCAATCTGCGACTCAGCCTCTGTGCCTTGCTGAAAATAGGGATAATCCCAATATTAATCTCACTTGACTGTCAGGGGTATCAAATGGAATACTTAGAACAATTCCTGGATCATTGTTGCCACTCATTAAATATTGGCTATTTTCTTTAGTAGTAGTAGTTTTTGTTATTCTAAAGTTTGCCAATTTTAACATCCCAGATATATATAAAAACATATTTTTTTCTTCTTACAGTCCCCAAAACATTGGGAATTAAGTCCTTTATAATCATTGTTATAATAAAATAGGTACATAAAGATTTCCCTGTTAGAAAAAATACACTTCAATTTCTTATGAGATTGAATTTATGAGATTACAAATCTTTGATAGACATATATATTTTTTTTTCTTTTGCTCAATTTCCTTTGCTCATTTTCCATTTGTCTCTTTGTCTAATTCAGGGATATTTTTTAAAATGAAAAAAAATCTGAGAGTCCTAGGCAGCCTACTCTCCCATTCCGGGTAAAATGAAAAAGAGACAAGCCAAAGTAATCAGAATCTCGTGGCTGTGCTGTAGATATGGAATTGTGGTTTCACAACTCTGGCTGTCCATTGTAATCACCTGGGAAACTTTAAAAAGCCACTGATGACTGGGCCACACCCCCAGAGAGGGTTATTTAATCCGTCTGATTTAATTATCTGACACAGGGATTGTTGAAAGCTCCCTAGGTGATTCTAATGTGCAGCCAAGACTGGGAACTGTGGTGTAGGTGGGTACTGATTAATGTGGGGTCAATTGGGTGTGTCTGTGAGGCCAGGCACTACAGAGAATGACTTTCATAATCAGTTGACTTTCCAGGCCATCTGAGTTAATTGCCACAGTGTAAATTGGCTACAAAGCCTTCTGAGTAAGACTGAAACCGAAACATCCAGTCCATCTGCACTTTGCAATATCTTGAAATTTTTCTCTGGACAGTTAACTTACACTTTCAAAAAAAATTTTTTTTTCTTAAAATGAATCCAAATGTTACAGTTGCATTTTGGTCATAGAAAAGATCACTACATAGCAGAAATGTCATGTTTTTTTTATTTTGTTTCTTCTGTGTTTTGCTGCTATTAAGGAAGCAGACATTCACAAGAGGATTAAGCACATCCAAAACACAATGGATGGCATGCCACCTGCATGCAAAAATTTTGATATTTTGTCCACTTTGAGTGTGTCTTGAGATTTGAAGGAAAATCTGCTTCACTTAGCCTAAAGACAGTAAACTGGAATTGTCCTCGAACTGGAAATATTCAACCACAATGTGTTTTCAAAGGAAAGATTTGAGAGCAGCTTCAAAGAAGTCAGAAACTTAAGAGAAGGACAAGAAGATGCTGATGTGTTAGGAAAGTCTACATTATTTGCTTTTGTGGTTTTGAAGATGTAAATAGAAACAGCTATGGCAAAGAAATTCTATAATTAGCTTTCATCCTGATTCCAAAAGTTGCTTATTATAGAGTTTTTAATAGTATATATAAAAACCACTATTGAAAACTCTTGGTTTGAGTTTTCTGGCATTTTAATGAAAAGATTAGTATTTTCAAGCTTTGTGGTTTCTCTAAAGTTAAGTGCTAAACAAGGAGAAGTTCTCTGCTGCCCAAAGGGTTTTGGAAATGGTAGATGCTCTGGTAACTTTCTTCTCCCCAGGCAGAGTTTTCTGTAAGAATCAAAGAATGAGTTTAAATCAGAAATTAAATGAATTACTGATCTCAACTGTGGGTGTAGTTATGGACAGACACTGGTGTTTAGACCAAACAAATGTGCTCTTTAAACACAGTGACCTTACCCAGTTGTTCTCCCACAACCACAACAGAGAACAATTTTGTTCAGTTAACATACCTCCCTGAAGAAACCACCACCTAGAAGGGTGTCTTTCAGAATACAACCAGCAGCAGAGTGGAGCAACCACATCCTACCCTGGAAAGTGAATCCTCATCATTTCTCCTCAATCCAAACTGCCAGTCAGCATTATGTCCCTCTCCTGAGCTCACTAAATGTGCTGTTTCATTATTTGTTCCACTTCAGCGAATTCTTTGTAGGTATAAATCCTATGGAATAAGAAAAGACTCTGGAGAAAGATGTGGAATAAGCCTCCAGCACCTTAACCAAATTTTATTCAGGTCAAAGTAGACCATGTGGGAATAAGAGAAATTAAATCGTGTCTGTAATTGCAAGAATAGAGTAATATTGATGTACAGAAATTATACAAGGTTGGAAAATTAAGTTCACGAACTAACACTAGAAAAAGTGCTACATACTTCATCGCTGAATATCACTACAGTCACCTTGGAAGTACTCCCTTTGGGAAGCTATGCACCAAGGCCAGTGCCTACTCCACCTTCAAAGAAATTTTGGAACTCTTTCTGGAATGGCCATCAGAGCTGTCATCATATTACCGTTGATGTCCTGAATGTCATCAAAATGTCTTCCTTTCAATATTTCCTTTATCTTCGGGTAAAGAAAGAAATCATTGGGGGACAGATCGGGTGAGTAGGGAAAGTGTTCCAATAATAGTTATTTGTTTACTGGCTAAAAACTCCCTCATAGACAATGCCGTGTGATCTGGTGCATTGCCATGATGCAAGAACCTTTAACTGTTGGCGAAAAGTTCAGGTCATCTAACTTTTTCATTATGCCTTTTCAGCATGTCCAAATAGTAAACTTGGTTAACTGGTTGTCCAGTTGGTACAAATTCATAATGAATAATCCCTCTGATACCAAAAAATGGTTAGCAACATCGTTTTGACTCTTGATTTGGACTGATGGAACTTTTTCGGTCGTGGAGAATTGGCTGACTTCCATTGTGCACTTTGACTCTATGTTTCAGGGTCGTATTGGTACAGCCATTTTTCATCACCAGTGATAACATGGCCCAAAACATCATCTTGCCTCTTCAAAATGTCTTGGCAAACTTTGACTCTCCTTTGCTTTTGTTCATCCCTGAGCTCCTTTGGGACCATTTTTGCTCACACCTTTCTCATGCCAAGATTTTCCTAACTGTTTTTCTATTGATGTTTACTTGGCCTGCTATGCTTCTCACAGTCAGCCAATGATTTTGACACACAATTCGATTAATTTTTGCAATGTTTTCATCAGTTCTGCTCATTACTGGCCACCCTGACCTCTCTTCATCAGTGATGCATTCTCTCCCCTCAGAAAAATGTTTAATCTATCTGCCCTTTTCTTCATGGCATTATCCCCATAAACTTGGACTAACATGTCTCTGATTTCACTTACACTCTTGCCAAGTTTAATAAGAAATGTAATGTTTGTTCGTTTCTCTATTTCAAGCTCAGACATTCTCGCGACGGCACACAAAAACATGCAACAACAATAATGAACGCCACTCAGCAAGATACCGCCACACGTTGACACGAACCTAGCTGTGAGACACTGATATACCAAGGTTATGAAACCTTATTGAGCTGTTTGTGCAGTGCTGCCGATGTAAGTGCACAGTGGCAAATTGTCTGGCCTTATACGTCTTCTGTATCTAAGGTTCTTTTTTTAAGAGAAAATGAAGAGGAAAAGTGTAGGTCTCTACAAACTACAATTCAAATAAGTTACTCCATCAGGAATTGAGAAAGTCTAGTATTGCTATAGATATGATGTGTGTGTGTGGCGGGGGGTGGAATCAGAGGTAGAGAAAACTGTGCCAGGAAGTTTTTCATATGCTTAATAAAAATGTGTAAGGAATCACCTAAGGTTAAACTTTACTCACTGAGTTTAAGGAAGAAACAGAAGGCTGGCAAAACAGCTATTACATTAGTGTATTTACAGTCCAGTTTACTAAAGAGGGAAAACGAAAAGCCTCATGTAGAAAATAATTTAATATCAATGTTTCTAGTGTGTACTGAAAGCAATATTAAAGCTGACGATTAGAGGTGACATAAAATGCTGTCATTCAATATGAGAGAAGTTAATTGGGACAATTCTGCTACACTTTTAAAAATCCAGTGCTTACTTTTTATTTCCTCCAACTCTTTTTGTAAAATTTGCTTTAAATTAAGATATCTTTGAAGGAACACTCTTCACAACAGAAACTGAAATTCCTTTTCACCATAAATCCTCAGTTCTGTTGTAAAACCGAAACACTGCAAAAAGGACAGCATTGTCCACTTACGAGTAGTTTTACATGTTCTTTTTATGTTCTTTTGAAAAAGTATTTCTACCATTTAATATTTGTAAAATGTGGAGTATTTGTTCAGCTTGTAGTCCATTTATTTACACCAGTACACAACAAAATTATTTCAAATATGAATTTAATTTGTTAGATAACTTCTAGTGATTTCTTACTCTTCATGATTTTTTAGTTTACTCTTTTACAATGATGTATAATATTAAGGCAGATTTCTGAATAACTTAGACCAATCTTCCTACCCCATCCTCCTAAAAAGTTTTTTTTTTTTTTTTAAATCAGATTCCCCAAATTTGAGTCAATATTTGTTAGATTTAACATTTTAAAAATCAGAGAAATACTAGAGCTGGAAGCTATTGAGTCTAATGGCCTCATTTTGTAGATAAGGAAACTCGGACTTAAAAAGATTAAGTGACATTATAGACATGGCAAAATAACTGATTCAGTTGAGCTAGAACTGAAGCGAAGTTCTTCTAACCTCTGGAAGGACGTTTCATTACTAGTTGACTTATTTTTCAGTTTACTTTTATACTATTAACTACTAGTTTAAAAATTCTACCTCCTAAGATGATATTTCTCAATTCTACTTGCTTTGTTTTGCAGCGTAATTTGATAGTAGTTTCTTTTATTATTATTATTAAATCTGGTGTGATTCTACAGAAGGAGTGAGATGTTATTTTATTGTTTTTATTGCTACTTTTATACTGCAAAGAAAAAAAATCGCATGATATAGAAAACCTTACAAAACTTTGCTTTACTGCCGTTCAGCTGTAATTTTACTACACAGTTCTAACCGTGTGAAGGCGATACTTGGGCACTTCATTCCAATTCACTAATCACTAACACTAATGCTTCGGTGCATTTTCCCAGACTTGCTATTTCATTCAGATTAGATTCTCATTTCCCCCATTTTTTAGGGTTCCCTTTGCCACTTCCAATGGGACTCGTAAGATTGGGAGAATCAGCTTAGGTTACAGAGGTGGGTACAGTTATGTTTATTTACTGTTCTTTGGGAAAAAAGCTAAAATGTCCCTGCCTGTTTATTACATTAGAAGATACTTAACTGCATGTCCCACTAAGAAGCCCTTGTTTTCAACTTGGCTTCGAGTCACTGAAAAATCTCTGGGGATGCTCATATCTGTTCTTGCAGGTTCTCCATACAATTTGATTGTGTAAAACAAATCTGCGTCTTCTCTGGATACACTCGCAAGTCTCTCCTCTCTCTTTTGTCGCTACTTGATTTGAAAACCTGCTCAACTGCTCCAGATCAGAAGAAAACATTACTTTCCTAGCCAAAGATTTTCACACTTATTAAGGCTAATTAGATGGTCAAATTTATCTTTCAAAACTAAAAATAAGGTTTTGTCCTTCTCAGCAATGACTTCCATCAAGATGATGCAGCCATTATACTTTTCCAACAG
Source organism: Rhinolophus ferrumequinum (assembly GCF_004115265.2). NCBI lineage: Eukaryota > Metazoa > Chordata > Mammalia > Chiroptera > Rhinolophidae > Rhinolophus > Rhinolophus ferrumequinum. Next base: position 75,274,120 of record NC_046287.1, read on the forward strand.
ATAAACATATGAATAAGGGCATAACTGTTTAGAAATACCTTGATGTAAAAGGCAACATAGCATAGCATATGTCAACGCAGTGGGAAACAATAGCTTCCAAGAGAAATGAGCCTAATTTTCTGAACCACTGGTGTGAGAGTGACTGGACTTGGATGAAGCACAAAGGAAGCCATCTGAGGATTAGGCATGCCAGAGGAAAGGGACATTTTGATAATTCTGCCTTTCTCAGGAGAACATCCACCTTGATACGGGACCCACTGAGTGAAGAGGACAGAGCAAAGCTGGAAACCGACCTGCTTTCCTACCAATTTCCTCTCACTCCTTTCAAGGCTCCAGCTGCAATGTCCTGTGGACTTGAGTGGAGGCTGAATCAGTACCTTCCAGACTCTCAGGACCAGGAAAATTGGAGTCATCGTCTACGTGCCAGATTTTCTCTGCCTAAGTTAGTCACATAATTGAAGCAGGATTACATTTTTTACATTGAATTCCTGATTCATGTCTCCATTCCTTCTACATGGGTAGACCCAGCCTAGCAATGTGAACTGATGATCTAAAATACACTTTCTAAATATCTTCCTTCACTCCATTTTTTTAAAAATCTTTTCACAGCATTCAGAAAAGAAAAAAAATTAAATTTTCAAGAACTGTTAGGGAGCCAAAATGTGTGCTAGATGCATTAGGTTCATGTCAGATATAGGATCTAAGGGAAACAAGAAGTCCAGGAACAGTTTAAAAATCACATCAAGTCTAAGAGGAAGCAGTCTTTGGCTTGGTGCCTTAATGGACAGCAGGAACGACGCAGTGAGGATTATAAGTCACTCATTCCCCAATTAGATCTCATTTTTCCTGACGGCACAATAAAACCATGTCTCTACACAGCAGTAAAATGCACATTCCACTGATTAATCAGGTTCTTTATTAAGGATTAGGTTTTCTGAATAAAGAAAGTTCAGTAGTAACCCTAATGAAAAAAAACCTTCAAATGTGATGGATAGAGAGTTTGAGCCTTGTTTAACAGTACTATTTCAGTTTACATCTTCAAGACTTGCCAAATTGAACTGGAAATAGAGTTTCAGCATATCCAACGGGGCCGTTTTCTTGACAGACAAGCCATTGAACCTGAAGCTCTACTAACATACCAGAGTCATATACAAAAGGTCAATGGCAGTGAAGTCTATGGATAAAGGTCAGCAGGTCTGGACTGTGGCCCTGATCTGTCCAGGACCATTTGCTGTATTCCATGATAAAGAGAGTTGTCTTGTCTTTAAAATGGGAAGTTGAACTCGAGATCTCCAATAAGTGAAATCACTACTGTACTAGGAACAGGACAAACCAAATGTTCTAGTCACATTCAACCTGGCTTCCCTCCCAAGGACACTTGGGTTGTTCAGACAAAACAACCACAACAAAAATAGTGCGTGAGAAATGAGAATTTTGGATGCTACCTTTCATCAGGCATCCCTTCCCTTACTACCACCATCCCTAGGTTTTGATATTCCCATGGCCGCTATGTCACAAAGGTCATGTGAGAAAGAAAGACGTGTGGACAAACAGCAGTTACCTTCTGCTTAGACTCATGACAGCACTCTCTTGAAAACAAGAGATGAACTAAAGAGTGTCTTAGGATTGTGAAGGTAAAATGGCCACATGAATTTTATGTCAGATTTCCTCCAGGCTCTTCTGCTTATTTTCACAGCAAAAGCTGTTTCCACACAGAATCAGTGATTATTTGCAATTGAAATTCCAAAGCTTCAGACACCTGTTTATAGTTTGTTTACCAGGGACAAAAATCAGGTAACCCTGTTTATCCTAACCTATGCGCCTGGTGGGAGGGGGACTCTGAACAGTTCTGCAAGTAAGCTCCAAGAAAGCAGAAATTCTTGTCGATTTAACAAAACCTACTTAGAATTGAATTCCTAGAAGACAGTCCAACTGTAAGATAAACACTTCCCACATACAAAGACTACTGGGCTAAGAAGACCTCGTCGGGAAACTTTTAGTAAATTATCTGCTATTTTTTACAATATGAAAGTACCAAGTGGATGTACATTGTTTACACTTTCCCTTCTTTGTAAGAGAACAGAAATCCATCTTGTCTTATGGGTACTGGGGACAGAGATTGGGTATGGAAGGTGGGTATCCTGAAGGAAAGGCATGAAGCTTAGGAAGCCGACCTGGGACAGTAGGAGATCATTTCTCTTTTTCTCCAGGAACAAGTGCTGATGTGAACCTCTCCTCTCTGTCCCTCATTTTTCCGCCCTTTTCCCTCTTTCTTCCTCCAAGTAACACTGGAAAGGAGAAGAGATAGGCAAACACTGAATGAAGTGAAGAGTGTGGACAGCAGGCCCCTGAACCAGTCTGCAGCCAGGACTTGGTTGAAAGAGAGCAGCCCCCTTCCACGAAGTCCTGACATTCCAGTCAGGCACTGGCTGCTGTGCAGAGAGGGCAGCCCAGGGCAGAGTGCCACAGGTCTGAGTGGCGCTGGTCACCACCAGAGCCCAAGACTAATGCCATGTAGTCAGAGCTCTTTCCTGGCCCTGCCCAGCTTCCCCTATGAAATCTCTCACTCAGCACAAAACACCCAGATGCCACTACCAAGAAAATCTGCTTTTCCCATCACCAGGACCCCAGGTTCCCCATTCTCCTCTTCTCCTTTTTCACTATAAAAATTCCATTCGGAGATCCTATGTCAATTACATGTTCATGTGATAACAATAATTTGCCCAGGAGATTATGAAAAATAATCTTTAACCTTCTAGTCGATGGATGTTTGTATGCTAAAAGACATCTGGTATTCAACTCAAGAGGAAATCTCATTTGTAAAATGTTCAGGGGTGGTACTTCTGAGCAGTACATTTTATGGCACCAAGTCTCCCATTTATCCAAACTCTTGTAGAGAATTAAAAGTAATGAAATAAACCAATATTATCTCATTTAACCTTCATGAAATTGTTAGGTAGGCTTTAGTATTTATGGGTTTTTTGTGGTTTTTTTTTAATAATAAACTGAAAGAATGGCTAAGTGACTTGTCCAGAGCTCAGTAACTCCATGTTACAAATACTATATGTTTTTATGCTTCATCACATTAAAATGTTTAATGTAATGATTCAGAAATATTAATTTTGAAAGCGAATGAAGAGTCTTTTTTATGTATGATGTTAGAACATAGGACTGTAGTACCTAAAATAGCAGGTGCTTTTAGGCTAGGAAGACATGAGTTTGAATCCCAGCTAACTAGTTCTGAGACTGAGGAAAGGGGTTTCAAATGTTGTGAGAATCATTGGCACCTGCCCAATGAAGAGTAATGGATGTTTAAATGATTGTACGTGTTTAAAAACTTCACACCAGTAGATATAATCCTTGTCTAATGTTTTGTATTTTTGAGAAGTGGAAAAATATCCTATCGTTAGAAAATTAGATTGCTAAAAATTGGAATCTGGGTCTGCCATCACAGTCTGTGTAACTTTCCATGAGTTACTTAACCTTTTTATACCAGGTTCTGCATATGTATAGTGGGAATAAGAGTAAAGCCTATTTCCTAAGGTTGTTATGAGGATTAAATAAAATGATCTAACTAAACTGCTTGAAATAGTGCCTGCAACATTGTGAGCACTCAATTAATATTTTCTATTATTATTGTTACATTAGTGGATAAATCAGAACAGAGAGAACGATAGCTCAGAAAATGCTGAGAACGCTGAAGTGCAGAAAGGAGCTGTTTTCACAAGACAGCCCTCAAATGTGAATTGGTACACAGCCCTGGAATGTGATGAGGGGATAGATTTTTTTGCAGAAAAATCTGCAAAATAGCTCAGTAGATAGATATACAAAGTAATGTACTTGCCGTTCCCAACTCCATTCATATAGTAGTGGTTTTCTCTGCCAACTAAACCAACCTTTTTTGTTTGAGAGTTTGGCACTTCCAGAGTGGGAATTGGCACACTGGAGTACAGCCATATATTCTTTATAGTGAGAGGTATAGCCTGTCTGTATCATTCAGGAAAACTTGGCAGGACACAGGTCCATAAGCATGCACAGATATATTAGCCAGCCTCTCATTCAGGAAAGAGGCAAGAAGAGCAGAGGAAAACAATCTGTATGATGTGGACACCAATCCATTTAAACATCTATTACTCCTCATTAGGCAGATGAGAATGAGTCTAAGAATATTTGAAGGCCTCAAACTTGGACTTACAGATTTGGAGGGACAACCAAAGGTCAGCAGAAGTGTAGGAGATAGCAGGAACACAAAAGAAAAGAACCAAGAGAGGTAGATAGAACAAACCACACTGAAGAAAATAAAACTGAGGGCAAAGAAGAGAAGATTAAAGTAATGCAAATGGTAACCTCAAAGAGATTCAAGAAGCAAAAGAGGAGATAGATTCTGACAAAGAGGTAAGATTACAATAGGCTTCTGTGGAAAAGGAACAAATAAATAAGAAAATGTTTATGAAAATTAAAACTACGATAGCTAAAGTTAAAAAACAATGTCAGAAAGGTCCATAAAATCAAAGGAAAGTAAATGCTCCAGAAAAAAGGAAAAAACATGAGGAAAATTTAGAGTTTAGAATATCAGTCCAAGACTCATCGAACAGTAGTTATAGAGAAAAGAAAACAAAAATAGAGGGGGAAATAAGGTAATAGTTGAAAAAGATATACACATCTTCAGATGAAATGGGCTCATCCACCCCTAAGTAAGATAAAAATCAATTCAACCTAGAGATAAAGAATGAGATTAATTTTACAGAACAGAGTGTAAATGTCATTAATCTTCAAAATGTTAAAATAATAAGAGCAGAAGCTGGAATATGAAAACAAGAAGATGAGTTGGTGGGAGACATACTCATAGGAGCATAAAGTCTTCTTTACAGAGCAAGATGACAAGACATATTCCTAAATTTCATAGATCAAAAAATAAAGGATTTAGTATATACTATATGATGCTATAAATACAACTAATACATATGATTAAAATTTAAAAATATTATGTAAGAGAGTATAAGAAGGAAAAAGAGGAGATAGCTTAAATGAACTAAATTCCCCGTCTTTATAGGATGTATTTGGTGCTTAAAGTTGATCAACCGGGAAACATATGAAAGCATAATATTGAATTTTAAATAGTTGGAAATACATTTTTAAAATAACACGGTTATACATTTTTAAAAGAAATACATTTTTAAAATAACATGGTAAAAATGATTACATCTGGAAAGAAGGATTTCAGGATGGGAATGGAAAGACAATCTAACAATTCAATGTATAACTTTCTTCACTATTGAAATTATTGATACTCTCTGTGAGGGACTAGATTTAAAATAAATAAACAAACGTGTATAAACAAATACTTGCAAAATGAATTTAAAAGGGTTAACATTCCAAATTCCAGTACCAATTGCATGCTATAACACAAGCCAGTAAGTTTCTCTGCAAAGTAATTTTTACTATAGTCAAAATTTTAGGTTTTTCACGTCACACTGTCTCTGTTACAATCACTATATCCTTGAAGTACGAAAGCAGCTACAGAGAACACCTAATGAGTGGATCCATTCATGTTGCAATAAAATCTTATGTGTGGACACTGAAATTTATACTTCATATAATACTGTCATGTCAAGAAATGTTATTCTTTTGATTTCTTTCCCCAACTATTTAAAAGTGTAAATTCCAACCGTGGCTCATGGGCCACACAAAAATAGTCAGAGGGCTAGATTGACTTGCACTTCATTGTTCGCACTAAGAGACAGTGGAGATAATTTTTCGTTCTACCCAGCATGCTTTCCCATGTCCTTCCTTGGGGACGAGGCCCATTTTAATGAGGAAAACATTTCTCACATTATGATAGCACTGACTGACCACGCCTCTCTGAAACAGCAATGGGGAAGTCATGGATTTATGCCCAGGCAGTAGACCTCAGCTCTCAGCTCCAGTTCTTAATTAGACACAGGAGCCAAGGCAATCCAAGATCTGTGCTAAGCAATCTGAAGAGAAGCATTCTCTTTGTCTGGGACTGATAAACTATAAGGAAAATGTAGGCCTAGAGCTACCAGTTGTCAAACACTGGTCTAGATATTGTTGTGAAGGTATTTTTAAGATGTGATTAACAGTTAACTCACCAGACTTTAAGTAAATTACCCTCCATATTGTGGGTGGGCCTCACCCAATCAGTTGAAGGCCTTAAAGTAAAGGAACTGAGATCCTCCAAGAAAGAAGGAATTCTATCTCCACACTACCTTCAGACTTAAACTGCAACATCAACTCCTCCTTGGGCTGCAAGCCTGTTGGCCTGCCCTATAGAATTCTCAGTTTATCTATCTATCTATCTATCTATCTATCTATCTATCTATCTGTCTATCTCCTATTGGTTCTTTTTCTCAGAGTCAAGAATAGAGGGGGTGGGGGGAAGAAGCATGTTTTTTATTCAATTTTACTGAGGTATAATTGACAAAATCGTAAAATATTTAGTGTTCATTGTGATGATTTGCTATACATATACATTGTGAAAATATCCCCTCCCCCATGGCCTTAATTATCACATCCATCATCTCACATATTCACTTTTGTGTGTGTGTGTGAGAACATTTAAGTTCCACTTTATTAGCAAATTTTAATCATACGATACAGGGTGGAACTATACTCACCAAGTCATACATTAGACCCTAAGACCTTATTCACCTGATAACTGCATGTTTTTACCCTTTTAACAAACTGTCCCTATTTCTCCCACCACCCAGACTCTGGAAGCCACTGTTCTACCGTGTTTCCCCAAAAATAAGACCGGATCTTGTATTAAGTTGTGCTCCAAAAAATGCATTAGGGCCTTATGTTCAGGAGATGTCATCTTGAAAAATCTGCTAGGGCTCATTTTCCGGTTAGGTCTTATTTTCAGGGAAGCATGGTATGAGTTTGACTTTATTTTTAGATTCCACATACAAGTGACACCATTCAGTATTTGCCTTTCTCTGTCTGACTTATTTCACTTAGTGTAACGCCCTCAAGTTCCAACCATGTTGTTGCAATTGGCAGTATTTTCTTCTTTCTCATAGCAGCTGAATGATATTCCATTGTATATACACCACATCTTCTTTATCCGTTCATATATTGATGGACATTTACGTTGTTTCCTTTCACAATATCTTGGCTATTGTGAATAGTGCTGCAATGAACATGGGTGTGTAGATATCTCTTCAAGATCCTGTTTTATTTCCTTTAGATATATACCTGGAAGTGGAATTGCTGGATCATATCGTAGTTCTATTTTTTTATTTTTTGAAGAATCTTCATAATTGTTTCCATAGTTGTTGCACCAATTTATATTCCCACCAACAGTGTAAAACAGTTCCCTGGAGAAAAGGCCTTCCTGATGATCATTTTGAATCAGATCACACCATGTCTGTGCTTGAATATCCCTTGAATGCCCCAGTTGGAGAGCCTATAAATTTCCTTTTCAAGAAAAATAACATTAGTTTGATTTCTGTTACTTACAACTGAAGGGTTCTTGATTAATGCCTAAGTAACCCAAGCCAAAAAAATATCATTAATGGTATTTTGTTCTTTCATAAATATTGTTTTATTTCACTAATATTCTTAAAAGCATTGAAGGTGTCTAAGCTAGAAAACCATTCATAAAGGCATATATATATATATATATGTATATATATATACACACACATATATATATACATATATATATATACATATATATATAAACATATATAATACTTTTATATTTGAAGCTGCCAAAAATTCCAACCAAATATAACAGGTATCCCTAGACTTTAATGCATGAGAATTGTTTCAATTTGTCGCTTTTCATAAGAAAGATTTTATTTCCCTAGTTGATCAGAGAGCACACTTGGAGAAAAATCTGTTCATATTCCCCTTGCTGAGTTTTAAATAGCCTAAGTATGTGTGATATATCTTTTGTAGTGAGTACTTTAGAGAAAAAGCATTGGTTTTAAATCTCATGCATGCCCCAAATGTAATGTGAAATAAATTCCACCGTGAATGAGCTCCTGCTATGTCTAAAAACTGAATTGTAATATGCAAGGTTTCCCCAAGACAGACCATTTTTTTGTGCTCTTAAAAAGAGCAAAGCTAAGAGGATTGATAAAATTTAAATCTCTCTAGCAGATTTCATGTAAAGCAGTAAGTTTATATCTTCATGCAATTCTAGTAGCAAATCTATGAGTAATTCAATCTTTTGTTTCCCAGAAACTCAATTCTACTCAATTAACAGGGTACATTTGACTAGACATAGGAAAGTTGTAGAGAAGAAGAATAAATTATACCAACAATCTTGGGTCTGCCCTCCAGGAATTTGTGTTTAATCCATAAGATGAACCCATTTACAGAGAGTGGTCTCTGAATTTTTCCATCTGGTTCTCAGCATGTTTGGAAATAATCAGAGTTTAATTAATAGCTCCAAATCAATCAAATCCCTGTTCAGCTGCTCCCTGCTACAGGAAGTAAAAAGCCAAAGTTTCTTTTGTGATTCTCTCATCCTTCAATGATGAGGGGCCTCTTTTGAACCCTAGAAGAATATCTTACTTTCCCTAGAGAGCCTTCTCAAACTTGATAGGAAATAAAATTAAAAGGGTAATATCTGCCATCATTTACTGAGCACATACTACATATCAAGCACTTTCACCAGCTTTTCATACATCATTTACTTTGATTCACACCATAATCTCATAAGTAGAGGTCTTGTTATTTCCAACATAAAGAGGAAAAGCCTGAAGATTAGTGAGGTTAATTCACTGAACAAGGTCACAAAGTTCTTAAGCAAAGGAGACAAATTCAACTCATGAGCTGTCTGTCACCAAAGCCCCTGTTCTTTCCACCATGTTATGCTTGCCTGAAAAAGGCACCTCCAGGGCCTCATGGGAGCTGTGAAGTAGTATATTAGAATAAATACAGTTATAAAGGCACAGTCTTGCTTTCTTCTTCCATGTCTCAGATCATTCCCCAAATACTAAAGCTTGTTCTGTAACCTGAGAAATGTCTTCCCAGGGGCATTTCACCTGTAATCAGCTGAAGACACAAAAGCATCGCATACACCATGACACTCATGACTAAGCCCTCAGGGCCACCCCTCCACCATCACCAGAGGTTCATGGCTGAGCAGAATGGAAACCAGTGGACCAAAAGGACATTCATGTTAACAGATAAGCCTTGCAAATATCAGCACCTGAATAACAGTCATGTACGATGAACGGCCTGTTATGCATGCCCAATATGAATTGAAACATGCAAAATAAAGAACTGAGCGTACAAACTGTTTTTTTCCAGTCATTAGCAAATGCAAATTGAGGCCATACAGGCATGAACTGTGCAAATAAAGTGTTAGGACATGGATGTTTCATCTATTCAATTCCAAGAATTTTACAGCTGCTCTTACTGTGTGCACGAGTATTTTATGTGTGTGTTTTGAAGGAGGTAATTTATTGCCTTTCTTAAAATTCCCTACGAATGGCAGATTACAGCAGGAATTTTTTTTTTTTCTCAAATGCATAAGCTTTCCTGAAACATTGGACTTTATTCTCAGAACCCAGGGTGTTTGGAATGAGGTTACCCAGTGTCATTTCTTAAGTTTTTTGTTTTTGTTTTTAAATAATTTTATTTAATAATAATTTTTATATTTATATTTTATATAAATTTTAATTTTATATAAATAATTTTATTTTTAAATAATTTTTAAATTATTAATATAAATAATTTAATTTTATATAAATAATAATTAATAATTTTATTTATCAGAAAACATTTATATGAAACATCAGAGTTTATAAATCTTTATGTTACTTTTTCCTTGCTCTTATCAGTTAGAAATCATTGAAAATGGGTGGTTTTTATCAGTTAAAATGACAGAAAAATGTATAAAATATGATAATGTTAAGTTCCATTATATTAAGCCATGTATTTTTTTTAATTGTGGCAGAATACACATAACATAAAATTTCCCATCTTAACCATTTTTAAGTGTACAGTTAAATACTATTAAGTATAATCACATTGTACTGAATCACCACTATCCATCTCTAGAACTTTTTCCAACTTGAAACTCTGTGCTCATTAAACAATAACTCCCCACTACTCTCTGCCCCCAGCCCCTGGAAACCACCATTCTACTTTCTGTCTCTCAATATGATTATTCTAGGTACTTCATGTAAGTGGAATTACACAATTCTTGTCTTTTTTGTGACTGGATTATTTCACTTAGCATAATGTCCTCATGGTTCACCCATGTTGTAGCACGTGTCAGAATTTCCTTCCTTTTAAGGCTAAATAATATTCCATAGTATATATATGGCATATTTTACCTATTCATCCATTGATGGACACTTAGATTGCTTCCAACTTTTGGCTATGTGCATATTGCTACTATGAAAACAGGGTATACAAATATGTCTTTGAAATCCTGGTTTTAGTTTTTTTGGGCCTATAACCAGAAATATAGATATGGAAGTGCTGGATCATATGGTAATCTGATGTTTAAGTTTTTTGATGAATTGTCACACTTTCTACAGCAGCTGAACCATTTTACATTCTCACCAATAGTACACAAGTGTTCAAATTTCTCTGTATCCTGACCCACACTCGTTACTTTGTTTGTTTTTTTGGTGTGTGTGTGTGTGTGTGTGTGTGTGTTTAACCATCCTACTAATGAGCATGAAGCGGTACTTCATTATAATTTAATTTCCATTTCTCTAAGGGTTAGTGATGTGGAGCATCTTTTCATGTGTTTATTGACCATTTGTATATCTTCTTTGGAAAAATGTCTATTCATGCTCTTTGCCCATTTTTTAATAAGGTTATTTATTTTTAGTTGTTGAGTTTTAGTTTTTTATATATTCTGGACATTAATCCCTTAATAAATATATGATTTGCAAATATATTCTCTCATTCATTGGGTTGCCTTTAAACTCTGTTGATAGTATCCTTTCATGCACAGAAGTTTTTAAATTTTGCTGTATCCAATTATCTATTTTTTTTCTTTCATTGCCTGTTCTTTTGGTATATTGAAATAAGTTGTTTTCCAAGTGTTTTTAGCCTTTTAGATCTTATGTTTAGGGTTTTGATCAATTTTGATTAATTTTTGTATATGGTATGAGGAAAGAGTCCAACTTCATTCTTTTGTGTGTGGATATACCATATTTTGCCATGTAGGATGCACACCCATGTTTTTGGCCCAAACTTTCAGGGGCCAAAAATCTTTCATTTTAATTTTTCAATTCAAATTTTTATTTGTTTACATTTAGGTACTTGTTTTTGTATTATAAAGAAATTTTAGCATTTATTTTATTAACATATTGTGGTACAAGAAATTTTAGGTAACAAATAATTACAAAACACAAGAACAGATACAAAGCACAAAAAAATTTATGTACTAGTAACCAATTTTCGATATTTATGCATCATAGAAGGCCAAGAACTCTTCGTCATCGCAAATTCATCCTAAATTCAACAAAACGGTTGATTGTATTCCAGGGTTTTATTTTGGATACGGATATCACTATTGATTTCTAGAGTTACACTTTTAACTCATAAGCATAAACAAAAGAGTTATAAACATTTATGTAGATACGGAATTAGTATTACCCATATATAATGTGCATACTTATTTTTCCCTCACAAATTTGGGCAAAAAAGTGTGCATTATACACAGCAAAATGCAGTATATCCCATTGATTCTCATTATTCATGGTAGTTATGTTCTTCTATACAATTACTGTGAACACTGAATTAGGGTATACTGAACCATTGCTCTAGGGGAAATACAAGATTAGTCTTCTGCAAGCTTCTTGTCACATTTTTGTCAACTGATCAATACATAACCTTGTTTTATGTGTGTTTTGATTTAAAGACTCCCTATTAATATATATTATTGAGTTATTAACATTGAATCTATAGCCAAAAAAAAAATAAACAGCACTATAACTCATGCCTGAAGGAAGCTTATATAGCACAGGGATTTTTCTCTGTAAGAAACACAACCTTGCATTAAAGAATACTAAACAGTACTTCAGCTATCTGCTTGGGGGCCATTTTAAATTGTGAAATCTCTAAAAAAAAAAAAGCATAAAACATTTTTAAATGGCACTAGACAAGATCAGGCATATTCAGGGTGGTATGGCTGTAGAAAGCCACATGAATTAGAATGAAACTAGACTGCTCTCTGTCACTATACACCACAATTAACTCAAAATGGATCAAAGACCCAAATATAAGACTTGAAACAATAAGTTGCACACAAGAAAACATAGGTACTAAATTTATGGAACTTCATCTTAGAGAGGACTTTGAATTTGACCTCAAAGGCAAGGGAAGTAAAAGTAAAAATAAATGAAAGGGACTATATCCAACTGAAAAGTGTCTACACAGCAAAAGAAACCATCAACAAAACACAGAGGCAACCAACAGAATGGAAGAAGATATTTGCAAACAACAGCTCGAAAACACGGCTAATATCCAAAATATATAAAGAACTCGTACAACTCAACAACAAAAAACAAACAATTCCATTAAAAAATGGGCAGAGGACATGAACAGGCACTTTTCCCAAGAATACAAACAAACAGCCAACAGATATATGAAAAGATGCTCAACTTCACTAGCTATTAGGGAAATGCAAATCAAAACCACAATGAGATACCACGTCACAGTTGTTAGAATGGCTATTATCAACAAGACAAGTAAAAACAAGTGTTGGAGAGGTTGTGGAGAAAAAGGAACCCTCATACACTGTTGGTGGGAATGAAAATTGGTACAGCTACTATGGAAAATAGTATGAACTTTCCTCAAAAATATTAAGAATAGAATTACCACATGACCCAGCAATACCTCTTATGGGTATCTACCAAAAAAACTGAAAACATTTAAACGTAGAGATATATTTAGCCCTATGTTTATTGCAGCATTATTCATGATGGCCAAGACGTGCAAGCAACCAAAGTGCCCTTGGACAGATGACTGGATAAAGAAGATGTGATACGTATATACAGTGCACTATTACTCAGCCATAAGAAAAGATGCAATACTGCCATTTGTGACAACATAGATGGATCTTGAGATTATCACACTAAGCGAAATAAATCAGACAGAAAAAGTCAAGAATCATATGGTTTCACTCATATGTGGGATATAAAACTGAAAACAATAAATTTATATGGAAAACAAACAAACAAAAACAAATAGACACAGACAATAGTCAAATGGTTACCAGAGTGTAAAGATGGAGGGAGGAAGAAGAGTGTAAAGCGGGTCAAATATATGGTAATGAAAGGAGATTCGACTTTGGGTACAATATATACATGATGTATTATAGAATTGTACACTTGGAAATTAATATAATTTTATTAACCAATGTCAACCAAAAAATTTAATCAATTTTTTTAAAGAAAAAAAATAAAAGAGATCCAAGATGGTGGAGTAGATAAACACTGTGCCTGCTTCCTTCTGTAAATACATTAAAATTATAACTAAACTACAGAACATTTGACCTAGAAATCATCTGAGGTCTAACTGAACAGAAGTTTTATAACAAAGGATATAAAGAAGGCACATTAAGACTGGTAGGAGGGGTGGAGATGCAAAACAGACCCCAAACCTCCAAGTAGTGGTTGAGAATCATGAGGGATATCTTGGCCCTGGAGGTTCACCCCAGAGGAGCAAGGGACCCCAGCCCCACACCAGACTCCCAACCCCAGAGTACTGGTGCTGGGAAGAGGAGCCCCCATAACATCTGGCTGTGAAGAATAGTGGGAATTCCAACTATCCAGGTAGGATGGAAGGCTGCAAGAAACCCAGACACCCTCTTAAACTGCCTGTGCACAGACTCACTCACTGGAAGGTGCTCATCCTGAGCTCCAGCAGAGAGACAGTTACAACTCCATGGGTGGGGGTTAGGGGTGGGAGAGTGGCATCCGATGCATACAGGGAACAGACTGAGGTATATGGCCTTTGGGCAAAGGCTGGAATACAGTTGACATTTTCCCTGTGAGGTGATCTCTCCCATGCAACCAGCAGATGAACACCATCTTTCCTGTGTTAAGCCCTCCCCCACAGACCAAATCTGAATCTGATTGGCCTGGTGAGTCACTGGGAACCTGCCCCACCCAATTCCCCCAATGCCAGAGGCACTTACTTTTCAAGAAAGCAGCCACCCTCATTGCACTCTTTCTTGGAAAACTATAGGAATCAATGGGCCCCAGGTGAGCAGTGACGGGCCTCTGTGTGCTCTCTGCCTCACCCAACTCGAGTACCACAAGAGACATTATCAGTGGCTGAACCTTAAGGGAGCCAGCCTCAGGGTGTCCTGGCTTTTTGCAGAGCTACCCCAGATGCGGTACTGGTGGCAGCCATCCTCAGTTCACAGTGTGGCCTCTCCCATTCTCCTCCAGGTCCAGCACAGGCAGTGAACAACTTGGATCACTTTGTAGCTCCTACCAGGTACCCCTGGCCAGTCACAGGAAGTAGTTGACCAGGGCTTGCACAAAAATCCCTTCCAAGAGGCCCCAAAACAAACATATTTGGAGGTTGGCTTCAGTCCACAGCAGAGCATTGCCCTATTAGCTCCACAAGTGGAACACCCAAAGGGCAGTCTCAACAGGTACCAGAGCCTGCTGGGGGGAATCTGACTCAGTGGGGTAAGCCACCTACACAGCAACCTGTAATTTGTGGCCAAACCATACAGCCAAGCAGCCTCAGAGTCAATCCCACCCACTGATGTGCCAATAGCAATCAAGGCTCGACTATAACAGAAGGACACACACATCCCACACAAGGGACATTCCTGGAGCACCCAAAGCAGGTAACCAGGGAGACTGTCCGGGCCCCACAGGGCACCTACTACATAAGGCTATTCAGCCAAGACTTGGGAGACATAGCAGACCTACCTAATACATAGAAACAAAGAGAGGCAGCCACAATGAGGAAATAAATAAATATGTCCCAAATGAAAGAACAGGAGAAAACTACAGAAAACAATTAAATGAAATGGAATCAAACAACCTACCAGATACAGAGTTCAAAATAATGGTTATAAGGATGATCGAGAAACTTAGTGAGAACTTCAATAGAGAGATAGCAAGGATAAAAAAGGACATAGAAACCATAAAAAAGAACCAATTAGAAGTGAAGAATAACACAACTGAAATGAAGAATGCACTAGAAGGAATCACCAGCAGACTAGATGAAGCAGAGGATCGAATCAGAAATTTGGAAGACAAGGTAGCAGGAAACATCCAATTGGAACAGCCACAAAGAAAAAAAGAATCCAAAAAAAAAAAAAAAAGCGAGGATAGTTTAGGAGACTTCTGGGACAACATCAAGTGTAACAACATTCATATCATAGGGGTATCAGAAGGAGAAGAGAGAAACAAGGGACTGAGAACATATTTGAAGAAACAATGATGGAAAACTTTCCTAACCTGGTGAAGCAAATAGACATACAAGTACAGGACGTGCGGAGAGTCCAAAACAAGATGAACATAAACTGGCCCACACCAAGACACGTTATAATTAGAATGACAAAGGTTAAAGAGAAAGAGAGAATCCTAAAAGGAGCAAGAGAAATGCAATTAGTAACTTATAAAGGAGCTCCCATAAGATTATCAGCTGATCTCTCCACAGAAACTTTGCAGGCCAGAACAGACTGGCACAAAATATTCAAAGTGATGAAAAGCAAGGACCTACAACCAAGATTAGTCTACCCAGCAAGGCTATCATTTAAAATCAAAGAACAGATAAAGAGCTTCCCAGACAAGGAAAAGCTAAAGTGGTTCATCACCACCGAACCAGTATTACAAAAAATGTTAGAGGGACTTCTCTAAGATGGAAAAAAAAAATCAAAATTATGAATAATAAAATGGCAATACTACATATCTATCAACAATTGCTTTAAATGTAAATGGATTAAATGCTCCAATCAAAAGACATAGGAGGGCTAAGTGGATAAAAATACAAAACCCTTATATATGCTGCATAAAACAGAATCACTTCAGATTGAAAGACATACACAGACAAAAATAAAGGGATAGGAAACAATATTTCATGAAACTGGAAACAAACAAACAAAAAAGAAAAAAAGAAAGCTGGGGTAGTAATACTTATACCAGACAAAATAGACTTTAAAACAAAGTCTATAACACGAGACAAAAGAGGATCCAATAATCCCACCTCTAGGTATTTATCTGAAGAAACCCAAAATGCTATTTTGAGGGGATATGCACATCCATATGTTCATTTCAGCATTGTTTACAATGGCCAAGATGTGGAGGCAGCTTGGATGTGTGTCGTTGGAAGAATGGATAAAAACGAGGTGGTACATATATACAATGAAATAGCATGTTGCTCAGCCATAGAAAGGAATGAGTGCTTGCCATCTGCAGCGGCATGAATGGACATGGCAGATGTTTTGCTAATGCAGTGTAAGACAGACAAAGACAGATGCAATGTGATTTCACTTATATGTGGAATCTAAAGAACAAAATAAACAAACAAAACAGAAACAAACTCATAGATACAGAAAACATTTTAATGGTTGCCAAATGGGAAGGGGTTTGGGGATGTGGGTGAAAAAAAGGGAAGGGATTAGAGAGTACAAATTGGTTGTTACAAAGTAGTTACGGGGATGTAGGAGATAGCATAAGGATTATAGTCAATAATATTGTTATAACTATGTATAACATTAGATGGGTACTAGATTTATTGGTGTGATAGATGGGAGAGGGTTGGAGGCAGGGTGGAAAAGGTGAAGGGATTAAGAAGTACAAATTGGTAGTTACAAAATAGTCATGGAGATGTAAAGTAAAGCATAAGGAATATAGTCAATGATATGGTAATAAGGATGCATAGTGTCAGGGGAGTACTAGACCAGTCAAGGAGATCATTTCTTAAATTATATAAATGTCTAACCCCTATGCTATAAACCTGAAATTAATGTAAAATAATATTGAATATCAACTGTAATTGAAAATTTTAAAAAGGGGGGGAAATGTGAAGGGGAATAAGAGGTCCAAATTTCCAGACATTGAACAAATAAGTAATGGGGATGTAATGCACAGCATAGGGAATATTGTCAATGATATTGTGATAGCATAGTGCAGTGTCAGATGGTTGCTGGACTTATCACGGTGATCACTTCTTTTGGTAGGTACACGTTGAATAACTATGTGTACCCCTGAAACTAATATAATATTGTATGTTAGCTATATTTTTAATAAAAATCTTTTTAAAAATAAAAAGGAATATATGTTTTTTAAAATGGCATTCAGCAGACCACAAAAAGGATACTTATTTACAGTATGAGAGCAGGAACAAGACAGTGTCGCCTTGTTCCACTTAAGTTGGAAACATGTGTGTAGATTGACTTAAATATTTTGCTACTCTGCCCATGTCCACAAATGACCATGAAAGCACCACAAGTATTTATTTGGGGATTATAAATACATTTTAGCAAATAGGTGAACTTGAAAAAAATTTAAATCTGGTAATAATGAGAATTGTCCAAATGAGAATTTGGACAATTCTCATTGATGTAGGTTTCTAGAGATGTGTATGAGTGTGAGGGGTGCATTTGGGAAAGGAAAGTGGAAATGTTTTGTTTGCTAGAGTCATGAGTTAAATGATGCCAGTCTGAATCTACTTTGCTTCAGGGATCCTTGTGTCTGGCATCTATTGAGAGGAAGAATTGCATGTGTGTAAATGTTGGAAAATAAAGATGAATATGATTAGTTCTTGGTCTTCCTGTCAGAACCTTCAATATAATTCATTTGGCCCTGCCCCCCAAACTAACTTAATCTCTCTCAATCATAGAAATAATTTCAGAAAATACTGAGAAAATGTGTTTTTAATTCAGAAATTATATTCTATGTGGTTATTTGGTCCAAATAATTTAATTTTCTATGTAGGCCAGGTTGACTCAAGTGTCTAGACCACTTAACAAATACTTACCTATTGTGGCGATAGATGCACCTGACTAGCAAAACACTATGTCCTTAAATATTGTAAGACATGACTCATACTTTTTCTGGCTGCCCTGTAGCTTACTACAGGATGAGATTATAAACAACTACTGTGAGTTCTGGTCTGCTTGGCTGTGAGTTGTATCACTGGAAATTCACAGGGATGTTGTATTGCTATAGTATTAACTTTTTTTGGAATCACTCTAACCTGAGAGTGTATACATGAGGCCCAGCAATTCTGAAATACTAAGATCCCAGCCTCTGAGAATTCAAGGCTGAGGGCAGACATGGGTTTGTTGTGAATCCAAGTTAAACGTAACCTTGTGGAGGCTGTCTGTCTCTTCAAGCTGATTTCCCCTGTTAAGACCACCTTTGTGCAAGTTGATTTTATTTAAAACTAAAATAGAATTTTCTTTTTGTTTTACTTTATATTACTAGCACCCACAATGAATGTTAGTGAATGTCTATGTGTGTATCAAAAAGACACAAAATATATTCATACTGTTTTCGTTTTTCTTTCTTCTATGTCTAGATATCAAGACTATATCATTACTTTCTTTGAGATTTGTTACTCCTTCAACAGAAATAGAATGTGCCTTAAGGTGTCATTCTGGGTTGAATTGTCTCTCTCCAAAAAGACATGTTCAAGACTTAATCCCATAAACCTGTGGATGCAAACTTATTTGCAAATAGAGCCTTTGCAGATGTAACCAAGTTAAGATGAGGTCGTACTGGATTAGGGGGCTATTCTTATAAGAAGAGGGAAATTTGATATGACTGGTATTCTTATAAAAAGAGAGAAATTTGGACACAGTGAAAGTGACACACAGGGTTAAAGATCACATAAAGAAAGAAACAAAAATTGGAAAGATGCACCTACAAGCCAAAGAATACCAAGGATTGCGGCCAACCATTAGAGGTTAGGGAGAGGCAACGAAGGACCCTCATCCGCCCAGACCCTTCAGAGAGAGCATAGCCCTGCCTACACCTTCATTTCTGATTTCCAGCCTTCAGAACTATGTGCAGAATAAATTTCTGTTGTCTTAACCATCCAGTGTGTGGTGATTTGTTACAGCAGCCCTAGCAAACTAATACAAATGCCTTTTCTGCAAACATTAGTGTTTACATAATGCTTTGTTTCTTCCATTCCAGAGAAGGATGTTTTAACTGAATGTATCATAGAAAATATCGATATAATTTTCTCATGTTATGGACATGGAAACTGAGATCCAATGATAGTATCTATTGAAGATCACAGAGATATAAAGGGTCCTGAAGAGTCAAAAAAATACAATCCTCTGACTGCTTGTTTTGCACTTTTTGCTAATGAACACTCTTGCAAAGAAATTTAAAACTAGTAGTTGAAAGAAGAAATGTACAATTCTTTATCATCCTTTCCAACTGTAGCTATAGATTTAGTTGCAATCAAGATACATATTCTGAGCTACAGGAGCTAGCATCTCACTTTCCCAAATGTAGGCTGTTAAGCTTTTATTTGGTTCCATAAATATTTTTTAAGTATAACTTATCACAATAGCTTGGATTTTGCTTATTAATATAATAACTTCCAAAACTAGATTCAAACCAGCATCATTTACCTCATGACTCTAGCAAACAAAACATTTTCAACCTTCCTTTTCCCAAATGCACCCCTCACACGCATACACATCTCTAGAAACATACATCAACATTGATACTTTGATTGGATTATTAGATATGCGTGAAAAAATCCATACATGAATGAATTTGTCAGTAAATAAGATCTGCTCTTCCTAAATTAAATGTGTTGGAGGAACAAGTATTAATAGAGAAACGGGGTCAGCATCAAAGATGAAATGTGGGAGGGGGACATGGTACCCCTACTGTTGACGAGAAACACCACATACCATCACAGCAAAGATGGGGATTTCAGAGCTTATTGATCATTTTACTTTTTTAAAACTATACAATAAATCTTGTTTCACAAAGATGATCAGAGACAAAATTTGTGCTATTTGATTAACATTTTATATTAAAATATATTACTACCATAATTAAAGGTCGTAGTAGTTACATAATAATAATGAATGATATAATTTACTTTTCTGAATGCCAGAGCACAACATTGAAGTTTCTTCGAAATTACTACCTGTATCCTTACTGCTGCTTTTTGGTGGATTGTCTTCATGAATTATGCTTACCTTAAGAGGAATTGAATCACATTTATTTTACATTGCCTTACTTTTTAGTTACCAAGATTCATTGAAATGCAGTACCACCTATGCTTTTTTTTGGGATTGCATGTATGGTAGGATTTATTTTAAATTTAAATTTATTGTGTTTCATTACTAGATATGCACCAATATTCACTGACGACAACAACATGTTTTTGAATCATGTGTCTTTATAACAACTTTTTCAGTTTTTGTATAATAATGTTATATAACCAAGTCTTATGAACTCTTTCAGAGTTCATTTTATATATATATATATATATTCAATATATATTTATATATGCTTCTCTACTTCAAAGCTACTTTAAAATTAATTCAATGTATGTATGATAAAAAGTACTAAATATTCTTTTGAAAAAATTACGCTTGTATAATTAAGAAATATCTTACACTTCAGCTAGTCTTAAAAACTGTCAAATTAATACACTGAATAGTCTAAAGCTCCACTAATATGGTAGCCATTAACCACGTGGCTATTAAACATAAATGAATTAAAACTAAATGAAAATGAAAATTCCGTTCCTCAGTCACACTAGCCATATTTCTAGTGTTCAATAACCACATGTGGCTAGCAGTTAGTTACCTTATTAGATAGTGCAGATATAGAGGATGGCTATCACTGCAGAAATTTCTGTTGGACAGTGCTGGTCTACAGCACTAAATGTTAGAATTTAAAGTTAAAAAAATAAATTCTTTTGGAAGAATATGGATGTAGCCCATTCATTTATTCCAAATAATAGATTTTAGGATCCACTACAACAAAGGCCAAAAGGGAAAATAAAGGATCGAAAGATTTTTGCATAAAATATTACATTTCCAAATGTCTTGCACCAAATTCATTTTATTTCTTCAGTTCTAGTTTACTAAATTTTCATTCAAGTTCATGTATACCTACTAGCTATCTTTTCCATTGTTTTTTCCACTTATTTCAAAGCTTTGCGTGCTTTCTATTACATACCCAGCCTGTGTGCTACAGTGTTACATTGCTGAGAATATTCATTTCAACTAGGGATTTAGGTAGCTTTCTGCAAATATCCAGACATAATTCTAAATTACATAGTACATAAAATAGTAATACAAACATTATCGTCTATTTTCATGTAATAAGTAAATGTTAGGTGGATATAAAGATAAAATATACATCATTTATATGGTAGCATTACATGTTTCAAAAATTATATATATACATTTATAATTAATGCTTTACTATTATGGTATGTTAATTTAAGGTGTACATTATTTTTTATATAAAGTTTGAACCTACACTCCGGAGAGAGGAAGGGAAGACTAAGAACACTTCATGTACTATATGAAATGTAAATTAGAGGAAGGGAAGACTAAGAAAATTTTATGCAATATATGAAATAGAGTGAAAAAAAGGTAATTATTGACCCTACTGAAATGTTCCTTTCGTGTCATTCATAATTTCTCACTTTTAGTTTCAGTATGAACATTAGATAAGAAAAATGATCAAAGAATGCCTTTAACGATTCATGAAAAGTATGTCACAAAAATTGCTCAGGGTTGGTGCTCAAATACCACAAGGGGAAAACTGCTGGCTGTCCAGGGAGCTTCTGACTAACAAACAAAATAATAGTTTCAAAGATGCAGGGGATGCCTCCAGCCAAAAACAGGAAGAAGGGTTTCCTACGGAGCTTACTGTTGTAGTGCTGCATGCTTTTAGAATAGAATTTGACTTTAACAATGCAGCACATCTATTAAAAACCCACAGCAATGTCTTACGGAGTCTGGCTACAGACACATACTCTGTCAAACAGTGGAGATACTGATCCCATCTCTTTTCCCAGCCATCAGAATGAAAAGAGTTTCACTGCACTATTTTTCAGCAGACAGTCCTTGATTATAAAAAATAAAACACTTTATAGAACAAGTCCAAACTGTAAAGCTCATTGAAGTTATGTTAATTTAAGAGGACATGCTATAAAATTGCCTAAAAATTATAAGAATGCTCATTCAGCTATCTCTCACTAACCTACCATAGAAGAATGCTAATGTTCATTGCTACACAAGTAAAAATAAGCACAGCTCATGAAAATAATAAAGAAAAAGAGAGGGACTAACCAGGCATCAATTACTAATATCTTTTAAAATTCTGTTTCTACTTTTTAAATCTCTGATTGTTGTTGACTTCTTCAATTATTTCCTCTGGAAGATTCAGAAAAGGAAAAAAAAAAGGTGAACAAGATAATTGAAAAGAAAGCATGTGTAGGAGAGAGAAGTTGGTTCAGTGTAAATTTTATGTAATCAATAAATTGTACATACGTGCATTGATATTTTATCATACTTTTAGCACCATGCTATGCCCGAAAAGTGACAGTGATTTTAGCAGACTTAATCTAATTGCAGTGAGGATATATATGACTTGTCTTAAATAATATCTGGAATCAAATAGGGCATTAGTTAATTAATTAGGCCATATGAATAATTGTATAATAGAAAGTATATTTAATGCCACATTGTATTGTATGGACTCATGTCTTTATCATGTAATAAGAGTTTGATTGTAGTTCAAAGAAGTGACAAAGCCACAATTAGCTGGATTCACCTTGATGAAGGAAATAATTTATTTGTCCTTGATGGATTACTATTCATATACACAGATGAAGAAAGGGAGAGAAGGGTCCTCCACGGCTACAACGAAAGTGAGTCAAAGTGAACATCTCAGCTCAGAGGCATTTCAAGCTTGGTTGGACAAACAGTATTTTGCACATGTACCATATAGTTATGAAGATGAGATAGAGGCCCATCTCAAGGACCTAAATATGCCTTCCAAAGCAGGCAAAACTTTCTAAATTAAATGGCAGATTAAACATTTGCATTTGTCCTCGGTTGCACTTGGGACCTGAATGAAATAAAAGCCCAAAAGTACAATAAGGAATAAACAAATTATGAAAAACAATGATGGCAGATGAGGGTCAACAATGATGAATGACTTCAACAAATTTCTATAAGTCGCTGAGGGGCAGGGGTTTGCAAAGCCTGCTCCACTAATACGGGGGTAGGGAGCAGGTAAGGGCCTGTCCACATATGCAGCTCTGAAGGGGTGCTGGACTCCGGTCAGTAACTCCAGTTCAGGGCTGAGTTTGAGGGGCTAAAGAGACAGAGGTTCACTGAAACAGCATTTATATCCCTCAATCCTTATCCAAAATGAAAAGCAAATAAAAGCTAGTGTCACCCCAGTGCCAAACCCCGGAAGTTCTCTAAAGAAATTGAAGTAAATGTTTGAGGAAAGATGATGCCTCCCAACATGGATGTTGGGATTCCAGAATAAATCTTTCTTTGTTCTGCTATTTGGGAGACTTTTAGCCTAACAGCTAATTCCTTGTCCACTTACTGAACAGAGGACCTGATAATCAGCATGCCTCCCTTCATGTACTTCCATGTTGTATTTCTCAGTCAGTGGGAAAGCAAAGCAGAAAAAAAGCCAGACTTACAGAGCAGGAATGATGAAATGCACACCAGATCCTTGCTCATCTATTTGAATATGAATTAATTAGCAAATTGCCTGTTAGTGTCTCAGCAACATTTCTGCTTTTTTTCATGCATAGACTGGAAACCTGGAAACTATATTTCCTAGACTGACTCAATAGGAGGCACTTGAACAAGACCTAGAAGGCATGCAAGAACAAGAAGCCATTCTCACTCTTGCATTAGTGGGTGGCAGTAGCTTCAGCAGACAGCGGAGCAAGGGTCCTCATGTAAGTCACTTACTGCTTTGGTCCCTGCACTAGCTAATATCCTGAAGATCAGGAAACAACTTCCTGAACCAAAACACAGCCCCAGTGCTTCCTATGGTTTTGTAAACTACTGATTCCCTGTGTTCATACTTTCTTATAAATAAATACCCTGAGTTGTTTCTTTTTCAGAATGAAATTTGACTTATTCAGAGATATATGAAGAGAGAAAGCAAATAAAAGTAAAATAAGTATTTAAAATCAACATGAAAGAATAGTTGGCACTGGAGTGAAGAGAACTAATTTAGAGAAGAAAAGAAAATAATGAAAAAATTAATTTAAAAATGTAGATTATCATTTGTAGACAGATTTTAAAATACACTATATCCATGAAACAAAAGATTATATAAGAGAAATGAAGAATAAAAGATATTTAAATATAATATTGGAAGTAACTTAACCGAAGGATTAAAAAACAAATTTAAAGGAATCTAAAACAACAGTTTAAAGAAGCGAGATTAGAAGATACAAACGAAAGAAGAAAAAATAAAGAAAATAAATTATCAAAGATATGATAAACGAGAATGTCTAAGAACTAAAGAAGTGCAGAAGTATTTAGATTGAAAGGGAAAAATGATTTCCCAACACAATAAATACAGAAAAAAATAACTTAATATTTATTTTTAATACGGAATACGTACAACTTTTTTTTTTTAACTATTTGATCCCCCACCCACCCATCCATTTCTCCCGCCCACATTCCCTTGCCTCTGGCAAACACCAGTCTCTTCTCTGTATCTATGAGTTTGTTGTTGTTGTTTTTAAGATTGCACATATAAGTGAGATCATACAGTATTTTTATTATTCCAGTCCCCTTTTCATTCTTTTCATATTTCTAAAGAAAATAAATATATCAGCCAAAAATTCTCTCAGCATCCTGCCACTCCTATCCTGCAATCTTCCCACATTCCTCCATTCTAATCCTTTCCTCCTTCCCTCTTGTTATTATGTTTTCTCCTTTCACCTGGATTTCATCCCCGTTGCCTCTTGAGAATTTTTGCTCGGCTATCTCTTTTCTTTCCTGTATATATACTAGTTTTTCTTTTTCTCATTACTTTGTAAACATTCTCAAATTTCTCTAATTAGAAAAAAAAATATGTCCCTTGGCCCTTTATATTCCTCCAACTATTATATTCTCTTTCTTTTCCTTAGAACCGAGATAGCCAGTCTAAAAGACACCGCTTCACCCCTTGCTTCTATGGTAGCTCCAAAGCCAAACAGCTGAGCCTGAGATCCAGAGTCTATCACTCACTATCTCTATGGCTTCAGACAAGTGACTCAACTCCTCTCTCCCCTATTTCCTGATCTGACAACTAGGGCATATAGTCTTACTTATCTTAATAAAGGAGTTAATATAGCTAAAGCATTTAGATAAGTGCCAGGCACATAGCAAACAGCAACGATTAGCTATACATTATGAACTATTATTTCTATTTATCTCACTGCCCTCCACTCACCCAAGTCATCGGTGATCCTCATGTTGCTAAATGTGACGTGCATATTTCAGTCTTCATGTTATTAAACTTGTCTGCAGCATTTGACACTTTCTACCACCCATCCTTGTAATGCCTTCTTTTTTTTGGCTTCCATGCCATGCCATCCTCATTTTCTCCTGATCTCATATGTTATGTTATCCCCATTCAGAACTGATGGTGTATCTAATTATGCCACATTCATTCTTGACTCTGGGCTCCTTGAAAATGCCTTAAGTCAATTGGTACACACACACACACACACACACACACACACACAAATTGTTTTTTTCTTAATTAATGATTACTGTCAACAGATAAAAATAGGTGATTGAGAATCCGATAACAGGTTCAAAACAATTCTTACTATATATCACTTAAGCTAATATAAAGTCCCAGTTTCCCATACTACTTGGTGTTACTAATACCACTCACAGAAACTTTCAGTGGAAGCAAAGTGAAAACATATTACAGATCAGATCCAGTTCACCTTGTAGTTGGTATCCTCTTAAATAATAATTGGACACAGAATCATTAATGGGTCAGGGGTCAAGCATCAGGCACCAACCCTAAGGGATCAGGTTATAGGGATTGCATCATATTTTCACCATGTTCTTACAGGAATGGGAATGTCAAGGATGAGAATGCCTCCAAAATATTTCTACCAATCCACATTTCCTAAACACCACTCATTTCAATAATGTAAGCTTATTCCTAGCGTCCACTATAGTAACCCTCACAACTCTAATTTTACCCATGAAAACTTATTTCTAAGGTAAATTGTGCTAAGTTAACAAGCCCCTCTTGATGCAAAATAACAAAGCTGAAATACTTATAGGAACTGATTCTGCAGAATTATCTTCTTCATGATACACTCCTGAGGTGTGCATTTCTGATTAGAGCAACTGATCACCCCAGTATAATAAAGACAATATCATACTGCCGTCTCCGGCGAAGTTTTGTAAAGTAAACTATAGGCATCATAACGGGTCTTGTCATATTCCTCTCTAAAGTGAGCCATTCCTGGCCCTTCCTCAGCCCCTCTTCCTTTTGAGAACTTCCATAAGTGGGCCAAATCTCAATTTAGATGTGACTTTCTCTCCAATGCCTTCTCATTTCCAAAAAAGTCCAGTAAGCACCTTGACTGTGAACTCCGCAGCACTCTGCCCCAGTGTTGGTACATTTTATTGAAATTGTTTATATACTTATCTTTATCTCTCTCATATGACTGTAAGTTCCTTAAGAGCAGAGACTGGGTCATCATTCACCTCATTTATTCCCAGGGACTGCCGCACACCTGGTATAAAGCAGGTGCTAAATGACTGATGTTGGAATTGGTGAATGTGAACAAGCCTATAGCAGCTTATATTGGAATGTTGCTATTTTATTCACATTGAACAAATATTTTGAGTGCCTGTGATGTGCAAGGAAGTGTGCTGTGATCTGGAAATATGAAGAGAAATAATGAGGTCAGACAATTAAATTCACGAACTCATCCTAAAAAAAGTGCTACACACCTCATTGCTGAATATCACTACGGTTCCCTTTGAAATACTCCCCTTGGGAAGCTATGCACTGATGCCAGCACCTAGTCCACCCTTCAGAGCAATTTTGGAATGCTTTTTCTGGAATGTCCATGAGAGCTGTCATCGTATTACCCTGGATGTCCTGAATATCATCAAAATGTCTTCCTTTCAATATTCCCTTTATCTTCAGGTAAAGAAAGAAGTCATTGGGGGCCAGATGAAGTGAGTATGGAAGGTGTCCTGCAGTTATTTGTTTACTGGCTAAAAATTCCCCACAGACAGTGCCATGTGAACTGGTGCATTGTCATGATTCAAGAGCCATGAATTATTGGCGAAAAGTTCAGGTCGTTTTCAGCTAACTTTTTCATGCAGCCTTTCAGCACTTCTAAATAGTAAGCTTGGTAAACTGTTTGTCCAGTTGGTACAAATTCATAGTGAATAATCCCTCTGATATTAAAAAAAGGTTAGCAACACAGTTGCAACAAGTTCGCGAACTTAATTGTCAGACCTGGTAAGTCAGAGGCCCTGATCTTATGAATTCACATTCTAGTTAGTTACATAAATACACAAAATATGCAATTGTAATAGAACATTGATAAAGCTGTACACCTTCACTTCCAGGGGTAAGACTTTGTTTTAGAAAAGGACACATGACACATTTTAGGGCCAAGGAGAAACAAGGGAAGTTTTTCGGAAATTCTGGAAAAGAAATTTACTCCTCTAAAGCAATGAAAAGAAACATTTTCTCTTCTGGTCTGTGTGCTGTACAGATCAAAGCCTGGAACTGCAACATTTTGCGATCATCCAGTTTTAGAAAATATCTAATACCATGGAGAGCAAAGAAGAGAAATAGAAAGAACAAGTTTCTTCATATAGAAAGACGAGCTGCCGAATCAAACCAATTCTAAAGCTGTGTCTTACATAGGCTTTCCATCATAATTAAACTTTCCTTTATCTCAATTTTCTCCCTATTTTCCTTGATTTGTATCTGAAAGCAATTAATTATAAGTGTGAAAATAGGGTATAGAATCCAGATTCCAAGACTTGTCTTTCATTTATTCTTCTGTATGCACTGGCTAATAAAGCTGCTATTCTTACCAATATGGCTAGTCACGTAAGTTAGGTTAATTGTAATAAATACACTTGGATACTAGAGTTGTTTGGTGGAATTATCCACACCACAATAGTTTTGGCATCAGATAAAAATGCTCCACCTAGTTTGAACTACCTGGTGTTCCCTTATAAGATATTTAGTTGTAGAAGAAGAAAGCATCAATGGGAAAGAAAAAGGATACCATATGAATTTTGAGGAGGAGATTATAATGGAATAACCAACCCTCATAGACAGAATGTTGCCTTCTGTAACAAAGAAATTCTATGCAATTTATGAATGAAGCACAAAAACAATTCAAGAAATAACTGTAAAATCACTGCAAGATGATTAGGAGCCAAATCATTTTAAGACAGGATTAAAACATATGTACTACAGAATGGCCTTTCCTCCAGTACATGAGGTTTAGCTGAACTCCTTACATGACTTGATGTCAAATAAAACATAGTCTCAAACACCTGAAATCTATGTAATTTTACTAACAATTGTCACCCCAATAAATTTAAAAAAATAAAATTAAAAAAAAAGAAAAAAAGAAAATGTGGAAATAATAGCATAAAAAAAAAACATAGTCTCAAGAGTTTTGAGAAGTTTGAGCACACATCCTCATGCTTGTTTAAAAAATGTAGCACAGCAGCTGCATTTGAAAGTAAATCCCAACTCTACAACCTACATAGATAGATGGAATAAACTTTATCTCATTACTTCTGCTGTTTTTCTGTTTCCTACACTACCCAAGGTAACCGAAAAGAATTAAATTAACTCTTGCTAATAATGAATTTATTTCAAAAACTTGCAGAACATTTTGTATGTGATTATTTTAGAACATTAAAATTTGGCAGTTATACCATCCATAACAAATGCCTGATTCTACAGCCTCAGTTCAAAGTTTTGAAAGAATTATTCTTATGCACTAAATTCCATTGCCAACCACACCTGGCCTGTTAACCTAGCAAGCGGCATCGGTGGGGTATAAATGAGGACAGTGCATATTATGATGAGCTGGTGAGTTACAGCAAAGAAGAAATGATGGACTCGCATAAAAAAGACAGAATAGTCTTAAAGCAGAGTTTCTCAATCTCAACAATACTAACATCTTGGTTCAGATAATTTTTGCTGTTGTCAGGCTGTCCTGTGCATTGTAGGATGTTTAGCAGTGTACCTGGCCTTCACTCACTAGATGCCAGTAGCCTCAGATTGTGACAATCAAAAAATGTCTCCTGGCATCTCCAAATGGTCCATGTCCCGGTTGAGAGCCACTGGTCTAAAGTAAAATAATTTTCATGTGAAATGATAATAAGTTGTTGCTCAATGAACAGCAACTAATTTTTACAATCTTGCAAAGTAGATACTATTGGTTCATCTTAAATGGAACTGGAATTATTAGAAGAGGGAGGGAACAATGGACCAAAGACCACAACAATCCTAAATTCAAATGCTAAATGTACCTGCACTGTGCTAGACTCTGAACACTCGACAGTGACCACGACATAATTTTTGTCTTCAAGAAGCTTCTAGTCCTTTGGCATCTGGCTGAGGTATGGAGACAAAAAGTGCTGTAGGAAGGCCTCAGACAGTCTTCATGCAGCCTTAAAGTTTGAAGGAGAAGTCAGAGGAAACTTTCCAGAAAAAGACTTGAAGGGTGAATTGGAATTAGGCAGCCTAATGGAGGTCAAGATGGTGTTTGGAGGTGAGATCAGAGATGAAGAGCATTTCAAGAAATAGAAATAGGATTTACAGACACCAGGAGTTAAAAGAGAACATGGTACAGTTCAGCATGTATGGAAAAGAAGATGGGGAAGAACTGATTGTGCTTTTGAATGTATCTTAGAGCACAATGGTGAGCTGGAAAGATCGTTATTTTCTAGGACCCTCATCATGTGTTGAAAAAGCTATGGCCTGTCTCCAAACAGCTGGCTATGCTCTACCTATGCTTCCAAGAAAACCCTGGTCTACATTCTTAGACCAGCCATGGTATTTTTTTGATAATAGGATTAATGCTGTCTTCTTGATTAAGCATTAAAAATAGAATAATAATAAAACATGAGGGTGAGATCTTCTCAACCTTTTGAAAACACAAAATAGTAGGTACTCCATAGATGTTAATATTTATTTAAATTTATTCATATGATTACTTACCTCCCTATAGCTAAACTTGTTTTTGTTTTGTTTTATTTTTTCTCAGAATATTCTCTCTCTCTCTCTCTCTCTCTCTCTCTCTCTCTCACACACACACACACACACACACACACACACACACACAGACACACACACACACACAAATCTAGTGAAAAACATATATAAAATTTCATTAAACTTCAAAGGTTGTCTAAATTCTGTATTGCTCATATTATTAAACAAGAGGTGCAAGGGGGCTAAGAGATTTATTCAGAGGTTGAATGAATCAGCTCTCTGGAAGTTTCTATCTCCCAGGATTGGTTTAGATGAAATGTACTGAGAAAGGAGACTTTTGAAAAAAGAACACGAGTAGACAATTATTTACAATATGCTTCAATTCATGTGGAAGGCATTTTATGTATTTCATGAACACACTTTGTATATTATATTTAAAGTAATTTCCTTCAGATGTGGGTAAAGAGAACATTTAACAGGATTTCAAGATATCAATTATACCAAACCTTCTTTCTCTCTAATGTTTCCTTTAGTCTTCAACTAGTATTTTCAAGCTATGAACTTTGTGGTTGTACTTAATAAACTTAGGAGACTAGGGAGACATTGTGTGGTTCAAAAAAATGCACTGGTATGACAGTCAAGAGATCTGGGTTTCTTGATACTTTATAAATAGCAAGATTGACATTGTGTTGCCATAGATAAGTCACATGAATGATTGGCGTATGTCCTGGCAACCTCATCAGGCTGTCGTGGAGATAAAAATTATAAATTCATATAAAAGTGCTTTAAAAAGTGAGGTGAATAATAAAAATATCTCTAGGCATAATGTTTTCATTTCATGGCTCCCAAATCCTAATCATCTACATTTTTAAAAATCTTAGTTTCCCTTTGCTTCCTTGAAAGAAAGAGGACCACAAGAATAAGACTTTCAATAGGGACTTTAAAGGATGCTCAGTCTCTTTTAGATGTCTGTGGGCTCTATTTCCCAAACTCTTTCTGAGACACCACGCCACTTTTTTCCTAACGCCCCTCACTTTCAGTTCACCTCCTTCCTTCCTTCCTTACTACAAGATCAAAATCATTATAATGTCAACAGCTGTAGTTTCTCCCATAAAAAAAGAAGAGGAGAAGGAGGAGGAGGAGGAGGAGGAGGAGGAGGAGGAGGAGGAGGAGGAGGAGGAGGAGGAGAAGGAGAAGGAGAAGGAGAAGAAGAAAAAGAAGAAAGAAAGGCATCCAAAACTCTTCTTTGGCTTTACTTTTGTCTTCAATAATAGGTTTGTCTTCTACCAACCTATTATTTTTTTCTTTCTCCATTACAGCCAAATATCTTTTAAAATTTACTTATATATGTGGTCTCTCTTTCCTCTTCCATTAATTTCTCAATCCATTCCAATCTGTAAAGGCTGTCCCTATATTTACTAATATATTTTTCACCAAATACCAACGGTTATTTTCACTCCTCAACTCACCTGACCTCTCACCTTCATTCAACACTTTTGCCCACTTCTTCATCTGGAAATCTTTTTCTCCTGTCCCCCAATAGGCTTTCTTCCCCTCAGTGAACCTTGCAGGTTATCCTCCCCTTGGGTATGGATTGGATCTAGTAGTTACTCACTGCTAGAGAAAAAAGATGGCAAAAGTAATAGGGATGTCCTTGAGAGAACTGGTTACAAAGAAACTAGCTTCTGTCATGCATACCCAGTCTTACTCAATTGCTCACTCTGAGGGAAGCCTGTTGCCATGTTGTGAGCTAACCTAGAAAGAGGATCATGTGCCAAGTTGCTGAGGGAGGTATCCTGTCAACAGCCAGCAAGAAACTGAATTCTGACAACATAAACGATCTTGGAAATGAATGCTCCCCATCAAGCCATCAGATGAGATGGCCCCAACTGGATGACCTTTGGCCCCAACTGGATTGCAACCTTGTAAGAGACCTTAAGGGAATGGCACTCAGTTAAGACATGCCTGGATTCCTGCCCCACAGAAACTGTGAGATGCTACATGTTTGTTGATTTAAAATAACATCTGCATTTTGGAGTAAGTTATTATGTAGCTTTTGTTAATGGGCAGTTTTCAACTGTTGGAGTACCAGGAAATTCTTCTAGAATATAAGTTTTTTTTTTTTTTCCCCACATGTTTTTGAAAAAGATATAAAACAGGACTGGAAGATGGGAAATCGATATGTCACTTTTATTGATAAAAGTTAAGCTTCCTTGTGTGGCCTAGTGTGATAGTCAAATAATCTTTCGAACGGTATCTCAGAAGTAGGCAGAGTTAGACACTATCTTAGGCAGCACTGGATGGAATAACTTTCTCGTGTGTAAAGAATGTGCCTCTGTAGAAAGATTCTGTCTCTGGGGAGAAGCAGAGAGCAGAAACTCCCTGTAAGCAGCTAAGATTCCCAAAGAAAAAAGAGAACAGAGCAGATCGTGTCAAGTTTTCCACCCCAAATTTACCAGTCATGCCAGGGGCAGCATGAGTAAAGGGACAGAGAGTAAGGCCAGGGGACCACACACATGAAGGTCCCTGCACCTAAAGTAAACT
Organism: Rhinolophus ferrumequinum; assembly: GCF_004115265.2. Taxonomy (NCBI): domain Eukaryota; kingdom Metazoa; phylum Chordata; class Mammalia; order Chiroptera; family Rhinolophidae; genus Rhinolophus; species Rhinolophus ferrumequinum. The sequence continues at coordinate 75,306,837 of NC_046287.1, forward strand.
TCATCAGTACTGATTAAGTAGCACTCCCTAATTTGAGTCATTACAAACTACTTAGGAATATCACTGAAATGGTTATACATATCCATCATGTGGCTGTATTCTAACTTATTAAATGAATTACCTCATATTAGAAATTTAGATTATTTCAAAATTTAATGTTATAAATATTGCTGCTATGAATGTGTCGACTGGCCGAAATAAGTCTCCAGGAAATCCACCAAAAGAGCGGTTTATTTGAGAAAAGAAAAAGAAACGAGACCACCCGAGCAGTGTTGAACGCACACTTCCACCCGGAGCTCCAATCAGCTGCACAGGTACAAAAAAAAGAGTGAATTCCTACGATGGCCTCTCTCTATATACATATATGAATCCCTTCCCCAGAAGTTACCACAAAGTTTAACAAATGTTTTTTCTCTTTATTTTCTCAGCATAACTCCCCAAAAAGAAAGTTACTAACTCAAAGGTCATGAGCATGTAAATGTTTTCTCTGTGTAGCGCTAAATTGCTTTCAAAAGGTTTGATTAATTTCTATTCCCATTAGCAATTTATAAAAATGTGCTTCTGACACTAAAGTCTTGGATGTTAGTCTTTACTTGATAATCTTTGCTAACCTGATAAGTGAATCACAATTTATCCTCATTTTAATTTGCAATTCCTTGATTATAAATAAGGTTGAAAACGTGTCATTGTTACTTGGACATTTGCAGTTCCGTTTCTTGATCTGTGGGTGTCTGTGCTCAGAGATCCGCAGTGTCATCGATGTCTGTCCAGAGCACAAGCACTCAATAGCCCTCTAGTCTGGAAAAGCGTAATCCCACAAAGAGAAGGGCCTAGGGAATGTGTCACTGGATGTTTTGGGTTATTTTTAATATTTCTATAATGCCCTTTATTCGACCTTAATTTTTCTAAAGTGTTTCATACTAGATGACTCATAATAACACCTAATATAATATTATATAGTGCTTATGGTGTGCCAGGTATTATTCTAAGGGCTTTGTATAGGTTAACGCATTAAATCCTCACACCAATCCTATAAGGAGGCTATGATTTTTAGAACCACTTACAGAAGAGGAAGCTGAGGAGAAAAGGCATTGAGTATCTGTTTTACCCACAGTAAAACAGGTAACAAGCAGCAGAACTAGGATCTAAACTCCAGCACTCGCATGGCCTATGAGCTTATCCATAGCCCATCCAGCATGATACTATGGTTAACCCCAGGAGACAAAGGACTTAATTTTTTCTAACAAATCATCCTCGATGAATAATGTGTTTATGCATTAAAAATGGTAAGGATTCTCCCTCATTCTGATAATGTTTTAGTAATAAAAATAATTGTTTTCTACTTGTTTGTTTGTCTTGTAGCAGTTTAGCAGTTACCAGAGGATAAGGAAGTAGGGAGGGTGGTAGATGAGGGCAAAAGGAGTCAAATATATGGTGACGGAAGGAGAACTGACTTTGGGTGGTGAACACACAAAGTGATGGATAGATGATGTATTACAGAATTGTACACCTGAAACCTATGTGATTTTATTAACCAATATCACCCCAATAAATTTAATAAAGATAACTTTTTTCAAAATTAAAGGGCTCTATTTTTTCTGATTATAAATGATGTGTATATTTTTGATGTTTAAAAAGTTCAAGGAGCGTAAAAAACAGAAAAGAAAGTATATAATCTCATCCTCCAGAAGTAGAAAAAGCACAGTGTAAAAAAGTGAGAGTAATATGAGATTCTATTTTCATATTGCTATAAATCTGATGGGGGTGAAGGAGAGGATTAAAAGCATGAAATTCTACTTGTTCTAAAAGCCTTTCATACCACCCTTTAACTGGATATGTTATATGGTAACATTTAGATATTACCAACAAAACATATATTGGAGGAAATTTAATTATTCGGGTATAACCATTTTTATTCAACTATATAAAGGAGGTTTCACTTAATTAAAAAGAAGAAATAAAGCATATAAAAACAGCCCAGATAATCTAGGATATTTGTGTTGCTTCATCTAATTCTATTTCCCCTTCTATTCAGAACACTAATTTGTTCCATTTATATTAACAAGAAAGAACTTACTGTGCATTTAAGTTAACCAAGCTCATGTAATAAATCATAGGTGGATACAATTTAAGTATACAATGCATTCCCAAAACGATGCTACTGAAAACTGATGACTTTCATTTTATAGAATGCTGTTAATATTATGGCAAATATTTGAGATCAATTAAAATTGATTTTTGATTAATGGTGCCATTCAAAAATAATACAATTCAAAATTAAAATCACACTATTTTTAAATGTCATATTTATTTAATTTTTTAAAATTTAAACAGTAATTTTTAAAGCCTAAAATAGTCTTCCTTTGAAATTCCTTTTAAACTAAACATTGATTATTCTTCAAAGTCATTAATTATCTCGTGCCTTAATTGTCAGTGTTACAAAGCGAGAATTGATCCCAAATATATATTTTCTGGTCTTAAATTAATACCTATTTCACTTATTTCAAAATACTGTGAAAAATTATACTTTACAATGTAGGCGCATAATATATTCAAGTAAAGGCAAGCACTGCATCTTAATCCTCACATGTAACAATGCTCCTAGTTCATAGTAGACATGTAACTGATAATTATTGCATATATTTTCCATTTAAAGGTAAATATATTACATTGGAAACATTTTCTCTTTTCATACCTGTGTATCACTAAACTTCTCTTTCAATATGCGCATGTTTAAAAATGCATGGTCTTAAGAAAAACAAAATAATATGATCGATTACTTTGACAGCAATCAAATGATTCATCTGTACTTGATCTCTGTTGACTCAAAATCAAATATTTGCTTGAATTTATATTGTAGTCCTCTTTTTTTCTTTCTCTGTATTTATCTGCTCTCCCACCACCCAATGTGGTAAGCACTGAGCTATGGTAGAGTTGTGTGATATATAGAAAAGGGCATTACTAAGCTATATCCTAACTTTACCGCTTATTAACATGTAACTCTAAGCGAATTACCCATTTGCAAAATAATATGACCTAATATTATTACCTGATAACACCACCTAACAAAAGCATAACATAATACCTAACATAATAATATTTAACAACTGCCACAGTCCTATCTATTCTTAGGTACTCTGTAATTTCTTTTCAAAATTATTTTTAGTTCTAATTATTCAAGGTAATCAAAGTTGTGTTTTTTAAAAGTAGGTTGTCACACAAAAAAATAGAAAAATTCTAAAACTGTTCATTGGAAAAATCTAAATATATAAACATTTTTAAAAGGTTGGAGAAGAATTGGAATGTTCCAAAGTAGATGATGTGAGGATGAGATCCTATGTGACAGTGAGTAGATCCCATTTTTCTATTTCTGGTTTCATTCAGGCCCAGCCAACAATAAAAGAAAATCAATAGCTAATGTAATCTCATATACTCTAGCTCTGTTGCTGGGCCCCAAGATCCTTTAATAGCTCTCGTGTTACTTAGAGAAACTAGGTGTGCCCTAATCAATTTTAGGCTAGCCTGTAACATGGTGTGGGGAGGAGCTCATCCTGGCACCAGAGTGCTCAGCCTGCCAGCCATGGTCGACACTCTCTGTCAGAGCCAGGGCCGTGGTGCATAACAGCAGCCGTGCCAAGCCTATACTGTGGAATAATCAGAGACGGGGGTGCACGTACTCCATTCCTTCTCTACACATTTCCCTCTGCTACACCTGCACTATGTGTTACTTAGTGGTGGTGTTGAAATTAGGTTGTGTATACCCTAAGAATCACTGTGTTTGTTTTTTTAATTGGCTGTGCACATTGATACAAATCATAATACTCTGAATATTTTGATAGATAAAAATAAGCTCTGACGTGTGTGTGTATCCAGTTTACTAAGTTAATGATTTTTCCATTTAAAAAATAATAAAAGCAGAAAATAATATACGCAGAAGCAAAACTACATATGTTCTAAAACTATTAGTTGTCAAAATTGTTCAAAATTAAGCTAAACTAAAGCTATGCTTCATTTGGTTGAAGCCCTAGATGACCCAATGATAACATACTTGGAAGAGCTTTGGGAGAGAAGTCAATCCTGCAGTCTTGAGTGAGAAACTCCAAATTTTCACATATCTCCTTTTTTCTTCTCCTAGTTACACTGGGATTTGAAGTAGTATTAGCACCTGCAGGGAAGGATCTGCTCCCTCGAAATGGAATTCTATCGCATGCCTTTTCCAACCTCTTTGTGTTCAAAGACTGAAAACCCATCAAAGTCCAGTGAGATGGATCTCTCCACCCGGAAGTCTTCCAGGATTTTCTCAGTTAGAGTTCTCTGTTTCATATGGAAACGTATCAAAACATATTATCAGAACCTCTTGTGACATACTTTATACTATATTAAAACAATATTAACCATGCATAGTGCATTAACAATCCGTGAATCCCTACTAGGTGTGGGGTCAGCTGAAAATACTAGGCTAACCTACCAAGAGTCCTGAAAGAAGGAGGGCTTCCCCCCCACTAAATAGTAATTCTGGAAGTAAGCAGTGTTGGAAACTGTCCTGGCCTTGACTTCTCAGGCCCTGGGTAGAGGAGCTGTCCTAAGCATCCTATTCTCATGCTCTCACTATTGTGTGCAAAGATTGTGTCCTTGGAAGCCAAGGACAGCATGAAAGAAAAAGTTTCCTGTCCCCTTCCTTCTTTGTAGAGAGGCCCTAGAAGTTTTCCCTTTATATCTCATTGTGCAGTGGAGGTCATGCCTACTTCTAGAACATAAGTCTAGAACAGGTGCTGGGTCCACTTACCCTAAGATCAAAGTATCTGGACCAAACCAGAGATCTAGTGGGAACAAAGAAGAGGGTCAGGGGTCAGATTCTTTTGGGTAGGCAGTGCATTATATCTAATTTAGATGGATATATGTAATACAAAGAACCCTGAGGTAGGCCAGGATTTTGACCTTTCGACAGAGAAAAATAACGTAGATCCAAGAACAATAGCAACATGCCCTACACTACACAACTAGCTAGGAGTGGAGCAAGATTGAAATTCAAGTTTCTCTCACTCTACATCTTTCACTCTTTATATTAAGTTCATGCGTTATTTCACCTTTTGACTGTTAAATAATTGAACTGAAGTAGGTATGTTTGCTTCAGCTTTGTATGTATACATATTTATTGTATAAATTAAAAAAGTAACTCCCTCAACTCTATTCAGAAAGATATTAATTTCCATAAAGATATTGAAAGGTTTAAGTAGAATTTACAATAGAAAGAGGAATGGAACATCAGGAATTAGTAGAATTGTATATGGGGTAGATAGGGAGCAGTGGGACTTACTGTATTTTAAAATACAATGCTAGCTGCTAGTTGTATGGCAAGAAAGTTATTACTGTTAATAATAAATGACAATAATACACCAGCAGTGACTGCAGTTCTCACAAAAAGCCTGTTTGTTTGTTTTTTTGTTAGCCTAATGATGTAGGAGACAAAATATTATTTATTCTAGTTTTGCAATTGACTTCTCCATTGTACTGGTAATGTCTCTAAAAGATTTTATGATTACTCGTGATAACTAAAAGACACCAACATATAACTAAAGCAGTGGATGACTCAGACACATTTTACAGTAGAATGTTTTTGAGGTAGCTTTGTTTTGCTTTTGATACTGTTAAAATGAGTTTGTTTTCTTCGAGCACATTCCAGGTGGTCTAAATACAGAAGAGAGTCTCTGAAGGAAGCCAGCATTAAACTGTCTCTGCTTTGTATAGTTTTAAATTCTCAAATTAACTGTCTGATTTTGCAATTTTTCTCTCTGCTCAGTGAGGGTAAGTAATTCTGTGCTTTAAAATATTATGTTCAAAACTGTCCCTGCTATTAATAATTGCAAGCACTTACCCAACAATTATTTGTGTAATTATTTATATTTTTTAAATAAGAGGTCTCTCTGTTGAATGAGCACTTATGAAATAGTTTTCCATTATTAGAATTAATTAAACATCAAAATACAGTCAGTATGTACCGTCAAAGAATCAGTGTCCTTTTTAACTTCCATAAAGTCTCATGCTCAAAGCTAAGATTTATGTAGAATTTCATTTATAAATATATCTATAATCACTGTTTTTCTACCTTCAAACTGTGCATAAGGCTTCAGACTGCATTATTTTACACCCACACATTACAGCTGCCTTAGTTCTCCTATCTCTTTTTTATTCTCTTCTTACCTTTAATTAAAATGCATTAAAGAAAGACAAAAAGAAACAAATGGTAGTAGAAAGTAGCATTTAAATGGAAGCAACTGCTGTAAATGTTCTGTTTGGGAAATATATGGCATGGTGTGCAGCTTTGTGAGGCGTCAAAGAGTACGCACAAGATAAGATAAGTATTATTTATTATGATGTTGGATAGAGTGAAAAGGACTATTCCTGTGATCTGACTTCCAGACGGAACTTCTCAGACTATGGGCTAAGTTGTCTCCTAAGTTTTTCACTTTTTGAAATCATTTGTGCTTTCATAAAACATAAAAATGCATATAACATTGTGTTGGTTTTCTATTGCTGCTGTAAACAATTGCCACAAAATTAGTGGCTTAAGTCATATGAATTTATTATCTTCGAGAGCTCAGAAGTCTGAAATGTGTCCCTGGGCTAAAGTCAAGGTGTCAAAAGAGCTTTGTTCCTTTCTGGAGGCTCTAGGGGTAATCTGTTCTTTTGCCTTTCCCAGTTTCTAGAAGTCGCCCTTATTCCTTGGCTCATAGCTACCTTTGATCTTCAAAGCCAGCAATGGCCAGTCAAGTCTTCTTCAAATCCTATCACTCTGACACTGACTCTTCTGCCTTCATCTTCTGCACTTAAAGACCTTGGTAATCACATTGGGCCCACCTGGATAATCCAAAATAGTCTATCTTTTTTTTTTTTTTTCTGCTATAGTTCATAGTCTATCTTAAAATCAGTAGATTCAAATTTAATTTCATCTGCAACCTTAATTCCCATTTGCCATATAATTCAACATATTCAAAAGCTGCAGGGATTAGGACAGGGACTTTTTTTAGAGGCCATTATTCTGCCAACCACAAAAATACGAGTACCCCACTCTAATACAATATCTAAATTAGATATTTAGCAGTCAAACATTTTTACTCAGAGATGTAGACATATTTAGAGATCTATAAATGATGCATATCTGAGCACATATACGATCTATGGCATATAAATGAATCTCACTCTTTATAATAGATGTATAAGAATATTGACCTTTAACACAGCACGTCATGTGTTATATACACAAGAGTAAACATAAGCCCTTCTGCCTCAGTGCCCTGGTTTTTGCCTTACTCCAACCTACTTTTTCTAATGAGGGGTTGACCGACCAGCAACCTCTCCTCCAAAAAACAAAGGTATGCTATCACATTTGTATAAACACAAATCCACTTACAGGCACACACCCGCACATCAGATCAGGTTTCTGAATCAATCTTGTCTGAGGGAGGGAAAGCTTTTTCATCCTGATTTCCTGTTTCAGCTTTTAGTTGCTGTTGCTAAATGCACTCCCGTGTTGTTTTCGGACTGAAGCCATTCTAATCCCAATGATGCCTAATTCTGTTAAGCAGGTATAATACCTGCATTTCAAAGTCAGAGTACCCTATTGCCCTCAACATGGGAATACACCATCCCTGTGGTTCATATCCAATTGTAGGTTCACATTGTGAGGATTTTATACCTTCATCAGCCTCTGCAGTGGGATTTGATGGACTCTTCCAGGCTTGAAGTTTCCTTACATCTTTTTCTGGGAGCTAGAATCATGCATTCCTGTCCCTGAACTTAGAAACTGAGTCTCTATTTCCTATGAATACAACTCTCTAATGCGAAAGACTGGTTTGAATTATAAAATACCACCAAGGAGACACTTTACCTGGCCTTCCTTCTGAGGACCACAGGTCCGAATTTCTACTTAAGAGGGTCTTGGAAATGGCAGACTGATAGGAAAGGGGACCTTAGGAACCTTTGATGTTGAATTTGTCTAATAAGCACATTGCTTTTATTTGTATTACTTGGAATGACTTTGGAAAGAGGGCAAAGACCTCAGACAGAGTCCCCTTCCCTATTCATATCTCTGCCATTTTACACTATCATAAACCCCAGGTGCCAACGGTTGGACTAAACTGTCCTTTGTTTCTTTTGGTCCATCAAAAATTCATGGTGAATACCTTATCTCTTAGACTTTAGAGCATTGTAACAATATTGAGAATTGTTTTTCAATTGAGATATAATTGGCATACAACACTATATTAATTTCAGGTGTACAACATAATGATTTGATATTTGTATATATTGTGAAATGATCACAACAATAAGGATAGTTAATCTCACCCATATTGAAAATCTTGATTACAAAAATAATTTATGAATTTTATATGTACTAAGAAGCTATCTTCACACTTGACCTATGATAGCTTGTTCAAGCCTCACAAAACCCCATGAGATATGTACTATTTGCATCTGTATTTTACAGATGACTAAACTGAGATTTAAAATGATGATTATGTGATTTGCCCAAATTCGCCAATTAATTTTGCTGAGCAATTCATGTTTGAAATCTGATTATCAAATTCTGATAATTTGAAATCTTTGATTCTCAAATCAAAGTGTTTGAAATCTGATTATCAAATTCTGGAGCCCAAGTTCTAAATTGCTATGCAATACTGTCTTCTGTGCAATCTAAAATACAGTACCATGGGAATTATCCAGAGACAATTCCATGAGTCATAATATGTGGCAGTAACTGGATTATTCAGAGAAACACAATGTGTACAAAAAGGAGCTTTAAAAGAGCGTTTGTCTCAAGCCCAGGAATGAGCACTAGGTCATGATGAGTATGGCTGGAGACAATCATTTTATCTCTCTTTCTGGGCTTCTTTCTGGGAACAGGGGGAATCAACCTCTTGATATTTGAAGTGCTCTTGCGTATTACTATCTTATAATATGATAAATCCTTTTGTCCCTTTTATAAATGTAGTTGCTTTGTTGTTGTTGTTGTTGTTTGAGAACATAAGATGTCTCCAAACAGAGTAGCTGTGATCATGAAACATTAAACCTCTAGTCTTCCTAGTATTGTATTGGATGTGTTCTTCTTGTGGCTACCATACTACTTTGGTAGAACTAACCAGACTAAGGATATCTATGTTTATATGTGTGTGGTATGTGGCTGATAAGACTGATTTTGTCTTTGGCTCACGGACATCTGTTTTGGAATCTTAAAACAATATCTCATATGTTGATTCTAGGAAGATCCTAGAATCCTTACTACATTTTGGGTACATTGGTTTTAGAATATAAGATCTCACATAGTCAAATGAATTTCTAGCATGGCTACTGAGAAGAAAGAGCATATTTATTACACAATGAATTGTGTTCTATTGATAACGGAAAAGGTGGTACACTGGAAGAATTCACTCTTCTTAAATAGCATGCTCACCCTAAAACAGCTGAAGAAAGTTGAATTTTTTCAGCAGCTAAATTAAAACAGTGCTTGGTACATAGCAAATTCTCAAGAATTATTTGTTGAATGAATGAGTAAACGAACTCTGCCTCTTCATCAATTACTGGCTGCTCTTCTACCTGGCTCTTGTGTCATGCTTTAGCCAATCTCTATAGTCTACCAGTAAGTCTTCACGGGCAAGTGCTTAATAAAGGGAAGGATTAGTATTTTGTACTTTCAGCCCTCATAGCTTTGATTTTTTCACCTGTATAATGAAGGTAATAAAGATTTTGTTAGTTATCTACTGCTGTGTAATAAATGACACCAAAATTTAGTGGCTTAAAACAATAAAAATATATTATTTCACATACTTTTTCTGGATCAGGAATCTGGCAGTGGTATAACTGGGTTACTAGAAGTAGGGTCTACTAGTCAAATCTCTCATGAGATTGCAGTCAAGAAATTAGTTAGAACTGCAGTCATCTGAAGGCTTAACTGGGGCTGAAGAATTGCTTCTGGGGTGACTCACTCACATTCTTGGCATATTAGTGTAGGTTGTTGACAAGAAGCCATAGTTCTCCCATATGTGGTCCTCTTCATAGAACTGCCTGAGTGTCCGAATGACATTATACCCAGCTTTCCTTAGAGAGTGATTCAAGAGTAAGGCAGAAGCCATGTGGCTTGTATGATCTAGCCTTGGAAGTCACACATGTCATTTCTACAACATCTATTAGTTATACGCGTCAGCCTTATTCACTGTGAGATGGGACCACACAAAGGCACAAATACCAGGAGGCGAGGATCACCGGGGATCATTATCTTCCAGTTTGACTACCAGAAGATACTCAGTAAGATGGTGATGGATATTTAAATAAATTGTATATGCAAAGTACCGGACATGGTACCAAGCACATAGTAGGCAATGAGAAAATGTCAGTTTCACTTGATTGTTCAGGTTTTGTTGAGCTTTTATCATAGTTGTAGAAGATTATCTCAGTGCTCTCTGTAGAAGTCTGTGTTTATTGATGGAATTCATATATCTTTCTCATTCACTCATTCACTCAAGTGTGCTGCCCTCAGATACTGTGGAACTATGACAACCTTCCCTACCTAAAGTACAGATTCTTATCGCCATCCACGTAGTGAAATAATGACCTCAATATCAGTGTCCTATCACTGTGGTATCAGAATGAGTTCTTTGTTGGCATCCGTGCAATGATAGTATCTCCTGGATTTCCAGAGCACACCTGGGGGTCTCTCCATGGTAAATAAGTTAGACACATTCTCCAACCCACTTTGACATTGACCCTTTCAATGTCACCTTCCCACACACAGAAATAAATCTATTATGCCCTCAGCTTGGGTATAGCAGAAGCTTTGTGCTACAGACCATGCAGGTGGCACATAGTGAGACCACCCTGGGCATAACTCATACAGAGCTGTGCAAAACTAAAAGAGATAAGGAAGCGGATGAGAACAAGTCTGGGACAGAAGTCTAAAGACCAAGCTGGGAACATAGGGGAAAAAAAATCTTTCTAAAATGAAACTTTATCAAACCTGAGATCAATATGCAGGAAAAGAAGAAATTCTATAAACCTCATTCTTCTTGATTTTTTTTTTCAAATTATAAGCTTTTATGAGGCACTTTCCTATGAGCATTATTTTGCACATTTGAAGAAATTAAGTGTTCCCTGAAGCCGGCACATGTTCAATTCTATATCACCAGCAAGGGCACCAGAGAAGTAAAGACCTCACTCTAGGAAGTTAGCAGAAGATTAAACTTCATCCAGACTGTTGGGAGAAGCTGGTACACTGAGTCAATACCAAGTACCAGGTTTAATTTGATGGTTTCCATGCACGATCAAAGTTGTGATTTTCTTAACTGTAGAGATATTGCCCCCTCTGCTTTCTTTATGGGTTCCCTGTAGAGTGTATGTTATGCTCTGATATTCTGAATTGATCATGCAGGTTCTATTTCAAGAGTGATAATAAACCTAGTGAAAAGCTGGGGTTAGCAAAGGTGACTATTAACATTTCTTATACTATGGTCAATTTATTTTGCCTTGTGGCACAAACTGATTCCTACTATGATCTGCTGATAACATCCATTTAAATATCCCCTACGGATGAAGAATATAGACATGACAGGGAAGTTGTTGTCTGAATGTTTGCAGGGAAAGTTGAAAGGTGTCATCCCTCATTATGTCTAGATTATTATTACAAATTTTGCCATTAAGTAATTCATAGATTTAAAAAAACACCTTTTATTATCAGCCATGTAGGAAGTAACACATAAAGAATATCATATTTCTCATTTACTTGTAAAGGCAAAGATCAAATGTGCTAAAAAATCTGAAACAATTTTAAGATTAAAATGATTCTTGCCAAAAGAACTTAAGTTTTGGAATTAGATAAATCAGATTTACTGTCCTCTTGAGCAAGTAACTTAATTTCAGTCTCATTCTATCTAAGGATATATAAGAAAGAAGAAAGAAGATCTAAGGATATATAAGACTGTTATAAGTTACGTGATATAAGAATCATGTCTTGTTAAGTGTCAAGCATCATTAGTCATTATACACATGGTTTTAAGTTTCCAAAATTAGGATTAAAAAGGTACCCAAAAAGGACCAAGAGGAACATGACACACTATCATAACTTGTACTTAGAGTTACTTAGAAATCACTATCTAAAGGGAACTTTGATTTTTATGGGTTGAGAATAAGTATGCATCTAGATAGCTTAGAGCAACATTGAAAAAGTGGACATATGTAGTATCAGTACACTTTTTTCTCCAAGTAGAAAACCAAATCTCTTATTTCTTCACAGTATGCTCTTATGAAGAAGAGAAATAATTTTAAGGGGAGTTCCAGCCAAGATGGTGGAGTAGGTAAATGCTTTGCATACCTTCTTTCACAACCACATCAAAATTACAAGTAAACTATAAAATGATCATCACTGAGAATCACCTGAACTCTTGCTAAACCAAAGCCCTACAAAGGACACACAGAAGAAGCAAACTCGAGACTGGTTGGAGGGGCAGAGATGAGGAACAGATTGGTCCCATACCCGTGTATGACCAGTAAAATTCAAGAGAGATATCTTGGCTGCAGAGGTCCTCCCTGAAGGAACAAGGGGTCCCAGTGCCACACTAGGCTCTCCAGCTCTTGTTTCCAATGCCAGAAAGAGAAATCCCCATAATTTCTGGTTGTGACAACTAGCAAAGATTGTGGCTGAGTGAGACAGTGGGTGGCCTGGAGTCCCTGGTGTTCCTGTTAAAGGGACAAAGCACAGACCTACTCACTGAAGGAGTCACTGTCTCTGAGCTCCAGTGCTGGGACAGCAGCTGGAGAAGCAACAGGGACATACGGGGTAGAGGGGACTGAGTTATCTGGCTTCAGGATGAGGGTAGAGCGGCAGCTTTCTCCCAGATGGAAGAGCTGGTGGAAGCCATTGTTTCTTTGTTGAGCCCTCCCCATTCCCAGCATGCAGATGCATGCAGCTGGCTAACACCATTTATTTGCCATGCCCTGGTGATTCTGAAGCACTCGCCCCACCCAAATTTCAGGCATGCGCAAGCCACTTCGAGTGGCTTTTTAATACAAACCTCCTGCCTTAGGCTCATCCAGCTGACTTTCCTACGGTCTCTCAAAGGTTTGCAGAATCCAAACAAGCAACATCTGGCTTAAGCATGTCCTGTACCTCTGGCTGAGCAGCACTAAGCCCAGCACTAGTAAAAGCCAGCCTTGATTAATGGCGTGGCATCTTAAGGCACCTACAAGTAAGGTCCAGGAGATAGCAATATGCTGATTACTTTTTAGATCCTGCTGGGTGGCTCCAGGTGGGGCTGTGGCTGAAATTGACCTACAGTGGGTCCCCTCCCAAGTAGCCCTGGGGTGGGCATGCTCAGTAACCAGCTTCAGAATGAGCTGGAATATCACCCAGTCATCTCCATGGACAACACACGAACTTGGGCAGGCCCCAGAGCCCTCATGAGGCAGATCCTGCTTGTAGGGTCAGTCCTTATACCACAACTCCTTCACTATAGTCACAATCAGTCTTCACAAACAATGAGCCCAAGTATTAATCCCTCCCACTGAAGTGCAAATAGCAACCGAGACTCAACTACAGCAGGAGGGGAAACACAATCCACACAAGGGACACACCTGGAGTGTGCAGCTCATGTGACCAGGAAGACTGTGCCACTGAGCCTCACAGCACACCTACTACATAAGGCCACTCTACTAAGACCAAGAGGCATAGCAGCCCTACCTAATACATAGAAACAAACACAGGAAGGTAGTCAAAATGGAGAGACAAAGAAACAGGTCCTGAATAAAAGAATAGAACAAAACTCAAGGAAAAAGAACTAAACAAAATGGAGACAAGCAAGCTACCAGATGCAGAGTTCCAAACACTGGTTATAAGAATGCTCAATGATCACAGGGAGAACTTCAACAAAGAGATAGAAAACATAAAAATAGAGATAGAGAACATAAAAAAGAATAAGTCAGAAATACAGAATACAATAATGGAAATGAAGAATATATTACAGGGAATCGACAGTAGATTAGATGAAGCTAAGGATCGAATCAGCAATTCACAATACAAGATAGCAGGAAATACTGAATCAGAACAGCAAAAAGAAAGAAGAAGCAAAAAAAAAATGTTTAAAAAATGAGCCGACTTTAAGGGGCCTCTGGGACAACATCAAGTGTACCAACATTTGCAGAAGGAAAAGAGAGAGAGCAAGGAATTAAAAACCTGTTTTAGGAAATAATGACAGAAAATTTCTATAACCTGGAGAAGGAAATAGACATACAAGCCCAGGAAGTACAGAGAGTCCCAAACAAGATGAACCCAAAGAGACCAACACGAACACACATTATAATTAAAATGCCAAAGGTTAAAGACAAAGAAAATCTTAAAAGCAGCATGACAAAAGCAGGTAGTTATCTACAAGGGAGCTTCCATAAGACTATCAGTTGATTTCTCAACAGAAGCTTTGCAGGCCAGAGGGATTGGCAGAAAATAGTCAAAGTGATGAAAAGCAAGGACCTACAACCAATATTACTCTAGCCAGCAAATGTATCATTTAGAATTGAAGGACAGATAAAGAGCTTCCCAGACAAGAAAAAGTTAAAGGAGTGCATCACCACCAAACCAGTATTACAAGGAGCCTAAGAGGGACTTCTTTAAGACAAATAATAATAATAATAATAATAATAATAATAAATATGAATAATAAAATGTCAATAACTACATACCTATCAACAATTACTTTCAATGTAAATGAATTAAGTGTTCCAATCAAAAGATAGGGAGGCTGAATGGATAAGAAAACAAGAACCTTACATACGCTGCCTACAAGTGACTCACTTAGGATTGAAAGACACACTCGGACGGTGATGGAAAAAGATATTTCATGAAAATGGAAACAAACAAACAAGCAAAAAGCTGGGATAGTAATACTTATATCAGACAAAAAAGACTTTAAAACAAAGATTACACCAAACGACAAGAAGGACTTAGTAATACCACTTCTTGGCATTTATCTGAAAAACCCAAATGCTACTTCAAGGGGATGTGCTCATCCATATGTTCATTGCAGCATTATTTACAATAGCCAAGATATTAAGGCAACCTGGGTGTCCTTGAATGGATAAATGGATAAAGGCAAAGAGGTTAAGAGGTACAAATTGGTTGTTAAAAATTTGGGAGTGTGGGTATAGCATAAGGAATACAGTCAATAATATTGTAATAACTATGTATGGTGTCAGATGGGTACTAGACCTATTCGTGTGATAAGTGAGAGGGGGTAGGAGGCAGGGTGAAAAAGGTGAAGGGATTAAGAAATACAAATTGGTAGTTATAAAATGGCCCTGGGGATGTGAACTGATGCATAGGGAATATAATCAAACATATGGTAGTAACTATGTATATGCCAGGTCGGTGCTGATCAGGGGGATCTCTTTGTAAATTTTATAAATGTCTGGTCACTGTGCTGTACACCTGAAATTAATATAAAATAATGTTAAGTGTCAACTTTAATTGAAAATTTTAAAAGGGTGAAAAAGATAAAGGGGAATAAGAGGTTCAAAGTTCCAGGTATAAAACAAATAAGTCTTGGGGATGTAATGTACAGCGTAGAGAATATAGTCAATAATAATGTGATAGTGTCAGTGGTACAGTGTCAGATGGTACAGTGTCAGATGGTGCTGGACTTATCATGGTGATTACTTCTTTAGCGCAGGGAGTATAACCTATAACATGATAATACCTATGTATACTAGCAGGTGGGTACTGTTGATTAACTATAGTGTTTACCTGAAACTGATATAATATTGTGTGTTAACTATATTTTAATAAAGAAAAAGGATTTTTAAAATAATGTTGAAAAGACTCAAAACTCTAGAAAGTTCAGGAATGTGGTAATAATGGCCTCTCCCGGATGAGGGGAAAAAGTTAAATATTTTACTGAAAACTGAGGTGGATAATAGTTGTAAAAAGACTCAGGCTTCTGAACACTTAATTAGATTAAAAACATGAAAGACAGACCCATAGATATTTTTATTGAAAAATCTCTCTTGTGTTAAAGAAAATAATAAATATTCAAGGCTATTGCATATATATGTTGGGTTTGAAAAAAACTGATGTGTTTAATGTAAATTCTTAAAATAAAAGACATTCAAAGCATTGCATGCATCTCATTCATGGCATATATTTGTATTAAGCAGTAAATCAGAAGGCCTGCTTTGTTCATTATATAAAACATATAATTTAAGTAATAAATGAGTAAAAACTACTAATGGACTCAACTCAGTAAAATTTCCTTTTGTACTAATCCTTGGTAGTCAGTCTTCCTAAATTTGGTGTGTTTATCCATGCTCGGAAGAGGATAGAAAACCATGGCCTTCCTCATGGATCTGTCTGAGGACCCTGGCTGGCAGGGAGAGCTGGCCTGGGTTTGACTTCCCACTAGATTCGCTTGCTCAGCTCATTCCATAATATTCCCTTCTCCGTAGATTGTCTGTATTTTGTTGCCTGAAAAACTTTTTCTCTCTACATATAATATTTTATTCTAAAAAATAACTTTAGAGTGCAAAGGTAGTACGTTTGTTTTGAAGGAATGGCTGGGAATGGGGGTGGTGTAAGAGGCTGATTTTCAAAATGTTTACATAAACTAGAAAGAACATGTTTTCTTTTTAGAAAATGGTTTGACAACTTAAAAGTCTGGGTGCATGTGGATATATTTTATAAACTTGGTGTCAAGGCTGCTAGAAAGGCCAATTTTGTTGCCCTTGGTCTTGGGTACAGTAAGAATATACTTAGGATTTTTTATTGCTTGAAAATTTCACAGTTTTCTATGATTTAAGAATATAGATTCATCGATTTTTACATGAGTCAGGCCTGACTCTGCCACTTCCTATGTGACCTCAGACACCTTCCCTTCTACTCCCTAGTTTCCTCACCTGGGAAACGAAGTCATAATCGTAGCTATTCCTCATCTTGCCAGGATTGGGTTAGATTGGCTTGTGCAGTACAAAGCACAGTGATTGGGGCATACTCACTGCACAGAGCTTTTTTGTTTTTTCACTATTATTCTCAGTAGATGTTGGTTTTATTCAGTTCTTTCCTGAAGATCTCTGAGGGGTATTCTTGCCTTTTCAACAGCACATTTCTTCTGTGCAAACTGTTCTTCCAGGTATGTGTGGAAACCCAACAAATGAGATCTATGATTCCTAGAGCTCCCTTTCTAGATAGGGTAGAGATGCACAAAAAATAACTTTAAAACAACAGTATGGATGATAATCGTTGGAGCAGAGATATGAAATTGTTAACTTTAGGACTACTGGAGGAAGACGAGGCTGCATAATTTACAGGTCCAGCGCAAAATGAGTATGTGACGCCTCTTGTTCAAATTTCAGGGTGGCAACAGAAGAGAGCACTAAACCAAACACAGGCCATTTTTGAGCTTGGGGCCAAGTGCGACTCCATAGGTCACACACAGATGCAGCTGGTCCTCGCTGGATGAAAATATTCATTTCATGCAAGAAAATTGGAGAAGTTTTACTGTTGGAAGATGTAGGAGCTGAATCAGACCTCGAAAGATGGAAAGAACTTTGAAAATGGTTAGAACAGTTCAGGCAAAAGAGAAAACTTGTGTCAAGCTCCCATAAAGAAAATTTTTAATTGTTTTTAAGTGAGACTTATAGAGGCAAAGTGACTTGACAATCAGGGAGGGAAGGGAGTTGAGGAAATAGTAGGACTGATTTTGCATTTTCTACTAAAAAGAAGCACTAAAGGATTTTGAGCATAGAAATAAGATCAGATCAATTTAGAAAGATGTCTCTGATGGCAGAAAGACAGAAAGATTGATTTTATGAAGGAGATACAGGCAGCAGGAACTTTGTAGGTGAAAGTGACTTATTTCTTAACTAGGGAGTAGCAATGCTATTCTTTCCCTCTGTTTCTCTGTAGTCTGATGTATGCTTCCTCCCCACCCCGATCTGAAGCAATGGTCTGTTTCTGTTTTGAAGACATCTTCAATTATCCAATGAGCGCCAAAGAAAAACACAAAGGAATTTTAACCAGATTGTTTTTTTCTCTATAGACAGCTTTTCACAAACACCTCCATTCTCGTTATAGAAAGAGAGCTTCAAGATGCCCAAACTTGCATTAAAAACCTATCACCTTTTCTTGGCCTTTCAAACAAATTGTGTTCCCGAAACACCATGTCATTTTGTATTCCAGGCAATCTTTGAAGACAACATGGGTGAAACCCTTACCCTACTCATTGCTGAATAGAAGTGTAAGTCTGTGCACGGTCTGTGCATCTGTCTCTCGTCCTGACAAACTGTCTTCAACAGCACGAAGTTAAAAATCTTCTTTCTTCCTTTTCTGTTTTTCTCACAATAACAGCCTTAAGTCAGAGGTACATGTTCAGCTTCCTAACTTCCCAGCTCCTATCACATGGAGGGAGTTCCTTTTGTTCCCAAATTTATCATGCCTTAAAGAAACCTAAAAAGTGTAGAATGACAAGGATAGATTCTGCCATCCGCTGAAAATGGATACTGCACACAGAAAACTATTTCAGTATCTACAAGACACAGGGAAGGGAATTTTACCCATGTTGCAGATTCCAATGAAACAGGAGGAAAGAATGAATATATTTTAATGTCAACAAAACATGAAAACTAATTAAAATGTTTAAGGAGTAACTCTCCCTATGGTAAAAATTCAGATTTTCTTTCTTTTGCTCCTCCATTAAACATTTACCATCTCTGTTCATCTAGGCAAATGACTTTAGCCTCTCCAAGCCTTAACTGTGAAAGAACAGATGCTCGATAAGGTCCCTTCGGCATTAAAGCTTCACAATTAACATTCTCTGGCTGGGTGAGTCTATGTATCCACTGCCTACCTGTTGGAGTAAGATGGGAGGGTCTGCACTCTTGACCAATTTGTGCCCACGAAATGCACGTATCCTTGATTGTGGCACTTACGTCTCTAAATGTCTATCTTTCTCAGATGAGGGCTGTTATTCTTGTTCTTTTCTCCAGGATACTGTGCAGATTACAGACAATAATTAACATTCCTCTAACCATGCGTAACCAGTATAGGGTTGAGTCAGCAGCTGCCAGTCAAGCTTAATTAGATGGGGAGAGCGGCCTATTCAGAGGCATAGCTTCCAGGGCTCTAAGATGGGGCTGGTGGCCCCTTAAATTAGACTTTCTTCTGTAGGTCTATTTCATAATTATAACCAGGTTTTAAAATTGTTTCTCATTGTAGTTGCTTTTAAAAAATATGACCATTTGTATCTTTCATATATCTAATGTGCTATACACACACAAACACACACACACACACACACACACACACACACACACACACTAAAAGAATGTCTAATATTTGCACTGAAAAAATGTTTCCATTTGGAATATGCACCAATTAGGAGCTAAGCAGAGTGGCCCCTGGGAAATCTCTATTATCTAGAGTCTGGATTGCTACATCAAAATGTCATATTATACCAGATAGTGAATAATGTGGCAGGGAATCTCAGATGGCCCAGGAAGCAAAGCCTTTTCTAGTGACCACCGGTGAAGTGGGTGTGGGTGGTAAGAGTGTGAGTATGACAGCTGTAGGCGTTTGCTGGTTTCCTGGCAAAGTGTTATAGGGTAAAGATGAGCAGTTTCCTTAGAGCACTTTCCACTCAGTGACTTTTGGGAAATACCTCCAAGGAGATGTCAAGAATAACTTCTGTCACTGAACTACAGAAATGGAGCAAGAAGTTGCATTGTTACAGGACAAGAATACAGTAGCTAGATATTTAAAAATGCTAATAACAGTGATGCCAGTGATTCATTTTCTTTCAATTTTTCTGGTCATCATAATATGGGAATTCAGATATCTACTGATAAACAGTAATAATAGAACCACACCTAAATAATGTGCCTCACCGTCTACACTCACATGTTTTTGAAAAACCTCTAATGTATATTAAAAACAAGTCTCAAAGAGGTTTGCTCCTTTGCTCTAAGTCACTTAGAAAGAAGGGGAGTTAACAGATCCCATGCCTTAGACCATAAGAGTCTTGCTGCTTGCGTTATACACTTTATCACGCAAGTAAGGGTGGTTTTCCTAGAGGACAAGTCCATTTTCCTTTAACTACTCACCTTGATGTTTCTGTATTATTCTTCTTAAAAATGGCATATGTCAGTTTTAATATGTTTTAATTGAAATATTATGCACATGTATGAACACAATGGAGAGAAATTTCTCTCTTGCTTCTACTCTTTGGAATTTCCCTTGAAGAAGATAATAATTACATTTGGACTTTTAATTATTTTCATCTTCTTTCATGTTGCCTGTTACTATTTCTAGTATGGCTATGTAATAACACACACACAAAAATGCAATCATTTTGTAATTCAAGAATTTGCAGCAGAGGGATAAAATGGTTCAATCCAAAGAGTCACTAATGTTTGGTGAACTAAGCAAAATGCACAAAACATAAGTCACGATTTTTAATTTCAACTCCATTACCAGTTCAACATGGCAATCATTTTTTTTTTAACTAAAATCAGTGGACAATTTTGAATTGAAAAGCATCAAGCATTCTTAAGTTTTGTTTTTCGTTGTGTTGTTTTTCTCATATGGTTGTAGACCTGTGCACTCCTATTTTGGAAGAAGCTACTACATATGGGCATCTTATTTCTCATTTGAAAAGCCTGAGCTGCTTTGAGTGCTTCCCTCCTTTTACCTTTACCATCTTGCTGTAGAGGGTCATATTTCTCACAGTTAGTATCTTTCTTACAATTTGCTTCCAACTGAGTAGCTAGGCTGAGCCAAGTTCGAAGCATCTAACTAAACGCTGTGGGCATGAGAGGCTACAGATGTTGGCAGAGTCAGGAAAAGAATAGATTCCTCTTCATCGGCATGCTGCAGTTAATAGGTACTTCTTGGATTTCTTACTCCTATTCTGAGATAGCACTTTATAGTTCTTTTGATTTCATGAGCTGCTGCTGGGGCTCATTCAGTCTTAGTGTGAAGAGAGCTCAGAGACATGCACAAGTGTCCATAGTCAAATCCAAGAAGCAGAAAGACTTAGAAGAAACCATTATGAGTCCATCTGTTTGTTGTTGTTGATTTTTGTTGATTTTCTTTTTCCTTTTTTTTTTTTTTGGTCACTGTGGCAATGTTACACCAAAAATGGAAAAAAGAACAATTTAATTTATCAGTATTCCAAACATACAAAAGAGTTTCAGTGATAGGAACAGAACCTACTCAGTCCTGAGTCTATTATTTACTAATGCGGTGACCAGGACCAAATGCTGAAATCTCTCTGAACCAGTTTTTTTCTCTTGTAAAATGGAGAGTGACAAGAATTCCTCAGTAAGGCTCTATAATAATTACATAAAAAACACATGTAAAATATGGGGAACATATTAAAATTTGGGGATTTTATTGAGGTATCAAATATCATTAAACTTTTTAAAAAGTAACCACGTTAATAATTTTTATTTTTTATATAAATATGGCAGCTTTGACCTCATCTGAACAATTGCATAGTAATGCCATTACAAAATACCAGTACATGCTCTACAAAAATAGAATTAATGGTAAGCTTTCTATATAAATGGCATTTCTTCCCCTTTTAGATAATTTTTTTCTGTGGCTTAAATAATTTTTTTACTCTTGATGACATACATGAAACTGAGGTCAATTTTCATTTTGTCTAACAAAATCTGCAGAATACTTATGCACTACTTTGGTCAGTCAGTCAGATGTGTTTAAACGAACACAGTCTTAGTGTTTTGATGCCTGCTCTTGCCAGAAAACTCAGAACAGAAACAGCCCCAGGGGGAGATATTCAAATTAATATGTTTGTGTAGCTCCCATTACTGATCTGAGGTATATAAAATATGTATTAAAAGGTTTCCTAATACTCCACTCACCTTTTCATGACCTTTGCTCAACCAGTGTGCAACAGCTGGCTGCCCTAAGGCCCAAACACTTAAGCTGCATAAAGAAAGCAAATTTTTTTTTTTTTTTTTTTTTTTTGAGGAGGGTAAAGCAAGGTGTGGAACTCAGGCTCTTGGTAACCTGTGAACTATTCCAAGACTGTAGTACTCAGGAGGCAGTGCTCTTTCTCTCCTCTTAACTCCACAAGCACCAATGATAAGAACTTAATGAGAACTGCCTTTTTGTTACTGGAAAATGCTAGTGTGGATCAGAGAAGTGAGAAGTTCAGAGGAATCGTACTGGGTACGGGAATGGCTCTCTCTGACACAGGAATGATTCCGTAGGTTCTGACCCAGTGTGGGCTATGTGTTATTCTTTCTGTTGATGGGATCTGAGGGAGGACAAACGGGTCAGAATCAGATGAGGCACGGAAAAGCTTTATTTGTCTGTTGTGGCCTGTTACTGATCGGTGCAAAAGAGCTATTAACCACCACTCCGATGTGCAAGAAACACACACACACGCACACGCACACACACACAGCAAATAGTCTTGTACTGGATACTAAAATGACGTTTTCTACACACACCCATCTGAACAGAATTAATTAGTACTCTTCATTTTCACACATTTTAAAAGCTCAAACTTAGTTTAACTGATGAAAGTTCAATTTATTTCCCAAGCATATTTGAAAATTTGAATTCCTTATGCAGTAAGAGAATTTGTTTTCTACTCCTGTGAACATGAAAATAAAGAAAGGGGACAGGGGAAGAAGGGATTTTTGTAACCAAATAAAATTTTTAATGTCAATTTACTCTACTTTGCAGAGGTCTCAGGTTGGGGGAAAGTGGAATGTTGAAGGAAACGGGAGGAAAAGCAGAGACCATAAAGATGTTAGACTATAATATTTCAATCAAAGTAAAACATAATATTTGAAGGCTACAATATGTTGTCATATGACACCACAGTCAAAATCTTGTCAAGTTCTCCATATATCTCTATCTCAAAACCTACAAAACTTGAAAGTATAGAGAAAAATAATGTAGAAAAATGAAATTGATACCTAAAAACTATCTTCATTTTTAAAACCCCAGTTTTAGAGAAGACTACATGACTACAAATATACAAACATCTGGAATCCAGTGATTAAAAAAATATTTCTTATTTTAATCCAAATACACATCATCATGCAGTCATTTGAAAGTGTACATTGACAAAAACTCTGCAGCACAGACAGCATATTTCCTCTTTGGAAAATATGTTATTTTGTTCTTTATTTTAAGAGACTTAGGCTGCAGAACTGGTTTATGACCATGAGTTGGAAAAGCTCATCAAGATACAGCATTGTTACTACACCCAGGTCTGGCACAAAGCACAATGTTGAGATTATACCCTAAGATGAATAAAATTCTCTCAGCATTGCAGAGCTAAAACTTGAGAAACCTCACGCACTATTGAATGTATCGTTTCCATAGGCAAAGCATCATGACAGCTCTTCAAGTTGGGCCGATAGGTCCAGGATGTCTGGAGATGACGGGGAGCAGAACAGAGCAGACAGGGATCTCTGAGGGTTTGCTTCAAAAGCCCATCATGTAAAACACCCCCGACACAGGCATAAGATCCTTTTATGGATTTTAAGCAATGTCTCTATCTTCCTAAGTGCTTAGTTTACTACTGAAGAATGATTCGACTTCTGGAAGTAATTTAGTTAGTAAATAGGGGATGATGATCAGGATAAAGATAGTCTATAATTTGGGGTTAGACTTCACGGCCCAACATAGCAATTTCTCGGTAGCTTATAATTTTTGTTTCCAATCTTGAATTGGATAAAGTACAAGTATAAGAAAGCAAATGGCAATTTTTTCCTTACAACATCCTAAATATTTCATCTGGATTTGGGTACATTTTTGAATTGTCACTGTGTTAGGAAAGACAATATCTTAAATAATTTCTCTGTCTATATGCCTACTCATCAGATTGGCACAAAGAATCTCCATATTTTTCATATAATTTTATAAATTTATCACATGTATACTTATACATGCACATGCATGAATTATTTATATTTATGTATCAATCATATTGATTGTTGTAATATAATGTTTGAAGTTTAAATCTTTATATTTGAGCAGTATCACATTAAATATGAAAATGTTATATTACCCTAGTGTTTCAATTTTTGCTAAAGAGAATATAGAAAAAGTCAAGTCAATCTTTGATAGATACAATAGTGTTTTATTTATGAACACAAAGGGACTTCATAACATTAACAGAGGTTCAGAGGAAAAAAGGTTGTGTTAATACTACTCATATTCTTATCTAACTTACTGAAAATATTTTATCATGATAGTAAGTACCCCCACAGTTGTAAAGCAGCAAATGTTTGGAAAATGCTAAATTTAGCAATAATAATAACCCAAGAAATTATGTATTATTTGAGACTTGGAATTGAAATGAAATGTACGATTTATAACAACCACCTGCAAATTTGCAAAACCACCACACAATCGGAAAATATGATTAACTATCTGAAAAGTATTTCAAAGATTAAAGGAAAAACTAAGGCAGGCATGTTCATTTCTAAGAAAACAAAGGTACAACCAAAATCTGTTTTATATGTCTGTATTATAGAATCAAACTGACCTTTTATTTTCAATACAATGTAAAGGCTTGTGAAAATTAATGACCATCATCCTGCTGTCCACCCCCCCAAACACACACACACACACACACACACACACACACACACACACACACACACACGATATTTTTCCTCAGGAAATGCATGGAGTTGAGAAGATTTTTCTTAATTGCTGTGAAGAAACTAAAACATTAGAAACCATAGTCTCTCTCCATTTATGTGTAAACTCTTACATTTTGTGAAGTTAGCAGTTTTGTTAATCAAGTCATCAGCATAATGAAACAGTTGGTTTATTGAGCACTTCGGGTAATGGAGCAGTCATTACTGTACCAGGGAAGGAGTGCGCAGATTACAGATACCCATTAGTGTATATATTTGAGAAAAACAGGGGTTTTTTTTAGTTATAATTTTTCAATGGAAAATGTAGTATCAAATGTAATCATAAAAGTATTACTTGGTATTGGAAGGAAACAAAATTTCCTAAAAATAATGCTGTGTATTTCAGGAAGAACTCTGTCTAACCAAGATAATTTCTACAGTCTTTAATGAAGGAAGCTTAACATTTCCCTTGATAATTATCCCTAAAGTCTAATAATAGCTCTATTCAAGAGCTTTTGTTATATGTAATAAAATAGTTACTCCAGTTTTCACCAGTTCTCCCAGAAAAGAAATAATTGATTCCTATTCTTCAAATGCCTTAAAAGGCTTTCAGGTAAATGTTTCTGTCTCATGACAATTGTGAAGATAATCTGTGACCATGGCCTGGTCTCCACACACTTCAAAAGGGTCACGTTTGTTAGTCTATTGCGGTGGGGAAGGGAGAAGAATCCCATATAAATTGCTAATCATGATCAAATCAGTTACATGTAACATGAAACAATTTGACAGATGATAAATGGACTGCATATCATCCAGTTGTTTGGATTATATCATTACACCAATGTATACAGAATTATTACCAAATATTTTGTATTACTCCCTATTGACAGAGGACCATTTAAACCTTGTGGTTTCAAGGGCAATAAGATGTTATTTTGCTCAAAGTTCTAACAGACACCTGAATCTTGTCACGGCCAAGCCATCCCTTCTCTGATGGGATACTTAAGTGTTATAAAAGAAAGGGAAGTCAAAATGCCATTATATTATTATTAACTAGAGTAAACCACAAAGCCCAGTTACTTGATAAAGTGATCTGAGCAAGTGGCTTAAACTAGATTCAAGAGGAATCCATTCTTCTCCCACCAGATGGTCACAAGAAACTAAAGCAGCCAGTGTTCACATGTAAAGAAAAGAAGAGAAAAAACATAACTATCTGATAGCTTTCTTGTCCAGCAAGCTCCACAGAGTAGGAAGCCAATGAGACAACCTGTTTAATAAGTAAATGCGGCCAATCGGGTGTTCTCTAAACCTAAACCAATCAAGTTAGTATTCTGTCCACTTGTTGAACAAAGAAAGTAATGGTTAGAGGGCCAGGAACCTCACCTCCTCTCTTGCAGGACTACAGGGTTTTGGAGAATTCAGGTCTATTTTCCTACCTTGCAAAGGCAGACAGCGGCACCGGCTCCCCTCCACAGCCCAGGTTTCACATGTCTTCTCTGCATCAACTAAAGGGGGAATCAGGAAACTCCAGGCAAGGACTTCCACCCACCTGGGGAAGACCCCAACAAGGAACCTCTGGGGCAACAATCTATAGTTAGACTTCTTTGTTCTGTAGGCAGAAGTTCTACTAAATATAACAACTTCAACATTATTTCTTAGTGCTGTCCACTGGGCTGCATGTTGCTTGGGGGTAAAAAAGGGCTAATTTTTTTCCAGATTATTTTCTAGCTTTATTTAAGTACGTATAATTGACAAATAAAACTGTAAGATAAAGTGTACGCCATGATGGTTTGATATACATATACATTGTGAGAGGATCCTCCCCTTCTAGTTAATTATCTCATCCATCACTTCACATATTTATCTTTTTTTGTGAGAATATTTAAGTTCCACTCTCTTAGCAAATTTCAATTATACAATGTTATAATTATAGTCATCATGTATCCATCAACACATAAATTGACAACGATGTGGTATATACATATAATTGAATATTACTCAGCCATGAGAAAGAATGAAATCCTGATATTTGTGACAACATGGGTGGATCTTAAGGGCATTACACAAATGAAATAAGCCAGATAAGGAAAGATAAATACTGCATGGTATCATTTATATGCAGAATCTAATAAAAAAAAAAAAAGTCAAACTCATAGAAACAGAGAGTAGAAAATTTGTTGCCAGGGGCTGGGGTGGAGAAAATAGAGAGAGGTTAAAAAAGGATACAAACTTTTAGCTATCAAATGAATAAAGTCTGAGGATCTAATGTATGACAAAGAAAGTCTATTCTTACTATTATCTGTATGTCTATCAATAAATGTTTGATGAGTGAATGGAGCAGTGAGCTACACAATGAATTGTTGAGGTGAGAGTTATTTGAAGAAAGATATACAACCAAATACATTAAACAACAATTATTCATTATGATTTGTTGTTGAAATATAATGAAACAACTACTTGCTTATTTTATTAACTACACGTACATACATGTCCACTATTCAACCCAGTGTCATGAAGTAATATGAGAAGATGCAAAAGAAAAGCATCTATCAAGTAGAATTCCAAGGGGATCTGAATCGTACTAAGATTTTTTGTTTTTTAAGTTTCCAAGCTATAGGATAAGTCTAAATAATTAAAGGAATGATATTAAGAAGAGACATCAAGGCTTCCATCCTTAACGTGGATGCTGCAGAAATATATTGCCATTCAACAAAATGTAAAAAGCACCATATTTCAGGCATGGTTCTGGACATAAAGGGTTGTGACATAAAGAAAGTATGCCTCTTGGCCTCATGGAAATTCCATTTTAGCAAAGTGTGCAAACATCAGGTAGAATAGTCTATGGGAATGTGGGAAGGAAGTACTTGTTTTATGCAGCTAGATAACCAATTTGAGGGAGCATTTTTATAAGATCCTAAGGATGATTAGGGTATTTCTCTATTTGACCTTTGGTTAGAGAGAGATGGGTATCAGGCAAAGCTGGGTTAACTGTAGAAATAGGTGTGGGGGCAGCTAGGGGGAAACAACATAAAGATTATAGTGTAATGGAAGCATGAAAGTACGTGGTGTTTTCTGAAGACTTAGTTCTCTAGTGGTTAAAGCAGATTGTGCAGATTTAAAAGAAGGGTAAGTATCTGCAGAGGAAAGAGTAGTGGGAAATAAGACTGTAAGGTAGATTTGAGACAGACTGTAAATATTCTTGGCTGCCATGTTAAGGACTTTGGACTGTTAACTCTTCAATGCTACTCTATGATTACTTTCTACTTCCAGATCAATATTCTTTGCCATTCTCCC
Source organism: Rhinolophus ferrumequinum (assembly GCF_004115265.2). NCBI lineage: Eukaryota > Metazoa > Chordata > Mammalia > Chiroptera > Rhinolophidae > Rhinolophus > Rhinolophus ferrumequinum. The sequence goes on from NC_046287.1 coordinate 75,334,785, forward strand.
CAGGAACCTTGTTCCCAACCCTTTGCTTCTTCTCTGGGATCATGTTTAATGAGATATCTCCTTTATCAAAAATCTTTCCTTTTTTCATATGTTTCCTCTTTCGTGTTTAAACAGCCAATATCTTGCAAAATATTTTTTAAAAATTAAAACTTTTCAGTGACCCTACCAATCACGATGCTCTCTCTTTCCTAACGTTCACTTCGTGAAGATTGATCCATGTCCAGTATAATTGCTTCTTCTCCTCTCTTCATTCCTAATTCCACTGCAGTTGAGATTCTTCTCCACCATTACACCTTCTCTGTTCAGACAAACATAATCACTGAAACTGTTGTTACCAATTCTAGGGGACACTTTTGTATTCTTATCTCAGTGGGGTCTTGTGTTGCGTATGTTAGTATCACAAAAGTCCTCTGTAGTTTCTACTACCTTGGTATCATTCAAGTTCACTTACCTTTTTTACTATTTATTCTCAGTCTCAAAAGTAGACTACTCCTCTGTCTGCCATTTCATGTTGATATTCTTTAGGAATCACCCTTGTTCCACTTTTCTTCTAATTCTATACACTTTGCATGAGGAATTTCATGTTTACTCATGGTTTGAACTGACAAACATACACACACACACACATATATACACACACACAGTGGGTGCCAAAAAATGCATACACATTTTAAGAAAGACAAAAACTGTATTAAAATTTTAATATTCAATATATATCAATAACAAAAGATGAATACAAGTCATGTTTGACTTCTGCAGTTACAAGAGGTGCTCAAAGTGGTTGCCATCGGCATAATTTTAGTACAGTTTTTTTCCTTTCTTAAAATGTATATACATTTTTTGGCACCCTCTATGTATTTATATATAATGATTCTGAAATCTGTCTCTTTGGCTTGGTCTTTCCAAGTTTTTAGATTTCTCCACCAAACTCTCATCTATACACATCTACTTGAATATACTGCAATACTTCAAACTCCAAAAATCCAAGAAATAATATAATAACCTCTACCAAACCTACTTCTTTACTTGTATTCTCTAATTTCGGCTCATGGCAATACTATTCATGTCATTAAAGAAAACTATCATTATACCAGACTGCTTCATCTTTCTTATTACACTCTCCCTCAGAAAATTAATCACAAAATTCTGGTGATTTTACTGCTAAATATTTCTTAATTTTATTCTTTCCTCTACACAAGTACCAGTCTCATCATATGTTGCTTGCACAACTGCAATTAACTTCCACTCAATATCTTTGCCCCAAGTCTTATTTCAAATTTTTTTGACTCTTTGTCCAACTACAAGAGTGAACAATCTTAAATATGGCTATAAACTTCCCTGAACCTATCATTGGCACTCCATTACTCAAGAGATACGACCAAGCTCTATCTCATGGTATATGCTTGCTTGTTTAAGACCATCCAAAGATTCCTCATTGGACTTGAAATAAAATTCACAATTCATTAAGACCTGCACGATCTTGCTAGGAACGTTCCTCCTTATCTTTTCAATCTCATTTTTACCTACTCTGCAATCCTTGCTTGCTATATCCACATTGTTTTTGTTTTGTTTTGTTTTTTCCAGTTCTTCAGAGAAGCCAAATTCTTTTCTACCTCAGGCCCTTTGCAATAGGACTCTTTTTTCTAACTTAGTATGTGTTAGTTTCTTCTCGTATTTCAATGAGACCTGCTCAGAAAAGCCATCGCATTTCAAGTATGTCTATCCTCTCACTTTCTATATCTACTATCTGTGTTTTCTTTCATAGAACTCATCAGAACTTACACTAATTTTATGTATTTGATTCTTAACTTGTGGATTGTGAGCTCCAAGAGAGCTGGGAGAACTTTTTCACAGGTTCATTCTGTAACCTCAGCAGAATACCTGGCATAAAGTAAGCATTCAATCAATGGTTGTTGAATGACTGTGCGGTATATGTGATCTTCATGATACCTCATTTCTAATTCCTTCTCCATCCTTCTGAACCTCTACTTCCTACTTCATATTTTATGTTTTCATAATATTGAATTCCTTGTAGTTATTGAGGAACCCTATGCTATACCCTTTGATACCTTTTCTCCTGCTCCTATGTCTGCCTGAATAATCATCTTTGCTTCCCTTCCTTCTGAACCTGGATGACTTATTAAGCCTCAACTTAAACATCACCCGTCCAAGAAAACTTCTTGAATACCTAGGCTAGGCAAAGATGGCCTCCACTGAGCTGCAATACACTCTGTTCCCTCTGCAACAAAACTTTCCATACTATATTGGAATGATCTGTTTTTTATTGACTCTCCATGTGAATAAATTTGTATTACACATTTGTATTCTTTTAGGGGAAGGCCCATATCTTACTCCACATTGTATCCTATTTCCAAGTAACATGCCTAACAAATAGATAATTTTTGGATGACCGTATTTTTGAATTTTATCCTTCAGGTAACAGGGACTTCAAGAGCATTAAAAATGAAAGTGACATGGTCAGTTCTGTGCTTTTGAATAATCCTTATCAGCTGGATTATAATAGGCAGAGCCTATTAAAGCCTAATAAGATGAGACGTCACAATCAGACAAGCAAGAGATGCTGAACTAGGGCAATGGCCAGTCAATCACATTAAGAATCAGTAAGGGGTAGAGAAAATAGGGACGGGTTGGTAAAAGAATATAAATTTTCAGTTGAATAAGGTCTGAGGATCTAATATATAACATAATGATTATAGTTGATAACACTGTATTGTATAATTTGAAATTTGCTAAGACAATAGAACTCAAATGTCCACACCATAAAAAAGGGGGTGGGGGTCGGGAAAATGGGTAAATATGTGTGGTAATGGATGTGTTAAAGAATTCAATTGGGAATTCTTTCACAATGTACAAGTATATCATATTTAAAGTACACTTTCAATATTTTACAATTTTGTCAATTATTCCTCAGTAAAGCTTTAAAAAAATACAATCAATAAGACTAGAAGGCCAGTTTGAAATGGTAATGACAGGGAAGGTGAACCAAAAATGGAGGACTCTAAGATCGCCACGTTTTCTGATTTGATTAACTGAGTGGACAGTATATCCATCTATAATATGCAAAATGAGATATAATGGGGCTGCTAATGCGCAATTCAGTCTTCATAACCTTTGAATTCCAGCAACCTCTCTGGTAAGTCAAAAATGTTTTGGTCTGTGCAGTCTCATTTTTGCATTAGCTAATGTTGATTTTCCTTATTTGTGCATTCTGGAATACTTACCAATAGTATGAAATGAGAATTTAAGTACCTTTCATATTTTTCTACCTACAAGTCCATTAGTCTTTCACATTTATTTCATGTAATTTAGAGTGCAACCACTATAGGAGAGGATAATATTTTATATTTTACTTTCCTAAAAGATAGTACACTCTCTTAATAATCAATTCTGCACACTTACTTCAATTGTGAGTACTGATTTTCAAATTTTATGAACCCTACTCTTGACATCCACATAATTCTACATAATTTTCAATTGCTTTCAATTTCATCATTTAGTTGAGCTTCATTCCAGTGATTAAACAATGGGTTTTGAGAAAATCAGAATAACAAATATAAAATTCAAAGCATTATGCTAATATAATTTTTCCTTTGTGGAAACTTGGACATACACCAAAAGGGGGAAAAGTCTAATAAAACATTTTATTTAAAGAGGAAAAAAAATCTCAAAATTCATCAAAACATTTGAAATGCTATTCCATATTAAACTAATTCTATTTACATTAGAATCAAATTTTCAAAGGAGTATTTCATGAAGATGAAATTTCAGGGTGTAATCAATGAAGATTTCCTGAGTGTGTTGATATATTGAAATATAGTATAATGAGTAAGAGCACAGGACCTAAAGTCAGAGAGGCTTGCCCAAATATTTCCTTTCTGGCAAGTTTCTTAACTTCTCTGTGCTTCATTTTCTCAAATTGTAAAATGAGTAAAATAATTGAATTGGTTAAGACTTTATAGCATGCAAGTTTTCGAAATGCAATTCAAATTAGTATAAGTGCAAAAAGGAACTTATTACCATGGGTTATTGAAAAGTGCTAAAGATGGTAAGTGCTGACTTATTCAAGCAGTATCCCTGTGCTCGGACAATGGCTCTTTCTCTCTTTCTTTCCATCACTCATGACTGCATTCCTAGGTTGGCTTCTTTCCCAGCCAGAAGCAGAGCCTAAATACATGGTGGCTCAGTTGCTAGCTTATTTTTTTTCTTTTTCTTTTTTCTTTCTTTTTTATTTTATTTTATTTTTTTGGTACCAAGAGCTATAGTGTTCTACCGTGTTTCCCCAAAAATAAGACCTAGCCCGACAATCAGCTCTAATGCATCTTTTGGAGAAAAATTAATATAAGATCCAGTATTATACTATATTATATTATATTATATTATATTATATTATATTATATTATAATATACCCAGTATTATATTACATTACATTACATTATATTATATTATGTCATATTATAAAGACCCAGTCTTATTTTATTATAAGTAAAATAAGTATAGTAAAATAAGACTATAAAATAAGACTATAAAATAAGACTATATAGTCTTATAGTAAAATAAGACCGGGTCTTATATTAATTTTTGCTCCAAAAGACGCATTAGTGCTGATTGTCCAGCTAGGTCTTATTTTCAGGGAAACACAGTATATAATTCTGGAACTGTCAGAGAAAAATATAGCAACTTTTGTACTCTTAAATTCCTGGAGAGGAACAATCAGCCACGGTTCAATTATGTGATGGGCCCTGACCCAGTCGTGTTCCAAGGAGGAGAACACTGATTGTCGAGGTCATGGGTCCAGCATTTGGCCCAAGTAGGCAAGATTAATTCCACCTGACCACAACGTTGCACTAGAATTTCTGAAGAATAAGGAATTTAAGAAGGGGATAACAGACAGGCAACAAAACAGTCTTTCACTGCAGTAATATATTTCAAGGTGGTTGAAATGGTAAATTAGATGACATATAAAGAAAAATAAAAGAATCAAAAATTCAGTAAAAGTGGCTTTATTGTTAATTATTTGAATATTAATAAAATCATAGACTATTCTTATCTGCCTACAGAGAAGTGTGTTTCTGCCTGACCGATTTTGGGGCCTTTATTGTGCAGGTTAAAGACAAAGACAAGAGATGCAGCATTGGAGAATCAAGGAGAGTAATAAGGATCACATATTGAACAAATATTTTTTTTGAGTCCCTACTTGTTCTAGGGACTGATATACATTGGTGAAACTAAACAGATGAGATCCTCACTCTTATGTACTTGTATAAACAAAATAATTCCAGATATGATCAAAGATTCCTAGAAAAGTAATACAGAGTAATAATATTAAAAATTACCTAGGAATGAATCACTTTAAATTGGGTGATCTGAAGCGGCCTTGGTAAGAAGGTGATAAGATAGTGATATGAAATAGTACCTATTAGCTAGAATGTAGTAGGTGAAAGGGAGAGCAATAGAGATGAAGGCCTTGTAGGTTATGATGAAGTTTCTCAATTAGATTCATTTGAATCTAAAGATAATAGAAGCCATTGAAATATTTTGAGCAGGAATAAAATATGATCTGCTTTAGGTTACTAAAAAAATCAAGTTATCTTGTTTTTAAAAATGAATAATTGGGGCAAAAACAGAAACAGGAACACCGATTAGGAAGTTTTGCATTCCATGCTGTGATGATGGTGATGTGGAATATGAGCACTAAACCCAGAGACCAAAATATTAAGGGATCAAGCACAGAAAGAAAAGACAACAATTTAAAAATTAAAGAACACAGGTATCAGTGAAACAAGAAAAAGGAAACCATGACATTCTGATGTCATGGTGCACCTTTTCAAGAAAGGAGTCATGAATGATTTCAATGCTTCTGAGAGAGGATGTTAGACAATGCCAGAGAAGTGACCATTGGATTGCACAACATGAAGGTTATTGGTGACCTGGACAAGAATAGTTTCTGTGGGTTGATGTTAATGGAATCCCAAATGGAACGGGTTATAAAGAATGAAGAACAGGAGGAGAAAAAGGACAGTAGCTATAAGGGGGCTATGGGTCAGTGTTCTCAAAGGAAGGTTTCCTTAAACCATGAAATATTAAGTCAAGCTGATGATAATAATCCAAAAGAGAGTGTGAAACTGAAATGCAAAAGAGGGGGAGCATTATTTGCTGGGCAAAATTCTCAAAAGTGGAGAAGGATGAGATTCAGAACACCTTTCAGGGAGCTGGAATCCTTCATCGTCTCTCAGAGGAGGGAAGGGTAGTAATGTGTACAGAAATAAACATGTTTAGATGGATTTGGTAGTAGAAAAAAGACAAAGTTCCCTTCTGAGAACTCTGTTTTCTTAGTAAAATATGTGATATTGTCCTTAGCTGAAATGTTAAACGGTGAGAGGACATTGGAAGTAGCAGAGAGATAAAAAGTCATAAAATTGCTGTTTCAAAGAGTGACCAGCAAACTATACAATGGAAAATGCTAGGATTAGGGACATGAAGACTGTCAGGTGAGATCTGTGGGTGTGGATTTAGACCATGCTCAGGAAGCCACTCTGTCTATCATTCTCTATGACTTTTAGTAGACAGATAGCTGGGTTTAACCACATTTGGGATTTTGCTGGTGTAAACGATGTTGGTTGGGAGTGGAAAGGAATTTAAGGCTGTTTGCAAGGGATTCATTAGATTTTCAGTCCATTATCATCATCATCATCATCAGTTACTACCAATTATCATCATCATCAATTACAAGAATTACTAGACTGACCAATTACTGCCAGGAAGGCATTGTCGTATAAGAACATGGAAGCTTCTGCCATGCCAAATTTCAGATGGTAAGTTTGGCATGGGATTTGCTCAAAGAAGGCATGGTGGTGCGTGATTATGATTTTCCATCTTATTTAAATGCTAAAGAGCATGAATTTAGCAGGAAGACAAAAACCTTACACCAAGTATGTTGTAACTATCTGTATGCATCTGAGCATGCCATTTTACTTATTTTTATTTTTTAATTTCCTCATTTGTAAAATAGGTTACGTCTAAGGTGTTTCCAGTTATAAAGTCTATGATACTTTTGTAACCACAAATCCCCATGTTACACAAAGGGGGAAAAGCTAAAACATTAATTTCTTACTTAATTTTCAACAGAGTCTAACTTTTAAAGGTGTTAGACATAGGCCATTTCCTGTTTTCATCCTAATTTATATTATCAATAATTTTGGGTCTCTCAAAATTCTTGAGCTGTAAATTAAGCCAACCCTATTCTATTTCATGAATGGGGGAAGGATGTTAAATGATTTTTCCAAGGTTGTTCTAAAAATTATTTAAGAAAAACTGTTATTAAAATAAAATTACTTATTCCAAGTTTCTTGTCACTTCACTGAGTTAACTTTCAGTTTCTCTCCCACACTCGTAGAACAGTTAACTTGGTAATAATTTCCTTTTAAAAACTGTAGTCCTGGGTGAAATGACCATACATCACTCCAAGGAGGTTTCAAAGTACCAAGAATACTTTCTGGATTATAAATTCCTAAGAGAATTTACTTCATATAGACCACAAAATATATTCAAGTTAACTAATAAAGAGCCAAAAATTATTTCACACGAGGAATTAGGTGTCAAAGGGGAATTATAAAATGTAACTATTGCAGAAACCTCTTAATTTACATTCAGTGGCTCTGCTCCTTTCTGTGCAATTCATCATGTAGATAATGATTTAAAGGGCTGTAAATACTTGTCTTGAGATAACTATTCTCACTTTTTTTCTTTTATTTTCTCATTTAGATTTCAATTATCATCAAGAGAACAGACATTTAAAAACAGTTAACAAAAGATGATTTTTATATTCCATAAACCATATATATAAAGGTAGTATTTATATTGCATTAAAAACAACTACACTTAAAAACAAAAACAAAAAACCTAACTATTGTTGATTTGTTTTTAACCACTAAAAAAATGACTAAGAATAACAAATATAGATATGGAAATAGAGAGATACATAGGTCAATTTGCTTCACAAATTAAGTATGTGATTACTATGAGGATGATAAAGATGTGAGTAGCATCAATGTGTGGAGTACTTCTAATGAAAATGAGAATAGTAATCTTAAAAATATAGTGAAGTTTATTATTACCATTTCCTGTCTCCTGGTAATTTTTGTCCCTCTGAAATTTGGGCCAGGGGAGAAAATAGTAAGTCCTCCTTGGACCATATATATCACTCATGTGTCAGAGATGTCAATAGTCTTAAGGCCCAGAACTTGTAAGAATGTCACACTTGGCATGACAACTATCCATCTCCAGGGGAATCCATGAATCATTTCTCTTTTGGGAAAATCAAATCAACTCAATTCAATTCCAAACAAAACAAAACAAAACAAGCTGCACTTTCCAATTCTGCAGCTATAATGTATCAAAGGGAGATTTTCTTAGAAGAAAAGAAAAATCAATAGGCATACATTTTTCAGTATGTGAATCACAAAACCCTGTATTTCTACAGATTCTCACCATCTCTCAATGTCTTGCAAGGGACATTTGTCATTGTCACAGTTACGAGACCCTTCAAATAGAGATGTGTTCCAGAATCCTCCAGGAGATAGATTTTAATAGCACTTTGGGCAGTTCATGCAGCAGGCTTCCCCACTCAGTTGGGAAAAGGCCACCAGCTCATTGAGGGTTGTTGCTAAAGGGAAGGGGCGTTCTGGGTCTTTGGTAGCCTAACTGGTTTCAACTTGGCCCCACTCAAGAGTAAATAATGTCCTTGCAATGTCCTCATCTGTTTTCATTTCTCTCTTCACTCCTCTTTCTTTGTTCTTTTCCTCCCATTTTTGTAGTTTCCTTGCTTCCTGCATTGATCTCTCCCCTTTCCGTTCTTGCAGCAGAAGATGAGAGCCTGTCATTTAGAAGTGATGAATATGAATTGACGAAGAAATGCCATTCAAATGCCTGTCTTTTTCCAACTTCTGACTGGATCATGTCTTTGAGGAGGGCATAATACACATTCAACAGAAATTGCATGAATGATGCATAGTATTAATCAGAACATTTTTGCTTCAATCAAGTTTGTATCACAGTTCGGCAAATTTGTAAAATAAGAGGCTTATTTCTTGTTTGTTACTTTCCTAGGGAAAACCCACTATTTACCTAATATGGTAAGATTAGGACTAAAAATATAAAATTGTAGCTTTTATATTTAAGCTCTATATGTAAGATGTATGAGCTAACTTGTGCAGACAAAAATTTGGATTAAGCAATAGTCTCCATATTGGAATGTAAAAATCCAAGGAGAGAGAGGTCATAAAACAATCCATTAGGAGTGCAGGACTATTATATTTTATTCCATAGTGTTTACTTTTTTGCTTGTGTTTGATCATGAACTTAATATGCATGAATGATAAAACATATAAATATATGTATAAATTAGTATTGTACAATTGAAGTTTTGGAGGACCACTGGTAAGAGTATCTTCTGTACCTAAAATAGTATTCTTAGCCATCTTAAATAAATCCTCTGATAATGTTCTCGTTTCAAGATTTTTGAATGATAAATGGCAATTTGGAGTGAGCTTGGGCTATTTACAGACTCGTCATCATTAATACTTGGGCTTAATCAGAGTCTCCCTTCTAAAGCTATAGATAGATCCCCAGATGTGACTGTTAGTCATAATGAGAGTAATAATGTAACCACAAAGCAGATGGCATTTCCATTTGTTTTAATCTAAGTTCACGTCATTCTCCTCATTCCTGGTTATCCCTGTGAGTGGCACCATAACCTTTCAGTCTGTGGGATTTGTGGAGGACATAGTACTACCCAAAAAGCATTTTCTGAACAATACTTGTTTGGGAATCCAGAGATAATTCTCTCAAGGTGTGAAGTGAAAATGTTTGGGAAAAATACATTATAAAGCATAAGGGTCTGTTTTCTTTTGTGTGAGTAGCAAAATTGAGATCTTTATTTTAATTTCTGAGTATGATCTTTGACAAAGCATCGTGGATTTTTACAATTCTCATTGCGTAAAGAATTGTTGCTAATTTCAAAATCATTTTAGTAGTCACCATTATAATTCTCGGTAGAACAAACCAAAAACATTTTACCACAATAAATGCTATAATAAAGGTCATTATTAGGAGAGAACACTGCATATATCTAATATTAGGAAAATAGAAAATGTTAACCAATGAAGGGCAAGTATAAAATATTAGTTTAACACTACCGCTTACTAGCTGTAAGACTATGGGTGAACTTTGTAATCATGCCATACCACATTTTTCTCATTTGAGAAATGTGGATAATCATAACGTACTGAGCAAAGTTTTTGTGTGGATGAAAGCCTAGAATACACTTCACAATCAGTAAAATGTAGCTGTCATTATTATTGTCAGCATTGTTATTATGCTGACAATGTATTTGTCAAGTCTACGTAGCTTGTTAGAATCATATGGATTGTAGATACATACTGTAGGAATGGTATTAAATCAAATTTCAGATATTCAACTTGGGCTGATAATGCTCATTGATATTAACAAAAGAAGAATTTTGATCACTACAGAACTAGTTTTCATAGAATCTAGCGGAGATAGAAGTATATAAGCTTGAATATCTCTGATCTTCCACAACCAGGTAAAGATAAGAAAACTATTCCTCATCGCATTCTAAATGGTAACTGAAAGAAAATGCCGATGAGATGGCCAAATCTAAGCCAATTCAGGATAAATAAAAAAATGTGCTGCTTTGTCACTATGACTGTGGACTCTAGAACTAGACCTAAGTTTGAATCTCAGTTTACCCACCTAGACATGGGATGCTGAGGAAGTAACACTAACAAGTCTGTTTTCTCTTTGCAAAACACATTCCCTTATATCCATTTTTGAAGGACTATTGGGAGGACCAAATGAGATGATATCATTGAAGGTGGCCAGTAGAAGGCTTAACAATCTCAGTTGCTATTTAATGCTTTTATTCCCCCATAGAAATGCCTGTGATCTACTGTACAAGTTTATAAATAACACAGTTCCAAAAAAGTGAGGTGACAATATAGTGCGTGAAAATAAGCAATTGTGCCTGGGAGATGTGCCCATTTAGCAAAGACTCCTCGATAATTAGGGAGGAAATTAAAATTCCATATTTAGCTAACAGACACTAAAGAAAGATAAAAGTAGTACTGAGCAGCCCTCAAAATGCATTGTCTTTTCCTCATTTCCTATTCAAACTAATTACTAAGGACAACAGAACCATTTGTTAATTCACACTAATGATGAGGAGCCCCACTGTACATCACTGAATATCCCAGATTAATCACTAAATAAATATGTCCCATAAAAAAGAAACATAACAGTGCTGAGATACAGGAGGCAATATGTTCATTCTGCAATTGCAGCTGGATTTTAATTATTTTGGCTAATCCTTTATTACACATATGTGAATGTTCTTCAACACATCTAAAATAATATCAGATGGCCTCACCATTTCCATATCTGACTGAAATCATTACCTAAACACTGAGCAAGTCAACTAAGGAATTTGGATGACTGATTTATAATAACACATGTCACATTCATATTTTAGAATGTTTTTCATTATCTTTTCATTTTTCTTTTAACTTCTGATTATTCCTTGAACATCAGAGTGCCATAGTTACCACTGAGTAAGTTCACGTGCGTTCAGCAAGTCACCAAGCAGCCACAGCATTATTAATTGGTTCTTGTAGACTGCATTTTCATGCAATAATGATTACAATAGCTGAGGCAATCATGTGATAATCTGCTGTGTCTATTAAAATGGCTGCAATAAGTAGTTCAGCTGTCTTCAGGCTGTTCAGTTCTACGTAAAAAGGCATTTACTATCTAGGAGACCAAGGGTGTTCAACTGAGTTAGTCAGAAAGGAAAGCCAAGTTTGCATAAGAAAGCAAGCCATTATTCTAGAATTCAGAGCACTACTAACATAGCCAACAAGGTTTTAATAGAAACACCTTATCCAAGTCTGATTCACTAACATGAACTTATTTGATGACAAACAACTTATTCTTGAAGAGGGCCCTACATTCAATTTACATCTCACAATCCAAGTAAATAAGACTGACAAATCTCCTTCCATAAATCCCCAGGATTTCATGTTCCTTTTGGTCATATTGGGCGAAGGCAGAGCAGAAAATGAGGGTTTATTCTACTAATAGGCTACATAAGCACAAAGTTTGTTTTTGAAGTACTCCAGATCACATATATCAAGGAGATAAGGATGACAGAAAAAAATAATATTTGTAGAAAATTAAGGGAGATTAAAAGGAAAAGAGAGTAAAGAGAGTAGACTTAATAAAACTTTTTAACTGAAAAATTATTATCTTGCCATTACTAGCACATGGAATAAAGTTTCCTGTTTTAAGGTTATTTGGGTTTGAAAAAAGTAAAAATTGTCCTTCTGAGAGTATCTATACACATATGTGTACGTGTATGTATGCATATGTACATATATACATATATGTATATATGTATATGTGTGTGTGTGTGTGTGTGTGTGTGTGTGTGTGTGTATGCTCTACTAGTGAGTAGAGGTAAAGAGATGCTATTTATTTCTGAACACCTTGAATACTTTTTTTAGTTCAGGATAAAATGAGCAGTTGCAAGGACAGGAACTTACTACAACTGAAACTATGGGGCCTGGAAAGTTTCGGTATCCATGCCAGGGCCTACTGTATGTCACAGACAAGATTATACATCATCACTAGCTGTTGACATTGGCTGGAACAGTTGCTGGGGGATGAACCTACCCTCCTTTCCCCACTTTCAGAAATTACTTCCTAATTAGTACATTGGTACTACTAAAGCATCAACTATTGTACTTAATTTTAATAAAAAGACCTGATTCTACCCTCTGCCCTATTATTGTTTTTAACTTTATGGACCTCTTTTAAAATTGTAGCACAAAACACCTTAACTTTTCAGTTCTTGCCTTTGATTGCAATCTTGAAGTTTATGCTCTTCCAATTCTTATTAAAGATAGAGCTACAATTCATCCATATATCTGTATATTGGAAATTTTATCCTAAGATCAAGACTGGCCATCAGAATAATGTGTGTTTACATTGTTTTCACAGCCTTTTGTAAAATCACTCACAAATAAAGCATCAGCACTCTGCCATTGACATACACTGAGAGAGGTTATTTATTGAGAGGGAGCCCACGGATCACTATTTACTGAGCTGATGACATTAGACATCACCTGGTCCATCAGCAGGGATCACCTAAAGAGGACTAATGGGAAACATTTCTTCAGACTGCAGAATGAAGGAAAGCTATGATTCTCCTAAACAATTAAGTTGTATTTACTGTCTGGGCACTGTTTTTTGTAAACGGTGGTATCTCTCTTTACTCTGGCTTTTCATTGACTTAGAGACAAGATTTTGTCTTCCTTCTAACAACTCTGTATCAACTACACTATATATATATATATATATATATATATATATATATAATATTACATATACACTATATATACTACACTATATATATAGCTACACTATATATAGAATATATATATATACACACACACACACACATATATATATATTCTATACACTATGTTCCTGAATATATTGATTTCCTACTGCTGAATTTACCCAAAAGTTAGGGGTTTAAAAGCAACAAACAATTACTATCTCACAGTTTCTGTGGATGCACCTTAGCTGGGTGCCTCTTCCCCAAAGTCTAGCACAAGATAGTCATCAAATTTTCGCCAGGGCTGTATTCTCAACCAAAGGCCTGACAAAAAGAGGATCTGTTTTCAACCTCACTCACATGGTTGCTGACAGGATCTGGCACTTCTCAGGTTGTTAGACTGAAGTCCTCAATTTCAGATTGTTGGTTAGAGGCCTTCCTCAGTGTCTTGCCCAGGAGGTCTTTCTACATGGCAACTCACAGCATGGCAGACTGAGCAAGCAAGTGAGAAAGCAATAGAGAGGGAGCACGGTGCAAGGCACCATCTGTTCGTAACCGAATATCTCAGAACTGATATCCCATTACTACTGGTATATTCTACTCATTAGAAGGAGGTCACTAGGTCCAGCTTACCCTCAACGGTAGGGGATTGCCCAAAGACATGATTCCAAGAAGTGAGGTCATTAGCGGCCACCTTAGAGGCTATAATTTTTTTAAATTTTCTTACACATACTTCCCCTTTGCCTAACTCTTCAATCATACTTTTCTTTTGTATTATACATACTTCCATAACCTTACTTAAAATGCATACCTATATCATATGATAACATATTGTGTGTGTTAAATAAATGTCTATTGTGTTAGGTTGAATAGCCTTTGTTATTCACTTTAACAACTGCAATAACTTCTTTATTAATCCATCCACTTCAGGCACTGATCTGTTTTGAGCACTAGGCACACCACATTTTTTTTAAAAAAAGAAAAAAGTCCTGCCTTCAAGAGTGGGTGTGGGGAGTAAGTTTTGAATGTAAAATTCTAATCATCACCCATTTAATCCTTTAAAAATCAGTGATTCAGTGTCTACTGTTTGTCAGGTACTCTTCTTGCCTTAAGGTATTTTGAAGGTAGAATAGAGTATCATTCAGTGAGAGGTTGGAGCTGAGATTCCAGGTGAGAGTCAGAGATTGGAGGAAGCTATATGTTGCACATGGAAATCGGTGATATTTTTGAATGGAAAGTTTAATGGTGTGTTATTTTTTGATAGTGAAATCAGCATGAATATCAAGTTAGGTACTCCATCAGAAAAATGCCACGTCCAAATAACCCTAGAGTGAGCACACCTACGTCGAGGTAAGCAGAACAGAATGACTGCACCAAAGTGTGATGTGCTCAGAACTGAGCGCCTCGAGGTTCCTCGTGGGCTCTGGATCATGACTGTTAGAGGCTTAAAGTGTTGGAAATATTTTTTTATTGAGCAATTGATACCACGCAATTTATCAAAATAGTAGAAGAAATTTTATTTCGCATATGTCATTAAAGTACAACAAACACCAAAATGTGAACAAATCATTAAGTATAAAAAAATATGTTTTTCTAATCTAGAGAAATCAAAACTCTGAGGAAGTGAAATGAATTTTAAGGACCACGTAATCCAATGTCTACATTTTGTATTTAGAATGCTATGACATAAATAAGTCTAAAGGTCACTTAGCTCATTAGCAGCAATATAAGGGATATGGTTCTCATCTTATGGCTCCTGTCCAGGGCCACTTCCAATATATAACAACACATTTTTCCAAAAGATAAATTACATATGTAGAATCTATCTTAAGAGACTCTTAAACATTCTGTTTGTTGTCTTTATTTTTTAAATGTTTGATATCAAATATTTAAGATTTTCTTCATGATAAGCTTAACAATAATTCAGTGTTCAAGTAAATTTTGGAAAAATCCAAGTTGAACAAGTTTACATAGGTATTTCTATAGCAAGATTTCTCTGAACTTCTAATATGTTAATGTTCAATGTTAATTTTACTTACCATCTAAATGTTTATTAATGTGAATTACATTTTTTAAATATAAATTCCCTTTGCATAAACCCAGTCTTATCTTGGTATCGCCTCTTTTTTAATACTTGTTGGGTTTGATTTTCTAGTTTTTAAATATATATCTTTTTTTTAGGATTTTTGAATCTGAAAAGGAAAAATTACCGGTCAATTGTAATTTTTCCTTTTTTCTATCTTTTCTGGTTTTGATATAAGAATTATTATGCCTCTCTTATAGAATGAGTTGGCTATTTCTGCTTTTCTAACAATTAGGAAAAGTTTGTTAAATTAAAATAAAAGACTCTCTGTAATTGGAACATTTGGTAGAATTCACCTCTAAAACAAACCATTTGGTTCTGCTGTTTTATTTGAAGATTTTTATTTTTTATTCTTATTATTCTGTTTCATGTGAAGATTTGTAAACTAATTTAATTTCTTCAATACTTACAGGATTATTTGAGCTTTTACCCTTTTAAAATTATTATACCACATTACATTTTTTCAGGAATTTGTCCATTTCATGTCAGATTTCAAAAGTGTAGTAACATTAACACCTATTCTCCTCAAACAATTCCAAAATATCCAGAAGGAGGGAAGGATCCCAAGCACATTTTGCGAAGCCACTCTTACTCTGATCTCAAAACCAAAGACGTTACAAAAAAAAAAAAAACAAAAAAACTACTGCCCGATATCCCTAATGAATATAAACAAAAAACTCCTCAACAAAATACTAGCAAACCAGATTCAGCAACACATTAAAAAGATCATACACCAATATCGAGTGGGATTCATTCCTGGTACCCAAGGTTGGTTTAATATCTGCAAATCAATTAACGTGATACACCACATTAACAAAATAAAAATAAAAATATGATCATATCAATAGATGCAGGAAAAGCATTTGACAAAATCCAGCAGCCATTTATGATAAAAACTCATAGCAAAGTGGGGATCATATTTCAACATAATGAAGACTATATATGAAAAACCCACAGCTAACATTGTACTCAACAGGGAAAGGCTAATATCTTTCCCCTTAAGATCAGGAACAAGATAAGGCTGCCCACTTTCACCATTTTTATTCAACATAGTTCTGGAAGTTCTAGCCACAGCAATCAGACAAGAAAAACAAATAAAAGGCATCCAAATTGGAAAGGAATAAGTAAAATTGTGATTATATGCAGATAGCATGATACAATATATAGAGAATCCCAAAGACTCCACCAAAAAACTATTAGAACTGATAAATTTAGTGAAGTAGCACAATACAAAATTAATATTCAGAAATCAGTTGCATTTGTATACACCAATAATAAATTATCAGAAGGAGAAATCAAGAAATCAATCCTATTTACAATTGCTTCAAAAACAGTAAAATACCTAGGAATCATTTTTTTTTAAGAAATGTTTACTATTATTATTATTAGTTTAAACTTTTATTTATTTAAGTGTGTTTTTCCAGGACCCATCAGCTCCAAGTCATGTGGTTGTTTCCATCTAGTTGTGGAGGGCACAGCTCACAGTGTCCCATGTGGGGATTGAACCAGCAACCTTGTTAAGAGCACTGCACTCTAACCAACTGAGATAACTGGCCACCATCCTTGGAATAAATTTAACCAAAGAAGTAAAAGACCTGTACTCAGAAAATTATAAAACACTGAGGAGAGAAATCAAAGAAGATACAAATAAATGGAAATGCATACCATGTTCATGGATACAAAGAATCAATATAGTTAAAATGTCAATACTACCTAAGGCAATATATAGATTCAACGCAATTCCTACCAACTACCAAGGACATTTTTCTCAGAAATAGAATGTATAATCCTAATATTTATGTGGAACCAAAAAAGACCCCGAATAGCAATGGAAATCTTGAGAAATAAGAACAAAGTGGGAGGTATCATGCTACCCAACATCAAATCATACCACAAGTCTATTGTAATCAAAACAGTATGGTACTGGCATAAAAACAGAAACATAGATCAATGGAACAGAATAGAGAGCCCAGAAATAAATTCATATATGGTTATTTAATGCATATATAGTTATTTAATCTATGACAATGGAAGCAGGAATTTACATTGGGGTAAAGAAAGTCTATTTAATAAATGGTACTGGAAAACTGGACTGAAACATGCAAAAAAATGAAACTGGACCACCACCTTATGCCATATATCAGAACAAATTCAAAATGGATTAAAGACTTAAATGGAAGTACCGAAACCATAAAACTCCTAGAAGAAAATATAAGGAGTAAATTTGCAGACATTACCCTGAGTAATATTATCCCCTTGAGCAAGGGAAGTGAAAGAAAAAAATAAACATTTGGGATTACATCAAACTGAAAAGTTTTTTCACAGCAAAGGACCATCAATAAAACAAAAAGGCAGCCTACTGAATAGGAGAAGATACTTGTCAATGATACATCTGATAAGGGGTTAATAGCCAAAATTTATAAAACACTCATTCAACTCAATACCAAAAAAAAAAAAAAAAGAAAAGAAAAGAAAAGAAAAATCCCAATTAAAAAATGGGCAGAGGACATGAAGAGACATTTCTCTAAAGAGGACATACAGATGGCCAACAGACATATGGAAAAATGCTCAACCTCACTAATCATTAGAGAAATGCAAATAAAAACCACAATGAGATACCACTTCACTCCAGTCAGAATAGCTATCATCAATAAATCAACAAACAACAAGTGCTGGCGAGGCTATGGAGAAAAAGGATCCCTCATGCACTGCAGGTGGGATTGCAAATTGGTGCAGCCACTATGGAAATCAGTATGGAGGTACCTCAAGAAACTAGAAATGGGACTACCTTATGATCCAGAAATTCCACTCTTAGGTATCTATCCAGAGAAATCCAAGATGCTAATTTGAAAAAATATATGCATCCCTATGTTTATTGCAGCACTATTTACAATAGCCTAGAGTTGGAAGCAACCGAAATGCCCATTGGTAGACGACTAGATTAAGAAACTGTGGTACATTTATACAATAGAGTATTTCTCGGCCATAAAGAAGAAAGAAATCTTAACCATTTGCAATGATATGGATGTACCTAGAGAATATTATGTTAAGTGAACTAAGTCAGTCGAAGAAAGACAAATACCATATGATATCACTTATATGTGGAATCTAAAGAACTGAATAAATGAGCAAAATAAACAGAAATAGTCTCAGATATACAGAGGAAAAACTGATGGTTGCTAGATGGGAGGAGGGTGGGGATTAGACAGCATAAATTGGTAACTACAATATTGCCACAGGGATATGAAAGACAGTTTGGGGAATATAATCAATAATGTTGTAAAGATTTTGTAAGGTGTCAGATGGCCACATGTCTTATTAGGGAGACCACTTCATGGACAGTGTAGCTACCTGACCACTGAACTGTACACCTGAAGCTGAAGATGAATAATATTGTATGTCAACTATAATTTATTTATAGTCATGGAATATGGAGTACAGCATAGGGAATAGAGTCAATGGAATTGCAATAGATATATATGATGTCAGAGGTGCAATAGATTGGGGAGAGGGGTTATCACTTTGTGAGGGGTGGAATGTCTAAATATTATTTTGTTTCGTACACCTGAAACTAACAAAAAAATAGTGTATGAATATAGTTGTTGGTAGTATTCTTATCTTTCTAATTTCTTTTTGTAGTATGGGCCCCTTTTCATTTATAAAGTTATGTATTTGTGTCTTCCTTCTCTTGATGAAAATTGTCAGGGATTCATCTATATTTTGGGATTTATATATTCACATATTCTAATTCTGGATTCTTGGATCTCTCATCTGACTTTTGTGTCTCTACAATGTATTCCACAATTCTAGTCTCTCCTCTGGATGGTGAAGTCCACCATCCATGGCCTTAGTCCCACTTCTTCCCTGGGTTTTGATTAGTTTTGGATGAGACACTTCCCACTATTGTAGTATTGTGCCCTATGTATAATCCTAACCTCCTTTTACACTGAGGACAAGATTTGGATATCATGTGGTCAAGTGTAGCTGAGTCTTTAGTTCACCTTAGTCCTGGAGCTTTAAGCGAATCCTATCTTAATCAGAAAACATATAGTCAGAATGGAACAAAGCAAGTCTCTGAGTCCCAGAAGCTACTTCCCATCTCATCCTGACTCCTCTGCACTTTGGGCCCTAACCCTGCCTCTGGAGCTTTGGATTCTGTGTGATGCTATCACTTGCACCTCGCCAGTGTTTAGATCCTTTTGTGCTTCTCCCAGGAATTTATCCACTTAGCCAGGATCCAGCTGGCCTTGGCCATTCTTAACACTATCCACCTTGCTGTGTTTGCTTCTTCTGTTTTGTCCCAAACATTTATATCTTCATGGACATGTGAGCCGGGGAGGGGAGGGGGCAGGTCAAGAAAGAAAGGGGGAAATGGATAGACCCTGGAAGTGGATACCTGGAGAGAGTTCTCCTGACCGAAAATCAAACTCTGAAGCTGAGGTTTGGGGATTGACTACACTTTATCCCTCATGTCAGTAACCCTTTGGAAGATTTAGCAGCTATCTGTCTCCACTTGAAACAGGGTTGAATAATTTCAATACAAAATACACACCTCTTAATCTTTTGAATTTGTATTAAATATGTTTTAAACTGATTTTTCTTTCTGCATCGTGTACTTTCTATGACATGTCTCTCACTCACATCTAAAAAATATGTGACACTGAATAGGCTAGTGAGTGGATAAACTGCTCTAGGTCTCAATTTGCCCAACATTTCCTCATGATTTTCTAATGCCTGCACTTCATCTTGTAATGGTTTAGTACCCTTGTGACAATAAAAATCAGGCTGTAGATTTCCTTGCCCTTGATGTTATTTTGTCAAACACTGATAGCATACCTAAATATGAAAATTCCCTAACTAAAGTGGCTATGATAATTTATTCTATAATTTTTCCATTTTTCTCCTTTCACAAATTGTCAAAAAGATCTCATCAATCAAAGCTAGAAAACTCTCCAATTCTTTTAAACAGTTTAACAAAGGCTATGTCATTTTTAATCTCATACATGGGGATCAATGCTAGAAAGAATAAACACATACTCTCCCTGAAGGAAATTGATATCAAATGAACCTAAAAAGTCATCTTTGGTTTAGTATCAATCATTTGCTTAATTATCCCCATCTTCAGTGCTCTTTGATTTTTTCAGAGACAAGACAACAATGCAAGAGAATATAGAAAGTGTCCTTTGTTCCCTGAATTAAGGGTTCTTCCACTGTCTATCTCTCCCCCTCATTTGTTACATCTAACAATCTGGAAGGGAATGTACTTAATAGGCTTTGTCTGCGATAGTTTCATTTCTTTTTTGTGAAGGAAGCTTTGGAATTGTCTCCTCATGTACTCCACCTTTTGACAGCATTGAGCCTTTATTTATGAAAGAAGTTTAATTAATGCCCTTGGATAAACTGTTAACCTTTGAAATGGTTTCCTGATGCATGGAGGCCCTTTCTCTTCTGCCAGGAATTGATTTTGGAAATGGCCCTACCCCCTCATGACTTATGATTCAGAGAGGAAGAGATCATGCAAAGTGTAGCAGAAACGGGGGGTGAGAGCCCTGTGAAGTGCAGTGATGAAGGGTTTGCATCGCTATCTGGAAAAAATAGGTCATTGAAAATGTGTAGAATCAACTTCAAAAGAAAATGATGGTTTTACAAAGAGTTGATAATGTCATACCATAGAAACAGAACAATAACACTGAAAATATAAGGCGGTTTTCAAATTAACTAAAGCAAGGTTCTCAAATTTCTGATAAAATAATAATGATTTGGGAAAACATAAAGGAAACAGCATATATGATGGATACACCGAGAGGGGAAGGAAGGACACTTCTAAGCTAGTAAATTTTATAGTATTTTCCTGGCATGGCTCCCAGAGACCTTTTCAAAGAAAATGATGCAAAAGAGTAATTCTTTGGAGGCTTTACTCTTATTAATGTAGTTATTGTTCAATGTACAGTTGTTTAATGAGACAGATGTTTTTTTAATTAAATGCTATTTTAGGAAAGTAATTTTTCCACAGCAGAAGCAATGTTTTAGGGCAAAGTGTGTAAGGCGAAATACTGCAGAAGTTTCCTCATGTCTCTTACCTCTTCCAATAGTAACTCTTGATAAAATTAAGCTATTGTGGCCCCTAATCTATTTCTGTTGCTGTGCAGTCAGTGGAGACTCCATAATTTTGCCATCCCAATTCTGGCCTTCAAAAGAAGACCATATTGATTTGTTTGCCCAGAAGTGACATAAAATGCAATCTGCCACTGAGAAAAATAAATAAAACTATGTTCTAAGTTATTTTGTCACCACTTCAGTTTTTAGAGCTTCACTTATAAAACCTACTTGTCGCCTGTACTAGTGATACAGATTGCTTATTAAATTAACAAGGGCCAAGCAATGAAGATCTGAATAGAATAACAAGTTGGAGCTCATCGAACTATGAAATAATCCCACTTTCGTCAATAAGATTATGATGTTGAGCTGCCTCTTCTATAGCTTAAGGAGAAATACCACCATACCACATTTCCATTCTACAACACTGGGGTTTTCAAATTAGGAGCTAGGAATGTGCTTGGGGATATGGTAAGTACCCTCAGCGTTTTAGCCAGCATGGCAGAATGTAAAAGCTCACCCTATGGAGAATGCTGAGGACTGGTTATAAGTGAAAGGATTGGTTATAAGTGTGTCTTCCAGCCACACCCCTCCTCACTAATGAGGAACCCCAGCAGAGTCCTTCTGGTGATCTGGTCACTCCTCCACTGGTGAGGACAACCCAGCTGAATGCTGCTCTGGCATGTTTTCTATTGGCAAGGCCTGTTAAGGTAAGTGCAGCCCAAGAGATGTGACCTAGCTATAGGAGAAGGAAGGAAAGACAGGACGAGTCACGTATCACAAGGTGATATGGGATGAAGAAGGTTGCGGGCTCTGGAGCTTCTCTGATTTGAATAGGGAACTTTTTATCACTAATATTCAGGCTCTTAGATTCTGAAGGATCGCACAATTCAGACTCTCTTTTGCTGATGAGAAAATATGAGGACCAGGGAACAGCAATTTTCTCAATGGCACCCAGCTCCCTAAGAAACAGTACAGTATTTAGAGCATTGGATTCTTCAAATTCTGCCTGAGTTTTTTACCAGACCTAAAGGGAAATATGATTTTGACGTAATACTAGAACAGAAACAGCCAGAAATGTAATGTTAGCCTCTCAAAGGTAAGAGATTGTGATGGCTAGTGTTTGCATCTGTCCAGCACATACAAAGCACTGAAAAGGGGTATCACTGTGATGCCACTGCTACTGAGGCTTTCCAAGAGCTTTTAGGAGGGTGCCAAGGAGGGAGGAGTCTTAGTATTTGCTGTTCCCTGAAACCTACAATAAGACTAGGATTACACTAAGATCTCAGTTTGGCATTTATCTTTATTCATTGACTTGTATTCACTTTTTTAATTTTCCAAGAGATGGCAAACATCATGTCCTATCATCGCTGACCATTGTCTAACACTCTAGTCTTTTGGAATTATACCGTAGTCAAGAATTGAAGTTTGGAAACAAACTTCAGGCACTTGGAAACAAAAATAATGATTCCAGCCATCATTTTTAATATAACTTATTAAGCACCTGAATAAATTACTGATTCCTAGTATGCATATGTTACATAACAACCTCTATTGCTCCTAATTCCTTCTCTGTACTATATTATATTTTATAACATACTTCTAAAATACCAATTTTCATAATACTTTTTTCACTATCGTCACTGTGAACACTCAAGGTCAGTGGTTCTTGAGCTTCAGAGTATATCAGATTGCTGATTCGCCACTCTCTGAGCTTCAGATTTAGTTGTAGGATGGGGTGGAGTCCAAGACTGTGCATTTCTAACAACCTTCCATGTGATGCTGATGCCACTGATCAGCGGACCCCACTGGGAGAGCCATCATACTGTAGAAATGTGGATCACAAGTTACTAACATTTATTAAGAATCAAATTTTTGCATGCATTCTATAAATTACTGAAGAACACATTAAATTAATAGTACTTTATTATTATTAAGAAGAGGGAAGGTGATTTAATTTAACAGAAGTGGAAAAAGATTTTAATTGTGTTGCTCAAACTTGGTCAAAGGAGAATAGGTTTATATAATATTTGTACAATTAAAAATAAATTATGTTCAAAAATTAAAAAATAAATGATCCTTTATAGCAAAGGAATTGTTAATTTTTTTTATTTTTGTGGGATCAATGTCTTAATTTATGTTTTTCTATAAAATTATATATTTCATCTATTTTTATATTTATTTGCATATTGAGTTATAGATACCCCAGTAATTATTTTATTTTCTTTATATCTCTTATTATTCCTTCCAATATCATTGACACAAATGACAGGGATTTAACTATTTTTATTGTCTTTTAATTATTGATTTTATTTGTTTCCATTATGATTAGAAAAGTAGTTTCTGCTATTTCTACTCTGGAGTAAATTATTAAAAATTTTTTGTGTTCCAGTGTATGACAAATTTTATAACTATATCATGGCTACTTAGATAGCCATAAAATTATAGGGTCTTGCATATATGTATTTGAATTAACATATTAATATGTCATTAAAATCCTCTATATTGTTACAAATGTTTTTTATTCCCTTCTCTCCATCCTCAGACTCCATAAATGAAAATAATGGAATAAAAACATTTTTATCATCCAGAATAAAGACAACAAGAAAAGGGAAAATAGCAGATAGGAAGTTCAAACAAATATATGGAAGACAGTGAAGGACTGAGAAATGCCTAAGCAGAGCAGAGTTAGTTACAACCTAATAACCAGGAATGGGGACCCCAATGAAACAGGAGCCATGGTGCCCAGAGAACCCCCAGGATGCTCAGGAGCTGCAGGTGTGCTGGGAACAGCAGGAAGCCAAGTTGAGATGCAGGATTTCACCCAAGAGGTTGCTTGAAAGCCTGTGTTTAGAATGGTCAACCCCAGTCCTCTTACCTACAAATCCAATGATTTTTCTCCTCAACCAGACCATTCACACCCCTCAGGATGCTGGAGGCTATTTTGTGGATAATTTAAACAGATGCTCTAAACTTCAGGACACAAACATAGTAGAGAACTAGGAAAATCAATGGCTACAATATAGGGGATTAAGTGAAATGCAAATAGAGAACTACAGGATTCTCAACTTTTTCTCTTGTACTAGTAATACCTCAGAAGACTAGCAGCCAAGCTTGTCCTTCTTCTCATGTATCCCTCACACCCTGATCAGCCCTGTAGCAGGATATACGTAGATAACTTCTCAGATTATCCTCAGGAAGACCTGTAGATACTGATGTTTGGATGTACCCAGTGGAAAAGCTATTTGCGCTTTAGCAGTTTCACCAACTGACACATTCTCTTCTCATAAACAGAGCTTCTCAAGACTTATTTTTTTTATGCTTTGTTCTTTAAAAATAACTTTATAGTGAAAAAACACAAGACATTGAAAGAAAATGTGGAATTCAAGAGACACAAAAGCAAAACAAATAAATACACACACAATGAGACTCATGTACACACACAAAGGAGGAATAAAGTCTACAATCAATATCCTCAGAGAGATTAGAGAAGATATTGCTTCCATTAGAGTACAAAATCAGATGCTTTGAAATAGGCATAACTAGAAATCAAGAAATAGTACTTGAAAATAGATGCATAAAATTAGTAAGTAGAAAAGCTTAGAAGACAAAAAAAGAGGTTAGTTCTAAGAATAAATAATAAAAAGATCAAAATACTTTTTTTAATTTGAAAAAGCAATTTAGGAAATTAGAAATTTAGTCTGGAAAATAGGCATTCCAGAGACAAAAGGAGAAAATGGAGAAGAAAATTTTATATTAAAAAACATACAAAAGTATGTGTTAACTTTCTAGAACACTAATTCATCAGTGACCAATATTATGTTATGTTGACTTGGCCAAAATTGTGAAATAGTTACATTCACATCATGCTTCTTTTAATAGGATGGAAATAGATAATGTCAGAAGTTAAAGTCAAGTACCAGCCTAATAAGATATTATTGAGAGCTATGTAGGCTTACCATCAGTGGAATGAGCTAAAGGAATTGAATGTCTTTCATTCTAGTCATTAACACTAGAGTGGGGAAAAATAGAGCAGAGAGAGAGAGAGCGACATTTCCTATTCTATATCCTGTAGGTTTTATTATTTAAGTTTTTACTGTATGCATATATTATTTAAATGAAAATAAAAAATTCATTTTAAAAGTAAATTAGTAAAAACATACTCAGAAATACACAAAAGAACATCTGACTAATGTTTGGGATTCCTTATTAATAGAAAATTTTGACAGATCGTGTCTATCATGTCAATCCCGTTTCTCACATATCCTTTCCAGCCCTTTCTCCTGTCCCTGCAGGAGACTAGAGTATTCTCCATACAAGCTACAGACTAGGGGAAACCAGGCTCAAGAGACCTGTGGAAAGTAAAGCAACTATCATTCATGCTCATGTAGAAGAGGAGCGGTTGCTTTTATTCTTTAAAAAATAAAATTTACAAAATACATTGGTTATTTTAATTATATCAAAAATCCGTTTTATGGATTGATTTTAATGTTAAATCTGCAAGCATCTATATGAAAGGTATTTACTAAATACTGCATCATGTTACTTGGCAGGCAGAATCTTGTATCTTAAAAGAGAGCACAATTTTGTACTTAGAAAGCCAGGTTTGAATGCTGTTTCCACCAATTTCCAGTGATGAGACCCTGGAAATGTTTTTTAAGGTCCATGCTGCAGCTATTACATGAGGGTAACAGCAATTGCCACCTGATAGACTTGTTGAGTGAAGTGAAATTCTCAGTTCAGTGCTTGGCGCTATGTGGGAAGTAGTAAATTATTTTTAAGTCGTAGAATTAACAGCAATAGTCGTAGTAATACTCATTATTATGAAAGAATGTAGGCTAGTAAAAGTGT
The DNA here is from genome assembly GCF_004115265.2 of Rhinolophus ferrumequinum. Classification (NCBI taxonomy): domain Eukaryota; kingdom Metazoa; phylum Chordata; class Mammalia; order Chiroptera; family Rhinolophidae; genus Rhinolophus; species Rhinolophus ferrumequinum. The sequence goes on from NC_046287.1 coordinate 75,361,248, forward strand.
GAAGAAAATTTATTGTTATAAAGGAAATCTCCCCCAAAGCTAATTTTAGTCTTTGCTACCATTTTTGCTTCCCTAAAAAAAGGTTGCTCTAAAATGATAATTAGAATCAACTGATCTGGTTTTAAGATCTTTAGTTTTAGTATTCTCCATTAGAGTGCCAACTCTAGGTGGGAGATAAAAAAATGAACACAATAGCCAGATACTTTCAAAAATTAGATACTGTAAGTCCAGTGAATCAAGAGTTTATGTATATCACCTCATTCTGTATGAAGAAACAGCTACAGGAGAAAGATTGGTTTCTCAAGTTGTTCACAGTGGCAAAGATTATGGCTTTCAGAACATTTGGAAACCAGGTGAGTTACATCTGAACTCCTATTTCTCTGGTAAGGCCATTGAATAACAGTGTCTTTGAAAGCAGACAATATGGATAAAATTTTGGTTCTCAGGAAAAATAAGATTTTATCCTTCCCTAAGTGTTCCCAGGTTTTATTGCTACTAAGGACTAGACAGGAGGTGTTTTAAATAGGTAGACTGAAATTCTAGGTCTTCATCCTTTCAGGTTTAGTCAGTAAATCCTTTGTGTACTGACCTTTAGGCAGCAGTGCAAAGCTCATCTATTTGCAAAGGTATGAATCTGAGTAATGGGAGATGGAGCTGTCCCCTTGGGGTCTCCCTCTAGGAAGGGAGCTTGTCACTGTGACTGTGTCATTTGTTAATAATGCTAATGCAGGCTTACTTTAATATGAACAAAGTATTCATTAAAATAAAAAAGCAAGTGACTTACAAGACACCGTGGATATAAATATTATGCCCTTTTTAACTGACAGGTAAAATGAAGCAAAGAAAGATGGAGTACAGTCCCATAAGCCACACAGTTAAGTGGCAGAAGCATACTTCAGAATGTTTGATCTTCGAGAACCATGTGACTTCACTGATATGTGTGATATAAAACTGAAAGCAACAAAGAAACAAGACAAAGAAATAAATAAACAAAAACCTCATAGACACAGATAACAGTTTAGTGGTTACTAGAAGGTAAGAGGGAAAGGGATGGTAGAAGAAGGTAAATGGGATGAAATATATGGTGATGGAAGGAGAACTGACTCTGGGTGGTGAACACACAATATGATATATAGATGATGTATTACAGAATTGTACACTTGAAACCTATGTAATTTTACTAACCATTGTCACACCAATAAACTTTAATTAAAAACAAAACAAACAAATACAAAAACCTGAAAGCAACAAAAGAACAAGAAAAAGAAACAAAAACTCATTAAAAAAAAAAAAAAGGTTTGATCTTGAAGTTCCTGTCAGCATTCACTTATCACATCTAGCACCACTTGTGCTTGTCTCAGCCTTCAATGTAGAGTCAATTTGACTCTTTTGAGAAGCAATTTCTGTAAAGATGGCAGAATTAGTGAGTCCTGAGAGAATGTTCTCTTTCAAAAATAATTTCGTTTAAAAATAAGACAAACTGCTATGGATGCTAGAGAGAAAATGATTAATTAGACATGTAAACGAACCAAAGAGATGTATAATGATGTTAATACTGTAATAACCATCAGAGTTATTTATGAAACTTTAGAATTTACAACACAGAGCTACAAATGAGGTGACAAGAATTATTATCTCTTATGAAACGATTATGGTGTATTCAAGACAGGTACTTTCCAAAGACACTAAAATATCATTTAGATTTCTGTCTAACATGCACATTGAGAAAGCCTACCAAATGTTTTTCAAAAGAATAATCTAAATAGACATGGAAAATGAATATTTTTCTACAAAGAATAATGTTTATATGTTCCAAATGCGCGCGTGTGTGTGTGTGTGTGTGTGTGTGTGTGTGTGTGTGTGAAGGATTCTCTGACTAAATAAATGCACTGAAATTAGAGACAGAACTGAATCTCCACAAAAACTAGCCACTTTTCTCTATAAAAATGGCGTATTTCTAGGGATAGGTTCTTATTTGTGAGATATTTGATTCCATCTAACAGAACTATATCTATAAAATTTGCCCAGAATATCCAACTTCCCAACCCACTAAGAAAAGTCTTCATTAATGGCCTGTATCACTACAACTAATTTCACATTTCCTTTTTATGATCCTTTGCCTAAATATTGTATAGAATAAAGAATTCTTGACAAAAACAGACTAAAGGAAGATATTTTAGGGTCAGGTAAGGAAAAGAGGTTGAACAATTATGATATGCTTTGCCTAAAAATTACTTAAGAGCTACTTAATAATGTTTGTTTAGCTTTCAATTGATAAACTAGAGAATATCTCGTAAAGAAAGAAGGCATGAAGGTCTGGATGACCAGGAATCAAGTGACATCATACCGGTACTTTCTTCTATCATTGGAAAAATGAAAACAACGACTGAGATCCATAAATAATCAACCAGATAGTAATTTTAGAAATCTCTGTATAAGAATAAAAATATTTCACACATATGCAAAAGCTGTACATAGACCATCCCTTGAAACATTTGCTCCATTGGTCCAAAGGCCCAAAATACAATCAGATCCAAGAAACACCACAAAAGCTCCTAAAAAAATAGAACTGAAGAACAACCCTGAAATATAATGTCTAAAAAGAGTATGGTTCCACCTTCCTACAGTTCATACTGGACTCTATTCTCTCCTATGGCCACTCTTACACTTCACTTCCTTCTCTGTCCGTGTCCTCATTTCCCCATCCCCTGAACAGATATACAGTTCTCTTTCAGATTCCCTGGTTCTATCTTATTTCTCTGAGGGGTAAAAAAGAAAAAGAAATGGAAAATGGAACTTGAGAAACACAAAGATAGGACAATATGTAGTAAAGTGGCCTCATCTAATTTAATATTATTTATATTGAAATATTCACCTACACACACAACTACAAATTTCCATTTTACTTATGCTCTGTGAATAGAGAATCATTTTGACCTTCAGAGGTCTGTGGATGATATGAACTTCAATCACTATGGGCTCACCCCATCCAAAAATCTCTTTACTCATGAAACTGATGTGTTATTGTATGTTATAAAATGTTCATGTTTAGATGAAGTCAAATTCTACAAATATTTTATGTTCGTAAATCTCCTGGTCCCATAACAAATAGGTCTCTACTGTCCTGAGTGCTCCAGCTTTGAGTATATGGGTTCCCTTCACTGTATCTCTTCTACAATAGTAGGCTAACATACTCTACTTTCCCAAAATATGTTTTTGATGTGTATGATTCTCAGAATTCTAGCTCCAAGTGGTAAGCAAAGGAAATTTTGTGTGAATACACATTTCAAAAATGGGCACTGTGCTATTACAGTGTCTCCAGAGATTTTACTGTGCATAACAGTTAACTATGAAGTAAGATTAGAAAGGTAAGCTAGATTGTTGGAGGAAGAAAGATTTATCATTTTGTTAGTTTATCACCAGTTATGTATTTCTAAAATGTCCAAATTACTCCTGTGATTTTAAAAACTAGTGAGGGGAAATAAATTAGGAACATTTGAGAAACTGAAAAGATGCAAGTAGATAATAATTCTTTAAAAGTTCAATTTAATGCCCCTAGAGCATTTACTGTTAGATTAATCAGACAGTTTTAATCAGTATACTTAATATATGTTATTTATTAACACATATTTTTTGAGGATTAACATCCACACTTTACACATACATCAGCATTTACAATCTTTCTGATACCACATTATTAATTTGATGTGTCACTTTTCCTTATAATCTTTTGTCTCATGTCAAAGTTCTCACTGTTATTAATAGGAATTAGGCACAGATTAGAAACTAGAAATAAATAGATAATAATCATTATGTGTTTTTACCGCACCTTGCATTGAAATTATAAATTTACATCCTATGATTATAAAGTGTACACTATAAGTTTACATATCTCTTTTCTCACCACACATTATAGATGCTAAACTTGTCAAAGGCAGGCACTATACTTTAGCTGACACAGAAACTAGAATTGTGTCGACATAGTAAGAAAGCAAGAATGTTTTTGTTGAATTAACTTAAACTGATGGTAAGAGGTTATTTATCAATATTCTCAAGTCAAAGTGGTCCGTTATATGATAAACACTGCTCAACCAAATTGGTTTTTAATAATGGTTAAATTATATTAACTAAAACATTGAGAGGCTCTCACTTTACTCATAGGAACTAAAACTTGGAAATGTCAAATGACAATATAAAGAATATCAAATTGGTATTTAAAGAAGCTTATGGAATTAAAACTATGCAACAGCTACAATGTTATGAGTAGAAAATTGGCATTTTTTTTGAAAAAAGTTTTTTTAGTAAGTGAATACCTGACAGTAGAATTTAAAGCATTATATGTTTTATAAATTTATTATTTTAAATACCAGTTAATAATTATTTCAAGGTTTTCATTAAAAAATGCCTTCATTTTTCTTCTGCTAAATGATCAAAATATTTTAACTTTAAAATTTGGACTTCAGTAGTCTTGGATTTGTTCCACCACACATAAATTAACATAAAAGAATTATATACGAATAACAAATTTTTCAGACAGACAACTGCACAGTAGAGTTAAGAGATTTTACACAGTACTAGAGCATTCAACATGAACAATTTCCTCTTCCCATCATAAGTCAAAGCAATCTTTTTTTTCCAGTCCTGTATTAACTAATAGGACCCACAAGTCAGGCTGTGTATGAAAGTGTATCGGGAGCAGGGGATGATTGGCATACGGGCAAAGAAGTGGTCAAAGTAAATCACCAACCCAGAGCCTGACTATATTGTATATAATACAAATCCTGCTCATTCATCTCTGTTGGGAAATCCCCCAAAAATTGTCACCAGAGTCCAACTTTCTTCTCAATGGTTTTGTGTACTAGAGAGCAGGAAAATGACCCATTTTTATGTCACAAATCATGCAGAAACAAATTTAAACAGAAACTTTTAGCATTGCAAAAAATACTTAAAAACAAATTAAGTTGAGTTATATACATAACTGAAGAAAAGTGGTACTGCACAGTTGAACTTTGCAGGCAAACTAGAAAAGTTTGTAATCAATTTAACAGCCATGATACACGAATATGACAGTTTGAATGAAGACTAGCAGAGAACAAAAGAGGACAAACTCACATATAATAAAGTCAACAGAGAGGACGAGAATCACAACATTTCCCTTGGTTATACTAGTTTATAGTATAAAACTTTAAAGAGAAGATAGAAAATACACAGCCTGGATAACTTACATTATCATACTGGATAACTTACATCTATCATCTACCCATCTATGTGAGCTTATGTGTACACATCTCCAGGACATTGAACATACACTTCCTAACTGGAAAACTCTGTGAAGCAGGAGATTTTTTTAATGTGTTGTTTTCACTGACATATATATATATATATAAAATACTAGAAAAGTGCCTGGTCCCTAGTAGGTGTTCAATAAATACAAGCTGGGTGGATGAATGATATAAATGGTTTTATTTTTGTTTCCTATTGTCCCGTTAAACCAGTTTACTTGTAGTCCACCCCCTGACCTTGAGTGACAATGAAAGCATTTCTACAATTCTTTGGGTCATTGTTAGATAATAGAAAGACCTATGATAACTTAAAGTAACAAACATGATCTCAAGTAATGTATATTTCCTTTCCCAGATAAAATTAAATCAGATAAAATTAAATTAAACTAAATTCCAACTTGATTTAAAGTTAAATCTCAATTCCTTTCTCAAATGAAGCCGGTAACAAGCAGTGGGGAAGAATTTTCCTTTCTATTTCCATCAGCTGGGGATGGGGGAGATGGGATATAAGAGTGACAATAATATTCATACTTCTTACATGACCAGTACTGCCATAAGTAGGTATAATGCTTTCTAGACCTTGCAGATGGTTTAAAATTGACTTTCTTGTGCGAGTGCTTTTGTGAGTTCTTTGAAGTTTCCTCTGCTAGGCCCAATCAATTACAACTACTGTGAATCGGGCAGTGTCTCTCCTTGAGTCTATAACTTCCAATTCCACTTTAGCTTCTGTCCCTGGTGGTATACTGGTTAGCCTGTTACCTCTTGGGTCCCCTTACTGTGGAAGGAAAACCTCTTAGGCAAGATTCATTTTAAAACAGAATCGGTATGGTTGTAAAGATTATGTAGGGTGGCAGATGGGTACTGGACTTATTGGAGGAATCACTTCATAGATTAAATAAATGCCTAACCACTGCACTGCACAATTGAAACATATAAAACAATACTGAATGTCAACTATAATTAAATACACACACACACACACACACAGTCTGATAATTAAGTTCGCAAACTTGTTGTAACGATGTTGCTAACCTTTTTTGATATAGAGGGATTATTTATTATGAATTTGTACCAACTGGACAAACAGTTAACCAAGTTTAGTATTTGGAAGTGCTGAAAAGGCTATGTGAAAACGTTAGACGACCTGAAATTTCCTCCAATGATTCAGGGCTCTTGTATCACAGCAATGCACTAGCTCACACAGCACTGTCTGTGAGAGTTTTTAGCCAGTAAACAAAGCACTATATTGGAACACCCTCCCTACTCACCTTATCTGTCCCCCAATAACTTCTTTCTTTACCCAAAGATAAAGGAAATATTGAAAGGGAGACATTTTGATGACATTCAGGACATCAAGGGTAATATGACAACAGCTCTGATGGCCACTGCTTAAAAAGAGTTCCAAAATTGCTTTGAAGGGTGGACAAGACACTGGCATTGGTGCATATTTTCCCAAGGGGAGTACTTCGAAGGTGACCATAATGATATTCAGCAATGAGGTGTGTAGCTCTTTTTCTAGGATGAGTTCGCAAACTTAGTTGTCTAACCTAGTATTAGGTTGGTGCAAAAGTAATTGTGGTTTTTGCAATTATTTTTAACCTTTTAAACCACAATTACTTTTACACCAACCTAATATATATAGTCACGGGATGTAAAGTACAGCATAGGGAATATAGTGAATGGTATCGTAATAGCTATGTACAGTGTCAGATGGGTAGTGGACTTGGTGGGGTTATCACTTTGTGAGGGGTGTAAATGTCTAAACATTATGTTGTTTTGTATACCTGAAACTAATGAAAAAAATGGCACCAGTATCATGCCCTCTGACCCAGTATTCACACCCGTTTTGACTTGTATTGGTGGGAATGCATTTTCTTTCCAGTTGCAGAGTTCTCTTCCACACAAGCCACTTCAGCTTTCAAGTATGATTGTGATACCAGTGCCCTGGCCCTTTAACTGCAAATTCATCATGAGATCTATGAAAGAACCCCTCAGCAGCCTTAGATGAAGTTGATATCACTTCATATTGGGAGTGTGGCTCTTATTGCCATCTCTACAGAGACATTGTGCTTACAAAATTATTGCCCAACTTTGCTCAGTCTTTTGATTTTTGACCTTCGTGAGGTGTTCTTGGAAGGAAACCCAGTATCATGTAACCAGTTCTCAAATAAAAAGTTCAGGCTTAAATTAATAATTTTTATGTAGCTGTTCTATGTCAAACTTTACTTTGGTTCTTGTTATCTATTGTGCCTGGGTCTCTAGGTTGAAACATCCAATTAAATAGCCTGCTATATATACATGTAAATATATAGGCAGGGATGGCAACAGGTTTTACTTCTCATGTCAGTTCTGAGCCAGTCATAGTACTTGCCAAAGAGCTCTGAGTTGAGGAGTCTAAACTCAGGGGAAGACTATCTTTGTTGATTAGTAATGCCTGCCACAAAGGAGGAGTAGAAGTTAGGGACACTCTTTAAGCTGGGCAGGATCTATGGGGGCAGATGCCATGTTTGTCTTGTTTATGCTACATTTCCTGTCCTGGCAACCTGCCTGGAATTGAGTAGGTTCTCAATAAATATGTGTTGAACATATGAACACGATCGTGTATCTATAAATAAGTATATATATACATATATATTCACATATATGTATATTTATAAATTAATTTTATATACATGAGTTAACCTTTCAATTAGCTAAATATTGTTTACTATGCTGTACTATAAATGCAACTATTTTCAACTAATCATTTTTTGTCTTTAAAATTGTAATTTATAAAACCCTAAGGCAATATTATTCCTTGAGGCATTATTAAAGATATAAACTTGAATTCAACTCAAATGACAATTACAATTTTAATAACCCTTTCACAGAGATGCCTAATCAAGGTCAATTGCTGACTGTGCCGCCATACAAAATATGATTTTAAATAAAGTTAACCTGAGTTTTCAAGATATTTGACTATGTTAATGAAATATCATCTACAAGAAAATATGGCCGTAGGTATATATTAATTGACAATGCTTGGTAATTATTCATCTTCTATTTGCTGGTATTAAATTAATAATGGACTTAATGGTCGTGTTAAGTAATTGATGATACAGATCTGAAGATATTGAGAACACAATGCCCATATAAATGGAAATGTGGTTACATTGCAAGAGATGAGGTAATGAGAAAGATCAGTTTAAAAACAGAAATTAAATCAGTATTTGTGGACAGGCAGCCTTACTTAGCCTTTCAGTTTCTTATGCAGAATAACATTGGAATGATTTTACAAAGTATCTGCATAGAAGACGACTTCACACGAAGGTTAAAATCTTTAGGCATTGCTCTGGAGAGTTTCTCCACAGACTACCATTAATATGGGAATTTAGAAGACATCTGGATATTTTGGCTGATTTAATTTTATTTTTTCATTTGAGTATGTAATTTCATGAAAATATGTTCCTACATGTTGATATGTAGAAAACCTTGTAATAGAGTATTTCAGTTATCTAGATTTGTTGTGTATAGGATTACTATGATTTCAAAGGAACTTGTTTATGATTTAAGTTGTTTTAATCCACTTGTTTATGACAATAACAAAGACAAAAAACAGTTGGTGTTGTTTTTGTTTTCTTTGGGAAGTAAAGTTGTTTTGATATAAAAATGAAGTAAGTCCTGCCAGGATGTCAACATTCTTCATCTGCTGTCCTTGACAAGCATCTCAGCAGTCTAATTAGGCTGCTGAGGGGCCCTGCTGGGTGAGGGCTTATCCATGAGAACACGTGGAGAAGAACGATAGCAGGGCAACATTTAGACTATAAAAACTGAGTTTGTGAGGACTGTTTGAGAGTTTTGGTTTGGGCCAGTCCACTAGCTAACCTAAAAACTCTCCAAAGACCCTTGGGGCATTCGCTCCTGTCTTAGAGAGGCACTCCTTGGAGAAGTGGTGATAAACCACACAGTGCCCTGTGATAGAGAGAGCCTGCCTAGCAACACTGCTACCTTCGTCCCCTAGCAATGAGCTTTAGTAACTAGGGACTTCTACTTTGTTGCTGGCAGCTGGAAATCAGTTCTAGGTTGGTTGTCATCTCTCCTGGGTGAGATGGGTGGGTCTCCTCTTATAAAAAGGAACACCTCTCTTAAAATTTGGGCTTTATTCCTTTCATCTCCCCTTACCTGGAACAATAGTGTGATTAATCTGTCATTTGTTTGAAGTATGTTATTTCTTTATTTGGCTTATGAAAAGATATTGTCCTGTATGCAATTGCCTTGTAAAATTACGATAATTCCCTCAGCAAACCTGTGCTAAATAAATTGCTGGCAAAGACAGAAATCAGTCTCTGAATATAGCTTTTCATGCCTCCCACAAAAAGCAAACAAACAAAAAACCAGAATAACATGCTATTATATAGATTGACAATGGTCTTAATTAGACAACAATAAACAATCTAAAGAATAAGAAGCATACAGTAGGGACCATGCAAATCTATAGGTTATAGATGATGATTTTTTTAAAAGTTCAAACATGTACTTTATAAATGGCTTGCAAATCCATTAAGTGATATTTAAAAAAGTAGTTTGGAAATTAGGATAGCTGGACTCATGGAATAGCAACTGTCTTGTTTGTCTTCAGCCAAAAGTATTGGCTTCATATATGTAAAAGAGAGGGTTAAACTTAGTAATTAGTAAGGAATGTACAGAAAGTACAAATTTTATAAAGGAAACCCTGGCTATGCAGGGTTCCTGGGCAGGAAAAAAAACAAACAAAAAAAAAATGAGTGGGGAGAGGAAAAGAGGGGGGAAGAGAGAGAGGGAGAGAGGAAGAAAGAGAGAGAGAAAATGGAAAATGCGTATGTTTGATTATACTGAATTGTGTATTTGGGCAAGTGGGAAGAAATATACTATCCCCTGATGACAAAATGACAAAATTAATAACCAGCTTTAAGTCCACCCAACATTTATAAGACCAACAGTTTGAGAGAATGTGAATAACATGGGATAAATCAATTCTGTGAAAGTGCAAAGGGCACTTTTCTTCCACTACTTTTTAGTAACATCATTTGTACTTATGAAAAATACCTCATTGTAATAAAGATAGCAGTATCTTAACTCTGAACTTGGCAGAAATGTAGTCTCAGTAATGTTAATTTTTCAGTGTGGCAAACCTCATCACAATTGCATTCTTAAGAACCAATCCACAAGTATAGAGAAATGAGTATGGGGTTTTATTCTATTTTAAAGAAGGTTATTATTATTTTTCTAGTGTAGTCATGGGACACTGAAAGGAAATGTTTTTAATAACCACTGTCAAAATAATGAGGAGAAACTAGGTGTTTGTTTAGTCTGAATTTATCTTAACATCATCTTAAGTAGACAAGAGTAGCATTCCAGACATGGATTCACACTAATTTACTTAGGTATACTTAGGGAACCACACTGTCCGATTCACAAATATCAACTCAATATCTCCTCTGAGCATCCGTCTTGTGTAAATGCTGTGCTAGGCTCTGGGAACGGAGATAGAAATAGACACATTTATCCCTAAAATCTTATAGTCTATCACTTCATGCCTGCTGAAGTGCTACCCAGTACCAATGATCCTTTATCTGAAAAGTTAGCCTCGCAACACCTGAATGAATCCTGACTGAGGATGAACCCCAGGACTATCAGCAGAGAAAAATGAATTTACTTTTCTGCCCCAAACCCAGTGTCCATAATCCAGTGTCCACGAGGCTTAGAATAAGGCCTGGTCATACTCTCCATTTGTCCTGAAGACTGTTTTTTTGCCTATCTGAAAGAGCCTATATTCCTTCTACTAGGGTAGGAGTTCTGCCCGGAAGTCAAGCCTTTTTGGCTGGACTATGAACCCATTAAACTCTTATCAACCCTCCAGCACGAGGGGCTAGACACACTCCCTTCCACACTTACACTGCCGGCTAGGTCCTTCCTTAAAGCTAGAACTCCGTGCAATTAAGGTGATAGCATTCACCTAAGTACATCCTTACTCCTGACTTCCTGCTTAAAGTCCTGTTCAACAGATTAGACCTCTGGGACAGCAGCCCTACCCTAGTTGTCTCTAGGGTCACCAGGATTCCCCAGGCACTATTGTATTAAATACCAGCCTTCCCCATGTGGAGACCAGCTCTCCACAGAAGAATTCCACTAGCCTGGACTCTGTCTATACCATTTCTTCCTCCTTAGCTGTTGAGGCCCCAGCCTGTCTCGCAATTGAGGAGAAACGAAACTTGTGTATGTGAAACAATCAGAAAGTAAAACAAACATTATATAATAAACGATCAATTAAATACAACCAAGGGCTAATACATGTTATAGCCTACATATGTCACAGGAGAATATCAAAAGGGACATATGACATATAAAGAATTAATGACAAAACTCAGCATTACGTATACGAGTTTAAGATTTCTAATTGGGATGATGTACAATGGCTCCTATTCTAATGTTGAAAATAATGTTACTTCTGAGTAGAAACTTCTTTGTATTACCCTTTAAATCATTTAGATCCTGGAAATTTTTCACATTATAATTCTTCCTTCTCTCAAAATATAAACTATCTTCCATTAGGCTTCATGATGAACATAATAAAACTTAAAAAAAACCCAAAAAACTAAAAGTCACATTATTCAAAACTCCAAGTTGAAGTTATTTGTGAGATGCACCTCTGTACGGCTCATTTGAGTTCTCCACTGCCACTGGGTTGAGATGAATGAGCTTGGAGAGCAGGAGTGAGCTCACAGATATGTTGCTATTATTCAACTGAAGACAGTTTCCCAGAGGCTAAATTAACACAGTGCAAGCTATCAGATTCTGCTTTGAAGGTTGAATATTCACAGTAAAAAGAAATAAACATCAGAGGAATAAAACGCAAGGTCATTTACCCAAAATTGCAAACCCAAACGTCACCCTTACTTCAAAGTCTAGTTGCTCTCTTCCTAAGTTTTCTCTTTCCTCTAATAGTAAAGCATTCTTTTAGAGAATTTTTCTAAAGGTACTAGAGTAGTCACAATTTTCTCCCCAAAATATCTTTAACTAGATGACTGTGCCTTATCTTTTTTTGAACTTTATGAAAAGAAAATTTTCATAGTTGTATTCCTGAATATCTCCTAAAATATTTATATTCCCCTAAACTCAAAAGGAGCAGTCTTGTCTTACCTCAGGTTGATCCAGTTACTGTGTTTCCCCGAAAACAAGACCTAACCGGAAAATAAGCCCTAGCATGATTTTTCAGGATGACATCCCCTGAACATAAGCCCTAATGCGTCCCATCTTTTGGAGCAAAACTTAATATAAAACCCGGTCTTATTTTTGGGGAAACACAGTAGTACCTTTCTAGTGATGTTCCCATGAGAAGAGCAACTCAGATGAGCTTTTGACAAAGGTTTGCTTAATACTATTCTTCTCATATTTTAATCTCAGTCTTGCTAATTATGAATGGATGGTTATTGTTTTCTTTAAGATATATGTATTAAAATATCTACTATTTTTAAAGATCCAAGTTGCAGCATAGCATATCAGATTTCTCTGAATGTCTTCAAAATCAACAACCAGATAAATCATTTATAATCACTTATAATCATTATCATAGAACAAACCATAATAATTAGGGCTGTGGAAGTAATCAGATCAGCAAAATTTCAATTTGACTAATTCACAAATAATCATGCAACAATAATTTGGTCTCCTTCGGAAACTTTCATTTCAAACTAAACTTGAAAAAGTAGACAAAAATAAATAAATAGACCAGTATAATATGAAACATCCAAACTGAGTTTAACACAATATTATTTAGAGACAGTACAGAAGAGAAGTGAGGTAGAAAATTGCCTGACAAAGTGTGATTTTGATTCCATGGTTCTTCTCCCTACAGTGTGACCTTGAGCAACTTAGTTAACCACTCTGTGCCTCAGAATAATCTTCCTCTTTGTGAGCTGAGAGAAGCTGATGAGCTGGACAAGATCCTGGCATCTCTTACTTGGTCCTGTGCAGGTGTATGACTAGTGCTACTCTTCAGACTCACTGAGAGCTTTCACCCATCTGTCTCATCTTTGGGGCCTCAGACTTATAAAATGAGAGCACTTAATATCCTGTTTCATTGGACTAGCTACTGTAATTATCTTGAATATAATTATCTTGCATTGCTGTAGTATTGTATCACTTTTTTATTTCAATGTGAAAATTTTCAAAACTTCAGAAAAAATGTAAAAATCGTAAAGGAATAGCCACTTCCACTAACTGTAAACATTTGCCACATTTGTTTTCTTTTTTTCATATATAAGTATATGTATATGTGTATATATTTATTTGTGTATATATGTATTTTGCTGAATCATTTGAGATGAAGTTGCAGATATAATGACCCCAAATACTTCAGCATATCTCCTAAGAACAAAGATATTCTCTTAAATAATCTCAAATAACAATTATCACATTTAGAGCATTTAACATTAATTCAATACAATTTTCCAACAATGTTCATTAGTGCAATAATTTTTTCTGAGTCAGCATCAAATCTAGGATGTTGCATTACATTTAGTTACATTATGTTACTTATTATAACATTTCTTTACTAATTTTATCATTAGTCCCCCAGTATTAGGCTAGATTATAAACTTCTCATAACACAAGCTATATTTTATTAATCACTGTATTTTTGGTATAAGCACCTCTAATAGCACAAAAAAGGAACTTGGTAACTATTTGATGAAAGACTGGTTGGAAGTTATTTGTCAGTTTTTCCCATATTAAGTACCAAACAAGAAATTTGACATAATAATATTTTATGTCACGCTGGCTTTCCCAGACGCTTTCAGAATCTATTACAAATATGCAAAATGTAATTTCTTTGCTCGGAATCTATTAATCTGGGCAACTTCACTAATGAAAAAAAATAAGCACAATTTAATATCTTGCACTACCCTTCTCTGGTTCTAGCCATTCACGTGTAGAAAAACAATCATGGCACTGAGAAAACTTTTCATAATTGAGATAGATGTGACTCTGCTATCACAGAGCATCATGCAACAAGCTCTTCTCCGTCCTCACATGGGACATTGTGCAGTGCTCAACCAGAGTGTCAGGACATGAATATCACAATCAATTGAACAATAAGCGTTTTCCAAGACAATAGATAACATGTTTGGATGGAAGAGCAGCACATACTTTAAAAAGAGAGCCATTGAACTACTACTTAATGGTTGCTTTAGTCCCTTTTATGTAGGCTTAATGAACAGGGTGGACATTAGGGAAAAATTTATTTGGAAATTCATTAAAAAAAACAAAACATTTTATTCAAGCAATGTAATATTCCATGTCTCTTCCAAAACTACCTATGAAAAAAATGATTTTAAGGATTAACTCCTTTACTGATATTAATTGGCATACATATAAATTTCCTGCCACTATAATATAATGCCACAATATATTAACAATATTATGTAAGTGAATACACATTATCATTTTGCCAGCTTAAAATCATGGTTTACATCCTTAAGAGGAACTCAATTCATTTTGCATTTCACCATTTTATGCTAATAAAATTAGGCGTTTCAATATAAATTGTTAAATTGCAGTTTCCCTGTGATAAAAGAAAAAGCAGAGTTTCTTTGAGATTTAAGAATCAAAGAGATAAATTCCATTTTATTCCTAGAGTAATTAGGCAGATAAAGTCTCTAGAGGATTGCTCACTTGACTAAGGCATTTCCTTTCCCTGATAAAATTTACAGCTATCAATGAAAAAAAGGGCACAGGTCACCTAGTCTATAAAAGAATCAAACAGACAGGAAGCAATATGCTACGGGAGGGGCCAGAGGAAGATTGTTGATCAAGAGGCTAATTCAACTCTGGCCATAAGAGTGGAAGGAGCACAACATAGTTTAAGCAGAGGTTCTTTCTTTTTCATTTTTGTTCGTTTTGTTTTTGTCTCTATCTTTCCTCTGTTACTGGAGTATAAGGAATTTGAGAGCAGAAACTATCTTTTTGCCTCTAATGCTCACAGTGTTTCACTCAGGACCTTGAAGGTAGGAAATGGTTAATAAATGTTTGTTAGATGGAAGGGAGGGAGGGAGGAAGGGAAGAAGGGAGGGGAGAAGGGGAATCAAGAAACCTGCCAATGAAAAATAAAATCTTCTTGTCTCTTCCTGTTGTGCAACATCTTTCAAATTGTTTGCTTGGAGCATTTTCCTTCCTCACACTCCTCATTTTCTGCCTGGCACCACCAGCCAGCCGGGAATCTCAATTGTCACAAAATGCCACCACAGAGCTTTTAACCACTTCTCCCCCATTCTTGTCTAACCCCTCAGCACAATGTTCTGGATTGACACCTGAGAACATTACAGTATTAGATCTACAAAGGAATTTAAGATAATTTAGTCCAAGTCCTTCCTTTAAGAGATGAAGAAATGGAAACATAAAGGGAGGAAGTGATTTGTCCTTCCTCAAACAGCCAGATCATAGCACAGCCAGTTCTGGAAAATAGATTGTTTTAGATTCCTATTTTTTTTTTCTTTTGAAATGACTTCAAACTTTCAAAACAGTTTTGCTGCTTTGATGCTCTATTACCTCCAAATATTTTAGAATGTATTTCTTACAAATAATGTATTTTCCTACAAAGCCCCAATATAATAATCAATAGGAAGAACTTAATATGAATATATTACTACCATTTAATCCACATACAAGTTTCACCAATTGGCCAAGAGTATGTGTTTTAGCAAGAGTCCCATGTAGGACCTTATTTAGTGACCATGTCTCTTTAATCTTCTTCAATCTCAAACAGTGCCTCGAAGTTTTCTTAGCTTTCATGACATTGACACTTTTGAAGACTACAGGCCAGTTATTTAGAAGGATGTCCTTCATTCTGGCTGTCTGATATTTCTCCATGATTACATTCAGGTTGTATATTTTTGGCAGGAATATCACAAATGTGATGCTGTGTTCTCATTTCACCCTGTCAAGTGCTGTACAATTTTGCTTTGTCCCCTTTGGTAATGTTCCCCTTGATTACTTGGTAAGTCGTTGTCTGCCAAGTTTCTTTACTGAAGTTACTCTTTGTTCCTTTGTGAAGTTGCTTTAAGACAATACCCCATTTGTGAATAAACTTTCACCACGAATTTTAGCATCCACTGAGGTTTCTTGCCTGAATTATTATGACGGCTGCCAAATGATTTTCTTCTCCCTTATATGTTAATCAGCTGGTAGTCTATTGTAAGGAAAAGGTTTAGTATCCTTTATTTTGATGCTAAAATTATCCCTTATTTGGTCAACATCTATATCCTTTTGAAATGTCTCATTCTTAGAGTTTTTCCTTATTTTTTAGCACAGTGAGCTGCCTCACATTGATTTTGTAACTTCTCAGGCCCTCTATCTAGACATAGTGATATATGCATGTATATGCATGCACACAATATACACATGTATATACACACATGCCTACATGTTAATATTTGTTTGTGCAGCATACATATTTATCTATGTCTATATATTGAAAACTATGAGTTCAGCCTATACCTCAATTCCAAACTAACACCATAAAGTTTGTTCCAGTTTTCTCTCTTTCCTTATTCCCTGCAGTGAGAAACCCATTTCTCGTTACCTTCATTATACTCATTTATTCACTCAGTCCCCTCAAAGAGTAACCAATTCCCCACTAAAACACCCCCACCACCAATCTTCATGTGAATGTTCTCTGCATCACTCCTAGCCACCACTGCCACGCTCCTTGCACAGGTGCCCTCTGCACCTGGCTTGAGCTGCAATATCCATGCAGAAACACTGCTGCCATCATTTCTGTCTCCCACCAGGATGTCCTCTTGACCTTGTTATCAGGCTTCAGGGCCCATGGTGGGTCATAGCACCAGTGCTGGTTCACAGGCAGCCTCCTCTTCCTTCTTGAGCTCTGATACTCTTTGACAGGCTACACATGTGCCCTTTCTACCTACTGGAGCTCTAACTCCACAGGCCAGCCCAAGTCATTCTCCACGACCCACATGTGGACTTCTTCTCCTCCTCCAGTTGGCCTTCTATACCCATCACTGGGCCACCAAAATCTCTGCCTCCTTGCAAGGACGCACCTTTCACATACTCTGCCTCCATCACCCCATCACTGAGGCTTCTCCATGCATCCCATGTGCTCCTCCAAGTGTAGAAATCCTGCTCATCTGAATGGGCTTCCATAACCCACCTTAAGTTGACACAGGCACCATCTTCAACCTACCAAGCTACACCTGTGTTGTGTCACTGCCCTCCCCACTTACAAGTGACTACTTTGTTCAGCCCCATCTGAAGCCTTCCAGGCTGAGAAGGAAAGGAGGAATGGAAAAGAACAGACTCTGGACTTAAATGAGAGTCAATGTTCTACCTAGTAGTTGTTTGTATCTTAAAGTGTCTATGTTGAACACATATTATCAGTGGAGAGCTATTAAAAATCTAAGAAACATAAGTATCTTATCTGTCACCAGAGCATATATATTCCTTGAAAAAAATAACCAAACACACAGGACAGAATGATGCATCTTCAGGGGTTCTCAACAAATATTAATTGGCTGAGAGAAAATATTTTTGTTACCAAATACATAACAGTTCAATTGAAATTGAACTTCACATTATATTTTATGAGAGCCATAAATTATGTATTGTGAATTATAATTTATGGATTAGATACAATAAGTAATTGAATTAATAAATTTAATCCAAGCTCCACCTTTTGTCTTCTAGCCATAAGCACCAAAGAAAATTCTTTTCTCCTAGTAGATATTTTTAATGAAAAATCTATAGTGAAGAATGTTTTATTTTGAACTAAATAATTTCAATAGGCAGGGTCACACAATTGTGGCTGGAATCTATGCCATTAAATTGACAATAAGAGGTCTATTTTTTAAAAAATGATTTGATTTGAAACGGCCATAATCTTTTCTCGTAATACTGGACACTTAAAATAAATTTCTCTTTATAGCTCAACATTTGCAAAACTGAAAGAAATTTATTCTTATAATAAGCCCATACTGAATAAATAAAAATTTTAAATAGTCAATGTCAAATATTGGAAGCCTAAGTCAATAAAAATAATACCATTTTTATTTAATTTATAGCTGGGTATCTTCTGAAAACTTTGGGTATGATTTGTTTTAGTAGTAAAGTTTTGTTATGGTTTCTGTAGGCTTATGACTTATCTAAATATTATGAAAGCCTCATAAACAATGCACTGCATACTCACATAGAAAATAATGAAGACAGATGATCTGTTTTAGCATTCTGCCTTTGAGGTGATTGGAACTTCTACAAACCAGAAAATGGGGTGGGGGCCCTGGGAATTGGAGGATAGAAAATGCACAGTTTCCATCTATCTACACTCATAAACTAAAATTAGTTCAATGCTAAGCTAGACCAAGTCACTAAAAATTGATAATTTATTGCTATGATTTGTACTGCCTTAAATTTAACGAAACAGCATTTCTCTCAGTACACAAGATACTGGATATCCTTTGTCTAAATGATTCAAATGGACACTGCTTTCATTGTGTGGGTCTGGAGAAAGAAAGAGTAGACATCGTACAGTCTTTAGACTCTACACACTTCCCATACGTTTAAAACTTTGAGAGGCTGGGCCGATACTGACTAAAATCTTGCTCAACTAAAGCACTGAAGTTAGATTTAGCTCCCTCCACTACAGATGGTTGGGTATTTTAAAGCCTTCCTCCTGAAAAGAAGGCTTTTAACAGTTCCATGATGCCCCATGATTTTCATCCAGCATAACACACCCAAACGATCTGGCCATGCAACAGCAGCTCCAGGCTTGGGTGTCATTTGCAGCTATCCTCTTCTTTCAAACAGGTCTCTGCATCTTCTTAGCCTTAGTCTGGTGATTCTCTATTATCAAGTAGCCTATAACAACATATTGCGATTCTGATCAGATTGGCATGCTTTAATTACTATCTTAATTTCTGTGGCTTATTTTACACTAATTAAAGCTAGTAAAATTTCCACTGCTAATTTAATTAACAAAGACACTCATCTTTGGCAGGCATCCTCTTGCTTGCTTCATCCATATATTTAAACAGAGCTTGAAGTGTGCAGCTGATTCAATCAAATCATCACTCTAGAAGGCAGCACCTGTGCCTCTCTCTGACCAAGGACAACCCTCATTTCCTCAGAAATATCCTCATATCATGACAGCTACAACCAACACTAAGAAACTAGTCTCTTATTCATCGCCTGACGTGATCTGCACTTAGAATAACATAAATTTGTTGGATCAAATTCCATATCCATGATCTCAACATAATATACTAAAATAATCATTTTAACTAACAACTTGTCAGACGAGGACAAAATTAAGGAGCCTTGTTTGCATTGTCTGAATGAAATTGAACTAATTGGTCAGTTTAGCTAAAAAGTCTGTCCAAGTTCTCATATAAATCCAGCTTTTATCAATATAGTCTGAAATAAACTCAACTGAAATTAAGCTCAACTTACAAATGAATTGTATTTGTAAAACTATTTGCTCAATTATTTTTTTCTAATATAATGTCATTGGTAGTTGGTTTTCCTGGTTGGCTCAAAGAGTGTATTTAATCCATAACTAATATTAAAACGACTCACCCTACAGCTCAGGAGCAAGTCAAGTCTACTTACAGGGCTGTGCCCAGACTACTCAGCTTCATTCCTTTCCTCTATTTCCAAGCCAACCCATTTGCTAAAATATTTCAAGTGTTTTCACAATGACAGTGGCAGCAGGGATTCTAATGCAGGTGGTGACTTACATCACATGAGAATTACATGAGAAGATAATAATGAATTTGGAAATAAAGTTCTGTCTACCACACAAAAAACACGGTAACTGCTTGTATTTTTTCCAGAAAAATACTGGAGACACTTGTCTGATTTCGTTATTGATACAGGAGTAGTGTATCTTAATGTCAGATGCTCTGACGTTTGGACTTTGTCATGTAAAGAGACCATACCTTCAATGTACCTCTAAGGTACAACCTTCAGATTTAGTCCACAAGACTACTAAGCTCTCTCAGATTACCTTGTTCTAAAAGTAAATCATATTAAATTAGGAAGGCATGGAATTAGGTTTCTTAAGTGTTCTTATTGAGGAAATATTTGGGGTTCTTTTGGTTTCCCTAAAGCTTTGTGATCCTAAAGAAAATCATAAGGAATCATTTTATTTCTCTTTACCCATACTCTGTAGTGTTAGCTACTGGATGATATGTGGAACTCTATGGATTGGGAATCTATGATCGAGTACAGAGTAAGTCAGAGACCAAAAAGTTGCTTTGAAATAACTGGTTTGTCAAACTTTGGTTTGGCTTATATCCAGAAACTCGGTTCTCTTCACGCTCACATCAGCTAATTCCTCCAGGTTACTAAAAACGGTGGTAGATGGACACCAGTAAAGCCTTCAAGTAGTTCATACACTCCTGTATTCATCTTTGGTAGAACTCTTCCAAGTTGACTCTGGTCTTGGCATTGTCACTTGTGTTGACCAATGGGACATTTGCAAAGGAGACACGGAAAAGACTTAAAAAGTCTTCCCTGTTGATGCTATTGGTCCCCTGCTGCCATGGGAACGAGCTCAAGCTAGTCAGGTGGATAATGAGAAACACATGGCTCAGTTACCCATCATTGACCCACCTAACATCCAGTTAACGCCCAGAGGCACAACTGCCAAGGTGACTGGTAACTGACCACTGACACATCACTGAGAGTCGAAGAAAAAACTACTCAGGTAGGCACATCCCAAATTGCTGATTCATAGAATTGTGAGCTAAATAAATGTTTGCTCTTTTTAAAGCACTCATTTTGAGATGGTCTATTATGTTGCAAAAACTAACTTATACAAGAGTCAGTAAAAAAAGAGCCTAATGTATTTACAGAGGTATAAAGGGGAAGATGATCGCCATTTTCATTATTTTTTTCTGGAGTGGAAATTAAACCATTGCTTATAGTGGAAGAAGTAACACTAGGCTAATGATTTGGCCTCACTTACAAAAGAAGAATAAAGCATGAGAACTTTCGCTGCTCAATTTCAAAACTTGCTGTAAAGCTACAGTAATCAAGGCAGTGTGATTAGCTAATGCTAATGGACTGACAATGGAACAGAATGAAAAGTTCAGAAATAAACCTTTATATTTACGGTAAATTCATTTTCAACAACGAACCAAAGAAATTCAGTGGGGAAAATATAATTTTTTCAACAAATGGTGCTGGAATAATGGGATATCCATATGCAAAAAACAATAGCAATAATAATAATAATCTTAAATCTTTATAGCACACCATACATAAAAGTCAATTCAAAATTGATCACAGACCTAAACGTAAAAGATAAAACTATAAAAATTCTAGTGGAAACACGAGAAAATATTTTTGAAATTTGGTTAGGCAAAGATTTCTCAGATGTAACATTAAAATCATGATATATAAAACAAAATGATAAATTGGACTTCATCAAAATTTTAAAATTGTGTTTTTCAATAGACACTATTAAAATTAAAAGACAAGACACAGATGATGGAAAACATTTTCAAATCGTATATATTATAAAGAACTTGTATCCAGAATATATAAAGAGCTTCTACAACTCAATAATAATAATAATAATAATAATAATAATAATAATAATAAATGAACAACCTAAATTTAAAATGGGTAAAGGATTTGAATAGACATTTGTCCAAAGAAGATATACACATGTTCAATATTCACATGAAAAAGTGCTCATCATAAATCAATAGGTAAATGCAAATCAAAACAACGAGATATCACTTTACACACTCTAGGAAGTCTATAATCAAAATCTAGACAAAAACAAGCATTGGCAAGGAAAAACTGGAACTTCATACATTGCTGAAGGGGATGTAAAATGATACAGTCACTTTGGATAACTATTTCTGTTTCTTAGTAAAAGTTAAACATAAACTTAGCATATGATACAGAAAATCCATTCTTGGCTCTGTACCCAAGAGAAATGAAAACTGACATTTACACAAAGATTTGTACCTGAATATTCACAGCAGCATATTCATGATAGCCCAGAATTGGAAACAGCCCAAATATCTATCAACTGGTGAAATATATGTGTGTGTGTGTGTGTGTATATATATATATATATATATATATATATATATATATATATATATATATCCGTACATTGGAATAATATTTATTCAGCACTAAAAAGACGTGAGCTACTGATACATGCTACAACACAGATGAACCTCAAAAACATTATGCTAAGTGAAAGAAGCAGTCAAAAAAAGACCTCATATTGTATTATTTGAGTTATATAAAACTTTTAGAAAAAGCAAATCTATAGAGCAGAAAACACTTTTTGCCCGGTGCTGGGGATGGGAGAGGGAATTGACTGCAAATAGGCACAGGGGACTTATCGGGGTGATGGAAACACTCTCAAAGTGGGTTGTAGTGATGATTACACAGGTCATTTAATTCACTAAAAAAAATATTTATTTGCACGCATACCTGAATTTTCAATAAGTAACTAATACCTCAATAAAGCTTGATTGTAAAAACAAACAAATTTTGGCTTCCCTCTTAAAAGTGAGAGGAAAAAAAGGAATTGATTAATGCCTGAATAAATATGAGTTGGAATTTGACTATAGATAAAATATAATTTTAAATCACTGACTCACTGTTATGCCTCTGTGTGTGAAAATGTTGATGAATACATCAATGATGGATGTACTGAAATGATAACATTATTAGTTTCTTATAGCATTTCTTAGGAAAATGAAAACTTTTGTAACGTAATCACTCCAAGCTGCAGTGGTGGGGAGGGGAGAGCTGGGGCGGTTGGGATAGGACACCAGGAAACTTGTGGCTGCCCACAGTGTGTCTGGGATGCCATCAGGAGGATAGATGATGTATGCATAACCGGGGCCTGGACTGACAAAGGTTGTGATCATATCTGAAATCTCAGCCCTTTTCCAGTACCCATTCTATTAGTGGCCAACAGCACACCTTAGCATGAGCAGTCTGCCTCCAACCATCCAAATGCCCAGCTTCAGATTCCCCTGAGGAACGAGAAGGGGGTCTTGAAGGAGCCTATGGTTCCATTTTGCGGATTTGGTCCAACTGTTTGAAAACATATTGTCTTAAATAGCATGCCATTTATCATTTTTCACTATCTTTCAGTAGAAGTTTGAAGAGGGGACAAAACAGCTGACATTTTCCTGATTTAACATTACTTTCTCAAATTTGAGAAGTAAACTGTTTTATTACTTTATAATGGAAAAGAAGATTATACCCCGTTTTTGTTTTACTGCATCCATAAGAACATGAATTGCTGTGATAAATTAAATCTGGCAAGGATTAAGGGAAAATTCTCCCCCTGAGTGATCATGAAGCTTAAAGCAACATCAGTAGGTCATCTAAACCATCCCTCTGCCAAAGACGGACTGTACTTAAACCACACCCAGACAAATGAAAGTTGATTCTATTTTTAAAGATTTCCAGGGGAGAGGATCATCGGAATTTTTGCCCCTTAAGGCATTTAGTCTGTCTGAGAAATTCATTTTACATAGGAACATGATAGAAACAAAGAGAATACAATCCTCTGGCTGCCAAAATCCAAGGATTTTTATTATTATTATCATCATTCTGAAATACAATGGACAAAGTGGAAGATAAAATTCATGCTCTGTGTCTGATGTGTTTCCGATTAATCAATCAGACCCTTATATTTTATTAAGGTTAAGTAAGCTAGCCCAGCCAAGAAGCTTAGCTTTGCATTTTAATTTGGGGAATTTTGACGATAATAAGCCTGCTAAACACAAAGAAGTTAAAGGCAAGAACTGTTTACTCGAGAATTCTACTATGCTTTTCCCCAGCTATTACACAGGAGGAATTGTACTTTAGCTAGTGAGAGATAGTCTCATAAATTTAAAGTATTTATGGGGCATTCACAATTATTATTCTGAAATATAGAACATCCTCCAGCATAAATGGAAAAGTCAGCTCACAAGTGGTTTAAAATGAGAAAGACTGAATAACACAAAAGTTATTTGAATATATATATGAAATATAAATAAGCTTCTGGGCATATTTTAATTTAAAAGAATTCAATGCTTTTCTAAAATAATTTTAATTACTCAAATTGCCCACTGTCATTATGAGCTAAGCCTCATTCTTTTTCTAATTAAGAGTGAGAATTTGCTCAAATTGTCTTCAGTGGGTAATGGTCACAAATTGACCTTGTGGAGAAAAAAACTAACTTCCAAAAAAATGAATATTTCCCTCACTTCAGTTTGTGATTTAAACAAACAAACGACAAATGAGGGGGAGGCAAGGAGAATGAGCCAGCTTACCAAATGCCCACTGGCAGTGAGAGAAAAAGCTTACTCTGCATATATCTGATGTAAGGGCAGTAGCCGAGGAACAACCCAGAGGAAGCCTGTCTGAATGAAGAAAGAGCCAGCCTCGCTTGCTGCCGGGCTCAGCCCAGATCAGGGCATCTGAGTTCCAACAGAAGGTGTCTCTGCTGGATTGCTCACTCAGTTCTCTTTGCCACCACCCCTCCTTTCCTTTCCTTCACCCTCGCCCTCCTAGATAGGAGCTAATACATAAATGAATGCATGAGGACTCCAAAGTTGAGTTCTGTCTAAGGTAAATATTAACCCTTATCTCTCCTAATTTGCCATCTCATCAGAAAGATATTAGAGCACATATTACTCATTTGCCTTCCTTGTAAGTCATATACATGGTATCTTCAAAGAAGAAAAGGAGCATGCAGGAATAGGAGACATCAGCCAGTCAGTGCCAGGAAAGCAGAGGAGTTTCAGCACACTGCTTTCAGAAGAATCCGGTGTTTCCCATTTCATAACTCTCTAAGACATGAATCTACCTTTAAGAGGGAATGGGAAAAGCTGGGGATGTGGTCCCAGGGAGAAAGGTGACCCTAATGAGGACGACTGTGATCACAACCAACTCATACCCAAGAGCAGAGAAAGATGGGCTGCCATTTGTTCACTTGGGATCCGAGGGGCTGCAAAACCTTCCCAGTGTGCTGGACAGAAGTCACCTTGAAATGACGCATCTGGGCCTTGGTATCTGGGCTTGGAACTCACATACCATTTGAATGGGCACAGAAACGATGTTCCCGAGCCAGTCATAAGATACCACACTGGAAACTATAGAGTTCTATGAAAAGTGCGGATATTAACTGGCTTGGAAATCTTTCATTGCCTTAAAAGTAACATAACATTTAGAGCAGAGGAACACCAGAGATAATTGGTTTTCATGAGTTATATCACAAGGTATTTTTTTTTCTAGATCAGAAAGAAACCATTGAACAGAGATGAAATATCTCTTTGGAGTTTGGTTAATTCACTGAGGATTTGAATAAGGTTTCATAACTATGTTAAAGAAAATGTACAATGAGCTAGAAGAACGTTCACATAAAATATGGATGAAGAAGAAAGGGACAGAAACTGCTAGAGATTTTTGGTTAGCTATAAAGAACAGTTCTGTATAATAAAAGTCAGAAAAATTAACTAATTTGGAATGAGGATTACTAAACATACTCACAAAATCTTTAAACAAAGAGTAATTGATATACATACTTAAGCCAGGAGTTAGAATTTCTTAATTAAAAAAATCCTGTGTGCTCTTATCTGTCAGACATTTTAATATATGCCCTGCATAAACTTTCTGTCTTAAACATTACAAGGCTTATTTGAGGTGGCTTTTGTCATTATTATTTACAGACAAAGACACAGAAAATTAGAATGGTAATATAAGTAACCTGGTATTATTGATCCCTTGATTACAAGAGCAACGATTTAAACCCAAATTTCTTGACTTTAAAAATTTCACTTTTTTATTTCTCTTTTGGGATTCCTGAAGATTTTCATTTTGATGAGTCTTTATAGACCTCAGCTCAGGTTGCTTCCTGTGGTCCTGACTAAATGATCTCAACCTATCAGAAGCTAGGGTTTCAGCTATAGGTGAGCTCAGAGTTCTCCCACTAGAGGCTGAGAGAGTCAGAGCACCAGGTTGAACACGCGCCTGCAGAACCATTTATCATGAGTCGAGATGGTATCGATTTCATTCCCCTTCTCCGTCCCTTACTCCCTAAATCCATCATTCCCTAAGCCCATCAAGTTTCAATGTGCAGGAAGGTACAAGGTGATCTCTGTGTTAGGTGGAGTTCTCCAGAAAACAGGTCTGAGATAGAGATTTGCAGGCAGGAAATTTATTGGGAGGTTCCCTCAAGATCAATACCCATGGAGAATTGAAGGAAGTAGGATTGGACAGATGGGAGAGTTGAATTTTGACACAGTTGCAACAAATATTTGCCAATCCTTCAGCTGCCAGCACTCCCAGAAGTTGGTGGAATCAACACTCTGTCCTAAAGTGAGTGGGTGGGTAAGTGGCACTCACGCTTCCACAACCACTACTATGGCTTCTGGCGTCTGCTTAGACCAGCTTGACTCAGCAAAGCAGACATGACTAATTTAAAAAGCAGGAGACTCTCTCTGGGTGGTCAGCCTGCCAGCAGTGGCGAGGAACAACCGTAACTTACTCAGAGTCATTGTCTCCAAAAAGCAGTGCCACACTTGGGAAGTGCTGCATTTGTTAAAAATTCAGAGGTGGAAACAGAGATAAAGTCACTAGCAAGGATTTAACTGTACACATTAATGGAATAGATGGGGTTGGGTAGTCTACACTCAAAGTAGAGATGATCTGTGCAAGTGGAACACGGTAGCCAACCCTCTCTTTGGCTAGCGCTTATGACAGGGGCTCTACAGAACATCTGAGAAGGGGAGAAATGGAGGAAAATGATTTAGTATCTGCCTAGAGTGAACTAAGGCGTCACATCCAGACACAACATTGTTAAAAAGGAAGCGACACTCTGGGTTGAACACACTCCTCTGTGTCACACTGAATTTTTTCACACTTTTTTTTTAATAAAGAGGGTTGAGTATTGTACTCCCGTACTGTTGGAATGCTTACACTAACCATTTTCCCAAAGCTAACATGTTAAATCCAATTATATCCTAAGATTCTTTGTCGATGGTTGATGGCCATGGGTCGGAGAGCTTTCATTCATTCGATAAAAAATTATTAACACCTACGGTGTACCAAACAGGATTCTAGTCACTAAGGACAATAAAAATTACTGAAATAGTGTTTTCTGACACCACAAATTGTATGTATTGTAGACATAAATATCCAGTTATAAAGCAAATTGATAAAGTCTACAATAGAGTTGCATACAAATTGTTATAGGAGCCCAACAGAAAAGTAATCAGGGAAGCATGACAATAACATACTTGGAAATAATAGCAGGTGTTGAATTGGATACAGAGAGTGCAGTTGAAACTCCAAGATCCCTGTAGTCTAGCAGCCCTGCCTTACTAGCTTCAGCTAATAAGCTAATAAGTATGTATAGTATCGTCCTTGCAGGGACAGCAGGGATAATTCTAGGGTATTGGCAACAGAAAAAGCAGAGGGGGAGAAATAGTCAAGTAACGTAAGTCTTCTGAAATTACTTTCTACAAAACCTAAACAGAATTTGACATTTTCCTTCAAAGAGCACAGTTATAAAAAAGAACGTAAGCACAATTAAACCACCAAATCCTTTACACTCCTTTTCTGTCGCAGTAATCTCAGCCTTTCTGATTTACACATACCTTATTATCAAAAAAAATTGACATTGATTTCAAAACTACAATTCAGTGACTTACCCAAGCACAGCTAACCCGCCTCCCAGAAAAATTTCTATCCTTTTTTAAAAGAGTTATTTGTTGCTTAGACTTTCTTGCAATCAACAGCTTGATTTTTGTTTGGAGGGTTTTTTTTAAATGGCAACAAGGAAACAAGAAAGTTCTCACCGCTTTGAAAAATAGT
Organism: Rhinolophus ferrumequinum; assembly: GCF_004115265.2. Lineage (NCBI taxonomy): Eukaryota > Metazoa > Chordata > Mammalia > Chiroptera > Rhinolophidae > Rhinolophus > Rhinolophus ferrumequinum. Next base: position 75,389,405 of record NC_046287.1, read on the forward strand.
ATAATGTCTGACTATGTGTTTATTCTGCCATCTTAGAAAATTATTTCAGATGGTTTGTTGTGGATTGCTTAGACGTCGTCAGCTCCTTCCCATCAGGCTAAACATTACTTTCCTGGGGCAATAAGCTCAGGAAAGAGCAGTGACATACAAGTTTAGAGACAGTGATCACCTGTCCTCCAAAGCTTCCAGGGGATTCCTTCATCACTAGTAGCACAGAAGCAGGAGTGTAGAGTCAACCTTCTTCCATCAAGGACAGGAGCAAATTTGAGAATTTTAAAATGGAAAAGGCAGTATATGAATATTTTTACCTCAGATAAAACTTGACATGGAAGAGAAGGGAGCAGGGGAGATGGAGAAATGTTTCTGCTAGTTTAAAACTCTGCATGAGGCTTTCAGAGTTGTGCGCACTCTTAAAAGTTGAGGACAACTTTCTAATAGAGTCCTAAAACTGTTAGCAACAGCCTGAATTAAATATGTGATATTTTTTAGAAGAAAACCCTTGTTTTCATTCTGTTTCATTATTTTCATTCTGTTTTTATTACTTTAATTCTCGGTTATTATTTGATTCCTATGAAACAAAAAGATTTGCCAAGAGAATTATTAATAGAAATCTCTGAAAACGTGCTCATGGGGAGTACCCACTTTGTAGAATGACATGTAACCCCATCCGTCTCTCCCACTACAATTATGGTCTGTGTTTCCAGTAAGTACTGAACTGTCCTCCTCTTGCCCTACTGAGGTTAGCATGGCCTTGGCTTCAGTGCAAACATGAAAGGAGACCAAGGTGTGAACAGAAACAAAAATTGGAGGAGGCAAACTTGAATTCCAAAGCAATCCGGCAGCACAAGCAAGATGGCCTAGTGTGCTGCCTGCCACAGTATATGATGCAGCTGTCTGTCTCTGATGAAACCACCCCCCAGGAGCCTCTTAATTACAGGCACACATTGCTTTAGCTTAGCCATGCCCCATGAGGAACACTCTCTTTCATGTAAATTGATAGAATAGTAAGAACATAACTGTATTAGAATCCTGTGAGAATAATAATATTGGTAATATTAATACTTCCATTTACTGGTATTCTAAAACATGTCAAGCATTGGGGTGGAACTTGAAAGATATTATTTCCAATTACTATTCTATAAAATATGATAAGTAACCCATTCCTTAGAAAATTAAATGCCAAAAAGTTAAATGGCCGAACTGTGTTCACATAATTACCGTATACTAGGTTGTATTTGAACCTAGTGTTTCTGACTCCCCCAAAATTTTACAACTTCTCTATAGACCCCTTAAATGATAATGCTTTCAGGTCCCATCTATTAGTACTTATTGTGAACCTCATGTTATGAAGTGCACTTTTAATCCCCAACTTTTCATCTTTAATATTAAATAACATTATTTCCATTTAAATGATTTCTTATGAAGTCAAAATGTTTGATAACGTAGGTAAGGTTTGGGGATAGTTATCATTATCTGTATTACAGTAGGCATGATGGATCTTTGCTTCCTCATATTGTTTGGGAATGGAGTGTCTACACCTTGACAATTCTGTAAGGTTCCCAAGAAATATTAGCTAACATTGTGCTACGTGTGCATATTTTACCCACATGGAATAATGACTGTATTAAACTCATGAAAGTGACTAAGAGAACAAGTTTTGGAGTCATCCCAACATCGTGTAGAATCCAGGCTCTGTCACTTATGAGCTACCACTGTTTAATCTCTCTAAGCTTCCATTTCCTCATCTGTAAATTATATAAAATAATACCCAACTCATAAGTATTCTTATAGTGCAAATCAACTTGGACAATGTCCATAGAACACTTAGCACAGTGTCTGGCATCTACTAAGTGTAAAATAATTGGTAGCTGTAGTTATTTTAAAACAACAAGTAATCACATTTTATTGACTGCATCAGTTAGGATTTGATATAGCCGCCCTTAGGGGGAAGAAAAATTAGCAGTGCCCAAAGAAGATAGATATGAACTTCTCTCCATATAAAAGCAGCACAGAGCATGCCTGTAAGACATGTATGGTGACTCTCAGCTATCATGGCTTGTATTCTCAAGGTCAGCTCATTGTCCAAGGTGACTTCTATAGCTTAAACTAGCACATCTGAGTCTTGGGCCTAAAAGAAAAATAGAAAGAAAAAAAGGGGGAGGGGGCACCCCTTGAAGTTGAGTCAGTTCTCTTTAAACTACCTTCTCAAAGTCCATGCAACTCATTTGCTTCCACTTCGTTTACCTGATCTTAGTTTCGTGAACTCACTATGAATGCTACAAGAAAACTGAAAAGTATGGCCTTTTTTTTTTTAGGAAAACTTATGTCCAGCTAAAGGAAGAAGGGAAAGATGGATATTGGAGAAGGCAACTAACAGTCTCTGCCACACTGGATAAGAATGATGTTACCTGATCAGAGCATGTCAGGGCTGATGGAATATTAGCAATCTCTTAGTTCCATCATTTCATTTTAAAGGTGAGTAAACTTTCATCGAGGAAGGTGATAGGATGTATGAAGGACTGCATGGTGAGTCAGTGGCAGTGCCCAAATATAACTCACATCTTCTGACTTCCAGCTGGTTCAATGTACTTTCCATCAAATTCACTCTTTCTAATAAATGGCCTTGATTTTTTTTGAGGATATTAAAAAAAATTTCCACTTTTAAGGATATCACCTAAGTCTTTATTTTAAGGTTTTCAATTCTTGCTTTGTCCACAACATTGGTTAACAGCTCATCATTCTCTCCATCATAAACATGTTTGCCATTGTAAACAGTTTATAATCACTAACAGCTGTTTTACCAAAGACAACAAATACAATTCTGTCAGTAGCTCTATAGACATTATTTTCTAAGCCTTTATTTTGTTACTCGCCTCTCAGTCCATTTCATTGTTCTCTCAGTCTAAAATTTATCCTATGAAGATGTAATTTGTTCTTCCTAAGATTACAGCCTATGGAAACATTAGAGTCTGATTTGCAAGCTTGTGTTTTTATTAAAGAAAATTTGGTTTGCATGGTACTATCTCATTTAAACTAAAATCTGTGAAATACTAGAGTGATATTTGATGTCTATGCGCTCCTTAGGGCCTTTTTAACAGGCTTTTAAGGAAGCTTTTATTTTTTGAACTAGGAAGTTATATATTCTTAATACCACCCAAGTACCTGGACACAAGCAGTAAAAGATTAGAATTTAAGTCCAGGCCAGTGAATTTTAAATGAATCCTAAATTAGACTGAATTCTCTCTAGCTCCTAACTAAAGAGTGTTTAATCACAGACAAAGAATAAAAAGCACACAAAAAACATGTGGCGTAAGGAAATAAATCATAATTATTTAATTGGGAGGAAGCTGTGTTGGAAAAAAGTCTGTGCAGTCACATTAACTTGTCATACCTTCCGGGCATGGTTTCAAAGGGAAACATAAGAATTCCCTTCTGCTCTCTAGAAACCTGGATTTACCTCAATCACAGATTTCTTTGAAAATGATTTAATAGGGAATTCCAAATTTTAACATGTCTTCTCATGGAAGGATGTTGATCCTAAGTTGCTAAATGAAAGAAAAAAACAACAGGCTCTAAATAGAGCCTGGAAAAAGGTCTCTTTTGAAAAATTATATATATATAATTGAAATATTATATATATATTTATATATGTATATATGTAATGTAATTGTAATTTTGTAATGTATATGTAATTTTGAAATATTATATATATATAATATATATGTATATGTATATGTATATTTTAAAAGTTCTAGAAGGATGTGAACCCAGATATTAATAATAAATATCTTGGGTAATAGAATTGTTTGAGTATTGCTCTCTTTTTCTTGTCTATATATTTTTTTTAAATATATACAGTTTTTCTAACTTTGTTTTAGTTTTAAAAGACAAACTTACCCGATGACAAACAAATGATTTTGAAAGAAACAAAATAGACTAATTCCAAAATGCACATTTTCATGAATGAACAAAATCCATCCAATGACAGGTTGATATTGTATGGACAGACTACTCATTCATTGTATTTGGGAAAGTTATGACTCCATTTATTCAACAAAACATTTAATCCTTCTAAGGTACCAGAATTTGCCTACTCACATTTTTATAAAATTTGCAGGAAAAATACCCCTTTGTTTCCATATGTTTACATGATGACACTATTACTTTTACTATGTTAAATTGAGGGACAAATAAAAAATGGAACTGTAGTAAGTTCATATGAATTCATTAGCATTTAAAAATAAATTTTGTTGCATTTAAAAATTAGTAGCACAGGTAAAAGACATATATTATTTATTCAATCTATAGATGATGACAATGTTCTTGGCACATATTGATTGATAACCACTGGATGCAATTCCAAATACCCAGAGACCTGAGATCCACGGATGGGGAACATCTGGTATATGCACTCAGGTTCTTGCCCTCTCCACTGTGTGTACAACCTGAATTATCTGCCCCTTACTTAATAAAAGGAATTTTCCCTAGAAGTCAGTCTTAGCCTTATACCTTCATTCCCCTTCTCCCCAAATTCTGCCACAACAGCGCAACTAAAGACACTCACAAAAGAGGACTTCCCTAACTGCTTCCGAAAGTGGCAAGAACGATGGGGTGAGTATGTTTGAAACACGGGGGAGAATTTTGAGGGGGATTAATGGCAATATGTATTTTGCTGCAATAATTTCTTTTTTTTTTTTAGTTAAACATTCACCATATTGTTTGATCACACCTCATATATGGTATTGGCTCACACATTTATGGAGGTTGAGAAATCCCACAATCTGCCATCTGCAAGCCAGAGGTCCAGCAAAGCCAGCAGTGTATTTTGGTGGCCTAAAAGCTGGAGAATCAATTTTGTAGATGCCAATATGAGTCTGAAGGCCTGAGAGCCAAGAGTGCTGAGAGCAATAAAAGATTGATGTGTGGGTTCAAGCTCTCAGGCAGAGAGTGAATCCAACCTTCCTCCACATTTCTGTGCCATGCAAGCCTTCAATGGAATGGGTGATGCCAACTCACACTGGGGAGGGCGATCTGCAGTACTCAGTCCAATTCAAATGCTAATCTCTTTTAGAAACACCATGATGGATATAATGATGAAACAATGTTTAACCAGCTAACTAGATTTCCCTTGGTTCAGTCAAATTGACACCAAAAATTAATGATCAAAATGGTAAGAGATATTTTATATTCTGATAGGCATTTCATATTCTATAGATATACAGCATATGATTTTTTGGACTGCAAAATAATGTATATTTTACTATTAATAGAAGGAAAATAAACAAATTTTGTCATTAGTAGCTGATTTTTTTTCTTGGAAATACTGAGTTTATACTGATTAATGGAATTAGTAGATTCTAATTTCCAGCGTTAATTAAAATATTACTGAGTAAGCCAAATTAAACCTGCTTGTCTATACCTTTTCCTTCTTTTGCCATGTAAGGTGAATCTGTCCTACTCTAATTATAGGAAATTAGTCCTGAATTATTAAAGTCCAAATGGACATGTGTTCATTGGCTTCTGTTATGCAAAAATCTGTAATTCATAAGGCATCTGCTTCTGTAGGTTGGAGGGTGGTAGCAATTGTTGGATACATAGTGCAAAACCCAATGGGCTATCAAATACATAGAGGAATTTGTACCATATCACACAATTCAGGTTTGTTGATGAAAATGGGATACAAAATAAGAGAATTAGAATGCATTGATATGTTTTTGTCAATGGAAACAATGAATCAATATTATAGAACCTAACTAATCAATGTTATGAAATTCAGAGTTTTTATTATATTCTGAAAGGCGAAGGCTTTTAGTCTATTAAAAATTGTAAAAAGACCTTAAAACATTTTTTTTAAAAGCTAAACTAACTATAATTGTTTTTTAGCAATACTAAAAACTTTTTTTAAAAAATCAAATTCATAAGGTAGTGGAATGTAGTGGAAAGAACATTAGATTTACAGCAAAAAAAAAAATTAACAATTTTGGCTCTGATTATGCTACTAATAAGCTGTGAAGATTATGGCAAATAGTTTGATTTCTCTGAGCCTCCAGTTCCTTATTTATAAAATATGAATTATATTGCCTCTAAAATATTGTTGCCATAAGTAAATGAAATATTGTACACTAAGTGCTTTGTGAATTGCTATACAAAAAGTAAAATGTTATTATGAAGGGCCCACCATGAACCATAACTTACCTACAAATACATACTTTGTTAATTTCATATATTTTGGTAGTTAAAATGTTTTTAGGTGTTCTTAAAGTGAAAAGTTATTATAACAAAATTCTTTTATAGCCCCAGAGGACCGCTGTAAACTCACAATGCTGTAAAGTTATTACTTCACCACCTAAAGAACTATCAACTTTTAGAAATGAAATCAGCTCCAGAATAAAGGATGTAATTACAGTGTCAAAGTGGCTAAAATGAATGACTTCTAAGTTGATCACTTTATTTGGTACAAAAGTAGGCTGAAGAGTAGTTACAAAGATATATATTTGACTGCGGAGAAAACAGCAACCTAAACCGATGAAACCTACAAATGTGTTCACTGAATACATACAGTGTTTTAATTTAACAGTTCTCTCTTCTTTTTATACATATATCTGTTTCTAGGAATTTGACATAAGATGTAACCATATTCTGATATGCTTAAGTTTTACATAATTAAAAAGGAATTAATAAGATTTAAGTACAAAATGTTTGTCAAAGAATCAGTCATAATAGCAACAAAAAAGAAAACCACATAAATGCCCAATTATAGAGTTAGAAAAATAAATTATCTTTCTTATATATAATTAATACTCTATACATAATATTTCCATTAAGTACATTATATTAAAAATGTTAAATTATACAATAGTATGCTCTGTTTAAATTAAATTTTATAGTGATAAATGCAAAATTCTTTAAATAAAATTAAATAAATATAAAACTAAAAATATATAAAGATATATGTCTATATATTTTGTCTAAAAGGATAAACCAAAGTAGAAGTAGTGGTTATTTTTCAGAACTGAGCTATTTTTTTCATTATTTCCCTTTCTCTTTTCTTTTGTGTTTTCCTAATCTTCTACAATAAACGCGTATTAATATCAAAATCAGAAGAAAAAGAAAAAAACTCTCTGAAATTGAAATAACAGACTGAGGCAAATAAATAAATGTCCAACATACCAAAAATGAATTCCATCTTACTATAATCAACTTTCTGTTAGTCAATGCTTTTGTTGTGTACTAGGCTCTGTGGATTGAACAATGTCATTACCTACATGCCATTCATCAAAATGAATGTCTAAAATAGCTTTCTATTTAATACTGTCTCAAAGGGATTTGGCAAAATGCCTGCTTGAATGCATTATTAAATATGTCCAGGAGGACACTGCTTTGATTTTATAAGGCAACTTCAGAAGACAATAAACACAGGCATCACAACATTCTCAAGTGAATTATAACCAATTTGTCTCTAGTCAGTGGTACCTTGATAGCCCTTATATAAACTATGTCAATACAATCACTCTAGTGCATCATCGGAATTTGACTCATGGGAAGAATACTGTATAAATATTTTCAATTCATATGACCATTTTTATTTGTTTAGATAGAGATTTTTCAACCCCTGAGAAAAGAGCTATTGCCATTTTGGGCTCTCAAATGACCACTAATGCTTATATCATCATTTTAAAGGTTTTAATTAATTAGAAAAAAATTAGTGTGCTAGTTTCAGCTAAATTAGCCTGGTAGCATAACCTTTGACAGAGAAGATAAGTTGAGAAAAATAAAACTTAGTAACTATATTATGGGTGATACAAAGTTCCAGGGATTTATTAGACACAGTGCCTGCTCAAGATGAACTCATCCTTAAATGTTTATGTCAGATCCAGTGGAAACTTGAATACAACAGATGGCTTTTAGGAAGGGCAAGGAATTGGAAATTCACTGGGGACCAATGAAGATCCAAAGCTGATTTAACATGGTACAAGGGAACAAGCCAATCAATTGAGCTGGAAATGAATTTGAACATCCTGACAGAATTTTCAGAAACTTAAATGTTATTGTATTTATCAAAAAAAAAACACACATTGATCCTCTCTTCCTCCTCCATTCAAGATACTCATTCTGCCTTCAACTAATTCTATCAGTGCTCTAAGAATCCCACTATTTTAGGAGTTGCTTTACTTACCTAATCTTATTTTATTATACTATATTCCCTTACTATGGAACTACTTTATGGAATTATTTACTAAAACATGAATTCTTTTTGACGTGTTTCAATAATTTCATGGATGGAGTCTAAAATGCATCTGGGATTGTTAAAAATCCAGGGTGGGAATTACCACTACATACACTAGTGCAATGGTTAAATAGAATAGAAATGTGATGTTCAGATAAAGTGTCTCTGCGAGGAATAGTGCCTTATTTGATTATATGTTTTCATTTTATAGAAGAATATTGCAAGTTTCTAAATTGGGTATAAAATGACAAATTGTTACATGACTACTTTTATCTATAAGACAAGGGAGTTCAACAAAATTACTTCTACATTCCCTTCCATTTTTAAAATACTATGATTCTACCTTTTTTCACTCACTACTTGACAGTAATGGCTGCCCAATGCTACAGCATTATTCCAAGAATGTTTTTTTAATGATCATAGACTGGCAACTATCATTTTCCATGTCAATGGCTCAGAAAAAGTCTTGAGATTCACTTGGAATTTATAGAAAGTGAGGTAGAAGCACTAGAAGCACCAACTAAAGTGATCCTTTCAAGGTTGCTTCAGAGATGGGTTTTTATTTGAATAACTACAAAAATAATTTCTTATTCACAAATAGAAGTGATTAGAGTAATGATGACCAATCTTTCAAGCCACTTCTCAAAAAGTAAAATGTATCTCAAAGTATTCTTCAAAAGTTATCTTGGCAAAGATGGAACATGAATGCTTCTGCAAAGGTGGCAGATGAACACCACCATCCTCCTCTGTAAGTGTCCACTTGCCTTGTAATATTTTCTGAAAAAGGGAAGGCTTTAAGGAGTTAGGAGCGAGTGAAGGGAGGAAGTAGAAAAATGGAAGGTATTAAATGGCATCTGAGTATCGAATCTGAAGGATTCATTACAGTATATGAAGATGTTATGATACTTTGAGCACAAGTACTGCCCTGGGGCCCAAGTGGCCACACGGGAAGTAGCCACAGAGAGTCTCCCTATTTCTACATGGAATACAACACAGCATCTTAAAGCAGCAGCTTAGGACTTAGGGACAACAAACCTCCAAGAAGAATCTGGAGAAAAAGAACATTAAGAGCTGTGTTCCTGAGTAAGTTATTGACACTTTGGGGATTCCTGATATCTCTTGGGAAGGATTTGCCCTAAAATTCTGCCTGAGCAGGTGGGCATTTGGAGCTAACTAGGTTTGGGTGTCAGTGTTAATATCATCACATTTTTATCTGCAAGATAATGAATGTCAGAATATTTATACTAACTAGTATACCAGCTAGTAAATGAAATTTGAAAATAATTTCCATTAACTTTTTAGTTTGCATGATGATGAAGAAGTCCTCTATACTGGTAATAAAAAACAAAATTTGAGGCCAAACTAAAACTTTTTTTTTCAAGTGAGTTGAGTTGACATTTTAAAGTAAGATAGGAAGATTATCCTTTATGTGCAAATATCATAATTATACTTTAAGGAAGCATTACCCCTCGCCACTAACTGTGGAAACTGGAAACTCAAATTCAACTGTCTGGGCTCAGTTGTTTTATTACAAAAATGAAGGGTAAATAATGCGATAATATGATGCTTAAAACCTTCTATAAATTATAATAGTTCAAATATTCTATGATTCTATCAATGGCTTCCAGTTCTAAAAACTAGGTTCGCAAACTTATCCTAGAAGAAGTGCTACACACCTTATTGCTGAATATCACTGTGGTCACCTTCAAAGTACTCCCCTTGGGAAGCTATGCACTGATGCTAGCATCTAGTGTACCCTTCAAAGCAATTTTGGAACTCTTTTCCTGGAAGGGCCATCAGAGATGTCGTCTTATTACACTTGATGTCCTGAATGTTATCAAAATGGCTTCCTTTCAATATTTCCTTTATCTTTGGGTAAAGAAGAAGTCATTGGGAGCTAGATCAGCTGAGTGGGGAGGGTGTTCTAATATAGTTATTTGTTTACTGGCTAAAAACTCCCTCACAGACAGTGTCATATGAGCTGGTGCGTTGTCGTGATGCAAAAACTCCTTCAGGACCATTTTTGCACACATCTTTCTCATGCCAACATTTTCTTAACTATTTCTCCATCAATGTTCACTTGGTCTGGTATGCTTCTTACAGTCAGCCAATGATTTTGATGCACAATTTGACGAATTTTTGCAATGTTTTTGTCAGTTCTGCTTGTTACTGGCCACCCTGAACTCTCTTCATCAGTGACGCATTCTCTCCCTTCAGTGAAACATTTAATCCATTTGTATGCTGCCGTTTTCTTCATGGCATTATCCTCCTAAACTTGGACTAACATGTCCCTGATTTCACTTCCATTCTTGCCAAGTTTAACGAGAAATTTAATGTTTGTTCGTTGCTCTAATTCAAGCTCAGACATTCTCGCGACGGCACAGAAGAACACACAACAATCAAGAATACCACTCAGCAAGACACTGTCACACGTCGACACAAACACAGCTGTGAGACACTGATACACCAAGATTATGAAACCTTGCCAAGTTGTTTTTACAGTGCTGCCAATGTAAATGCACGCTGGCCAGTTCGCAAACTTGATTGTCACACTTCGTGTGTGTGTGTGTGTGTGTGTGTTCAAAGATGCCGTATTTCCCCCAAAATAAGACCTAACTGGAAAATGAGCCCTAGCATGATTTTTCAGGATGCTCATAATATATCCCCTACCCCAAAAATAAGCCCCAGTTAAGACCGTCAGCGAGAGGGACGCATTTAGTATGTCCATTGCAACACACGATGGACATATTGAATTATAAAATAATAATATTAATATATAATTAAATATAAATAAATAACATTATTGACATTAATAATTAAAATAAATGACAATATTAATTTTAATTACTTATAAATACCCAAGCAAGCGCCTTTGGACAAGAGGTAAACACCTATGTAAACAGATGAACTCAAGAATTATTGCCGAATGACCAACTGGAATACAGACACAACACACAAATAACGTGCGCACTTGATAACAAATGGAAGTGGTTGTGTCTAACAGGAATCTTCATAATTCAATACATCATGTGTTATAACAGACATACTTAATGCACTCATGTGAAATAAAGAAACATTTTTTGAATTTTGGTGCCTGAAATTTTTCGTCACTTTTGTGTGGACATCATTCTTAACTGTCATCATTTTTGTTGCCACTCCTGTCTCGTAAATCTTCAATTAACACTTGATTTAATGGGAGACTTAAAGGGAATGATATTTTGACCCCCAGACAAGATGAGTGCAAAAAGAAAGAACTATTCTGTCGACTACAAGTAAGGAATCGTGGAGGACTCCCGGGGCAAGAATCTTATGGTTTTCCGCAAAGAGAAGCTGGATCTCCGAAAATGGTGAGCAGAGTATGATAACCTCAGGAAACAGGTGGATGAGGGAAATGCTAAGAAGCACAAGTGTGGATCAGGTCGGCAACCATTATTTCCTGAGCTGGAAGACATCCTCTGTGAATGGACTGCTGACAAGAGAGCAAAGGCTTTGGTTGTGCGCAGGGCTGATATTCAAGCATTTGCCCTTGCTATGGCACCACAGTTTGAAATATCCCCAGAAAAATTCAAAGCATCACAGTACTGGCTGGATGGCTTCTTTCAGCAATATGAACTGTCTCTAAGATCAACAACACTGTTCAAGCTGGAAAATACTGAAGTTATTAAATGTGCACTTGCATTCAAGTCCTTTGTTGATGGCATCGACTTTTCTAAACAACTCTCCAAACATGATTGCTGTGGATGAAACTGCAGTGTTTATGGGCCAACGATCTCAAACGACAGTTGATCAGAGGGTACCCTTGTCAATCTACTTTCCCTCCACTGGTTACGAAAGTGCACGAGTTACCTATATTTTGGCAATTCATCTGGATTGAAAGAAAACCCCACCTCTAATCATCACTAAGGGCAAGAAAGATAAGGTTGAATGTGTTTCAGGTATTTATGTTCTTGAAACTGAAAAAGCCTAGTGCACACAGCAGTTAGAAAGAAGTGGGTCGATTTAATGCTGCCACTTGTTTTGTGAGGTGGCCAAAGTGGTGTGCTAGTCTGGGATTCAGCCAGCACTCACCACGCTAAAGACATGAAGAACTTCCTTGCACAGAGAAGAATAGATCAAATAATGATTCTTGCAAGAATGACTGCCTAGTCAGTCATCTCCAGACTCGATATTGCAATAAATAAGCCATTCAAGGACTATTTGTGCATGGAAATCAATGACTACATTGAAAATAGAATGGAGAGAAATCAGCATGGAAACCTTGTGAAGCCTAGCCTGCAAGAGGTCGTAACTTGGGTGAAGAATTCATGGGATAAAATCACTGACAGCTGTGTTGCCAATGCACTATGAGCAGGCTATATGGACAAGAAGTGCTCATTTAAGGAGAGTTCTATTGCTGGACATGAGAGATTGGGACCAATGGTTCTAAAGGAAATGGGTCACAAGAAATTCAAGCTAGAATTCGGGGTTCGGACAGTTACAACTATGTTCCAGGAGAAGATGATATGACTGTATTTGAATAAATGTAGATTTTTGTACATGAATAAATGAATAAATGTATATTGTTGCACATGAATAAATGTAGATTGTTATACATGAAAAAATAAGATATCCCCTGAAAATAAGCCCTAATGCATTTTTGGAGCGCATATAAGATCCGGTCTTATTTTCGGGGAAATACGCTACATATGTATTCAAATATATAACTATATATAAGTATATGATTGTACATATATTAAAATATATGAGTTTGTGTATATATATATACATATATATTAAAATATATGATTACATATGTATATAATCAAAGAGAGGGTTGATAATTTGGGAGTTTTACATGAACAGTGATATTTATCAATATCCCTGGAGAACTAGTCTGATGTTCTGATCTTCTAAAAAGACATAGATCAACAATTCTAGCGATAGGTATTTTAAAAATCAATACCTTCACATTCTGATTATAGTCTTTAATTTTAAATATTACCTCCATATAGACCCCGAGAAGTATGAGAGTTTTCTATTTATCCCATCTTAATTTTTCAGTCACATCCTTTGTAGCATAGTACAAGTTAAGACTGAAGAAAGCCTTCACCTTCCCTGTCTGCCAACCAGTAAAAGAGAAAAGGAATCCAAACAATGGCTTCCTCTGGGCGGAAAATGCACCTTAGTGAACTAAGATGATCTTTTTTGGTTTAATCATTTGTTCAACACAAATCCCGTCAATAGAGTTATTGTTTCTAACCTATGCTAGTTCAGTCATGTAGCATTCAAGCATATTGAGTCTCACTGAAAATGAAATTTTAATTTGCTTCACTAACGGAACTCATTTTACTTCTTTTAAGTTCTACCTTTGATTATTACCTTGTGACGCAGGAAAAACAGTGATAAAACACTTTAATTGATGACACCCCCATGATATTTGTTACACCTGCTATAAAGTAATTAATTATTTAACTATAACAACTGCTTATTAAAACGAAATGCAATAAATACTAGAAAATTTGCAAGTCAATTTAGCTACTTTGGAAAGCTATGGTTTGTTAAGGTACTAAGAGCAAAGACCCATCTGTGTGTGTGTGTGTGTGATCTGCAATGTGTTCCCATATCATTGTGCCCTGTGTTGCGATCCCCTCATCTCAGTTATTAGCAAACAGGTGTCCTCATTATACAAAATGTGTAAATGACCATAAACAACTCCCTCCGGAGTCACTCCATCATGGAGATGACCGATCAGCCTGAGTGGGAAGGTCTGCTCTGCTGTACGTAATGTACGTAATGACTGCCTGGGGAATAGACTCGACATTGGAGATTGACATAAGCGATAAGACAAATTCTGTCCAGAAAGACTAATACTAAGGCTCAAACAAAAAGCTGCCTCTGCTGAGTTAGTCTGCTGGCTGCAGGCAAGGAATACAATAAACACAGAAGAAGATGACGCTAAACTCAGCTACGACACAAGTGGAGGGAAACACAACGGATTTTAATAAACAAACAATATAGCAGACATTTTGTCTCTGTTTCCAAAGAAATTGGTCTCTAAAAGGGAGAAAGGAAAGTCTATTTTTGAACTGGTTTGGGACAGTCTCAAAAGAGATTATATAATCAAAACAAAACAAAGCACAAAAAGTGTTCAAGAAAACTGAGACACGTTTTTTTTTCTTGATCTCCATTTCCTGAAGTCATGTCACCTGCCCAGCTCACTTACTCTTTGGATCCCATACTTTCTAGTTTCTTTATGTTTACAGTATTAATGATAATAACTGCCTTACAAGTGATGTTGTAAGTTCTACTAGGACAGCTTGATGACTTGGAAGAAAAAATGTCTTCACACACACACACTGCTAATTCATCTCCTTAACCTTTTGCTATATTTTAACAACAAAATTTTATTATATTTTAACAAAATCCATACAACGTCTGTGTATAATTGGACATTCAGATACATAGTAGTCCTATTATATATTATCCTGGACTTTCAACTGCAGGCCACCTATTGCTCTATAAATGTTGAGATGGATTTTTTGTAACTCATCTCTATGGCATATACTAGGTAGACTAACTTACAGAGTAAAGCCTGAAAGTCTTCATGAAAAGACTCAGTGTGGAAGAATTGCTAGGTCAAATAAGTGCTGTCCCATTGCTATTCCACATGTCAGCTCTTTCGTTCTATTTCCTTCACTAAAAAAACAGTATATACTACAATAGATGTTTTTATGAGGGGCCCTCCTTGATTTCTTTCATTCAGTGAATAGAGATTTGCCCTGTTCCTCAGATCAAAAATGAGAAGAACCAAGGTTTAGAGTAAGTAATTGGGATTAAAAATGTATGCTTTTTAACACACTTGACATTTAGAACCGATCTGCATAACCTCATGACTTTTCACCTTTTATTAACACAATGAGAAAATTGAGGTCTTCAGGCCCCTAATGTTTTAACAATTAACTTGATGCCCTTTTCAGCAAACATCCTTAACAAATTGTCCCTGCTACTTCCTTATCCTAATAGCCCCCCAAAGCTACCGACGCCACTAAATGAAGCAAGGAAGTCAGAATTCATAGAAGGACTTAAGGAGATTCATTAAAACACTGAAATTATAGGCTAAATTTTTTCCTTACCTTTATGTGTTTTAGGGTTCTTGTTTGCAAACAACAAAAACCAATTCTGGTGAACTTAAGTAGAAATTAAATTTACTGAAAGGATACTGGATAGTTTGCTGACTTTAACAGAAAGATACTATAGAGCCTAAACATCAGCTATAAAACCAAAGGAAACTACACATCCAAAACAATAGTGAAAATCAGACTACAGAAAGAGACTGGTTAGGACCCCACTGCTTATAAACACAATATTTCATCACTGAAAACACAGTTATTTGCAATCTGGAACACCGAATGCTACTCCCACTTGTCCCTCCAGAACAAATGGAAAGCAATCCCAGTTTTTTCATAACACTAGCTCTAGGTTGGAAGTCCCAGGACTAGACAGGATGATTCATTTGGGGGGCTTAGGCCCTGTGCCAGCATTCTATCTATGCAGGCTCAGAGGGCGCTATGGGCCTTTGCAGATTCTGGATTCCATGCTGATGGAGGCTTGATGGCCACAAAATCTTGCACAATGGCTGCTTAACCAACGGAAGTCACTGGGCAGATCTATCTATCTATCTATCTATCTATCTATCTATCTATCTATCTATCTATATATATATGTGCCAGAGTGCCAAAAAATGTACATATTTTAAGAGATGTTATCTATGTATTACTTTTCGAAGTTGAATTGAATTACGGTAGCAATGTGTAGTATGATATTCACTCAAGATGGCGTTAATCAAATGAATGCTAGCATCACTCATTGTATTAAAATTTTAATACAGATTTTTCCTTTCTTAAAATGTGTATACATTTTTTTGGCACCCTCTGTGTATATATATGGGGGATGCCAAAAAATATGTACGAGGTCTGACAATTAAGTTTGCAAACTTGTTGCAACGATGTTGCTAACCTTTTTTTATTATAAGAGGGATTATTCATTATGAATTTGTACCAACTGGACAAACAGTTAACCAAGTTTACTATCTGGAAGTGCTGAAAGGCTGTGTGAAAAAGTTAGATGACTTGAACTTTTCTCCAACAATTCATGTCTCTTGCATCAAGACCAGCTCACATGGCACTATCTGTGACGGAGTTGTTAGCCAGGAAACAAATAACTGTATTAGATACAAATAACTGTATCCCTACTCACCCGATCTGACTTCCAATGACTTCTTTCTTTACCTGAAGATAAAGGAAATATTGAAAGGGAGACATTTTGATGACATTCAGGACATCAAGTATAATACTGTTGTTTCCCCAAAAATAAGATCTACTCCGAAAATAAGTCCCAGTTAAGATTGTCAGTCAGATGGACGCATTTAGTATGTTATGACAATGTTCCAGAAGAAGATAACATGACTGTATTTGAATAAATGTAGATTGTTGTACATGAAAAAATAAGACATCCCCTGAAAATACGCCCTAATGTGTCTTTTGGAGCAAAAATTAATACAAGACCGGTCTTATTTTCGGGGAAATATGGTACTATGACAGCTCTGATGGTCATTCCTGAAAAAGAATTCCAAAATTGCTTTGAAGGGTGGACTAGGCGCTGGTGTTGGTGCATAGCTCCCCAAGGGGAGTACTTTGAAGGGGACCATAGTGATTTTCAGCAATATGGTATGTAGCACTTTTTCTAGGATGAGTTTGTGAACTTAATTGTCTGACCTCATGTACATATAACATAATAATATAAATATAACTAGATACACATGCATATCTCTTAAGAAACGGTACTTTTTACTAGGAAGACAGTTCATAACTTTTATCAGAGGTTTATACATATTGATTTCCCAATCAGGCTGAGTATCACTTTTGTATAGAATCATAGAACTTTACCTTCAGAAGGAACCAGAAACCCAGATATTAAGTTGGTGCAAAACTAATTGCAGTTTTTGCAATTGTTTTTAACCTTTTAAACTGCATTACTTTTGCACCAACCTAATAGAATAAGAGGTCACACGTTGACTCCCATTAGTAAAATCAACATAAGGGCTAGAGTAGAGGGACTCACAAAAGTGAAGCTGCTTTTGCTCAAACTAACCTAATCATATTTATAAGCCTTCAATATGAAATGCATATCTTCCAATATTTTTTCAGTTTATGAAATCTGTCAAATTCCTTCATTGGTCACCAGATAAAGAAAACTTTCTGGCAGACACAAAAAGATCTTCATCTTGGGAAAATAAGGTTTTTAAAAACTGGGTTTTGTTACTTGGCTGCCAGTTACTCTTTGTCTTAAGACCACATTGAAGACGACAGATACCACTGTATCCACTTGCTTCCAGTACTAAAAATGCGATTAGGTTTCTGAGTCATATATGGTTCCACTATAAAACAATCTATTTTTAAATCAAAGTTTGAGTAAATGAGCTCCATGAAAAGTTGCTGGCACATTCTTAACCATTTGTTTCATAGAATTTCTTCCCTTTCCTTCCATTTCTTTTCTTTATTTTTTCCTTCTTTTCTCCCTCCCTCCCTCTCTCTCTTATTATATTTAAGAAATGTACATAAACGTGTGTGAGAAAGAATTACACATCATGCATAATTTTGTTTTACTCCATATACACTACAATGGCCACTGGTTACAATTTGACCATTCATTTAAGAATGTTTTTTTTTAAGCTGAGAAAAAAAATTTTTTCTCAAAAACAGTTTGATATAAATAATAATGATAAACAGGAAAAAAGCTGACAGCCAAATATAAATATATACAGAGGGTTCCAAAAAAAGTATACACATTTTATAAAAGGAAAACTGTATTAAAATTATAATACTCAATATATACTGATAACAAAAGATGAATACAAGTCACGTTTGACTTCTGCAATCACAAGAGGTGCTCACAGTGGTTACCATCAGCAACCAGACACTTCTAATAATGGCGAACTACTGCTTGACCATAGATAACATCTCTTAAAACATGCACACATTTTTTTGGCACCCCCAGTATATATATTATATCATATTATATTATACTATATTATATATTATATTAATATTTATTCAAGAAGCTTTTCAGAATGCTTTCATTAACTTATAAAATCTCATGAAGCCTTATGAAGAGAAAAATAAAATGTTCCTCATTTTCTGTATCAGAAAACCAACGCAAAGAAAATGAAAGCTTTCTTAAGCATATATTGTTAAGCAGTAAACAGGGGCTACAAAAAATTAACATAATAATAATAAAATACAGACCTCTATACCATGAACAAGGCAAAATGCTAGGTAGTGTGTTTGCTTCAATTAGGTATTAAATGAAGTTAATATGTTAATGTTTGGGAAATCAAGGTACGTAAGATGGGGCTTGGATAATAGACTGGATTAAGAAAGGCAAAGAGAAGGGTAGTGGTAGTGTGACTGGAAACGTATCATAGTCTTTTATTGGTTTCAAGAGATAAGGTCTTGTGAGAGCAGAGAATTTAGAGAAAAGTGAAGATTTGAATAAGTATAAGGAAGTTCTTACATATTACACCAGGGTATTCACTGTGGGCAAGTACTTTATCAAAGCAGTATTTTACAAAGATATGTCTGCTATTTCCATGAATAGATGACCTAGACCACTGATAAGAAGAATAAAAGGGAAGAGAAAAAAATTACAAAAATACCTTGATAACACATGTCGTACTGGTAATACTATTTACATTTCAGTGAATGATATCACAGAATTTGCAAGAAGTTGAGACAGGTCCCATGCGCAAATGTTCTGACTTCAAATTATGGGCTCCTTCTACCTATATATTGTGTGATATACAACATGTTAAAAGGAGGGATAAACTTGAATTTACACAGGAGTCCAAGTGTGAAGTGATGTCAGAGCACCAACAGGGCATCCTTTATTCAGTAGCAAGGATAAAACTAAGAATAAACCTAAGACCTAGAGATGTAGATTACAGGGCAAGTAAGGAAAAGAGTTTCTAGGAAAGACATCAGTTTTTGCAGTGAAGTAAGATTACAAATTATTTTGACAGAAGGAGACAGAGCTACTTGGTCCAATCAATCCACAGAGGTCTGGAACTTTCTTGATTTTTTGAGCTTGGTATAACAGAAGAGAGGTTTACTGGGGAGACAAAATGAGGTATTCTTCAGAATTGGCTCAGTGATCACAACTGAAGGTTAAAGGGAAAAGAAGTCTATGGTGTTGGTGAGAATTATATTGCCTGATTAAAGAGGCAGAGCCTGGAAGGGTGGGGGTTGTGAGGTCTTTGATGAATGGCTTAGCTAAATGCTGAGGTACTGAAATGGGCTACATGATAGTGGAAGTACGTCCATAGCATCACTTGATCCTGGAAGGGAAATTCTCTGTCACCATCACTGAGCTTCAGGGAACGCAGTCAAACTCCCAGCTATCTAGTGTTCCCTTCTTTGCATCTTGCGGGGCCAACAGCAGGTCACTGGCATCAACTCTGAAAGATGCACTTTCTAATGCTGAGTCTCCCAAGCCATAGATGGATCTATTTGCGACACAACATCCAGACAGTCCAAAGCATCAAATAATTTTAAATCAAAAGTTTAGCCTCAGGGCATAAGGTTAACTGAAAGTCAGCTTTGCAAAATCCATAAAACAGAACGAATAAAATAAAATGAGAAGCATGAACATAGCAGTCGCTGGAAAAGGAATTTATGTTCTCTATTACACATGATCCATCCAGACCCTTAGAAAGGAAAGATAATGTAAGAGTTGACAAAAAAATATTTTGAAGAAAGAGTTTTAAGAGATTATTTTAAGTGTATAGTGATCTTTATCTATAAAGGGCATTATCAGATATGCTGTGAAAAATGGCTATTAATTTGGCCAAGATTATCCTCTTCTATTTTATTGGTGACTGATATACTAGTGAAAGATACTAAGAAAATATAAGCCTGCTTTGAAGCAAGTACATAAAAGGAGACTTGGAATTTAGTAACCATAATCCTTGGTCCTGGCTCCAAGTACTGCAATCTTGCAAAATAGCAAACATTTTTCAGTGAGGCCATAGGAAAAATGATGGGGAGGTTGAAAATAGCACTTTTGATGTAATTGTTAAGGTCTAGTGGTGGTGATGAGCTTTAAAAACAAAAAAATGAAAGAAACAAACGACATTTCCCAAGAATCTATTTGAAAGTTTGCTCAGCGACGATCATTTGAAATATGACCTGAGAAAGTTAGAGCGATGCACGTAGTCACAGTCAGTAACTACTGAGACCTCACATCAGTGTCTGTCCAATTAACTTAATATTTCCTTTAATTATGCCCACACCATTAAAAGGTATTCTTTTTATGGACTGTGGGATGGTAACAAATATTATTTTGCGCCTATCTGTAATGTTGACCGAAGAACTGCAGCACTTACGTTCCTCACATGCATAGCTCGTAAACTCAAGCACAAACTCTCGCCCCCATGCCCAGCCTTCCAACCCTGAGGCATTCACCAAGGAAGTGTGTAGACCAGCAGCAAAAAGCAGCTCACTGGCCGAAAGGGCAGTGGGAACTCTAGGATACTCTCTGAACAGCGGAGCAGTCTTCAGAAGAAAAACCCTGCAAAAAAAGTGCCTGGACTACCTTGCTTGTCCTTTCACTTTTGCTTTCATTTCTATGAAACAGATGCCTGTTGAGCTGCTGCAGTAAACTAAATCTGATCAAGGAAGAGCTTTTCCTTTCTGATAGACTCCATGTACACAACACACACACATATACACAAACACAGTATTTTCCTTTTTTCTTTTTCCTTTCTCTCTCTCTTTTAATACATTGAAAGAAAAGTGAGCCTGTCCCTAGGAAAATGTTCACAAACTTGAAAGAAAGAACAAGTCGGCAAATGGCTAAAAACTGTGGGTTTTTTGTTGTTTGAGTGTCTTTTTTTGTGTGTGTGGAAAATCTGATGGCTTTTACAGCTTGAAGCAAGATGCATGCTAAAGGTTTTAGGGTTTTTCTTTGTGTTTTCCTTAATTTAGCTAACAAATATTTATTGATGCTCAAGGGACATAGAGTTGTCTAGGGATACAATCACAACCAAGGCAGTTTCTCTTTTTTTAGCTTACATTTTAGAAGAGAACTATATTCAAATTAAATTTCTGGTTCTCACAAACCCAGTAAAAGTTACATAATCTATTTTCTCTGCAAATAAATGAGAATCGGAATAGTGTTGAACAGTTCAGCAGTATTGCCTACTAACAAGTTTGCTAATCATCAAAGACAAGGTTCGGTCCCACAAATGAACTTACAGTATGGTCTGAAAATGGACATATAAAAAATGTCGTGTGATAATGCCATAACAGAAATATGTGGCACACACAGAGGCAAAGCAGCAAATGACAAATTCTGACTGCAGGGACAGCCGGTTAGGTTTGCCAGATTGAGCTGCGGAAGCTGACTGTGTAATGGAAGAAAGGGGTGGGGAAATCCAGGCAAAGGAAGAAGATTTTCACAGGGTACTACAGTAGTGGGTCCAGGTGTAGTACTTACCAAAGATGTTTACATCTAGAGAGCGGGCATTTGCAAAATATACTTATGCTCTGCTTCCTCACTACAGAAGAAAGAAGACTAAAGAATGTGTAAAATTATGGATACCAGAGCAAACCATCACTACTTATTTTAGCTCTAGAAAATATCAGCCCTCATCTTCATACTCACATGTGGTAGAAGAACAATATTTTGTTTCTATTACAGCCCAACTTTCAAAAGAAACAGCAGCTGAATTTCCTCTAAAAAGGAGGACATGAGAACTTTAATTTTAATTTGCCAACTGAGTATGAGTACACAGAGAGAGCTGTGTGAATTATTTTGTTTTCTACAAGTGAAATGAGAACTAGACTAAAATTATGTTCCATTCATTAGGTTCAAAAAAAGAAATACACTATATATGGGATGTGTATTTTTAAACCTATATTTTAGTGTTATATAATTTGATGGGCATTCAGTGAAAAATTCAAGATTTTCGGTTGGGCAGTGTCAGAAAAAATTTCCTTAGTGTTTTTCCATGTTTGTCCAAACATGACAAACCTAATTACCTTGTATGTAATATCACATCAAACTAACTCAGTGTATAATATTTTCTAGGTTTTTAGCAAACTCCAAAATTTTAGAAATGTGTCTGGGATGCTTCAATGTAGCTCTACTTCAAGGTCTTTTCCAGATCAATGTATAAATGAAGAACAGCCCTATAAACACTTTGTGTGGAATTACTTTGACCATGTGTTCAATATCAGAATTATGTAGTATAGATGTATTGCAAATGTTTGTATTTGAGGAGAGATATTAATTACCTTTTCTTCAGAACTCTCCCTCAGCTTCTTTGACTCAAGTTGTTGTCTCATACAAATATTTGCTTTTCCTGAACTCAAATGAACCATGAGATATGAGTGTGTTTAAGGTACTTTTAGAATTGGAAGTAAATAGTATCTGAGACCATGTGACTTGTTTTTATTGAAAAATCTTAATTTAGTTTTTAAAATCATGCCTGAGTCTCACTCTTTTTGAATAATTCAATATTTGTTTTTCTTCCCCTATCCCTCAATGGAGATAAGTTTTCTGGTATTTTTGCAAATTAGTGCACCACTATATCAAAGACAATGGATGCATAACAAATGTCATCAACTCACAGACCTAATAGTTTAAGTTTTGTGACTGAAGACTGTATCAGGTAGTCAGTGGGGAGGTGATACATTTGCCGAAAGCATAATAAAGGGACTATTTATAAGGCAAGGGCAAGATTATAGGAAACTGTAAGAGTCAGAGCAGTATTCTGGAGATAGCAATGGCAAAGTGCAGTTACTGGTCCTTGGCTTACAGAGGTACAGGAAGGAGCAGAACCCTGAGGGCAGGGGGGCGCCTTCCTTCCAGGCTCCCCATAGGTGGGACCCAACACAAAGCCTGAAGACAAGAGACGCCCATTGATGTGAAACCTGTAGGTTCATCTCCAGAGCAAAGTGAAGAGTGTACCTGGAGGGGCAAAAAAAAAGGCAACTATCCTACACAGCTATTTTACACAGCAATAGACCTACAATTTAGGATATGAAATTTCACCTTCTATCCCTGAATACCTCAACAGTGGATTTTGAACTCAAACTTCTTTTAGTGGTTGGAATCATTAAGTTCTAGTGTCTTAGCAAGTTTGATGATGATAATACAATATTGTGGTCTATATCCACCACACTGTGCATTAGATCTCTAGGGCTTATTTCCTACTCTTTGCAAGTTTACGCCCTTAAACAACATTTGATCTTTCACCACATCCCTAATCCCTTGGTAACCACCTATGGTACTTTCTATTTTTATGAGTTTGTTTTTTTCCCACATATAAGTGAGATCATACAGTACTTATCTTCCTATCTGACTTAGCTCACTTAGCATAATATACTCAAGTTTCACTGCGTGGGTCAAAGGGACTATTTAACCCATCTTTAAAAGACAAGAGAAAGCAAGTTTTCTTAATTCCAAAGGCTAAAAAGCTTTAAAAGATAAAATGTACATAATTTTCTAAGGCTGCCTTTTGGCTTCTGAGTTTGTTAGTTTGTTTTCCTCTTTACTGTCATGAGCGAAACACATCAAGAACCTTTGGAGTGGTTAGAAAGGCAATAGAATGGGACAAGTCCATACTATTGGATTCTTATTTCAGAATGATAACAAGCTCAAAGTCATGGAACATCCCACCTCAGATTCAGTTAAGACAATGGCCAAGAAGATGCTTTGTTGAATCACAGAATAAGTGGCAGAATTAGATATTTACTTACCTCCCTTTCCAAATTATGTTCAGAATTTAACTAGGCATTACGTGCATGCATAATTAATCAATATATTCAACATTCCAAAATATTCTTATAAACTCACGGCTGAGAAGAGAACATGTGTCATTTTCACCACAACTTCTCTATTGAATGCCAGAGGGACTGAAACTTGAAAATACCTAAGCAAGTTTGTTTAATATAACTCTAGCATAGTAGTAAAAATAACTCTTTGTACTTTCATTTAAAGATGTCAAAGAATTTTGAAAACATCAAGTCAGTAATACTCACCAAAGCCCTTCAATACAGGTTAAGATAAATCTATGCCAAAGAGAAACTCCTTTGCACATTGCACATTTTCCCTCATAACAGAAATGAGGCTGACATTTGCCCCTAAATTAACAATAATGACAGCCTGGACCTTTCAGTTCTTATAGGGTAAAAAGCCAAAGATGTTTAGGAAAGATGTTTGTGACTTTCAGATGCAGGAGATGCACTCGAGATATGGGGGGAAGGGGAGAGAATGATAGTAAATAGTTTTCTAAAGCCACCATTTGTTTTGTTCCTTAAGAAAGCACTGAATCTGATGCTCTGATAAGAGATGCTGACCACACTCACAAAAAAAAAAAAAAAAAAATGGCCCTGTGTCTCAATCCCAGCAGGTTCTCTCTCTGGAGTAACAGTCTTGTTGGGAGGTGAGAGATTTGCTTTGGTACATAAGTGTGTACTTTCAGAAAATCAGCCTTAGCTGACATCAGAGTGGCTGTTTTCTCACTTGGTTTTCCATAGCAGATTTCCCAATGAAATCTACAGTTGATCCAATATCAGAGGATTATACCCAGCAGCTGATGAGTCTGATGTGTTCATTAATTTAAAGATACTCTGATATCAGTGCCATGACAGCAAACTCAAGGGACTATGGAAGCTTGATTGTATTTATTCTGTGGTATTCTATTCACAAAGGCCAACACCAGTCTACAATAAAGCACATCCCAAGTGAACAGGATATACTCTCAGCCATGTGCTCTTTACTTGATCTTTCTAAAATGAGAACCGGGTTCAAATAAACCATTTCTGAAACTCTACGGCTTTAAAATAAATAAATGGACCCGATTTCAACCTAAATTACAATGCTACAGTAATTAAAACAGAATGAGACACATAAAAACAGGCACATCAACCAATGGAACAGAATCAAGAATCCAGACATAAATCCACACATATATGGTCAACTACCATTTGACAAGAAAGCCAAGAACATACAGTAGGAAAAGGATTCAATAAATGGTGCTGGGAAAACTGGACATCCACATGCAAAATTATGAAATTAGACCCTGTCTTACACCACTTAACTAAAATTAACTCTAAGTGGATTAAGGACTTAAACATAAGACCTGAAACCATAAAACTGCTAGCACACATAGGGAAAACCTCCTTGACGTCAGTATTGGCAATGATTTTTTTCGATATGAAACCAACGCATAAAAGCAAAAGCAAAAATCAAGTGGCCCCAGGGATAATAAATGGTGCACTAGGTTCCTATGGTCTTGGACCTTCGTGGATGTCCCGGGGTTTTGAGCCAGAAGTCTGAGTGCCTTGCTACCAGGGCCTTCTGGCTCCTGGAAGACTATGGACATGCACTCATGCATAATTCCCTCCCCCTTCTGGCATCCAGCAGCACCTTCTCAGCACAGCCTTTGAGCCAGAGCCATCTCCAGACTCCTCGCGCGGCCCCCCGGGGTGGGGTGCCTCCGCACTGTGACTCTGAGAGGTTGGGGGCTAGGTGCCCACAAACATCGGTGTTTGTGTGATAGATGGTGTGAGTCAGATTCCTTACAAGTCTGGGATGAGGGGGCCTCTGGCTCCCAGGACACCCAGGTGTTTCTCATACCAGACTCCCTGTCCACCCATAAAACTCCCAAAAGCCCGAGAGATGGACTTCGGCTAAGAGTGGTTGCAGCCACCGTGCCTCAGGCCTGATTCAGCCATTTTCTGAGTCGCATCTGATGCTCAGTGCATCCTACCCCATCCTCTCCTTGCTTCTCCATCAGGACTCCCGCTTACTAACCCAACAAATACACACAAAACACCTTTCTCTGTTTCTCACTTAATTACATAGTACTATGGGGGCGGGGGGGAATCCTACCCTGTCTCCTACCCAAAGTGCCACTTGAGGCACCACCATCTTATTTCACCATGTCATTATTATGATGACTTATTCTGTCTTAGTGCTTTTGCATCGACAGTTCCCTTTTGCCCCAGATATTCCGATAGCTTGCTCCCTCACTTCACTCAAATTTCTACTCAAATGTCTCCTCATCCTGAGAGAAGCCAACACAAATCACTTTCTCTAAAATAGCACCTCTGTAGCAGACTGATCCCCATATTCTGCTTTTCTTTTCCAGCTCTCATTAGTCATTTGAGGTATTTCTTTTTTGTTTATTGTCTGTATCTCCTCATTAGAATTTATACTTCTTGCAGATAGGCACTTCCGTCTTACTGAGTTCTGTTTTTTGTTCACAGCTGCCCCTCTGCTATTCCTAGCACAGAGTGGAGGCTCAGTAAAGATTCATTCCATCTGAAGGCTCTGGCTCCACCTGTGACAACCACTGTTGCACAGTCATAGTTCATTTAGGCTTCTATAACAAAAGTATCATAGACTGGGTGGCTCAAACAACAAACATGCATTTCTCGTTGTTTTGGAGACTGGGAAGTCCAAAATCAAGGTACCCACCCATCCAGTGTTTGATGTGCATTTGTCTCCTGATTTGCAGAGGGCTATCTTCTCCTTGTATTCTCACATGGCAGAGAGCAATGGGAGAAAGCAAGCTCTCTTTCACTCTCATTACCTAATTACATCCCAAAGGCCTTATCTCCTAATACCATCACAGTAGGAATTTGAACATATGAATTTTAAAGGGAATGTAAAGTTTCAACCCATGACATGCACCTACTATACTTTTGTCAAGGGAATAGCTTTCACGGGGACTATTCCCACTCTACTGTTGCCCTTCCCATTTAATCTTCCACAGCACAAAAGACAGAGAATGTCATTTGTAAGGGGATCTAAAATAATTGTTGAAGTTTCTACAATAATTGGGGAAAGTCACACAAAGAATAACTTACAAAGACTGCTCAGTCCCATACAAGCATTCCCCTTTCCACAGACTACCTCCAAGCACCTCCGTGGGCTACAGTCCTTCCTTGGCTCTCCATCTCCAGGGAAAAATGACTTAAAACGTTACCTAGGTGAACAACACCCACACAGACCTTCCAAGAACAAGCAGCAATAAAAATACACGTGGCAGTCTAAATCTATATTTTGAAAACAGTTTTTAAAAGGAAGTAAAACCTGTGGAGATGGCCTTTAACAATAGGATTCTGAGCAGTTTAGATCGTTGGAGGCTTAATTTCAAACCTCTTCGATCCAGACCAGAATTTTCTCTAGATATAACTATAAAATGGTTTTCCAGGAAAAGATCCCTTAAAGATAGACTCCTCCCTGTGATGGTTAATTATGTATCAACTTGGCTAAGCCACAGTACCCAGATATTTGGTCAGATGTTATTCTGAAAGTTTCTGTGAGAGTGTCTTTAGATGAGATTTACATTTAAGTCAGTGGACTTTGAGAAAAGTACATTGTCTCCGTAATATGAGTGGGCCTCATCAAATCAGTTGAAGACCACAATAAAACAAAATAGTGACTCCTTTGAGCAAGAGGAGATTCTCCAGCAGACTGCTTTTGGACTCACACTTTACCTCTTTTCTGAGCCTCCAGCCTGCCAGCCACCCCTATCAGACTTTGGAGTTGCCAATCCTCCATAATCATATGAGTCCATTCCTTAACCTTTCCATATATATATATATATATATATATATATATATATATATATATATACACATACACATCCTATTAGTTCTGTTTTTCTGGCTAATACACTCCTTTTAGAAAGCAAAACCATTTGTTATCACTTTTAATGAATAGTTTTCCAGTCTTTCTTCATCTCGGGTTCAAAATAACTTCTGAATCCAGACCAAACCAAGGTCACCCTGTTGTATTAATATAAACAGCTACTAACTAAATCTGATGTTCCAATAAGCATTCACATTTTGAGGCCACAGATGGTGGGAAAAATAGGCTTATTTACAAAGGGGTCTGGGGATAAGGAAGGAGGATGGGGAAAGAAAAGTAACCGGAGAGATCTTGGCAAATGGTTTTAAGTCACCCACCTCAAACTAGGCATGGAGATTAGTTGTTTTCTCTAGAGAAAAGACTGTCATATTGGTCATGTAACAAAAATACGATGTACTGAGGGAAGTGATGCCAAACAAGTAATATAATGGAACATATTTGATAAATGCATGTCTCTTAGCAATTTCACATATTGAAATACATAAGAAATGGGATTATTAATAACTCCACTTGAAATGTGGCATCTTAAAGGGCTGATGACCAAATCAAGTGTGACTGCAATTCTTAATAAGCTGCTTTCTATAGAAAACACTTGTAATTTGTTATTAACAATGGTTAGTAAATGGCACTGGGCCCTTTTATTGTTGTCACTGCTGTTGTCATTTGCATTTTATTTTGCATCGACAGTTCCCTTTTGCCCCAGATATTCCGATAGCTTGCTCCTTCACTTCACTCAAGTCTCTACTCAAATGTCTCCTCATCCTGAGAGAAGCCAACACAAATCACTTTCTCTAAAATAGCACCTCTGTAGCAGACTGATCCCCATATTCTGCTTTTCTTTTCCAGCTCTCATTAGTCATTTGAGGTATTTCTTTTTTGTTTATTGTCTGTATCTCCTCATTAGAATTTATATTTCTTGCAGATAGGCACTTCCATCTTACTGAGTTCTGTTTTTTGTTCACAGCTGCCCCTCTGCTATTCCTAGCACAGAGTGGAGGCTCAGTAAAGATTCATTCCATCTGAAGGCTCTGGCTCTACCTGTGACTTATGGATTAGAAGAACTGCTTAGGAATCTCATGTGGGAGATGTTCTATGCCTTTGCATGTAACTACATAACATGTAGGAACCCATTCTTCCTCAAAGGTACCTAGATAATAAACTACAATCGGTGCCTTGCTAGACTAATATAAATTATTTCTCCTTATCTTGAAGCACTTTAAGAGGATCTATTTTCTCATCTGCAAAAAATAAAGATAATATCTATGGCACAGAGTTCTAGTGAAAATGAAACCATATAATGTATATGAGGCATCTAGTATCGTGCCTGGCACTTGATATTCATTGAACAAATGGGAGCTGTTATTATAATGACTACCTACCGAAAGCTCTGTCAATATTAAAGGACTATGCAGCCTTCCTAATATTGGAGGTATCACTTGGGACTGTCCTTTACATTAGGGCCACACTTAGCTCTGTGAATGGCCGTGCTCTATGTTAGTCATAAATCTGTGTTTGCTCATCTCACTTTTGCCCAGCCTCTTTTTCGAACTTTAACTCTCACTGCTCCCCTGTATTGGAACAAACCTGGACTTCTCCCTAATCACCAAACACACCCCAAGCTTCCCACTACAGTTACCATTTGTGTACCTGTCACAGATACCCACCTAAGCGTCCTGTATTCCACCTCATTCTCTGTCAAAACCCTGACCTTTCTTCACAGCCTAAATCAGATGCTACCTTCTCCATGAAACAGCTTTATTTATGTTTTAAAAATGTTTATTAAACTTATTGAGGTGACATTAGTTAGGAAAATTATACGAGTTTCAAGTGTACGATTCTTGTACCCAGAGTCAGTTCTCCTTCCATCACCATATGTTTGATCCCCTTTACCCTCTTCTACCACCCTCCCCACCTCCCCTTACCCTCTGGTAACCACTAAACTGTTGTCTGTGTCTATGAGCTTTTGTTTGTTTGTTTGTCTTATTCCTTTGTAGCTTGTGGTTTTATATCCCACATATGAGTGAAATCATATGGTTTTGACTTTTTCTATGACTTATTTTGCTTAGCATGACAATCTCAATATCCATCCATGTTGTTATGGCAGTATTTCATCTTTTCATATGGCCAAGTAGTATTGCATGGTATATATGGACCACATCTTCTTTATCCTATCATCTATCGAAGGACACTTTGGTAGTTTCCATGTCTTGCTCACTGAATAATGCTGCAATGAATATATGCATAGGGATACATATATTTTCATGGATAAATGTTTTCAGCTTTATTTATTAATAGAATTTTATCATTTTGGTATCCCTACAACACTATTTTGTCTCTCTGGGGCTATCTTTTTTTGCTCTAGTTTTTTAACGTGTAGATCATGAACTCCTTGAAAACTGGAATTTTGTCCCACACATCTTTAATCCCAACATTGTACAAAATCCTCAAATATTGTTTGAATTGAAAAGCAAACTCCAGAAAAAGATAATACTTTAATATATTCTGTAACAATGATGATTGAACTTGGATTTGAATTCAAGTGCACAGTTGGTGATTATTAGTGTTAAATAAGAATAACAGTTACATCTAAGCAGGAGGTCTTGCTCATCAGGGGCTAGTAAGTGTACCGTGGATATTTTATTTATGATCTACTAGTGTTTACATATTTTTCTTTAACAAAATTAAGATTTTTTTAAATTGATTTTTTTTTTTTTTAATTTTTCTATCACTGCTACCTGTGAACACCAAGTAGTATAAATCACATCCAATTCCTGGTTTTCCTATATTTATTGCCTGGCCTCTGCTATTATCATAAAGTAAAAAGTAAAATTAATTGATTTTATCATTGGAAAAATTCATCACAGATGACAAGAGAAAAAGAAAAATAATTTAAACAGTACATTTTCCTGTTTGATTTAGCTTTAGGTAGAGACTCCACTGTAATTATACCCAACTTAAAATATCTGACTTCTAGTAGCCCTAATACTTTATATTTAGTCTATGAATCACTTAGCCCACAAAATAGCTCTTCAAGTTTAACAACAGACAAAAATCATGGAAACCCTATTAACAATGCTTCTTCCAGCCTCCCTACAAGCATAGTATCTCCCTTTCAAAAGAAATATGCATAAACAAAGCCACCGGCTTGTAAGATGACAGCCATAGACTTATTCCTTTCAGATTCTTTTACAACTCTTCGTATACAGCTGAATTTTTGGAGAAAGTCTCCACACAAGAACAGGACATTTTTAATAAACTCTCTAAATTTGTGCTATGTTTCTGTTTTAAAAAGAAAAGAGCTGTTCTCATGTGCAGAATCTTCAGGAAGGCAACAGTACAAAGAAAAAAAAATTAATAACATTGTTTTGATTTCTTGGACTTATTTTTATAATTACCATCTATATATAATGATTTGGGTTTCTATTCAAATTTCTTCTAAAATTCATTTATTTGAGTAAAAATAGTAAGTCAATTGAAGGAAAAACATTAAGTACATAAGAAAGTATACAGGAAATCATTAAGTACATAGGGGAAAAGTTATAACACAAAAATCATGAATATGATTAAACACAACCATAAATATCAAAATCTGAAACAGGATATCCTAGAAGCTGTTACACATTTTATATGGAGAAAGATTAGACAGAGGTAAATGTTTAGCACGGATTCAGAAAATAGTGGGTATGCTCTTTAAAATACAGGGTTCTTACTCCTCTTCACATAAGTTGTTTTTGTTTTGGTCTAAATCTTCTGCTATTTCTTTCTTCACAGCTACATATACTTATTTCAAGTTTCAATTAAATCTAGACCACACACAACAAAGAAATTATAAAATACTGTCCATTTCTCCCTAAACTCACTTGTGTTAGTTGTATCCTTTTGTATATATTTCTTTTTTCTATACTAAATTATAAGTTCTTTGAGAGTAGAGACCATGTATGATACTTAGAAAATGTCTGATTAGTGCCTGTAGGTGCTGACTAATTTTAGCTACATTTATAGCAATTAAGTAAAGAAAAAAAATCCAAGTAATATAATAAGACCATTCAATGGCTTAGTGGTTACAAAATTTGCTGTAAGACATTGAGAGTTGAGTTCACTGTATACTTGTGAAAAGGTATTCACAAGTATAGTCTTGAACATATGTCATAACATTTAGGAGCTAGAAAGGCCTTAAGAAATATGCTAGCCCAACTCCTTAAATTCAAAACTGAAGTCTAGTTAAATTAAGATTGCAGATCTAAATGACCATAGTTCATAGCATGACCCTAAACTTTAAGAATTAGAAGACAACATTCTTTCCAGTTTCTACTTCTTCTTCACTATAAGATTATTCATTTAACAAGTATGTATTGAACACTTGCTATACATGTGCCAGGTGTTTAAAATGACATATGAACAGCCTATACGTAGCTTGAAGTCCAGGGGTGACATGTGCTATTATTAGGTAACATCCCGAAATGAATGCTCGAAAGACATTTACAGTTGTTCTAATCATAGAAACCATACAAAATCTAGGAGGGAGTCAAGCCTTGTGATGCAAATCCCTTATCTTGAGAAAAATTGGTATAATTCACCCAGAAGCTATTTATAAACTTTTTCCTCTGAAAGGTCTGTCAATAACCCAAACATTATGCCAGTTCAAGGTCTTTATGTGTCTGAAATTTCAAGCAGGAATATAGTGCTTTTCCTATGGTATACTTATTTCAAGAAGTAGCAAAATTACCCACTTTCTACCTTCAAAGTTTAGTTTGTGTTTATCTCTTTAATGCTGAAGGAACACTAATATCATTTCCACTTACTCAAAAACAAATTGATATTCAATTCTGTTATTCTCATGGCTGTCCATCGTCATCACTCAAAAACCTGAAAGACATTACTTTCCATGTGTCTTCTCAAACATATTCTCTGATCTACATTTTCTGAAACAAATATTCATGATGGTGATGATACCAAAATTGGTATCTAAGAGATATATATGTGATGTATAAACCACAGCTTCACATTTTCAAATCTAGTGAGTTGTATATCTGGATGACCGGAAGATTTTTTTTTGTATATATTTATGAACTTGATATCACAGAAAAATAAGTTTAAGAGATAAAGTAAAATTGTAAAATTATTTAGAGATATTATTTTCTTTCTAGTTTAAACAAATTTCCAATTAAGTGTAACTCTGATCATTTGTGTTTAGGTAAGTGAAATGGAGAATCAAGGTAAGAATCTGAATATATTTAGCACTTATTCCTTTCTCAACTATATTCTTATTTATTTGGATAATTATCTTATATCATCAACATATTTTTTACATGTAGAGTTTACCTAATAGAAGTTAAGTTTGCCCATATCTTGAATATAGTATAAAATTATTTTATTCCCCTCTCCTGTATTCCTAAATATATAACTTTGAGAGTGGTATGAGCCATTGCTCTGGCAGATATGTTTTGTGTTTATAAATATTTTGTTATTGCCAAATTCAAAACAGTTCCATCTAAATTTTGATATTTGCAATTTAATTGTCAATATTTGTTCTTTTTTAAAAGTAAAGTTCTAAAGATGACTTTATTGGTGAATGCTAACAAACATTTAAAGAAGAATTAACACTATTTCTTCTCGAATTCTTACAAAAATAGAAGAAGAAGGAATACCTCTTAAATCAGTCTATGAAGTCAGAATTACCCTCATACCAAGCCAGGAGAAGGCATCCCAAAGAAAGAAAACTATAGACCAATATGTCTCATGAATATAGATGCAAAATCCACAACAAAATACTAGCAAACCAAATCCAGAAGCATAATAAAAGGATTACATACCATGACCAAGTAGAATTTATCCCCTAAATACAAGGGTAGTTCAACATACAAAAAGCAGTCAGTGTAATATACCACATTAACAGAAAGACAGGGGAGAAAAATCACATGATCATTTCAAGTGATCAAAACCAATATTTGAAAAAAATCCAACACCCTTTCATGATAAAAAGCATTCAACAAACAAGGAACAGAAATAAACTTCCTCAATTTGATAAAGGGCATTTATTAATAACTCACAGCTCCGATCATACTCAATGGTGAAAAACTGAAAACTTTCTGCCCTAAGATCAGTAAAAAGACAGATGTTGCTTTTGTCAACTTTATTCAGCATTGTACTAGAAGTTCTAGCCAGGGTAATTAGATAAGAAAAAGAAATAAAATAGCATCCAAATTGGAAAGGAAGAAGTAAAACTACTCACCACAAATGACATGAACTTCTATGGAGAAATTCCTACGGAAGACACAAAAATTCTATTAGAGCTAATACATATAAATTCAGCAAAGTTACAAGACACAAAATCAACAGGCAAAAAACAGTTGTGTTTCTATGGACTAGCAATGATCAATTCACAAATTAGAAGAAAACGAAGAGCTATTGACCACCTTGGATTTGGCAATGGAATCTCATGTATGACCACCAAAAGCATAGTCAACTAAAAAGAAAAGAAAGATAAATTGAACTTCATCAAAATTAAAGTGTTTGTATGTTAAAGAATACTATCTGGTGATGGAAGGAGAACTGACTCTGAGTGGTGAGCACACAATGTGATGTATAGATGATATATTATAGAGTTGTACACTTTAAACCTACATAATTTTACTAACCATTGTCACCCCAATAAATTTAATTTTAAAAATTTTTAAAAAGAACACTATCAAAAGATAAAAACACAATGTATAGAACAGAAGAAAATATTTGTAAATCAACTGGTAAGGGTCTAGTAGTCACAACATGTATTTTTCTTGAAAAAAAGAGAAAGAAAGGAAAACCTCTTGCAACTTTACGAAAAAAAGTAAAACAATCCAATTCAAAAACATGAAAGGGACTTGAATAGGCATCTCTCCAAAGAAGATACACAATTCATCAACAAGCATATGAAAAGTTGCTCCAAATCATTAGTCATTATGGAAATGCAAATCAAAACCATAATGACATACCACTTCACACCCACTAAGGTAGCTATAATTTTAAAAACCTAAAAATATTAAATGTTGGTGAGGGTGTTAAAAGATTAAAGCCATTGTACATTACTGGTATGTAAAAAATTACTGGTGTAAAAAATAATTTGGCTTTTCCCAAAAGATTAAACATAGAATTACCAGATTACCCAGAAATTCCACTCCTAGGTATCTAAACAAGTATTTGTAAATGAAAATTCATAGTATCACTATTCACAATAACTAAATGGTGGGAGGAAAAAACCAAATATCTATCAATGGATGAATGGATAAACAAAATGTGGTTTATCCATAAAAAAGGAATGAAGTACTGATAAATGCTATAACATGGATGAACCTTGAAAATATTATGCTAATGAAAGTAGTCAGACACAAAATGTCACATAATGTATGAATCTGTTTACATCAAATGTCTGGACTAGATAAACCCATAGACTTCATCAGAAAGCAGATTATTTACTTGTTGACAGGGGTGTAGGAAGGGTAAAATGAAGAGGGACTGCTTAATGGGTATAGATTCTCCTTCAGAGCTGATGAAAATGTTTTAGAACTAGATAGACTTAATGATTGCACAACACTTGACTATACTAAATGCCACTGAATTGTACACACTAAAATGGTTAATTTCATGTTATGTGAATTTAACCTCATTTTGAAAAAACCTGTCCATTGAGAATATTTTGTCTATTTTTTAATGAAGTTTAATTACATGTCTACAAACTTTCACTTTTTAAAAATGTTCCATAATCATTTGTCTGAGCTATTTGTTTGTTTATTTGTTTGTTTATTTGTTTGTTTTTGCCAAGAGGCGAAGGAGCTTGTCATTGTTAATTATTACTTTTTTTTTTTTTTGCTTAATTTTTAAGTCAAGCCAAAGATACAACAGGGTAGTGAATCAACCAAACATAAAATGATCTTCTTAGCTTCCTAGAGAACATATAAAAAAATAGAGCATCTGAGATACATTTTTCAAAATTTTAACTATTTACTTTGACTATTTACTCATTTATTTCTCTAATGGTTTTGTATACTAATCTAATATTACCAGTTAAATTACAAGTTATGAGTGAAAGCACAGTATCTTTACTTCTCTTCAGTTCACTTATGACATTCTGAAAATATAGTAGGTGTTTTAAAACCTACCTTTAATTGATAATATAATTGTATTCTATTTTGAAAATAACGAAATTTAAACTGGTATCTCATATCAGTAGATGATATTTTTAAATATTTTAAAACTTTTGTTTAGAATTTTAAAAAGAAAAAATAGGGATTGATCTACATTACTGTGCCCTGAATTGACCAGAATTTTATTTAGACAAAGGAAATTTTTAAGGTCACTTCTTATATACATTATTACTAAAAGAAAACTCTGTCTTAGATATTTAACCTTTCAAACCATGCTCCTTCCGAAGCTCTAAAATCACTTAAGTAAAACTAGAGACAATTTTTACGCAATTACATTTATTTACAAACCCACTGCCTTATTTCGTCTACATATCTTTGAAACACAAGCTTGACAGTTTTTGAAAAGGTGACTTGTTTCAACATAAACCTATGAGAACAATAATAATGTGGTTGTTTCCTTTCAAATGAAGGAATGCAGGGGATTTTTTTTTTCTGTTTAAACAAATGCTATTGTCTTATTGCCAATTTTTCTTTAACAGTGCCCATTAATAAATTGAGCAAACTTATTAAGTATTTTAATCAGTTAACAGCGCTGTTATAACTTGTTATAAAAATTTATACACTATATGAAAGTTTCTCAGTTTTTAGTCATCCTTTGAACCTATAACTGCATACCTGACAATTTATTTCCAAAATGTTGCTTTCATGTTGTATAGTTCAATACGTTATGATAGGATTTCCTTAAAACAGAACAGAAACTGTTTTCTTCAATTTCATTTCATGAAACTGTTGATAAATTTGTATTATATTCTTTCAATACCTTTTGAATTTCTAAATCTGTACATGCCTGTTAAATAGCACCTTAAATATTAATTCCACTCAGTTGTAACCAGTTGAAAAAAACAACAAATCCCTCTTCCAGCCTGCATAAAAAAGGGTCTTCTTCCTAAACATAAATCAATATGAAGTTTATTTAAAAGTCAGCAAATAATATTTCACTCATTTATGTCAATCTTATGGAAATTTTAGTTTATCTGTGTTGATTTGCTTTTTTAAAAAAAATCTAAGCTTGATTACTTGAAATGCTACATTATCCAAAAATGTTTTATGTTTTTTTAATGTTCCATTAATTTGTTATTGTAAGAAATGAAAAACTAAGATATGACCTGAAAATGAACTATAAAGAAATTCAAAGTGCTAGATTAGCAAACTAGAGCTTAATGGAACTGTTATTCACAACATTTATCCCATCAAAAGATTGTGTGTTAATTTAAACTGCATATACTTGTATTTTCTATTTTCCCCTGCTTTCAATCACAAGCATTGCCCTGTCATGTGTGGTATAACCATGGTATAACTAAAAACAAGCAATTTATAAAGCTAAATCCAGAGTCTGAAATATCATATTTTAGCAAAATGTTTGATTCCTTTTCTTATTTTCTCAAAATAGAAAGATAAAGTGAGACTGACAAATTAGAATTTAGGTCACTTATTGTCTTTCACTTAGCCATAAAATATTTAGGTGTGCTCTCACCATGTAATCAATATTATATTAAGTACTCTGAGAATACAAATAAAATAGAATATGTGTTCTGTGGCTCTGCAGTAAAAACAACAAGTTTAACTCCCCCTATACAACCATCAGGTAGATGTTGATGTGCAATGATATTGCCAAAACAGGAAAAGAAAAGGAGGAATCTGGTTCCTAAACACAAGTTACATGTAGGTATTTTCAGCAAGTAGACCACTAAAGGACAATCATTCTAAATCCCCCTTCTAAAGAAATTGAGGGCAATTAAAGGTGAAAATCTACTAATCATCAAAGAGATATGACTATTACCCCACAAGTAGATCTTGGTTTCAGAATGTAGGAACCATTCCCAGCATGCACAGATCCTTGATAGGCCATTAACCTACCCCAGTAAAAGGAAATCTCCACCTTCAAATGCTTTACCCTGAAGGTCAGAAACTAGTAGCCCTTCATTTTCTGGTAAATAACACAAGATCAATCAACACTAAAGATGAAAGTCAGGTATGAAAAGGCACTAAAACATGCTGTGTTTATGAGAGCTGAGCACCTTTGACAATTAAGTAGTAGCAACGCAAAATCGGGAGTAGGGAAAAGAATTGCAAAATAAGCAATATCCAAATCAACAAGTTACTGGGGAAAAAATAGAATTAAAAAAAAAAAGTAGCTAGAAAAGATAGCCATGCTTTGACTTTTAAACCCTCAAATCTTTACTTAGTAAAGTTTATTCTTTATTAAATATGATTAAAGACAAAGAATGCACAATGTGCAAAAGAAAGAGTCTCTGCCTCAAATGTTCTTATCTAATTATCAATGTGAAACATTTTATTTCTAATATAGCTTATCAATAATCCCCATAATGACACACTGTTTAAGTTACAAAAATTTTTCCAGTCCCGAAGATCTCATTCTAACCCCAGCAAACACCTGTAGTTTATGTATTAATACACAAACCATAGTTAGAAGTGTGACCATTATAGGAAAACTTCGTAACAGCAATGCACATTTTAAATAATAATAATAAGAAGAAATGTAATGGTCTCTAATCCAGTTTTATACCATTTCTGAACTGTGAACTAGAAAGTGCTATAAAAACCCATTATACTTAGAGATTAAGGGGGGAAATATTAGACTGTCAACACTTCAAGTTGCAAATCTGTGTTTAAAAAAAAAGACATTTCAAAGCAATGAAATAGACCATGACTTCATTTATATTTATTGTGTTCACTTATCACACTTGCTGAAAGGACCTGACTGAGAAATTTCTTGTAATTTCTGCAGGGGAATAAAATGAAACTACCATTCAATTCTCACGGAGTATATTTCCCTTCGAAATGCCTGGAATGTATTCATGCTTTATCCATTACCTAAACTCTTGGAATATGTAATCTACAGTAAACCAGAGAAAGTGAAGATGAGTTTCTTTAAGAAGAGGATCAAAGGAATTTATGGGGATGGTTCTACTTTTGGTGAGAATATTTGGCTTAAGACCAGAGTCTAGAGTTCTTACCTGCAAAGACAGGACACATCACAGAAGTAGATGCTAAAGGAGATGCTTGAACTTGGGCCAGGAGAGATAATAGAGACAGAGAACAAAAGAAAAACTCTTGAACCAAAAGGCCCATCGTCAATTAATATTTTACTGTAAAACTGAGACAGTTCATTTTTATAAACACATTCATAAACAAGAAAAATAAAATGAATTTTTGCCCCGAGATTTGGGGATACAGTG
This sequence comes from Rhinolophus ferrumequinum, assembly GCF_004115265.2. Taxonomy (NCBI): domain Eukaryota; kingdom Metazoa; phylum Chordata; class Mammalia; order Chiroptera; family Rhinolophidae; genus Rhinolophus; species Rhinolophus ferrumequinum. Next base: position 75,428,713 of record NC_046287.1, read on the forward strand.
AAATGAAGACAAATAATTAACAGAATTTTTATAGAAAAAAAAAAAGAGAAATGTCTTTCTTTTCAAAGAATCTGAAAATGCCTTGAGCCAAGAAGGATTGCATGCAGTGGACCTATCACTATGACAAAAACAAGTTAGAGAAAAAGGTATCTGGATGAAACCAGTAGCCCCACTAACAATTATAAGAAATGAAAAGTCAATCAGGATCCAAGATGGAAAAATAGATAAACACTGTGCTTGCCACTTTCCATGACGACATTAAAAGTACAACTAAATTATAGAACAATCAACCTGGAAAAATATCTGAAGTCTAGCTGAACAGAAGTTTTATACCTAAGGATATAAAGAAGCCATATGGAGACTGATAGAAGGGGCAGAGATGTGGAACAGGCCCCACACTTGTGTGTGGTGGTTGAGAATCAGGAGGGACATCTTGGCCACAGAGGTCCACTCCAGAGGAGTGACGAGTCCCAGCCCCAAACTAGGCATCCCAGTCTGGAGAACTGGTGTCAGAAAGAGGAGTCCCTGCAACAATTGGCTGTGAAAAACAGTGGGAATTCCAACCATCCAGGAGGGATGGAAAACTGCAGGAAACCCAGATGTCCCCGTACAGGGGCTGTGCACAAACTCACTAGCTCACAGGCACTCATCCTGGGCTCTGGCAAAGGGACTGTGACTTGGGAGGTGTTAGACATACAGAGAGAGACACTGAGTTGTGTGGCTTCAGGGTAAGGACTGGAGGAACAGTCACTATTTTCCCTGTGTAGTACCCTCTTTATGTGCAGCCGGAAAGTAGGGCCATTTTTTTGTGTTGAGCCCTTCTGCACATGGCCAAATCTGAATCTGCATTGGCCTAGTGAACTCTGCTTACACCAATCACTTGCTCCCTGGTGAGTGAGTCACCCTGGTGATTCCCTGGGACCCACCCTCAACCAACTCGCCTGAGGCACTTATTTGGTGAACAGCCAACGCTGCCCTTATTACATTCTTTCTTGGACAACTTTATGGGGTCACCAGGGTAGGCAAGTGGGCCTCAGGTAGGCAACAGCTACCCTTGATGTGCTCTGAGACTTTTGCTGAGTAACACCAGGCACAGCACTGGCACCAAACCAGAATCTACAATAATCTGGTGAACACTCACCACACCGTGGTGATTCCCTAAGACCCTGTCTCACCCAACTCACCTAACCCCCGAGAATTTATTAGCAGCTGAGCCTTACAGGAGCTGGAAGCTGGCAGCAAGACTCAGGGAGTATTTTGTGGAGCTACACCAGTCCCAGTACTGGTGGCAGCCATTCTTGCTTCCCAGAATGGCCTCTTCCATGTGCCTCCAGGTCCAACACAGGCAGAAACAAACTGTGGATCACTTTGTAGCTCCTACCAGGTATTCTCTGGCTGGTCACAGGCACTGGCTGACTTGGGCCTGCACTGGAGCCCCTCCCAAAAGGCCCCAGAACCAACATACAGGATGTCAGCTTCACACCACAGCAGAGCACTGCCCAATTACTGATACACACAAAGTGCTGTCATAGCAGGTACCAGAAATCACTGGGGAAAATCCCACCCCTTAAGGTAAGACCCCTGCACAGCAGCCCATAAGCTGTGAACATGGCCAAACCCCATAGCCAGTCAGCCGGAGGGTCAATCACAACCATTAACGTACCAACAGCAATCAAGGTTTAGCTATGACAGGAGAGCACACATAACCCACACAAGGGACACTCCTGGAACACCTACTGCAGAGAACCAGGGAAATGCCACTAGGTCCCACAGGGCATCTACTACATAAGGCCACCTGAATAGGACTACCTAATGCATAGAAACAAACACAGTCAGCCAAAATGGGGAAACAAAAAATGTGTCTCAAATGAACGAACAGGAGAAAACTCCAGGAAAAAAAATAAAATAAAATAAACAAATTGGAGGCAAGCAACCTAGCAGATACAGGGTCCAAAAGAATGATTATAAGGATGCTCAAGGAATTTAGTGAGAACTTCAACAAAGAGACAGCAAGCATAAAAACAATATAGAAACCATTTAAAAAAATCTGTCAGGAGAGAAGAATACAATAATTGAAATAAAGAATGCACTAGAAGGTATCATCAGCAAACTAGAGGAAGCAAGAATCAAATCACCAATTTGGAAGACAAGGTAGCAGAAAAGACCCAATCAGAACAGCAAAAAGAAGAAAGAATAAAAAAAATTTTAAATGAGACCTCTAGGACAACATCAAGTGTAACAACATTCACATCATAGGAGTAACAGAAGGAGTAGAGAGGAAGAAATGGATTGAGAACATATTTGAAGAAATAATGCCTGAAAACTTTTTTAATCTAGCAAAGGAAATAGATATACAAGCCCAGGAAGTGCAGAGACCCCAACAAGATGAAACAAATTGGCCCACACCAAGACATATTATAATTAAAATGCCAAAGATTAAAGATGAAAAGAGAATCCTAAAAGCAGCAAGAGAAAGCCAATGACTTACAATGGAGCTCCCATTTAGATTGTCAGCTGATTTCACAACAGAAATTTTGCAGGCAAGAAGAAATTGACACGAAATATTCAAAATGATGAAATACAAGAACCTGCAACCAAGACTATTCTACCCAGTAAGGCAATTGTTTAAAACTGAAGGAGAGATAAAGAGCTTCACAGCAAAAAAAAAAAAAAAAAAAAAAAAAGATAAAGGAGTTCATCACCACCAAACCTGCATTACAAGGAATTTCTTTAAGAAGAAGGGTGTGAAACAAGAACATAGAGATCAGTACTAAAATGACAACAACTGTGTACCTATGAATAATCACTTGAAATGTAAACTTATTAAATGTCCCAATCAAAAAACATAGGGTAACTAAATGGATAAGAAAACAAGACTCATACATATGCTGTCTACAAGAGACCCTATTCACATCGAAAGACACACAGACTGAAAGTAAATGAATGGAAAAAGATATTTGATATGAATGGAAATGAAAAAAAAAATTCTGGGGTAGCAATACTTATATCAGACAAAATAGACTTTAAAACAAAGCTACAATATGAGATAAAGAAGGAGATTACATAATGATAAAGGGATCAACCCAACGAAGAGGATATAACCCTTGTAAACATTTATGCATCTAACATAGGAGCACCTAAATACATAAAACAAATATTTCACCCCAAAGCAGCAGACTATACACTCTTTCAAAGTGCACATGGAACATTTTTCGAGACAGATCACATGTTAGGCCATAAAACAAATTTCAATAAATTTAAGAACATTGGAATCATATCAAGCATCTTTTCTGATCACAATGATATAAAACTAGAAATCAATTACAAGGATAAAATTAAAAAACACACAAACGCATGGAGGCTAAATAACATGCTACTAAATAATGAATGGGTCAACAATGATATCAAAGAAAAAAATCAAAAGATACCTTGAGACAAATAAAAATAAAAAACAAAATGACCCAAAATCTATGGAACACAGCAAAAGCAGTCTGAAGAGGGAAATTGATAGCAATACTGGCCTACCTCAAGAAACAAGAAAAATTTTGGGGGGACAGGTGGCTCAGTTGGCTGGAGTAGGTGCTCTCAAGGTTGCTGATTTGACTCCCACAAGGGATGGTGAGCTGCGCCCCCTGCAACTAAGATTGAACAACAGCAACTGGACTTGTAGCTGAGCTGCGCCCTCCACAACTGAGATTGAAAAGACAACAACTTGACATGGAGCTGATGGGTCCTGGGAACAACTCTGTTACCCAATAAAGTCCTGTTCCCCTTCCCCAATAAAATCTTAAAAAAAAGAAACAAGAAAAATCTAAAATAAAAATCTAACCTCACAGGTAAAGGAACTAGAAAGAGAACAGCAAAGTCCAAAGTGAGTAGAAGAAAGGAAATAATAAACATCAGAGCAAAAATTTTTTTAAATGTCTAAAAAAAATACAAAAGATCAATGAAACCAAGAGCTAGTTCTTAGTAAAGACAAACAAAATTGATAAACCTTTAACTTATGAAGACTTAAAAAAGAAAGGACCCAAATAAATAAAATCAGAAATGAGAAGTGAAAAGTGACACTACAGAAGTACAAAAGATTCTGAGAAAATATTATGAACAATTATATGCCAACAAATTGGACAATCTGGAAGAAATGGATAAATTTATAGAAATATACAAGCTTCCAAAACTGAATAAAAAAGAAACAGAAAATCTGAACTGACAAATTACTACTATGAACATCGAATCAGTAATAAAAAACTCCCAACAAACGAAAGTCCTGGACTGGATATCTTTACAGATGAATTTTACCAAACATTCAAAGAATTAACACCTACCTATCCTTCTCAAACTATTCCAAAAAATTCAAGAGGAGGGAAGGCTTCCAACTCATTCTCCGAGGCCACCATTATTCTGATTCCACCATTACCCAGACAAAGACATAACAAAAAGAAAATTATAGGCCAATATGCCCGATAAATATAGATGCAAAAATCTTCAACAAAATATCAGCAAGCCGAATTCAACAATACATTAAAAAGATCATACTCCATAATCAAGTGGGATCTATTTGTGGGATACAAGTTTGGTTCAATACCCACAAATCAATTAATGTGATACACCACATAAACAATGTGAAAGATAAAAATCATATGATCATATCAATAGATGCAGAAAAAGCATTTGACAAAACCCAGCATCCATTTATGATAAAAACTCTCAGCAAAGTGGGAACAGAGAAATATACCTCAAGATAATAAGGCCATGTATGACAAACCCACAGCTAAAATCATACTCAGTGGGAAAAAACTAAGTGTTCTCCTTAATATCAGGAACAAGACAAGGATACCCACTGTACCACTTTTATTCAACATAGTATTGGAAATCCAAGCCACAGCAATCAGAAAAAAATAATGAAAGTCATTCAAATTGGAAAAGAATAAGTAAGACTGCCATTATTTGCAGATGACATGATACTATCTATACAGAACCCCAAAGATTCCACCAAAAAAACTATTAGAATTGATAAATGAATTTAGTAAAGTGGCAGGATACAAAATTAATATCCAGAAATTGCTTGCATTTTTATATATCAATAATAAACTGTCAGAAAGAAAAATTAAGAAAACAGTTCCATTTACAACCAAATTAAAAACAAACAAACAAAAACAAAACCTAGGAATAAATTTAACCAAGGATGTAAAAGACTTATACTCAGAAAACTATAAGATACTGAAGAAAGAAACTAAAAAGGATACAAATAAATGGAAGCATACAGTACTGTGCTAATGGATGGCAAGAATTAACATCATTAAAATATCTACTACCCAAAGCAATCCATAGATTCAGTGCAATCCCTACCAAAATACCAATGGCATTTTTCACAGATCTAGAACAAATAATCTTAAAATTTACATGGTACCACAAAAGACCCCAAATAGCCACAGTAATATTGAGAAGGAAGAACAAAATTGGAGGTAACATACTGCCTGATATCAAATTATAATATACTACAAGTCTATAGTAATCAAAACAACATGATACTGGCATAAATACAGACAATGGATCAATGGAACAGAACAGAGAGCCCCCAAATAAATACATGCCTATATGGTCATTTAATCTATGGCAAAGTAAGCAAGAACATACAACAGGGTAAAGACAGTCTATTCAGTAAATGGTTTGTGGAACATTGGGTATATACATGCAAAAAAAAAAAAAACTAATGAAACTGGATTACTTTTTTACATAATATACAAGAATAAATGCAAAACAGATTAAAGATTTAAACGTAAGACCCCAAACCATAAAACTCCTAGAAGAAAACATAGGCAGTAAACTTTCTGATATTTGCTCTTAGTGATACTTTTTCTGACATATCTCCTTGGGCAAGGAAAACAAAAGAAAAATAAATAAGTGGGCATACATCAAACTAAAAGGTTTTTGCACAGCAAAGGAAACCATCAACGAATCAAAAAGACAGCCTACTGAATGGAAGAAGATATTCGCTAACAATACATCTGATAAAGGATTTTTATCCAAAAGTTATTAAAAAAAACTCATACAACTCAACACCAAACAATCAAACAATCCAATTAAAAAATGGGCAGAGGACCTGAATAGACCTTTCTCTAAAGAGGATGTACACATGGCCAATAAACATATGAAAATATGCTCAACGTCACTAATCATCAGAGAAATGCAAATTACAACCATAATGAGATATCACCTCATACCTGTCAGTATGGCTAACATCAACAAATCAACAAATATAAACATTGGCGAGGATGTGGAGGAAAGGGAACACTTGTGCACTGTTGGTGGTATTGCAAATTGGTGCAGTCACTCTAGAAAAGGGTTTGGAGGTTTGAGAAAATGAGAACATTTTATCATTAATTTGCTCTATAATTTTTTCCAAAATATTTGTATAAAATATCAGTTCTTAAACTTTGTAGTCTCAGAACACCACCTTTACATTCTTAAGAATTATTGAGGATCAAAAAATCTTTTGTTCATGTTGGTCATATTTATTCATACAAGTTTTACTGTGTATTACATACTGAGAAATTTTTAAATATTTACTGTTATTTATTAAAATATAACAACAGCAACTTATTGTATTTTAACATATATAATATATTCTCATGCAAAATAGCCATGTTTTCAAAAAATTAGTGAGAAAAGTCGCATTGTTTTACATTTTGAAATTGTAGTGTCTGACTTAGGAGAGCTGAAAAGCTGATTTGGTTAAAGTGTATCAACAAAATCATTATCTCATGGATATGTGGGAGGAAAAAGGGATGTACTTTAATTTTCTTTTCAGATAATTATGGATATTCTTCTTTACTACTACACCAAAACTTGACAATTAGTAGTTTTTAAAGCATAGTTGCCATGTCGAATCTGAAACCATATCCATGAACTTTGTATTCTCTGTTATATTAAAAATCCCTGCTATTGATCAGATTTTTCCCCACTAGGCATAATTTTACATCATGCATTGCCACATGGAAAATATTAGTGTATTGAGATATGAAATCTTCCAAATATCGACGTATTCCATTAGTAAATATACATTGCTTAAAATTACATGTTTAACATTATCACTGATCTTATTAGAAAAGTTTTTAATTATTAGGAAGAAGTCAAGTTCACAGAAACAGAAATAAATTTTCCAAAATTTTAATTTTCACTGGCAACAAACTTTATTAGTTCTTTTCCTTGAGGTAACACATTCACTTTATTCATTAAAAAAAAGAAAGAAAGAAAAGGAAAAGAAAAAAAGGTGTACCAAATATGCAACTCTGACATTCTAATCAACTATAGTCTGTATGTGTCATTCTTTCAAGTAAAAATGGTGTTCCATGAAAAAAGTGGATGATTCAATCTGCAACTCAAACAATTGCTTGAAGACTTTTCCTCAGAGCAATCATAATTTGGTAAGCAGTAGAGGTGTTTTATGTGTACTTCCCATTTCTTCCCACAGAAATATTAAAAAGAAGTATACTTAGAAATTGAGATTAACAAAATCAACAAATTTTACTGCTTCATCAAGAAAATCTTGAAGCAAAACTAGGTGTATGTTTAATGCAAGTATGTGGCAATGAAGAATAAAATAACTACCACTACAGCTTGCTGCCACTGCCTTGCTCTGTGCTAAGGTGCCAGCTGTTTTACCCATCATTGCTTTTGTAATGCTAGTATAAATATTACTGAAAAGGGCAAATAACATCTTAGTATTACTATGAAAAGAGTTTTGAATCTCAGATTGCCTGAAAGTTACTCTCTGAAAACGTGCGAAGGACCACAGACCACACGTTTAGAACCACTATGATAAATAAACAAACCTTCAGAGACGTTCTTCTATGATTCTCTCTGTTTTCTCATATACCGTGTTTCCCCAAAAATAAGACCCAGCCAGACAATCAGCTCTAATGCATCTTTTGGAGCAAAAATTAATATAAGACACTTATTTTATAGTAAAATAAGACCGGGTCTTATATAATATATAATATAATATAATATAATATAATATAATATAATATAATATAATATAATATAATATAATATAATATAATACTGAGTCTTATATTAATTTTTGCTCCAAAAAACGCATTAGTGCTGATTGGCTGGCTAGGTCTTATTTTTGGGGAAACAGGGTATTGATTTTTTTGTATAAAGGCCATCCCAGCAAAAAACTGGACATAGAGTTAAGGAAAATTCACATTGGTGAACAGTTTTATCTCAGTCCAATAATCAGAACAACAATCTCAAGGAACTCCTACTCTCTTTTCCTCTCAATCTCAGATGTGTTTATGGAGACCTGATTTTAAATGGTGCAAATTTTGGCCTTGGATGTGAAGAGAAAAGATGAGAAACAGAATATCTATAGGGGATATGTAGGGAGAATGAAGTTAGGAGTTTCTATGCAAAGTAGTTACTATGAGATATTTAATATCTCAAATGTGTGATTAAGTAAAAAAAAAATCAATCAATCAATCAAATTATTTCTGTGGTTACACCCGACTTTATTTTCTGATTATATGACATGGAAACGTTTATTGTAATCCAGTTCATATTCAATCTCCTTTCTTGACATTGGAATCCATTACTGGTTAAAATTTGAATAAGTGCCTAAGAAGCAGCTGAATATGGAAAAGTCATTTTGCATCCTTGTAACCGAGCTTAGCACATATTACATCTACCTTTACAAAACAGAAGGAGCTCTAAGGAAATTTCTTCATATCACATTTAGGAACAATTAATTCCCAACAGACTATTTGATACTCTATACACTGCCAATACAATCATTCCAAAGATTTTCATTAAAGTTTTATTATATATGGAGTGGAAAAAACTCTCTGTGTGAAATGTTCTTTACTCTATTGAAATGTTGTGAGTTCCTATTTGATCCAGTCTGAAGCCTTGCTATACCCCAGTAGGTCTTTGGGTTGATATCCGTGCCAAATCCATTCACTGTATAGTATTTCAGTTATCTTTCCTTCACTGCACATTGGAAAATGTGTGCAGAATCTTGGGCAAACTGCTATAATGGCATTTATAACATTTGTGATGTGGATTACATTGTAAAGTGGTTTTGCAGGCAAAGCATATTGGGGAATTATGTGAAGCCAAATAATGAGAAAGACTCAAGAACCTACAATCAATAAATTCTATGTAAAATTAATTTGAAGAAAGCTAAATTATAATAATAATGTGCTAAATTCTGTCCTAATTATACATAGAGAATATTATAGTATTAGAGCACAAGAATATTTTGCATATCCAAATTAAAGCGAATGTCTTGAGTCTTGAAGGTTATGCTTTCTGATATTAAACAACCTCTTGTGAGCTACACAACAATGTACTGAAGAAATTAAGAGAAAAATTTCCTTAATAAATGATGTTTAAAAATATTCAACTTTTACCCCCAGAATTTCTAACGTTTATCTAACTGATATATCCAGGGGAGGCTCATCTAACTTTAAGAAAATTTTTTTAAACCTTCCAACCTTCTTACATATATCAAGAAAAGTAGGGGACTTGTACCACTTTTCAATAGGTTCAAAAAAATTAGTTTTTCTTAAAGTAGTTATCTATTTCGAAAAAAAATTTGAAACTGGCATCATTCATTTTCTCATTTCTTCATTTTCATGTGCATGTGCAAATACAAATGAAGTCTGGATGTCTTTTTTCTACCATACAATATAATTTGAGGATGAAAACCACTTATAGAACCTCACATATGTCTAGCATGTTAAATATACCTGGGATGCCAAAAAAATGTATACAAGTGGACGCTTTGGTCAACGTTACTCAATCAGTAGTTCGTCGTAATCAGAAGTGTCTGGACGCTTATGGTAACAACTTTGAGGACCTCTTGTAATTGCAGAAGTCAAACATGACCTGTATTCATCTTTTGTTGTTGGTATAAATTGCATATTACGATTTTAATAGTTTTTTTTTTCCTTTCTTAAAATGTGTACGAAGGTCAGACAATTGAGTTTGCAAAGTCATCCTAGAAAAAGTGCTACATAACCTCACTGCTGAATATCACTACAGTCACCTTCAAAGTACTCCTCTTGGGAAGGTATGCACTGATGCCAGCGCCTAGTCCACCTTTCAAAAGACTTTTGGAACTCTTTTTCTGGAACGGCCATCACAGTTGTCGTCATATTACCACTGATGTCCTAAAAGTCATCAATATGTCTTCCTTTCAATATTTCCTTTATCTTCAAGTAAAGAAAGAAGTCATTGGGGGCCAGATCAGGTGAGTAGGGATGGTGTTTCAATACAGTTATTTGTTTACTGGCTAAAAACTCCCTCAAAGACAGTGCTGGTACACTGTTGTGATGCAAGAGCCATGAATTGTTGACAAAAAGTTCAGCTCGTTTTCATCTAACTTTTTCACGCAGCCTTTGCAGCACTTCTGAATAGTAAACTTGATTAACTGTTTGTTCAGTTGGTACAAATTCATGATGAATAATCCCTCTGATATCAAAAAATTTTAGCAACATCATTGCAACAAGTTCGCAAACTTAATTGTCACACCTTTTATACTTTCTTTGGCACCCTCTGTATATATTTAACAGATTAAGCAGAACCTCATATATATTATATGTAATATATGTAATGTATATTATATATAAAACATTAAACACAGTTGACATTTTTTCTTTATACTTGACACTATTATTTCAATTCTAAGTTAAACTCAAACTGTCTCACTTGAATCTTTTGATATTGTGAGTCTTTGTCATTTCACTTTTGGAATTAAATCTTTATCCTAACGGAACGTTTCTTAACTATTCTCTAAAGGTCTTACATTGAAATTGATTCAACAAGGACTATCACAAGTTCGGAGGTGGCTGATCACAATGGCATCTAGTGTTCTTCAAAAGGACACCTACAGACAGTTCCCAAAAGCTTATTTTCAAGAGAGTGGAATCTATCTTAATGGTTCCCTGTGAAAATAATTTAAAGGAAAGAACCTCTACTGAGTTAACCATTTTGTTACTAAAATAACTGACTTAACAGTTAAAAAAACAAAAAATCTTTAGTGAGGGATATTAATGGTTTTCATTATATTTCTTGACTCTGTATAGCTCAGTAAAGTTGATAAAACAGTATTTCCCCTAGTAGATCAATATTTCCATTGTTATATCTTGTCACAAGCAGAAAATGCAGAAGAATATGATTACGCACCTCTGTTCCTCCATGCTACCAAAATCCAATAAATGAGATCTATGCTGTCCCAACTGGTTTTGATTCATCAAATTAGCAATTTCACCTTAATAATTTCTAAATGAAATATGACCTAATCCCAATCAATTTTTGCTTTATTGAGATCATTTCATGTTATCATCAATATGTGATCCAAATGGCTTGCCTTAAAAGGCAATGGATTAAGGTACATTGTCCTCACCCTGAAGCTCATTAAAATGAATTCCCCAAAATAAATGGATATGTAAACCACATTATGCTCCTGTATTCAAAATATGGCAAACAGTCATAGGTATATTTTAAATTTTGTCTTACAGGCATCAGTTGGTGGTATTAAAGTGATCTAACTTTTCACTATCCTTGTATTTTTGGTTCTATTTTTAATGCAAGTCTATTTTGTTCTCAGATTGTTGAGTCCAATTTTATATAAGAGACCATGAAAACATATGTATATACATATATAAGCATAATACATAGTAATGTATTGTATAGGAGCAGCATAAGGAGTAACATTGTGTAAAATTCTCAGAAATTGGCCATTTCCATTTTTTTCTCTGAATCTCATCATTGTGCATAAAAATGCTTGAGGGTGAGTATTTCTTTGAATTCTTTTAGACTCTTCTATTCAAGAATGCAACTCTGAAAATTCTTAGGGTGACGCTTTGACCACCCAGTTCTGCACATATCTCGCCTTGACTGATTAGAGTTCAGATCTGACACCAAAAATCTTTCACACCATCTATCTTCCTCAGTTCTACAGAAAGACCTTTAGACCAAATCCTCGGTTTTCTTTCTCTCCAATTTTAAACACTTGTGAATTTGCTTTACACATGAATAATGCAAACTTGGTAAAGGATCTTCTCTGGTAAGAACTTTCGTAACTCTCCAGCACAAACAAAATTAATCCCGGATGACAGAACAATACGTTATTACTCAGAACAGCATGTGAACTCAGTTAAATGAGGTGATGGAAACTATAAAAAAAGTAAATCAAAATTAACAAAAAAGGAAGGGAAAAGGTCTTAAGGAAGTAAAATTTAAAACATGAGCAATTTGCTAAAGACATTAAACTATATAAATGACCATTCAAAGGTATTGGGTGTAAGATGAACATGGGTTTCTAAATCATTTAATCTAACTGTATTTTTTTAAAAATAAGGTCTAGATGCCCAATCACCATGGGACTTTTACAGACTCATATGATTGAGTTGCCTGAAACAGGGTGGAGGCGAAAGTTAAGATAGTTGTTTATTTTATTTTTCCTGTGTCAGCATTACACACAGGGATAAATTACTCCAACAGATGCACGAGGGTCTCATTTTAGATTTTTGCTATACATGTGTAACACACTAAAGTCTTTGTTAGTCCTTGATTATTTCACTTAATTATTCAATAGCCAATCATTTTTCATAATTTTTAAAAATTATTTTGTTTGCCTCATTCTTACACCATCCTTTATTTAATAAAATAATCTAGGGACAAAAGAGTACATAAGAAATGTACTTTCAAAAAGTACATTTGAAACATGGTGCATACAAAGTTTTGTCCACTTTTCATTTCTTTACATTTTTATTTAATCTCATTGCTAAATTTAGTCAGTTAAGACACTGATACCCACAAGTTTGGAGCAAGTGAGCAAAGAAGTTGGGTCAAAAGAGAATTCTGTTCCAGAGGCAGTGGTAACACTTTTCTCTTTCCAAGACAGTAGAGCCCGACACTGTTCCTAAGGCTTGGGCTTGTGGCACTCTCCAGGACAGGCATTGGCCTCCATTATGCCGCCATGACAAGAGAAATAGCTCTGCCAGCCTGCCCCACGTGGAAGTTTGGCTCTGGTTGTCATCTGTCACCTTCCTTGGTGCCTGCCCATTTCCCATGTGTGATTCTCCAGAGAATCTGGCAATTCTGTGAATTACCTAACATCCTTTCAATTAAATTCTTTCTGTTTAAACCAGCCAAAGTTGTTTATTATTTCTAGCCACGAAGTACCCTAAATAAAAGAGGGAGATTTATTGGACTCTCCTGCCATTACTGTACTATTTTCTGAATGGTGCTGGATGGTGCCCTAAATTTATAGCTTATATATATTTCTTAGGAACCAAAATAACAGGTAAAATAGAGCTGGACTCATTATACTAGATAGATTGACCTCATTCTAACACCAGATTCCAAGTAGTTATAGGAATTCTATTTAATAAGCCTTAAGTTACACACAGAATAAAAAGGGCCCTTTTGGAGCTATTATATACTAGGGTTGAGTTTGAAACTTCTGGAATTAGATACAGTTCAGTCCAGGTTCTTTGGATCTTCTACAAATAAACCAACACCAAAGGAATATTTAGGTCTTTAGTGCTCTTTGAGTAATTTTGCACGCTTTTTTTCCTGCTAAATTTCTGCTAAAGCAAAAATGGTATCTGGAATGAATATCATGAAATTCTCCTCATTTCACCCATTATTAACTGTCATAATCTGAAGGGATTTATGCCTCCTCCAAAGTATCCATTTAAATAAAGTTTATATGGCATAGGAAATTTTGATACAAAAATCTAAAATTATTCTCGTAGTTCAGTTAAGAACACACTCAGCTGTGCATAGCAGAAAACCCTACAACAGTGGCTGAAACAATAAGTGGAATATTTGATACTTTAACAAGGAGTTCTAGACTAATCCTTCACCTCAACAATGTCATCAGGAACACAAGAATCTTCCAGCTTTCTGCTCCACCTTTCTTAAATGTACTTTTTCACCCTGGGATGATGGTTACAAGATGTCCTGTGCTTCTAATATCCCATGGTCAAAGCAGAAAGAACAGCAGGGGTGAGGCAAAGGTCTTTTCCTGGAAAGAATTTCTTTTTTTAATCTAATAAAATGAACCTCTCCTGATGAACTTCTGCCTACCTATTATTGTCCGTCAACAATGTTCATGATCACTTTTCCAGCAAGGAAAGCAGAATATTTAGTATTTGCTTTCCAGCTCCATGGTTCAAGAAGGCAAGGAATGAAGGAGTTCCAAGGAGTATTAAATGAGTCAATTTACAGTACCTACCATGCCTCATGACACAGTTTTGATCAAATAGACCCAATGACTCCGAGGCCTTAATGGAAATGTGACCAAATTTTTGGTTTGTGTATGTTGTTATTTCTTTGGCCCGTAGGACACGAAGTAAATCACAGTTCTCATTTTGAAGCACACGATCATCAACATTCCTCTTTAGCTTATTGCCTAAGTTATTTTACTGTTTGCACTAGTAACCTATTGCTACATAACAAATTATACTAAAAATTAGCAGCTTAAAACAGCAAACAGTTATCATCTCGCCATTTCTGTGAGTCAGGAATCTAGGTGTGGCTTAGCTGAGTATCTCTGCCTCAAGGTCTCTCTCACAGGCTGCAGTCACTGTTTGTCAGCAGGGGCTGCAGTCTGTCTGATCAAAAGGCTCAACTGGGGGAGGATGGGATTGCATTCTCACTCACGTGATGGTTGGCAGGATTCAGTTTCTCTCCTCCTAGTGCCAAAGACCTCCTTTGGTTCCTTGCCCCATGTGCCTTTTGTAGTGCCACTCAAAGCAAGACATCTGGCTTCCCTCAGAGGAAGCTAGCAACAGAAAGAGATAGAAGGAAAACAAGACAGCTTCTTTGTAACCTCATGTCAGAAGTGCTATCCCATAAACTTTGCCATATTCTGTGTATTAGAAAATGGGCACTAGTTCCTACTCACACTCAAAGGGAGAAAATGGCACAAAGGTATGCATACCAGGAGGCATGATTCATCGGTTAGCCATTTTACAGGTTGCCTACCACACGGTCTACATAATCTGGCGATCAAGTGGGTATCTTATTTTCCCTACCTGAGAGTCTCTGTAATTTGATGTATATGTTTAATCTATTTGCATATACTTTAATTACTGTCATATGATGATTTATTCCTGTCATCCTATTATATTTTCTATGTACCATCCTTTTTTCTTGTTTATTTTTTCCCTTCCAGCCTTTCATTAGTTAGATTTTTTTTTTCATTCTGGTTTGAAAATTAAAATTCACTGTCTATTTTTTGATTGGTTTTTGCTAATGTAGTAAATCTTACACTTAATTGTTTTAGAGCTCATTAGTATCAGTTTCTTCCTTTTGACAAGGACCTCTGACTGATGTCAAAACCTTCTGATCTCTACTTGTTCTCAGTCCCTTAACATATATAACATTTGTATAATCTAGAACTGTACATTTAGATTATTATGGAGTTATGCTATACAATGTAGTTACTACTAACTACATATGGCTATTCAAATGTAGATTCATTAAAGTTAAATTAAATTAAATACTCAGTTCCTTGGCCATGTTAGTCACACTTTATGTCTTAATAGCCATATATGACTAGGGACTATCATATAGGACAGTGCAAATAGAATATTTCCATCAAAACAGAAAGGTCTACTGGATAACACTATTATAGACATATAAAAATAATTATACACACTTTTTTGGCATTGCTTATTCTTTCTGAAATAATCTGTATTCTCTGTAGAGTAACTTCTATAGAAAGCTTTTTATAAGGTTTTATGTGTCTTGCCTTTTATGTGTATCTCAGAGGCCTTTATTTTATTCAACCTAGTGTTTAGATAATAGTTTAATTGTATATAGAATTCTAGGTTTGAGATTATTTTCCTTCAATATTTTTAAAATGTTACTTTAATATTCTACTGTTGCCATTGATAATTTTAGTGTCAATTAATGTATAGCGAGATGTTATTTTTTCTAGAAAATTTCTAAACTTTGTCTTTGATATTTTAAATTAATGTGGGTTTTTTCTTATCGATGTTGTCTAATGGTCTATAGATCCTCTGATCTAATTTTTCTCTTTCTTTAATTCTCAGCTACTATTTGAACAATAAAAAACATCTGTTACATTTAATTTTATCTAATAGATCAAAGTTGACCTTTTGATTTCTATCTTTTCTATATATTTTTGTTCTTCTTAGATATTTTCCATCTCTTTATCCTTTATTCAACCTTCTAGGAAAATTCTATACCTAGCCCCTCGATCTCACAGATTTATTCGTTGGCTATATCTCTTCTATCATTACCGTGTTTCCCCGAAAATAAGACCTAGCCAAACAATCAGTTCTAATGCGTCTTTTGGAGCAAAAATTAATACAAGGCCCGGTCTTATATTATATCATACTATTTTCGGGGAAACACAGTACATGTTTCATTCTCCATTTGATTCTTCTTCACTGATTGTTCCTGCTTCATATTTGTAATACCTTCTCCTCCTCTCTAAAGATACTTGTTTATTTTAAATTTTTGTTCTATATGAACTATAATCCCTCTGATAAGGTTCTTCAGTATCTATTTTTCTTTTAAGGGGCTAGTACTCCTCAGATACCATTTTTTCTCTTCCTATGGTTTAAATGGGTGTTAGAACTTCTGATTACCTTAGCTAGCAATATTTATTTGGGAGTTGGGATAAAAGCTGAGACATAGCACGTGCTCTCCTTCTGGTATCTTTAGGAGATATGAAAATGACTTAGAGAGAGACAAACTTCCATTATTGCAAATCCGAAAGTCTCTATTTCCACCCCAAGTCCCAATCCTGCACCTCACTGAACTCATTTCTTGTGTCCAGGCACTGCTCCTTTTAGGGTCTGCTTCCCTCTGTTGTAATTATCTTGTCCATTAAGCAAGGAGAGGGAACCAGCCTCCCCACTTGAGAGAGTAACTATAATGTTCCTGTCCAGTGCTTTCATGTTACCTGTCTCATCCACTGGTGCTGACACAGGGCTGCCATGTCCCCTCACTACAGGACATTGGGGAAAATACTGATCCATCCAGGGCAATGTAGGATGAAGAGATGAGGACAACAGAAAGCTCCTTCTCATAGTAGCCCCTAGTTAGTGGCATCTGGCTCTCTTCAGGTTTGGACTGCTATTCACCTTCCAGAAAATGACCTCAACACCTTTTGTTACCACTAGAGTTGTCATATGGAATCTGTTATCAATCCTCTTAGCTGCTTGTGTAGTATTTCCAGGTTGAGCTTAGGGAAGGGTGCCAGCCTCCTGTGCTAGTTTGGTGTCTTGTCCAGACGTCTCAGCTTGTTGGTCAAAGTTTATACTCTGACCTGAGTAGACATGGCCATACGCCCAAGTAAACAAAGTAATCCTGAATGTGAAAAGTTTCCAGGAAATAAAACACTCCACAACTTGGAAGCAAACTTATATATCCCTATCTTCATTGAATACTGGACCCAGAAAAAAACCCACTTGGAAAAAGCCTGAAATGGATTATACATCACTAGATTTCATTCAGATTTTGAAAGCAAAACTATTTATATTTTTTCCCAAATTATAAACATAGAATGTTATTTCAGCCTTTCAAAAAAAATCCATACCCGTACTATCAAAATGATAGAAAAAAATTACTGGAAATCAAAGACACAACTAATAATCCCTAAATTAAATTATCAGCAGTTTTATACATTTACTAAACTGTTTCAACTGATATTTATGTGCCAGGCATTTCCAAGTATAGTATCTCATGTGGTTTTGGCAGTCACCTTGAGAAGCATCCTTAGAAATAAAGAAAGCTGCAAAGAAGTTTTGACTTGTCCAAGGTTACCCAGGGAGTAAGTCTTGTCACTGACGTTGAAATTGAGGTGGAATTCTCTGTGATACTGCCTTACTTGTATTTATGTTGTTTAAATGACCTTAAGGATACACATCATAAGATAAGGGTAATTACTCAGGAAATATTCACATTTGTCAAAAGCTGTCTTGGACATACACCTGGAAACCATGTACTTTGGCTTAATATTTTATTCATTTTCTTCCTTAAGACTTTTTTTTAAAATCTACATATTATTTCAAAAACATATTGCTACCTCTCTGGGGGTAAACATGTGGTGTTTTTAAGATGATGTCACACAATCGAGCACCTGGGCTCTGTGGTTTCCCCATGTGGGCATTATTCAGGGAGCTTTCATTCAAGCAAGAAGAAATAGACTTTTCTGCACCTTAGGGATGGAAAGAGAAGCTAGGATGACTATAGAGAGTAACATAGCTTTTCAAATAATTGTTTAAGCAAAACTGAATTTAGAATTTTAAATATATGTACACACACATACACACACACACATACTCTTAAATCAGTTTACAACTATAATACTAGATTCTTTTCATATATCCAAGTTATAATCAAGTAATAAATGACTTATTCAAGTGGAGCCCAGTAGAAGTCTCATAACACCTAAAAAACCAAATTAGGTAAATATACATTTACGTGCTTTGTATGCCCAAATATTCAGGTCACAGATGTTTTCTTCTAAAATAAACTGTACCTTCGAAAAGAGTGAATAAACTTCCATTTCAGATCTTAAGGAATCAGTTTGCTTAGAGGATGCCATCTCAATTACTTTATTATGAATAATAAAATATGGTTTAAGGCAGATAAATTCTCCTGAAATAACCTCTATCACTGCTAGTTTGGGATGCTTATGGAAGTGACCTTCAGAATTTGTTTTAAAAAAAAAATAACAGATACAGTCATTATTTCTGGAGGTATATGATCAATTACATGTGAACATTATAAATATATACTTAAAGTGAATGGAAAAATAATTCTTAGTGTTATGTGAATGGACACTTATAGTATGGAGTAACATTTCCAATGACAAGATCATAAGTAATTCAAAAGGACCACTTTTTGTGCTTGTTTGTGCAGCACATATACAAAAGGACCACTTTTCAAAAATAGAGTATAATATGAAATATATGATAGGAGAGAGCTCAAAAAAGTGGGAAGAGTACTGCCCAATTATTAGATTATGTAATAATTGGATTTTAAATGTGTAGATACACCTACATTGATTAAATATTTTTAGGTTATTATTTTATCTACATCCCCAAATGTTCATATGTTCAAGACGGAAAAAGAAATTAAGTATCTTCTCAACAAGAGTGTTTTCTATTCAAGGGCAATTAATATTTCGGGGTCTGCACTAAATTACCAAATCTCTGCTATATACAAAGTGATGGAGTTCAGCCCAGTAAAGTGAGCCACCATGCCATCTTCCCCAGAAGCAGCCGTCACTCTGCCACAGCATGAGGAAGAGTAAACACGGCCAGGTACAGGACAACTCTGCAGCTTCACATAAAATCTTTTGTTTTATTCTCTTTACTGAACCCATATATTTGCCATATTAATAATGGAGCTATAAATAAAAATGATTTTAATTAAATTGAAATAAATTAAAAGAGAGTAAATATTCAAGCAACTGCCATTCAAATATGTTGTTGATTCTTGCTGAGGATATAATTTCTTCAGGAGCAAGAAAAGAGCATTATTAGGGAGATTCTTCCCACTTACCCAAAATAGGAGAGTCTGCAGGGCTTAGTAGGAAGTCTCATTCTATCTCAAAGTCAGCAACCGACAGAACCAAGCTAACTTTCATAAGTGGGATCTGCAACATTTCTTAAAAAAAAAAGAAAAATGAAAGAACGAGAGAGAGAGAGAGAGAGAGAGAGAGAGAGAGAGAGAGAGAGAGAGAGAGAGAGAGAGAAAGAAGGAAAGAAGGAAGGAAAGAAAGAAAGAAAGAAAGAAAGAAAGAAAGAAAGAAAGAAAGAAAGAAAGAAAGAAAGAAAGAGAGAAAGAAAGAAAGAAAGAAAGAAAGAAAGAAAGAAGGAAAGAGTAAGAAAGAAGGAAAGAGTAAGAAAGAAGGAAAAAAGTCTTGGTAACAAAAACATCATAAAAACTGCCTGCTAATATATATAATGACCAGTTAAACAAAGCCTAAGTCAAACCTGATAAAATTAGGTCTGCCAGCACAACTTCATCCAACCCAACTCAACCTTTCCAAGTTTCTGTCCACAAAAATCATACCTTAACCTAGACCAGGGATTCTCAACCTTGGCACTACTGATATTTGGCGCCCAGTGATTCTTCACTGTGGGGGAGCTATCCTGTGCACCGTAGGGTATTTAGCTGCATCTCTGGCATATCCCTACTACATGCTAGAAGCACCCTATCCACAGTTGTGCCAACCAAAAATGTCTCCAGATATTGCCAGATGTTCCCCTGGGGGCTAAAAGAGCCCACAGTTGAGGATAACTGACCTAGACATTGTATGTTCAACATAGAATGTCAGTATGCCTGGTACTCTATTTTCTGGCTAATCAATTCTGCATAAGAAAAATATGTGCTGAGTGGGAGCAGGTTAGAATTAATAAGTTTGGGGCAGGCATGAAGATGGCAGAGGCTACTATAGACTGCCTCTCCCTCTTTTTTCATCGCTCAGATCTTCTAAAGCCTTCAGTAGAAAGGGAACCTGAGTCAGCTTTACTTCTAAACAATAAATTAGTTCACCCCCAACTTGTGTACACCTGGACCCTGGCAAGATTCCTGCATCTGGCCTCATGATGTTTCTGGATGGCTGCATTCTAAATGTTATCCGAGACTGCTGGAGTCAATTCTGAAAGCAGGGCTGGAAATGCCCTTCAGTCCATCTGTTCTACCAACCATGAAACTGTGTTCCCTCCCTCAAAGGTGTTCTGTCAAACATCCCTAAATAGCAAATATCACGGCTACATCTACCCTCTCTTCAGATACATGCCGACAAGTACTAAAGCTTCCTTCTACGATTCTATGCATCTCAAATGCGTCATACTTGGTCTCAGCAACAGGAGCACAGTTCTCCTGAGGAGAAGGAACTTCAGCACAGGTCCCCTGGTTGGCACCAATAGACTTTGCTCTTCTTTTTTATCTAGATGTTAAAGAAATAGAGTCAATGTCACATGGACTTTATCAGTTCTGCTTGCCTTTTCCAAATCCACAAAATTGAAAGCTGTTTAATTAAAATCAAGTGGTCTGAGCTAACCTCCCACTTCTCTTTCCATCTGTGGAGTGTTTGCTTCCAGATATACACAGGCTGTTCCAATTTTTCTGAGCTGTCATTGGTCCACTTCACCCCACTGCAGTGTCAAACACCCAGAAGCTAGCAACACTTTTCCAAAGACAGTTCTGTCTTTGGTATAAGAGGCCTGACTTTCCCCCCCAGGTCTCATTCTCAGAGAGGATGTCTGTTCCACATCTTTCCTTCACTGGTAAAATACATATTTAAAAAGTACCAGTTCCTTTATTTATGCTGCTCAATTCTTTCTGAAAATCACTGGTGTTAAGTTTGTAGATTATAATTTGGTAAGCAAGGAGGGTGAAGGCTGATTTTAGCTGGACAACAGATGATGTGACTTCTTTTTCGTCTTGCCTCTCTTCCCTTTTTAAGCAAAGGACATCTCTGATTGCAAGTTCCTTGAAGCAAGCACCCTGTCTTCCTTCTTTTCTGTCTCCCCTGCAACACCCACTTGACTGCTGTGAACATAACAGAAATGCAATAGGAATTTCTTGGATTGAACTCTATTTTATTTCTAAAGGGAAGTTTGGCTGCTTCTCGTCTGCCTCCCAGAGATGTCTTCCTGCAATGGACTCAGATGCTGACTACTCATTCTCTGATTGCCTTTGTCAGGCGGGCTGCTGAGCACCGGCTTTCTGGTTTTCTGAAGCGGACACCTATCTCTCAAAGCCAGAGCTGAGTCACCACATAATTTCACAGACCGCTGTTGGGTACTGAGATGGTAACTTGGAGTCATGATCAGCCTGAGCAGGAATCATTCTGGAAATTTAGTAGCAAAGAGGAAAAATCCCACATTGTTCTTCCTAGTGTTCCAATGCCCCTTGGACTTTGCGAGTTCTCCATATCCTTCTACGATTCCTTGAAGGCTTATTTACTTTCTTGCAGAACAACAGTACATTGGTTTTTTCAGATGACTAGAAGGTGTTCCTACAGCAAAAGCTGCCTTTCTCAATGACCTTAATTTGCCACCACCATAGAGACTGGCTGAGAACTCCACACCTGCTAAGTTAAGCAGACACAGCTGTTCTGCATCCTGGCTCACCCTAAATAATTACATATCTGGAATTTTACTGTCCTTAAAGGCATGCAAAGATTTTTTTGTGTTTATGTCTTCTCTTGTAAACTTGGCCTCTGAGCATCCCTCCACTTTTATTTTGATGTACCAACGGCATTATTTATATGAGCATTACATGTGCTTTTTCAGCCATTAAACCCACTATTATAAACCTACATGAAAATCCCACATGATAGATTGGAATTACGCCTATTTCAGAGCAGATATAATGCATACAAGCCTTTTAAGGATTTTTAAAAATACACAAACCGGATAGAAAACCAATTCAGGAGTTAGAGTTTTACAGCCAAGTGAATATGAATATGGTAAACCTATAAGTGGCAGCACTCTGCAAGGCATTTATACAATTAAAAAAAAAGGAAAGAAAGAAAGAAAAAGATAAACCAAGTCCTTTCCTCAAGATCCCTGATGCTGATTCTGCACAGGTTCCATAATGTTTCATTTATTCAACTCTCCTATCACATCCCAAATTGACTAGCAAGGAATATGTTTATTCATCACAAGCCAGAAGGAGCTAAGTGTTGTAGGTGTACAGCAGCAGGCCTTATACACTGCTGTGGGAGTGGAAAGTAGCACAGATTCTTTGGAAAACAATTTAGAATTATATAATAAACTTGAAAATGCACATACACTGTGACCAACTACAGGGGAAAATTTCCTTGAAAAGTTCCCCCTGTCCACCAGGACAGGTGCTCAAAATATTCACAGCAGCATTCTTTTTAATAGCAAAAATAAACAAACAAACAACAACAAAACTAGAAAGACAAATGTACATTGACAAGGGAATGGATAATTTAATTGTGCATTAAAAGAAATTTCTGCCAACATGGAAACAACCTAATGTCCTTTGATAGATAAATGAACAAAGAAGATGCAGTACGTATACGCAGTGGAATACTACTCAGTCATAAAAAAGATGAAATATTGTCATTTGTGAAAACATGGATGGATCTTGAGAGTATCATATTAAGTAAAATGTCAGATGGAAAAGGACAGGAACTACATGTTTTCACTCATATGTGGAATATAAAACAGAAAGCAACAAACAATCTCATAGACACAGACAACAGTTTAGTGGTTACCAGAGGGGAATGAGGGTGGTCAGGGGAGGATAAGGAGGGTAAAGGGGGTCAAATGTATGGTGATAGAAGGAGATTTGACTTTGGGTCATGAGCACACAATAGAATATACAGATGATGTGCTATATATAGAATTGTACAACTGAAAGTTATATAATGTTATTAATCAATGTTACCCCAATAAATTTAATTTTTAAAAATTAAAAAAGAAATCTCTGCCCAGTCTTGTACATGCACCAATAGACTGGACTGCTGCCTGACCCTAAGCCTGCTTAAGCTTCCTCCAACTCATTCTAGACCTTGGAAAGGACTGGACCAGGTCTAGTGCCCACTCAAAAGCCATCAGGCTATGATAATGACCCATGCAAAGAGATGCTTCTCAGTTCCTTTCTGTAGTCAATCAAAAAGTGCCTTTCAGAATCCTACCTTACTTGAAAGGAGTTTTCAAAAAGACTCACTAAACTCACACCAAAATAATGCTGCTCTAAAAGTTAAATTCAGACTCAACAGATACTGTTCTTTGTCTTGGTTATTCTTCGATGTCTATTATACTCATTCAATGAGAATTACATAGCAGTGGAAATGAACTATAGAACATATACCAATAAGAATATATCTTACAAACATAATACTATATCAATTAGGGATATATATATATATATATATATATAATAGAGGGTGCCAAAAAATGAATACACATGATTTGTATCCATCTTTTATTATCAGTATATATTGAGTATTACAATTTTAATACAGTTTTTTCCTTTCTTAAAATGTGTATACATTTTTTTGTCACCCTCTGTATACAAAAAAAATGATCGACACAAAATAAAGAATGAGTAATAGTCAGCTCTCAGTCATCTCAGCCCAGGAGCCAAACTTGTGAGTGAGGGAACCATCTGGCTCAGACCAGCTTCAGTTTCTTCAGTACAAAACCAAGACACTAATTATTGTAGCATAGGACTATCCCTAAGATAAATAACAATGTGTGTAAATATCCTGGCATAATGCTTTGAAAGTATTTGGCTACTTGTTAAATGATAGCCAAATAGCAGCATTGTGAGATGCCAAAAACTCAGGTGGATTATACAGCATTTCATACACAGAGGCTTGTTTTTCAAACTGTAGCCAGTCTGTTTACCTGGGTCAAAAATATTTAGGATGCTTT
Organism: Rhinolophus ferrumequinum; assembly: GCF_004115265.2. Classification (NCBI taxonomy): domain Eukaryota; kingdom Metazoa; phylum Chordata; class Mammalia; order Chiroptera; family Rhinolophidae; genus Rhinolophus; species Rhinolophus ferrumequinum. The sequence goes on from NC_046287.1 coordinate 75,453,141, forward strand.
TCACAATGCAATTATGGGCCTCACTGCAAACCTACAGAATTAGAAACTCAATAGATGGGGCCAGGGAACCTGTATTTTAACAAATTTTCCAGATGATTGTTCAGCAATAAAAGATTAAGAACCACCACAAGCTTAGAGATTCCAAACTCAGTGATCTATGAAGTAGTCTGAGAGACAACATAAAAGATTGGGAACTAGGGCAATGCAAGCTGTCTCTATAATACTTATCAGGAGTATAAAGTACACAACACCTGAGGTTTTAATTAATTGTACATACTACTTATTTATTAAATACCTGCTGTGTAGTTGGTATAATAAGCACAATATATTATGTCTAATAAAATTCCTGAATGGTGTTATTTCTCCTGTTTTTACAGGTGAGGATACTGAGGCTCAGAGCTATTAAGTGACTGCCCAAGGACATATATCTATTAAGAAAGAAAGGCAGAATCTCAAACATGGGCTGACCTACTCTTTCTATAAAGATATAAGGCATCAGATAATATGGTTGCTGTTAGGAAAGAAACAAGGTTATATTTACAAGTATCTATGTCCTAAGAAGCCACAAGGTAATATTAATACATGTAAGCCAAGAGAATTCTTTCCTTACTGCAGCTGTTCTCCTTTAGAGCTTAGTAACTGAGCAAGACATGCTCTGATTTTCTGTAGGCTACAACTACAGGGGACAGAAAGCAAACTAATATGACATTTTCATAAAAATCGGTACTAATATTCATACACTCCCTAGCTCTCCCCCAATTTTTCTGGTTATCTGATTAGCAGATCAGGTGGTCTATCTTCCATGACTACAACTCCCTGGAGGTCTGATTCTGTTGTCCAGATACCAGCAGTAGCAAGATTTTTAGACCCTTTCAGCTCCCGGTGCTAAGAGCCAGAAAGAGCCTCCGCTCCTACCACAGGTCCAGTCTGCAGTGGGTAGTGTGTGAGAAGGAGGCGAATGTAATTCTGGATACCCTGACGCAGATGCCTGAGGCAAACTCTCATGATAGGGTGGGCTACTCTCACCCACCCTATCACTTCCCACTTAACACTGGGCTGCGCTGCCAACCTGTGGTCTGAGATGGGAGGACGGAGAGGCCAGAGCAAGCCCCTCCCTATTCTCATTTCCTTGGCCTCTATCTCTAGAGGCCGGTGGGTTGCTTCCAGATTCCATAGGAAAGGATAATGTCAATGTGGACAGGCCAGCAAGAGAAACATGGCAAGAGTCCCTTAAGAGCAATTAACCTTAAAATGATTTCCAAGTGGACACTTCCCATTCTGGGATCTACAAGACACAGGCAATTCCAGGGATTAATGGGAGACAGGAAAAGGAGAAAGTACATTCGGAGGTCTTTCCAGCTGCTCAAATACCCACAAGACACACTGCACTTGATTAACACTGATTCCTGCAGTTGTTGGTTTTCCTCGCTGGCCTCCCTTAAAACTCATTCAATCAGGCCTCACCGCCAGGCGGGGAAAGGCTAATGAAGTTCCTAATCTGATTTCTCCCCAACTGAGCCCTGACTTTGCTGGCAGGAGAGTGCTGTCTTTATTGCCACTAACACAGCGAGTAGACTATATTTATTTCCGAGTATATAATGTAAAAAACATGCTTTTATCATGTGTAAAGCATTCCCAAAATAAAGCGCCTCTGGGGAAGGAATGAGAGTCGCTCTGGTGTCCCATTCCAGTCCCTAATGTACTTGGAAATTTCCTTATCAAGACAGAAAGCGAGTCACAGGGCTCTCATTTTCCCATGTTCACGAGTCTTTTTTAGTGACTTCACATTTTATGAGCTATTTTAGTGGTTAAATACTCATTTTTTAAGAGCAAAGCTCTTGCTGTCCATTTGTGATCTGGGAATAAAAAGAATTTCAATATATTGATACAGTGTTCAGCCCTATTCTATTGATCTTCTCTGGTCAAAAACTACCTAAATATTTCATCAAAGCAGAAAATATACCTGCACCCTAAAATATTGGTGTAACAGGGTGGTTTTTTTTAAGACATATTAAAATCAGTTACTGTTCAAAAATATCTTAAAACATATTCAAACTGGAAATAATCAATGATCATTATTTTTTTTAAATATCAAAACCCTAAAATTTAAGGATTAAAGCCAAAAATGTTTCCAAGACCAACTAAACAATGGATCAATTTAATTTGTGATTTTTCTGTGTTTTTTGTTTGTTTGTTTGTTTTTTGTTTTAAGGAAGGAGGAGGTGAAGAATAACATTATACACAGGAAATAATTTCGGATTTGTACTGCAATGATATATTTCATTAGAACCACATTTTTAAAACTTGTATTGCATTTTTACCATAATATATTTCCTTCTAATATCTCTAATATCAAATGGAAAATCAGGTTCACAAGAAAATAAAATTTGTTTTTAATTAGGCATATCAGTTTTTCAATAGGAAAAATGCCAAATTTTGTTTTAGAAAAAGAACATGCTATATAAACAGGATTATTTGTCAATCAAATTACAACAGGATGTCAATCACATCTGAGGTTTTCCTTAACCAATTCCTAAAACATTAGTTTGGACTTAATTCTGAAGCAAGAATTTCAGAGACATCCTCATAGTTTCTCGTTCACTGCAAAGCAGCAACTCTCCACTGAAAAACGGTCACATCCTCTGCTTTGCTCACTCACATCAATGACCTTACGGGGACATTCCGGAAGTGTTTCCAAGTGAAGTACCCACTGCTTTGAGTGGAATGTGATACTTTGTTTCTTCTATTTAACTTCAGTTTGTCTCTGAAAAAAATACAGAAACAAACTGAATGCTTTCTCTGTGAAAGCAGCCATTTATCGGTGATTAAAAATTATGAACTTTAATGAATGGGGAGCAGCAGGCTGAACCCTCAGGAACGCAGCCAAATGGAAAGATGGAGGCAGCTGGAGAGAAACTGTGGGAAATTCACCCTGCTGATTCAATGCTGAGGTCCCAGCGGAACTCAGAATTATTCAGGTCTGGTTCATGTCAATGTCAGAGTCCACGGGAGTTCTTATCAGATAGTAAAGGAAAGCAGTAAGAAGAGTACAGGTGGCAAGTGAACTTGAAGTCTAGATAAGAAGAGAGCAAAATCCACTGAGGACAGACACTAAGGGATGTGAGAAACAGAAAAACGAAGGCCCCACCTGCAGGAGGCTGAGATTCAGAGTGCCTCCAGCTCTGAATCCACAGCCATTGGAACCCTGGATCTAGGGACGGGAAGGCCACGTAGCAGGTCACCTGGGCATAGACCTAGATCTGGAGTGACTTCAGCTGGGAGGGGTAAATAAACATCATATAAAAATTACTGATTTGCATTTATGACTCTTCCAGGTTCTTTAAATTATCTTACTTAGCCAGGAAATTATTTTGGTTAGACAGTAATCACATTCTCTCATTAGCAAAGTGGGAGGTTTGCCCTTTTGCATTTCTTAAGCCTGGGAAACATGCAGTTGTTAAATACTCTTAGATAGGTTGCTAAAATTCAGCATAAAAGAAGCCTATGGTTAAAAATATTTAAATTCCCAGACTTGCGAGTGTGTGTAGTGTTCAAGAAATCCTTAACAGCCTTTCCTGGACATCAAGCCTCGTCTGATGCAGGGCTGCAGACACCCACTCACCCCTGCAGGTAAAAACCTCTGCCCGGTGGCTCCCCAAACCAGTGTTTGCCGAGTCCATCAGTCTGTTCCTTAGGTCTCAGCATGCCTTATGATGGCATCCACCATGGGCCTTGAAATATCGAAATCCAAGTCTTATACTCATTGACTTTATTGCATCATTTGATACCTTTTTTTGAAATGATTAATTTTTTTTTTTTTTTCAATCTGGCCGTTGCTCTCCTGGCTTTTTTTCTACTTCTTATTCATTGTTCGTCAGTCTTTTTCTCAACTTATTTCTCTGCCTGTCCCTTGAGTATTGCTGTTTTTCCTAGTTTTGTTTTTAGAACTTTACACTCCTTATTCCACTCACTGCCCATTGGCAATCACTTTTATACCCATTATTTCACTACCACCTCTATGTGGAAGGCAAGAACTTTCCTAGGAGCCTATAACTCCGGGAATGACCTACACATACCTCAGTGTCTCTGAAACCAATTTCGTGTTATTTTTTCACTTGCATACCTATCTCCTTCTGAAGTCCTTACTGGATCCTGTTGTCTGAGTTTTCCGAATATCTCTTAGCTCTGTTTCCTTTCCCACATCCTTTCCTTAGCTCAGGAATTCCTCAACCCTTGCCCAGATTAATCCCGTGGCTTCGGAGCATTTTTCTCTCCTGACTTTGATCTTCTCTGAACCATTCTCCACATTATAGCCAAGTTATTTTATGACACAAAATAAATCCGACTATGTTACCTGTTGCTTAATACTTTTCTTGGTGTCTCCAAAGCTACAAGATAAAATCCAAACTCTTCAGAACAGCATGCACTTGAGTATTGTTTGTTTGCAAAGAACATAAATTGACCCCCTCAAAAAGACACATTTATTCAAAGTTAAAAAAGACGCATTTATTTAAAGTTACCGTAGCTCCTCATGGCACACAAAGCAGGAGGAGCACCTGAAGAACCTCTCTCATGAGTGAGGTGATGTCATGTCTCTGCGTCTCTCTGAGTGCCTGTTCTATCATCTTGTTTCTCTCTGTAGGCCTGAGAGCTTTATGTCAGAAGGGTACAAGGTGGAGAAGGGCTGCCTCAGCCCAGCTCTAAGAGACCTCTGGTCGCCTGTCCATCACACACTGATAAGATCCATAGCTAGTGTTTTTGAAGAGAAGTCATTTGACACATTCAACCCAGTCTATGTTTGGCTCCATTAGGGTCATTTAACTACCTCTTGTCCAATCCGCTGTGGCCAGGAATAGCCAGAGATTGACATGGGAACTTGACACACACCTTCAGCAAGGTTGTAAATGAGGGGCGGCCCCATAGAAAGGCAGGATCTGAGCAGATGCCCCCTTCCTGAGCTACACTGCAACAAGCAATGCCTTTCCTTATCTTCCCCAGTCTCCTTGTAAGCCTTATTCCTATTTCTAGCTCTTTTTTCCTAGACAATAACCTTATAGTGTCCTGAATTCCTCATACATTTTTATCCCTTTTCACATTCTGGTGGTGTGTATCTGCCTAGTATTATCTTTTTCTCTCTCCAAACTGACCTCCGACCTTCTGGAACCAAATACTTAGTAAGCTCTTAGTTATCTTTCAAATTTTGCATACATGTCACCCTTCTTTAAACGGTCCCTTAAAATTCCTCCCTTGGGGGGGAGCGTTATCACTTTGAGAGGGGTGTAAATGTCTGTTATGTTGCTTTGTACACCTGAAACTAATAAAAAAAAAATTCCTCCTCTAGAATTAGAGATTCCATCTTCAGGGTCTCGTCATACTTTGAGCATGTCTCCGTTAGTACTTAAATGCACGATATTGTCATCTTGTATTCCAATCTCTCTTCTTAACAGAGAATGACCTTCTTAATGGTAAAGTCCAAGTTCATGACTGCTCCGGCAGAAAGAACAGTTCCTGAGATATAATGAGCCACAAATTGTAGTGGGAAGTAAGGGATGAGAAAAGAAATGGAGAGGATTAATGGAGAGAAATGGAGAGGAGTGGTAATGCTGGACTTTTTCTCTTGATTTTCAGAACAAAAATCTTATTGGGTGTTTGCACGCAGAATGTACCCTGTTTGGAGGGTGGGTACATCTATCAAAAGCAAATATCTGACCAGTGGGTAGATGATGATTTGCATGTCTGGTTCTGTCCTTGCCATTGGTCCTGCCCTCCCTACTCTAGCCAGGTTGGCACACTCTCCCTGTCCCTTATGTCCTCTTTGCTCCTTTCTACAAGACCTTGATACATTGCATCCACAGAGAGATTTCTGCCCCCTGCTTGGAAAAGGACTTCTTGGCTGAAGAGGAAACAGGCTTTCTTTCAAAATCACTGTAGTAAAGCATCTGTTGATTATTTTTCTGATATTTTGTCTTGTTTTGTCTTGTCTGGCATCAAGAAGCACTGGGTTTACCTTCAGTGCATGTGAATTCCTTGGCTTCTGGCTGATTTGCATCAGACTATAAGCTTGAGGGCAGGGACTAAATTCAACTTGACTAAATTCTCCACATCCTAGCATTAAGCCTGGCTGATAGCAATCAATCCGTAAATGGTCTCTGTTGTGTTGTTACTTGCCCAATTTCATCCAGCCCTTCGGGGTAAATGCTTTTTTCCTGCTCTCCTCGTCGTTGTTTCCTACCACATCACTGTGTTTCCTCCCCACCCAGGTGTCCCATAGGCACATGTCTTCAAGGAAATATAATTGCAAGTTCCCAAAGTCCTTTCAACCCAAAAACAAGGTAACATAGTGATAACTACTTGGAATAGATGCATTGTCATGATACCAGCAGTCAGAAGGTCCTCGAAAAGCCACGAATGACTTTTGGATGACTAGGGTGGTCTCTCATGACAGTCATTTCCCCGCAATTGACTGTACAATGGCAGCATTTGATTTAGGCTCTGTTCTTTTCTGAGGCTTTTCCTCTGCTTATCATCCTATTATTTTGGCTCCCTCTACCAACACTCCCTGCTCCTTATCCTCACACAGCCAGCCCAGCGGAAAGCATCACTCTGATGTTTGTCAGCTTGGCTGCATGCCAGGGACTCTTGGCAAATAATTTTTATGCTTTTTAAAAACGTCCAATAGTATTGGTTAAAAAGCCCAAAGTTTGGTTAAAGAGGTCTTATTTCTCACTTTTATGTCAGCATTGTCATTTGCTTGGGGTGTGACAGATTTGGTTCTGTAAACCAGTGTTCCTTTCAATGATCACCCCACACAGTTAGTCTGGATGGTATAGTCAATCTTAAAAATTGCAGAGGAAGCCAAAGATTAGTCTATATGATAAAGACTCCCACCTGGAAATGAAAATCTCCCAACGTTAAGTATGAGTTTTTCTACAGAACTAGTATTGTGCAATTTCTCTAAATCCATTTCCTCATTATTCTGGTAGTAATACTCTGCCTCTCGAAAAAAATTAAAAACACCCAGTGTAAAAATAAGCATTCAAAAAATATGAAATGGAAGGGGGAAAGGAGAGAATAAGAAAACAGTAGATAGGAAAGCAAAGGTGATAAATAATAAGGAAGTAAATGCTTAGAGAAGTAATATGAAAATAGACATGTATCTAGACTGCTAGTATTTAGGAAAGGGTTAACGTGGTCACAGGAAAAAATAATAATAAAAATAATAACATTAATCATGCTGAATGCTGGAAAAGAAGTGGATATTGGTACATATATTCTTTCCACTGAGTCCTTTCCTTATTCTTTTTGGCTGTATTGACTAATGCTATATCCTCAAAACACTTCAGTATTTCAAATTACCAGACACTACCGGAACATTTAGAAGATATTTGTAAATAATCAATTTAGTGTCCCCCCACCTTCAAAGTCAATTGTATTTTGAACTGAACTACACCAAAGAAAAGAAATGCAAACATAAATTTAAGAGAAAACAACAGGAAATTTAACTAATATTACTGTTCCAAGCGTGAAGTCACAAATTGAACATTTTGAATTCCATTTCATGTCCTGTCTTTCTTGCTGAGCATCTCTTCATACCCACAATTATATACCTGTGATTCAGAATTAAAACCCTCCCCATAATGACTGATTGAGTAAACCTAAAGATACAATAGGATATGTATCTGTCTGTATAGATAAGTTATATTAGGTATCTTTAAAGCTGTCAGAAAAATATAACAACTACGTAAAGATTAGCAAGTACTGTTCTCAAACTTCACCCATAAATGAAAGCATTCCGTGGGCACTCTAAACTTCCTGTTCTGCTTTGGAGAGATCCATTACCCCTGGGGCTGCATCAGATCCATTTTTCCCCATGATAGATTTGAAATGTAAATCCACATTATGTCCACCCCATATCCTGGCTTGAAACAAATCCCTTGGAGCATCTGTAGACCTGGACATGCCTTAGATCCTAACTGGCTCCAGTTGTCCCATGGGAAATATCGAGAAGGCCCTGAGATGACCTGTAATCTAAGTAATAAAGCCAAAGACACCTGCACAGAGTCATTCTAGGGAGGATCATGATGTCTCTTCCCAGAAAGCCCACCAATACCCTGGTGATTACCATTTCCCCAAAGACTCAGTCAAACATAAACCCTGAAATCAGTATTCTAAATGGCTTACAGCTTCTATTATAACACTTTCATCCTTATCTCCTCTTTAAATGTGCGTGGTGAATTCATTTATTCAGTCTTCAATTCAGCACAGCTTCAAACGTGTTTAAAGATTATTCCATATTTTCTACTAATGTGTTCTGTGGAAATCCTACCATAGTGACAATCTGTGTACATCTAACCACAATTTAAAATTTTTATTTAAAAATGCCAATAAATCACCCAGGCTCCAGTATGAGTCATAATGGGAAAGCCCTATTTGTTTTTCTCTACGTAAAGTTTGCTGATATTACATTTTACATGTAAATAAGCATGCTATAAATTTAAAATGAAAAGTATCTTTAAGTAATTAGGTACTGAAGTTACTATAAAATATTTTTCATGGAGGAAATTTATTTGGATTTTAGTTTGACCATTTCTTACACAATAAAATAATATTTCAAAATTAGTTGTTGGAAGAGAATTCTCCACGGGTCTCCTACATTTCTGCCTGTCTTGCAAACAGAGGCACTGGCTGTCTTTGCTCAGGACTACTTTTTCAAGGACGTTTGTATAACAAACAGAGGTAGAGTCTCTCTCTGCAGCCTTGAAAGATAAACGTGGTGTCTCCTTGCATAATCGGGGACAGACATACTTTCTGTACAGCATAATAAAAATTATATTTCCCTCTAAAAAATAACAAGCATGCCTACTGCCCATTATTTTGAAAGGTAGGTTTCGTAGGGTCAGACTTCTCTAACACGACCCATTGTGCTCAGATGTCACCTGCCTTCTTCCCTTTGTTGTGAGGCGTAGGGCTGAGGGAAGCCGTCCAAGAGAATATGGATGTTCTGGATGCTGCTACTGCTATAAATAAGGAAGTTCTTTATCTCTGACACATGAGCCTCTTGTCTTCCATCAGCATCCAAGAAATTGCAGCAAATTCACTTGTTAGCTTGCAATTACTACAATACAATTTCAGACCCCTCACAGTTCTTGACATTGTTTTTACTAAAATCATTAAATTAAAGGGGCAAATGACATATGCATTTCAACAACACTTTACTCAAAAAAAAAGGAAAAGAAAATGTCTGTTAAAATCAAGTTCTTATCATTGTTGCATCTCTTAACGTCAGCTTTATTTCAGAATTCCAGAGAGATTTAACGAATATTTTACAAGAAAATGGGATCATACTGTGATTCTTAGAAACCTCTGCATCATTTCTTTAAGAGATGAGCTGCTTTCAGTCTATGCTGAGTGAAGCCCTTCAACCTGAACTACCGCAAATTCCCTCCTCACTTCAAAATGTTCATTATCTTCACTGATCCTATCTCCTCTGATTTTGTCTTAGAAGCAACGCGGTAAGTTACTGTAAAAGAGCCCCAGTGTACTGTGCTTCTCTGCATTTAGGCCCTTGTGTCATCATCCTCCCCCAAATTGAATCTCAACTGCACCATCACCTACAGAATTCTTCACTTTGACCTTCAGAATATGACAGCTGTGGTGCTGTGTGAACTCCAGTGCCTAGGCGTTAAGAGGTCTTGCAGCTTTCTCTTCCCTGAGCCACCATGTGAAAAATATCCAGGTATCCTGCTGGAAAGGCCAAGGGGAAAGAGAGGCCCTAAAAGATAAAAGAGAAGCCTCAGCATTTCAGGCATCCAAGCTAAGGGGTAAGACCAACGAGTCTGATATTTTGGACATTCTGATGCCAATTGCAACCACTTCAGGCCAACCCAGTTGAGATGAGATGAAGCATAGAGGATCCATCTTGGATGAGAAATAATAAAATGATGTTGCTTTATGCCTCTAAGTTTTGAGGTGGTTTACCATATAGCAATGCATAGCTGAAACAGAAATAAACTATCCCTCTTCTTCTCCAAAGCTAATTTCTTCTGTGCTGTTGAGACATCTCTTCATATTTCTTGGAAGTCATCACCTTGTTTCTCTACTGTCTCCTTTCACTTGCCTTATAATGCATTACAGTCTTCTTATCCAAAAAATAAAAGCCCCTTTTGAGACAACAGTACTCTCAAGAAACTATGTGCATGCTGCCATACACCAATACTTGTCTAAAAATAATACAATCTACACCTATTGTTTGCTTCATCTTTATCTTTCATCCAATTCTATCATCCAGTCTATGCCCTTAACTTTTTACAGAAAGCAATGTCTGAAAATTTGCTAATTCCCGTTCCGGATCTCAATCCTCATGCATTTGGATCGATTTAGCATTTGACTTGGCAAGCACAATATTTTTTCAAACTTTTCTACTGGCTTCCATGATTGTAATTATCCCTCGTTTTCTTAAAACAACTCTGGCTATTCCTTCCTAGTATTTTCGCTGGCTTAACTTCCTCACCCGACCCTCTTGTTTAGGCACATCTGCTGACTCTGTCCACCTCCCTCTTTTCTTTTTATTCTATATTCTGTAATGTCAGTGTCTTCTGGTCCCATTACTTTAATTATGACCTCTTTTAAAATGGCCTCCAAGTCTTCCTAAACTAACTTCTTTCCCAGCCTCTAGATTTTTGCTACATGAATCAGCAGCAGAATTGGCATCTCTTGGAAGTTAAGGGGAAAAACAAAATTTCAGACTCCACCCAAACCTACTGAATCAGAACCTGTATTTAACAAGCCCCACAGGTGATCTGGATGTGGTGAAAATCAGAGAAGCACAGCTCTAAGTATGTATTCCATCTACCTTGGCCCAACAAAAATAATCATTTCCCTATGATCCCCACAACTAGCACAAAACATACTCTCTTCCTTTTCCGTGAGCCATGAATCATTATATTTTACGATCATACTACGGTGTCACAAAAAACAAAATCTTTGCAAAGTCCTCCTACTGCCCTCAACGAAGTGCCATATAACAATATTGCCATTTGACGATCAAGAGTCTCTCTTCTCACTGTTGCCTTCTATTTACAATATGGAGCTTCCCTGTCCTTGACTATCTGATCACACAGCAAGTGGACACCTCCCCTCTAGGTTCTTGTTTTTCGAGGCACCACGACTACTGGTAGCTATTTACTACTTATCATCCTAAAACTAACATACAAAAATAAAGTCAAATAACATAAAATAACAAAATTTAAAAATTAAAAAGAAATAAAAAATAAAACCAAAGTAGATAAAAAAACTAAAACAAAAATAAAATAACAAGAATATGTCATATTCTAATTTAAAACATTATGAACTTTTCAACAGAATATGAAATGTAAACTCTGTACTATGGCATTCAAGACCTTCGAAAATCAAGCTCCAACCTGCCTTATTAACACCCTCACTACACTCTTATGTCAAAATGGTAAACCAATATTTATTCACCTGCTTACTCATTCTGGAATTCTCTTCAGTCTCCCTAACCTAAATATTAGGTTAAATCCTACTCCTCCTTCAGGACCCTCACCCCCTTCCTTATCATACACCCTAGACGTGATCCACTCTAGAAATAGACATTCTCCATTCCTCTGAACCCATTTGATCTTCACGTAACTTATTTCAGATCTTAACATATATTGCCTCACATTTTACTATACATGCATATATCTACTCCACAGGACTCAGCTCCTTGAGTTGAAGATGACATTCTATTTATCTTTGTAGTCCCCACAATGTCTAATATAATAAATACTCAGCATGTTTATTGAACTAATTATTGAGTGGACTCAGATTGTCCATTAGTTTAACTCTATTTCTAACTTATACTTACTTTTAAACACTAAAGTTAAAGTATGTTTTAAACGAATAGACATTTCCACATCAGTTTGTTTCATTTCGTGTGGTAATGGCTGATAAATTTGCCAGCACAGAACAGATTTCTTTGGAAATCCTGATAAACCCTGGACCACATCACCACCAGTGGATGTAATCACAATTACAATCTGGATGTGCTTTTGTACGCCCAGGCAAGTCAAAGTCCATGTTTCTTCTTCAGTTTACTTATAAATAAAACAACCGTTGCTATGGATGTGTCATCCAAAATATGCTACCAGGAAGTGGGGGAGCAACCATAAAAAATGCAACTCAGTGAAAAATTAGCAGCTCCATTCTTGAAGTATATAATCATGTTTAAAAGAAGATTTTCTGCAGGAAAGTAGAATGGATCATAAAGTTAAATTATATGATAGTTAAGACAAGTTAAATTTATTGAACGAAAAAAGAAAACAGGAGTATAGAAGCTATCAAGGGCTTACACTGTAGAATTCTATTGCATAAAAGTATTTGAGTACATGAGTGATTGTATAAATATTTTAAACTAGAATGATCAAACTTACATGGGAAACTTTTCACTACATAAAGGAGCAGAAAGGAAAGATATTGTCAGCTTTTGAAATTCCAGTGTAAACGAAACATGGAAAACTCTTTTAGAAGCCATAATATATAGCCTTTGTTTTTCTTCTTTAAAAAGTAAGTATGTTGTTTTCCTTACTTTAATGGTTAACAAAACATAAAATATTTATGAGTGATTATGCTGAAGGGATTTTACTCTGTGATCCTTAAATATTACAATCCATCATGGAACAACTAGAAATAGGGAAAGATAAATAGCAAGGGAAAAAATAACTTCCAACTTTATCTTTGCTCCCAGAGAAGAATTCAAAGTCTGCATCAGAATTACATGGCGGGCCCTCTCATTCCCCTCCTAGGAAGAAAATCCAGAATGTTCAATGACAATAGCCACAATGACAACATTCAGAGATAGAACAGATAATTTTTGGGCTTTTGCCAACCTAAGAAATCAAACTTGTGAGTGACATTATTGCTTCCCCTATTACCTCAAATACCAAGGGCTATTTATGTGTTTTTGAGACTCATATTTTTCCCCAATTTTTTTTTTTTTTTGGTTGCTCACCTATTTGACCCATTTCTGTTTGTTAGCCTTTTTATCACAGAAGGTTGACAGCTGGCGTAAAAGAGATAAAAATAAAACAATTTTGTAACTCAAAATTATAAGGTATTGTGTTTGGAAATATCTTACATTCCATGGGTTCAGAGACTGACTTTTACATTGTTATCTCCCTCCCATCTAGAATAGTTCTTGACACGTAATAGTCAATATGTTCCTCAAACTAAGGGGAAAAGTGAGTAAAATTAGACATGAAAAATATGAAATTTGTAAATTATCCAAGATATTCTTGTCTTCTATTTCTATGAATAATTGAGAATTGGCACTAGTAAAAGCCACATGACATATGTGAGTTTGTACTAAGCCTTGTTCCAGTTTAGCTGTTTGGTATTACAGAGTGGTTGTGATTCCTTGATCAACAGCCAAACCCCAGATTGCTTCAGAATTTTCAGACAGCAGCTTTCGTACTGTTCTTACTGCAACCCAGAGTAAGAAATAAATTTTACATCAAGACCAAGCACACACATCACACCACACACCACCCCCAACACAGAGATATAAAAAGAAAAAACTAATGGAACAATACTTACTCTTACTATGTAAAATATACTTTCATTTTTAAATTAATGGCATGACTAATTAATGGGTTATGACTGGTAGTTTAAAGAGAAAAGAACCTTTAGGACCACCTTAGCTAAACATGATGGCTGTGAAATGGTCGAAGAGAGTGACCTAGACCTTTAGTCACATCTCTGATGTAAAGAATCTTTGAAGGCACAGTGTTTCAAGGTGCTCTCAGCAATTGACTAGTTCTAGATTTCCCATTTCTGGGTGAAAAAAAAAAAGCAGGAATATTTTCATATGGGTTCAGAATTCAAATAATGGCTCTGAAGAAAAATACTCAGGGCATCTGCTGAGCTTTAAGTCATATCTTCGTTATACGAGGTGTGACAATTAAGTTCGCGAACGTGTTGCAATGATGTTGCTAACCTTGATATCAGAAGGATAATTTATTATGAATTTGTACCAATCAGACAAATAGTTAACCAAGATTATTATCTGGAAGTGTGGAAAATGTTGCGTGAAAAAGTTAGACAAAAACGACCTGAACTTCCCACCAACAATTCATGGCTCTTATATCATGACAATGCACCAGCTCACACAGCACTGTCTGAGGGAGTGTTTAGCTAGTAAGCAAATAACTATATTGGAACACCCTCCCTACTCACCTGATCTGGCCCCCAATGGCTCCTTTCTTTACCCAAAGATAAAGGAAATACTGAAAGGAAGACATTTCGATGACATTCAGGATATGAAGGGTAATACGATGACAGCTCTGATGGCCATTCCAGAAAAAGAGTTCCAAAATTGCTTTGAAGGGTAGACTAGGTACTGGCATTGGTGCATGGCTTCCCAAGGGGAGTACTTTGAAGGTGACCACAGTGACATTCAACAATGAGGTATGTAGCACTTTTTCTAGGATGAGTTCGCAAACATAATTGTTTGACTCATATGCATCAATCAGTCACAGTTGGTGACTTGCAACTTTCATTGAGCACATGCAGTTGGATTTTGAAGGTTGTGCACAAGTTCCTCGGCATGTCCCAGACTAGGGATAACAATGTGGAGTTATCATTAGCAATGAGGATAGAAAAGGAAGAGACTTTGACATTGGCATTTCATAGAGTTCATGCTAAATGCAACAAGTCACTCTAAAGACTAGAAAATCACTCTAAGGAACTGAAAGAACTATCTGAATAAAAGAAAAATAATAATCTGAATAATCTGAGTAATCTGAATAATAATAAAAAACTTAGTGTTCATCTTAATTTATCCAGATACAGCCATGTTTCCCCAAAAATAAGACCTATCAGGACCATTGTCTTTTGGAGTAAAGATTAATATAATCTTTATATATTTATACTTATAAAATATATATTACACATATTAAAATATATTAATATTATATTATTAATATATATATTAATAATATATAATTATATGTAATATAATATATAAAAATATATATTAATATGTATTTGGAGTAAAAAATTAATATCTTATTTTAATATAAGACCGAGTTTTTATAATAATATATAATACCGGGTCTTACATTAATTTTTGCTCCAAAAGACACATTAGAGCTGATGGTCTGGCTAGGTCTTATTTTCAGAAAAACACGGTGTTATTCGTCTGCTTTCACATATTCATTCACCAAATGCTGTGTGTCTTCTCTAGGCTAGGCACTGATCTAACAATAAGGAAAACCTCTCTCATGGTTGAGCTGCTTTGAAATTTGGGCTATGATATTCAATATATGGGAAATAGAAATATGCACTCTTCTTGCATAGAGCACTGATGCACATCTTTCACAGAGAAAGATAAAACTCACCCATACATGCAGACTTCTAAGACACTCAAATTTGCTAGATGTGACTGAAGTACAAGGAGAATTGAGATATAAAATCCAGAATCCAGTATAGTAAAAGTGGAACTGATAAAACCAAAACTATTTTCAACCCACCTTACTTTCCTGTTATTACTCTAGACATATTTCATTCCTTCACCAAGTTTCTATTGAATGCCTACCATACTCTAGGCACCATATTAGGTGCTGGCGCCCAAAGGTGTCAGCTGCAGACCCTGCCCTCACAAAGCTCACAGGGGATTGTAAAGATAAACAAACATATAAGTGATTTCCAGCACAATAGGGTACTCACCCTAATAAAATGTGAGTAAGGTGCAATAAAACCATAAAGAGAAGAATCAGCAAAAATGAATTTGAGGGTTTTACAGAGGACACGGTGCTTGAGTTGAAGGATGAGTAGAAATTTTCCAGATGAACAAGAATTAGGGGCATTAAAGATAAAGGGAGCAAACACCATGTGCAAAGTCATGGGTTTAAAAAAAACACACAAGTTGGAGAAAAAAGCCTATAGCTCAGCAAGAGGAGCTGAAAATTAGGCTGATAGTGGCCTATAGGCCTGCTTCTGAGATAGGCCTAGAGGGAGGACGTGATTTAAGAATTGTCAATAAACAAGTATCACTTAAAGCCAGGGACATGGATGAGAATTCCAAGGAAGATCGAAGAATGTAAAGAGCTCATAACTCCCAGTGAGTCATTTATACCTGAGTGACTGCTTCCTTATTATACTACTTCCTGGCCCTATACATCATCATCACCATCATCATCATCATTGTCACCATCATCACCACCACTACCAACATGACACAGTTCTCGAGCATCTATCGGGAACTGTACCTGTATTACCTTATTTAATCCTCACAACAGCCCAGGGAGTACATTCTGTTATTTTCCCTATTTTCCCAAGATCACAGATCCCGTGATGGATGTGTCAGGTTCTGAACCAGGCAGTCTGATTCTCGGCCCCCTGGTACTAGCCACTAAGCCATCCCAATATCGGTACAAGTGTAGTCTGTATCCCCAGCCCTCTTGGCCTGAATGATAAACGCTGCATACGGAGAACTGAATCACAGCACCCCTAAAGAAGTGTTGTATTCTGCCTGAGCTCTCTTCACATGCAAGTTAATTACTGAAACTCTCCTGTTTCTAGAATTATTTCTCACCTACTCCTTTCTGGGCTACGTTTGAGACTAAAGTTTTTAACCACATATATTAGCTGCTGCTATTTGGCATGTTCATTGTTGCATGATTTGCAAGTTGCAGAATTACTACTTACCAGGGTCATTTCAAAGCCTACTGGACAGGATCATTTCAAATGCATTAGGTAATGGGAACTACCATTGACAGTACTGTACTTGTTTGGGCTCTGAATTTCCGAGACATGGCCTCTAGTTTATACTTACAACAACTGTTGAGCATAAATCAAGAGAGAACTTCTGAAGCCAGATGCTTCATTTGTTATTTTAATGTGCATTTTCTTTTGTAAAGGATTGCAGGATCCATGTTATCTTCTTTTCTCAAAAACTGAGTGGCTGAAATAATCTCTGTCTTTGAGGGTAGAAGCCTTTAGGTTCAATCAACGCTCACTTGTCCTGTGGATTTGAATTCTTGGGTGATTTTACTGGTGCCTGGATTTAAAAGTTCTAGCTAGCTAGCTTTGTGAGAGTGACAATTTAAATAGCTCTCAGAGAAGTCACAAAAAAACGCGAGGCCGATTGAGTAATAAAGTAGTTCCTTTAAAGTTAAATGAGTCATAATTGAGCAAGAAGTAGATTGATTAGAGAAACACTTTCGAGTTGGCAGTCAGTTAAGATCCTGGAGTCAACTTGGTAATTAGAACAGTTATGATGACTATTGGCACTATATATATAGCAAAGATGGGTCATGTCAAGAGCCCATTCAAACACTTGTGGGTTCAGAGATTCAAATCCAAGTTGAACCTTTTGGTGTTTGAGTTTGTTAACTGTTGGCTAAATGCCACTTCCTGTTCCTAAGAAAAGAGGCTTGAAAAAGTCTCATAAAAAATGACTTAAAAGGCTTCCTTGACTTCAAAGAGCTCTTACAAAACAACATTTTGATGAGTTAAGTGTAAAGGAATCAGAAACATAAGGATTAAATTTCCCTTAATAGAGTCATGTGTCTAAAAATGGAGGGAGGAAAAAGTAGCAATTTCATCTTGCTCAACATGTTTCAAAAATGTCTAGGGTAGCTATCGATTCCCAAAGTAATCAAACTCTTCCATTACAATATAATACTAACGTAGTAACATCTAGAAAGTCACATCAAAGGGTCCAATTGAATAAAGACCAAGGCACTTGTGTAGGTCAGGTTATACCAGGTCATCCTTTCTACAGTCCATTTTACCAGCCTCTATGTTCAAGGAAATAGCAGTGTCACAGGACAGAAACACAAAGAACAAAGAGAATTTCTAAACCAGACCTCTCATTCAGGTCAGGCAATGTCATCAGCTCACCAATGATGCATTAAAACTGACTTTATTGCCTGAATGAAGGGAATACAAAGACACACTCCTTAGCCATGAAATGTCATGCAAAAGACAGCATTACCTGTTATACTTTTTAAATTTCTACATCTTAATCATAATTTTGTGGGCCTTTAACCTCTGAAAATAAATGAGCTAATGATTATTTCCCAAGGCGGCGGGGGGAATGTCTTTGGGCAAGAATACATAGCAAAATATAGACAGACATAAAAATCATTTGAACCTGGGATGAACAACTGCAAATTCTGGTCAAGAATTACTCCTCATTAGTTTTGCCACTAATTTATCTGACAGACAGCTAATACATTTCTGTGTTTGAAAGTCTTATAAAGAACAAAGCACTTAACCTTTGAGGACAAATAAAAACAAGACAATACATGTTTAATACTAAATAATACATTAGATATCAGTGGATATAGTGTTACTATTAGATATTCAACATAAGCCAACTAATTTTCTGTATTTGGCCAATTACAATGGTATGATTTTTATAGCAATATTTCACTAGATTGTGGTTATGGCAGTTTCAGACCATAAAAGAGAAATTTCTACAAGTGGACATTTTTTAACTTTCATTTGTGACATTAACTGCTATAGTAACACATATATGGCTGCCTTCCTAAAAGAAAATTAGTGAGAGGAAAAGATCCTAATTAATTGAATTCATTAGTACCTTTCTAAATAGCATAGTTGTATTTATGTCAATATATTTCACAAAAAAGGAAATGAATAAAACCTTCAAATATTGGCTTAAGGAGTCTATTAGTGTTTATATATAATGCCAACAAACATAAATTGGTAAATGCATTTATAAAAGTAAATAAATATTAGTTGTTATTATTTTGCTTTAATATATTTTTATATTTGATTCAATAGATATGCACTACTTTAGCAACTATCAATTAATCAAAAAACCAACTGCAGATTTTTTTTCTTCTTCATATGCCAAAGTTACCATGTCCCTAAACATGTCCCATTACCCAAAGAGCCCAGAGGACAAAGAACCAACCTGGCCCTGCTTCTGCACTCCAGCAGTTTGGGACTTCTCGGTGATGCTGCCAGTGATCTCATCTAATCTTAGCCTTAGTTACCAGAACAGAATTTTGAATGATCCTTAGGGGAAGAGTTTTAGGAGAACTGCTAAACCAGTTGCTAAAAAATAAAACCACAATGTTAAGAGGACTAATAAGTCCAAATATTCCAGGAGTGTTCAAAGAAGTGATTTCAGTTAATTGCTTACTAAATCCCTGGAGAGAAATATTTGCCTTGATGGCTTCTGATAACCACAGGATTTACCTCCTCATTCTTCAAGCAACATGAGAGGCATAGGGCAATCCCATAGCAGACACAGCTATCTTTTCTTTCAATAAAGATGATTTGCAATTTCCTTTTCCCCATTCTCACCTAAATGTTGAGATTATCTCCTCAATTTTCTTTCCAAAGATCTTGAATATTTTTCAAGGTGGCTTTACACATATTGAGTAGTTATATTCTATTATGATGTCATTACAGGCCAGGAAGCTGTAGTCCAGCAAATACCTCCCTTCCACGAATGTAGCTCTTGAAATTCTGCTATTGGAGAAACTCTCAATTAGGTTAAATATTGTCCCCTGAGGTTCTCCTAATAAAATATATGCTCTTCCAGGTGGCTGGTAATCAAGCCACAAAAACCTCTGTATTAATTAACCTATCAAGAAGCCCTCTGTATAATTTGGGAAGATACACTATCCATGAGTATCAGGAGGAGAAAGAGCAAAAGTATGAGAAGGGGCAAGCTGATTCAAAGGCAAGTTTTACCAAATTTGCCAGTTTGTCTAAAACTATTCATTTAGAGCAAAAGTAATTGCGATTTTGCAATTATTTTTAACCTTTAAACTGCAATTACTTTTGCACCAAACTAATACTTCCACTTCCTGTCCCCCGGACCATGAACACTATCATTAAAATTGTATTTTTCTTCTATATTTTAGAACAATGTTTATGTGCATCATTGAAAGTTATCTGGTCGTCAAATCTAAATATCTCAATGTCATCTCGAAATACTCTTAAAACTGACAACAGCAACCATGCCTCTCTCCAGGGTTTACTAACCCTTTCTTCACAGTCCAGACTGCTTTGATCATTGCTGCGTTTCCTTTACTGAGAGACTGCTTTCTACTTTCTCAAAACCCTAACTGGTAAAGATAGTAAATAAAACTTCATGGAGCTGGCTTTAGGATGAGCTTGCTTAATATCTGAGATCAAAGCAGCAGGTAAAATTGATAATATATTGACAATGCATAGTGTGAAGATTTTCTACACATCTCAAGGATTTTCCTACCAGTGGTAGTGAAATAGTCTTTTTTTCACAAAGGAAGTCCAGATCCACTTACAAAAATAGGAATTCTAGGAGCGACAGTACCCACCACTATTTTGGTAGCTGGTAGCATAGTCTTTCATTAATTACTTTGGTTTCAACACATTGGGTAGAGTCTGTTCGGGCTGCTGTAACAAAATGCCATTGAGTGGGTAGCTTGTAAACTATAGAGCTTCATTACTCACCATTCTGGAGGCTGGAAGTCTGAGATCAGAGTGCCACTATGGTTAGGTGAGGGCCCTCTTCAGGTTCTATACATCTAATTGTATTTTCACATTTTGCAACAGGGTAAGGATCTCTCTGCAGCCTCTTCTAAGGCACTAATCCCATTCATGAGGGTTCCACCTTCATGATTTAAGTACTTCCTAAATGTCCACCCTCCTAATAGCATCATCTTTTGGGGGTTAAGATTTCAACATGTGAATATTAGAAGGACAAAACATTCAGATCATAGCAGGTACTAAAATACAAGCCTTTACATTTTCTTTTTTGGAATAGATTGGGCATAGTAAATTACATCTCTGCTATGGTTACAACTAAGGAAAAATGATGTGTAAACTAACAGGGAGAATGAAAGAATGAATAAAGTCAATTCATTAGGATAGTGGGATACTGGGAGCTATTTTTCTAGCTATAATTATTACAGTTTTATTTGTAGTGTTGTTTTTTAAAAAGAATTCTAAGAGGTCAATCACTTATTTAAAGCCATATCTTCATTACACAGGATGGAAAAACTTTTGAACTATTATAGGAGGAGACTCAACAAATTCCACACTTCTGTTTTGTATCTGTGTCAAAGTACCACAACGTTCAGCCAACATTTTGTGGTTATCATCTATGCCTAGTATCTAAAGCCCGAACTGGAGACACTGAGGCTCTGCTCGCTGCCCCAGAAAGCAAGGTAGGGAGCAACAACAGGCCAGACACCTGGGAACAGCAGAGACATAGTCACCCCACAGAAGAACCAAGCTGGAAACTCCACGAGACAGGGTAAGGAAATGTTGGAATCAACAGCAAAACAGCCTTGCAACGGATTTATTTTGGTCAAACGTTAATTAAATTTCCTTAATTCTGGGAACCAGAATTATGCCAAAACCTGGGTTGAGCTACACCTCCTAGGTTCAGCTGGGAAGACAGTAAATTACTCCAGTTTGTTAGTTGGGTATGGGTCAAACCAACAAGCCTGGCTTCCACTCCAGTTAATCCTACCTCCCCCTCTTCCTTCAGACACTGAAGAGGATATTCCATTTCTGGTCCTTCACTCAGCTTCTCCTCACTGGAATGTCTATTTCTCCCTTGTAATGCTCTTATGCTTTCTTCTATTTTAAAGACCAAAGCCAATTCTATTTGCTGCACAAAGTAATTTGAAGCTTTCTAACCAATGTCAACTCTTCCCACCCCACATATTCCATTCACCATGGTGCTTGGAAAATATGAGTTATTAACGACACTAATAATAATAACACAGATTATAATTAACCCTGACTAATCCTCATTTTAGGGCAGTTGGTCACCCTGGCCAAGAAACTATTTAGGGGCAAGACTACCTTCCAAACTGACAGATGGCTTTGCCTCAACCATCTGCTTCCGTAATGTTCCGTAATGCTGACCTACCCTCTTGATTCATTTTATTCTTCCTTTCTATCCTGTTTCAACTCATCCTAGCTTCTGACCTCATGCATCGTATCTCTCTCTTGTTTTTCATCAAGCCTGGGTACTGCTTCAAACTTTGTTTCTCTTCTCCACCATGATTCCCTTTATTCTCTCTAACCATGCAACAGTTAAGATATCTGTTTGTACGAGCACCCAGGACCCTATACAGCAACATAGAATCAGATCGCGGCAACCCATCCCAGTAGAACCAAAAGTAAGACATATTATTTAGAAGATATCCTGTTCTACTAAGTGTAACCTAACTCCTGCAAAATAATAATAATAACAATAATAGTAATAATTCAAGAGAGCTCTGAAGAGAGACATATGAAAGGTAAACTTAATACTTGGAATGGGAAATCATTTTCAAATATGTGACTTCCTTTATTATACTCATGAGATTTCAAACTCTAAATAGAATTATATGCTTTATTCTGGTGAATCATGTCCCCACATTTAACAGTCTGCCAAAATTTGAGATCAGAAAGGAATTTTCCCTTAGATCACTTTAGAATAAACATGGGGTAGTTTGTATATTTTTTTCCTCTGCTCTTGGGATTAGTGAAGGGGGATTAACAATCAGTGAGGACTAAAATAAATGTGAAAGAATGGACATCTTGGTGTGTTCTTTCATCTCTAGCTTTGTACTTCACCCTAAGACTTGGCATCTGGAATATCATTTTATCTTGAAGCTCCTCAGTGGTTGAATGATTTTTGACTGAGTTATATCCTCCTCAGTATAGGAAAATTGATTGTCGTGTGCCCTGTGGAAACTAACAGTTAGACCATGAGGCCTTGTCATGCCTGCTGAGACTGTGTAAAGACTGTGACAATAGGAAAAATAGTTAAAGGAACTGGAAATTTCATTACAGCTTGCAGCCTGTCTTTCTAGTCCAAACTGAACCATGAAATATACTTGAAAACTAAACTCCTTGAAAAAAAACCTGAAAAACCAAACTGTTTTAGTCAGTAAAAATAAAATTTAGGGTCTTCAAATTGATTTGTAAAAACCATTTTGTAAAAGTAAAGAAAAACTAATAATGTGATTTGAAATCATGATGATATTAAAGCATGAGAAAATATGCAAGAAAAGTTTATACTGATTAGAAACTACTAGGGTATTCTACTGCTTTTCTGCTCCTAGAAGTACTAACAGAGAAAATAACATATTTCTTGCAAGTATATAAAAATCTGGCAAGATAAATTTTTCGTATCAATGGTCAGTCTGGTTTGCCTCTAAATGTATCTTGGAAGTAAATCATACATATTGTTTTCCCAATTAAAAAGAAAAAATTCCAAGCTTCAAAGTCTACGAAGCAATGAAAAAAGATTTATTTTTCCAAGAAGGTTATTTATGCTTTTTAACCCTAAAATGTGTCTCCTGTTGGCAATATTAGTGATGCATGACATTTTATCTTGATTTTATAGCAAAAGAAAATAATCACGAATTTTTCTTAACAGATTAACTCTCATGTTGATGTTGATATTGATAATTTTATGATTTCTTCCAGTGTAGGAAAACCATGGCTTGGGAAGCTTAGTGGTATTCTTATCAAGTTCCTAGCAGCAGTAAGATATTTAACCTGTTTCATCTCTGTCATGTGCACAGAGCTGGATACTTTGAACCAACAAACCCAAGCAGGTTACCTTTTTAAAATGGCTTACCAGTAGTTTGTGTGATTTTCATTATGCAATTTTACCTGAATTCATCCCAGACAGAAATCAACGGCTTACATAACACACCTAATCTTGTTTCCTGTTAGTTACTCAAACAGTATGAAGCATGTAACAAAAAGCAATTGCTGGATTGGTTAATATTTCAATAAATTGACTTTTATGAAGGTGAGTTATACTGAACAATAAAAAAGGAATGTATGAGTTTGTCTATTTTCTTCTGTTTCAAAATGTAAATAATCCCTATGACTGCTTGAAGGAATGAAGTAAACCCACACAAATCTGGGTTAATTTTACTATCAGATTTCTATTATATCTCAAAAGAAAAGCATTTAAATCTTCAAGGTTTTGAAACCTTCTAATGAATATCTGTATGAAATGATTTCACAGACCAATAAAGTATGCCTTTTATTTTGCATTTCACTACAGAGAAATATAATAATAGCATTCACTACATTTTGGTCCAGAGAGCTGCCTTTTAAGATCTCGTGATATCTCTTTCTGTGTGAATTGTAAAAGGAACGACTATATGCCCAGGCATGTCCTCTGAGCACTGTTCCTCCAGTTAGCTCATTAAATTATTAAACAATGAGTCTACATTTTCTCAGTGATACGTAGTACTTTATTCTTGTTGTTATTTTTAATTCTCAGGTTTGAATTTCTTCTATGGATATAATTTCTCATTTTGTTAGTCAGGGGAATATATATTGAGCTACTTCCAATATGACAATTAATTGGACCTGGTTCCTTAAAACCAACTCAGAATATATTCTAAGAAAATAAACTCACTGAACTGAGAAAGGAGAGAAATTAACTACATTCTATTTCAGAATGTGACAGGCAATTGCAAAAGAATTCTCCCCTGACAAATGTATATTTTCCTTATCTGTTCTGCACTAGTTCTGTTCCTAATACTAACAAACAGGTTATAAATCTATTATCTACTGTATATTTTTATTGTGGATGAATCCTCTATGTAACCAAAATGTCAGAGTCTGGTATCAGATTTGACTATATATACAGAACACAGTTGTTAGGAAAGTTTAAAGATTTCTGAGTATTTTTTAAGTAAATTTATTAGAACACTTGGGGATATTGTATTGTTTTTAAAGTAAAAAAAATAATAACTGTTCAGGATTTTATTGTAAAATACCAGTGAAAGAAGGGTATCGTCAACGTCCTATGGTAGTTCATCTTTCTCTCTAAGCAATTTTTGCCCCCTCCTTACTTTTTTCCATTTGAACTGTGATGAAAAGTGATTTTAACATTTGACATCCTCGTGTGTTTCCTCCTTCTAAATAGTAAAAATCATGCATGTTGTTCTGTTTAATCTTTTTGTATGGACCACCAGGAATCTGAGAAAAAGTTGCAGTTAATCTTGATAAAGTGTAAGGTTACCATGGCAGTATATCTGTATCACTACTTCGTGTAGCCAGCATGGCTATACTCTTACTCTGTGCTTCATGAGGTCTGAACTTTCTCTTTTGTATTTGCAAACCACTCTCTTCCTCCTCCCAGCATCTCCAGGATCCCCTGCCAGATGCCAGAAGACCTACTATGATGATTTCTATACACGGTCTCTTTTTGGAAACAGTATTTTTCATTCGTGACCAATGTCTGCATGGCTTCTACTCCCAACCTCGCCCCAATTCATTCTAAATCAAATGCAGTAATGGGATGGAGCCAGGCAGAGTATTCCTTACTGTCACCTCCTCTCATTGAGATTCTGGTTGTTCTGAATTTCTAAAGCTGCATAGCATGTGCCCACTAAGGCTGGTTCACACTCTGACTTAGATGGGTATGCAGCACCCCCAAACCTGCATCTTGAATGATAATTGGGCTTCCCAACTGATAAATAAACTTCCTGGATTTATAGGAAATACCTTCTGAACTAAGGAAATACATCATTAAGTCAACCCTCCTGACAAAGGGGAGAGACAGCCTCCCCAAGTTTCAGGTCCTCTAGCTATCTCTCCTGTTATTCTTTCCAATAAAGAACAAACCACTGACCACCTGCCATCAGCCAGGAGTAGGAACATTCTTTTTGTCCTACACACAGCTCCCCACAGCATTTGCTAAATCTACAAATCTTACATGTGCAGCTGAAGGAGTACGTTCTTATTAATATATATTACTTACCAAAGAAAAATATACAAAAGGAAAGATGGCCTAGAAAGAGAGTAGCAAATTGATTCAGACGTGATTAAAGAATAATTGTCTTTCAGAGTAAAATGGCTAAAAGGAAGAGACAGAGACCAACAATGCCCCCAAAGATGACAAGGCATGAACTGATGGATGCATTTCCTTTTATTTCCTCCAAGGATACTTATCACAGATTATAATTAATATCACCCCCACTCAGAACAGTTTTCCATTGAGCATATATCACTATTAAACTAATGCTTTTATTTCTCTCTGACCAAAATCCTTAAGGGTAGAACAACTTGGTTTATTTTGATCTCACTCTATCACTTTATGAGGACTTCAACCAGGTCTCCTCTGAACCAACATGTCCACATACTGCTACGAAACGGTGATTATTGTTATTGTTTTCTTTTTTTTTTAATTACTCTGTGTATCATGATTTGCCTCCCCATGCCATTTATATAACTACAGAAATTCTGAGTCTGCCACATGTGGGGTCATCTTAGTTTGACATGTGAGTAGGAGAGGTAATTTGCATGGTGGTTAAGCCTTTAGGCCTCTGGAGGGAGACACACTGGGTTCAAATCCTGGATCTACCTCTTTATAAATGTATAAACTTGGGCAAGTTACTTAATTGTTCTGATCCTAAATTGTCTGTCAATAAAGTGGATATAATAATTATGCCTATAAAATGAGTGGCATTTATTAAAAAGACAGGGAGGATTCTATGAGATAATAAAATGCTTCCCAGAGTATCTGCTACATAGTTAAGTGTTCAATAAATCATAGTCATTAGTACCATTCAATAATAAAAAATAAAAAAAACTTTTGTTTGTTTGTTTCTGCTGTGCCCAATCATCATCACCTTTTTCTTTACTTTGCTTCTCTCTGTTTATCTCTCTGAGTGTGATTCTTTTTTTTAATTCTTCTGTATGTCAATATAGGCCAAAACTTATAGTTAATTGAAATGAGGTATTTTACTTATTCATGAAATGTTGAACTCCTCTTTTCCCCCCTAAATTATTCAAAAAAGGCATTCTATGCTTCCATGCTTATTCTCATCTCCTTTCTTGGTCTCATCTCTCTGTCTTATAGGGCAAAGGGAGGACAAAATAACTATTGTGCCATTTTGAGTTCCTCAGACACATTAGCTTTCAAAACGTCATGCTTTTGAATGTGCTCTAGTCTCTACTTGTCTGGAATCTTCCCACTTTTTTTGTTTCTTTGTTAAATTCCTATTTATCTCAGAAAGTTAGGTGAAGTGCAATAACCACTGTTAAGTCTTGCTTGATTTCCCACGGCACAGTGAGTAGTAGTACCCTTGGTGTTCCCATAATAATATAGTCAGAGCTCAGAGATGTCTTGTGAAGTGTCGTATGTAATGGATCTGTTTGTGTTCCTATCTCTCTTGTAATACACTTAGTTCCTTGAAAGACAAGGACAACGCACTATGATTCTTTACTTGATGCTCTAGCCTCCAACATGTGGACATCACATAACAGATACTCAATAAATATATTTTGAACACCTGAGGGTCTTCTATCTTCTACAGAAAGAGTCTAAATTATTTCTAAATGTACCTAAAATATGGCACACGTATAGACTGCAAAATCCATAGAAAGGTTGAAAGAAGAAAAGGGAAAATAGGCAAGCAAAGTAAATGATCCAGGAAAGTGTACTACACAGAGGGACCCTTCAACTTTTTTTGTGTTAGTTGATTTATTTTGACAAAAAGTGCTAGAGCCAGAATTCCATAAAAGCCTTGCCTTTGAGCTCTACTGTGCTTTAT
This sequence comes from Rhinolophus ferrumequinum, assembly GCF_004115265.2. Taxonomy (NCBI): domain Eukaryota; kingdom Metazoa; phylum Chordata; class Mammalia; order Chiroptera; family Rhinolophidae; genus Rhinolophus; species Rhinolophus ferrumequinum. The sequence goes on from NC_046287.1 coordinate 75,480,689, forward strand.
CAACAAACATAACTTGTTATGACATAGAGTTACTTTCTTCTTCCCAGGCAACTTTTCACCATCGCTTAGAATCTTAATCATGGGTAAGATTACGATTTGAAGATTAAATTTTAAAGAACTATAGTCCAACCAAAGCATGAGTAGCTACTATAATACGGTTCTCAAACTTTATATCAACAAAGCTTAGAAGAATTCTGACATGAAGTAAAAGATCATTTTTTTCCAGAAAAATACGTACATGTTCATAGACATATGTATATTTTATTTACTGTAAAATATAAGGGCATAAAAATTGTCATAGGCTGTTAAAAACTACTACAAATTGTTTAGCTATGAGTTTAAAAATTCCCATGCAATTAATTACACTAAAATTATGCTATTAGGCATAAATTCCTTCTGGAGTAACTAAAATATGAGATAACAATAAAATTTACTTTGTTATTACTGGGAGTGAACTTGATAGTTATGGCTAAATTGTAGGCAGACCTAATTCAAGCTTTGCTATCAGCAAGTTATTATATTATGAGATAACACCACAGGTCATTGTCTCTGATCATTGGCTGTTTCAGGGAGAGAGAAGATCTCTGACAGGCTTCTTCCCAGTTCACAGTTGTTAGGAAATAGGTCTTAGTCTGAAGTCAGATATCTTATTTATTCCTAAGTATCTGAGTTTAATCCTCTAAATTCCACCTCCAAAATATATGAGCTATCCTCTCATTCTTTCACCATTGTCGAAGTCTTTATTTTAAGAAAGAAAGTACAGGAATAACACAGAAATGATTCAATACAATAAAGAAAAATATAGCACATAGAAAAGGAAAGATTTCCAAATGCTCAGCTATACTAAATTCACAAAATTAGGTAAGGGACAGAAGGGTTTCCTTAGATAGATGAATTATTCCTATCTTTGGCACAAGCAGTGGTTATCAAACTTAAACAGTGTGCGAGAAACTTCTAAAGAAAATAAATTTTTAAGATTAACTTAAATTTTATTTTTAAAAAGAAAATCATGGTGGAATTATTGAAATCTGCATGAACTGTGAACCCAATTCAATTATTGTTGAACTCTATCAGGAAAATAATAATCTGAAATTAGTTTTCAATTCTTACAGACATTGGAAAGAATTTCTAGTTTCAGCACAAACTTTACCACCAAACCACTGAAAGAAAGGAATAAATGCTAGGTATCATTTATTCACATTAATCTAAAAATAATTTGAGCAAGAGTCAAGTTTTCTTACTACTGTTTACACTTTGTCTTCAACTTGGAAAATCTCATAACATCTATTTGGCTTTCGTTGGTGTGATAGCTAGTATGTTTCACATGTTAGGTCAGCTTCTATTATTTTCTAGTTAGACCACTAAGAATTAAAGTACTTCTAATTGCTAATTTTAATCTCAAAGGAGAAATTTTTTTTGTCTCTTCAACTGGAAAAAAAATTCCCCATTGCACAATGATGAACCACTTGCTAGTTGTCATTTTGTGCTGCCTCAAAAGCAGCAAGCATGCATTCCAACACAACCAATGTTAAAGGCTCTCCTTTTAGGCACCAATCTGGTTCTAAACACAAGCCCAGAAGCAGTCATGGAAACAGGATTCAGTTATAAAGTGACTATCAGAATAATACAGAATATACTTCTGTTAATTTTTTCAAGTTGTCATCAAAACAAACAAAAACTTTCTTTTAAAATGCTTGCAGAGAACTCACAGATCCCCAAAAAACACATCTGAGAAAGATCCAAAGATTCCATCGTGAGAAGCACTAAATTCAAAGAGTGAACACTTTCTTCAGTTCCTAGAGACCTACTTACATCAAGTTTCCAGACACCCTTTGGTCTTGGTGTTCTCAGGAGGCAGGTGTTCTCAACAGGCTCATTGCCATAAGTACATTAACTAAATAAAATAGCAGATTTTCCTAAGTGAAAGCGGAGAACAAGACACATCCAAGTCACATGTAACAACAGGTCCTGTAACAATGAAGGTGACATGGTAATGCTGATGACCACAGATGTGAACACAGAGCAGAAACACACTATTTCCTGTCTGGTAAGGTCCAGAGCGAAGACTCTTCTGGTGGTCAGTTAAGACAATGAATTCAAGTAAATACCAGTTTCTATTAGTAGAATGAAAGGCACCAATAGATAATCTGTGGCAGGTAGGATCAGCATTTGCAGGAGAAAATCCTGGTAACATGTCCTACCCAGCAAGAGGACCCCAGATATGCCTCAGACTGATGGCGTGAATATAATCGGCTCCAAAGTACTACGCTTTAAGTCTCCTAAAACTGGGTGTCTATTTTTTGAACATATATCTTCCAAATATCTCCAACGTCAGGACAATCTACTTGACAAGCCAATTTAGTTTACTTAGAGGGCTTAATAGACAGAAATATTTGTTTTTATAATAGCTGTCATTTAGAAAGTATCAACTATCACCTGCTTTATTAGATGTTTATATCTGGTAGCTCATTAATTTCTCACAATGATGCTCCGAGGTCGCTGTCGTTATTACCCGTTTGTGGATGAATAAATTGAGAGTTTAAGGCTTAGAGAGCGTCTGTCAACAATGTCAGTTTCTGCTACAGATACTAGTGGGTACTAAAATAATACTAAGACATATAGCATATGGTATACTATCCATTATAGAGCAGACATCTTCTTAATTTATAGACATAAGTTCTATCTGGTGCTCATTAAACTCAAACCACTAGGCCAACCTTTCCTCTATTTCATATCATTTGGTATACAATATATGAATTATAATCTCACTGTCCTCAACTTCCTACTTTTGTCCTATTTTTCTGTCCCCGCATGCCTTCCTCCACTCACAGGAGAGAAGAAAGCTCCAGTGTCTCCCATTTGTGAAAACACGGGCAAACATAGTTAGGATATACAGAGGGTGTCAAAAAAATATATATACACATTTTAAGAGAGGAAAAAACTGTATTAAAATTGTAATACTCAATACATACTGATAACAAAAGATGAATGCAAGTCACGTGTATACAGTTTTTTGGCATCGCCGGTATGTTAGGGAAAAGATCACTTAACAAAAACTTTTAAGGGAATGATTCACCAGCACTTTCACAAAAGATGAAAATGTACATGTCAGGAAGCACACGTGAAAACACAGTACTATTGTTTGAAGACCATCGCCTGATGAATGCAACAAATAAGAAAAAACAATATTAAGTAGGCAATGCGACATGCAAGCATCATTTGTGGCCAAAACATACATTTCGCTCCACATCAAATACCCAAACTGTACCCTTCCATGTGGTGTTCTGTGTATAAGTTCTTAGGCAGAGCACATGAACTGGTAACTGATGGAGTTTTCTAGGATATTTCTTAAAGAAAGCAAACATTTTGGCTTATGAATACTTCTTGTAAAAAGTAGTTTTTGAGGTCTGAATTCCAGATAATCAATTTGCTCTACTATTTATTATAGATAATCATTTTAGTTTTCCCATCCTTTTTTCATAAATAAGCACAAACTATTTTATCATTTACTTTCACTAAATTTAGAAGAAAATATCAGAGGAGTAAATTGGTGATATTTTGATTTAAATATTTTGTTTGGCCAACTACATAGTACTCTAAGCTCTGTAGTGCATGAAATATTTTGTTGAAATGAATTTATACTTTGTCCTTGATTGCCTTAATCTTATAGATGAGGGCTTTCCAGACAGGTTGTAGCACTGCTATTTCTAATCCTCTCTCAAGTAGCTGTTCCTGAAGCCATACACTATTTCAGATACAAGCACTGAGTAATTCATTTCAAAGGCTACTGTGCCTGTCTAAATCACTTGTAAATTACTTTTAGTTACGCTAACTACGCTGTAAACTATGCAGACATCCGAGCACCAAATCCACTTCTGGTTTTACTTATTAACTAAAGAGGAAAGTATTTAATATTTTCATTCTTATATTGAATTTGTTTATTGTCTACAAACCTATTGCTAATGTGACATGCTGTATTTTAGCTACAACAATCCGTTGTCATGTCAGCAATTCAGTAAAGACAGTAAAGAAAAGCCACTGACTTTTTTAGCATAGTGTTTTTATAACTTTGTACATTTCCTTGTAGACTCACTAATCATCAGGATTTTGGCAATAAAAGCTTTCATACTCACACATCAAAAAGAAAATACCTACAGCATTGTTTTCCTTTCTGCCTGCCTCCCACATTTATTAGCCCAAGTTACCACCCATATAAATGAGTCACTTCTCTTTGGACATATGTTTTATAATTATTCACCTCAGGATACACACAGCTTAGATAAGGCCATAGCTCTTTATAAATTCCAGCCACCACCCATATCAGTGGTTAAACAAAACTATTATGTCATAGAATAAAGGAAATAGAGTTGTATCTTTTTTTCAAAACACAAAAGAATAATTTGAAATATTCTGTGCATTTATAGTTATGACTTTAGCAAAAAAAAAGTGGATTAAGTTGTAATAGAGGAAAAAAGTAAGCAAAATTACTAAATATGTGATTTCATTCTTTTCAACAGAATATTATCCAAATCCCGATGGAAATATATAGATAACAATCGCACACGTAATAAACATTAGTGAGTAAATAGATGAACAAATGTCTCGCATTGCCTTAAGTTAAAAAATTATCACTGGTTATTTATTTATTTATTTGATGTTCATTTAAAAAAATTATGATCAGCTCCTACTATTCATAAACACTATACTGGACCATAAAGATACAAAAGTGAAAAAGGCAAACAGAGACATCGTATAGGGTACACAGGCAACAAAAGAGGCAAGTATAGCATAATGTAATAGGCCTTGTTTGAAGAGAACATGTAAGAAGGGATGCAACCCAGTAACTCAGATGTGAGGTACTAGGGAACTCTTTCCAGAGGTACAGACTTTTAAACGTAATCTAAATAATGACTAGCAATTAACCCAATGAGACAATGAAGGGGTGAGTGGGGTGGACAGAGAAGAGTGCAAAAGAAAAGAAGGAAAGACGGAAAGAAGAAAGGAGGAAGGAAGGAAGGGGTGAAGGGAGGGAGGGAAGGAGAAAGGAAAGGAGGAAAGAAATAAGGAGGGGTGGCAGGCAGGCAGGAGAAAGAACACTACTCTGGGACCACTTAGTTATAAAGCAGTAAAAGAGAGTGCGTATTTTCAATGCTTTGTTTTCCTCCAACCACAGATTCGAATCAATTCCATCATAGTCTACAAAACATACACTTGGAATGCCTTGGCTTTCTCATTTATTCTTCCTTAATTGACCAAGGTTTACTTGCAATATTTATTATGGATTCATCTAAAGATAAATTTTAATTCTTTAAAAATCCAAAGTTTTTTTCTTAAGAGTTAAAATATCTAATACTGAAAGCTTTTAAATCTTAGTTCTATAATCATCTTACTGAAATATCCATAAAATGAGCTGTTTATCAAATAATCTTGAGCGAAAAGCTTTGCCTTGTGTTAGGATAATTTTATACTTGAATAATACTCTTAGAAAACTCTACCTTTTACATAATCATTGTACAATGTGTACAGCATAAGAAATGACCTAAACAAACTTTATTTCCTAATGCTAAAACCAACCTTCCAATAAAATTAATTGTACTATAGGTATTATTTGATTGTATTTATTATGCTGTATATATGGATTGTTATAATTTTTTTAATGTCCTTATTAAAATATTTCTAATAATCAATGGCCATATTACCCGGTATTTGTATTAGTATTTAATCTGAAAGAATGCTAAGGTGTTTCAATATGTACAAAATTGTATCTAGTATTTCATGTAATTAGTGCCTGCAAAAGTTTTACAGAAATAATTCCAAAAATGTTTATTATAAAAACAATAACATATTATATAATATTTGAAAAGTATAGGAGACAAATCACTCAAAAGCCTACCAACTTACTGGAAGAACTATTGATATTTTACCAATTGAAAGGTATACTCAGACTGGGTGGAAATGCAGTGCATGGTAGGATCAGGCAAACATATTGCCCATTATCTTTTTCCTGCCTCTAGCACTGACACCTTAATCTCTTTCTGTAACCCTGTCTCTGGCTTCTATCCAGGGCATGCTGCCAGGACAGGCATATTTCTACATGGAACAATTTACAAAATAAGCCCCAGAGTCCCTCACAGCCCTTTCGTTTGTAGGAAGTGCCATCTTAACATCATGGACAGCTGGATTTAGGTCCCTTGGTGATAGCACACATTATAACAGTCTCCCCCAGCACCACCAAAGAGAGAAAAAAATTAAAACTTGTCATTGCTAAATAAATGTTGAATAACTGAGTCTTAATTCAAATATTTCTACCAAAGAATTTCACGATGTTGAAAAGAAAACAAGACCCTTACATATGCTGCCTACAAGAGACTCACTTCAGATTGAAAGGCACACACAGACTGAAAAGGATGAAAAAAAGACATTTCATGGAAAAAAAGAAAAAAAGCTGGGGTAGCATTACTTATTCCAGACAAAAGAGATGTTAAAACAAAGTCTATAACAAGACACAAAGAAGGACCCAGTAATCCCATTTCTTCGGGTATTTATCCGAAGAAACCAAAATGATACTTTGAGGGGACTTGTGCATCCATGTGTTCATTGCAGCATTGTTTACAATGGCCAAAATATGGAAGCAGCCTGGGTCTCTGACGATGGAAGAATGGATAAAGAAGAAGCGATACATACATACAATAGGATATTGCTCGGCCATGGAAGGGAATGGGTTCTTGCCATCTGCAGTGGCCTGGATGGACCTGGAAAGTACTGTGCTGAATGGAGTGTCAGACAGAGAAAGACAGATACAATGTGATTTCACTTATATTTGGAATCTACAGAACAAAATAAACAAACAAAACAGAAACAAACTCATAAATACAGAGAACATGGGGTTGGGCGGGGGGTGAAAAACAGGAAGGGATTAAGAATTACCCACTGGTTGTTACACAATAGTCATGGGGATGTAGAGTATAGCATAAGGAATATAGTCAATAATATTGTAATAACTATGTATGGTGTCATAGTGGCACTAGATTTGTGGGGGTGAAGGAGGAATTTGGGAACAGGGTGAAAAAAAGATGAAGAGATTAAGAAACACAAATTGGTAGCTACAAAATAGTTATGAGGCTGTAAAGTAAAGCATAAGGAATATAGTCAATAACATGGTAATAACTATGTGTAGTGCCAGGTGGGTACTAGACTAGTCAGGGAGATCATTTCTTAAATTATATAAATGTCTAACCACTATGCTGTACATTTAACATTAATACAAAATAATACTGAATGTCAAAAATTATAAATAAGAAGGCTTCATATAATATAGAGAAATCTATCAAAAAAGAGTATATTACAGCATTGTTAATAAAATATTAATTTTAGAGCTTTAAAAAAGAGAGAACAATGTTCTAGAGGAAGAGTCTCAAAAGCAGAGAGCCCTGGAAGTCAGAATAATTGGGGTGTATGTGAAGTTGGGAGTGCTGGGGTGCAGACAGAAAGAGGAGCTTGGCAGCAGCAGAGGATGGACTTTTAGGAATAAGCTTTCATGATATTTCCAGAAGAGTATTTCCTTGCAGAAAGTTTCAGGGTGTAGCATCATGATTCTAAAATCATTGATAATTACTGTAGACAATTGTTCATGATAATTAAATAATGTTATATTAGAAAACATAACAGCATTACTAATTGGTTTGGTAATCTTATCAGTGATGATAAATCTAGAGCTGTTTGGCTTGGAAAAATAGTATGGGGATGAAGTTTGAGAAGGGGAGAGAGTATGATCAACATTCTGGGACCGCAGCATGGTGAAGTGAAAGGGAGCTGGGCCAGGATTCAGGACGCCTAGGTGCTAGCTCTGACCTGTATCTGTGAATCCTCACTTGGCCATGCTGATGCTCAGTGTTGATAGCTATAAAATGTCATGTTGAAAAAGAGGGTTTTTAGGGTTTACTTGCTTTCTAGATTACATAATCTCTTCTTTTAAGGGTTTTCACATTCAAAAGAATGTAGATATATTCTGTACAAATTCAGTGGAAGAATTCATATATTTAGGTGACCAAAATAAGGAGAGAGATTTTAGCTTCACATGAATGTATTAGTCAGGGTTCTTGGCTACAAACAACACACAATAACTCTGGTGATGTACGTGGAAGAAAATTACGCACTGAAAAGGAGAGCTCACAGTACCTATGGGAAGACCAAAAAACCATGCTTAGGTAGGAAAACAGAGAGGAAAGGCCAGGACAAAATCCCTGTCCCAGGCATATTTCTTAGACCACTGCCAAGGCCATTATTGCCATTGGACCCTCTGACAAGGACCGTACTGGAAATGTGCAACAGGAGCCACAAATAATCTCCAACTTTGAACTGTGCTGCAGCCTTTTAAAAGTCCCAGTCCCAACAGAGTCATCTGAAGCGGACTGCCTCCGCTTCTGCCATGTGTTCATTCCCTAGAGAACAAGTTCTAAAAAGAGAGCTCAATACTAGGAGACAGAGCCTCACCTCTCACCTACCTTGGAATTACTTTTAAACAGCAAGGATGTATATATACTGTTCAAAAATAACAAAAGTCCATTCTAATAAAATAGGTCTAAAAGTGAATGGATTGCTTTTGGAGGTTGTAGTCAGCTGAATGATGGTCCCCCAACAGATACGAGTATGTCTACGCCCTAATCCCCAGAAATTGTCAATGTTACCTTATTTAGGAAAAGGTCTTTGAAGATGTCATTAAAAATCTTGAGATGAGGAGCTCATTCAGGATTATCTGGTTGATTCCTGAATCTAATGACAAGTATCCTTTTAAGAACCACACAGAAAAGATAATGTGAAGACAGATGCAGAGATTGAAGTGATATAGCCACAAGACAAGGAAATGAGCCACCCCCAGAAACTAGAAGAGGCAAGGGACAGATTCTTCCCTAGGGTCTCCCTATAGAGAGTGCTGAATACCTTCAAGTTTCTGGCCTCCCGAACTGTGAGGTGGTAAACTACTGTTTGTTTTAAGACACTAAATGTGTGGCAATTGCTTACGGCAGCCCTAGGAAACTAATGTAGAGCTAGTGAGCCTCTCGTTGTATTTAACAGGCTGGATTCTACTTCTGCATTCAGTGCTTTGGAGACAATTCTTGCTCAAGGTGGGAGGCTGAATTCAGTGATATGCGTATGTTCTTTTCGACACTAGAGTCCTGCCCCTCTAACCATCACACAGCTATCCCATCTCGGTCATAGCCTCATCCTGCTGTTTATTGTATCATTTCTGTGCAGTTAGGGTTGATGACTACAACAATAATATTTGGCTATTGAGATCATGTAGAATATTTGAGATTTTATTCCCAGAGTTGTTTATACACAAACTTGATCTATTACTTACACTGCTTTCTTTTAATCACTTTCCTTTCATTGATTTCTTTCTTTGACTAGAGGTTGAATCAACTAACATGAAAAAATTAGCTGTTCAGATTATGCAGCCGTCATTTTTCATGCTCCTTGGGAATGTTTGCTGGAAAAATAAATGGAGCTGGGTTGGTACATTTGTTACCAAATCATTGGAAATCCCCTTATTGTACTTTGAATCATCCCGAGGCACACTTATTTTTAGCCATTTTCTTGATGTCATAAATCAGGGTTCATCTCTACATCGTGGTGACTAATGTCTCATCTGCATAAATAAATATTGAGAAACAGTGAGCACAAATTTCTCTGTGTTTTTAAACAAGGAACTTAAGCAGGTGACAAGGAATTCTGCATAACTGGAAGTTAAAGTCCATTGTACTAAATCTAATCTGCTTTGATGTTTTTCCACTCTTTCTCCAATAATTAAAAGTTAGTGATTACATAGTATCCTTTGGAGGGTTTTCTGGGTATTTTTAACAGACTTAATTTTTTGTATTTTTATTTAGGATACTATCTTATGATATCTTATGGAAGTACCCTACCTATAGCTGAGCATTACATATTTATACGTTATGGAACATTTTATTGCAGATCAAATGTTAGTTTTAGTAATCATGAGCCTTATAAATATTGGATTTTACATATAAAATGAATTGTGTTCACCACTAGACACCAAAGTGGTAGCATGTGAGAGCTCTCTGCTTTATTGTAATCTTGCCAATTCTACTCTTAATTCTGCCATCTCCCATTATCCTCTTGTAATATCTTTATCCCTGACCTATTCAAGGGGCTCCCAGCATAGAGGGAGGGTCAGAGATACACACAGTACCTACAACAGGGAAAGTGCTGCTGTGAAGTTATTAACATGGTGCTGTGGGACATCAGAGGTGAGGCTTTTCTTCTGGAAAAGAATAGAGTGAGGAAAGTCTAAAGCAGTGGGACAGGACTTCCAATAAACAATGCAGAGGGAAAGTAAAGTTCATAACTCAGAAGCAGAGGGCAAAAAGGCCCAGCCAAGGGAGTATATTGAGACAGGTTTGAAGATACCAAGGCAAGATGCTGACAGGCGATGAAGGAAGGGATTGGAGGCTGGGTCAGATTTGGATTTTATTATACAAATAAAGGGGAGTCACTGAAGGCGTTTGAGTACAGAAAATATTTGTTCTCTAGAAAGCTCACATGACTCAGATGTAAATAAAGTTAAACTGGAGGGAAAAGAGCCGGACCCCGGTCGTTCTCCTTTTCAGGCAGCAGGTTTGGAAAATGGTATTCTGGAATGGTGATAGAGAAGGAGAAAATAAATGGGAGTCACCAGGAAAAAAACCAGTGGATTTTGATTAAAGCTGAGAGGTCAGAGAGAAGGACAGCAGGTAAGGCCAACATGTATTGCCTCAGTCTGTTCTGCTTCATAATTTCAGACATGAGTGTTCCAAAAACCTGAAGAGCTGCCTATTCAGATGCTAAAATAATGGGAAGTGAAAGTCCAGTAATAAACTTTCAAATGCATCACACAACTTGAAACACCATTTGAATTAAATTCAAGTTGTTCAAAACAAAACTCCTAAAAATCAAATGACAGCTTTGCTGCCTTACTTTATGTGGTTTGTAAGCGGGATAAGCACACTTTCAACCATCTGTTGTTTTCCTAGCTTGCTAGAGAGAACTCTAGAACTTACCCTGCTATGCAATCACTTATTGCTTTATTAATTTTTAGCCCAAAGTAAAGACATTTTATATCGTGTTTGTGTGTGTGTGTGTGTGTGTGTGTGTGTGTGTGTGTGTGTGTATGAAGGAGTGAATATGTATGTGGTGGGGTGGGAAAAGTGTTTAGTGTGAGCTTTAAATTCTACTTTTCTCAGTAATAGCGTAAAATGCAGCTGCTGCCTTCCAGCCCAGCCCAGGCCACCCTCCCTGTTTACTCTACAGTTGTCTTTTATTTGCAGCACTTGACTGAACCAGTCCTAAGTGCCTTTTATCCCAGGCTGAATGTAGTCTGACCACTTAGCCTTCACATGTCCACTTCCTCTGCCTTGCCCTTTTACAGGGGTGTGTTCACTCCAGCATATTTCTCTGCAGTTATAAGCCTCTGACTTCCTGTGGAGAGATGAAGTCTGAGCAGCCTATAATCCCCTGTCATATTCACCACTCCCAGTGTTGGGTTCTGAAATGTTTGAATGAGGTTTTCGTTTGGTATGGTTTTCACTTTTGTAGCCAGAACATTTGTGAGACAGTATTTTTTTTTTTTTTAATTACTTACTTGGGAAAGCGTTTGAAAGAAAAGGAGAGAGAGGTGCAGCTGGCATCCTTGGAATGTTCTAGGCTGGCTCTCTGCAGAAAAGAAAATACAAGCTCAAGATGCTTCCTTTGGGAGAAAGACTACTGTGTGGCAAAATTAAGCTCACAGTTTACTGTAATCCCTTCTCTCCCATAAGGGCATCTGTGCCTTCCAGAGCCATGCAGCAACCCTGCTTGGCAATGTCAGGTCTCAGAATTACAGTTTATATTCTCTATTGCCTGGTGGCAACCAGTGATTTGCAGGCCTAGAATTCTCTTAGTTGGCAGGAAGGACCACTCCGCTAATTCTCAAGTCACATTTGGACAAATAGAACTGTATATTCTTTTGAAGATGGATTTGCCCCTTCTTTTAAGGCCTCCCTGTAAAGGTATAATGGAAAATGATTATTATTTCAGTTCCTTCTCTAGCCCTTGTTCTCATGTCTTGGGATAGGGTCCTAGTTTGGAGAAATCATTCACCAGCTGTTTAATATCCTGAAAGCCTGTGGGAAACAGAGTGAGGGTACAAGATGCAGAAGAAAGTCTCCTGCAGAATGATGCTGTGGTGATCCTGAGAGATGCTACGTGGTCCTAAGAGTCAGGCTAAGGGTTCCTCTAGAGTCTACAGAGCTGAAGAGGTACTTTTTGAGAATAAATCAGGAAAGCAGTAGAAGAAGCACTTTCCCAGGAGCAGGACATAGATGTTCTTCTGTTGGCTTTGCCATTAACAAGCTTCATGACCCAGGACCAGTCTCTGGAACTTGAACCCTCCGAGCATCAGTTTCCTTCAAAATAGAAGCTACACTAAATCAACAGTTGTTACCTCAGAGGGTGCAGGATGTTATGATCACCTAGGAATGTGTGTGTAAGTTTAACACTCATGTCTGACACCAAGCTTATAGGATGTCAGTATTCAGAAAGGGGGAAATCAAGAAGCCAAAGGTAGATGTGTTTTTTTAAAATGTTTCTGAGATGTTTCTGATACAAATCACCCTCATCTTCATCCTCACCACTTTCTAATGGAGAATCTATTAGATTAGATTAGATGCATTAGATGATATCTAGGATCCCTTTTGTCTTAGCATTATATGACTGCACCTGAGAAAAAGAAAAAAATTAGGGAAATGAAAATTAAGACAACAATGAGATACCAGTAGACACCTATTAGAATAACCAAATTCTGGAACACTGACAACACCAACTGCTGGTGAGGATGTGGAGCAATAGGAGCTCTCATTCATTGCTGGAAGGAAGGCAAATTGGTACCACCACTTTGGAAGACAGTTGGGTGGTTTCTGACAAAGCTAAACATACTCTTATCATACAAGCCAGTAATTGTACTCCTTGGTATTTACCCAAAGGCATTTAATATTTATGTCAACACAAAAACCTGCACGTGAATGTTTATAGCAGCTTTATTCATAATTGCCAAAACATGGAAGCAGCCAAAATGTCTTTCAGTAGATGAATGGATAAATAAACTGTGCTACATAGTAATATCATTCACCACTAAAGAGAAATGAGTTAACAAGCCATGAAAAGACATAGAGGAACTCTGAATATATTACTAAGTGAAAGACACCAATCTTAAAAGGCTACATACTGTATGATTCCAACTATATGACATTCTGGAAAAGGCAAAACTATGGAGATAGTGGTTGCAAGGATTGGAAAGGGAGGGATGAATAGGTGGAACACAGAGGATTAATGGGGCAGTGAAAATACTCTGTATGATACCATAATGATGGATACATGTCATCATACATTTGTTCAAACCCACTGAATGTACAAACCAAGAGTGAACCCTAATGTGAACTACAGACTTTGGGTAATAATGATGTGTCGATGTAGGTTCATCGGTTGCAACAAATGTACCCTTCTGGTGGAGGATGTTGATAATGGGAGAGGCATGTGTGAAGGCAGGAGGTATATGGGAAATCTGTGTATTTTCACTCAATTTTTCTGTGAACTTATAACTGCTTTAAAAATAAAGTCAATAAAATACATAATGTATCATGGTTTGGACCCATTAATTTGCTAAGAAACCTATGTGATGACTTCTTTCTGAAGCCAAATAACATTTATCTTGAGGTAACGCAACTGAGGAAATTACAGGTCTCTATGTGAAAGGCTTTCTTATAAATGCAAAAGTGAACTAAGAGAGAAACACCATAGGAAAGAAAAGAATGAACCTTACCTTGTAATAAAAAAGTGTTGTGCATAAACACAGAGAGAAAACTTTTATATGGAAAATCAATGCAGCTCAACTATTCATAGGACAACTTGTATATAAAATTTTTAAAGTGTGCAATTTTAAATGATAAGGTTTTTCTTATTGTCATACTATGTAATTTGGCAAGAAAATGCACAATTATTTATTAAAGTACTTTAATGATACTACTCTTCAATAATTTCCCTTTGAAAACATATAATACGTTCATTAGACTTTCAAATTAGGTAACTTCCCATCTCTTCCTACTTGTACACTTGGGTTGAGTTCCAGCCCTATCTTAAAAACAGCAATGAGAAACCTGTAAAGATAATTTGGAATAATCTTTTGTGATGATCTATGTGAATTTCTGTATTCCTTCTTCTCTCCTCTCACACCCATAAAACAATCTCTCTTCACATATTCATAAAGGAATTGTGAAGTGAAAAATGGCTGCCCTTGAAAACAAATCATCCATATAAAAATCAAAATGGTAATGGTTCCTTTAATAAACATTTAGTGTCTACCTTGTCAAGTACTGGATTAGGCATTAGAAATACAAAATCAAATAATATACAGTCTTGACTCGAAAGATGTACAAATTTTAGTAGAATCAGCAGCAAAGTAAATCATTATTTTAGAAATAGGATAGCTGTCTTCAGAAGGTAATAGGAAAGCACCTAGGAGAGTTTCTAAATTAGATTCAGAGATAAAGGAGGGCCTCTTTGAAGAAGTGATGCTCATACTTTTGAAGAATGCATTTAAGGTAGCTAGACAAGGAGGGGGAAAAGAGAAGAAAATGAAGAAAGTTTTAAAGGAAAGAAATATTATAGCATGACCCATTGTTTCTATACGAAAAGAGACTCAGGATCATGGAAAACATTAAACCTAGTAAAAGAGGCAAGATATCTCTGAAAGACACACGAAAGCCATGAGTCCTAGGCTAAGGAATCTGAACTTTATTCATCAGGCTATGGAGACATGTTGAAGGATTTTTAAATAAGTTAATGACATGCTTGGGCAAGTACTTTATAGCAATTGTTCCCACAGCACTCTAAATAATAGTTTAAAAGAGAGGCAAGGATATTAATTAGGTGGTGAGTGCAATAATTCGGGCATACAGGGTGATATCCTTACCTAAAGTCATGATACTAAAATAGAAGAGGTAAGTAACTAAACGAGAACTGTTAAAGAGGTAGAATTCGAAGGACTCCATGACTAGCTAAATGCAAGAGGTGTGGGAGAGAAAAAAAAGTGAGGATGTCACATGGGTTTCTGGCTTCACCAGTTAGTTGAGTAGTGATACTATTCATTGATTGATATAGGAAATTTAAAAGTAACCAATTTTCTGGAAAATTGTTTGGAAATGTTAAGTTTGAGGCTTCTGTAAGACATATAAGTAGAGAGATACTCAAGACCATCAGATATAGAGATATGGAGACTTTTATAAAATTAGAATATATAGCTTTATATAAATGTATATGAATATATATAAAACTATACATCCAATTATGCAAATAATAAATTCTCAACAAAAAGTTGGCAAGAGAATACATCTAAGTTTAACAGGCATTAATCTCTGGTAGATTTAGAGATAGACTTCCATTTGTATATATTTTTTCTATTTTCCAAATTTTATGTAATGGATATGTATTTTTTATTGTAGATAAATTTCCTTTTAAAAATAAAATAAAAACTAATATGAAAAAAAAGAAATGTCTGTGTGATCAAGAATACCATAGAGCAGTAGAATAAAATTAAGAGAGGAACATGTCTCTTGGTTTGGCAATATAAAAGTCACTTGAGGATTTTACTAGAAGTCCCTTTTCTTTTTTTTTTCTTAATTAAAATTTATTGGGGTGACAATTGTTAGTAAAGTTACATAGGTTTCAAGTGTACAATTCTGTGTTTTCACCACCCAGAGTCAGTTCTCCTTCCGTCACCATATATTTGATCGTTTTACCTTCATCTACCACTCCTTCCCCCCTTACCCTCTGGTAACCATCCCTTGTACTTGCTATCTCTACTTCCTCTGAGGCCATTTATAACTCTGTCCATCAAGAAAGAGGACTAAGTGATACTTTCAAAAACTTGACTGCAAAAGGAAGCAGAAATATGGACAGGGGCATGTGGAAGATATGAGTGAGCATGAAGAAGACGTTATTTTAAAGGAATGTCTAAAGATGGAATTATCTCAGTGTGTTTATAGCTGACAGGAAAGAGCCAATGTAGATTCAAAAGTATAAGACCAGGAAGACTTTTGGAGCAGTTCTGAAGAGACAGCAAGACCTTGAATTTGAATATTAGGTGAAGTAATAGCCTTAGACTAGAAAAGACCTTAACTGAAATAAAAGGAAATGAGGAAAGGATGGGCAGAAATAGAAATACAGAGACAAAAATTAAACACATATAATAGCCTCAAATCTTTCCCAAATTCCATTTAGGTAACAGTAAAGCTATCAATACGTAAAAAGTATAAAAATTCCAAACGGAAGGCAAACATCAGCAATATAATTTTGGAATTTGAAAAATAGACGGGTGAGTGGTAACTGATTTAACAAACCTGAGAAAGTTGGCAGTGGAAAAAAGCTAAAAAGTAACCCAATGTACATCTCCTCACCTGCAGAAGACTCAGCAATTGGAGGAATCCTCCTGCAGAATGCTGGCAGTATGGGTTATTCCTCCATGCAAGAGTTTGAAAGAGTCTTCCCTGGGGAATCTGGTCCACCTACAAAAAAGAAAAACCAAATATACTGACATTGAGGATTCTTCAAGAAAATAGCCAGACAACTCACCCTACAGTGAAGCCCACAGTCAATAAAATCCCACCAGCAGGAAAAAGATACCAAAAAAAGCCCACTGGAAAACAATCTTGAAAATTAAAATACACCAATAGAAATGGAAAACTCAATAGAAAGATTGAAAGATAAGGTGGAAAAAAATTTGGAAATCAGAAGAAATCCAGAAAAACAGAGAAAATAGGAAGTAAAAAAAAATAAGAGAAGTAGAGAATTATTCAAGAGAGCCAATACCTATATAATAAGAGTTCCAGAAAGAGAGACTAGGAAAAAAAAATGGAATGGAGAAAATCATCAAATGAATAAGACAAAAAAATTTCCCCAGAGCTGAAGGATACAAGTTTCCAGATTAGAAAGACCCAGCAAGTGCCAAGTTCAATGAATGAAAATAGAAACCACCCATACATTTCATTGGTAACTTAAAAGAAGGAGGTGAGGGGAGAGGGGGAATGAGGGGAAGGAGGGATATTTTTCCACAGAGAAAAGGAAAAACAAGTCACACATAAAGGATTAGGATTAGGAATTTAAATGGTTTTGGACTTCTCAACAGCAATGTTGGAAACTAAAAGACATGGAAAATATCTTCAAAATTCTGAGGAAAAATAATTTCCAGCCAAGAATTCTAAATCTGGCCAAACTATCAAGTAAGAGACTAACAGCATTTTCAGATGTGCTAGATCTCAAAAAAGGTGACAGCTGCAGAGCAGGTATAGTAATCAAATAGGTCAGACTGGAGCAAGTCAGATGCTCCAACAAGAGACTTATTCAAGAAGAGCAAACTAACATTAAGAGTTGAAGGGATTGAGAAGAGATTTATATAACTGAGAAGAGGGTAGGGAAAAAACCTATCCTCTTCCCAGTCATATAAATACATCGTTATATAAATGCATCGTAGGGAATACATCATTCTTGGTCCTAGAAACAATGGGTTCTAATTGCCTCCTACCCTTCCTTTTGGTGAGGGAGAAATTCCCATCCTAGGGTTATGGAATGACTGAACACATGACACTTGACACTGGGCAGAAGAGATCAATAGCAGTTAATTAATAACAAATACAGTCTGGGGGAGGTGGACACCATATGCCATGCAGGGCCACACAGGTTGTGCATAGGAACAGAGGGAACCATCAGGGGCTGTGGGAGGCAGTCTTTACAGTATCAATAGGATGAGGTGACCCCTGGTCCTGCAGGAAGATGTGATTCACTTATTTAAGTAATTCCAAGTGTTAGCAGGGAACTGAAATTCATTGCTCAAGGATAGGTGACAGTCCTATCCAGACAGAGCATTTGAGGCCCTCCTGGTTTAACCAGATGTTAAGGCAGCACATAATGTTGGGCCTTAATTTTAGGCCGAACACCACAGTGTTCAGGAAAGGAAAAATAATTATAATATACTTATGGCTTAGTCATGATTAGCATTTACATTTTATAATATATAAATGAATATGACCTGTAGGAGAATGGGGAAGGAAAGAAAATGTGTTATATGTGTTGAGAGGAAAGGGGTTTTGCTATGTGCAAGAGCTCAATCTTCATAATTTATTGTGGGACTTCAATAGAAAGTGGCTAAAATAGACACATCAGCAAATAGCATCATGTGCCTGATATGTAGGAATATGGATCTACCTGCCCAAAGAGTCAGCTAAAAGTGGTTTATTCTGGGGAAAAGGAAATTAAGGATCAGAAGATCAGGAACTGCTGTGCTTTCATGAGTATTTGTCTCTTTAAATTATGTGCATTAATAATGTTGAGAAAAAAATTGTGGACCTTATTTTTTTAAATTAATGAAGATAAGTTCGTGATTTAAGGGAGAAAAAGCTGAAGAATTTGTTGCTTGGTGCTGAAAAGGTGAGCTCTGGAAATAATCCACAAGGGTATGAATGAATACTGGCTGTCATCCCCAAGCTGTTCCACCTTGGGTACGTTACTCAACCTCTCTTAGCTTCCACTGCTTCAGCTCTCAGATGGAGCAACGATAACCATATCTACCAGCGGAAGTGCTGGTGAAGATAGATATTCATTAATACACTTCCAGAATTACTAGCTGATGTAAATAAAGGACTTAGCACAATGTCTAACATACAGTAAGCGCTCAGCTGATGTTAGTAATTTTTCATAAAGATGAGTTTGATTTTCTCAACAGAGTGGAAAGCAAAGTCTTTGCGGAAAGGGATGGTTGAGGTGGTGAGGTCAGGAGTTTGAGGAATGAGATGCAAACTGTGAAGCACTGCTGAGGGAAATGGGACTAGAACTGAAAACAATTGTGGGAAACTGAGGGTCCAGCTGCGGTGAGACCAAGGACATGTGGCCACTCGGAAAACGCCACTGCCATCAGAGGTGCACAGGCAGGGAAATCGGGTGTTGGCATTGATTGGGGCCAGGAGTTTTGCTGAGCAAAGAGGGCAAAAGACTTTTTTAAAAAATAGTGGCAAGAGAGTGATTGACATGATGGACTATAGAGATTAGGCTGGAAATGGAACCTGGCAAAGGTAGAAGTCACCTGACTGATGCAGCCTGGAGATTTTTCTGCAGTCAAAGAGGTTTACAGGTAGTAAAAAGGGTATGAACAAGAGGAAAAGTTCTTCTGGTTCACAAAGGAGATCAGAGAGGAGTATATGGGGGTTTTTGGTTTCATACGTCCATAGTATGGATTAAAATACAGGACACAGAAAAAAATTATTTATTTTATTGTATCCTCACAACAACCTTAGAAAGGAAGGAGTGAGGACAGAGGAGACAGTGCAAAAGAAAAAAAAGCTGACATCTGTTGAATACCCAGCAGGTATCTGGATTGTGTTAGGCCTATTACATATTAATTTCATTTATTTTTCATAACACTCTTAGGAGGTAAATAATAATATCCCCACTTTATAAATGAGTAAACTGTAGCTCAGAGAAATGGAATACTTGTCTCCAAAGTCAATGTAACTTCCACAGCACCCAGCTAACAACCAACTCAAAGACAGGCTAGCTGTGGGAACTAGGGAAAGACATGAATTTTTCTGAAGCTCAGTTTCCTCAAAACAAGCAGGCTGGACTAGATATTCTTCAAGACACTTCCAAAATTAATGCCCTATACTTCTGAATAACAATGTTTATGAACACACTTTTTCTCATTTGTCAAGCAGAAGTAACAACTCACCTCAGGGTGTTGTTGTGGAGATCACATAAGATAATGCATGTGAAAGTGATTAATAAATTAAGACATACTGTATGGTAGAGAGTTTAAAATATTTAGAAATACAGGGGTGGGGGGAATCAAAGTCATAAGGAAGAAAAATAGAGAGACCGAGATTCAAGTAATACCCAATGAAGAGCTATTCTCCCATCTAAGGGCCAGAGACCTTGGGCCGATTATTTAACTTTCCGGTGCTTCAGTTTCCTTATCTGGAAAATGGGGATTGAAAATTGGACCGCTTCACAGAGCTGTGGTGAGAATTAAATGAACTGGTTTATAAAAGGTATTTTTTAAGAGTCCCTGGCACAATGAAAGTGCTAAAATTTTAACTATTATCATCAGTACTACTACTATTTTCCAGGTATCTAGTTTTTGCATAAAAATATAAATATATAATATATACAAAGAACTATATATAACAATATATAACATATTAATATATTATATAATATATACTAAGAAATATAAATATTATGTTATTTATATGTATTTTATGCAAAAACACCATACCTGGATAATATAACATATTCATATATAGTATACATATACATATTCATATATATAGGTGTGTGTGTGTATATATATATATATTTGTGTATATATATAGATAGATAGATACAGAGAGAGAGAGAGAGAGAGAGAGAGAGAGAGAGAGAGAGAGAGAGAAAGAGAGAGAGAGAGAAACTCCTAAAGGATTAGGAATAAATTCAAAAGGAAAGTATCAGGAGGCTGAAATGGGACTAACGACTAAAACTGGAGGAAAAAAATAAGAGAAATAAGGACACTCGGTCATTGCCAATACCAGACTAATAAATAGAAACAGTAGGTAGTCACCTGTATGTGTGATCTATGGGGCTCCATGAAGCCTGCTCTATTGCCCACAGCACTTGAGTCCTACATAGGTATCACAGTGCCCCTACATTCTAGAGCCAACCATGAGTTAATGATGGTGTTAGGTACTGGAGAATAAGAGATAAATAAGATAGGTCCTGACCTTAAGCACCAAGTAGTGAAAGAATCAGCTGTTTAAACAAATTGCTTCAAAACAACATGGAAACTATAAATTTTTAAAAAGGAGATAGTAATTGCCCACATGCACAGACTCCTTCACTTAAACGTACTCACCATAGGCTCTGCTGAGGGACAGTAACTTGGGGGATGTCAGAGACATACAGGGAGGGGAGCATACTGAGGTGTTGGCCTTGGAGTGAGGGCTGAAGGACAGTCACCATTTTGCCTTTGAGGGTTCCTTCTCCTGTGCAGCCAGCAGGTGGGCGCCATCTTTCCTGTGTTGATTTCTCCCCCACACGTCCAAATCTGAATCTGATTAGTCTAGTGAGTTCAGCTACTTCACCCTGCTGACTCACTGGGAACCTGCCCTACCCAACTCCCCAAATGCCAGACGTACTTTTTCCAAAAGCAGCCAGCCGCACCCATATTGCACTCTATCTTGGAAAACTAGCAGAGTCCGTGTACCCCAGGTGAGCAGCAACTGTACTTGGTATGCTTTGAGACTTTTGCTCAAATAACTCCAGCTCAGAATTGGCATAAAACCAGAATCTACATTAACCTGGTGACCACATCTCTTCCCAATCTGGTGAATCCCTGAGACCCTGCCTCACCCAATTTGCATACCACATGAGGTTTAGTCAGTGACTGAACCTTAAGGGAGCCTGCAGGTGGCAGCAGATTGCAGAATGCTTTGTAACTCCTACCAGGTAGTCCCTGGCGGGTCACAGGCAATGGCTTAACTGGGCCTTCACTGGAGGCCCTCCCAAAAGACCCCAGAACTAATATGCTTGGAGGATAGCTTCAGACCACAGCAGAGCACTGTCCACTTAGTCTCGTTATTTGCATACCAAACAAGGTTTTATCAGTGACTGAAACTTAAGTGAACCAGCAAGTAGCAGCAGGCCTCAGGGTGTCCTGGCTTTTTGAGGGGCTACCCCAGGCCTAAAACTGCTGACAGATACCCTCAGTTTGCAGCATAGTCTCTCCCACATGCCAGCATGTTTAGTACAGGCAGCGAATAACCACAGAATGCTTTGTAGCTCCTACCAGGTAGCATCTGATGTAGCTCACAGGCAGTGGCTGACTTGGGCCTGCACCAGAGCCCCTGCCAAAAAGCCCCAGGATGAACATACTTGAAAGTTGGCTTCAGACCACAACAGAGCATCCCCCCCCCCTCCACAATTAGCCCCACAAGTGGCACACACAAAGGGCAGTCTCAACAGGTATCAGAGCCTGCTGGGGCAAATTCCACTCAGTGGGGTAAGCCCCACCCCCAGCAGCCTATCAGCTGTGAATGTGGCCAAACCCCAAGCCAATCAGTCTGAGGGTTGTTCCCATCCACTGATGTACCAATAGCAAACAAGACTCAACTATAACAGGAGGGCACACACATCCCACACCAGGGACACTCCTGGAGTACCCACAGCAGGTGACTATAGAGACTGTGCCATTGAGCCCCACAGGATAAGTACTACATAAGGACATCAGGCCAAGACTGGGAGACATAGCAGATCTACCTAATACATAGAAACAAACATAGAGAGGCAGCTAAAATGAAGAAACAAAGAAACACGTCCCAAATGAAAGAACAGGAGAAATATCCAGAAAAAGAACTAAACAAAATAGAGGCATGAAACCTACCAGAGACAGAGTTCAAAACAATGGTTAATAAGGATGCTCAAGGTAGTTAGTAGGAACTTTACCAAAGAGATAAGAAGAATAAAAAAGGACATAGAAACCATAAAAAATAAACAGTCAGAAGTGAAGAATACAATAATTCACTAGAAGGAATTACCAGCAGACCAGATGAAGCAGAGGATTGAATCAGCAATTTGGAAGACAAGGTAGCAGAAAACAGCCAATTGGAACAGCAAAAAGAAAAAAGTATTGAAAAAAAATGGGGATAGTATAAGAGACTCCTGGGACAACATCAAGTGTAACAAAATTCACATCATAAGGGTACTAGAAGGAGAAGAGAGAGAACAAAGGATTCAGAAGCTATTTGTAGAAATAATGATGGAAAACTTTCCTAATCTGGCAAAGCAAAGACATACAAGTCCAGGAAGTGCTACGAGTTCCAAACAAGATGAGCCCAAACAGGATCACACAAAGACACATTATAATTAGAATGCAAAAGTTAAAGACAAAGAGAGAATCCTAAAAGCAGCAAGAGAAAGGCAAGTAGGAACTTATAAGGGAGCTCCCCTAAGACTGTCAGCTGATTTCTCAACAGAAGCTTTTCAGGCCAGGAGGGATTGGAAGAAAAAATTCAATGTGATAAAAAGAAAAGGACCCACAACCAAGACTACTCTACCCAACAAGACTATCATTTAAAAGTGAAGGACAGATAAAGAGCTTCCCATACAAGAAAAGGCTAACGGAGTTTATCACCACCAAACCAGTATCACAATGAATGTTAGAGAGACTTCTTTAAGATGGAAAAACTATCAAAATTATGAATAAAATGGCAATAACTACATATCTATCAACAATCACTGTCATGTAAATGGATTAAATTCTCCAACCTAAAGACATAGGAGGGCTGAATGCATAAGAAAACAATACCCTTATACACGCTGCCTACAAGAGAATCACTTCTGATTGAAAGACACACACAGATGGAAGGTAAAGGCACGGAAAAAGATATTTCATGAAAATTAAAATGAAAAAAACAACAAAAAAATCTTGGGTAGCAATAGTTATACCTGACAAAATAGACTTAAAACAAAGGCTATAACAAGAGACAAAGAGGGACCCAATAATCCCACTTATGAATATTTATCCGAAGAAACCCAAAACGCTGCTTCAAGGGGACATGTGCCTCTATATGTTCACTGCAGCATTAATTATAATGGCCAAGATATGGAGATAGCTTTGATGACTGTCAATGGATGAATGGATAAAGAGAAGCTGGTATCTATATACAATGGAATATTGCTCGGCCAGGAAACGGAATGGGTTCTTGCCATCTGCAGCAGCCCGGATGAACCTGGAGGGTAATGTGCTGAGTGGAGTGTGTCAGGCAGAGAAGAACAGATGCGATGTGATTTTGTTTATACCGTATTTCCCCCAAAATAAGACATAACTTGAAAATAAGCCCTAGCATGATTTTTCAGGATGACATCCCCTGAACATAAGCCCTAATGCATCTTTTGGAGCAAACCTTAATGTAAGACCCGGTCTTATTTTGGGGGAAACACGGTATGTGGAATCTAAAGAACAAAATAAACAAACAGAGAAAACCTCATACAGAGAATATTTTGATGGTTGCCAGATGGGAGAGTGTTGGGGGTGGTTGAAAAAGGGGAAGGGATTAAAAAGTACAAATTCATTGGTACACAGTAGTCATGGGGATGTAAAGTAATGTACAGGGAATATAGTGAATGATATGACAATAACTATGTATAGTACCAGGTGGGTACTAGACTAATCAGGGGGATTTCTTAAATTATATAAATGTCTAACCATTATGCTGTACACCTGAAATTAACATAAAATAATATTGTAGGTCAACTGTAATTGAAAAATTTAAAAAAGGAAAAAAAAGGTTAAGGGGAATAAGAGGTCCACATTTCAAGGTAGAAAACAAATAAGTCATGGGGATGTAATGTACATCATAGGGAATAGTCAAAAATACTATGATAGCATGGTGTCAGATTGAGACAGGTTGGTTAGCATGTTATTAGGTAGACAGGGAGGTCCCTGGTGGAATAAACAAAAAAAGCAGCCATATCTTGAAACTCCAGGTTCTGGAATGTCTCCTTCACTCCAGAAGAGATTGGTGGCTTCAGGAACCAGAAAGGCAGCCACAGCTACGGCCTGGAGGACAGTATATTAATCCAGGACAGAGATATGAGAATACACCTTGAGGTTAATAAATTATCTTGCATCCCTTTTGGCCGAACAAAGGAGCAGATCTAGTAGATAGGAACAGGTTATTTCGTTAATCCTTCAGCATGGGCAAACAGGACAAACCTAATAGATGAATTCCCTTAGAAGGCTCCAGCCCCCTTCCCCAAGCAGGCAGGGGAAAGTATAAAAGTAAAAGACTTTTGCCTTAGCTAATGGGCTTCCTAGTTTTGGGTACCCCCTCCTGCTCGGGAGCTGCAACCCATTCTGTTTTTAATAAATTATCTTCTTTTACAATTCCTTGCCTCTCCCTGGTTCGTGTATCTGTTCTTTGGCTTCAAAAGACACGATCCCGGCCTACACCCAGAAATTGCCGGCAGATCCTACATCATTTGGGGGCTCATGTCCGGGATTGAAGGAGAGGTAAATATTATCTATGCCTTCCTACTGGCCCACCCTATGGGCCTTCATCATTTTTGTCTCCTTTTCCTATCACACAAATAGTAGGCCTCCATCAGCCATTTAAATGCGAAAAGCACGGCTGCTATTCTCAAGATTCAGAGGGCAGGTCTTACAGAAGGGCTCTGGTTGATCCCCTCTGGCACTGAGCTGGAGGAATGTCGGCCACAGTCCAACTGCCTTTTCTCTTGTTTTATCTCTCAGGTGGAGTAAAGCCCAGAGATGGTGCACCATTGAGGTGAATGGCTCTTGGCAGCAATAGGGGGGCTCTCACCGTAACTACTCTGCAGTGTGTCCCAAAGGCTACCTGGGTCTTCCCCCAGCCCAACTGTCCGTAAGGGTGCCGTTCGGAGGCTTCCCTCCCCTCTTTGCTATTTTCTCATATTCTTCTGCTGCCTTTTTCCTTTACACGAGGAGACTGAATACTGGTGCGTGGCCAGGACTGTCAGCCTTTGCAGACAACTGAGGGATCCTGACCATAGCTATTCTGCAGTGGGCCCCAAAGATCCTCTGGTCCCTTCCCAGCCCGACTGCCCATAAGGGTGCCAGCGGGATAACTCCTTTCTCTCTGCTGTTCTTTCATCCTGTCACTGTCTCTCCTCAGCTTTTGAGATGCTGGTCTGGGGTCTCTCCCGGCAAGATCTCCGCAACACTCGCTCCTGACCTCAAGACATCTTAACATAAGAACATGAATCTCTGCCTCTATAGGACATCTCTTGTCACTCAGGATAAGATTTACTGGCATTTAGCATTCCCTCTCATACCATCCTCTTGGGATCTCCTCCAAGCTTTAAAGCACAGATGGAAGTGTCCTGGTCTCCACCCCAAATCTCTCTGTTGTTTTTGTGATCTCTCCACCTGTTGTCGATTCTTCAATAATTGTCTGGCAGCCCAGACTCATTAGGGGCTCCACCCATGGAGTCCTGAATACCTCACCACTTTCCGCTTACACCTCTGCTTTTGTCAGCCATCTGACAAAATTCCCAGGGAAGGGCAATATATTCCAGACTCACTTTACCTTAAGGAGGAAGCGCTATCTGAAGTCTTTTGAGGCTTCCATTTCCTCTTTTTGCCCCCTCTTCCCTATTGGGAATCAAAACTTCCCCCTTCACCCTTCTGCCCAGACTGCACGTCTTCTTTACAAGCCTTGAGTATATACTCCCTCCTTAAACATCTTTATTTAGAAGGACACTATTATATTAATTGTGCCATCAATTTTTGTGATGCCCAGAGTCGGGGCATACACTCCCGTACCTTAAAGCACCTCATTATTGGTCACAGCCTTTATCAGCCTGTGGGCCAGCACCAAACATTCAGGCAGGGACACAAACATACACACACAGATTTGGGTAGGAGACCACAGGAGGCATGGGCCAGGCCGCCTGACTAAGGACGAATAATCTTGGCATGCCATGTCTCCCTATCCACCTCGGAACCAGTCGCACGGTACCTGTGGCCCATGTTTTCTGGGGGACACCCTAGGAAAAGTTGTGGGAGATGAATTGCAAAGGGACGCCTTTCTGTTGGGCAATCAGTGCAAATGTGCCTTCATCCCCCTAAATTGCATCTTGAAACATTGGGACAAATTTGATCCTCAGACTTTGAAGCAGCACCTCGTTTTCTTTTGTTCCGAGATTTGGCCTAAATACACGTTGGAAGATGGGGAGACTTGGCCTTCTGAGGGAAGTATTAATTGCAATACTATCCTGCAGCTAGACCTGCTTTGCAGACAGGAAGGGAAATGGTCAGAAGTTCCATATGCTCAGGCTTTTTTCGCCCTGAGGGACAAACCAGAGCTCTGTAAGACATGAAGGGTTGACCTGGCTTTTTTGGCCATGATCTTTTGCCTCCCTCCTCCTAAGGACACCCCTTCTAAGGAGACTCTCCCTAAGGAGACCCCTCCTAAAAGAACTCCTCCTAAGGAACCTCCAATGGGCTCCTCCTCTCCTGAGGAGGACCCTTCAACAAACACCCAGTCAAGGGACCGTCCCAAAACTTTATATCGTCCTCTTCTTCCAGACCCGGTTCCTGCCCCAGCTCCTTCTCCATATCCAGGACCTCCTGAACAGAAGCTCCCCCAGCATTGAGTAAATCTCCTTCCCTTACAAGAGGTACTGGGAGGAGAATTTGGGCCTGCGAGGGTTCATGTCCCTGTTTCCTTACAAGCTCTCAGACAAATAAAGGGAGATCTAGGGAAGTTTTCAGATGACCCTGACAAATACCTAGAAGCTTTCCAAAATTTAACCCAGGTCTTTGACCTCTCCTGGAGAGGCACTATATTAATCCTAAATCAGACTCTCACCAGTTCTGAAAGACAAGCAGCCTTGCAAGCTGCCGAAAAGTTTGGAGATGATCAGTTCCTAGTCTCCCGTGAGGAACAGGCAGGATGGGATTCCACTCGGGAACCCTTCCCTACAGGGAAGCAGGCAGTACCCACTGATGATGTACTGTGGGATCCTGATATAGCCATGGGAAATCGGCAAAGAAAACACTTTCTGGTATGCATTTGAGAGGGACTGAGGAGAACAAGGGCCAAACCCATTAATTATTCAAAACTATTCACTATTAGCCAGAATTCGAAAGAAAATCCCTCAGCTTTTTTAGAAAGGCTCAGGAAGGCCTTAATTAAACATACATAAGGCCAGACATCCCAACAGGGGAAAATTTTTTAAAAGACAAATTTATAACTCGGGCTGCCCCAGGTATCCACAAATAATTACAAAAATTGGCTATTGGTCCCAAAGGCACTTTGGACCAGTTACTCAAGGTGGCCAACACCATCTTTTACAATCAGAACCAAGAGGAAGCCCAGGGCAAGGAAAGGAAAATAAGAAAAAGACAGAAACACTAGTAGCTGCCTTACAGGGTGCCCGGGGAAAGGAAAGGTCCGACTGCCACCGATGTGGACAGTCCGGTCACTGGCGAAGGGAATGCCCACAGCAACCAGAGTCAACTCAGAGACCTCTACAGCCCTGTCCCCTCTGTGAGGGGGATCACTGGAAGTAAGACTGTCCCCAGAGGCCTCCACCCCCAAGGCCAGCCTCATTCAATCAGACTCCCACTGGGGCCTGAAGGGGTCCTGGGCTTCCACCAGTGGGTCCTTTGTCCTATCTAACTATCGGGACCCCCGAGTCCCGGGTAACCCTAGAAGTGGAAGGAAAACCTATTGATTTCCTTCTAGACACAGGAGCCACATTCTCTGTCCTCCTCTCCAATCCAGGGACCCTCTCCAATCGACATGTTACAGTCCGCGGAGTAATGGACAAGCCAATTACTAAATATTTTCCCCAGCCTTTAGGCTGCATATGGGGCGACCTAATGTTCTCCCATTCATTCTTGATCGTGCCAGAAAGCCCTACTCCTCTGTTAGGAAGAGACATTAAGACTGAGATGGGAACTATTGTTCTCCTTGCCCCTGGAAGGATTTCTAGCTGCCTCCCAGTAGTAGAAACCAACATCAACTCTGATGTCTGGGCATCACGAGGGATAATTGGCCGCACCTTAACGGCGGCTCCAGTCCACATTCATCTTAAGGACCCCATTTTCTTTCCTTGCCAGAAACAATACCCTCTAAAACCCAAGGCACAGAAAGCACTAATCCCCATCATTAACAGTCTCAAACGACAAGGGCTCCTTAGAGAAGGCAACAGCCCTTGCAGCACCCCCATCTTAGGGGTTCCCAAACCAAATGGAGAACGAACCTCCAGGCCATCAATGAGGCAGTTATTCCTATACACCCTATAGTTCCAAATCCTTACACTCTCCTAGCCCAAATACCTGAAAGTGCCAAATGGTTCACGGTATTAGATTTAAAACATGCTTTTTTCTGTATACCCGTGCACCCTGACTCACAATATCTCTTTGCCTTTGAGGACCCTGAAAGTCAGATTTCATAGCTCACCTGGATGGTACTCCCTCAAGGGCTTAAGGATAGTCCACACCTATTGGACAGGCCCTCTCTAAGGACCTAACAGATTTTTCCTATAACAGCTGTACTCTTTTACAATATGTTGATGATCTTTATTGTGTGCTCCATCTGAAGACTTCATCAGCCAAGGCTCTACTGCCCTTTCAAATTTTCTAGCCTCTAAGGGTTACAAAGTTTCCAAGGCCGAGGCCCAGATGTGTCAGACTTCTGTCAAATACCTTGGGCTAAGTATCTCTGAAGGGACTATGGCCCTAGGGGAGGACAGAGTTTGTCCCATCTTCATGTATCTCCTACCTAAGACCCTGAAACAATTAAGGGGCTTCCTAGGCATTACCGGTTAATGCCGCCTATGGATCCCAGGATACGGAGAAATGGCCTGCCCCCTTTACCATTAAAGATACTCAAACTGCAAATACTCATCTGCTGCTTTGGAACTCAGAGGCAGAACAAGATTTTAGCCTTTTAAAACATGCACTGGTAAGTGCCCCAGCCTTAAGCCTTCCGACAGGAAAATCCTTTCATTTATATACAACAGAAAGAAAGGGAATGGCTTTAGGAGTCCTAACACAACCCAGAGGACCCTCGCAGCAACCAATAGGCTATTTAAGTAAAGAACTAGACCTTGTAGCACGCGGCTGGCCGGCTTGCCTCCAGGCCGTAGCTGCGGCTGCCCTTCTGGTTCCTGAAGCCACCAATCTCACGATAGGATAAGGCTTAACTGTCTTTGCCTCCCATCACATTCAAGGTCTTTTAATAGTCACTGGCTCACAGATAGCCGCCTCTTGTGGTATCAAGCTCTTTTTCTAGAAGGTCCTATAACTCAAACATGGATCTATTCTTCTGTCAATCCAGCCCCATACCTCCCTGAGGCGGGAGAAGAGCTGATACATAACTGCCAGCAAGTTTTACTACAAACCTATGCTGCTACACCAGACTTACAAGACACACCCTTAGACAATCCAGATTGGACCCTTTTTA
Organism: Rhinolophus ferrumequinum; assembly: GCF_004115265.2. NCBI lineage: Eukaryota > Metazoa > Chordata > Mammalia > Chiroptera > Rhinolophidae > Rhinolophus > Rhinolophus ferrumequinum. The sequence goes on from NC_046287.1 coordinate 75,510,757, forward strand.
CTGATGGGAGCTCTTTTGTAGAAAATGACATACAAAAGCCTGGATATGCTGTTGTTACTTTACATAATATCTTAGAACATGCAAGCCTTCCTTCTGGAGCTAGTGCATAACTGGCTGAGCTAATAGCTCTTACTCGAGCACTAGAGCTGAGCAAAGGAAAAAAGAGCCAATATATATACTGATTCAAAATATGCCGTTTTAGTGTTACATGCCCATAGAAGCATTTGGAAAGAAAGAAGCTTCCTAACTGCCAACGGGTCTCCTATCAAATATCACCAGGAGATGAACTGACTGCTACAGGCAGTACTTTTTTCCTAAAGAAATAGCAGTTATACACTGCAAGGGACACAAAAAGGAAGTGATGAGATTTCTGAAGGTAACCAATTAGCAGACCAAACAGCTAAAACACTGCCAACCTGAGTCGGAACCCTACACTAACTCCTCTAATTTGGGATGGGTCCATAACCCACATTAAACCCCAATATACTCAAAAGGAACAAGAATGGGCTCAGACAAGGCGATGCACTTCCAACCCACGGGTTGGTTACAAGGGGAGGATAGTTGTTTACACCTCCGAGCTGCCACTCAATGAAAGGGTCTAAAAACTCTCCACCAAAACTTCCACTTAGGAAGGGATAAAACTTTACAAATGGCTCCAAAATTGTTCATAGGAAAAGACCCTCAAAAGACTATATAACATATTTTTTCATCCTGTGATGTCTGCCATAAGAAAAACCCACTAACATATCCTCAGACACCCATAGGGATGCAAAGACAAGGCAAATGCCCAGGAGAGGATTGACAATTAGACTTCACCCATGTGTCCAAAGCCAAAGGATACAAGTATCTCCTAGTCTGGGTGGACACCTTCACCCACTGGGTTGAAGCCTTTCCTTGTAGAATAGAAAATGCAATAGAAGTAGTTAAGGCCTTAATTATAGAAATTATACTTAGATTTGGTCTCCCCAAGTCTCTTCAAAGCGACAATGGGCCTTCTTTCAAATCTTCAGTCACCAAGGGTGTATCCCAAACTCTAGGAATAGACTATTACCAGCATTGTGCTTGGAGACCACAATCCTCAGACAAGGTAGAAAAGACCAATTAGACATTATCAAAACACATCTTAGAAAATTATCACAAGAAACTAGTAAAAATTAGACAGCTTTACTCCCCATAGCTCTCTTCCGTATTCTAATACTCCAACTAAGTGTCGCCTAAGCCTTTTGAAATGTTGTATGATAGGCCTTTCCTAACCAATGACTTCCTAATTGATCATGAGACTATAGAACTAACCCAACATATAACTTCTTTAGCATAGTTCCAGCAAGTCATCCAACAATTATCAGAAGCTCAACCTCGAGCGGATCAAAAACCCCTATTTAACCCAGGAGATGAAGTTCTTACCAAATCTCTTCCTTCTCTATCTCCAACGCTAGATCCAGTGTAGAAAGGACCCTACACTGTGATTCTTTCTACTCCCACAGCAGTAAAGGTCCTAGAATTTAACTCCTGGATTCACCACTCTTGAGTCACACCCTGTGTAAGTACACCCACACAAACAGAGGAAAAAGACAAAGGTCCTCAGTATTCCAGTCAACCTCTAGAGGACCTAAAACTTCTTGTACGCTATACAGATAAGTACTCAGATGATACAGTCTAGTTTCCAAAAGGGGGCTTCTAGTTCCATATTAGGGGACTTCATTCTTACTGCTGCTTTCATTCTCCTCGTTGCTACATCTCTCACGTGTATTATCCTAGATTCAGCCCCTTCTTCCTGTCATTACTTGCCTTGGGCAAGGTTGAATCTAGGAATATTTTGTGTTATTTTCTCATGCTATATTTTAATTAGTCTTTTGAAACTTTCTGACATCTCTGACACCATTAACAATTACTACATAATGTTTTATTAAGTTTTATTCTTTTTAATAATGCTTCAACATGGGGTTCCAGAGGACCTCATACAATTCCAAAGAAATGAAAATGTATGGATTTACTTAGCTAAACATGTAATTAATGTGTCAGTTTTTTGCCTTAAAGGAGGAAATTGTGTTGAACAAACCTTTACCTCTTGTCTAGTTGGAGTCTGCACCCCCTTAAGTTATATAAAGTATTATATCACCCTTCAATACATCGATAAGCCCGTATCTTACTCCGATATCTACAATTAGGGCCCCACTACCCCCAAAAAGACACAAGCATGTTCTCTACACAGGTTAGAACTGTAACTCTAGCTGATCAATGCGTTATTTTCACCAGCTGCCCAACCATTGTGTTGATCTTTCGACCAATGATAGCCTCAACCATCACTGTTATAATTTATGCCGATGCACATGTTAAACTACCTGCTGGATGGTTTCTTCTCTGTGGGAAGATGGCTTACTCCTATGTTCCGGCTTATAGCACCGGGGAACCCTGCCCTCTCAGAAGATTAACTGTCTTCTTATCCCGAAAGCCTCGCCAGGTTAGACGTTGCAGAGAACTTACTCTAGATCCCAGCTACAACAGCGATATACCTTTATTCAGTCCAGCTGAATATATTTCTTTATGTCTCTTTGTAGTACCTGCTATGACCATAGCCTTAAATGTGGAGATGAGCCACATTGCTTGTTCAATGGCAAAGGCCCCGAATGCTACTTCACAGGCTATACACGCCATGGGCCAAGAGTTAGAACAAGTCAGAGAAGCTGTTCTTGAGAACCAAGCTGCCATAGACCACCTCCTCCTCAAACACAATAAAGGATGTGAAAATTTTAAAGGATTATGCTGCCTCAGTCTTTCTGATAATTCTCATTTAATAGAAAGTACAACAAATCCATAACATACTTTCCAATATTAAACAACAGACAGGATTCTTTGGTTTAGACTTATCCTTCCTTGCTTCCTGGCTTCCTAGCTTAACAGGATTTAAAGAAGTCTTTCTTATATGTCTCTTATTCATTATTATAGGAATTACCTCTTGCTGTTGCCTATGTTGCATCTCTGCTTGTGGACCACTCGCTAGCTGGCTACAACAGCCTCCAAAGCAACAAAACCCTCCTCTGGATATGCTCATCTACCAGGGACGACTTAGATAGACCGCTGGACAAGTCCTAGCTGCTGGTCTCTCTCTATATCCCTCCTCAGCCTGAAGAAGCCAGAGCGGTTGTCGCCCCATCCCCTAACAGCAGTTAGGGGATTGAGATAGGTTAGTTAGCATGTACTAGGTAGACAGGCAGGTCCCTGGTGGAATGAAAAAAAGCAGCCATATCCTGAAACTCCAGGTTCTGGAATGTCTCCTTCACTCTAGGACAGAGATATGAGAATTCACCTTGAGGTTAATAAATTATCTCAAATACCTTTTGGCCGAACAAAGGAGCAGATCTAGTAGACAGGAACAGGTTATTTCGTTAATCCTTCAGCATGGGCAAACAGGACAAATCTAACAGATGAACTCCATTAGAAGGCTCCAGCCCCTTCCCCCAAGTAGAGAGGGGAAATTATAAATGTAAAAGTCTTTTGCCTTAGCTAATGGGCTTCCCAGTTTTGGGTACCCCCTCCTGCTCGGGAGCTGCAACCCCTTCTCCTGCTTTTAATAAACTATCTTCCTTTACAACTCTTGTCCTCTCCCTGGTCCGTGTATCCATTCTTCGCCTTCATGAGGCACGATCCCTGCCTATACCCAGAAATTGCCGGCAAATCCTACATCATAATGGTTGTTGGACTTATCATGCTGATCATTTCTTTAGGTATATAAATGTTGAATAACTATGGTGTACACCTGATACTAATATAATATTATATTACATGTTAGCTATATTTTTAATTAAAATCTTTTTTTAAAAACAGATAATCACGTTATAAATAAATAACTTTCTATTTCATAAAAAAAGTCATATCTAGCTGATTCTTAAATTTGTAACAGAATGAATGCTTAACTTGAATGGAAATTGGTAAAAGATTATCCATATTGACATAGTTATGAGCAAGTAGTTCCATTATTTGGTTTCAGAAGTCTGTTTCAGTAAATAATTTGGACTATTAGAAAACATATCCTTTAAATTGGCTAAGAATATTTTCATGTCTTTTACTAAAACCTCCTTAATTGTTATGAGGAAGTGTACCCATGTGTATAACATGTGACTGCCTCTTTTTCTTAAATAATATGCATTATAAATACTAACCCTATCAGGTGTTTGCTGTTTAATGCAGTATCAAGGTATTTGTTTTGTTGATGGTTATTTTGATTGCCAAAATCTTTGTTTTGTATCCGATGGAATATTTGTTCATTGCCCCAGAGTTTTACTTGTTTGTGTGTGTTTTCCGTTTCTTTTCCTCTGAGAACTGAAGCTGTTTCTGTGAGAAGCTCAACACTGAATGACCTTAAAATAAGAAATCAGATTAACTACCCCTCTGATAACCATCACTTTGGACTTTATTAACACATAGCATCAAGTGCAAGGAGTTCCCTGTAAATTCTACTGCCTCCAAGTGTATGGAGTGTTTTTTAAAGGCCTTGCAATTATAGTCTAACAATTGGGTCTAGTTTTAAAGATTCCTTTTCCAACACTCAAATGCTTGATCATTATAACTGCCTTCCCTATCTCTGAAGAGTGCCAGATTCATAACAGAATAGGGGAAGTGTGGCTAGAGGCATGCTCTAAAAAACAATGGAAGAGAGCCCAGAAACAATGTCCTTTTCGTGCTGCCGACTAAGCCTAACTGCTATGGAATCAGGAACACAACAAAAGTGTAAGAGGAATTGAAAAAGTGACTGGATACCTAGAAACAGAAAAGGCCATTGAGGAAGGTGGGCTTGTCAAATGGGATTTTCCTTTTTCATCTAGAGAACATTTGTAATTTTTCCTTGTCCAGATAACACAAAGGCCTTCAGTTCTTCTCCATACCTATATTCGACATTCAGAAGAAAATTACCTCACCCTTTAAAATGTCACCCTTTATGTTGTAAATCACAGTGATTGGAGAGGAGTCTGGATCCTCTTGGCATGCCCAGACTAGATTTTATCAGGAAATGTTTCATCACATTCTTTTCCTGTCATTAGAGTCAATTATCATGTATATTTATGCATTCCTTTGTTTGAAAGTGCAGTTTGGGTCTGAAAAGAGCCTGTACAAAAGGGCATTTTTAATTTGACAGTCTATGTGTCTCCAGACTCATGAATGGCTAAATAAAATTATATATACCTATACCGGACAAGCTCACAAAATCGAGTTTCTACTGCAGAGCAGTGCTGAGCTAATAGAGCTGGTGAGAGTCAGCTGCATTCCATTCAGCCTCACACCTCACCAGCTAAATACCCAGCTGAGCTCAGATCCCAAAGGTTATTATTGGTAATGATGGTTAAAGCAAAAATTCTTTGGGCATTGCACGCCGAGCTTCTAATTTGACAGTTTGAGCAATCTTGTTGTGACTGGTAAACCTTGCACTTGATATGCTAGGTGGTTAATACATAAATTATGTGTAGGGTTGAATGCCATGTTGCCCATGTAATGCCTTGAATTGTGTCCTGTCTACGATCGGAAGTAAGCATTCCTAAATTTCTAGTCAAAAGAAAAAGAAAATTTGCTCTCCCCTGGAATCCAGGTGAAGAAATCTTTGGATTTCATCACCCCTATGGGTTTTATGGAAGGTTGTTTTATTCTTCTAGATGGAAGGAAGAAAATAAAAGACACAACTCTCTTCCTTTAAGAAGTATCCAGAACCTTAGGGGAAAAAGCCCAACTACTACTGATGAAACTGAAAACGCCTGCCCAACTCTTGCACTGGCATCTATGTGGAGACAGACCTGTTCCCTTTGAACCAGTAGTTGACATAAAGGAGCAGGAGCCATGTAGAAGTGGGGGAGGTGGGAAAGGGCAAGCGGGTGTTGCAGCTACGTCTGGTTTCAAGGCAGTGGTTTTCTGCAGTGTCCTATGGTAGATACTAGCAAAGCAAGGCTTGGCATCTGTGCCCGGCAGTGGCAGTTGGGAGGTTTTCACTTGTGGATGGGAAAGGGGCTACATATTAAACCTGACAAGCTCAGGAGACTGCAAATAACCACACAGATGACATGAGCATAAAAACATTCATAACTAAGTGAGCCATGGCGGGAAGTCACATCGTTAGCTTCCTTCATAAAGTTAATCTGTGCCTTTCAGTGGGCCTGTCTGTGGTCTTTTTTGCACCTAAAATGACATCCTTGGAATGTCAATAATCCCTTTTTCTGGACCAGAGCAGGAAAGTACAGAATCCCTCAGTATTATTCTTGTCCCTTGATTAACATCTCTATGAGAACTATTAACTATCCTGTACGTACCACCTATGTGAAAAAAGTACCTGACTCTCCAATTTACTTTTATCCAATCCCAGAGATTTCCCTGCTTTGCTTTCTCCCACTCCTTTAATCTATCACTAATAGATTTCATATAACTTTCCTCCTTTGATTTTATGTATAAAATAAGCTGCAAACTGCCATTTTGTGGAGCATTTTCTCAGTCTGTTGAGATTTTGCTTCCCAGCCATTGTCATCAGTTTGGCTCAAATAAACTCATAAGCTTTCTCTTTGGCTGGATGTTTTTCTTCCACACACTGATGGAAGAAAATCTTCTCTACCATCGTAGGTCTTATTGATAGTAGTGGTATGGGAGTGGGGTGGAGGGTGACCTGTGAATTAACTGACAATAGACAGATGAACATGAGAAAATTTTATTATGCATGAATGCCGGAGTATCCTACAGAGAGAGTAGCTAGGAGCAAAAGTGAATATACAGGCTTATTAAAGGGGGAGGGGGCCTTAAGGTCTCAATTATAAATTTTACAGATATATTGGACTATCTAGAATAATAAGTACTAATTATATCAATAATAATAATTGCTATTATTTTATAATTATTTTTATATTATAATGCTTAATTGCTAATAAGAAGGATACTTTAGAGTAGTCTCTACCGATTCACACAAAGACCACATTTTACGTGGTTTTATAAGTAAAAACAGCCTGTTACTTAGTTTTCTCTCTCCTGGATTACTTGACAATTCTTTCTCCAAATTTCTTATTATCATGCAGCCTGTTGGTTCATCTGCTACTATTTCTTTACATATCGCAAATTATACTCACCGATAGTGCATGGGAATATATTTAATTTCCTGCATGAATGTCAGCCCACCACTCTAGAGCTGCTTAGAAAAATATTCTTTCATCTGTCTTCCCACCTTCCAGAACCAAAAGACTTGAACCACAGGGATCCAATTTCAATACTGATGACTCACCCCAATCTAGGATCTCATTATTGGTTAGCTTGTCTTTCTATTTTATATTGAGAATAGCCTGTTGTTTGTATTGACAAAATGGTTTTGAATTTTGGGATCCTCGTTTGTAATGGGTTTGAGTTCTTATTGTCAATTTTAGGTAATTTTAAATTGTTTTGTAGCCTTAGTTGCAAGTTGACTGTGTTGCTATTCAGTGTCTGAGATAATCTTGATAGTTGTGCTGGGTTATTATTAAAATTATTACTGTAATTATTTTAGTGGACTGAGTTTCTTAGGTAGCGGAATTGAGACAGGTGTATTAGCAACAAAAAATCTTAAATGTGGTTCTTGTATTGTGATATTCATGTCTGAGTACTGCGTTGACCTTGCAGAATGGCACGATTTCTCTCTCATAGTTTTCTGAATGTGTTTCCATAGTGTCTAATTATGGTCCATACTGCCAAACGATTGACTATGTTGAGACTGTCTGAGAATGATGTTTTGTACGAGGAGAGCTTCTTGCAGGAGTAGTGGAAGTAGGCGCAGTCTGAAATCAGCTATGAGGTGTCTATAAGGTTGGTACAAAAGTAATTGCGGTTTAAAAGGTTAAAAAAAAAAAAATTGCAAAAACCGCAATTACTTTTGCACCAACCTAGTAATTCCATAATGTAGGCTGAATAGACTGCAAAGGTTTTGACATGTTTCTTAAATATCTAAAGCATCCCTAAAGTTCAGACCGATGGAATTTGTGCTCAGTCTTGCAACCATTCACTTTTTGCTATGTGTAGTTTTGAAATGTGTCCAAGACCCTCCCTCAGGCCTCGGAGTAGTCTACCTTCCTGTGTACGTAGGGATCATGGAAATCAGTCTGAGTGCATCGGATCTGTCATCCATCAGCTTGTTGACCCAATCAGCAAACTGCTTAGATTTCCAGCAGAAAATGGAAATGTGCATTTAACATTAGCTTGAGCAAAGAAACTTCTTGGTAAAATGCCTGGAACTGTTGGTACCATATTTGCCTTATTTTGTTGAAAGCGGATGTTCACCACAGCACCCTTCACAGTGAACTGCCAAGCCAGCTTGCGTGACACTGTTTTATAGCATAATCTTTGTGAGTTCACACTCTTGGCATATTTGTCCTGATTCTATAACCAACCACTTTCCCCATCTACTCATTATTATTCCTTTGTCACTTCCTGGGAAATGCATGTATCTTCTCTTTTTTTTTTTTTCCAAGTAGGATGTAGTCTTTCTGCACCTGCCTTTTCTCAGTCACATAAGCAATGTAATTGATTGTGATAATTATTGTGAGCCTAATTTATACTCCTAAAGCCATTTATATTTTCCTGGCCCTTCTACCATAATTTTAAAGAGTTACTTCCCACATAAAAATGTAAGATTTTTCAATGTTTACTTTGATTAATAGCTGAATATATCATACTCATTAATATCAAAAACTGCTTAACGTTATACTTAAGAAATCACAACAGCTAGTTTCTAAGCAAACTAGTTTGAGCAACTCTAGGTTTATGTCAACTCTATACAAGTACCTGAGCGCCTTCTTTAACTAACCAAGAACTCATAAAATAATAGACACTTAGAGCTGGTTTTTAGAAATTCTCAAAATAATGATTTTCAAATTAAAGCGCTAAAAGTACAAGGAATTCTGCAGAGATTTCGCAGAGGAAAAGGAATTATAAGACCAGGGCCCAGATTCTCTACCACTCTCCAGCGCGCATACACACACTCACATACACACACACACACACACACACACACACACACACACACTCTCACACACTCCCACTGCAAACCTAGTAGATCTGTGGTTGTTGGGCTTCAGCCTATAATATCTATATATAATAAATGGTTCATCTGCTATAAACATCAACATATCAACATAAAAGTTCAGAGTATTGGCGTACAATTTCATCATTGTTTTGAAAAGATTAAAAAAAAAGCCCAAATGGCTTATATGGTTTAACCAAGGCATTGATTTCCTGGTCAAGTAACTTCTCCCATCACCTTACTTTCATGTTTTATTATTCTTATTATTTAGTAAAATATGATATGATCGTTAAGGTTTTTAAAATGTATAATTATTTTATTTTTTAGATTTAAATTTTATATTTAAGTAATATATTTAAGTATTTAACTTACAATTATGACAATACATGAAAGGAGTTTTAGTTTTATGATATAACCAGAAAGCTCTTTGTCACTTCCCTTGAGAAAGTAAAACCATCAACATGAAGTATACTAAAAAGGCATATTTATGTATCCTAGGGTTGTCCCCATCAAAATTACAATGCATTTCTCTCATTTTATATACAGATCAGAGAACTATAAAATACAAGACAAAGAAAAATTATATGCAAAAATAGCAGGGTTTTATTCTACTTTTCAAAACAATTTATTATGCCTCTTTGGCCATTTTGCAGAGTTTATCCATATGCTATGCTCCTCAAGTCAGTTAATAAAATATATTTGACAGACCTAAAAAAGGTTAAGTATTCTAGAAGTATTTGTGGTATGCACTTAAGAAGTTTTTTTTGGCGCTGTTAAGAATAGCACCAAAAAAGGATTAGAAATCCCACTATTCTATCTAAAAGAATAGGTTTACCTTGCAGTAATAATTTCAAAACTGGCTTTTCCTTGACAATTTAGTATAAAATACTTGCAGTAAGAAGTAAAGATGGCTCAAGGATGTGATGTGATTAAGATCTTGGGACTCTCATTTAGCCAGGTCTCTATTGTGACTTCAGATAGACTATTCTGCTCTGCTTTCTTCATTTAGAGAGCAATATTGACTAATTCCAAACGATTTCTATGAACAAAAAAGATTATAAATAGTGGTAGAAACCTTTATAAAATAAGATGCAAAGGAGTCCTATTTTACTATGAAATTTGAATCATAATCACTATAATGACAACTATATTGATGGGTGGTTATGACCAACTAAAGAAAAATATGGTGTTTAATTAAGAAAAACTGAGAAAGAAACACATCCTCTGCATTTTGAGAATGGATTTTCTAAAATAAGCAATATATATTACATACACTCACACACATATGTGTGCATACATAGTTATACATACATATATACATATACAAAACTTCATAGCCAGACACATGAGTTTCAAACTTAGTTCTATCACTTACAAGCTACAAGAACTTAATCAAGTTACTGAACTTCTCTGAGTCTCATTTTTTTAAAAAGAAGAATATAAAAATCACTCAATTGATGTAAGGGTTAAATAAAACTGGATGAGAAACTTTATATATATTTATCCATCTGGCAAGTAGTAAAAACACCGCTTTTTTAAACCCACCAAAAGCTGTAACGTTATATGTGAGTAAGTTTTCAGATCTTGCAGAAAAGCTTGTTCTATAATTGCAACAAGCCCCACAGGTCTTACCAAGCTTAGCTCTTAGAGACAGATATTTTGATACAAATCTTAACTTTAGTATACTTGTTTTTCCGGTATGTGTTTTGGCTTAGTACAGACTCATAAAAATGGACTGAATAAAAATGACACATAACAATTTACCTGTAGGCAGATCTACTCCAATAAGACAATATTTGAACACTGCAATTCTTAATACATATGTGTTAGATCATGAATAAATGAATCTCATGGCATGAATAATTTCCTATGAACCAAAGTTAAAATGAGAAAAATTACAGTTTATGACACACTAAATATTATTTTTACTCTTGTCTCTTAAAACAGTATAGTCCTTTATCTACAAAATCTCTACCCCCTTCTATTTTTAAGATTTTTATTAAAATATAGCTAACGTACAATATTGTATTAGTTTCAGGTGTACAATATAGTAATTCAACATTTATATACCTAAAGAAGTGATCGCCATGATAAGTCCAGCAATTATCTGACACTCTACCATGCTATCACAATATTATTGACTATATTCCCTATATTGTACATTACATCCCCATGACTTATTTGTTTTATACCTGGAAATTTGGACCTCTTATTCCAAATTTCCCCCTTTACATTCCCCCCTTTTTAAATTTTTCAGTGACAGTTGACATTCAATATTATTTTATATTAATTTCAGGTATACAGCATAGTGATTAGACATCTATATAATTTAAGAAGTGATCCCCCTGACTAGTCTAGTACCCACCTGGCACTATACATAGTCATTACCACATTATTGACTATATTCCCTATGTTTTACTTTACATCCCCATAACTATTTTGTAAGTACTACTGTGTTTCCCCCAAAATAAGACCTAACCAGAAAATAAACCTAGCATGATTTTTCAGGATGACATCCCCTTAACATAAGCCCTAATGCATCTTTTGGAGCAAAACTTGATATAAGACCCAGTCTTATTTTCAGGGAAACATGGTAATTTGAATTTCTTAATCCCTTCACCTTTTTCTCCTGGCCCTCTAACCGCTCTCCCATCTTTCACCCCAATATATCTAGTACCCAGCTGACCCCGTATATAGTTATCACAATATTATTGACTATTCCTTATGCTCTACCCTACATCCCCATAACTACATTGTAACAACCAATTTGTACTTCTTAATCGCTTCCCCTTTTTCCCCTATCTCCCAACACCCATCCCGTCTGGGAACTATTAATATGTTCTCTGTATCTATGAGTTTGTCTCTGCTTTGTTTGTTTGATTATTTTGTTCTTTAGATCCCACATGTAAGCAAAATCACATTGCATCTGTCTTTCTCTGTCTGACATACTTTGCTCAGCACATCCTCTTGGTCCATCCAGGCCACTGCAGATGGCAAGAAGCTATTCCCTTCCCTGGCCAAGCAATATTCCATTGTACATATGTACCATCTCCTGTTTATCCATTCTTCCATCTACCGACACCCAGGCTGCCTCCATATCTTGTCCATTATAAACAATGTTGCAATGAAAATGTGGATGCACATATCACCTGGAAGTGTAAATATAATATAAAGAAAACACTATTGAATATAATATAAAGAAAACACTATTGCTGGAGTTATGTCCTGGCTTTTACCTCCTAAACGCTAGTAGCAACAGCTACTGTGACAACTGAAATGTCTCGATACATTTTAAGTATTCTCAGGAGTTGGTCTGTACCTCCTTTGGTAGAATCAATTTGATTCTACCTAAAAAATACAATAAAAAAAAAACTAAATAAGAATTACTTAGCCATAAATAAAAAAGAATGAAATCTTGTCATTTGTCATAACATGAATGGCCCTTGAGGGCTAAGTGAAATAAGTCAGGCAGAAGAAGACAGATACCATATGATCTCACTTACATGTGGAATCTAAAAACAAACAAACAACAACAACAACAGCAAAAGAACTCATGGATATAAAGAACGGATTGGTGGTTGCCTGAGGCAGAGGGGGTGAGGGTGGGTGATATGAGTGAACAAAATCAAAAGGTACAAATTTCCAGTTATGAAATGAAGATGTCATGGGGGTAAAATGTATAGTATGGTAACTATAGTTAATAATACTGTATCACATATTTCAAAGTACCTTGGAAGTTCTCATCACAAGAAAACAATGATACCTATGTGTGGTGGTGGATGCTAACTGGACAGTGGTGATCATTTTGCAGTATATACAAATATTGAATCATTATGTTGCACACCTAAAAACTAATATAATGTTATATCAATTACACCTCAATAAAAATTTTTAAAAAGTTTAAAACAGAATAAAAGAGAGAACTCAATCATATTTGAGTCAGAGAGATGTGCTTTAAGAGTGAAGGAGGTGACTTCCACAGCTTGTGGGCCTGTCTAAAGCCTTGGGAAGAAATTTAGGGGAAGCCCAATAGGAAGTTTTATTTTCACTCCTGGGCCTCAGTGGGCAACATGGAGATCCCTACTCAGAGAAAAGGATGAGACGCAGATTTTGAGGGCACTGAACCTCCTATTGAATGATTTCCCAAACAAAATTCAAGAAAACTCTTTCAAAACCACCTAAGAAAGACCATAAAGTTTTAAAAGAGCTAGGTTTCTTGACTTACTTATTGGGCCATTAAGAAAGGGGTTATTGAGAGGGAAAAAAAAAGTTTTATTTCATGGCCAATCATGGCAGAAAGAAATCCAGGAGTAAATGATACAGTGTCAACCTCCAAAGATGAAATCATGCTGAATCCCTGGGACTTGAGATAAACGAAAGGGCGTATAAAAATGTAGGGCAGCCAAACGTCTGCCCCAAACAATGGACACAGGGATATCCCTTAACGCGCCCCACCTCATCGTATTTCTCTAAGAGTTATAAGTTAATTTGTGTACAAATAAGTGCGTACAATGAAATTATTTGTTGCACAATGATCTTTGGCTCATATAAACCCTTGTAGGATGATTATAATTCATTTACTATTAAAGGAAACATGGCTAAAAACTGAAAAGTATCAAGATTAAATTTACAGGAACATGGGAGAGGGTTTTTGCTTAAAAAAGAAAGGCCTATATAGTAAACCTAAAATAAATAAAATAATATATCTTTATTATATGTAGTATACAATATATATAAAATAATATACAGTATATATAGTAGACATGAATCAGATGAAAAAGATTTCTTAGAAACTAACAGCATCCAAATTCACCTGTACTGCTTTTTTTTGAGATACTGCCAATTACCTATGGTTATGAAGAATAAAGGCCTTCGTCAGTCTTCTATGTTACATAATTTGATTTTCTAGAGATGATCCATTCACCTGCATTAAGACACATTCATTCACTCATGCATTCATTCATTCATTCAATAAACATTGACTCCGTGCCTACCATTTGCCAGGTACTGAAACACTAATTAGGAATCTCTGCCCTCAAGGAGATAATAGTTCATTCGGGAATAGTAGAGAAACAAAACAAACATTATAGTTTAAAAGATTAAAAGATCCATTTTTTTTTTTCCACAGGGAACACTGAGCAGCTAAATAATGTGTATTATGGGGACTGAGGAGACAGGTGTGGAGCAGTGGGCAGTTTAAAAGATGTTCCTAAGGTAATACTGATTTGAATTTTGAAAGATATATGGTGGTTAGCTGGAGATATGTTAAGGAATCCATAAGATATCCAAGTAGAAGAAACATTTCATAGGCAATTAAATATATGTATCTACATTCAAAAACAAGGTTCAAATTTAAGATTTAGATGTATTTGCCCTACGAGTATCAGCTGATGTGATAAGTTGGAGAATATAGAAAATATAGAGCAAGAGGAACCGAGAGCCAAGCACGGCACCATGAAGATAAACAACGTTTCAAAAACCAAGACAGAAAGAGGGGCTGTAAGAGACTAAAAGGAGCATCTGGAGAGGAAGAACAAAAGCAACAAAGAGCCATGTCACAGAGCCCAAGGACAAAAGAAAATGGCCATAGCAGGAGGATAAAAAACATTAAAAATTGTTCGTCAGTTATTCATTGGGCTTATGAATCAGTAGGACATTGTCAGTGGAGTGATGGAACAGATATCAGGTTGTAATGTTGTGAAGTGAAGAAGAAGAAGTGAGGTGAGGAAATGGAGATTTTGACTGAATACTAACTTTTTCTAGAAGCTTGCCTACGGTATCAAGAAGAAACAGTGGCTAGAGGGCCTCAGTGGATTCAGGGAGGTTGCTTGGCCCTATGTTTCTGAACAGAGATCACAAATTCACAAGTACTCCCCTCAGGTACACACAGAAAATGTGACTTCTTTATTTATTTTTTTTATAACTAATTTAATCTTTTATTGGGCAGTGTGGAATAAACTTAATTATTGTAGATGTTCTCATTCCCTTACAGCTAGAATGGTCTCTTTTGATGAATCAGTCTCTTTCAAGTAAATGCTGTGCTCCTCCTCAATAACAACTAATATTAATGAGACTATTGCGGTGTTAATATGTGTGAGGCAAATTTTCAAACATTTCATTAAAATTACTTTATTTAAACACTATCTTTACTTAAGAACCCTATCTTTACTTCAGAAATGAGGAAAATGAATAACTTGACCAAAGTCAGGCAGCTAGTGAGTGTTGGAACCAGGATTCAAGCTTGGGCGGCCTGACCTCAGAGCCTATGCTCTTAGCCACAACATTTGCTAACACCAAGATGTCATCTGGGTGTGCAGAGAACTGAGAGAAATGAGTCTCTCAGAACCTCACAGTCTCTGATCACCTGACGGTTCCATCTGCACTCTAGATTGTTGAATGCAGTGCAATGTGTCCTCCCTCTCTAGTTATAAAGCTGGCCAGCACTACTAGGTTCCATGGTCGTACACAGGGCATTTGGACACTAAAATCCCTACACACTTTGGGCTTTTCATCCTCTGCTTAGTTTCTCTCAGCATCTCTTTGTCTCTCTCCAAAGTATCAAAACATCTGGAAGTCCCGCATGTCCGCTACAGGCGTGGAAACAAAAACCTCTGCCTTAGCCACCTCCTCCTTCAATCAGTAAGCACTATTTTCCCTACACTATGCTGAATGTGGCCTTGGGCAGGCCAACTGCAACCCCCACCCCAATGCCTATGGTCATTGTCCTGTGTCTTCCTCTCATTTTGCTGCTGCATCCCCCAGGTCAAAAGGGAAATATTTCTCATTATTCTCTGTCTCCAATTTGGGGGTCCAATTACACTTTGCATATAATAATCAACCAAATTTGTATGTTAATGGGAGCTAAAGAAATTTAGAAAAGGTGTTTCCTTCTCACCAAAGTCAAGCTTTCAAAATTACTGTCTCACTGCACACTCAAGAACTTCAGCTTTGTGGCTAAAGTTGAGCAGTGTTGTCTCCTCCAGGAAGGGTCATTCTGCATTCTATGGGGCAATGCATCTCGTGGCCCAGGCGTACAGGTGGGATGCTAGAAAGGAACATGATATTAAAGAGGAAATTCAGTGCATTGGTTTTTAATATCTTCAAGATACTACCACCAGATATGTTCCTAAAAACCTTCCTTAGGGTTATAAATAAGTATAAGTAAACTCTCTTTACTCCCCTCTGCCTGAGGCTGTTCTTCCTTTTAGTCTGAAAATTGAGTCCTGTATTTGGTCACAAATTTGCCATCTATAATTTTATTATATCCCTTTTAAAGTTTTGCAGCTAGAGTAGGAGAGACTCAAGCTTGTCAACATTTTACATCTTGAGAGAAAAGATTATTGTAACAGGTTTTTTTATTTAGGACCAGAGCTGAGCTAGATGACTACTTTAATGAGTCATACACAAATAAGAAATTTAATACTACATAAGCAAATATTTTCATTACATAAAGAAGACAGATTTCCCTTACAGGAGTTCAGCATACAGATTTAGAGAGTAATAAAAGAACTACTGATATTATTTACATCAGTAACATAGATATTCTAGCTTTAAAAGGTGGCATTCATAATTATTATCAATCTGACTTCTCTATCTGCTTGCATGAGTTATATGTATCCGTGTGCTGTAAGCCATCAACCAACATGCCTTATTGCTGGTTCTTTTAATGTAAGTCAGAAAATCATCCACGAGCGCATACAAATTAACAAGTGAAGCAATAAAACTCTAATAGATTAGCATATAAGAAACATGATCAGACATTTCATACAAAAGAAAAAACAACTAATAAATATACAGGGAAATAGCATTTTCATACTGAAGAAGAACAGCCAAAAGGACCCATGATGAATTGATCATTAAATTAAGAAAAAATAATAAAACCCAATTATTATAAAGCTGAAAGTGAAACATGTATATATTGTTGGTAGCATTATAAATCAATATAACAGCTTTAGAAAACAATTTGGGAATTCTCCTTGAAACAATATTATATTCATACACTTGGACCACATAACTCCAAACCTGGGACTTTATCTTAATGAAATTATCCAAAATAAGAAAATAATATAGCAACTACAATAATAATTAGGAGTTGGCCCTTCTGTAAAGGGCCGAATAGCAAATATTTTAGGGTTTGTGGGTCATATAGTTTCTATTCAACTCTAACATGATAATGTGAAAGCAACAATAAGTGATACGTAAATGTGTATGTGTGGCTGTGTTCTAAAGAAACTTTATTTACAAAAGTAAGTAGTGGACATTAAATTTCCAAAGGAGATCCAAGATAGCAGAGCAGGTAAACATTGTGGCTGCTTCCTTCCATGAATATTAAAATTACAACTAAATTATAGAAAAATCAACCTGGAGAATCAAGCTGAACAGAAGTTTTATAGCAAAGGATATAAAGAAGAAGCCACGTCAAGATTAGCCAGAGGGGTGGAAACATGAAATAGGCTAGCCCCAAACTTCCATGTGGCAGTGGACAACCGGGAGGGATATCTTGGCCACAAAGGTTCCCCCAGAGGAGTGAGGGACCTCAGCTGCAAACCAGTCTGGAGTACTGGTGCCAGGAAGAGGAGCCCCCACAACATCTGGCTTTGAAAAACAGTGGAGATTCTGACCATCGGGGTGGGGCAGAAACTGTGGAAAACATAGACATCCTCTTATATGGTCCGAGCACAGACTCTCTCACTTGCAGTCACTCTCTGTGGGCTCTGATAGAGGGAAAGAACTTGGGAGTATCAGAGATATACTGAGGGGTGCATCCTGAAATGTGTGGCCTTGGAGAGATGGCTGGAGGACAGTCTGCATTTCCCCATGCAGCTAGCAGGCAAGCACCATCTTTCCTTTGTTAAGCCCATCCCCACAGGCCAAATCTGAATCTGATTGGCCTGCTGAGCACCACTTCCTCCACCCTGCTAATTCACTGGGATCCCAACCAACACCAGATGCACTTGCTCCATGAGCAGCCGGCAGACCCCTACCCCACCCCCGAATTGTACTCTTTGTTGGAAAACTATCAGAGTCCATGGGCCCCAGATGGGCAGTGACTGGCCTGGTGCTTTCTAAGACTCTTGCTGAGTAGTTCCAGACTCAGTACTGGCACCAAACCAGAATCTACATTAACCTGGTAACCACAACTCTTCCCACACTAGTGACTCCCTGAGACATTGCCTTACCCAATTTGTGTACTGCATGAGGCTTTATCAGTGACTGAACCTTAAGTAAGCTGGCAGATGGCAGCAGGCCTCAGGGTGTTGTGGTATTTTGCATAGCTACTTCAGGCCCAGTACTGGTGTCAGACATCCTTGGTTCACAGTGTGCCCCCTCCTATATGCCTCTAGGGCTAGCACAGGCAGCAAACAACAAAGTAACTCTTTGTAGCTCTTACCAGGTAGTTCCCAGCCAGTCAAAGCCATTGAGTGACCTGGGCCTGCACCGAAGTCTCTCCCAATAAGCCCCAGAACCAACATACTTGGAGGTTGACTCAGACCTCAGAAGAACGCTGCCCAATTAGCCCCACAAGCTGCACATACAAAGGGAAGTCTCAACAGGCACCAGAGCTCACTGGGACGAATTCCACTCGGTGGGGAAAGCTCCCCATACAGCAGCCTGTAAGCTGTGGACATGGCCACATCCCAGAGCCAATCAGCCTGAGGGCCAATCCCACTTAATAGCAATCAAGGCTCAACTATAACAGGAGGGCACATACAACCCACACAAAGGACACTCCTGAAGCACCCAAAGCACATGACCAGAGAGACTGCCAAGGCTCCACAGGGCACCTGCTACATAAAACTGCTACATAAAAATAGCAGATCTACCTAATACATAGAACAAAACAAGAGAGGAAGCCAAAAATGAGGAAACAAAGAAATATATCCCAAGTGAAAAACAGGAGAAAACTCCAACAAAAGAATTAAATGAAATGGAAGCAAACAACCTACCAGAGACAGAGTTCAAAACAATGGTTATAAACATGCTCAAGGAACTTAGTGAAAACTTCAACAGAAAGATGGCAAGTGTAAATAAAAGGATATAAAAACCATAAAAAAGAACCAGTCAGAAGTGAAGCATACAATAACTGAAACGAAAATTTCACTAGGAGGAATCACCAGCAGAGTAAATGAAGCAGAGGACTGAATCAGCAATTTGGAAGACTAGGTAGCAGAAAACACCCAATCAGAATAGCAAAAAGAATCCAAAAAATGAGGATAGTTTAAGAGACCTCTTGGACAACACCAAGAGTAACATTCGCATCATAGGGGTACCAGAAAAAGAAGAGAGAAAGCAAGGGATTGAGAAGCTATTTGAAGAAATAATGATGGAAAACTTTCCTAACCTGGTAAAGGAAATAGACACAGAAGTCCAGAGAAGTGCAGAGAGTCCCAAACAAGATGAACCCAAACAGGCCCACACCAAGATACATTATAATTAGAATGGCAAAGGTAAAAGACAAACAGAGAATCCTAAAAGCAGCAAGAAAAAGGTGACTAAGAACTTATTAGGGAGCTGTCATAAAATTGTCAGCTGATTTCTCAACAGAAACTTCGTAGGCCAGAAGGCACTGGCACAAAATATTTAATGTGATGAAAAACAAGGACCTACAACCAAGATTACTCTACCCAACAAGGCTATCATTTAAAAGCGAAGGGCAGACAAAAAGCTTCCCAGACAAGAAAAAGCTAAAGGAGTTCATCACCACCAACCAGTATTACAATGAATTTTAGAAGGACCACTTCTAAAGATGGAAAATAAGATCAAAATTATGAATAATAAAATGGCAATAACTACATATCTATCAACAATTACTTTCAATGTAAATGGATTAAATACTCCACTCAAAAAACAGAGAAGAGCTGAATGGATAAGAAAACAATACCCTTATCTGTGCTGCCTACAAGAGACTCACTTCAGATTGAAAGACACACACAGATGAAAAGTAAATGGATGGAAAAAGATATTTCATGAAAATGAAAACAAAAAAAGATTGGAGAGTAATTCTTATACCAGACAAAATAGACTTCAAAACAAAGGGTGTACCAAGAGACAAAGAATGACCCAGTAATCCCACATCAGGGTATTTATCTGCAGAAATGCCAAACGCTACTTTGAGAAGACATGTGCATCCATATGTTCATTGCAGCATTGTTTACAATGCCCAAGATGTGGAGGCAGCCTCTTTGTCAATGGAAAAATAGATAAAGGGTAGGTGGTACATATATACAATGGAATATTGCTTGGCCATTGAAAAGAATGGGTTCTTGCCATCTACAGTGACATGGATGGACCTGGAGGGTATTGTGCTGGGTGAAGTATGTCAGACAGAGAAAGACAGATGGAATATGATTTCACTTATATGTGGAATCTAAAGAACAAAATAAACAAACAAAACAGAAGCAAACTCATAGATACAGAGAATATATTGATAGTTACCAGATGGGAGGAGGGTTGGGAGTGAGTGAAAAAGGGAAAGAGATTAAAAAGTACAAACTGGTTGTTACACTGTAGTTAACGGGATGTAGAGTATAGCATAAGCAATATAGTCAATAATATTGTAATAGTTATGTATGTGTCATATTGTTACTAGATTTTTGTGGTGATAGATGGGAGGGGGTTGGTGGACAGAGTGAAAAAGGTGAAGAGATTAAGAAGTACAAACTGGTAGTTACAAAATAGTCATGAGGATGTGAAGTAAAGCACAGAAGCACAGAGGATATAATATAGTCAATTATATGGCAATAACTATATATAGTGCCAGGTGAGTACTAGACCAGTCAGGGAGATCACTTCTTAAATTATACAAATGTCTAACCACTATGCTATACACCTGAAATTAATATAAAATAATATTGAAAGTCAATTGTAGTTGAAAAATTTTTTTAAATGGGGAGAAAAGTGAAGGGGGATGAGGTCCAAATTCGTGGGTATAAAACAATTAAGTCATGGGGATGTAATGAACATCACAGGGAATATAGTCAATAATATTGTGACAGCATAATATAGTGTCAGATTTGCTAGACTTATCAGGTTGCTAGACTTATCACGGTGATCACTTTTTTAGGTATATAAATGTTGAATAACTATAATGTACACTTAAAACTAATATAATATTGTATGTTAACTATATTTTAATTAAAATCTTTTAAAAATGTAAATATAACATAAAGAAGAAACTATTGATAAAGTAGCAAGGGAATTTGTATCATAAACCTTCCAACTGTACATTAAAACGTTAATATAAAAATTTTAACAAAATATTAAATTTCAAAACAAAAATAGTAAGAAGTAGTGTACAGGATTTGGCCCACGGATGAAACCCAGATTCAGAGTGTTATTTATTAATGACAAATCAATGGGAAAAGCTAAACAATAATCTCAACAATTGGAAGAGTTCATAAAATATAATAATCAACTCAGTGGCTTATTGTGTAGCCATTAAGATAAAAATAATTGTAAAAAATGTAGCAGCATGGGCAATATCAAGTAAAAAAAGAATTATATATACAATTATAAACATAAAATTATCTCTGTAGAAGGACAAAGGCTGAAAGGGAATACATTAAAAATGTAAATAATTGTTTGTTGTCATGGATGAGACTTCAAGCTTATTATTTCCACCATTGGTATTAAAATTTTATTTGAGAAATAATACAAACTTTAAATACTCTGTTTCATTGCATTGCTGTCATCACACAGCATCTGCCTTTGGGTTAGAAAAAGTTCTAGGAATACACAGCAGAGACTTTAGGAAGTTTGGTAGATCTACAATGATCATATGTAGTTTCATATGATGCAATTTCATAGATGAATTCCTAACCCTGGTCCGTCATGTCACAAAGCAAATTGGCTCCATTGGCCACAGATATCGGATGAAAAATTTGCATGATTTAAACATAACCATATGCGGATTTGTGAAACCAACTCAAAGCGCCTATAAGACAAATGGTAGCTTCATAACATTGTCATCAGAAAGGATGGTGTCCCAAATATTTTAGATACAGTCCTTGTTGCAGCATGCCAGAGACCTTTCTTAAACCAAATCCTACATTTATCAATAACTGAGCATGGCTTAAAAACATAGTCATAAAATCTTTATACTGCTGTATTCTACGTTATGCTACTTACTTTGTTTATGCTATTTACAGAATTCACTGTGAAAGGATATTAGGAAATGTTAATATAATTCTTAATTTATTATGACACATTAAAATCATACATACCGTTCTCTAATCTGATGTTTAAGGGCATAGATCTAGAAACAGACTGCCTAGAGTCAAATTCCAACTCCTTGACTTACTGGATGTATAAAGTTAGGCAAACTTACTAACTTCCCTATGCCTCAGTTTCCTCATTTATAAATGGGTATAATAACAAATTCTAGCTCCTAGGGTTGTTCTAAAAATTAAATAAATTACTGTATGTATATTGCTTAGAATATAGTTTAGTATACTTGGTAATACTAAGCATGCAGTATTGTGAATAGTCAGTATCTATTATTGCCTTGAGAGACAATATTCTAAGGATATTTTATTTCAAATCACTGTTGTTTATAAAATTTCATTTCACCACTCTGTTTACATTATTTTCTCCTCAGGCAGCATATAAAAAATTAATTCAACTTCCTAAGCAGACAATGGTTCAGTACTACAGCTCACAAATCTATAGCATTGTAAAAAGTAGAATGAAAAATCAGATTTACTCTGATAATTACCTTAATTTCACTGTTTTGCCACAAACACTGCTTACTATCTAAAAGTAATATTGATAATCGCCCCCAATCAATTTCCAAGAAATGCTGTTAATAAGGTAAAAAAGTCATGTTAGATTTTCTTAGATAGCTACATGAAATACAGGAGGTGATTTCTAGATTGTTTCTAGGAAGCAGGTGGAAAATTTGTGTTGGGATTTGTGCTGTCAGACAAAAACAAGGATCCCACAAAGCAACACAATGAATACTGAATTTTTATTATGTCACCATTATCATTCATATGATTTTCAGTAGTTGCTGTCGACACCCTACTTTTCCTATCCAAGTGTTACAGATTGAGCAAGTTCTTAAGGTATCAATAACACTCTGAAGAAAATTTGGAAGAGTTCTGAAAAGTAAACAATATATGTAAGTGGGTAATCACAATCTTTATTTTGAGGCCATTTGTCTTTGTAAATATATTTATATTTCTCCTACTTGTGCTAGCTAGTTCTTTGGCAAATATTCTGGGAATAGTTCTGAATTGGCCCAAGAACCAAAACGATGTGGAATGGGGTGTGATTTACTATCCTGTCATAAAGCACTAAGGACAGCCCAATTATTGAATTAGTATATCAATCTTAACCAAAGGGAGCATTTGATCTAAGAGAAGGGTCATATCATGATTTGATATTTGGGTAAGATGAGAAAAGAAGGAACTTTAGCAGAAATTAATCCACTGAACTGGGTGTGACAATAACTATTAAGGCATTAAAGATGGTCATTTTACTGGAAGGAAATAAGTTATTGGACAATATATCAAAGAGTTCTTTCTGTAAATGTAAAATAATTTTTTCCAATTCCAAAATATATTTGTCATTTCAGTTCATTCCAACCAAATTGATCATTACCTAAGATATGTAACATTTAGAACTCATTTTACTATATTCAAAGTCAGATTATGTTCCACATATTATAGGTTTAATGTAATATATTGAGAAATAATTAAATACATTAAAAATAATATCAGTGTTAGCATATTGCTTTTCAAATTAATGTTATTACATAATATATGATATATTATGAGCATCTCTTTTGAATTAATTGGGATTACCAGGACTCAGCTTTAGAATCATCTCTACAAAAGAATCAGTCAAATATAATGAAGAGATAGATCTAAACATGCAGCTAGATCTTATAAAACTTACATTTTTCACCTCTGTAAATCATAATTTCAGTGTTTGCAACATTTTGAGTGCAGACACCACAGGCAGTAATAACTGGCTTAAATGCCTTCACGGTACAGCTGTTTGCAACAAAACCTTCATTCATAACTCTCAAAAAATAAAACGACAGCTACAAGTGCTTTGAAAGAATATATGCTCCTCTTTACATTGTCCCACAGGTTAATGCCCAGGGTGCTCTGAGCTCCATATAACAGTAACTGTAATTGAAAGCATTACACCCAAAGTTATTACACAGGGCCACGGGCAACTACAAACATCTTTGTGTTTTGTCAGTGGGGAATCTATATTTGAAATGCACTGTGAAATCATTGTTTGAGATATGATGAATTTGTTCATCTTAGCATAAATACCTCAAACCATCTTATTTGGTTGTTGGTCAGACTATAGGGGAAAAAAAGAGAGTGTGTGTATATCTCCTCCACTTTTCAGCTATGCTGATCTCCAACTTGTTATATCATAGAGAGGCTTATTCTGTGTGCCTGTCAGTCAAGATGATGTCCATCAGCCCCAGATGTACGTATGCCCTGCTTAGCCATCACCATGGAATTAGATGTCCCCCACCAGGCAAAGCCCTCTTTCAATCTCAGAAAAGACACTAATTTATCTTTCTAGAGCCACATGCACATTCCTGAATCAATCCTTGGCACTGTAATAGCAAGGCTTGGTCACATGCTCACTCATGAAGTGGGACAGGCCATTCTGATTGACACCACCATCTGGACCACTAAGAGTGGGGAGAAGCAGAGTAGGATGGGTAATGATGCTGAGTAGACAAAAACCACAGCTTCCACCAAACCCTGCAGACCATCCAACCTCCTGATGAAACAACAGGCCCTGAGAAAAAGATGTCCATGCTGTAGGAAAGGTCATCCCAATTAATGGGACGGATGCTACAGTTCTTTGTAAGTTTTCATTTGTGAAAACTTTTAAACCAATGTCAACACTGAAAAATCATTTACACCTGAACTAATGCATGAGTGGCCATCTGTATATCCTACTTCCTACGTGGATGAGCAACATTTGACATTTTGTGAAAATCCTTAAAACATGTGACTAATAGAAAGTCATGAATTTGGAGAATGCTTAAAGAGAAAATAAATCAGGTGAATCTTGATGGTTTACACCCAAAGCTTGGGGGTGGGGGGACGTCTCTTAAATTAGATTTTATAATATGGGAAATAAACTACCACCCAATGAAATTTTATCACTTGGATGAATAAATGAGTGAGGAATCTCACATTATTTTACATCATCAATTTAAAATAATTTTTCCATTTAATTATGAAACTTATAGAACATGGCTTCTCAGTATCAGTAGTCACCCCTGCTTCCCCTCTTAAAAATAGCATAAATTTTTAGGTTCAAAACTAAAAGCCATTTCTACCCTTAAAGAGGGTGATTATTTTATCATAGTTTAAAGCTTCTTTGGATAAACAATTATTTATTTATGTGCTTTCCAAATTCATGTAAAAATGGTCAGTGGCAAACCAGTGTGATATTATTGGGACTAATTCAGTTCCAACTAACTGAGTGGAAATGAGAAAAGAAATGGTTATTCTTTTATCTCTTTCTCTAAAGTTTGACAAAATTGTATAATCAGAATTGACTCACAGGTTTGAACATTTACACTGAACTCTGGTACTCAGGAAAATAGCTCTTCAAGCTGGCAAAACAGGATTTCTTATTTTTGAGGGAAAAGAGAGATTTCTGAACCATTGGAATCTAAATATTCTGCTTACTGTCTAGCTTTTAAGTCATTGTGGAGAAGTTGTCAAGGAGGGTAAAAACCAGAAAAATAACTATAGAATCTGTGAAAAACAAAGTACTTAACTATAAATTTAAAGTTGCTATTATTATACATGCTTTATCGGGGAGAAAACAATAGCTGGATTAAAAATTAAGAGAAAGAGTATAATTTAGTAAATTTACTGAACCCAACAATGTCAGATATAGGTAAGAGCTTTTGCTAAACTAATGGTGTGGCCAGAATCACCAACATGTTCTGAAAGGCATTTCTTCAGCAGGGGTCCCAACCAGTAAGGTATGATATATTTCATAGTCATTCAAATTCACTTCATGAAATCATTACAGTATTTTTTATCATTTCTGAGATATGACAGAAAACTTTCTAAGAAAAAGTTCTTTTTTCACTACACAATTGTTTTCAACCCTTTGTTTCTTTACTAAAATTCAGCTGAAATTGTAAGGCAGTTATTCATTTTTTGACTGAAGTTCATTCAGTGTGCTTAGTTCATGTGCTAAGTGCATGTGCTTAGTGCTGTTATCAGAAGAAGATTCATCTAGCATAGCCTTGCAAATAGATTTTTTTATTGATATTTCCATATACTTTCATTTAAATTGAAACAGAAATCTGGGATTCCACTTGCCATATAATCTCTTCACTGTTTTAGAAAATAAGTCTCCTAGCCAAGTATCATTCAAAACTCTCAAAATTTTTATGTAATTAATAATTAACTTCTTTAATCTTAGTAGTCCATCTAACCAAGTAAGTGTTCTTTCACTTTCATATGCTTTATTTACCAGAAAACTAAATTAAAACATAACTAGAACAGCATATAAAATTTATAATGGTTAACAATTACAGAACGTGTTCTTCAATTATAAAACATTTTGATCTTTGATTTCAGCTTATCAACATATGTGTTTTCAGAGTAGTTGGATCGTGCCATAAAGAGAGTGCACAAAATGCTATGAC
Organism: Rhinolophus ferrumequinum; assembly: GCF_004115265.2. NCBI lineage: Eukaryota > Metazoa > Chordata > Mammalia > Chiroptera > Rhinolophidae > Rhinolophus > Rhinolophus ferrumequinum. The sequence continues at coordinate 75,537,423 of NC_046287.1, forward strand.
TCAACTTTATTACGTGATAGTAGACCTACTCCACCTGTGTAATTTAGAGGTCAACTGACTAAGTAAAAAATTATCTTCCGTGCCTGAGCTATAAAAGATTCCAACCTGTCTGAGCATGTCTAAGAAACTGAAAGTACAGATATGATGATTCAGAAGCCTCTTGCTAAAGCTACATCAGTTTGAGACCCATCTGATTGAGTATAACACAAAATAGAAAGAGTAGTCTGTCTTTCTGGATCGTCTTCACTACCAAACACCACCCAGCTTTGGCACTCTAAAAGACATCAGTCCTGAAGCCTGGTGGAGCAGCTGCCTGGGCATACCATACCGTGCAATCCAAGCAACAGGAAAGACTATGGTGCTTGCTGGAATGGCTACTGAGAAAAAATCCCAGTCTGGCCTTAGTGCCAAAAATTGTTGTATCTCTCCAAAGCAAATGAGAATTGTTTTTCTCTTGGCCCCTGAGACCACATAATTGATTAGATTTCCCTCTTCTAATTGGCTGCTAGAGCCAACTTGTTGCACTATAATAGACCAGATATCCTGAAAGATCCTGCCAATAAAAATAACTAAAATGTTGAAAGAAGAAGAAAATAGATCTTTAATTGCATTGTTGAGGTGGCACAAAAGAAAAGAATCCACAGGGGACGAAATTAAAGTGAAAGCAGAAACCCAAAAGTCAAGCAACTGCCAATGACAGCTTTCCCTCTGAGGACTTATACTAAGCCCTGAAGACCTTGAGTTTCCACCATAACAGCTGTATGGGGTGTGAAGGACTGGAGTTAAAAACATATCCAAGGTTGGAAAGAGCTACACACCCTCAGCCTTAGGACAAATGAAATATAAACGCACCTCACAGAAATGGACAGTACAGAAACTTGCCTGTCTCAACCTTAGAGCAAAGTAGGGGGAAAAAAGAGAATATCTTGAGAATTTATACCACTGAAGTTCAAATTCGCCTTCCTGTGTGATTCAGAACACTTGACAGAGAATTTTATTTAGAGTGGCCCAGTTGAAGAGTATACTCATATGTGCCTAAAATGTCTGCAAAAAACAAATGCAAACTCTCTTTGGATGAGCATTACTTCAATCTGCATTAGTGAATTTCCATAGTTAAAAAGAATGTGAGCTCCCAGTTAAGATAGTCACAAAACACCCACAGAAACAATAATCAACAAAAACAACATACAGCAGAAAATGACCACAAAGACTTTAGATACTGGAATTTTTAGATCCAGAATATAACATAATTATGTTTGTAATCTCAAATAAATAAGAGAGGAATGTGAAAATAGGAGTCAGGAACACGAGACTATAAAAAACACAAAGTATATTTTTAAAAGAATTAAATAGAACTTCTAGAAATTAAAAACTCAATGAACAGAGTAAATAGAATAGATACAGCTGAGGAGAGAATTGGTAAACTGGAAGATAGATCCAAAGAAACTGTCTTGCATTCAGCTAATGGAGTTAAAAAAGAAAAATATCAATGAGCCTAAAAGACATGCAGAATAAAGAAAGAATGTATACCATATTTTCAACCAGAGTTCCAAAAAGCAGAAACTAGTTGAAGAGGCAGTATTAAAAAGATAATGACAGAGAACCTTCTAAATGGTAAGCCCCATTGGCAGAGTGCACTGTGACATTTTAGCCCTTGGGTCCTTTGGATAGCACGAGGATGACAAAAGCCAGCCCATGAAAAGTTACCTGTAATAAAGAAGGGGTGGATACTTAATCACTGGCTAGACTGGCCTCAAAGGACCTTCCAAAAATTCCAGCATGGCAACAGGTATAAATGCCATAAGGCAGAAAAGATGAAGTCTAGTTGCTTCAGAGGTCACACCTATGCCATATAACAGACACAGAAAAACACTGGGGTAAGACTGCCAAGACCTCAGAAAGGACACGATGAGACTGAATGTCTGCAATTTTACTGCTAAGGGTTTAGAAGTCAAATTACATACATAGCCATCCAAAATCTCTTGATTATACCTCCCAAGGGGTCAGAAGAATAGAAAGTAGAGAAATGCTTAACATCTTCTCTCTCATTTTTGTTGTTGTTTGTTTTCTCTTTACTATTCCCTAGGCCTAAAACTCTCCTTTTTTCCTGAATAACCTAGTTTTCCCTAATACGAACTCTTTTCCAAATGCCCGTTCTACTTGTTTTTCCCCAGAGCATTACATAGTTATCACAACATCTACTCTACTATACAGAATTTTTATCTTCTATAATCTGTTTTACTATCTGTCCCCTTTACTCCTAACTTCAAGCCCTACAAATACAGACCTTATATGATTAGTCTTTGTGTCTTTAGAATCTGTTAGGATCTAGTTCAATGCTTTGAATGTAGTTCAGTATGTTGAGCAAATCTTTTTATATTATATATTACAGGCTATTGTGTCAAAAAGGCTGAACTTTGCTATTTGGATTATAAGGAAAATTACATTTAATTGAAAGTAAAAGACAGAAAGGGCATAAAAGACTGAAGCTAAGAGTATTAAATAAATTTTAATATTTCTTACACTTCTCTTTCTATTCTTTCTTTTTCTTTAACTTTAAGTTTATCGGGGCAACAATTGTTAGTAAAGTTCCATAGATTTCAGGTGTACAATTCTGTAATACATTATCTATATCTCACATTGTATGTTCACCACCCAGAGTCAGTCCTCTTTCCATCACCATATATTAATCTTTCTATTCTTATTTCAATGATTTTGCTAATAATTAATTTTGTTTCTAAAATTGTTGAAAAATGATTAGCATTCCTTATTTTCTCGACTGCATGAGTTTTATAAAACTTCTTTCCTACTTTTCTCCCCCTGAGCTTCCCAGGCCTCCACAGCTGGACGTGTTTTGCCTGCATGAAATCAAACAGTATCAATGTCTCCCCATCAGCTGAAGTTACCATTCAACCCACATTTTTTTTTTTTTAATTAACACCACACAAGATTCCTCATTAATGATAGCAGAAGATTTTAGAAAAGCTGGTGCTCTTCTGGTATGTGATGTGAATCCCCAAAACAGAATTAGAAAACAAAATATAAACATAAAAATTATTATTCCCCACAACAGTAAGCCCTAAGTTATGTCCCAAGAAAGGTGAATAACATAACAAAATAAGGGATATATTTATTTTAGTAATCTTTCATTTTGATATAATTTCAAACGTGCAAACGTTGCAAAAATATCATGAACTTCACAGGCTTATTATTTGTTAATAATGGCCCCGTTTGCTGAATCTCTTCATCTCTCTTTCTGTCATTATAATACAAACATACACACACACACACAAACACAGACACACACACTGGGGGTGCCAAAACAATGTATACAAGTGGACACTTTGGTCAATGTTGCTCAAGCAGTAGTTTGCCATAATCAGAAGTGTCTGGACGCTGATGGTACCACTTTGATCACCTCTCGTAATTGCAGAAGTCAAACGTGACTTGTATTCATCTTTTGCTATTGGTATATATTGAGTATTACAATTTTAATACAGCTTTTCTTTCTTAAAATGTGTATACATTTTTTGGGCACCACATATATCAATCATGTGAAAGTAAGTAATATCACACTACTTTACCCTTAAATACTTCAGTATGTATTTCTAAAAACAAAGACATTCTCCTATATAACCACATTATAATTATTAAAATCGGGGCATTTAACATTGACACTATAACCCTTGGCCTATATTCAAATTTTGACAACTATCCCAATAATACCCTTCACAACATTTGTTTTCTTCTCAGACTCAGGATCACATATGGCATGTGATTGATGGTCATGTTTCTTTAATCTGAAATAGTTAGCTGGCGTTTCTTTGTGTTTAGGATACGCCTGAAATTGGGTTTGTCTGCCATTTCTTCATGATTAGATTCAGGATATGCACTTTTGGCAGAAATGCCACAAAAGGGATATACATCATATCAGAAGGGACATGATAGTTTGGCCCATTATTGCCCCATTGATGACATAAAAAGAGTGTACTTAATCACATCAGTAAACCAAGAAGTAATACAAATATAGATTTTTATGAAAGCTTACCAACAAATGAACCAAATATAGCAAATGCTTGACATTCACAGAGATAGCATATACCCAGCAGGAAAATAAATAGGCATTAGAAACAGAACAAAAGAGACATTGTTGTGGGGAAATCTGGGAGACAGCGACATTTGCATATTAAGGAAAAGCAAGTCCAAGTCACTAATAGTTTCAGAGAATATATAAGAAACTGGGGTCATTTTTTAAAAATAATTTGAATTCCCCTAGATTCCCTTTCTAGGACATCACTGGTAATTATGTTTATAAATCAAAACTGCTTCATGACAATGGAAAATTTGGTCTTTCTCTGGCAAAAAAAAAAAAAGATTTTTTTTTTAAGTTCCCTTTAATTCAAAGGCTTTCATTTTGTTTATTTTTAAAAGATTTTTATTAAAAAATTAGCTAACATACATTATATCAGTTTCAGATGTACACCATAGTTCTTCATATACCTAAAGAAGTGGTCACCATAAGTCCAACAACCATCTGACACTGTACCATGCTATCACAGTCTTACTGACTATATTCCCCAGGCTGTATGTTACATCTCCATGACTTATTTATTTATACCTGGAAATTTTAACCTCTTATTCCCTTCCTCCTTCACCTTCCCCCCCTTTTTTAAATTTTCAATTACAATTGACATTCAATATTATTTTATATTAATTTCAAGTGTATATCATAGTGGTTAGACATTTGTATAATTTAAGAAGTGCAAAAGCTTTTCATTTGAAAAGAGTTATAGGAATATGTCCAATGACACAGATTTTAGTAGCAAAATTATAATATACGTGAGTAAACTTATAAAAATACAATATATGGATTAATATGTATGTATGTTTGTAATAGTATAAATACACACATATTTTAATGTTTACCAAAAAATGGAAAATTTGTTCATTTCTGTTTATAAAAGTCATAATCCACAAAGCATTAACTCAGCCAATGTCACGTTGGTTGGCTACCTTTTCCCATTCATGAAGCCTCCATGTGTAACAGGCAGCATTTTGGTATACAAATGATACTTAGAAATCTACTGTGGTAATTTTATTCCATCCCCGCAATTGGATATAGTACAAGGCTATTTAAAGTAGAAGGGAATTTCAATGCATTATAATGTACAAACTGTAATTTCAGTCCCAATTTTCAGAAATTGTTCTGTTAGAAAAAATAACTTCACTGGAAGGTTCAGCCCACACTATTTTTATGCAACCCTGTAGGCATGTAAACTTAAAGACCTGGCTTGCCCAAAGAAGTTATTTTCTATTTTGTTTTGTTAAGAACTCAGTTCACTGAGCACGCAGTGGAGGATAAAGAGATCCTTTTTAGTTTTGAAGATGATGCTGTGATAACAAGAAGCAGGACAAGGACTTACACTTTTTGTTCTTCATCCTTATCATCCTCCAAAACTTAAAGACATTAATTTTAATGAGGCTAACTCATGTGCAAATATGAAAATACGGTATAGAATTTTAAGAAGAGGGTATTCCATCACTTAGGCTATTTAATATCACCCAAGGATTGTGAAACACAACAAATACAAATAATGTTTGGATGATGGTGCCATACAAGATTACAATAATTAACCAACAACTCTGTGAGAGAAGTCATCTAAAAAGGATTTGTAATATCAGCATTGTGGAATAGCTATAGTGGGGTATGGTTAACTGAACTTTGTACTTGTCTGGAGTTGAGAATCTTCCCAGATTTCTAATCCCCAGGGAAAGGGACTTAGACATTATTGGACAATCTTCTACCCCTTTAGACTTCTGCTATAAGGTCTAAAACATAAATTTGTTCAAAGGTAAAGAAAGTTCATGGCCAAATGAAGAAAACTTCTAACACATTTCTGTTCTCTTCCAACTGGTTTTCTTGTGTTAATTTCCTTTTGCCCCATTCACTCTTCTGCCTACACAATTATGCACTTTCTCTTTGGGTCATCTTTCAACAGTTGAGCCCTCATAAGTGCTCCCTCACAAAGGATTTATGAAGAGAAACAGTTAAAGGTAGACTAGGCCATAGCCCTGTCTTTATAGATGATAAGAAAAAATTGCCACTTCTTCTTCATGTCAAATCACTTTATCAAATGGAAGAAATGAGTTAATTATTCAGTCACTTAGTGATTCATTGGCAGAGGAAGCAATAACTGACTCTTGGACCCTGCTTACCCTTCCTGCATGGCCTTTCATGTCACATCCACGAGAGAACCTATATGAAATGCATAGCAAAATCATTAACCAGGAAGCCAATGATTCCAGCACCAGCTCCTAACAACCTACAGCTACTTACAGAAGGTTCTACGGGAGCCCTTAAAAACAACTCTGTTTACATTTGAGACCTTACACAAGAGCTGGTCATTTTTACTCTTTTATTTTTTTATTTCTATGGAAAAAACAGGAAGCTGTTTACATGAGGATTGTTACTTGTTGCCATGGGTGAAATGCAGCAAGAAAGGATATAATAGGCATAACAACAGACACAAATATATGTAATAGAAAGGTTGCAACACAACAGACACAAATATATGTAAAAGAAAGGTTGCAACCCCTATGCATGGGAAGCAAGGGTTTTTTAAAGCAGTTATTTCTTCTTTTAGAGTAGTTCCTCCAATTATGAACTTTGACCCATTTTCACAGGTAAACAGAGACTAATTTGAAAGAAAACTACATTCCATGCTGCTTGAAGTGAGATGAAATAGATAAATCCACAGAGCTTAAGAAGTGAAATGTACCAGACTTAGGGTTATGTTCTGGCAAAGTGGAAGTCATTACACAGTGTTTTCCTTGGGATAGCCTCCTGTTTGAGATCAGGAAAATAGCAATGACCTTAAATGATTAGTGTGAGCATCCCTACACCACAATAGAAACACTGTGTGGTTGTGAATTAGATGTTCTCTTTATAACTGATGCATAATATGTGCAACCTCACTTTTCTAATCCAAACATTAAGCGGCCATAGTAAGCAGCAAATGATATCAGCTGACTGAACTCCTGGACTGAACTCACACAGCAAAGAAAAAAAAAAAAAAAAAAAAAAAAAACCCCAAAACGTAGAGAATGAGGGGTTGGCTTTGAAGTGGTTGTTTCTTTATTAACCTAAGGGACACCTGAATCTCTAGCATATTTTAACTAATCCAGGTTCTTACAAAGGTTTTGGAAGTGATTCAGATACGGCAGGCCCGCTAAGCCTAACATTTCCACAGCTGACGTGATTTGCTGGCTTGTGAGCTAGACAGTAAAAACATCTACTGCATAAAGTCCACAGTGGCGGGGTGCACAAAACATTCGCTCTTCGCTCCTGAGTGCTACTGTGGAGAAAGAAGTGGGATCTGTGAGAAAGAAATTGATTCAAATCCCCCCTGTGAATTTAACTTCTCAGTCAGATTTTGAGCAAAATAATGTAAGTAAAATCAAAAGTGCTGTAGCAGAGTCCAGCCCTTTATGGTGTTTCAGTAACCCTTTCCTCGTAGGTTTCTTTATAATGAAGAAAAAATTTAAAACAATAGAATTATCCACCTTTAAGAGCTCGTCAACCAGTCTAATAAGGCAGTTGAAGACTATTCAGAATTTAAAGCAATGAGATAGATTGTATGTGTCCATATGGAAAAATAACCAAGACACTGTTAAGTGAAAAAGAGCAAGTTGCAGGTTAGCAGAAATAGAGAGTTCATTTGTGTAAACAAAACATAAAAGTGAAAAAAAATACATATATATTTTAAACTTTCTGGAAGAACATGCGTAACATAGCTAGTAGTTGTCCAGGTCAGGGTTCTTCAATACAGGCACAAATGACACTTTGGACTAGGTAATTCCTTCTGATGGAGGCTATCCTGTGCATTACAGAATATTTTACAGAAACTCTGGACCCTTCTGCTAAATGCCGGCAGTAAAACCATCTTCCCCCCAGTTGTGACAACCAAAATGTCTCCAGACATTGCTAGTGTTGCCTGCGAGTCAATATTGTCCCCCATTGAGGACCACTGCTCTGAACAGTGAGGCTGGAGGGGGCATTTTAATTTTCATCTCTCCTCTTCTGAACCATTTGATTTATTTTTGTTTCTTCATTTGATTTTACCATGAACATGCACTACTTGTATTTAAAAAAAAAAAAGTTATTATTTAAAAAAAAAAAAAAAGGTAAGTAAGTTTCCAGATTTTCCTCGGAACTCATATATAACCTGGGGAGAAAAAGCACTACATAACTAATAAATACTCCATACAGCTGTGTTGCCATTTTGATTGATTTAGTAGCTTCATGTAGTACATCTACTCCAAAGAGCTTAAGGCTTTTTTTAAAAAAAAAACACTTCAGAAAATACATTCTGAAATTTTTATAGCCAAAAAATGACAGCAGCAAAAACAGTGGAGAAAATGGCAGCCAAAATCAAGCTACTTAATGAATGCAATTGGCATTGGCATCCAGGGTTAAGAATTTATTTCTGCTCAGTAAAGCCAACCCTTAGCAAAACTTCGAGGAATGTGAAATGTATCTTCAATATCCTTCCATCTTGTCATTCCACTGGCCTCCACTATCTTCATTTATTTGCTCAAATATGCAGAAGGACTATATTAGACACTAAATTATCTGGGATTTGAGAAGCATCAACAATTTTGGTATAAATTAATCGATAGTTTTATCCTTACCAGTGACCTATGCACTTTAACAAACTACTCAGAGACAGGAAAGTTCTCATGGGGCAACTTCAGAGACCAATGTCTCCTGGCAGGAGCTACAAGGGGAACAGGGCTGCCTGCCAAATTATACCACAAAGGCAGCTGGCTGACAAGGTCAGGGGCAAGGAAGGCCAGGCTGCTCCTGAGGAAGGAGTGAGTGAAATCCATGAGAGGAGAGGACGGCCATGTTGTTTCACTTAGTAAAGGAAAATTCCAAAGAAGGATGTGGAACCTAAAAAGTCAAAGTGTTTGGCCAAACTGAAGGGAAAGCAGGCTAACACACTGAATAAGAGAAGTGTGGATCAGGGAAAGAGGGAACGGGGCAGGGAAATGAGAACAGTGCTGAGGAGAGCAGTATGAAGAGGAAGAGTCTCAGGAAAATGAGGAGTGAAAGAAAAGTGCCTGTCTGGTAGTGGAGCAGCGGGTAGAAAGTTTGGAAAGTAGATTTGGATCTAGGACACAGCTCAGAGGCCAAGGGTGTTTTCTTAAAGCGCAGAACCAGTGGTGAGTTACAAGGATAGAGTTGATGAAGTACCATTCCTGAAAGTCAGAGACATGAATAAGTAGGTTCTACTTAAAAAAAAAAAAAAGAAAAGAAAAGAAATCGTATTAGTCTTTTTCAAGTCACCATATTTTAACTTCATCGTGTTTATCCATTATTCAGCTTTTACTTTTGTCAGTCTCTAGCCAAGACTTGAACTGCCATTTCCTGGTTTTGTGGGTGGTTAGGATAATGAGGGGTATTCTATGGCTTTGCTTCATTTCTGGCCCCCTCCTTTTCTGAGGGTGTGTGCTCCCTTAGCTCTGCTCCATAAAAGATACTGTCATATATGAACACTGTGTGTGGCCCTGGAGCCCCTCCAACCTGCGCCTTAATAATAACAGCAGCAGCCAGAAAAGGCAGAAAATGGATTATAAATTTCAATGTTAATGTTAGGACGAGCAGGGGCCATGTGCTGCTCTTTTTTTCTGAAACAGAAACGGAAAGAATGAATGTCCTAGGCTGTCCATGAAATGAGTTGTCTTTACAAAACTTTTTCTTGGTTGTACCTCAAGGCAGTTGTGATGTGGACTTTTGAAAACATCAGTGCTCTTAATATTTAGAAAATCATAAAATCAAGAATTCGCCATTAAAATATAAACAAGACTTGTTTTTCCTTCTTTATAATCTTATTTATACACTGTTTAAATGGTTTACCTAAAATTGAAGTGTTAAGAATTATGAAATAGCAAACTGGAAACTCCCTTTACATAAACTGCTTATAGCAGTGGTTCTTAATCTGAAAAAAATAGAGTTCCTTAAGCCATTTTCAATATTTCTAAGAGTTAAACAGAAATTGCAAGTTCACTTTCAATAAAGTTGGAAGGCTAATTGAAATGTCAAGCACCTTTGATTCTGCTTGGAATTATATTAATGTAAAGTGGCAACTCTGGTTATGTCTTGCAGATCAGGATTTTTGTTACAGAGAAAAGAAAGGGAAGCTAGACAGAAAGAGAAAGGGAGGAAGGGAGAGAGGGAGGGAGGTAGGGCGGAGGGAAAGAGACAAGAGGAAAGGAACAGGATTTAGCTCTAGACCTGAATTAGTCTTTGTTAAATTGGATGATTTTTTTTATCTCAACAGGCCTTAGTTACCTCATCTGTAAACTGGGCATAATGCTATATCATGCTACAATGAGCATTGGGAATTATCTGCGTAAACACTCAAGTTACATAGCATGGAATCACCAACATTTCTTGAGTGCTTGCTATGTCCTAGACAATGTTCTAGGTGCTTTTCATGGATTTATCCAAAACAACATTATGAAGTTGATGAAATTATTATCTCCCTTTTTAAGATGAGGAAATTGAGACACAGAATAATTTTCAAACACTTTTCTAAGGCCACGCAGCTAATCAACTGGGGTCTTAACTGAGGCTATCTAGTTAAGAGTCCATGGTTCTTCATTACAAACCCGTGTTCCTAATCACTCTATTACCTTAATATGTAATAAGAATTTAACGTGTGATCATTTCTGTTAATACTATTATTTTATGTCTTTATTATTAAAAATGAGAAAAAGGAATCACTTACCAAATAAATTGATCATATTTAATAGACAAAATTCTTTAAACCTCAAGATCCATAATGGTAAAATGATTGGTAATCATTGCTCTATAATGGGGAATTTGACATTTTATGTTCAATCATTAATTTAGCCACAAGGATGACTCTGACATAAAGTGAAATTCCCATCATTCACTTTTTTTTTCTAATCATTCATTCGTTCACTAACTGCACACCAGGCATTATTTTAACAGATTCAAATATAGTGTTATTTTGAAATCAAACTATATTTATAATACATATTTTAGATTCATTAAGTACAAAATATGTTTTTAGATTCCTAAGTATATGCTCTGAAGTCACAAATCCTATGCTTGATTCACTTCCCACTTTGTTCTGTGTTTCTGATTTGTAATTTGTTTACATATAGCTGCACACAAAAATGCATTTTCTGAAATATATAAAACATTTCATACTTTTTCTGAGAAGATTTAATCCAAATTGAATAAGCAAAAAACAAATAAAGAGGAGGAAAAATAACCCCCAAATAATCATTATATACTATGGATTTTAGTATAAAAATTATATAAGGTACATAATAATTCTTCTCCATATCCTGACGTACAATTCTTACAAATCCAATTTGAAAAAGTTTCAAAACAAAAAACTTCTAAGTGCAACCAATTAGAATGTAATTAGCTTCAGTGGATAGTCCATTCCCAAGTGTCCAACAGCCGGTTATTCAGTTTATGGATTATCCATACTCCATGTTCTACTATTTTCTCATTTTATGCTTCTCTGCTTCTCTTCCTGTAGCCTTGTACCTGTTTATTAACATGTGAAGATAAAAAGCTCAAACAATAGAGTTTTGAGGTAGAACTCATTGAGGTACTTTGACTCTTCAATAGAGGTTGTCATGGGCTTTTATCAGAGAAATAAAGCAGTACAATTAGTTCCATTAAGTTTCAGATGTCAAAGCGAAATATCCTCCTTTCAATATTTAGTTTGACTGTATGACATCTTTACAGCTGGAAATATTCTCAGAGATCATGAATTCCTACCTCCAAACTTTGCAGGAAATAAAACCAGAGATCAGACAAGGTAGGTGACCTGCCCCAGGTCATCCAGGCAGATAACATCACAGACGGGATGAGAAACTAGGCTTTGCTAATGTCTCAATCAGTTCTTTTCAATCATCCATTCTAATTTTTATCCAGACTCATGTTTTCCCAGTACAGTTTATTTCTACAGTATTTCATAGTAGTGAGGAATTGAGCAATTCAAATAAAACAATTGTATTAATTACAATAAAAATTAGTTTATTTGAATAAGTTTTGAATCTTTCTTTCCCATTGGTGGGATATGTATGCATTTAAAATATACATATATAGTTTTTAACTTTCTGGGTTTGTTTTTGTTTTTGTTTCCCCACCCCTGTACTAATACTAGGTATCTCCCATTATTGTCATCTTTATCAATGATCAAAATCTTCACTTCTCTCTCTCTCTCAACCACCATTTTCTTTTGCATTTGTCTATGCTAATTTTTAATCACTTATTGTAAGTTAGGTGAAATAGTTAATTCTCTATCAAATCTTTTAACATTAGATTACCAAACTGTTCTTCACTAAAATAAAGAATTAGAAGTCAGAGGTATAAGTGGGAGGAGAGGAAAGCCACACATTATCATAGGAACACAGACTACAGAACATCTACTTGATATATAAAGACAAACAAGGGACTTCTAGGCCAATGCCTACCATAGATTTCTTACTTTTTTATTACTGTAGCAGTATTCTCAACCTGCAGTAAAATTTTCTGCACACAAACACATTGTAAAAGAAGTTTTTGGTGTAAAAATTTTTTTAAATGCTGAGCTAACTGTTTGGGTCAATAGGAACCCTAAGGCCATGGGGCACAATGGTGGAATGATCCTGAGTGAAGTCATTCAGTGGAGATAAGAGTCAGAGAGGAATATGAGAATGTAAGTTAAAGAATGTGTAAGAAATCTTAGATATAGCTTAGCCTTTTCTATTTTCTCTAAAAAAAAAAAAAAAGTTTTAAATAAATGTTATCTAGATTTAAAGAGCAAGATGTCCCCAGAGCTCTTTGGGGTTACCATTTCTTTCAAGAATAATTCATTCCAAAACAAATTAGTTACTGAGTCTCCAGAAAAAGGCAAAATTAAACACTAAGAGGTTTTTGTTTTGAGAAGCAAATATTGTCAAACAATAACAAAAAGGCAAAAGGAGTTGTTCTAAATATATAAGCTTTCTGTCAAACAAATTTAACCCTAATAAGACAAACAAAATAATTACTAAGGGCATTATAGCTTTAGAAAACCATTTGAGGTTCTTTGTTCCTGCTAATATCTTAGAGTTGTCAAAAACCAAAAGCTGTTTTGGCAAACTTTTTTTTTTGTTTAATATATTTGAAAGTAAAGATTGTCCAATGACCTGGTTTATCACCCTAAATTTTTCATGTAGATCAGGAAATTTCATGCTTAATGATGAATATTCATCTCTTCACTCTACTTCCCCAGCCATTTGCTGCTCATATTCCTCACACACACACAATTAATTTTTCATCAGAAGCTACTCCAGGACCCTGAGTATAGCTGAGACAAGGAGTTATCAGTCTCTTTACAAAAGCTGGATGCTGCAGAAATGACTGGAGTAAAACGTCATCCAAAGGAATGTGAGGTGGGGCACAAGAAGAGTCAAATACAACTCACCCCATGTATCATTGAGATCTACTCAGGCTTTCCATTAAAACTAGTCTGTCACGGAATCTTTATAGTCTGAGATGACCACACTCTCTCCCACAGACCTAATGTAGGAAGAATACTAGAGGGATAGTGGAACAATCTTCACTGGCCACCACTTCAACTGATGCCTCCTTCAGCACTCACTGTAAATTTTCATCACTTTTGGCTATCACATCAGCAGGTCGTGATTGCTTGCCTGGTGGAGTGACCCAGATCTTCATCCTTACAGGAGCTGAATACTTAGTTGCTTTATGCTTGTTGGACATTTATAGTTATTACTGGGCATGGAAACATCAAGACATCCGATTGCATTTCCTCTGTTCCGCACATACTTCCTTCTACTTCTGTTATGTAGCAGCAACCCTAACTCCTCGTGGTAACAGATACATAACTCCTTTCTGTGCCTAATGATTCACTACCATGAAATATCCAAAGGGACCAGGCAGAGGTCATTGTGTCTACTTCTGTGGTATCCCTGTTCTTTAATAAGTCTAGTTCTGTGGTATCCCATCCGACATAAGTGCAATCCCAACCCTGCTCTTGGGAACCAGGACCTCTAATCCAATAGAGCAATAAATTAGCAAGGACAGGAAACACTAATTCGGGAAATGGGTCACTGGGAGTGATAGTGACAGAAATCAATCTTCCATCCCATTCCTGAAACTATATATTCCATTAGAGACAAAGTGCCACATAGTAATCATTGCTTCAAATCATATACCTTATCCCAGAGACAGCACCCTAATCTTATAGAGTATGTTCTCACACTGGTGCCTTAGATAATTCTTTAATAAGTCATTTCTCCCTCCAGGCCCAATGCTCCTGGATTATGTTTGCACATGATCCAGAGGATCCCAAGGTTATGTACATGTTGCTATATACATGTTGTTGTATTTCCTTGCCCCCAAAATGGGTCATTTGATTTGAGGCACTGTTGCAAAAAAACAATGCTGGTAAATCTGGAATTTGGAAAGCCCGCAGATTGTGGTTCTGGAAGAGGCATTTATGGCAAAGAAGGCAAACCCATATCTAGAGTTTACATCAATTCCGGTAAAGAACCATTTTCCCTGCCAAAGTAGAGGGTTCAATGCAATTGAACTGCAACCAGTGGCTGGCTGGACTCCTCACAGTAGTAGTGTCAGCATCAGCCTCTGCTGCCAACAGGTTGGGCATTGAGTGGTGGCAGTATCTAGGTCAGCCTGAGCCTATCTATGCATAGCCTCTATCCCAGTCTCTATTGACCTGTTATTTATAGGTCCATTGTATAAGAATTGGGTAGCCAAGGACAGAAGCGGGCTTACCTATACTGGATGAGTCATCATAATCAACTGGTTATTCAAGAGCTCTTTGTGTCGATACTATCTTGTGGGCATTACCTTAAGACATAAAGATCTGTACATTTTGTGCCTACTCCCATTTATCCATCAATATGCCTCTTCCCCAGATTTGCTTATCTCCAATTTTCCAGTGTGCTCCTTTCGGGTCCCTGACCAACTAGTTAATCACTACTACCCAAGCGTCTGTATGTATTTTATAACTCCATAAAATATTAACAATCCAGGGTACTGCTTGCAGTTCTGTCCACTGGGAGGATTTCCCTCCATCACTGTCCTTAAGTCCATCCCTAAGTTGTGCCGTTGTATAGCAGCAGTCCATTTATGACAAGTACCAAGATACTGAGCCAACCCATCTGGCAACCAAGCCTAAGTTTTTTCTTCTTCTGTCAGTTGGTCACAGGGAACCCTCATGAGACCATAGCTGTGAACTGAGGCACTACACAGAGGGAGATAACAATGGAATCTGAATCACATATTAAAAATACTTTACATGTGGCTCCTGGGTCTGCTTGGGACTCATTGCAAATGTATCATTTCCATCATAAGAGATATTACTGCTATACCCACTTGACCTGATAATATTCAACTCATAACGAACTTCGTTAGAGTCAGATGTCTCACCATCAAGTGCTTGGTCTCTACTAGGGCCCAGTAACACTGTAATAGCCATCTTTGCAACAGCTAGTGCTTCTATGCTGCAGAATACGTGATCTTGCTCCAGACGCCTAGAAGTCTGTATTGTGACATTATTCTACAGATTCATCACGGATTTCTCTAACACCATTAGATGTAAAAATCTCTGTAAACTCTGCCATGGAGACTTCTGACTTCCACAACATTCCCTAATTTGACAGTTGGCCAGCCTGACCCTGTGTCATGCAGGGTCTCTGATCCCACTCCCCACACAAGAACGCAGGATATAGTGAGGCCAAAAAGGAACCCAACGAAGCCATAGATAGGGGAGTCATACCACTATATTCTCAATGGCGGCTACTTGTGACACAAAAGCAAACATCCGTCAGTACCCCAACGAGGGGTCTTCCTGCACCCCAGTCTCGCTGGCAGCCGGGCAAGGCACAGGAAGTAGGATCCACATGATCCACAATCCGCCATCTATGCTTCTAACTCCATTTGCTACCTGCAATCCCCGACCGCTTCTCTGCCACCCACACGTGCTAGCTGCCGTTTGCTTCTCTGCCAACCTACCAACTCCCTAGAGTAGCCACAGCAGTTCTTTAGTGGCTAATGGCTAACCAGTTAACAGCTGATGGCCACCCAGCCACAGTGGATGACCATCTGATTACAGCTGGTGGCCATCTAATAACCAAGCCAGCACCTTTCCACGTGAGGCTGAGAGCCTGGAAACTGCTCTCTGGGACTCTGTCCCCACACCCTGTCATTTTATTTTTTCACAGCTTCTAAAGCAATGAACAAAAGCCAGCCAACTTCTCAAGCTTTACAGTTACTATTTGTGGGGACAGAGCCCCAAAAAGCAGTTTCCAGGCTCTCGGCGTCACATAAAAAGGTGCTGGCTCAGGTAGTAAATGGCCATCGACTGTGATCAAATGGCCATCAGCTGTGGCTAGTTAGTCGTCAGCTGTAACCAGTGAGCCATATAACTGCCGTGGCTAGGCTAGCAAAAATTGGGGGCTAGTGAGAAGATGGTGGTTGAGCCTGCAAGTGGAGCAGTGAGGGTTGAGAATTGTGTGGCTCCTGTTTCCTGTGTCTCCAACCCAGCCGCCAGCAAGAGTATAGTGGTATGACTCCCCTACCTATGACTCCCTGGGTGTTCCTTTTTGGCCTCACCATATCCTGCGTTCTTATGTGGGGAGCGGGAGCAGAGACCCCGCAGGCTGCCCTGCACGACACTATTGCTTCTCTCTCTATAAACTAACACAAACGTTAGTGTCCCTCCTTCAACCTGTATTTTACCTTAATCTACCATCATTGAGAGTAATTGTGCTGCTCCTATGTGCCAGGGGTTCACCCCACTTATTACCAACGGCAGTGCTCTTACTCCCACCTGACCTGTGAATGATCCAGTTCCTGATCTTCACCCTGAATTCTAAGGCCGCTTCTCATAGCAACCAAAAAGCTTATATGCAAGTGATTTATTTTGGGAATTGATATTAGGAAACAGGTGAGAAGGACTAGAGAAAGTAAAACAGAAAAAGGGGAAAGCTAATATAGAGTTGCACTCGCCAGCTGGTTACATCTGATGGCAATTGGGCCATGACAGCTGAGATTTTTGGAGAGGCCATGAGTCCCTTCACCTGTGGGACAGAAAGCAGGCCTTTAGCCACTATCCCATCTCCCACAGGTCCTAGGTTGCCCCATGGGGTGTTAACCATCTTCCAGTTCCTTATTGGGCATACATGAGTGCAAATAGCCCACACTCTGGTGGCAGAAGAGCACCGAAGAAGAAAGTGAGATACACACATTGTAATGAGGCCAAATATATGCAGAAAATTTGTGCAAAACTGGTTGCAGGAACAATAGTTAAAGTAAAAGATAGGTTAAAAGGATGGGAAGTCAAGAAGAAGAGGTTTCCTGTGCAGAAAATTTCAGGTTATTTTGTTCTCCATAAGGATTGAATTATAATTCACTGAGATGGAAAAGACTGTGTAAGCATTTTGATAGACAAGTCAGAGTAGAGGTCAATACTGGTGAATTAAATTTGGGAGCTGACCATATAGATGGTATTTAAAGACTAGATAAGTACATCAAAGGAGTGAGTACAGATAAAGAAGAGATCTAAGGACTAAGTTCTATGACAGTACAATGTTAAGAACCCCCCCCCCCAAAAAAAAAATGAAGCAAGACCAAATAAAGAAATTGAAAAAGGAAAAGTGGAGGGTTAAGAAGAAAATCAAATCATGGGTTTCTGGAAGATGAACGAGAAAGTGTTTCAAAGGAGAGGGAGGAATCAATTGTGTCAAATGTTGGATATAGGTCAAAGAAGATGAAAACTGAACATTGAACATTGGGATTTAGCAACGTGGAGGTCACTGGTGACTCTTCCAAGTAGATTTTATGTGTACCATTGGGGTGGGGGGAGTAAAATATCTGATTATAACGGGAAGACAAAAATGGAAAGAGGGAAAGTGAAGACACAAGTACTGACAAGTCTTTCAGAGTTTTAGCTCAAGGTGAGGTAGGGGATATAAATAGGGAAGAATAGGAGTATAGAGGAGTAAAGCAGAAATTGGCAGAGAACGAAGACTCAAAAGAGATTTGCTTATTTGTTTTAAGATGGAAGAAATAATGTCATTTCATGTGCTGATAAGAATGGAGAGGAAAAGCTGATAATGCTGAAGAGGGAGAGGAGACTTACTGGGATTTAATATCATTGAGAAAGTAAACTAAAATGGGATCTGTATTAGCTTTCTATCATAACTAATTACCAAAAGCTTGCAGCTTGAAACAACACAAATTATCTCCAGGTTTCAGTAGGTCAGAGTCTGTGGGGATTGAAAGAATTTGGCTGATTCGTATATGGAGACTGTGGGGGAGAATAAACTTCCAAGCTCATTCAGGCTGTTGGCAAAATTAAGTTTCTGTGGTTGTAGGACTGAGGTCACCATTTCATTGCTGGTTGACAGCCAGGAGACTTTCCGCTCCTGAATGTCACCGATATTCCTTGTCAGGTTGCTCCCTCCAGGTTAACCAGCAACAGCACATGAGGTCTTTCTCAAGTATCCAATCTCACTTGGCTTTTCTTTCTGCCATATCTCTCCTACTTTCTGGTGAAAAAAGTTCTCTGCTTTTAAGATCTCATGTGTTTAGATTGAGCCCACCTGGGTGGTCCAGGATAATCTTCCCATTTTAAGGTCTATAACTATAATTACATCTATAAAATCACTTTTTTTCCATATAACATAACATATTCACAAGTTCCAGGGATTAAGGAATAAATATCTTTGGGGTGGGAGCAACTACTCTACTTACCACAGGAACTACTCAATTGGTTTTAGATAGGATGCAGAGTAGAATATGCAGGTATACAAACAGATGGTAAATGGAGTGGCATAGGCTAGAAGCTAGTGAAGGCCCCTTTGTGAGTCTTTCTGTGTTCCCACCAATGGGGGAAGCAAGGTCATCAGGTTAGTTTAAACCTAGGGGTAGAGGTGCTGGAGTTTGGAGAAGAGAGAAAGTATGGAATAAAAATGGGAAAGTGAATGGACTAAATGTAGTATCATTTCCAGGCAAAATAAAGAATTTAGTTGATGTTTATGGCCAAGAATTTAAAGAGACACTAGTCAGTCCAGTGGTTATTAAGCCTGAGAGCAACAGGAATTGAAAAGAGAGGGTCAAATGAAAAGACATATTGCAAACTTGAGTGACTGAGTGAGTATGTAAGAAAGGGAAAGAAGGAAATCCTATCAAGGGGATCGGTATGATTTCACAAAAATAAGGTACATTTCATAGAAATGAGGAAGTTGGAGGCGTAGAAGAACTCACATAGGAACAACAACTATATATCAACTAAATAGTGAAATCCAAGACACTAGCATTATGAGTAGAATATCCGTGTTGCGTAGGACAGGTAGTTACTGAGTTGCTAAAAATTGTGTTTACTTTCTTTTATGTGGATCTTCCAGTAAATGCCATTTACACCTTTACTAGTAAAAAGTGTAAAAAGTAGTATAACATACGTTATTTTTACTTAAATACTAATTGTTTTATGATTGTATTATAGTCCTGTATATTATTCACGTATCAACTTAGAAATTGGTACACACACACACATACACACACACACACACACACACACACACACACAGGAAAAAGTGTATAAAAAAACATAAATGAAGACTATAAATATGTTAATACACACAAAGTATATTACCAGTACAACCTGGGTTATAGTGATGATAATTCAATTTCAACTCAAGTTATACCACCACCATTTCTGGAAGACAAGAACAATAATTTTTGTAGACACTACAAGGTAATGGCTTTAAGTAAAATGTTAAATCATAGTAATAGACTATACTATTTCACATGAATAAAAAGGAAGCATTTATAACTTTTAAAATAAACAATTTTAAGTATTCATTCAAACAATGAACAAGAGAGATAAAATTCAATGGAATCTTAAGATTATTTTGTTAACTGTCAATTTGCTAATTTTAAACATTGAAAACAAACATAGAAATTAGCTAGTCTATCCTCACTCCCATTTTGCCAAGGAGACACCTGATCATTAGAACACAAATGAAGAGGTATTGTTTACCAGTTTAAGAATTTACCATATTTTCTGAACTAAATTCCTGTCTTCCAGCTTCCTGCATTTTCAACCCCTATCACCATCAAATCTTGTACCAATTGAATAGATAGTAATGACAAAAACTGAGTGCTTATGACTCACTTTTTTACTTTTTTCCCCTCTCTTCTTGCCCTATGACATAGGCAGAAAAAACCTTGGGAGAAGATTTCTATATTTCAATATATTGCACAAAGAGACCCAAACATTCCATTATGAAACACATAAGAGTGTTAGGTGAACTGTCTTTACTACCCTTATGAATAAATGGTTGAGCTTGGAAAAAATGTAAGGAAATTCCTATAAGATCAGAAATGAAGTTAGAAAAAGAGTCCCAGGAGGTAAATAAGTAATTAAGCCAACAGTTGACCTGGGCATGTCTACCACTTCAGATAGCCTAGAGCTTTGGTTTCATTTCTGTGCAGGGTCTGAGATCCTTGCCTACAACCAGGACCGAATAGCATCAATGATAAGGTAAAAGAGGGTGTGAACACAAAGCCACTTTGCAGAGGCAGACAAAAATCAAACCTTAAGACAAACTGTGAAGAACTGTAATACATAACACAAACTATATTTTCTAACCACAATTCAATATAAAGATAGAAACTAGTAACGATAACATCTAAAAGGATTGAAACTCAACAAGCTTTTGGAAATTGAGACCTCATATAGCTTCTTCTGACTGACTGCTCTCACTTCCTGAGAACAAAATTTGCTAAATTCCTTATCTAAAATAAGTATGCACTGATTAGTCTGTAAATCTGTTATAAAGTTACTGTGTGCTGTAAATATAATGCTAGCTCTGCCTGTCCTTCTATGTGTCCTCATGATTCTTTATCTGAGGACTCATTTGTTTAATACATATGAATTTTAAAAAAATGAAAATTAGTATTTTGAACTAGGAGTCTTGACATTTTTAGAAAAGAGAGCAAGAACAAGCATATAGCGTGAAATAAAGGAGGTCCTTCTGTCTTAGTCACTCATACACACTTCCTCCTCCACCAGCCTCCCATTATGAGTAATTTCCTCCAAGTTATTCATAGAAGCTTCTCTGATGTTCTCCATAAATTGTCTTACCACCACAGGCCTTCTTGAATACTGTATAGTTAAGCTCCAGTCAGCAGAGAAGACCCCCACCTTTAAACACTGTAAAAAGAAGTTACTATTTTCTGTAAACACATTTTTTCATTTCAACAGTTATTTCATCACCTCACACAGCAAGACCAGTTATATTCATTCATTCATTCACTGCACAAATATTGAATGAGATAAACAAAGTGTTGGTTATCTCTAGCTATTAAGGATACAGTGATGAAAAAGACACACATACTCCTAGCTATCATAGAGCTTACTTTGTAGCAAAGACACATTATAAATAATATGTGTTAAATAAATATTTAATTACATAAATGTAATAAATTTGTTCATAAAATGGATGCATTTTCAAGAATAATTACAATATAAAAAGATGGCACATGCATTTTACTACAGCTTGTTCAAAATCTGTATTTACAAAGAACTAATGAATTGCCTTTGCATAAATATAGCAGATAGCCTTTTGATTTCATAATGTGTAATCACATAGAATAAAGCTGGAAACCTTTACTTGCTTAGCACAAATGGAGAAAAGGCTTCCTTTAAAGAACATATTTTACAACAGGCTTTTGAAATATGATCAGCTAACTTTATAACTAAAAATGAAGTGTCCAGAGAAACAAATGACCCATTCTACTTAAAAAATGTATTGTGCACTTGTGACAGCTGTTACATGGTAGTATAATCCTCCCTAGAGAAGACTATGAGGGTTTCCCAATCCCGCCCCCAAGAGAAAAGTCAATTTGCACATACTAGCTATTCAACTATGACCTATTTGTTTAGCATAATTCCCAAGATATTCAATTCACAAAAGGGCCCACTTGTTCGATCTGCTGGTTGGAGCCAGTCTTTTCAAACCCTAAAGAGGAAAATCCTCTGGAGGTTATGTAGGATGGAGAGAGACAGAATCTAATCCTTCGCAGCACATTGGCTGCCTGCCAAGGTGCTCCAGAGGAATGCAGGAGCCCAGACCCCGGAATGCAGCTACATCTGGAGAAGCTGTCTGATGAGAGAGAGAGCATCCTGGGAGCTGCCACTGCTGCTCCATACACTGCCCCCAGTTACTTCATGAGAGACACTGAAATGCAGCGTGAGTGACAAGTACCAATTCTCCATCTTACTGCAACACACCTGGTTTAGACACTATTGGGGAGGGAGATGAAAAATGGTTTGTCTTTTCTACAGCAATATAAGCAAATGATTTATCTTAATTATTTTTAGTTTGCAATATGTTGCCTCATATGTCAAATGTACATTAAAGAGCAATTAGCTTAAATGTCAGCATTAAACGATTCACTACTTAGCATTTCAGAAACAGAAGCAAAGATAATGAATCCACATGTCGGTGTACAACAACCTGAAAAGTTTCCGTAACAATATACTCCTCTTTCTGCTTGAAATTTGGAACAATGTCTTAAATCCCATCCAGGAGATAGTAACTACAAAAACAAAACAAAATCCAAAAGACACAGAAGTCAATAAACTGAGGCCCTTAAGCCAAATCTGGCCCCAGCCACCTGCCATTGTATACAAAGTTTTATTGCAACATAGCCACACCCATCCATCTACATATTGTAAATGTTGTGCTCACTTCGGCAGCACATATACATATTGTAAATGCTTTCAGGCTGTAATGATAGAGTTGAATAGTTGCAGCAGAGAGACCATATGGCCTGCAAAACCCAAAATATTTACCATCTGGTCCTTTATAGAAAAAAATTTGCTGATCCCTGGTTTATACAGTGTGTATCATTCTACAGGTGGCATCCTTTGTGCAGATGCCCAAGTACTGCACAGAGAAAAGACCACGGAGACCTGTGGAGAGCCCCTTGAGTATTCAACAGACAGTACTGATCAAACCACTTGAGATGAAGGAAAAAAACATTAGAAGGATTAAAGGGAAGAGTGCCAGGTTCTCACACAGAGGCAGAAATAGTTTCTGTTCCTACTTGCCCTACTACAAAACTAATTCCAAGGCATTGAGTAGAATATTCATAAGTGTTCTCTTACCTGGGGGGGTGGGGAAGGGAAACGGTGGTTGTTTAAAAGCTTTTCTTCTTGCAAAAGAAAAGATTGGTGAACTTGAAAACAAAGAAGCAGAAACTATTAAAAATGAAACCCAAAGAGAAAATAAATTATGTGAAAAACCATCAGTGAACTGTGGAACAACATCAAAAAGACTAATATAAGTTTCACTAAAGTACTTGAAGGAAAAGAGAGAAAAGTGGGGAAATATTTTAAGAAATCATGGCCAAATATTTCCAAATTTGATTAAAACTATAATACCACAGATTCAAGAAGTTCATCAAACACCAAGCTGAAGAAACACAAAAAAAAACTATTCCAAGGTCATCTGTCCTCACCATTTCTATTCAACATTGAACTAGAGGTTCTAGTCAGTACAATAATGCAAGAAACAGAAATAAAATGCGTTTAGGTTGGAAAGGAAGAAGCCAGAACTGTCTTAATTCACAAATGACAAAATTGTCTATGTAGAAAATTCCATGAAGTCTACCAAAAAACTACCAAAACTAACAAATGATTTTAGCAAGTTTGCAGGATACAAGATCAATGTAAGAAAATCAACTTTATTTCTATAGACCAGTGACGAACAATTGGAAGCTGAAATTTAACAAGCAATACCATTGACTATAGTATCAAAAATATGAAATACCTAGCGATAAATACTTGTACACTGAAAACTACAAAAAAAAACTTCTGAGATAAATTAAAGAACACCTAAATAACAGGGAAAATATCCCAGTTTATGTGTCAAAAGACTCAATGTTAAGATTTAAATTATCCACAAACAGAGATATAGATTCAATATAATCTGAAAAAACAATTCCAGTAGGCTTTTTTGTAGAAATTTACACGCTGATGCAAAAGCTCATATAGAATAATCACAACGACTGAAAAATAAGAACAAAATTGAAGGATTTATACTAATTCAAGATCTATTTAAAGCTACAGTTATCAGGTACTATGCTACGTATTAGCATCAAAATAGATAAGTAGATCAATGGAACAGAATTGAATCCAGAAATATTCTCCTATATAGACAATTAATTTTTGAGAAATGTGCAAAGACAATACAGTGGAGAAAGAATAGTCTTTTCAACAAACAGTACCACCAGTACAATTGGAATATAAATTGCAACAAAATAAACTTTGACTCACACCTTGCATCGTGTATAAAAATTAACTCAAAATGGACTATAGACTTAAATGTAAAACCTGAAATTATCAACTCCTAGAAGAAACATAAGAGAAAATCTTTGTGACCTAAGCAAAAAATTTTTTAGACACAACATAAAAAAAAAATCCAAAATTGACAAATTTGACCACATCAAAATTAAAAACTTCTGCTCTTTGAATAGCACCAATAAGGTAATAAAAAGACAAGCCACACTCTAGGAAAAATATTTTACAAAGCCTATACCTAATAAAGAAGTTGTATCTCGACTATATTATGAATTCTCAAAACTCAGAAGAAAACAAACAACTGCATAAAAAATTGGGCAAAAATTTCAGTAGACACTTCACTAAAGCAGATTTACAAATGACCAATAAGCACATAAATAAAAACTCAACGTCATCAGTCATTAGTCATTAGAAAAATGCACATTAAAACCACAATGAGATACTGATTCACACCAATTAGGAAGGATGAAATTTAAAAGATTGACCATACCAAGTGATAGTGAGGATGTGGAGGAAATATGAAATGGTTCAACAAATTTCAGAAGCACTTTTGCAGTGTTTTAAAAAGTTAAACATATATATACCATATGATCCAGTCATTTCACTCCTATGTAGTTACCCAAGAGAAATGAAAGCATACATTCATACAAAAACTTGTGGATAGACGAAATAACATCAAATGTCAACTGTAACTGAAAAAAAAAAAATTTAAAGGGGGGAAAATGAAGAAAAACGTGCATAGATATTTATAGCAACTTTTAAAAATAGAATTGATATTTTAAAGCAATTTTACAATCTGAGCTGTATTGAAGGGAAAGGACAGAGATTTCCTATATACCTTATGCCCCCACACTTGCATAACCTTCCTCATTATTTACATTGCTATCAAGAGTACTGTATTTGTAACAATTGATGACCCTACATTGACACATCATTATCACCCAAATTTCATAGTTGACATTAGGGTTCACTCCAGTGTTGTACATCCTATGGGTTTGTATGACATGCATTCACCATTATCATACAGAGTAGTTTCACTGCCCTAAAATTCCTCTGTTCTCCACTTATTCATCCCTCCCTCCTGCATCTTTATTTTTAATACTCTGGAAATGAAAACAAACCAAGTTATCCATCAACAGGTCAATGGATATAAACAAACTGTGCTATATCCACACAGTGGAACACAAACAATAAAAATTAGTCAACTACTGATTCACTCAACAATAAGTACTAATCTCAACATCATTATACTTATGTGAAAGGATCCAGCCAAAAAAAGATATACTACAAGATTCCACTATATAAAGTTCTAAAAATGCAAACTCTTCTATAGGGACAGATCGGAGACCAGTTTGCCTGGGGAAGGAAGTACCAAGGAGTGCAGAAGAGAGTGACTACAGAGGCAGGAGAACTTTTCTGTGGATAATGCATATGTTCACTATCTTGATTGTGATGGTGCTTTCATGGATATATAAATACATCATAATGTATCAAATTGTACACGTTAAATATGAGCAATGTAATGTCAATATGTGCACTTATAATAGCAATTGTACCTCAGTAAAGCTGCTCCAAAAAAAGAATATATGAAGATCTACATGACAGAATGGTTTTGTTTTGGAGCCATGTCAGTCCTCATAAATTAATATTCATTGAGCTCTAATGTTTTTCCAGGAAGTTTTACAAACATAATTATATTTAACCATCATAACATAGCATATGAGATACATACTGTTGTCTTTGTCTGATAGATAAGAAAATGAGACTCAGAATGGTTCACTAACTTCCAAATTGTCATGCACCTATGTGGCAGCAATTTGATTTTGAACTGAAAAGCCAGAGATATTTTGTCAATACAGTTTGCCTCACCAACAATTCTCCTTTAAATATTAACTTAGTGTACATCCTGAAATGTACTAGCCTCTCAAATGGTAGAAGGCTAGTTCAAATTTCAACATTTGTAACTCAAACAAACTTCTTAGAAATTTATCATGATATAAAAGTCTTACATGTAATTGGGTGTGAGAAAGAAATTTGCTAATAAGTATGGCTATTTAGAAAAGAAATGGCTTTCTCATGAAGCAACAAGCGAGTTTTCTTTCCCTGTAAGACATTAAGTAGTAAAACACAATTGGATATCCATATGCAAAAGAATGAAATTGGATCCCTACCTGACACTATATGTTAAAATTAACTCATAATGAATCAGACCTAAATGTAAGAGTGAACTAAAACTACAAAACTCTTAAAAGAAAACATGAAGTAAATATTCATGACCTTAGATTTGGCAATGAATTCTTAGGTAGAATGCCAACTCCAGCCTACTTCATAGAAATATTTATCACAATCTAAGGGTCCTATGCATAGCAAGGTACTAGAAAGAAATTTGATGATATTTACAGCTATTTGGAAAAGGAATGGCTCCCCTATGAGGCAAAAAGTTTGTGTTCTTTCCCTATAAAATGATTTCCCTGTAAGAAACTAGTAAAACTATTTGGAACTTCATAGTATATCCCATGATCTCTGAGTCTTTCAGACTAGAGAACTAATGTCATCCCTTTCTACGTTTCCTTTCTCCACTCCAATCTGCCACATTTGTTGTAGGAAAACAAATTATTGAACTTTTGAGCCAAGTAAGTAATTGCTTCTAAATTATAGGAAATTTGCAAACCACCCCACGTGTTTGCTCATTTTACTTTTAAAAAAATGAAATTTTCTAGATACTCAATTGGCCTTGCCATATTATTTAGCCTAATGGATCTCCAAACGTTTAATTAGTTGAGAATTTTACAAAGGAACAAAAATTGTTTTGTTTTCCTCTTTTACAAGAAAAAAGAGAAGAGAGAGAGAGAGAATAAAAATAAAATATTTAATTACTACTCTTTAGTGTTTATTACTTAAGTAGATACAAAATCTCTTGAAAGACGACTTCTTTCTCATCTAATTCTATGGTTATAATCTCTGCCCAGACCCTTCATGAGTTAAATCATTTTTTGTTTAATAAATGAGATCCTGAGCTCAGCAAGTGGTACATCCAGCTTAATGAAACATATCTTCTTATTATTCTCAGAAAACACCTTCTCAAAGTAGTTCTTAACCTATTAATCATTAGTTTACCCAGTGGTTATTTCATTGCACAACATGTTCTTTTAAAAAAAAACTACTTTTCTTTCCACTAAACTGCCTCTTTCTTCCCCTACCCTTAAGCAATATTTCATTTACATTATTGCAACTTCCTGGAATACAAGGACTCTGACTGCTTTGGATAGAGAATAAACCCCTAGAAAATATTCCATGGGGATGTCTCACCAACTCACAAATTAAATCAAAGATGTCTAATAACAGGTTGGTGCAAAAGTAATTGCGGTTTAAAAGGTTAAAAAAAATTGCATAAACCGCAATTACTTGTGCACCATCCTAATAGAATCCTCAGCCTTGTTTATTTTTAGTTAATTCTGCAACTTTGTCTTTTAATCCTGAATGATCTTACTGGACATGGCTATTTCTGGCAACAATCATGTTCTTGTCTACTGTGATATCCTCAAACAGCACCTAAAATACCTCACTGCTCATAATCAACGCTGCATACATTTATTAAACAACCATGTGAGTGCACAAACAAGTTTATGTGTTCTGTGACACATATAGATAGAACTAGCGTAGTATAGGTATTGTTCTGAAACTGGAGACGGATTCAGATTGTACATGTGAATACAGCTACCAATACAGATGCTAAATTTAAAGATGCTACAAATACAGATCAGGATTTATAAATGTTTCTTAAACTGGAAGGAAATGTAGAGATCTCAAAGTCAGCCTTCCATTCAAGTGTAGGAATTCCTTTATCAGTATCCTTAACTTTGGCTTGAACACTTCCAACGACAGAGTGAGCATTATTTCAAAACCGCTGTTCCTTTTTGGGATGACTGAAATTTATAAAAAGTTAATCATTATACTTAGGTTGAAATCTGCTTCATATTTTCTACTCATTGGCCTTAGGTCAATTATCTGAAGCTAAAATGTCTGTTCTTCTATGGGTGGGTGAAGAAAGAGGCAGTCTAGTGGAAACAAAACTATTCAAAATAATAAGAGCATGTTGTACAATGAAATAACCACTGGGTAAACTAATGATTCATAGGTTATGAACTCATTTGAGAAGGTGCTTTCTGAGAAAAATGACAAGAGGTTATCTTTCATTAAGTTGGATGTGCCACTTGCTAGGCTCAGGATCTCATCTATAAAATAAAATGATTTAACTAGTCAAGGATTATAAATTCAAATGTTTTCAAGAGGCAGAGAGGAAACATCAGTGAACAAAAGATAACAGGAAACTTGGGGGACTGTATTGAAATGAAAACTCCTGCCCCTCTAATGACATTGGTATTCAGTTTAAAAATCATCCTCCTGAGAGCCCAGACAGACATATCCACGCCATCTGGTTCTCAGGCTGCTAGTTTCCTCCCTTGAACTAGATGACTTTTCAACTTGTCTATCAGGTTTCTTCCACCTGTAACATTTACAATTTGACGGTTAACTGACCCCTCAATGTACTGGTCTTCTCTGAGCATCCTGCTGTTTGCAGTTCACTTGCACTTGTGTTGGCTTTCTGAGACATGGTGAAATTTGTACGTTACTTGTTCTTTTTGCTTTTGTGTACTTCAACACTCTGACTCATTTCTTAGGGCATGTTGCGCCTATACTCTAGAAATGTAATTCCCATTATGATATAAAAGACAGGCTCTCTTTTTAATACCTGTGTTTTGACAAGAAGTCTCAGAAAGACTCCACTTAACCTAAAGGTATGAAGTCAGAATGATGACATTCCAGGCACGACTCATAACTGTAGAGCAGGATGAATATTTGGGGGCAGGGTTATAGTTTTTAGTGTCCTGTAAGCCCCATCACGTATGCGGCTTTCCAGGTTTGGTTTTGTTTTTTTATTGCTATCAAATTAAAAAAATAAGACATATAAAATTGTCCTGCTGGTTTCAGGCCTGTGATTGATATATAAATAAATAGTATTTGTGACTATATTTGTATTTATTTGTTAAAAAATTGTGGTGTGCAGCAAATAATATTGGACTTTAGGGAATTTAAAGACATTAAGGCCCTCCTCTGTCCATTGGAAGACTGATCTTTTTGCAAAAGATTTAATTTATGGGACCCTGGTTTCCTAACCCATAAAATAGAAAGATTGATGCGTATCTTGTTTAATTCATAGAATTGCTGTGAGAATACAAATTGAGATATTGTACTTCCTTTATAAAATATAAAGAATTATATAATGCAACATACAAGCAGAATGAATTTACTTGGCCTCTGCTCCTGAGAAGATGTACGAGGCTGTGAAAGACCCGTGCTTCTATTACAAAAGTAGAAAAAGAGAGAGAGATTTTAAAATAGTGCGTTCACACAGACTTCAGAGAGCTGTGGAAACAACAAGAGCACACCACGTAAAATTCCAGGGAGGCAGAAATGTATCAGGCTATCTGACGGTAATCCGGAGTAGCTGGTTCTAGGCTCAGGCTGAGCACAGGGTAGGGCCCAATCAGAGATAATCATCACGGAAAAGAGAAACCAGCAAAGCACTTAGCAGTTGCATACTGCCAGAGGACAAATTGGAAACTTGAGGAGCCACACACACACTGCTTTTTTACCTCGCGGGACGTTTGTTGAGTTCTGAGGTTTTGCAGGAGGTTGTGGAACTAGGCCTAAGCAATCTAAAAGCAGAATGAGATTTCCTGCAGTTTCACAGGACTTAGGAAACACACATGCCTGGGGAGAGGACTGCCTCCAGCACATGAGCGATACCTAGAAGGCAAAAAGTAATGCAACGATGAATTTTTCTCCAAAGTATTTTAACTCAGTCATTTGGCCTGGCACTGTCATCCTCAACTAGAAGTCTCTAACTGCAAATCATCCGTTTGTAACATCATGAAAGACTTCTGTTATCCCACTTGTAGTTGGTTTGATCTGCACCTGCAAGAATTTATTGACACTATGTCAAAAATTCCTCATATCAGGGATATATAACCCTTTACAGAGTCAAAATTCACTTATTCATTTGTATATAACAATATAGTTAAACGTGAAATGCTTGCAAACAACAGCAACTTAAAATAATTATATAGCTCTATATCTAAAAAAATTCACACACAAAATACAGTAAGGTGATAGGTGTCCTATAGATATTACCATGTACTTGTTTTTTCCAGAAAAAACTTTATACATTTCAAAAAACTTCACTGTATCTTTAATTGAAAATATATCTGTGCTTCCACAAAAGCAGATACTCAGGAATATTTTCTGACTTAATGAGTATACGAGCCATTTTTCATTACACTGCTCCTAAGCTCTTATTTCTTCAGTTGGTAACATTCTAGGGTGGAATAAAATGTAAATCAGTGTAAGGGTGACTAGACCACATCATGTACTGTGGAATCTGTATTCTATTAGCAGGGTCATTGCCAGGATTTTTGTAATTAAAACTCTATTGACCCATCTCTTTTTCTTCCAAAGCTGAGGAAGATTATTTACTTGGTTGTAAATTTAAAGGTCATCAGATGTAAGACTGTACAAATAAGCAGAGAATAGCCAGAAATCCCCTCAAAACAAGCATTGCTGTGATGAGGTCAGAAGCACACAAGCAAGAAGGAGTACTGAAGACATGTTCCATATTTACAGTTTCATCATTACATAAAAATAGTTTTTTACATCCAGATTCAAGTGTGTGCTGAACTAAGTTAAAGACCTCTCTGTGAATATGTAAATATAGTTAACAAACACACAGTTGTCCATCACTGCAATCTGTGTTGCTTTTTTTTTTTTCATTATAAAACCTATTGCTTAGGAACTGAATGACAAAATCATAGTTCTTCACTGTAGCTGGTACAGGGATAAATCTGTGGAAAACCCATTTCTTAATTTGTCTCCCAGGAGCAGGCTCATGAGCACATTTTGTAAACAGCAGTTATAAGCTTGTTTACCATTTCCTTGTTTTTCTCTATATGTAAAAGGATCATTTATCTGTGTCCTCAATTTTAAAGTTTTAAAATGTCAAGCCTAAAAGTCAAGCCTCATTTGAAAGAAAAGACACACACTGTAAAATCATTCCTTATGTTTCAAAAGTTTAATTTTTCCTTGAGTCAGAACAAACTGCCTGTGGACTATAGAGCAGATACTTCATAGAACTGGGGAAAATGCAAATTGCAAGGGTTAGATAATTTGTTGAATGTTTGTGAGTTATCTTTTTAACATTAGAAAAACAAGTTGGATAACCTTCCAGAAAATGTCCTTCGGAAACAACTCTAAGCTTAAAAGATGGATTTTTGCTACCCAGCAAAGAAAATAATAACTTTACCATAAAAGGGAAAGTTTTATATCGCTCTCTAGGTCTCAATTCATCGCAATTAATCACAACTTAAGGTGTGTTTTTCTTGTGTGTCCACCATTGAGTTTGCATTAAAATACAATAAAAAGCAATCTTGATTTAGGCTCTGCCTGATTCATCCAATCACAAGAATTAATCTTATAAAATATAAGAAAAATTATAGATATTTTTTTTAATTTCACACTGATAAATTATCTTTTGTTTTTGGAACATATTCATTTGGACTTATAAATTACATTGAAATGTAGCATTTAAAACTTTTTAAGAATGAGGGGCTATCTTTGCAAGGAATAATTATTTTACACAATTGAATAATCTTGTGTTGTAACACAATTGCAAACAAATGTAAGCTATATCAAACATATTTATTTTTGATTTCAGACAATGAAACAATTTATCCTTCTTCTTTAAAGTGAATTGCCAGCTTTAAATGAATCGTGAGGATTTTGTTGTTATTTTTGTTGTTTGAAATAACAGGAATACAAAGTTCATGTTTAAAGTTATAGTTAATAATTGATTTCTTACCCTGACAAATAAAATCTTTCTCTCTCTTTTCGCTGGTGTCCAATTTTTCTTTTCAATTCAACTGTGAAGTGGTTACTTTATGAAACCAAGTAAAAAAGCACAAGGCCTCCTTGAAGTATTGAACTTCCTATGGCAGATTTCTTTTGTTTTATATAGGACAATCCATTCTTATCCCTCATTAATTCTAATAAACTCAGACAGGTAGCTTGCCTTCTCAAAGAATTTGCTTTGAAAATATAACAAAACCTGTGTCTACACATATCAAATGAAGTGGAGAATTAAGCTTCCTTTTGTTGAACTCAGTTAGGGGTTACGGGGCAACCGTGATGATTTAGAGGAAGAAAAAAATATTTTCTTCAGGAGGTGAAAACGGTTGGCTTTAAAAAAAAAAAAAAAAAAAATTGGCTTGAATTATCCAGGCCAGGATGAGCAAACTAGAACTCACAGGTCAAATAAGACCCACTGCCTAGTTTTATAAATAAAGTTTTATTGGAACACAGACATGTTCATCATTATATACTGTCTAAGACTACTTTCATGCTGCAATAGCATAGTCAGTATTTGTGACAAAGACCACATGACCCTCAAAGCCTAAAATAATACAACCTGGACTTTTCAGAAAACATTTGCCAACTCTTGATCCAGATAAATATCTCAACTTTTTATTTAATGCTTGCCTCCATAGAACTAGCCAAAAACATGGGAAAACAACCATTTGGACATCCCAAACTAACATGTTTTTTGTTTAATTTCTATGAATCTTTATTTTAAAGAAGTTGCAGAAAAAAAATATTTCAATCAAGACTTATGTTAATATGCAGGTATATCTATTAGACTCCAGTTTTGTGATAGCCTCAAAGGACATATAAAAACACTCTCCCTGTAAATTGCATCTTACTCAGTTAAAGGCATTTGTTGGTTTGATATATGTGATTTTGTCTTTAATTGCTGCAGGGGTTTGAATTGCAGGTGAATTAAAATTTAAAATTCTGATCATTTTGCAAACTTGTCATTATGCATGCTATAGGCAAGTTAGATTTAGTTATGCCAATGATTGCAAAAAGATACATTATTGCTGCATTCTAATGCATAAACAGGTTTTATGTTCTTCTGCATAATATTAGAAACTCAAATTTATGGAGTCACAGAGCTATGATCATCATCCAGTTTTTAAATAAGAAAGCATTTGGTGATTTATATCACACATAAAGAAGTTTCCTTGTCAAGGTGCTTGCTGATCCATGGCATATAATTTGGATAAATGACACAAACCTTTGATGGGGTCATTAGCAATTATTTGTATCCATGGTTTTTTAAAAAGTGTTTTTATTTTTTGAATCTCAGGTGGTACTACCTATGCTCTCTCAACAAATTTTGGTTGTTCAGAAAATCCATTTCAATAGTTTTTCCATCAAAACTTTTAAAATTAAAATATGTATATGCAGATCTAAGCATTGTGTACCAATAGATGTTAACATTATGATAAGATAACACACCGGAAGTTTTAAGTCTCCTAATGAAAAAGACACAACTTTTATAAAGATGTCTTGCCCCCCTCTCCAAAAAGAACTGATTTTGGATCTGATCTAAGGTCTAGATTCAATTACCAATTGACGGGAAATACAGAGAGCAAAGGAACATGTTAAATTACACTATGCGGTTGCAATGCCCAAAATCCAGATTTGGGGGAATTCTATAGGGTAATGACCCAGTGCCCTGACCAAATAAATTTCAAGAAAAATAGTAAGAGGAAGGGGAACCTACAGATTAATTAAGACTTAAACGTGGTAGGCAATTGCAACTGTTTACTTTATTTGGGTCCAGACTCAGACAAATAATTAAAAACCTGCAGATGCTTCTTGACTTACAATGGGGCTGTATCCTGATAAACTCATCATAAGTTGAAAATATTGTAGATCAAAATGCATTTAATACACCTAACCTACAGAACATCATAGCTTGGCATAGTCTACCTTAAACAAGCTCAGAACACTTACATTAGCCTATAGTTGGGCAAAATCATCTAACACAAAGCCTATATCATAACACAGTGTTGAATATTTCATGCAATTTATTATGCATATTGCTTTTGCACCATCATGAAGTTGAAAAATCATATCGAACCATCATAAGTCAGGAACCTTTTGTATTTATGACATTTAAGAGATAATGAGAAATTTGAGCCCTGGGTAGATCTATAATAATTATTGTTAATTTTTAAGTGCTATAAACATATTACGGTTTTTTAAAATAGAATTTTCATTTTAAGAGAGACATTTTAAATTCTGTATATGAAATGATAGGATGCTTAGGATTTGCTTCAAAATAATAAAAGAAGGAAAATAAATCTGAAAATTAAAATGAAATAATAAGAGAAGGGGTAAGAGGAAACAAGATTGTGAGATCATAAACATTAACAGTGTATAATGTGTACATTAGCGTTCATTATGCAATGTCTACTTTTGTATATATTCAACATTTCCATAATAAAAAGTTAAAAATATATGTGGGATACAATATAAAATGCCTCTTTATGATGAATTTCACTGATTTTTGGTGACTAATAAAAGTAATAGACGAAGGTGGCAGAGTAGGTAAACACTGTGCTCACCTCTTCTCAGGACCACATCAATTACAACTACCCTACAGAACAACCATCATTGAGAATTACCTGAACTCTAGCGGAACTGAAGCCCTACAACTACGGACAGCCACCTCGAGATTGGAAGGAGGGGCAGAGACCCAGAACGGGCTGATCCCAGACCCACGTGTGGCAGTTAAAAATCAGGAAGACTATCTCAGCTGCAGAGGTCCTCCAGAGGAGCGAGGGGTCCAGCTCCACACCAGGCTCCCCAGACCAGGGTTCCAGTGCCAGATTTCTCTGCCAGAGATTTATGCAGAAAACACCAACAGAACTCACTCCTGTAGCTCTATGCTACACATGCCATACTTGCATTTCCTTTTGAAATCCACCTAACTTTTACCCCCAGTCCTCTTTCAGGCTGCTGGTTAAAACTTATGCACTATGTGAAGCTCACCACACCATCCTCCAATAAAGGTTTTTGTGAATGCTACTCCATATAACTGCGGGGTGAAATAAATCTGTATTGGTCCACTCCTCCCCAACAAACACACAAAGAAGTATGTTGACATCGACCATTTAGTTTACATGTAATAAAGTCAACTAAACTGAAGAGGTAGTTTCTTTTTTAATTCTTTCAGAAAATTTGTATTATGACAGGTTTGACACACACAAGAAGCCTTTTTACCATGTTCTAAAACCTAATTAGCAAGAACATACTTATCATGCCTTTCTTTCTCCAATTTTTGTCCCTCTGTGAGCATAACTTTTAGAGTTTTCTTTTTACTCATAACTTTTATTGTTTAAGTTTACATGTTGTCCTAGGAAAAAATCCATGCAAGTTAATGTAAGTGAAAATTAAAATTTCTGTGTCAGAGCAATAAACAGCTGGGTAGCCATCTGCTGCCCTCCATCACCTCTGACATGAGCCGAGTCCCAGCCTTAGTATCTCTCACCAGATCTCTTGACTTTCAAAATGGCTTCCAAAGTAGGTCTTCCTACCTCTGGAATCGCTCAACCCTGAAACATCTCCACAATGCTACTAAAGTGATTGGTGCTTGCCCTCTCTAACACCTGTCAGTGTCTCCCCATCACTTACAGTGAAGCTCTGCCCACAGCCTAGTCTCTCCCCACCCCTCTTCCACGCCTTCCCTGCTGCCTATATCCTGTCCTCCATGAAGCCTGCCCCCAAATGCCATGCTATTTCTCACCTCTGGGAAGGCCCCGATCATTCCGTCTCCCTGGATTCACACACACACACACACACACACACACACACACACACACACACACACAGGGTCTGCTTCACAAACACAGTCATTCTTTAATACCCAGCTCAGAAGTAACATCCTCTAGTCCAGGTAATCTTTACTGTCATCCACACACCATCACTTTCTATGCTGTTGACATGTCACACAGTATGGTAATTTATTTAAATGTCAGCCTGCTAGTTTTAGCCTGCTCCTTTAATTCCAACAACTGTATTTATCTCTAGCGTCCAGTCCAGCATGGGATACGCAGTAAACTTCAGCAAGTGTTTGCTGAGTAAATAAATGAATAATTTGAATGCTATAGTTTATTCAGTAAGCCCTTGGCTAATACCTTCTGCAATAGCTTAATCAATTATTTAATAAATGTTTATTTAGCGTGCTGTATAAGACACTGTGCCAGACACTACTGTGGGTTACAAACCTGAACAAAGTGGTAAAATAGCTGTGCTTTGAGAGAGAAGATAACTAAGGTACATATATGTCACTGTAGTCAAAATGCAAAGCACAAAACACTACAGGGTCCCATAAAAATGCAAGCAATTTTTTGTGCAAATTAGAGAAGGAATACAAAGGAGGTCCAAACTTTTTAGTGAAACGAAAAGGATTTAATCAAACAAATGGTTCAGAAGCTATAGAATAAGGTTTATATTTTGAATGACCCTTTTACTACTTTTTACTACCCTTTCAGCTAATGTTCAAAACTGTCTTTCTTATAGCTTAGAAATATAAATCTGAAGGAATACTGCAGATGTTGTAGTCATTACATTATTTTATAGAGAAAAAAAGCAGGACTAGATCTCAGGGCTTCTTTCTTCCATTCTATAACTCTTACTATAATGAAAAACTGCCTCAGATTTTAAAAATTAATTCTATATATTATTATTTGATTTGTGGTAATTCTAGACACAGATTCTAAAATGTGGATAGAAAAAAAATTGAAAGACAAAATTTTGCCTGTATGTAAGACTATATAGAGTTACTGTGAACCTATTTCAAAATTTGCTTTCCTATATTGCTATCTTTTAAGTATTTTTTATGGGTAAAAATTAAGATGAATACCAAATTATATAAGACTTAACTTTGACAATAAAATAACTTTAAAGTTATTTGAGGTATGGATAACATGTAATGTTTTGTTTGTTTCTCTATGAACTTTTAAGCATTTGGCAAATTATAGATTCTTACTGACAGAAGACAAAGTACAATTTTATATAACATAACTTTGTATAGTTTGTATTGGTAAATGAAATTAATATAAACAGAATTAATTCAACCAAAGATATTATTTAGTGCCTTCCATGTTTAAGGTGTAGAGGTATGTAAACAACATAATATTTTTATACTTTTGATACCTACACAAGAATTGAAATCAGATAACACCTTCTGTCTATTATATTTAGGACTTACATTTTATATTTGAAAATAACATCTTTATCCAAACTTTACAAATTCATTCTACTTTCGTCATATCAGAGTCTTCTTCCATAACTAGCATTTAGCAAAACTATGCATTTTATCTGTTTCATTGCACATTATACTAAACAGCTAGGTGGAGAAAAAAGATCTAATATCACCTTAATGGAACTTTTGGGAATAAAATTCCTCATTTCTCTTTTTGCAGATGGTTACATTCTCCAAATGATCTGCTTCTGCTGAAAACTGTACAGAAAAATATATCCCCGACTCATCATAAACCGCAACTCAAAACTAAACCTTGGGATGCAATCCTCCAAATCTGTTTTATTCTCAATCACATGATTATTTAAAAATTGGAAGAAGGTGTTTAAAACTTCTTTTAAGTTTGTGGCTTGAGTCACATCCAGTTTCAAAGCAACATCATTTGTACATCATACATTAAGATGAGATGACATGAGAACCACAAGATAAAACACATCTGACAGCCTTCTTTCCTGGAGTTTGACCCAAGTGGTGACTATTTTCAGCATAAATATGAACGTACTACAGCCATGATTTATTACCAGGTATAAGGAGGATAAACGTTGAATAAAAGATAATGGTCAAGTAGAAATTTGACAGTTAGTGACTTATCACCTATTTGATGTGAAAAATCATCTGTCATATTTTTGAAAGTATTTCTAATCTGTTGCCAAGTGTGTTCCCTTTTGGAAAAATCTGGAAGTAAATATTACAACTTGATTATAGGTTTTGTCTACAGTTGTGGTTGCCAAACTTTGAATTTCACAGATCAATAAAATTCCAAATATATAGTTAGGGATTAACATAGATTTACCAACCTTAAAAACTTTTGTCAAGTTAGAACGTTTTTTAAAACAAAAGATAAAAAAATCATTATAACAATGATATTTCAAAACTAGAATGTTCTAAGTAAAATAGGGCGAAGGCCACAATATCAGAACAAAGAACAATCTTTCAAGATTAAAAAATAATAACTTTATTTAAAATCCACCATATTATACTAACTTTTCTCACTTCAGGACAGACTGGTGCAGTCTTCAGTTCATTCAGTAATTAGGAACCACTGAAAGAAGAGAGGGATGAAGCAAAGGACTCAAGGAAATATAATAGAATACAAAAGTGGGCAAAAAAAAAAAAAGTGAGCAAAGAATATCTCATTTTTGAAAAGCCTTGCTCAGGAGCATTAAGAGTTAATTTCTTATTTACATATCTCCCTGTTGGTACAGAGCTAGAAAACTAACTAGCACAACCAACTCATTGGTCTAATAAAACTGTCATACTTAGCTTAATGTTTTAAAGAAACTGCAGAAATTTCTGAGCACATTGTATTGATTCTAAAATGTTGCTCATTTTCTTGGCAAATAATAAAACAGGACCTAAGATATATGGAGCTTAATAACGCTTTCTTTGAAAAGCTCCTCTGAGTTTTAAAATGACCTTCTTCCTAAGATATATTCAAGAAGAAAAATGCTGGCTCTACATAATATTTGATTCCTGAGCATCATCAGTACTTTTGTCCTCAGGTGAACTCAGTTCTACCCAGTTGATATTCTTTCAGCACCTACAGTGTCACACGAGAGGCAAAGGCCAGGGCCTAGGCACTGCCAATACCAAGACGAGTCCTGACTTACAGGTGACTTAAAGCCAGATAGGTATGTTAAAGTAATAGGAACTCAGAGTGACAAAGAGCATGATTATGAATATTCCTTAATAATACTACAAAATAGTATATACTTATCCTTAAGATTTAAGTCCAAAAACTACTTTAATGCGGTCATCACTGCAATGTCCCTAAGCTGTCATATTAGTTGATGATAAGAACAATAACAGTTGTTATCCCATATAAAAAAATACAATACACCAAAAGAAAAAAAGAAATTGATGGTATAGCATGATTGAAAAACATTTGAAATATATAGACCAGACTCATCTTATACTGTGTTTTTCTACATTTTGGAAGTTTCCCTCTCTCATTAGACCAGTAGTTAGCAATATACAGGCAGCTAGGTCCGCATGGAGGCCTTTCAAGATGTCAAAACAAGGACAGTGAAGACAGCCAAATAGAATCAAAGAATAACACAACCAAAGTAACACTGAAAATGTAAAGATCATATACACATAGTCATCCATTGCTTATGAAAGTACAAATCTTACATGCTTTGTTAGTAAATCGTTGGTAGTTAATTCAATAAATAATTCTTAAATTTTGCAGAACCATCATGTATAAATGTTAAATATGTGTTAGTGAGAGATCTCCCTTCACATCAAAGCACTTCCGAGTTAATGATAGTGGCTATTGCATTCCATGTATAATGTGAATGTCTCAAGAACACTTTGGCAGAAATAGTACCATTTAATGTAGCACACTTTTTGTCCTTCACACATCCTCTGTTAAGAAATAAATTATTGTGCTAAAGAAAGGAGTTTGTGATGTTAAATTAACAGATATAAGCTAAGCACTTCAGTTGGAAATGCCACCTTTGGAGTTATATCCTTTATAAATTGTTATTGGAAGTTCTGAAAAATCAATTTTAACCTTGTACAGGAACTAAAAGCAAAATAATCATGAAGTGTGTCAAGACAGAAAGGAACCATAAGCCAAAGAATAGAAAAATTTGGACTTTAGAGGGTGAAAACAATAAATCCTAGATACATTGGTCCGATTTCTATAGTAAATCAGCTTTTGATTATTTTATACTCTATATACTTTCCTACCAATATTAAAACAATAAATAACGTCCAAGAAAAGAAACAAAATTTGTGCCCCTCAAAAATCCAATTTTATCAAAAAGAAATAAAATTTTGGAAATGCAAGCAACTATTTGGCCCCAATGAATATACAGTGTTTGATGCTTTATGCTTGTAACTCATTTAGTCCTCAAAGAAAAATTTAGTTGTTTTATAAGAGAAATTAAAACA
This sequence comes from Rhinolophus ferrumequinum, assembly GCF_004115265.2. NCBI lineage: Eukaryota > Metazoa > Chordata > Mammalia > Chiroptera > Rhinolophidae > Rhinolophus > Rhinolophus ferrumequinum. The sequence continues at coordinate 75,577,980 of NC_046287.1, forward strand.
ACTAAATTCCATTGTTCCATTGTTTCTCTTATTTTTCTACAGACAGACACATGTTGAAGTCAAATTGCAAGTTAAAGGTTGAATTTAATCAGGCAAATCTTGACTCACATCTTTGAAAGTCAGTTTCTTTGCCCAAATAATTAGAACAATAGTCTACCCACCTCATACAGGTGGTCTGAAGATTAAATGAGATAATGTATTTGAATGCTGTCACATATTAAGCATTCAAGAGGACCAGTAGTGGTAGTAGCAGTAGAAAGAGTTGTAATACCCAAGTACATCAATCAGAACGAGGGAAAGTAACTGAACTAAATATTTCATGGCATTAAGTGTGATAATCTGATTCATCACTCTCACAACTAGGATGGTGTTGCCAACGGTATCCAAGTAGTCTGTGCAGAAAGACATCCTGCAACTTATCCTCATTAGAGATGCCCTTATAATAGGATAGGAATAGTTGCAGTCTGTTGACCAAAGACTCTTCTTTCTTTAAGAGTTATTGGCTGGCTCTGCCATCATTGGCTTCCTTAACTTCCATTTTCCTAGGCTTCCAATATTACCCAACTTCTCTTGTGATGGTTTTCCTTGCTAGTCTTCCCTTACATATGTTAACACCTGCAAAGTCGTTACAGTCTCACAGACCCAAAGGTCGTTTTCCTTTCTCCCTGGGATATGAAATGATCAATTAAGGAACTGATCTTAAAGTTTAACTTTCTAGAGGGCAACCTTTTTCTCCACTTCAAATCGAAGGGGACATCACCAAGAATAGTAAAACAAGAATATCTGCAAAATACAATCATATTTACTTTTCACATGTTTTTATATTCGTGTAGTATAAACCCTAGTTTGAACCTAAATGATGTTAAACCTAGGATTCATCATGTCTGGACATATCTGGAAGACTAGTCAGGTCAAAGTAGCAAGGCTCTATTTAAATGACAGGTGGGAAGATTTCTTGAAATATAATCTTTAAAATAAATGTGTTGACTGAAAGGATAGTGGAGTGGGTTGTAGAATTGATTCTGAGCACAACATAGTTAATTCTAGGAAAAGGAGCTGCAGTAAAACAGCGAATAAAACCCAAAAGAGTCGTTTATTACAATCCCATTAAGAACAAAAGCATTATTAGGCACTACTACTTTCTCATTTCTGCAAAAGTATGGCTCAATTTGGAGTGTCAAAACTATGAACTTGGTGAACTGAGGAAGGCAGCTGGACCAACAACTGCCAGTTCAGGAGAGGACTTTTAGACAGACACCCTTTAGGCAGGGCCCCTCAGACAGAACCTTTTAGCAGAATTAATCACAACAAAGAGGAAGAACCATCCAGAAAAAAATTAAAACAACCTATCATATTCCCTTATACAGCATCCCCAAAGGAACCCCAAAATTCATTGGGGGTAGAATTTAAGCTTCTACGGGACTTAAATAGCCTTCCATAGAGGAAGGCTAAGGAGTCAGTGAAACTCTATTTTGGTTCTGCTATAGTAACCTTGTTTTAACCTCCAGGCTGCTGTCAAACAGGTAAATATGGATTATATTAACATATTATTTCAAAGAGTTTCATCCATTAAACACAGCTTTTTAAAAACATTTTCTGTTTCTTCATAAAAACTTTGGAAGCAATCTTATTTGTTCTGTAAAGGAGGAATATTTTATACTCCAACCAACACACCAAGTTAAAAGATAAGAACACTATTCTCCATTCTTTCAAACTATCATTTTTGTACATATTATTAAAACAGGAAGTAGATGTTAAGAACATGGGCACTGGAAATAAAATGCATGAGCTCAAACGCTGGCTGAAACACTTACAGCTATATAACCCTGAAGAAGGTCTCTAACTTCCTATGTCACTCTGTCCTTGTTTGTAAAATAAAGATAAAAATTGTCACTACCTCCTGGTGGTGTTGAGAGGATTAAAATGTTAATACTTTTAAATATGTAGAACAATGCCACGTGCCTACTTAAGCTTCACTGGGTAAATATTATTTAATAAATGACTAAATATATATTCATCCCAGAAATGTTTCTTGAGTGCACATCTGAGCATTACAAGCACTTCTGATACCAGGAATATGGAAAAGAACAAAACACACAACATTACCTTCCTCAACGAGCTTGGATTCTAAATGGTCTCTAAACCATAATGAATAGCTAAATACTCCACGGTACCATAATTAAATACTTTTATAATATCAGGCATTCAGGGTTCACAGTTTCTCTTGTTACATAGAGCACCACTAAAGATCAAAATTTTTGCCCACATTTTGAATAACTTTTAGAATGAATATCCAAAAATTGAAGTATTAGATAAAAGTTTTCAACATTATATTTTAAGGAATATGTTCCTGATTTTTCAAAATAATTTAATTAGCTTCAAAAAAATGTAAGTATAAACAAATGTGGCTCAACACATTTAAAGTGTAGGGAAAATATGGTTAAACCACTTTGGGAACTGGATAAAACAATGACTGCTACCACTTTGATTCTGATCATATTAATAATAAATTTCAGCTTTGGAAAATATAACTTTAGACTTACACTAAGACAATATAGTTTGGTTATATTGTACCCAAAGAAGAGCTCTGCATGGTGAAATCTTTTGGGGGGTGGGGGGACAGGTAGATTTCATGCAGAAGATATGAGCTTGTTCTGATTAGAGAAAAATCTATGAATTTTCACCATCCAGATACACTTAAGAGCTTCAAAAATATGTTTTGAAGCAGGAATTGCCATAGTAAGATAATTTTCAGTGTCTCACTCAATAACCTCTAATAGACTAGATTGTGGAATACCATACATTTAAGGATCAGAAAACTGATTAGTATTAAATCACATAGAAAGATTCATTGGGGTAATTATTTCCCACTTGGACTAGGTCATCACCTTATTTTCTTAAACTTTTATAAGACAATTTTGACAAATATAGTTTCATTAAAAAGTATATTTAGTGTCAAATATGAAAAATACTCATTTGAAGACTATTTCTGTTTGCAACACTGTAGTCTGAAGGCATCCTCCATTATTTTAGCTACTATTTCTAATTTTAAAGCCAGAAAGTTTACTCTCATGAAGAACTTACACGCTTCCATTTGGGGAGGATAATGGAAATTATAGAATTCTTTGTGTTTCCATTGTCAAGAACTCAGAACTAAATTTAGAACTTAGCTGCAATAATAAACAAACCCTACAACTGATATATCTATTTCTTCTTTCTGTTTAGCTAAAATTAGTTCTTTTGTTTTCTTTTTAATTGCTCTGCTTATTATGTATTTGAATATTCAAAGCAGTATCAAATCCGTGTTGGAAGAAACTGAATTTGGAAGTCAGAGATAAATAGATGATATTCCAGCAATTCAAATTCTTCCCCCAAATCACATAATCAGTGACAGGGATTTCAGCATCACTACAGTCCCACCATGGCACCTAATTCAGTTAAACATGGTGTTAGATAGGGTCAGAGAATCATTTTACTACCAAGTACATAAAGACTGTATAATCTGCCCTCCGCATGCAACTACACAGTATAAAACCTTGGGGGAAAGAATTAATCTTTATAGTGTGTGGGCATAATAGCTTGAATTCTAGAACTAGTTCATTCCTTACACCAGTAATTGCTCTCAGTGAAATAATAAAAAGAAACTTGAAAATGAAAAGTAATATCCAGGGTCAGCTAGGGTACAGGGAAATAGGAATTCCTGTGTACATGTGGTGAGAGTTTCAATTCATACAACATTTCAAAACACAGCATAACCTGGTGGTTAGTAACAAGGGTAGGGGGAAGGCCTACGTCTCGGTCCTGATTTTCTTACTTCCTGATTGTATGACCTTGGCCAATTTTTTAAGTCCTTTCCGTCTCAATTGTTTGACCACCTTTAAAGTGGGTGTCATGATAGCATTCGTTTTGTAGGGTAATGATGATTGAGCTACAGTGCCTAGCATACTGTAAGCATTCGTGTGCTTGATTTTGTTATGATTATTATTTCTTAATACTGTGATTTGGCAAATATTGAGGCTTTATAGTAAACATTTGCTTTTGATCCAGCAATTCCACTGTTAGGAATTCAGCCTAAGGAAATAAGTAAGGACACTCACAACGATTTCGCTGTCAGGACACTGCAGAATTCCAGAGTCCTAACTCTGAACATCACTTGTGTGTGTTAAGTCTTGGAGCTAAAGAGAGAGGGTACAAACTGAGTCTACAGTGACTGCAGGTCTTGCTGGCTGCTAAGTAACCATTCTGTGATTCTCGCGAAGTGAAATACAGAATTTAAAACTTTGATTATTATGTGAGAAAGACACCATCTGGAGGAGCCGTCTTGAAATTTAGGCGGAGGAGAGAATATTTAGAAAATAATCTTCGTTGTGAAAGTTTCCGTAAAGCTTAAAGTGTGTGTGGCTTTTTTGGTTTTGTTTTTAAAAAATGCTTTTAGCTGACAACAAGTAATTAATAACAAGATTAGCCCTTGGGCAGTGTTTACTTGGTATGATTCCCTGTATTAAAAGCCACTGGTTTGTTTGGTAAACATGCATACTTCTGTGTCCATCCCAGGCCTGCTAAATCAGAATCCTGGACAGGAGTTTGGAAAGCTGCACATTTTAAAAGCACCCAGAGGTTAAAGCCAGCTGAAGCTTTGGTTCCACTCCCCTTGGAGATGAGAAGTACCAACCCATCTGGGGAAGCAGTTGCAGCTCTCAGGTGGAAAGATTCAAGGTCATGACCTGTGAAAGCATTTTTTGAGAAGACAAATGTAGAAAGAGATGACTTTTAAAAGGAAAACAGAAGAATACAGTTTTTGACTGCACTTTTCTGACTTGTGAGGATATATACATTAGATAATTTTAAATAGTATTGCCATTTATTACCGCATCTGTTTCTGTGCATGTATATTTACAGGATTCTATCAGTGGCTTTTTCTTTAAAAGTTTCATCTGCAAAGAATGTATTAACACATGTAAGCCTTCCAGTCTTTGAGGGGTACTTTCTTACAAACTCTTATATCTCTAACAAAAAAAATAACTGTACAGCCTAGCTCTGACAAAGTATTTCATTTTTCTCCCTCCACTCTCTGGTACAAGTCTTAAATTTATTGTCACCAATGAACGCAGGTGAAAGGTTGGCTTTCAAAAGGCAACTATGGTCCACTCAAAGGCAACCACTCTGTAGAACAGAAGGAATTCCCTCCGCTTCCTCCCTACGTGGTACATTGTTTCTCATTTATGTTGTTTGGGATGACAAAGAATTTAATAATTCATTTTTAACTTTTATACCACTCTTTTAAGCAATTCAATTTCCAAAAAAAAAGTGAGAGCAGCATCCTAGAAACCCAGAATCTATGATTATGGACCTATTAAAAGGAAGTGGACCTTTTGCTTGGAGTCTTCCATATATAATATCATGGAAATCAGGTGTTTAAAGGTGACAATGGCTAAAGGAAACTGCTAATGGAGGAAAGAAAAAGTGGTAGAAACTCCAGCTGATCTGAAATTTTTTAAAGAGCCAAATGTTTCTATATGTGTGTGTATTCAATTCATATATGTTAAATATGTGTGTGTATATATCTTTGTCTATAGAGTATGATATGCCTACTTATTATACTACACAATTATTAGGCATATATGTTAAAAATGTTTCACATTAATTATGTAGCATACATATTATACTACATAATTATTAAGCATATATGTTAAAAATGTTTCACATTAATGAGAAAAATAAATATTTACTCTTATGTGAACCAGAGTTTGAGGTCTTTTTTTTTCTATATTCTAATATCCAAAATCTGAGTTTAATGCAGTATGTGACATCTGAAACCATGTATTTTTTATTTATCATGGTCAACTGGCACCCACAAGTCCCATCCATCGATCTTCTCTCTCCTTTTCCCCACTCACATACATATACAAATCCCCTACATGTAAACACACGGAGTCTTCTGATGTAATTTCTCAGCAACTGAGATTTCCTCTCTCTACTCTATGATGTCATTTCTGGGTGTCCCAAGTCTGAGATTCCACGTGCTTTACGAAGGGCTGTAAGTCTACCTCTCTGTCATATAACCCAGGCATTCTTGGAGCAGCAGTTCAGTCTCCTGGGCTAAAAGAGTGAAAATCCTGGCCATGGGGTTAAGGGGTAGAAAGAGGAGAAGGACACCAGGAGAATGTTCTCCTGGCATCTGGAAATCTTGAGGGAGAGAAATAGGGGTGGATAAATTAGAGTGAAGATGCAAGGAGGGGACAGTCTATAGGAGTCACTTAAAAATACAGCCAAAGGTGGCAGACATGTCCGGAGCCCTTAGCACTAAGCCCCCAGAGGTCATCCTCCATAGGCAAGTGGGGAGGCAGGGGAGGGACATTTATCATATGTTCTTACCCAATCCCCTCAGCACTCTTTGAAAGACTGTTGCAAAGGCTCTGACCCAATAACCTGCAGGTCTTACTTACAAATTTAAAATAAAATCAATCTTATTGTTCTTAGAAATGTAAGGTTTAAAGCCTAGAAAATAACACTTTCACATAAACACATTTCTACAAAAAGTAAATAACTGTAATTAGAGCCTATCTCATTTTAACTGAGAGAAATTTCTGTAGCTAAACATAAAATAGGAGCTGAAATTGGATCAGGGAGGCCACAGTCTTCACTCAACTCCTTCATAGTTTTCTCGAGGACCTGCCTATCTCCTTATTGATAGAATTGAAGATATGCAGATGCACTTTCGGTACTTAATATTCCACATGACTGGGAATGAAGTACGTTGGCCTGAATTCTGCCCGACTTTGCCTAGGCGTGGCTGATCCTCTACCCAGCTAGGTCGGTACTGCCTACTAATTCATGAAATCTCTTACAACACTCACTTTTCTTTACATAAAACAAACCACTATTATGTTATTCATTTGTAGACTCCATCTCATCTCTGTCCTCCCTTAGGATCTGCTGTCTCAACTTATCTCTGTCCCTCCAGCCACATACTTCAGTATTTCCTCAGTCTGAAAACAGAAGTTCTGTCTTGGTCTTCTCTCTCTACCCACTCTTGTAGGATAGTCTCATCTATTCCCATGGCTTCAGTTATGATCTGTATATCTATACATACAAAAATCCAAGCTGAGTCTTCTTCTTAAAGCTCTCCCTTGAGGTCTAGACCTCAATATCAAACTGTGCACTAAAAAGAGCTTTTGCCTATCCAGCAGGCACCTCCAGCACCAGTGTCTAAAAGGTAACTGATTGTTGTCTGCCCTCCCCCGAAGGCTGCGTTCCCCATCTCAGCACTGACACCATCACTATTTTCCTGGGTCACGAACCTGGCGCACTGGGATTTTCATTCTCATTCTCACAAGTCCCTTCTCCCTTCCACACACCACATCAAAACAATCACTTAGTCCCGTCACCCTAAAGAATTCTAACTCTCCATTCTCTTGCTTCTAGAGTAGTCTGGGATAACATCATGTCTTTCCTCTCTTGAAGGAAAATGCTGTTTCCATATTCCCGTCTGTTCTCTTTAGCCTTCATTGAAAAAATCCAGAGTATTCTAAAAACTCCAACTCATGAAGTCAATTCTCCATTAAAGCATGCCAGTACTTGCCAGTGCTCATGGATTCAAACCTATGTCTTAATGTTACATGAGAGTCTTTGTTTATCTTTCTAACCTAACAGACAGTTAGGCTCCTCTATTTCCACCAGTATTAGTTTCAATTTATTTTTCTTTACACTCTTTAAGGCACCAAGCTCCAACTCATCTCATGCCTACCTTCATTCCAGGTTATTCTTTCAGCTTGAATTTGACTTAACTCACCCCTTTGGCTAGGCCACTTCTTCTTAGTATTAATGATAATATTACTTTTGTTTTTCATTTTTTATTTAAATTTATTGGGGTAACATTGATTAATAACATTATATAAGTTTCAGATGTGCAACTTTATAATGCATCATCCGTTTATTCCATTGGGTGCTCACCAACCAGATTTTAGTCTTCTCTGTCACCATATATTTAACACCCTTTAACCTTTTCATCCTTCCTCTCTTCCCTTTCCCCTCTGGTAACCACACACACAAAAAAAAGATGAAAGTTTGCCATTTGTGACAACATGAATGGATCCTGAGAGTATTATGCTAAGTATAATATTACTTCTTAAGACTGGCCTTCTCCAGTCCCAGTTTCAAGCTAGTTAGATCACTGTGGCAGATATGGCTAGTTTCCTATGCCGAACTCACTCTACCCACCTTTTATAATAACAGACGCAGTTTGTGTTCAGTGCAGCAATGTGACCAGCTGAAATACTCACATCTGGTCAGGAGTGGTCATGTGACCCAGTTCAGGCCAATAAGAACTCACCAGAAGTCTGTGGGGCTTACAAAGATTTTTTAAACAGAAAGACTCAATTGACTTTTTTTTTTTTCCTTTTGCACTTTGCCTTTATCTTTTCCTCTCCTTTCTGCTTGGACTCATGAGTGATGTCTGGATATAGGGTTAAAAAACAACATTTTAAGACTATGAGGAAAAAACTCATGTTGTGATAGTGAAACAGGAAGGTAAAAGGAACTTGAATTTTTGATGAATGAGCTCTGGACTCTGACATGTTAGGATGGAAAATCTCTTAGTTTTTTCAGCTTCCAGTTTTGTTCATTACTACAAGCCTCATACAGTACTAGACACAAGGTAGGAACAATGGCTATGGGATGAATAAGTGAGTGAAAGGAAAAGGAAGATGTGGCAGACCCTAGGAGAGGTGACCATGAGCTTCCTCCAAGGCTAAATCTCTTCATTCTTTTTAAAGGTTTAAAGGTATAAAGGTTCTGTGGATATTTAGGTATAAATATCTAGATAAAAGAATCTGATATCCCTTCATTGATCATTCACCTGATTTGAAACCCTAAAATCTTGGTTAAAATGTGGCTATTCTATGGGTAACAAATTGAGTCATTAACATTAATGCTCAAATTAGTTTATCAGGTAATCTATTTAGAATATGCTTACCTGTACCTTGGGAGAATAGGACCAGGACCTCCAGATAAATGTTCATGCGGAAAAGGAAGGCAATGGGAGATAATGAGAAGGGAGTGTCAAAATAAAGCCTGCAATTTAGAAAGTGATCCTGTACCAATCTCTGTGTTGGCCATAAACAGATATGGTTCCTTATTTCACACAGGACAGCTTTCTAAGGATCTTTGGGTATAATTTTTTATCTTCTTTACATTTGAAACATTTATTATACTGGCACAGCCACCTAAGGAGTGATACCATTTTTACTAACTGAAATACAGCTTTATAACTACATTAAAAACTGCTACAGGACAGTGATTCACAGTAGTGGCTGGGAAGTGTTGGTAGAAATGAAAATACTCTTTTTGTTGCAATTGCCAACCTAGAGTACCATCCATGGAAATAGCCGTGACTGGCTCCCATATAGCAGCTTCATGTTTTACTATATGTAATGTGTATAATACTAAGTATGGGAGAGGTAAAAATAGCATCTTCTGAGGAATGTTACTTAGCATGTGACTTTGATTAAAAGAAGAAAAGACCAAAATTAATTATCACAAAGTTAATTCTTAGCATCTTAGAAAAGAAATTGAATAACTTATTGAACTTCCTTTCAAACATGTCACTGAAAAGATGAATAACAAGGAGACAGAATGCAGAGAGAAAAGAAACAGGTATAGAGTTTGCTAGTCCTTGGATGCTAAGCCAATTGTTTTTTAATTCAAAATATGTAAAGAGTAAAGAATATTTTGATCCAAGGGCTAAAATGTACAATATAAGGAAAAATAAATCAGAAAGTCGACACTTGACACATTATCACTATAGGTGTCATTCGTGAGCCAAAGTAAATAAAATATAGGTTAATTGGGATTACAGCTTTTTGAAAGTACTTCTGTTTGGCTTTAATAAATGAAGAAACTCTGTATTCAAATAATTAAATTAAAATGACATGCTGTTTCTTTTTTATTTCCTTTTTTTAATGAAAGGAATTTCACTAATGTTCTTCATTTCCTGAATAGCTACAGCAGTTATCTTCCCATGTTAAACACTGTGGTTCATGACTCAAAAAAGACATGTAGAAACGCAGACCTCTCTTAACAATGAAAGTACTGTTAGTACAGGCTTAGACAAGACAAACTAGGTATGGCATTTCTCTGTTTTTTAGAGGAAAATAAACGATTTGGATTGATTGAGAAATGAGATTGAAAAAATGTATTGAAAGACAAATGGAAGACCAAATAAGAATGTGATAAACACATGTACCTTATTTAAGATGACAAACATATATCCTCCATATGAAAAAATGCAACTAACAATCCAGCCCTAGCAAGCTGCAATAGGTGTTAAAGATTGCTGAGAAGCAAACTCTAGAAGGCTTTCCTGTGCTTTGCTCCTGAAAGCACTTGAAGGGAGTGAGGAAAAAGCCCTGAAACCTGGCTAGCAGATGTGTGACCACATTCTCATCACAAGAAAGACAAGAGAAGAAAGAGTCTTTCTAAAATTTGTTTGCAAAATGATATTTCTATCTTACCACCCTACATATGCATGGTTTATATTGACTTCAAAGGGACATCTCTACAGCTAAAGATAATACTGATTGAGTCATTCACGATTTAGCAATTGACAAATTGCCTTCATATGCATTGCCATGTCCTGGGTTCAGGGTACGATTTATCTGGAGGAGCACAATATTTTGAAAGGCCTAATTCAGGAAACATAACAGCCCGAGAATTTATTTTTTTTTTTAACAAAAACTCTAATGAAAGATTGATGATGCATATATTACAAGTTTCTAATTCTAGCAAGAGAATACAGGCCCTCCTGTTGTCACTCTGAGTCAGTCACCTTAGATGGGCATTGGACACACATCCCAGCACTGAGGGGAATAAAACAGCATTTACCAGATGAATGTTCTCTGCCTTCAAGGAGCATGCGGCCTTCTCCACTTCCTCAGACTTTCCCCAGGTCTATACTTGGCACAAAGGGAGGGATCCAGGATCCCCTTACTGGGTGCCAGCCTCATCTCCACTTGCCACGCCAGACATAAACTTTCTCTTCTGCAGTAAGCATAGTCGCAAAGTTAACAAAAAGAAGGTGATAGAGCAGTCCTGGGGCAGAAGTGTGGCTGAAGGAATTTCTGCTTCCTTTGCTTCATCATCTTCTCCAAGGAGAGCCACAAACATGCAAAATGATTAGGTCATGTGGTTTTAGACTGGGCATAAATCTTAAACAATGGTGCAAGTACAGCAGACGCGTCATAATTATTACACTCGTCTATGAGGCATTTTTAGCTTCCTTGAGCCACAGTTGGTCATTTCCTGGTAATTACTGACTCAGGACTTCATATCTGCTTTTATTGCAACACTAATGAGTTAAAGTAAAATGATTTATTTACAGGCCCACGTCTTTGTTCTCCGATGGCCTGTTAAACTATGAGTCCTTCACAGCACCGTCAATGTCTTACATAGATGGTGTCTTTTTTCTCCCAGCCCATCCTCCTTATCCCCAAACCTGCAAATGCCTAGTACTCTGGCACTTACGAGGCAGTAGAAAAACATTCATTTGGTGAACAAATAAATGAATGACCTGCAGATCTGAGCCAATACATTAAATGGAGAAGAGTTTCCAAATAGGACACCAAAATCACACTGTCATGCTCACTTAGGCAGCATATATACTAAAATTGGAATGATACAGGGAAGATTAGTATGGCCCTTGGGCAAGGATGACATGTAAATTCATGAAGTGCTCCATATTTTGTGCGGTGCCCCTGCCTTATCACACCCTTTTAAAAAAAAATCACCCTGTCATGTTTTTGTCCCCAAGTATTGGACTATATTAACTTCAAAGTCAAAACATAAAGGAATTTGTATTAAAAACATATGAAACGTATAAAACTGAAAGAAGCAAAGGAACAAGACAAACAAAGAAACAAAAACTCATACACACAGACAATAGTTTAGTGGTTACCAGAGGGTAAAGGGCAAAGGAAGGATGGTAGAAGAGGGTAAAGGAGGTCAAATATATGGTGATGGAAAAGAGAACTGACTCTGGGTGGTGAATACACAATGTAACATATAGATGATGTATTACAGAATTGTACACTTGAAACCTATGTAATTATACTAACCATTGTCACCCCAGTAAATTTAATTTAAAAATATATGGAATACTTCAAGGGCATGTGTGTGCCTATGTACTCATTTACTCCCAATATAATGTTATTTTGAGTGTAAATATGCCAATAGCATTCTTCTGAACAAAATGAAATACCATATTTCTGTTTGTGAAGTAGTTTCCACCGAATATTTGAACAGATCAATATACTGCAAAATGTGTATGTAATGGGAGGTCCAAACCAAGCGTGAGCACTAGGTCTGAGATCCAGAATGCAGTAAGTGCAGCTAGGGAGCAAACAAACAAACAAAGCCCGCAAAAAGGAAGATCCTCAAACAACTCTAAAAAGTGAAAGAAGATGAGCCCAGGGGTGGTTTAAGGCCAAATCATGCTCGTCCAGGGAAGCCTGGTGCTTTAGTCTATCATTTTGCTTGGAATATGGGGCAGTTACTCTCGGCATTGCTTAAGGAAACTGCTGCTCCTTACCTCAGCCCTTCCAAAACTAAGATCTACTGCACATCTGGGGACTTGGGCCTAGAGAAACATGATAGAAAGGTGGTGATGCACAGAGGAGAAGCCAGAATCTGCCATCAGGGCAGTGAACCTGGGATGGGCTGGGGAACCTAAAAATGGTGGTTCTGAGTGCCCAGGGAGCTACGGGTGTGATGTGTCCACACTAATAGTCTGTGAGAAAGTGAACATAGAAAAACTCCGTTCTGGGTAAATTTCTGAATATTGTATGCATGTTACTTCCTCTAGCCTCCTTTTACTTTAATTTCAACAACTGTTACATCAACATATGTCCACATTTTACCTTAAAAATCTGTCGCAAAGGCATATATTTTGGAACCACTGAGGAAAGAAAGTAACCATCTGCCTGCTCTTTCTTAGCTGTGTTTTTGGTACTGCCAATCTGAAGGATAAATTACAGAAGCGCAGAAGTGAATAGTGGAGGGGTTTCCTGATAGCAATTTACAGGGGAAGATTCCAGAAAATTCCAAGCGTGGTACAGAAAACTAGACGATTGCTTGTAGAGCAGAGGTAGCCATGTACACAGAGCAACATTACTCAGGCCCAAGAAGCACATGGGGTTTTTTACAAGTGACAGTCCTAATGCATCTGTGGGTACCTCCTTCAACTGCCTTTATGTCCATCAGGGAAGAAAGACTGAGGTGGGTGGGAATGAGCCAGAAGTGTGGACTAATTCTGTTCCCATTGCCATTTGAGAGGCTTAACTATAAATCAATAGTCATTCATATAACCTGAGTTCAAGTGTTAAATAGTTAATTTTTTTTTGAAAAGTAGTTAAAATTGTAAGTTTTTTTTAATAATATATGCTCATATGGACAAAAATACATGTTTTTCTCATTTAGAGATATGTGAATTTATAAATTGTCTTGTTTGAAATAAACCTACCAGTAAAGCAATTGTAAAGCACTCAGTCTTCAAAAAGATGGTTCTGGCATTTAATTTGGAAACCCCTTGGCAGAGATCAGAATGCCTTGTTTCTTGTAGCTTTGTCGAACTCTTATACATCTCTGGAGAATGCCAATGCCTGTATTTTTATATATTATTTGCCTCCTGCTGAAAATTGTCTTCCAACCCTCTTTTTAAAATTCTTTTACTCAAATCAGCCTCTAGAGGAATTTATTGTCTGAACAGAGGTGTTCTTATTTTGATTTATACAAATCACTGTGATATCAACAAATGCTTGGCTGATGATTTCACTTGCACAAATTTGCCTGGAGATAATGAATACCATTCACCTAATGTTCCAAAGGAGCCAACATGTTCTGCTGTGGGATCTACACCTGCATTTAATCTTTGTTCTTTTTTAAGGATGAGAAAAATCATCTCATTTTCTGTGTGTTTACCAAAGTATTTCAGGTACTTTAATATTTGAGAGAGGACAGTAGTGTCTGCCTTTCTGTCTTATTCCGTAGACCAATGTGTAGTCATTTTGAATCTTAAGGGATATAATTAACATGGATTATTAACATGGATTATAAAATTAACATGAGTTATAAAAAATTTCTTATAACTCTGCTCATTCCAATCAGGTGTTTAATATTATATTGGCAGACCATTTTAATGTTTTACCTGAATTTTCAGGTATCATTTTAATTCTAGGTTTGTTTTTGTTGTTGTTGTTCAAATACTGTTGTTCAAAGCAAGTTCTATATACAAGTCCACTCTGTTTATTATTTCAGAGAGAAGAAAAAACACATTATTTCTGGTTTTAAAAAGCTTTAAAAATACTTGGAGAAATAAGTTTCTGATAATAAATATTCAGAATAACACATAATGTTTATAAAATGTTTAATAATTTACCACACTCTATCACATACATAGTCTAATAAAATGCTCCTCTGAGAAATCCTGAGATAGAATAGATATGATGACCTCCATTTTATAGACCTAAATAAATAAATAAATAAATAAATAAAGGCTTGTAGGTGAAGTGATCTGCTCACCTAGTGGTAGAGCCAAGACTAGAGTAGAGCCAGTGCTAGATTTCAAATATTGTCTTATTTTTACTACACCAAACAACGACAACTCAGAAAGCATTGAAGGATGACATAAGAATGATTTAGTTCACCCCAATAAACTTTAATTAAAATTTTTTTAAAAAGAGTGATTCAGATAATTTGCTGCTTTGTTGAGACAGGGGTGACAGCTCTTCTGATTAAAGAGGTGGCTTTAAAGCTAAGACCAAAGATGGAGTAAGAATTCATCCAGTGGAGACAAAGACCACAACATTCCAGAGAGTAGAATCATAGAAGGAGAGCCACAGAGATGGGAAAGTGCAGGACATATTGGAGAGAGATCAAGGGATCAGATATGGCTGCATTGCAAATCACTTCTTAAGCAAAACAGAGTTAGATCTACAATTACATATCTCAAAATAAAAAGTTTAATTAAAAAAAAAAGGACGTCATCTTGAAATCAGAATGGAAAGGGCCTTGCAAGTCAGACAAAATATTCATTTTATTTAGTAAGCAATGGGGAGCTACTGAAGAATTTTTTACTGGAAAAATGACATGCTGAGATTTTCACAATAGGAAAATTACTAGGACAGTGACATATGAATAGACTGAAGGGGAAAGGACTAATAGAGGAGAATAATATTTTTAAAAATAAAAACAGGAAAAATAATAATTTCAACATGCATTAGAGTATTAATGGGGGAAGGGAAGGAAAACACAGGAATGAATACAATGATTATTTCAAAAGTAGAAGCAAAAAGACCAAAAAAAATGAAAGACATAACAAATAGCTAAATGTGGAGAAGGAAAATTGAGAGACTTGTTAAAAATTTATTCTGAAATTTCAAGTCTGAGTGTGGGAAAAATAATATTACCATGAACTGAAATGTAGAAATCAAGAGTAAGAGGTAATTTGGTTAAGAAGAAGGTGATTTCCATTTGGGGAATGTTGAGCTTGAGTTGCCGGCAAGGCATCCATGTGAATATATGAAGTAAATACATAATAGTTTGAAGTTTACTCCCATAAGAGAATCCGTGGTGGTAGAACAAGTCAAGGGAGAGAATAGAGAGAGAAAAGAAGTTAATGGACAGACCTTGGAGATGACATAAATTTGTTGAGCCAGGTGGTGATGAGACAAAGTGGAGATTTTGGAAGAAATGGTCAAAGTAGAACGAAAAGATAGTAGCAATTAAGTGTTATATAATTCTTTAAGAAGAATAACACTCACAAAGACATAATTGGATTCATAGTAAGTAAAGAAAGAAGTTTTCTATAATGATGGGATTAGAAAACAAAATTGTGTGAAACTGGAGCAGAAAGCGTTGAATACTCTTATGAGAATTTTGAGAAAGATAAAGTAGGATGAAGGGTTGAGACAGACAGGAAAAAAGAAAAAGTGGTAGCTTGAAATGAAGGTACAACTGGAAGAAAATGCTTTATAGTATTTTATTTTGGAAGACTCAAGTATACTTCAACACAAATAGAAAAAGACCAAAGAAGAGACTATGATATCCAAGAGAGGGAAGAAAACCAAAGGAGTCAGTGACTGAAGGGTATAAGGTGAAGGTCTTGGGTGAAAAGAATATCGAAAGAGGAGACAGATTAGAGAGAAATTTTAAGTGAATCTGAGTATGCTCATAAAGAATGGCTCCAATTTTTATTGTTTCCTCTCCCAAAACAATCTAAACTGAACAGAGTGGTAAATCACCAAGATCCAATTCTATAGGTAGATTTCACCTACTGCACAGAAGTAGAATTAGATTGATTAGGTTTTATAAAGTATAGCTAAGGATTAGAAAGAATTTGAACCCTTTATTTGATACAATTTGATTTCTTCAGCAATGTATTAGCAAGCTAAACTACTGTAGCAGAGTCCCTGAATATTAAGTGGCTTAAGTGACAAAGAAGTGTATTTCTCTTTTGTGTTAATCTGAGGTGAGAGTTCTTTGTCAGAAGGAGGGTCTACCCCACACAGTCTTTCAGAGACCCCAGGTGACAACAGCTCTGCCATCTTTAACACGTGGCATTCAAGGTTGTTGTGGGCATCACCAGTTGTCCAGGGGCAAAAATTTCCTCTTAATGAAATGAGGTGAATGACCTCACTGCCTTTAACATTCCTTTGATGTGTCCTGTGGACACACTTCATTGCTAGCGGCTTAGAAATGTAGTCGTTTGCTGGCTAGTTACATCCTAGCTACAATTCTATTTCTAAGGAAGAAGAGAACAGATGTCGGTGGCAAACCAAAAATTTTTGCCACAAGTATCTTAAAAAAGAAACTCTTAACTGTGGCTTGTGCTTTAGTACATGCTTTTCTAAATAAGATTATAGAAATGGTTTTGCTGTTGAGGAAAACTCTCCAAGTTATAAAGAAACAAGCTTAGAAAAGAGACTTAAATAAGTTTACTTCTTACTGGCTGAGCTATACTTAAATTCCCCTCCTTGGGAAGGACAGATAAAAGCCCAATAGATCATAGATGTTTATTAATTATTTACATAAGTAACACTTACTATCCCCTCACTTATGTAATCTGATAATTCTCTGGATGCAATTAATTAGAAATGAGATCAAAGCTACATACTCCCTTTGATGTCCTATTTATATAATTTATTTCTGTCAGAAGAAAATAATCATAATGTCATGTGCCATGTGAATATATGCAATTTCTTTCTGACATTGTTGTTTTGAATTTCTCAGCTTTTTCTCACGAAGAATATGTCCTGTGATGTGACATCTTGTCTATTCTCACTGCTTCTTTTTAAATATACAGACTTGGTGGTCTTTCTAATTATTTAAGTCTTCTGGCTTATTTTTACTTTACTGAAGGGACTTTTCTGGGTTTCACATTGTTCACTTAAAGCTCCTGGACCTTGAGTCTTTTCTTTGGTAAGTAGCACAGTTAAGGATATAGTAGTGATAATATGTGTTAATGTGCTTAAATTGTAATCCTAATGATTATTACCTATATTCACTGCCTATATAATGTCTTGGAAGTTTGATAGGATGAGGTTACACATTTAAGAAGCTATTTAGACATATTATTGGATATTTGGAAACAATTATTTCTAATTCAAAATGTTCCCAATTAATAATTTACCGAATGTTCTGAAAATAACCAATTGTGTGTTGTCAACAAAACTGTGCTCTTTCAGTATATCTGCACACAATTGGTTTTTGGCCCTGCCATGAAAGATACATCTATCTTTTGAGCCATGTCTCTTACTTTTCTGGATTCCTGGTACATCCTCACTGGTCAAATAGAAATATTGCCTTCCCAACTTGCCTTGTCAGATGGTTAAAAATTATAAAAGAAAAAATATCAAGGTACTTTCAAAGGCAAAATCGTAGGCATCATTATTTTAATTCCTCAAAATGATTTCAATTTGCTGATAGATCCAAACAGTAGCAAGGATTAACAGAAGAGTTAACGCCAAGAAATCACACTAATTAATCACTGGTAAAAATTCTCATTTCAATCTAAGGATTAGGAAAATCACATTAAACACTTTTTTCTCTGAGGCAGGGAAAAGTAAGAAAAAGGATTTAATAGGGAAATGATAAATTTTTCTAAAACTATCTGATTTTATTTGGTCTCTTTTTAATTAAAAATCAGATGAGATTTTAAAAATCTCCATCAAATAAATTCAAATTGATTTTGAAATGGGATTCTACACTTAGAAGAGAATATAACCAGTCGTTATTTGTGTTAGGTACAGGCTGGGTTGCTGTAACAAAGAGACTCCAAATGTAGCAGTTTAAATAAGATAGTTTACTTCTCATACAAATAACAGTCCAGAGATTGGCAGACAGTCCAGCTTGGCGTTGTATCCACCCATAAAACCCACAACATCTCCCAATCTCAAGATTCTTAACTTTATTGTATCTGCAAAGTCCCTTTGTCCATATAAAATAACATATTTACAGTTTCTGACAATTAAGATGTGAATATCTTTGGGGGTCCATTACTCAGCCTACTACAAACAATAAAGCCATTGATTTTAACATAAATAAAATAGACTTTTATGAAAAATTACTATATTTTCACAACTCAAACTAATGTTTAGTGAGAAGAGTGACATTGCTTTTTACATTTTGCAAATCTCCTCAATGACTTGATAAATAGAAGACAGCTAGCTGGATTTTCAGATCTGCTTCTTCACTCAATGTGTTGCGATATATTATTTTGGCTGAAGTATATAAAGAAAATCCATCTTCACACAGTCACATATTTGTGAAAAAGAGGAGTATTTCAAAAGATTTTTCAGATAATTCTGGATATGCTTATTTAATACTACACCATAACTTGAAAAGTGGTAGTTTTCTAAAGGTTAGTTGCAATGTAGAATCTGAAACAATATTAATGAAGTTTTCATATTCTGTCACATAAAAATCCAGTGGTCTAGCTTGTACTTTGAATGATTTTGTATTATCATAGAGTTATCATTTGGAAAATATTGATTCACTAAGTTGTACATGTCTTTTGACTATTACAATATTTTATTATATGATATTAAAAACATGTATTAATACCACAACCAATCTCATTAGAAAAGTCTTTAAACATTGAGAAGCTCTTAAGCTCACAATGGAAGATTTAAGTTTTCTAATTCTAGTTTTTTTCTTTAATTCTTGAATTTTATCTTTAAAACAAACACTGTCAGTTCTTTTTCTTGAAGCAACAGGTCTCCTTCGTCATTTTCAAGAAAATGTCTGCCAAGTATCCACATCTGAATAACCTTGGTTTGTCTGTCAGTTGTTTTTCCAAATAAAAATGGTATGATATTAAAAAATAATAACTGAATAGTTCAGTTCTTAACTCAAACATTTGCACAAGTGCTTCCCTTCAAGACAATCATTGTACTTCAGCATGCACAAGTGTTTTACACGTATTTCTCATTTCTTTCCACATGCTATTAATAAGCTGTGTACTTAAGATTCCAGATTTAACAATATCAATCATTGTTACTGCTTCCAGGATCGGTACATTTTTATTATATTTTTAAGTAAAACTGGTATTTTTCTTCTGTGAGTATGTGGCAGCGCAGAATGCAGGGACTGCTTGTTTTATCACTATCTTCATTCACGCTAAGGCACTAACAGTGTTGCCCCCCATGGCTTTAGCACCCTTAGTACAAATGTCAAAAAAAATTTAGTATTATTATTGAAATAGTTTTGACAATAAAGACCCACTAAAAGTGTCTCTGAGATCTTAGGGATCTGGGGTCAACGAATTGAGAATAGATGCCTGAGGGTATTATCTTTGCCTGTCCTCTTTGAATCAATGCTGCATCCACAATCCTGCTTTTAGGAAGGAAGAAAGAGCAGAAATGGAAAGCAAGAGATTTCCTTTTAAAGAAGTGAGAGCAGTTATGCACATTATTTCCACTCTCATTAGAGATAATTTAATCATATGACCAAACCTAGATGCTGGGGATGATGGGAAGGAAATGTGGTCTCCAGCTAAGTAACTCTGTGTTTAGCAAAAATTGGATTACTGTTAAGGAGAACAAATTTTTAGGAAACAAGGAACTTTCTGCCCCATGAATCTCATCAAATAGAATTGTTTAAGTTGCCATATAAGTAGCTTCTCACATATTTATTTTAGCACATGTGGATCTTTCAAAGGACCATAGGTTTTTCTGTGTAATTCATTTTAGAAGTTGAGTTCTGTTGACCAACATCCGTTCAAATGGTGCAAATACCGCATGAGATTGAAAATAGTCATAATACAATTGAGGTGTTCTTAGAGCTAGGACTAGCTCTGAGCAATGGTTCTGGGGATGAGGAGAAGATAATGGGGGTAGTGGAGCACATTTTTCTATAGATGGAACCAGACTGAGATAAACTTCGGGATAATTTTAAAGAAAAAAATAAAATGTCCATATATTTGTTCCTTGTCCTCTCCCCTCATTCAAAACAGAAGACTTCACAGTAACGGAAAAAGTATGGACCTTTTAACAAGAGAAAGGCTAAGTTCTTTTCCCAGATTCCACATTAGAAAAAGATGATAAATAATATCCACCTTGTAATTGTATTGTGATAGATTAAATGAGATCATCTGTTTGATACACTTATCACTGGCTACTTAACAAAACAACAACAAAACTGTGATGTAAATCACTAGGCAAATTAAGTGATTTTTCTGGTTAGGAGCTGAAGCTCCTATCTCTAGTTTTCTAGTTCTGTCACTGCCATTCGATGACTAAAGTCCATGTACAATAGGAGTTAGCCTCTCAAGTATCTTGAAATAATTCAATGAAAAATAGGAGACTTTCCAAGATCAAATTTTCCTGTACTGCAGGGTAGACTACATCCTAATTTATCTGAATCCAGTGCTTTTGTAGACAGGTTTTCATAGCCTCTTTTCACCTAGGTTAATGGATCTCTTTTAGATCATATCAGTTAGCCCACTCAGCAATCTCTCCCCACAGGAGTCGGGGTAGGGGTGAGAATCATGACAGTGGCCAGTGAAGAACAGGTGAGATTGCCAAGTGCTCCCTGACACAATCTGGTACCTGAGAAGGTAAATGCGAGTGTCATTTCCTCGTCATTTATTTATAAGGTATCTGTGTGCTTTTCAGCTTCTGTGCAGCTAGGGAGGTGGTCTGGGGTGGTCTTAGTTCACAAATCCTTATCCATTCCCCAGGTAGGCATTCTACCTTTTGTTAGTGTAAACAGAGGAAATATCTACCACCTATTCAATAATTTCCAAACACCTTGATCCTTTGGGGACAAAGATGAATTTCCTCTCAGTTGCTTGGTTAGTCTGTGAATTGATCAATGACAGACTGAACACTTTGATTATGTAAGAAAAACAAGGCTTTTAATGAACTTGGATGTGGGGATTTGAGGTTATTTCCCAAAAGGAGTCCTGGTAGCGTTAGAGTGCAAGGGCACACACAGGACGCAGATGAAAGCCTGTCGTTCAGCTGGGCTCAGGGATGCAGAAGGCAGGGAAGGTGTGGCAATCCTTGAGCCCTACAGCCTGCCACAAGCACACCCTCGAACATCAAAAGGAAGCTGGAACTAGAGGAAGACAAAGGGCTAAGCAGACTGTGATGCTGCAGAAAACAAACATGATTGATCTGGGTTTTCCCTGACAGTGTGTCTAGTGTGCTACATTTAAAAAACAGCTGCACCAGCTATGTAAATGCTCAAAAATATTTTCTCTTTTAAGAGGAAAAAAACAAACTTACAAGAGAGTGGAAAATGCGTATCTTGACATACATATGATGACATGGAATGGTCTCAGACTATTCATAAACACCAGCAACCATAGCTTTTCTTTGCAGCACCCCTTCCTGGAGGCCCTTGCTTTTCTTGCATGATGGGAAGTTTGATGCAGAGCTGTAACCAGAGCAGCCACACAGGTATTGACAGAGTTTGCAGCTGCAACTACCACCAACCACTGCTAAGAATCCCTCAGGAATCCACATGTGCTGGCAGCTGGACATACTCAGGATTGTTGAAGTACTAGGTCATAACAGGACATTTAGCACTTACACTTTATCCATGGAGCCTTTCTTTAAAATGTTGAAGCATGCCACAATAACCAAAGGATACATTATTATAGTCCAAGTCACTTGTGCCACAATGACATTATTCATTATTCCATAATTCAGTAAATAAAAATAAACAGATTATAAAGTCAAGGTTTCTGGATGCAGAACTGGGAAGTCACAGTATCTTAGGAAAGCATAAAGAATTTAAAGGTGTTTACTACTTCTTATATTTTTCTGCAAACTTTTAAGAGAGAGCCACATTTTATAATAATTGCAGATGTCAAGATTGACTTATCTTTTTCTAATATCACCCTTTCTCCTTCTATTATATTTGGAGAATATATCTAGTCTGTTTTAAAACATTGCAACAAAATAAAGGACACTTCCCCTCTCCCTGGGTTGAAATTTTTCAAATTTTTCTTTTGTCCATTGTTTGCTTTAAGAAGGACACTCATTCAAACTGAAAATTAAAGTCTAAGTTTCTAAAACAATTCTGAACCTACCAGACAAACATTGAGTTGTAGCAATTGTCTTTCATTTCTTTTTTCCTCCTAAACAGTTATATCCTCTGGAAATCTGTATCCTACAATTTCTTTCCATTCCCCTTACAGGTGTTTATTTCTCTGATTATAGGTCAAACTGCTTATTTTGTTCAGCCTATCACTGCCAAATTATTGGTACTGAGAAGCTCACTATTTACAAGTCATGCAAAGAGAGTACTTCATTTTTTACCATACTTAAAATGAAAATCACATTCTTTAAGTGAAATTTTTATCAAGATTAGTGATTAAGTCAACATGCAATTATTTTGGATTTCAAAACTTTTTAATTTTCTTTAGAAACACAGTACAATCTGTAACTACCCCATGAAAATTTGTGAAACAGTTGAAATCACAATCAGATATCTCACTTCCTATAGATAGCACTAGGAGTCCAATACTGTTTCCCTGTCCCCCAGACTCCTTGAAGGAAGACTTCATCAAGTCCAGGTCCATAGAGTTTCACAATGCAACATCCTCATTTGGAATATAGTAAGCACCCAATTAATGTTGCCCATCACTGTTATAACAATACTTGTTAGGATTAAAATATGAGCACTATGCCATTTCTTCAGGGCCCAAAGCTAGTAAGTTTGTTGTCTTAGTCAGGTTGAGCTGCTATAACAAAATGTCATAGACTGGGTGGCTTAAATAATAGTTTTTTTTATTTCCCACAGTTATGAGGGCTGGGACGTTCAAGATCAAGGTGCTGGTAGATTCAGTTTCTGAAGAAGGACTATTCCCTGTGTCCTCACATGGTGGAGAAAGAGAGCAAGAGGAAACATTCTCTCTGGTGTCTCTAGTTATAGTAGCACTAATGGCCTAATCCACCTTCATAACCTAATCTAAATCTAATCACTCACCAAAGGTCCCTTCTCCAAATACCATCACATTAAGGGCTAAAGTTTCAACACATGAATTTTGGGAGGACAAAATTCAATCCACATCATTCAGCTTTAACCCCCTAAATTCATGTTCTACTCACATGCAAAACACATTTATTTTATCCTAACAGCCTCCAAATCCTTAACTCATTACCATATTAACTCTAAAATCTAAGGTCTAGAGGCTCATTTAAATATTATCAGGTTCACATATGGGTGAGACTTGAGATATGATTGATTCTGAGGCAAAATTTCTCTCCAGCTGAGAAACCATGAAACGAGACAAGTTATGTGCTTTCAAAATACAATGGTGGAGATTGCTTTGTTGGAGACCTAAGATGGCAGAGTAGATAAACACTCTGCCTGTGTCCTTCCATGAACACATTAAAAATGCAACTAAATTATAGAACACTCAACCTGCAGAACCATCTGAAGCCTAACCAAAAAGAAGTCCTACAACTAAAAATATACAGACCCACAAAAGACTGGTAAGAGGGGCAAAGACGTGGAATGGGCCTGAAACCTCCATGTGGCAAGTGAGAATCAGGAGGGATCTTTTAGCTACAGAGGTTGCCCTATAGCAGCAAAGAAATCCCAGCCCCACACCAGGCTCCCCAACCCAAAGTACTGGTGCTGGGAAGAGGAGCCCCACACACCTGGCTGTGAAAAACAGTGGGGATTCTGACCAACCTGGTGGGCCAGAAGGCTGTGGAAAACCCAGATGTCCCCTTAAATGGCCTGCAGACAGACTCACTCATTTGCAGGCACTCACCCTGGGCTCCAGTGGAGGGACAATGACTCAGGGGGTGTCAGAGGCATATAGGGGACAGATGGAGGTTTGTGGATGTAAGATGAAGGTTGGAGGGCAATGCCGTTTTCCCTGTGAGTGGTCCATCTCCTGTGTGGCCAGCAGGCAGGTGCCACATTTTCTGGGTTGAGCCCACCCCCACAGGGCCAAATTCAAATTGGATTGGCCTGGTGATCTTCACTGCTGGGCCCTGTTGACTCACTAACAACCCGCCCCACCCAAATACCCCAAGTAGGAGGCAATTTCTCAGTGAACAGCCAGCCCCACCCACATTGCACTCTTGGAAAACTATCAGAGTCCACACGCCCCAGGCAGGCAGCTACTGCCCTCAGTGCACTCTGAGACTTTAGCTGAGTCACTCCAGGCTCAGCACTAGGACCAAACCAGAATTTATGTCAACCCGGTGACCACAACTCTTTCCACTTTAGTGACTCCCTGAGACACTTCCTCACCTAACTTGCTTCCTGCATGAGGCTCTATCAGCAGCTGAACCATAAGGGAACTGCAGGAGACAGCAGGCCTCAGTGTATCCTGGCTTTCTGCAGAGCTACCTCAGGCCTGGTACTCATGGCAGACATCCCAGGTTCACAATGTGGCCTTTCCAAAGTACCTCCATGTTTAACACAGGCAGGGAAGAACTGCAGATTGCTTTGTAGCTTTCACCAGATAGCCCCCAGCTGGTCACAGGCAGTGGGTGATCTGGCCCTGCACCAGAACCCCTTCCAAGACTCCCCAGAGCCAACACGCTTGGAGGTTGGCTTCAGACCACAGCAGAACAGTGTGCAATTAGCTCCACAAGCAGCATATGCAAAGGGTGGTCTCAAAAGGCACCAGAGACCACTGAGGCAAATCCCACTCAGTAGGGTAAGTCCCCCACATAGTATTTCATAATCTGTGGATGTGGCCAATCCCACAGTCAATCAGATTGAGGGTAAATTCCATCCACTGATGTACCAATAGCAATCAAGGCTCCACAATAACAGGAGCATGAACACAACCCACACAAAAGACACTCCTGGAGCACACAGAGCATGTGATCAGAGAGAGTGTGCCAGGGCCCCACAGGGCACCTACTACATAAGGCCATCTGCCCAAGACTTGGAGACATAGCAGATCTACCAAATACATAGAAACAAACACAGGCACCAAAATGTATCCCAAGTGAAAGAACAGGAGAAAACTCCAGAAATAGAACTAAATGAAATGGAGGCAAGATACAGAGTTATCAGATACAGAGTTCAAAACAATGGTTATAAGAATGCTCTAGAATCTTAATGAGAGCTTCAAAAAAGAGATAGCAAGCATTAAAAATGACATAGAAACCATTAAAAAGAACCAGTCAGAAGTGAATAGTACAATAACTAAAATAAAGAATGCACTAGAAGGAATCACGAGCAGTCTAGATGAAGCAGAGGAATGAACCAGTGATTTGGAAGACAAGATGGCACAAAACACCAGTTCAGAACAGCAAAAAGAATCCAAAGAAATAAGGATGGTTTAAAAGCTCTCTGAGACAATATCAAGCGTAACAACATTCACATCATAGGGGTACCAGAAGAAGCAAAGAGAGCAAGGAATTGAGAAGCTGTTTGAAGAAATAATGACTGAAAACTTTCCTAACCTGGCATAAGAAATAGACACAGAAGTCCAGGAAGTGCAGAGAATCCCAAACAGGATGAACCCAAACAGGCCCACACCAGGACACATTAGAATTAGAATGGCAAAGGTTAAAGACAAAGAGAGAATCCTAAAACAACAAGAGAAAGGCAACTAGTAACTTATGAGGGAGCTCCCATAAAATTGTCAGCTGATTTCTCAACAGAAACTTTACAGGCCAGAAGGGATTGGCACAAAATATTTAATGTGACAAAAAGCAAGAACCTACAACCAAGACTACTCTATCCAGCAAGGATATTACTTAAAATTAAAGGACAGAAAAAAAGCTTCCCATACAAGAAAAAGCTAAAGGAGTTCATTGCCACCAAACCAGTATTATAAGGAATGTTAGAGGGACTTTTAAGATGAAAAAAAAAAAAAGAAAAAGAAAAGAAAATCAAAATTATGAATTATAAAATGGCAATAGCTACATATCTACCAACAATTACTTTCAATGAAAATGAATTAAATGCTCCAATCAAAAGACATAGGGCTGAATGGATAAGAAAACAAGACGCTTACATATGCTGCCTACAAGAGACTCACTTCATATTGAAAGATACACAGAGACAGAAAGTAAAGGGATGTGGAAAGATATTTCATGAAAATGGAACCAAAAAAAAAAAAAAATCTAGAGTAGCAATCCTTATACCAGACAAAATAGACTTTAAAACAAAGGCTATAAGAAGAGACAAAGACGGACCCAGTAATCTCATTTCAGGGTATTTGTCCGAAGAAACCCAAAACACTACTTTGAGGGGACATATGCATCCATATATTCATTGCAGCATTGTTTACAATTGCCAAGATGTGGATGCAGCCTGGGTATCTATTTATGGAAGAATGGATAAAGAGGAGGTGGTACATATATATATACAATGGAATATTGCTCGGCCATGGAAGAGAATGTGTCCTTGCCTTCTGCTGCAGTATGGATGGACCTGGATGGTATTATGCTGAGTGGAGTGTCCGACAGAGAAAGACATATGCAATGTGATTTCACTTTTATGTGGACTCTAAAAAAACAAAATTAACAAACAAAACAGAAACAAATTCATAGATACAGAAAACATTTTGGTGGTTGCCAGATGGGAGAGGGGTTTGGGGGTGCAAGTGAAAAAAGGGAAAGGGATAAAGATGTACAAATTGGTTGTTACACAGTAGTCATGGGGATGTAGGGTCTAGCATAAGAAATATTGTCAATAATATTGTAACAACTACGTATAGTTTCAGATGGGTACTACATTTGTTGGTGTGATAGATGGGAGGGGATTGGGGCAGGGTGAAAAAGGTGAAGGGATTAAGAAGTATAAATTGGTAGTTACAAAATAGTCACTGGGTTGTAAAGTAAAGCACAGGGAATATTGTCAATGATGTGGTAATAACTATGTATAGTGCTAGGTGGGTACTAGTCAGGGGGATTACTTTTTAAATTATATAAATGTCGAACCACTATGCTGTACACCTGAAACTAATACAAAATAATATTGAATGTCAACTGTAATTGAAAAATGTAAAAAAGGGGGGAAAAGATGAAGGGAATAAGGGTTCAAATTTCCAGGTATAAAACAAATAAGTCAAGGGGATGTAATGTACAGCATAGGGAATATAGTCAATAATATTGCGATAGCATAGTACGGTGTCATATGGTTGCTGGACTTATCATGGTGATCACTTCTTTAGGTACATAAGTTTTGAATAACTATGGTGTACCCCTGACACTAATATAGTATCATATGTTAGCTATAGTTTTTTTTTTTTTTAAATTTATTGGGGTGATAATTGTTATTAAAATTACATAGATTTCAGGTGTGCAATTCTATATCACATCATCTATAAATTACATTGTGTGTTCACCATGTTAGCTATAGTTTTAATAAAAATCTTTTTAAAAAAAATACAGTGGTGGAGCAGGCACAGGATAGACATTCCCATTCCAAAGGGAGAAATGGAAAAAAAAAAAGGGGGTCATGAATCCCAAGTAAATCTAAAACTTAGCAGAACAAATTCTATTAGATCTTAAGGACCAGGAATAGTCCTCTTTGGTTCAATGCTTTGCTCTCTAGGACCACTGGGATGGCACTGTTACCCCCCACAGTGACGCTGAGGTAGCTTCGGGGAAGGTGCTCCCTTGGGCTCCACGGAGCCTGCCCCCACCTCTCTCTTCGAAGGCCTCCCTCCTGAGGTACTGAGTGGGGTCATACTGACTCACAAAGGCTAATATTTCAATGGGTGATACCAGGGTTAGTTCTTTGCACCATATTCCTTTTTTTTTTTCTTTTTAAAGTAGGCCTTGTTCTATTTGCCTACTTAAACCATGGGAATGCCCTAAATTTAAACTACGGGAATTTCAAGTACAAGATGCCCTTGTACTTGGTAATGTCCCAAATGTCATGGAATAATCAGGAAGGGCAAATGTTAGTAATAAACTCTGATCTATGGGTTTCATGCACCATTTGGTAGCCCTGTGTTTGACAGAGATGTACAAATGCTTGTCTCAAAGCACTGCTCAGTCCATAAGAGACAAAACGTACATCCTCTGCTTTTCAGGGCCTCGAACACATGACTGCTGCATGTTTTAGATTCTCTACCTGATGGGAAGATACCCCAGGATAATATTTGTCTCTCTGGCAGAATAAATCAAACATTTTTAATCCCTTTCTTTGACATACACCCTATACCTCATGAATAATCAAGTAATGATTCACAATTGGCAAGTTTTCCTTCTCTTTTGTACTTTGCAGACTTCAAAGGACTTTTGTATAGGTAGAAGGTGAGGCTGGTGGTACAGATCAAGCTAAATTATCTTATCACTCACTAGATGTTTTTGCTAAGGAAAATTTCATTCTTTAGCCATGATGAGGAAAGCCAAATCTTCAGCTTCAAAGCCTTAAACTCTTTAGCAAATCCTTGCTCACTTCAACCCATAATTCTGAATTCCACCTGTACCTGCTCACTCATCTGAGTCAGTCTGCACAGTTACTGAAACCCTCACCGACCAAGACTTAATCCTCCCCCTGAGCAATGTTTGCAAGTAGAGACCAGATTTTCCAATGTCAAAGCCCACAGTTTAATAGCAGCAGCACAGTGGACGAGTACATAAGGAAATTGAGTCCAGTTTATGATACAATCTGCAGTTCATGCTCTTCACTAAATATTTCATTTAATGACTTGGTTTTTAAGAGCAAAAAGCTAAGCAAAAACAATAATTAGAACACATGTCAGCTCCTCAGCATATCAATTCCCTTCTTTAAAAAATAAAAATGTACTGAAGTACTGAACTGAATCCAATTACGGTAGATACTAAAACAAAGCATACTTCAGAAATGTGTTGCAGACATTCATTTAGTATGATGATTTTGGCCTTCAATAGGTCATGTTTGGAATTAAAATTATTTTATGAGACTTTGGGATCTGATTTAATTTCACTTGTTTGGTTGCTTTAATCCACTGCTCTTAATAAGAGAAAAGATGTGTTCAGAGCCCAGGAATAGGATTAAGTTAACTTTCCTGCAAATCCATGTTGGCCTCGGGCCCCTGGATCGTGTGGTAGGGATCCCTTTGGGTACTTGGTTGCCAGGGAACTGTTCCTGGACTAGGCCAAAGGCACAACACGTTATCTGACACCTTCTTCGACAAGTTGAAGATTGGCACAGGCCTCAGTGCACATCCTCATGAGTAGAGGATTAATACCTTTCCTGTAGGATAGTCATGCAGATTAAATGTCATGCAGATTAAATGAGTTAGGTCATAGAAAATGCTTGGAACAGTGCCTGGCACCTAAGAAGCTTTCAGCAAATGATAGTTATTGCTTGGTTAATATTGCTGCTACTGTTGTTATTGCCTCAAAGAATGAAAGGACAATTAGGTAAGCAAATCTTTATTATTTCTGGCACTTGCTAAAACTGATGAGGTTCTGTATGGCATGGATGTACCCAAAGGGAATGCATTTAAATAGAACACCTGATATCTTTATAATGGATTTCATGTAGAGATCTCACAGAAAGCCTTTTTTTTATAAATGCAATACATGACCAAATAAAGGGAATACATACAGAGGTCACGGAGTCAAATTCAAAAAAGCTTTTCTTTTTACACGCAAGAAAAATTTTTCAGTACTGGTGTTGTTTAAGTTCTGGATGAGTGTGTGGCCACCACTGACATGAGAAGTTGCAGAGAAGAAGATGGAGAGAAAGAAAACAGATGTAAATTTAGAGAAGGAAGACTTTATATAATTTGTGGTGGTATCTTTTTGATAGGACAAAGCCGCACATATCGCATTGTATTCATTCACCATTCATTCTGAATTTTCCAAGAAAATCGTTTGTAAATTCTAAACCTTATTCCAATGTCCTCCCAAAATAATTCAGTTCATCAAACCATGTATGCCAATGTTTACTAAATCTATGTTCAGTCTCTTCATTAGTCAGGAGATCTCATTTCCCTGCCCACCCCTTCTCACCACTCCAACATAAAATAATTTTCCATGCTAGCTTGCCCGTGCCTAACATTCCATTAGCAGGGAAAAGCTTCCATTTCACAATTTGGCCCCATGTATGATACTTGAGTGCCTCTGATTCCCCTTTAAAATTCAAATTAAATTATATATTGTTGAGTTCAGAGTGTTTCCAGGAACCATGGTTTAACCGCCGTGGAGCACAAACACAGTAGGGATAAGGGGTGAGAGAGTGGGGTAATGAACAACAGAAGTGGGTGTGGGCAAATAAAAAGTAATAATAAAGGTTAAGGGCCCAAAGGCAATTTTATAGCCTTCAAAAGTGTTCAAACATTAGACCTGGACTGGAGTGTTGGTTGAATAGAAGTGAGAAGGTACTGAGGTATAAAAGCAGGATTAAATTAGATTTTGGGGAATATATAGAGTTTTATTTGGTCATCTGTTCTCTGGGGACAAAACAGGTAGAAGAGGGATCAGATCCACTAATTCCACAGGGAGAGAGCAATTGTGTCCAGCAAGCAGATCTTGCTGGTAATTAGTCCACAAGAGTCAACAGAAATAAGCGCTTCTCATACAACTCAATTAGAAAAGAGTAACTAAAAAGTACAAACTGCCAGTCATGAGGTAAGTACTAAGGACGCAATGTACAACATGATGACTATAGTTAACACCGCTGTATAATATATATATGAAAGTTATTAAGAGGATAAATCTGAAGAGTTCTCATCACAAGGAAATTTATTTTCCTTTCCATGCCTTTTCTTTTTATTGTATCTATATGAGATGATGGATGCTAATTAAACTTTCTGCAAAAATCATTATACAATATACATAAGTCAACCCATTATGCTATACACCTTAAACATATACAACAATGTGTGTCAATTATATTTCAATAAGCTTGGGGGGGGCGGAATAAAGAAATGAGGTCTTCTGAGCCTTTTTCCTTATACTAAGTCTCACTGTCTCCTATCCTACAGTCTCCACTGAGTGCATGACTAATAGAAATCGAGGGAGTGATTCTCTCCCTGCCCTAGTAAAGTATAAACCCAGGCTTGGAAAGGACAGATAGGGCTTGTTGTAGCTTGTTCTTCTAGAATCAGTTAGTAAAAACAAAGGATTTACCTAAGTGTCTTTTTCCCTCCTTCACTGTACTCAATTTTTCATTAACTAAAGCAAACTGCATTTAGCCACTCAAAAATGTTGGAACCGCTTAGCGGATAGTTCAACATTAGTATGTATGCACTAGGAGGTTCTTTCATCCATATATTTTCTAGTCTCAATATTTCCTGTAATCTTCATTATCTTGGTACTAGTCCCAAGAATATCTTTGGTTTCTAATATTTTCAGACTTTCTTCAAAGCTAATTTTTTCATCCCTATAAAAATGTAATATCAATGTGTTGAGCAAGGAAATTCCTCTGCATATAAATAAGTGAAGTTCAAACCTGAGTTATTTGTATGTCACTTCCTTTTAAACAGAAAATAGAAATAAACTGTACAGATCTGAAACACCCATGTAGTGAAAAAGAGCATTCCACAGCTTATAGAATCAGAGAGGAAGGAGAACTGGAAAATAATTGTAACTTCTGGTCCAGTCTCACAAAAGAGAAGATGTGAAACAAGAGACCTGGTGGCAGTGGGTAGGGGCCTCTGAAAGACAAGGTATGAACCTTTGATAAACAGTTGACTCTACATTAGGAAGAGGTACCTGTTAATGAGCAATAATACCTTAAACTCAAATTTCTAAGCTCGATAAGATCTAACTGTTAGGTGGTTATTATTTCTCCAGTTTTACATGAATAAACTGGGAATGAGGAGATAGAATTATTTACTTAAAGTCACATGGCTGGTATATCCTGGAAACAAGATCAGAGCTTAGACCTGATTGGATGAAAAGTTATGCTCTTCTCAGCATACCAGGTTACTGAAGATAAGACTTGCCTCCTTTGGTGATTCAATTCACTTTCCTTTAAGTTGCCAACATTCCAGCCATATATTCACCATCCCATATTTTATGATATTCATCAAGCATAGTACACTTGCACGTGGATTGCAAGGAAATGTTTCTTTTAAAAAGCTGTTGTAAATAAAAGGGTCCGTAGTGCTTACCTTGTTGTATGTTGACAGACTATAAATAGATCCTCATTGATTTGCAAATTCAATGCCATGTTCTAGAAACAATATGAAAATAGGATCGTTTTTTGCTTGTTTTTCCACCATGTTGTCTTTATTGCTCATCCTAAATGTTCTTCCAGAATAGCACCAGGTGCCAGTTATGGTCCTGATAATAAACCAACTACAGGAATATCTTCCATGACACATTAACTGAGTTGGCTGTGGCTTCTTAACACTGTGGCTCCACGTACAGAACTGGGCTGGGACAAGAAGGGAACCCAAGTAGCAAAAGGTTCTTCAAATGAGGAAGCAGCCAGCCTCCTTTTCACGCAGTGAGCTTTCAGAGCCTCAGCGACTGCATTAGAGAATTTATACCTTAGCGATGCAGCTTTTTCTTTTTAAAACACCGTGCCCATCTGTTGGCCTCATGTGCAGGCAGCTGCACTAGACCTGAGTATCAACATTCTTAATGTCAAGGGGTTGTGAAATTTTGCTTTTGTGACAAGAAATCTTCGGGGCCATAATTAACAGAGTAGGGAATTTCAACCCAAATATTATAACTTCTTTAAAACTATGCCCATCTGCTAGCCTTATGTCCTCAATTGAGTTTGAGTCCTGAAAGCAGCAAGAAGAAAAAAAAATCACAAAACGTAATTTTCATTTCAATTAGTTTTGTTTTGTTTTTTAGGGTGATGAGGAAGGAGGTGTAGGCATTATTCACAATTTACAAAAGAAGAAAGTGAAACTATTATAATTGGAGTTGTATTCTGCTTTTTAAATTTTTCCCAATAGAAGTAGAATTACAGGTTTGGAGAGCTCTGGTTTGAGGTTATACAATTAGTAAAGTTTATGCTTTTGTTATTGCTCTTGTCCCCTTCTTTCCTTTCTCGCCCCTTCAACCCATTCCTTTCCAGCTTTCCCCAAATTTGCAAAGCAAATTTATTTTCCTTATTAATGTGTATCAGCCTCACACCAATATTTCATGTGGCCAAAGTGAGACAAAGTTCCAATAAGACATCAAAAGTATAGAATCCAGCTATGTTACATGGGTATCCTTTCAAGGTATTTTTTTTTAGATGTATATTTAGTTTATTTATTATTTTTTCCAGAACTGAGATCATACCAGAAACATTTATTAAGCACCTATGCCAGGGACTAAGGGTATAAAGATAAATAAGACATAGCCTCAGCCCTAGTGATAAACCATCTAATAGTTAAACAGATTGTATCAACAATGCTACAATTAAGGAGTATCGTAATGAAAGTACCATAAATGAAAGAGCTCCTGAGCCCAAGATAAGCAATTCAGAGAAGACTTCTTAGAAGAAGTGTCACCTCAACTGAAGGATGAAGAGTTGGTTAGGCAACAGAGGGTCAAGAGGGTATGTTTGGTGGAAGGAGCCAATTGACTGGTGTTCAGAATTGCTAGCGCAGGAAATGTCAAGTTAGAGATTCCAAGACTGAGCAGAGGCCAGGTTAGGGAGGGTCAAGAACGCTGTGCTAAAAAACTTTTAGATTTTATTCTTTAGAAATTGAAGCATTTGAACATGGTGTTACATTACCATTTAGACAGATGACCCCAAAAGCAGTGTGAAGTTTGGATTTGAGAGAGGACACACCCGAGTCCAGAAGACCAGTCGGGAGACTGGAATTAGTCCAGCAGAGCAGAAGACAAAGAGAAGGTTATGGAATCCAAACTATTTGATGGTCAGGTGAACAGACTTAGTGATTATTGCGAACATGCAGCAATTGCAAGAGAAATTGTTATTTCTATAGATTACTGCCATGAATGAGGTGATAATGATCTAATTAATTTAGACAAAACAGAACGGGGAGTTTGTCTTGATGTACTGAGGTGAGGCAAAAGCTGAGTTCCGTTGTTTACGTTTCTTATTTAAGGTATAACATATACGTGGCCAGAGGACATGAAGCTTAAGTTCAGAAAGCAGTTAAGGGATCGAGATACAAATCTAGAATTTATCTGCATGTAAGTGAAAACTATGAGAGTGGAGGAAATGATCCAAAGAGAGAGTACAAAGTGAGAAGAGTTGCAGACATTGAACTCTAGACCTCATTATTCAGCAACAGTGTCAAATATTGTGGCCAATATGGTGAAGGGGTTCATTAAACAACTGTTTAGTCATAAATCAAGATGTACCCACACTCAAAGTACAATAGATAACTTATGAGTCAACATTTGTAAAAGGTAATTTCCAGTGTGTTGACTGATTGAACGAGTCACTCATTTATTCAACAAAGCTTTATTAAGAACTGCAAGGCTGGTAATAGTTCATCACTGGGTGATGGTAGGACTGTAACAATAGTTAAAATATTGAAATATTGAAATATTTCTGTACCAGATGGCATATAACAGTGACTCTCAGCTAAGGTGATTTTGCTTCCCAGGAGACATTTGATAATATCTGGAGACATTTCTGGTTGTCACAACTGAAGGGGAAGTGATAATGGAACCTAGTGGGTAGAAGCAAGAGCTACAGCTGAGCCTCCTACAATGTATACGACAGCTCCCAACAACAAAGGATTATTGGTCCCAACATGTCAGTAGTGCCAAGATTGAGAAACCCTGGTAAATCATCACTATCATGAGCCTCCTGGGAGTTTCCTCATCTCTCCTCTGCTTCTCTCTTGGTCCATCCTTCCCCTCCCAACTTCTCAGGATCCAGCAACTGAAGGGTTACTGTCTGTCCCCAAAGGGACCTGCAGGACTTTGTTCAGCTTTATGGCTCATGTCTGTTCTTATTGGTAAGTGCTCCAGCCTTATCAGTTGTTAAATATTTGGAATATTTTATAAATATTTATAAAATATGGTCTCTCTTGTCAATAAGTTTACCTGGATCATCTCAATGATGATACTGATTGAAATTCTGTGCTTTAAGAAAGATAATACCTTTTACTAAATAATATGTATCACGAGAAAATTGAAGATTTTATACACCAAGCTCTTTGAGAGGAGTTTGGAAAATATAAATTAGTGGTAGGTGATGGTACAAGACAGAAATAATAACATGATTATTGTTAACATAAAGAAAAATCTGGAAAAACTCTAAGAAGTTTAAAAGGAAATGGCCTGGATTTAAATAGTTTTTCTAAAGTATATTAAGGTATAAAAATTTAAACAATGTTTAAAAAGATATTTTCAGTATAGCAGCTGATAATAGGAAAGAAATTTTTCTTAAATTGTTGTTGAGTCAATCATGTTCCACCCTTAAACTCTTGTATAAATTGCATTAAACTTGAGATACAAATATTACTTGGATACGCTATACAGCATTTTAAAGGCTTTAATATAAACACTTTTTTAAATGAAATATCCCAAGGAAATTACATAACAAAGGAAGTCTGTTTTGAATATGTTATTTCTTTCCGAACATCTTCACATATTGACATGGTTAGTTACTAAAGATAAACATAAAATATTAATCAGCCACCTACAGTGTTGCTTTCTGTTTGACGCTACTGGGAATTAAACAACTGAATTATGCTTATTAAAATGCACTGTAAATTAGAAAAACAGATTTGTAAAGACATATTTTTCATGGTCATACAACTTAAAACAGGGTAGCATGCCTTTTAACTTAACAGCCTTCAAAGTTCCCTTCCATTTCAGCGGAGAATTCAGACCTAAATAGGTGGCATCAGAATGAAAGACATTGCCCCCAAAGGATATTAAATTTTTTTAGGCAACAAGGTCCGCATTATAACTATAGATCACTCAAATAATGTATCAGTGAATGATGCCTTCAGAGTGTACTTCTACTTCTTTGTTACTTAGATTATTTTTAGCAGAAGACACTATACCAAAAAAATGAAGTTTGTTCATATTTCACACAAGATCTAAGCCAATATTTACATGAAAATGTCATTCAAGAATTGATAAATTTTCCACAATGGTTAGAGAAATCAGACTTTTCTAATGTTTCAAAAGACTTCAAGTATCTAAATCCTTTGAGCCTCAATTACTAACAATAAATACTACCACACACATGAAAAAATCACTGACTTAACATTTCAATGAGAATGAACATTGTGGCATATTTAAACTTTCATTGTTCAACACCTATTGAGAATCTGCTTCATCAGATGGTGTATTCTCTCTAATTCTCAGTTTCTACATCTGTCAAATACAAATAATACCTACATCATAAATTTGTCATTAAAAGTAATTAAAAGAGCATGCAAAGGAACAAGTATATTTTTATTCATGAACAAATCAGATTTTAAAGCTGGAAGGACCTTAGCCTTCTTCTACTTAGAAATAACAAAATTAAGCCTCAGAGAGGGTCAACTTGAAGAAAGTTACAGAGAGTGTCAGTGGAAGATCCAAAATCAAAACCTGGGTCACAGGACATCAACCTCGGTGCTATTTCCATAGCATTAAACTAGAGTATGAGCTAAACTAACTTTGAAATCATTGATAGTAAAGTTTGTATCATAACACACACATGAAGTTCTACCCTCAAGCGAGCCACTCATCAAAAAAAAAAAAAATGTATCTTATTTTGGATTGTAATGCAGTCCCTCAACAGTGATTAATTTGATTTATTTTCTGGATTAGTTACCATAGATTTGTTTTTCAAAATGTTTTTCCACAGGCTTTCTCATGGAAATAGAAGCTAAATATTAACTCTCATTAATCTTTTTCTTATATCTGAGAAAGAATTTTAATAAATCTACTAGCTATAGCATCAAGCAGTTTCTCCTGAATCCTGAGTTCTTCTGCACTGTGTGCCCATCAGTGAGACTGAGCCCTTGAGGATAATCCAATGACCAACTCTGGGAGCACTGCCATTGGGAGTGGGAAAGCAACTGGAAACGGGAGGGGGTGTGCAGAAATGGGAAGCGGAGGGGAGATGAAGGGTTGTTCCAGGTTTTCTACACTTGACTCACCTTCATTCCAAGGTCCTCTACCTAAATGATTTCCAACGCTAGTTGATTCATCACAACCAACTGGGGAGCTTGTGTGTTCAAAAACTTGTTCATATATTTTAACCTTTTATTTGACAAAATTAGTGACAAAACTTTAATATCATCCAATACCCAGTTTGTGTTCAATTTGCCCAGATTTTCATTAGAATGTATTTTAAAATTGGTTTGTTTAAATCAAATACAATCAAGATCCTAAAATACATTTGGTTGACATGTTTTCTAAGCTTTGTTAAATATTTACTGTCTCTCTCTCTCTCTCTCTGCCCACTTTTTGAAATGGATTATTTCATCTTGTTAGGTTTTCCCTTGTTCTGAATTTGGCATATTGCATCTTCAAGGCATCAATTGACACGTTCCTTTTTCCCTCGTCTTTCCTATAAACTAGCCAATCAAGATACTTCAATGCGGGTTCAGTTTTTGACACCTGAATATGGCCTATAGTAGTAGGGACTTAACATCTGGTTGTCTGTTCCACTTTTACTTCTAAGATTGATTGTGGTTCAGCAATTGTCAGGCTGCTCCATCCTTTATAACATTTTTCCCGTAAACTTTCACCTATGTAATGCTTTTAAAAACCTATGTTTATCACTGCCCAGATTCATTATTTTCTTAGAGTTTGCAAAGTAAACAGTCTCAATGTCTATCATTCCTCCTGCATTTTTACATGTATTTATTTTCAATTTTATTGAGATACAATTGCCATACACCCTGTATACGTTCAAAGCATACAGTATAATGAATTCACATCCATGTATTGTAAAATGATTACCAATAGGTTTAGTGAACATCCATTATCTCATAGGGTTACAAAGAAAAAAAAATTTTTTTTCTTTGTGATAAGAACTTTTATGATCTACTTTCTAAGCAACTTTCAAACATACCATATGGCAGTGTTAACTATAGTTACCATGTTGTACATTACATTCCCAGTACTTATCACTGGAAGTTTTACCTTTTGACCACCTTCACCCAGTTCTTCCTGTGCTAACCACAATAATTTTTTGGAGCATCACTATTAATTCATGAATTTTTACTTTATATATTTGATGTGTTGCAATCCTTTACTCATTATTCTTTTTGTTCCTGAAATGATCAAGTTTTTGGCCAAGAGGTGTTCTTGGCACTTGTGTCCTTTTGACAAGACCCAAGTTTGGCAGCCTCCTTACTTTCTGACACAAGATGCCCCAGAATCACGTTCTCTATGGCCTATACTATAGATTGGGTGTAGCAGACCCAGTTTATATGCCTCCCTAGATTTGCTTAGCCATAGCATTTTGCTCAATGCTATTGGAGGAAGATCCTCCAAGAAGACCAAGCTGGCACTAATCACAGCTTTTTAAAAGCACTCCAGATTATTCTGATGCCCTGCAGGCTTTGAAAGCAGCTTATACCCTTGCCTTCCTCCTGAAGGTAAGGAAAGGGAGTAGGGGAAGTTTGAAATAATCACATCCACTCCAGTGATTCTCTTTTCTTGTCTTCACTTAAAAAAAGTATGGGGGATAGCAATTTGGCTTCACGTGTAAGCTCTCAAAGCTTATCCTCGCATTTCTCATGAATTCAAATCAAATCAAATATTCCAACCAAGTAAGTGAATGACCATTCAAGAAAAAGGAATTAACTGGATGTACATGATTATTGATGGCTTGATATTTGTGTTTGTTTCACATACAAGTATAAAGCTAATCCGCAAATATTTTGGATCACTTATTTCTATTGTTTTGCTTTTTTAATCTGTGAGAATCTGAAAATCTCAACCTCTCTTATCTGCCACACACCTAAAGCTGCTGGACTTCATGAGTTGTCATTTGTAAAACACTACTAAAGATAGCTCTTTTCTTTAAAAGATATGTTTTATTGTGCTATGAACAGCTCCAACTCTAAAGGGAAGTATACAGAATAGTACATCCATGCACCTATTACCCAGTTTTGCCACATTTTGACAACTGTTCCTCATTTTTTCAGGAACAAAATTTTATAGATACAGAGAAGCTCTGTTCTTCACTCATCACCAATCTCATTCTTTTCACTCCCCTCTGAGACCTAGCTATTTTTCTGAATTTAGAATGTATTATTCTACTCACATTTTAATAATTTCATTACATATATTTCATTATATTCATAAGTAATATAGAACAGAATTTGGCATTTCCAAAAATTTATATAAATTGTGTTATACTGTATGTAGCCTTCCCCAGTGAGTTTTTGTTTTTACCTTCATTGTTTTTAAGATTTATGTATTGATAGATGTGGCCTTTGTTCACTCAATTTAACTGCTACATTTTATTCCACTCTGAATTCTACTTAATTTATTCATTTTTCTAATGAATATTTAGATCGTTTCCAAATGTCACTATTTGACAATGTTGCATTGAATTGATATGCTTTGACAGCTTTTGGTGGGATAACAAACAACCCCCAAATATCAGTGGTTTACAACAGAAGACAATTTTTTTTCCTTTTAGTGGGACAGTGGTTTGGCTATCGCTCTATTCTAAGATTAGGGCATCAGAGAGCAGAGAAAACCAACTGGGGTTTTCTATATTACCTCTGAGCATTATACATTCACTTTCTTGCTCTTCAAGAAGGTGAGGGGTGGACTTGTTAAAAATGCAAATGGTCAGGCCACAATCCAGACCTACTGAATCAGAAACTCTGATGGTGGAGTCTAACAACCCGTGTTTCAACAAGCTCTTAGTGGTTCTGACGCCTGATAAAGTTTGAAAACCACAAGCACAGAAGAATAAAAGATTACCAGTAATTAACATCTTAAGATAAGTAAAGTAAGGACACTTGTGCTCTGTAATGTCCTTAAAGTAGGTAAGTGATATTTACTAAACAGTGGAATTCTTTTTATATTGCAAAGGGTTATAAAGTCTTGGCAAATTGCATAAAATGTAAAACATGAAGAGAAACCAAGAGATGCTACACTATTTATTGACATATTTGTAAATAATCTTGATTGATGTAATAACTGAATGTATTGCTGCTGATTTATAAAGATTCTACTTTAATTTATGTTTTTGTTTTAGTACTACTGACCTTTATGTGATCCCATTTTGTGATGAAGTTCTTCGGATTGGAGTACTACAATATTGGTCTCTGAATACTACTGGAGTTCATTTTCTGGCTAATTTGCATCCAAATGGCCCTATCTGAAATACTGATAACAGGGCTAAAGATAGTTTAAAGACCCAAACCTTTGGAAGAAAGCTTATTAGAGTTCAACTTGAAGCATTATATTATGCTAGAGGATCAAATTTCTACATAACAATTCTCTAATCTATACCTTTTAAAGATGTAAAAGACTTTTAGGTTATTGCTCAAATAAATAGAATGTGTACGCATTTTACAACAGTTAATAGATAACAAACATATTTTTAAAAGGGAGAAAGTCAAACCTATATTTGAGGGCTTGCTATGTTTCAGACTTGTTAGGTACTTACACACATTATTTCAATAACTTAATGGGTAAATATTCTATGCATTTTTTAGATTAGAAAACTAAGGGTCAGAGCTGTTAAGTAACTTGTCCCACATCACCGGAAGCAGCCTAATCTAGGTCTGTCTGACTGCAAACCCCATGTGCTTTCCACGGTATCTTTTTTTTTTTTTTTTTTTAAGATTTTTATTGTGGAAGGGGAACAGGACTTTATTGGGGAACAGTGTGTACTTCCAGGACTTTTTTCCAAATTAAGTTGTTGTCCTTACAGTCTTAGTTGTGGAGGGCGCAGCTCAGTTCCAGGTCCAGTTGCCGTTGCTAGTTGCAGGGGTGGCAGCACACAATTCCTTGCAGGAGTCGAACCAGCAACCTTGTGGTTGAGAGCCCACTGGCCCATGTGGGAATCCAACTGGCAGCCTTTGGAGTTAGGACCATGGAGCTCCAACCACCTGAGCCACCAGCTCAGCCGCCACAGTATCATTTGTATACTTCAAGAAAATAAACTTTTCATTACATTAAGTTTCTACAAATGCTTATTGAGTAGATGCATTAAAAAGAAGTCCTTGCATAGGAAAGTGCTATACAAACTTAGCCACGCAAGGGTCAGATCTGAGCATGAAATAAAGTTAACTGGTAGGTAATTTCATAGAATGCGTAAAAACATTCACCGTTTTCTAAAGTGGGTATTTCAAAGTAGTTTCCTACATTTGGCTATGTACTCTTGTCCAAAAATGAATCTGTACAATATGCCATGATAATAACCACAGTGTCACAATTTGTTATGAAAACCCGGCTTACTGAATACATCGAGTATCGTGGCCACACTCCTGGAAGCCTTGTCTGCCTTGGTCCTTCTCAAGAAGCATCAGAATCAAAGCCACTGTGTCCTGTGTACACAGCCTGTGTGGCACAGCACAAGTAAAGGTGGTACTCAGTGGTCTAAACACTGTGATGTTAATAATAAAACTCTTGCTTCTCTTTACAACCCTCCCACGTAGCCAGTTAGGAAACTGCTTATGTTAAAACAGAATAAAGTTTTAAAACAAAATGCAGTACCAAATAGAAGTTGCCTATATACCTAGTGGAATTCAGAAACCAAGTCTTCATCTATTCCAGAACATTAAACTTAACAAAGAAAGAATGTAGTGCATCCTGAAGTTTTTCAGAAGTGAGTTTACTTGAATTGCTAGACAAGTCTACCAAAAATTAGCCATCTTAACAGAATCACTTACTATAGTTAAAACATGCACTAAAATAAACCACTATTCAACAGGAAGTATTTGGACCTAAAAAGAATCCAGAATATATTCCCATTGCTAAACCTGTGCAAAACACACACACACAATCTAGGGGAAATTATATACAATTTTACTTACACAGGATATCTCAGAACTAGAACATTTCTGGGAAAATGGATATATAAATATATATATATATATACACATACATATATATGTATGTATGTATATATATATATGTATATATATATATATATATACACACACACATATGCATCTCCTTTACTTCAGACAAAATTTAGAGCTTTATCTTTTCGTTGTCTCTTCACAGTGAAAAGAAACAGACCATAGATGACAAATGCACAAGTTCAAAACAGAAAGACCAAAAAACAAACAGAGGTAAGCCAGTTATTTAGGCTTCTATAGTCAAAGTACTCAATTCATTTCCCGAACCTTTCATTTCATATCCAAGCAATATGATATCAGGGAATCAGTGCCAAATGAAGCACATGTAAACGAATTTTATGGCTGACTATTTAATCAGAATGTACTCTACCTCTGAGAGGCATTAAAAGACATGATTAAGGAGGCTTTCAAAAACAACAACAACAACAAAAACCACAAGAAATATTAAAAGTAAAAAAAAAAAAAAAACAACCCGGTAACTTTTATTAAACGAAAGACTAAGCAACGTAGTTTTGGTAGGTTCCCTGCATAGATGCAATGCCCTGTGCAGTAGACATTAAATATTGAATCCCCAGAAGACCTTAATTCCTAGGAGCCAATCAGGGATGGTGGTAGCAGCAATCTTGGAATATTATGCAATAAATAATTTATAAGGTCATGACAAAAACTGCAGTTTTTCATAGGATCATTTTTAGTCATTATCTGAGATATATAGGACTTTAGAGAATGGTTCCTTGAGCTTTTGTAACATTCTCCCCAAAACAATGATGTGATCCACTTCCACTGTTGGCTTATCACTTCTTGACAAAACACTGAAAGGCAGTGGGAGTAGCTGAGATGCCCTGAAGCGTCCCCTCAAATGGTACATCTTGCTGGAAGATAAAAAGCATTTCTCTCCCCACTGTCACAGCATTAGGTTTAGAATAACCAATTCACAAAATGTATCTCCCAAATAAGCTACTGAGTTCTTTCTTGAACTCAAACTATTAGACCCTAGTCTACCTTTGTCCTATTACTGTGACTAG
Organism: Rhinolophus ferrumequinum; assembly: GCF_004115265.2. Classification (NCBI taxonomy): domain Eukaryota; kingdom Metazoa; phylum Chordata; class Mammalia; order Chiroptera; family Rhinolophidae; genus Rhinolophus; species Rhinolophus ferrumequinum. Next base: position 75,621,360 of record NC_046287.1, read on the forward strand.
AGTATTACCACATGCTGAATCTTTTTTTCTCTCACTACCAAATTTGGGGAGTGTATGAGCTATAGAATTAGATGATGATCCCATTAACACAGACCTCTTCAATAGACTCCCTCAGTTCATTAATCTCTAATAAAGTCATCTATGTAGGACATTGTAGAAATAGCCTTGAGTCACTTACTTGTGATGGGAGAAGAGAATGATCCCCTGAGACTCACCCCACATTAAATTTATCTAGAGGAAAAACTTCCCCCTCCCTTAGTCTTTAAGCTCTCCTCCTGCCTTCTTCTAGTACGTGTACAGTATTGGAGAATTCCAAATAGCTCAGTCATCCAGACTCAGATTGCGCTATTTCCTAACACGATTTCAGGAAATGGAACAAGAACTCAGAATCTCTGTTGCCTGTCGTTGGTACCACCACCTCACCTTCAACTTTCATTTCCAGTTAGGGCTGCTACTAAAAGACATAGATTGGCAGGTACCTAATACCCCTAATACCTTTCACATGCCCCTTACCCTATATCCTTCTCCACTCTGCTCTGTCCTTAGAAATATAGTTTATATATATGATGGACTATCACTTAACCTTTAAAAGGAAGGAGATCCTGCCATTTGTAACGACATGGATGAACCTGGAGGACACTAAGTGAAACAAGCCAGACACAGAAAGAAAAGTACTGCGTGATCTCCCTTACATGTGGTATCTAGAAAAGTCAAAATCATAGAAGCAGAGAGTAGAATCATGGTTACCAGGGGTGGGGAGGTGGCAGTAGTCGCCCAAGGGTACAAAGTTTCAGTTCTGTAAGAGGAATAAGTTCTAGAGATCTAATGATATAGCGTGATAACTATAGTCAATAGCATTGTATTATATACTGGAAATTTGCTCAGAGAGTAGCTCTCAGGATGTCCTCTCAACACACACACACACACACACACACACACACACACACACACACGGTAGTTATGTGAGGAGATGGATATATTAATTAACTTGACTATAGTAACTACTTTACTATGCGTATGTATATCACAGCATTATGTCGTATGCCTTAAAGATAAACAGTTTTTATTTAAAAAATAAAATAAGTTTAGCTGCTATTAGTTTTAGGATGCTGCACCATCCATTGTGATTTCCCTATGCTAATGGTTCTCATGCTTTAACACATATCAGAATATTCTGAAAAGTTGATTAGAGCATATTGTTCAGCCCACCCTTGGAATTTTGGATTCAGCAGGTCTTGGGTGGAGCCTGAACTTTGCATTTCTAACAAGTTCCCAGGAAATGCTGGAGCTGCTGGTCTGAGACCATACTTTGAGAATCAGTGCTCTATACTGACACCTATGTTTACAAGGACTATAGGCAAATAGTATGGTAATAGCTACCAGAATTGCCAACAGCTGGTTTGAGAGAGGTAATTAATGGGCTTTCTTGTATCAGTTGGGGTCCAAACTAGAAACAGATGGCACACTTCAAATAGGATTCATTCCCTACAGTCAACCAGTCAACAAGTGAATGTGTGCAGCTTGTTAGGCACTGGAGTTTTGTGCTGAAGACCTAAGTATACAGGTAAAAAATTGAACTCTGCTCGTCTCTACACACATTTCTTTAAAACAGCTGACGCAGAGAGATCCAAGATGGCGTAGTAAACACTGTGCCTGCTTTCTTCCATGAATACATTAAAATTACAACTAAATTATAGAACAATCAACCTGGAAACCATCTGAAGTCTAGCCAACAGAAGTCCTATGACTAAAAATATTAAGAAGAAGCCACATCCAGACAGGTAGGACAGGCACAGATGCAGAATGGGTCCCAACCACCATGTGGCAGTTGAGAATCAGGAGGAATATCTCAGCTGCTGAGGTTCCCCCAGGAGAAGCAAGGGACCTCAGCCTCCCACACCAGGCTCCTCAACTCAGAGTACTGGTACCAGGAAGAGGAAGCTCCACAACACCTAGCTGTGAAAAACAGTGGGGATTCCGACCATCCAGGAAGGCTGCAGGGAAACCCAGACATCCTCTAAAACGGACCATGCACAGACTCACTTGCAGGCACTCACCTTGGGCTCTGGTGGAGGGGGTGACTCAGGAGGTGTCGAAGACATACGGGGATAGGGGGAGGGTGCAAGAGAGGGTGGCAGACTGACGTGCAGCTTTAGGCGGAGGACTGCTGGACACTCAGCATTTTCCCTGTGTGAGGTTCTTCTGTGCAGCCTGCAGGCAGGCACCACCTTTTCTGTGTTAAGCCCGCCCCTTCAGGGCCAAAACTGAATCTGATTGGCCGGGTGAGCTCAAGGTACAAGACTATATCCATCTTTATACTAGCTAAAAGACACAAGTGGGTATCTTAGCTGGATATTCTGAAACTTTCTTTTTTTTTTTTCCTCTAGGAGTACCTGGTGGCCTTGCCTGCTTCATCCCATGAATTCATCTTTACTCAAAGCATGACTCATGATTTTAAATATTTAGGAAAACTTTTTGTGATAGATCAGACTTTTATCTAGGTACTGCTGTCTCCCTTCTTCTGATCTATCTCAACACATGAAGAGGGTTATTTTATTTCCTTTCATTTCTATATTTGAGGTTATATCCTTTTTTGCTACCCTTCATTTCTTCAAATGCCTGTCAAAAAGGTATTCAATGGATACATTAATACCCTTTTGGTAGTAGGTTACAGATGATCTCTGTGTGGTCCTACTTATTACAGCATTCTTCTTTACTTTTGTTTTGGTATTAAATATTTTTAATACTAATATATTAATTATTTATTAATTATAATAATTTGTTTTGGTATTAAATATTTTAATACTAATATGTTAATAAACTATTTTTAAGTTAATAAGCACAAAACAAATACAAACAGCTAGAAACCCATTCCCTATCGCAGAACTAGAATATTCTTGTACATGAGTATACCTGTTTATCCCATCCACTAGCCTTGTCTCTTCAAGGAACTGCTATTTTTTTTAAAAATGAATATGCTAATCCCTTCACCTTCTACCCCATCTTTGGGGGAGTGGGGTTATCACTTTGTGAGGGGTGTAAATGTCTATTATGTTGCTTTGTACACCTGAAACTAATTTTAAAAAAAGACATGATAATTATGTGATGTGATAGAGGGGCTAACTATCACTGCAATAGCAATCATATTACAATATATAAATGTATTCTTTAAAAATGAATATGCTATATCATATGTACATTTCCCTAAGCAATATATTTAGTTTTACTGGATTTTGAACAAATTTTTACGTCTATTTCTCACTCCTCATTATATTTTTAAAAATCATATTGTTACATGTAACAATAGTACATTAATTTTTCCTGTGTAAATTTCATAGTGTGAAGATGCTGCAATTTATTTATTCATTCTCTTTTTGCTGAGCATTTGTGTGTTTTCCAGGTTTTTGTTATTATGAACAAAGCTGCTATACATTTTCTTATAGATATATGTTGGTGTACATGTTTTAGAGTCCCTCTTGGGTGTACTAAACCTAGTGATAGAATCGCTGGATTATTGGATATGTGCAGATTCATCTTCACAAGGTGATACTCAACTGTTCTCCAAAGTAGTTGCACCAATTTACAATCCTACCAGTACTGTGTAAGAATTCCTGTTGAGCCATATCTTTACCACCTCTGATATGATAGGACATCTTAATTTTTGCCAATATGGTATGTGCTCAAGGGTATATATTGAGGATTTAACTTTTGTTTCTCTAATAATTAATGAAAGTACCTCTTCTTAGGTACTGTATTCATTTCTTAGGGCTGCCATAATAAAGTACTACTCACTGGGTGGCTTGAAACAACAAAAATGTATTATCTCACAGTTCTGGAAAATAGAAGTCCAAACTCAAGTTATAATCCTTTCAAAAGCTCTCAGGAAGAATCCTTCTCTCATCTGAATGACTTTCATAATGACACTTGTCATTGGATTTAGGGCCCACACAGATAATCCAAAATGTTCTCATTTTGAGAGCCTTAATTTAATGACATCTGCAAGGAACCTTTTCCCCAAAAGGTCATATTTATAGTCCTGGGGATTAGGAAATGGACATACATATCTTTTGGGGGGGAGGGGCACAATTTTAATGTACTACATGTATATGTATAATCACCATTCATATTTTCTTGTTCAAAGTACAGGTTTATGATTTTTTCCATTTCTCCATTGAATCTTTCCTGTTTTTCAAATTGAATCTCTCTCTTATTGATTGGCAAGACTTTTTATATTAAAGATATTAATTTTTCTTAATTATGTTTATTAAATGAGTATTCTCCCAATCTGGAATTTGCATTTCACTTTTTAAAATGGTGTCTTTTGATAAATAGACGTTCTTAATTTTTATGCAATTAAATTTGTTGATCTTTCTTACATGGTTAGAACATTTTCAATGTTATATAATAAATACTTCTATTGGTCCCAAATAAATTATTTTCTTATATTTTCTTCTAAATATTTTAACAATTGGTCTTATAGCTTTACATATTTAATTCATCAGGAGAAAACTTTTGTTGTAGTATAAGGCAAGGATCTAATTTTACTTTTCTCTGTGCATGGGGATAACCAGTTCTTCTTCAGCCTGTCTTGATCAATATGTGGAGCAGTAGCAGTTATTTCACAATAAATGCGACCGTAGCTTGAGGATGAAAGGTATGATCTGACATGATGAAGAGACTTATTTTAGGGATACAGTCATCATTTAAGACAATAAGCTTTATTACAGAGCACAATTAAGGAAATCCAAGGAAATCCAGATGGACATCCCTACTCTACTAACAGCATGACATACATGACATCCTACAAGCTTTAGCTGATATAGTTTTGTATACACTAAAGTCTACCTCTAGTCGGGTTAAACTAACAGAGTAAGTAACTTAGAGTAGTTGTTTTTGCATTTGGAGTTGCATATTTACCAAATGATATCATTGAATAAGTGGCTCCAAGAAACACTCAGGTTTTAACTCTCTCTCACCCAGCAGATGGATGAATCATCAGTGCCCTGTGTAGTTAAGGTAACAGTTGGTTCATTGCATGCCTCTTCAATCGATGATGTAAATTAGCCATTTGTGTAGGACAGTCAATTGAATCCATAATTTCATGTCTAATAAATTGCACACATACACACAAAAGGATATTTATGAGCAGTCTCAGAAAACCTGTTTTGTGTGTATGTGTGTGTTTTGTTTTGGTTACACATGGAAGTAAATAACTGCTTAACTTAACTCAATCTATAATTTCTGGACTTCCTAAATAACATGTGTCTTCCTTTAGAAAAGTCACAATTGGAGAAGAAAATATGCTCATGATTTTTATGTACTGTGTTCTTTTTGACTCTGTTTTGGAATGTCATTTGTTGGTTTAGAAACTTCTAGATTTGCTCTGTCCAAAATGGTAGCCATTAGTCACCTATGATTATTTAAGTTTAAATGAATTAAAATTAAGGAAAATAAAAGAATTCAATTCCTCATTTTGCACTAGCCACATGTCAAATACTCAATTAAACCACAGAGGACAGCATAGATAGAACATTTCAATCTTCACATAAAGTTCTTTTGGATAGTTCTGTTCTAGACATTTTCTTCCACTCTATTCATGTGGTTCTAACATTCACGTACTCCTTTATGGTTTACCAAATGTTTTCTTATCCATGTTTTTACTGAGTCCTCACTATATTATTGGTAGGAAGCCATTAGTCCAAATTTCTTTATCTGTTGCTGAGTAACAAATTTCCCTAAAAATTAGCAGCTTAAAGTGACAAACATTTATTATCTCACATAGTTTCTGAGGGTCTTGAGTATGGGAGCAGTTTATCGGGGTGACCTGGCTCAGGATCCTAATGAGGCTCCAATTAAGATACCTGCTGGGGTTGTAGTCACCAGAAGGCTTGACTGGGACAGAAGGATACGCTTTTCAATCTTACTCTTGTGGCTGTTAGAAGAAGGTTTGAGTTGCTCACCATGTGGTCTTTTGGCTTGCCTCAAAGCAAATAATGAGAAAGAGAGAGAGAGAGAGAGAGGGAGAGAGAGAAAGAGAGAGAGAGTTGTGTTATTGTCTTTTATTATAACTTTATCTCAGAAATTAGAAGCCATCATTTCTGGCTTTTTCTATTGTTACACAGACCCTGGTTGGTAAGATATGGGAAGAGACTACTCAATGGTGTGAATGTCAGGAGTTGGGAATCATTGCTGCCCATCTTAGAGTCCAGCCAATCACACTGCTATTAAGACGTTCAGTAACCTGCCAAGCTCACACAGCCAATAAACATTAGATGCAGAACTCTCACGTAAATCCTCTGACCTTTAATTCCTTTCTTCCACAGCACTTCCTCTTTACCCCTCTAGGTACTACCTCAACCTCCTTAAACAATTTGGCTTTTTTGTAAAACAATGACACAGACTAATAATCTTAACCTGCAAATATTATAGCTGAGATTCAAAGGATCTCAGATGTTAGATTAATAACAATTGTTGCTCTCCTTTTCTTTGCTGTTTTTCAGGAAAAAACAGTTATAGGAGAATAGGAAGAACAAGAGTATGTTACTGGTAAACACTCTTGACCAAAGGACTCTAGACAGACTCCTTCTACAGGTCTTGAATTTGGTACCCATCGTTGTTGGGCCTGCATCACCCAGTCTTAGCAAGAATCCTATTAAATTCGTTTAGCCAGAGTCACCCACCCTAGATATCTAATCAAATTTTGTCATCTCCCACATTCCCCAAGTAATATCTGATAACCTTGACCTGTCTTCAGCAAGAATCCTGTCAGATCCCTTTAGCCGGAATCCCCTCTTACCCTTGATATTTCTTTCTTAGTAATTTTTTTTTAATCTACCGACCTCCCCCACCCCAAGCCAGCTCCTTTTTCTTGATGTAGAGTTGAGCCCAATTTCTCTTTCCTGCTGCAAAATGCCATTGCAGTAGTCCCTACATGTAACATGATAGTCCTGAATAAAGTGTGCCTTACTGTTTTAACAAGTGTCTTAAATAATTTTTTTCCACACTATTCCAGAACAAACATCAAATGGAGTGGAGGAGATAAGAGGAAGATTACTTTGTTCTTTCTCTCATACACCTACCCTCGCAGGAGAAGGAACTTTTTACAAACTGTTGCTTAGAAAAGGAGCAGGAGCAGACTATCTTCTTTCCTACACATATAAAACAACAAAGCAACTTAAAGAAAAACTTATCTTCAACCATAGCACATCCTGATTTTTAACTTTTTTTTTTTAAGTGATTTATTTCAAATAAAGGGAAAAGTGTGGACAAAGTTGGCCAAAGTGAATATAAACTGAGTTTATTTTTTGGCTTGCCATTTGATATTGGCAATCAGAGGCACAAATAGATTCAAATTCCAAATGTCATAGATTTACTCACAGAGAGCACCCCAGTGGACCGCTTTATTCTTCGGTAATTATTTGACATCAGGATTTGGTTAACATTCACTGTAGAGTCTAGGAAATTACTTCTGATGTGTCCTTACAAAGCTACTGGGAAATGTGCTTTGGACACCTGAGAGAAAAGAACAGTAGGAATGAAGAAAAATCTTTTAGTTGAACAAATAAAATTTCACATTCTTAGTTTCATCTTAGTTATGGTAGAAAAATGGGCAGTTGGCAAGACTGAATCATTTTGTATGTATCTGAAAACTTCTTTCTCACCATTAAGGGAAAGCTCTAAGAGTCCTTCAATATTGTCATTATAATCAGTCTCAATTCCTAGTGACCAATGAGTTGAGGAAGCACTCCCGCTTATTTTCGTCTTTCATATAATTCCCAGTATATTTAAAAAAGGATTAGCTAGTGGTGGGAGATGATGACAGGTACAAGTATCCAAATCCTAACACAATCCTGCTTGAATAAGATGGAAGCTTATGCTCTCCCATAAAAAGAAGTATGTCAACTATAATTTAATATATATAGTCACGGGACATGGAGTACAGCATAGGGAATAGAGTCAATGGAATTGTAACAGCTCTATACGATGTCAGAGAGGCAATAGATTAGGAGAGGGGGTTATCACATTGTGAAAGGTGAAATGTCTAATTATTGCGTTGTTTTGTACACCTGAAACTAAAAAACAAACCAAAACAAAAAAAGTTTTGAGTTAAGCTTGACTCCAGAGAGAGTTGATTCAGTGTCAATGAGAACCCTCATCTGCCTTCCCCTGTTTAGGCCGCATCCTCAGCAAGTAAGATAGCTGTAGTAATCCCTGACATGGCTTCCTAAATCTAAAAATGTCCGTAGAGGGACATAATGTCTCTCATGGATCTCTCTTAGGAGGGAGAAAATTTGGTTCCAGAAGCCTCCAGCAAACTTCCTCTGATATCTCATTGGCTACAATTGGTCCACATGCTCATGACAAGGGGTAGAAAACTACATGATGGGCTCAGATAGATCATCTGTTAGAGAAAGAACATTGGGGGACTATCACAATTTTCATGTCCCAAATGGAAGCCTCTTTAATTTCTATAGCAGATTAGCTTTTAGGATCAAAAATTTCTACCAAAAGTATAGATAGAGGGAAATTTCCATATTGTCATATAGGAAAGCATAAACGAAAGAGAGAAAGAACTAGAGAGATCAAGAAACACTAGCCGTTCCAGACCAGGAAAAGGAAAACTGAAGCGTAAGTTGAAATGCTGATCATGAAATCCTGTGAGATAGCCCTTTTCAGAATTCATTGAGCCTCATTGGTATGTATTTTTCTGCTGTTCAGACTAAACAAGTTAAAAGCCAGACAATTTTAAAGAGAAATGTGTGTCAGAGCACGTATATATACCTAGGAAAATAGGCAAACCAAACAAATAATGCATGTATAACATATATATATTCCTAAACACAGTTGGTGATGTTCTTACTCTGTGACTAAAGGAATCACTTTTCAACAATTTTTTTTTTTTTTTGTATCCATACTCAGGGTTGCTGCTATTAATAGAAAGGAGAATCTTCTTCCACCCATCATTTGATAGTTTTTTGTTCTCCTCTTAGGTTGCTTCTCAAACCACAACATTGCTGACAACAACAGCCTTGCTTCATAAAGCGTAGAAATGAGGTTTGGAGTGTAAGGAGCTAATGTATTACATTGACAGGCGTGTTGGCTATGAAGACAGCCAGCCTTGGGTTTCAGTCCAAAAGGTAATTTAGCGTGAGTTATCTAATCTACCTAAACCTCAGTTTCTCATCTATAAAGTGGCAGTAGGGTATTAATTGCTAATATCTTGCGGGAATTTATAAGAATTACATGAGATAATGCATATAAAGAAGCTAGAACAGAGTCTGGAGCATAACTGGCATTAAATCGATGTTACTTACTGCTATTGGTTCTACAAAGCCTCATGGCTGAGATGAGAGGGGTAGGGTGAGAAACAGTGGGTAATTTGAGGGAAAAAATGGCAATGTAGTCCTTATCTTCATTCTTTACTGGTATCTCTCACAACCAGTGAGGCAGATTTTTTTAGATCATTTTAGAGATGCACCTTTATAGAAGAAAGTGAGACTCTCAAAATTCAGTAATAACCAAATACACTAGATTTTATGTGGCAAAGACAAGACTCAAACCAGATTTACTGACCTCAAGTGTAATGTTCTTTCTACTACCTCTGTTGAGAAAGTATTTTAACAGTTTCTGCATGATTCATTACTTACTGTTCAAAAAAGTAGACTTGGAATCCTTCAATCACTAAGCTGGAGAAGCATCACAAGAATTACATTTATCCAGCAAAATCTGCTCCCAAACCACTTCGGCATGTTGATCATATATTTGTAGGGACAGGAAGTCAGCAACCAGCCTATTCCACTATGTATTTATTCCTAAAATGAAGATATACTTTGTCCTCCTTTTTTATTACTAGCTAGCCGTCCACTAGGATATTTATAATGCCTCCAAATATTTTCCCGACTAGCTATGGCATCTGGAATTTCACCATTAAAATCAAATTTTATCCTTAAGGTACAGCTTTAAGAAAGTTCTCCTTCTAATGTACTTTGAAGGGACCAGGAATATTAACATATTCGTACCCATAGTTAACTGCTACTGATCCTTATCAGATTGACAAGTTGTCTGTTCTAATGGCCCCTTCTTGGAGAGTACAGGCAGATCCCAGAGGAGAGCTGTATGTGAAGCGTAAAACAATTCGAAAACAATGGGAAAGTGGAGAGGGCTGAATAATAGTATGTCACCTTCAGGAAGTGTAGGCAGAAAGGGGGTGCAGGCAGATGAGAAAGCAGTGAAAAGGAACAGAGAGAGGAGGCCAGAAGTCAGTCAGCCAACTTATACTTATTTAGTCCTAGGATAGTTCCTAAAAATGCCTTAGAATTTTTTCTTGCTTTAAATTCAGTATATCCTCTGGTTTTAGTTCTCAGCAGTGATTGAAAACAACTAAAAGGCCATGTTAATATTTCTTAATCACCAAACACACCTAACTCGTTAAATCTTGAGTCTTTTCTCATTTCACTGAGCATATTGTGATACTTTATAAGTATTTGTGCAATGAGTGAATCCTTCTGTGATTTTGTTTTTTACTTTGGAAGTGACTCAGTATTGGATGCATCAAAATGATAATACTTGAAGTAGCCTTTCAAATTCCATAGCAAAGTCTTTAGCAGTGTTGCTCAATAGAACTCGGGGTCATGATGAAAATGTTCTTTAATCGGCCCTGAACAATACAGTAGTCACAAGACACAAGTGGATATTAAGTACATGAAATGTAGCGAGTGAGAGGAAAGAACTGAATTTTAATTTAATTTAAATAGCCACTTGTGGCTAATGGCTACCTATGGTATTGGACCAGGTGGGTCTAGAGGTTTTATTAAAAATTTTCTGCCCCTCTCACTTTGTTTTTAAAAGTAGCAATTTGGATTTATTCTATTAATTATTATGTAGAAGTTCCCCTCATTTGTAGTCTTCTTTTTAAAATAGAAATAATTAGATTTAGCTATGATAACTCTAAAGATTAGTACAGCAAACCAAATTGATTTGCACAGCAGTGTCTGGAGGGAATTTATGTGTGTCATTTATAGGAACTTGTAATACATGGTCAATTTCTAATTTCAACTATTGACGTAAAAGGAGAGAGTCTGTGTAGCTGAAATAGTGAAGCATGAGGAGTGTGTCCTCTGCACTGACAGGTTGGCCTTTCAAGGCAGTCTTTCCTTTGATGGCCTCCTCCCTCCTCAGGAATCTGGCACCTTCCCACTGTCCGTGTCTGCTGGGACACGGAAAGGCCTCTAAGGTCCTTTCCCATAGCTTTCCATCCTTCTAGCCTCTCTGTACCCTCCCTGCCCTTTCAAATCAAAATGTACCTTGAATTATTTGTGATGAACTCCCTTTAACTCTTCCTTATTTTATAGATGAGGAAATGGAAACATTGCAAAGAAGAAGGGTGGGTAAGAAAACTAATATTAACTACTATGTGCTTGCCAGACACTTCATATGATGCTCAGTAAAAAGTGCTGCCTGAATGAATGAATGTTATCTCCCTGGCAAATAAATGGCATTCAATAAATACTTTTAATGGATAAATACACGAATACATTTTCACCAGGTGGAACAGATATTATTGCTTTATCACAGATGAGGAAACTGAAATACAGAGAGGGTATAGGACTGACTTCCTGAAGGCTAAGCACACACAATACTCCAACAGTTGATCTTTGCCTTTCAGAGAGGGATCAGCTAAAATCACCACTAGATTCACATCGATGGCTGCAAATGCAGTGATAGAAGCTGCCCTCCAGCCCCCTCGCCCTTTTCTAGGGATCTTCGAATTTTAATGTCAAGTTTCTAGAGACAGTGTCAACCAACTCGCAGAAGTATCTCCCTGGGAATTTCACACTGTTCAGGAGGTTTTATTTTGGTATTTACCGGCATTAAAAAACAATTCCACAGCAGATATTTTCCTGGGGTCTGGACGCTTACATAAAAACGACGCATTCATTTATAAATTAAACTTCAATAGTGTTTGCATTGATCTTAGTCCATATTACGAGGAGTAGACGATTAATTTGTGTATTGGCCCCTATCACTATGGATGACTTGTAAGAATCAGTAGAAATTGACTCCTCCTCCATCTCTTCCCCCACCCTTCGGAACCTTCTATGTTTACTTCAGAGTACGGTCTAAAAACGTAGGCGCTTTAGGAAAGGATTTGAAAATTAAAATATGGCTCCGTGATTTTCAACACAAAGACCACAAACAGTGCTGGAGCACAAGAAGTATTTAAAAAATATCACCTCCAGAAGTTGGAGGGCTACAAAGTAGAAGTCGTCCAGGCCAGTCTGCAGAGACTGTTCGTGATTCCAGCCCTGCAAAAACCCGGCAGGCGACACGTCGCGACGAATTTCAGCTGCAGAAGAGGAAGAGCATCACCTGCAGTTCGAGGCGTGGGAACCGCTGCCAGAGGGGGCTTGAAAGAAAGAAAGCCAGAGAGGGGGAGCGCAGCGGGGCTCGGGGGCCGCTCAGGTGCTAAATGAGAGGACCGCCAGCGTTCTGCGGAGCCCGGGAGACACCGCAGGGTAGAGGTGGGCAGACGCTGCACCAGAGGGACCGCAGCTGCGACAGGAGAGACGGCTACAGCCGCGCTGCTACTGTCCAGGAGGCGGACCCCGCGGGAGAATCCCTTCCGCGCCGCGGGGCGGGGGTTAGGCGGGGCGCTGACGTCACCACCCCTCCCCCAGCTTCTCCAAGAGGGAGGGAGTGAGGGAAAGAGGCAGTGATCCGCCGCAGCTCCCGGCCGCAACTCCCAAACTAGGCGGCTCGCTGCTTGGACTTGTCCTGACAAACTTGGCTTCTCTTCGGCCCTCTCTCTAGCCCTGGCTCACTCTCATCTCGCTTCCTTTCGGTGCTCAAGTTTCACCCAGGACTGAAGCCTCCGGAGATGCGTCCACCTGGGTCCGGGCACCGCGGGCGGATCACACTCTCGTTGGAGACTCGCTGAAGATCCGAGGAAGGCAAAGTTGGTATTTCAGACACGGCTTTTAACAAATACCCAAATCGCGTGGAGATTACGGAGCTGCCAAGGACTTTAAAGCGGAGCACCGAGGACTCGGCTGGATTGGTGAGTTCTTTGTTTAGTGCAAGCTTTATGTATTTAAGTTTCAACGTAAATGAAATTACGTGGGGTGTTTGGCTCCAAGCTAGTGCAGGGAAGCGTGTGCATCCTAACAGGCTCTCCACTCCGCGAGCTGCACACTCCTCTGGCTGTGCATGGCTCAGGAATGAAAGATTGATAAACACAGATTTTGGAATTCATAAAATACATTCATAGTACTGCTCAAAAGAACTTGAAAGGCTATGCTATTTGTGCATTATTTAAATGTAACTTATTATAGAAATGGTGCCCAGGGAGGGCGCATCAGGGGAAGCGTGATTTGCAGTGGCACAGCGCCCTCTAGTCCGGACACCCGGCAAGGCGCGCGCTCTCTGCCGAGTTCCTCGCGGACCGCGAACTTGGACCTGCTCCTGGGACGTGGGCGTGAACTCGGTCGCCGGCACCCCAGCTTCACTTACCACACACTCCGGCCCATTCCGTATGCAATTTACAAATAGCTTGGGTGGATTGGATGCAGAGGCGGTGCTGGAGGACCACGTTTTTCTTTTCGGGAACTATCTTCCATCTGCTTAATTTCCAAAAGCCTTTGAGGACAGGGTCGGAGGGTTGACTATAGAAAGGACAAACGTGGAGCTTGAACTACCTTTCTCTTTCACGTGAAGGTAATTCGATGATAGCAAAAAGGCACTTCTATTTCGTTCCGTTGGGGCTAAAGGATCAGTAAGAACGTGGCAGCGCGGGAGTCTGAAATCTCTCTCTGGCTCTGCTTTTCTGTGGCGACCAAGTGCAACTTCTTACAGGCAGTTAGGTTTCTCAGGAAGCCTGGAAAACCCGGGTTCCCAACCAGATGTTTTATCTCGAGTAAGCGTTATTTATAAATAAATGGTAATTTTCTCCAGGAATCCTTTTGTGCCATTTAAAAAATCTTGTGATTTCGTGTTACCGGATCGTGTCTTTTCACTTTTCACTCTTCCCCCCCCACCCGCCCCACTCTCCAACTGTTGGTGTGTCTTGTGTGGTTGTGTTTTGTTAAGTTAGAATTCGGCAAGAGGCGCAAACCGGTTGAGCTTGGAGGTAAGGTCACCTACTTAAGAGTTATTCCCTGTGTGAAATTGACCTATAACATCAGGAGCACTTTGCGCAGTTGTGGCGGTGGCCAAGTGTTTGGATGATAGTGTTTGCTGGGTGTGTGAATTTGTGTGTATTCTAAATAATGCGCAGGGAATACACTACGTATTCTTAGTGCTTAGAATCAGCACACTTATTCTACAGGCATTATTTTTCCTTCCCAGCCATAATCTGCTAGACCTTTATTTTTTCAATCACCTTCTTTAAAGTGGTTTAAGGGAAGACTGCATTACTAACTTTGAACCAAGGAAATTCTCTCTTTAACCCTAGAATCCCTCGCTCCCATCTTCCTCGCAGTTCCCCCTGCAGCCTCCTCCACCGGTTCCGGGGAAATCAGATCTCTGTGTCCTCACAATGTTAAAATGTTCGAGCCCAACAAACTTTCCGAGGTCATGTCCGCCCTCTTCCCGGGGCTGTTTCCCAAAGCCCAGGAGCATTCCAAGCTTCGGCTGCGTCTCAACTGCACGGAGCCCCCGTCTGGAGCTTTGCTAACGCTGAGGATGGGCTCACAGCGGAGAACGCCAGACTGCGCACCTCGGCCTGGGGGGAGTTCCCGGAGGGGGCTTCCCTCTCTCCCTAGGGAACTTGCAGTTTCGCGTTTGACTGGTTTCACAGTTTGCTAGGTGTGACTTACCGGCTGGGAAAGCGCACGAGGCGGCACAACTGCCTTTTGTCCCGCGATGTGGGAGTCGGGGGTGTCTGCCGACGTTTGGGTTCCTAACCAGGGTCGGAGAGGTTATGGGGTCTAACTTGCTCTGCACTTAAAGGTCGAGGAGGAAGCGCTTTCATTTTCCCGGGATATTAATATAGATTGAAGAAGGAAGTCGATTCCGACCTAACTGCATTCCTTTTCAAACACCCCCCCTTCTTCTTCTCCCCCATCCCCCCCCCAACAATTACAGACCCGGAACCAAGGCATTGAAATGCAGATTTAGGAATTCCCTGAAGGTTCTAGAGAATCTAAAGGGAGGCGTGGGAAGCTGTTTCATTTGCCTTAGCTGACTTTTTTTTTTTTTTTAAGCTAAACAAATGTTTTCCCTTTCGTAGCAAGAAACATTCCATATTCTCTGCACAAATCTGTGCTGGCCGTAACTACCGTCGGCACTAGAGCAAGCCCCACACTGTTCTTCGGAGTGTCGCAAGATCACCCTGGGCACTTGCTTGTTTTCTCGCATGGAGTTGGCTGCTGTAGCAGCAGGGGAATCTGTGACCGGTGGCTGGACGTTGTTGCCCGGGACCCCGGGGGCTAATAGTCCCGCCGCCAGGGAAAGTCGGATCGAGTTTCCGCGCTGGAGAAACGAGCGCCGGCGCTCGCAAGGCGTGGCCGCGAGCGGAGGGATCTAGCTCGCGCCGGCCGCCCTGGGAGCGGGGCGCGGGGGTGGCTAGCCGCGGCCTGGGAGTGGGGCGTGCGGGCGGCGAGGGCTGCTCGGCCACACCATGCAGCCCTGTAGGCCCAGTGAAACCCCCGGCAGACCCAGTCCCCGCTCGGGGGCGCGCTGAGGCGGCGCGGTGTGCGGCCCCCGAGAGCGCCACCGCCACTTGAGGCCAACTTTGCTGTAAGTTTGATGGAAACGAAGTTGGGGCTCGCGGGCGGGTGGGCGAGGGGCTCCGCGCCGCCGTTGCCAGTGCCCGGGAGGCGTGCAACTTGCTGCTTCGGGGTGGCGGCTTTGGGGCGCCAAGGTGCTTTTCCCAGAGATCCCAGCTGCGGATCCTGTTTCTGCCGGAGCTCTGGAAAAGGGGATGAAAGAAAGAGCCCGGCTGGAAGGTGGCAGTGCCGTGGCGCCTGCCCACTGGAAAGTTCAGTGCTGGCGGTGGATTCGGCAGCTTGGCGACGAGGCGGAGGCGGAGGCGGGACGGAGGGGTGGGAGGGGGCGACGATTCACGACGTGAACGGAATGGGAATGAGCGAGCAGGGTGCTGCTGCGAGCCAGCTGCAGGCTGCGGCAGCGGCCCCAGACGCACAGGTCTGGTCCTGGAGCCATTGCTGGAAATCAAAGCGGCGCCGCGGCGCGGGGCTACCGGGCGTCCCCGGGGCGAGGACTTCCGCTGCGCCCTGGAGCTGGGAAACTTCCCCACGCGCTCCACTCTCTTCTTTCCGGTAATACTCAAGCCAGCGAAGGACTTAACTGATCTCGCTGCTAAGTTAATTCTTCTAATTTATGAAATAGTATCCACAGCGGAGGTGAGATGAAAAGAGAGGCCAGTAGTCAAGAGGTGGCATCTTTGAAATGGAGTCGCAGAGGTCTCCCAGATGTTTTGCTCCCTCGAGTGCTGCTCTGAGATTTAATTACTAACTGGTTGAATGTAGATGGCAAAAGGTGCGATTGATAGCGGACCTAAACCTTGCACAATGTACTGTTTATCAGTTTTTATCTCTTCTGAAAAAAAAAAAAACACTTGTGAAATCTATTTGTAAAGAAAAATTCTGGTTCTTCAGTGCTCTTTCTTACTCAAAGTGCCTTCTTCTAGGAAGCTAGCTTTCTGTTATCTCTAAGAGTTTTTGTTCCCACTGATGTGAATTGCAGAGCTTTGAAAACAAGGACGCAATTGTATGCATTAGGGAAGTAAACTCATAAATGTTTTCTATGTAAAGTTTTGTGTGTGTGTGTGTGTGTGTGTGTGTGTGGTTTTTTTTTTTTGCATGTTTCTGAACTATGGTTTCATTAAGTGGCTTTTGTTAAGCAACTACCTGGTGCCTGGTCGATTAGATTTTTTTGTTTTAAAAACTGGATAGTAACAGTGATTATTACAATCGGAAAAGATTTAAAAGGCATATTGTCTCGTTATTTATTTATCTTTACAAAAGCAGATTATTAAGGCTTCATATATTTAGAGATAGGTTTCAATATTTTAAGAAGATACCTGCACGTGTTAAAACGGGGTAATGGTGAGATTTTTCCATCTTACTCTTAGAGTTGTTGTTATCCAGCACATCCAGTTAGTACACTCTTGAAAATTTGTTTCTCCAGATATGTAGGTTAATTCTGTTATTTGTCTTTGTGTTTTAGAAGGACAACCCTGGTTCCACAATTAGAATTATTAATTCATTTTTCCTTGTTATATATTTATGCTTTAAAATGAATGTAAAATACTTCAAACACTACATAATGTTAAAATCAGTTGACATAACTGTTATGCCAAACATGGCACTTAACAAGTTCAGTTTAAAGTTTGATTTGAATAAAGTGTGCATTTGTGTACCCATTTCTTGAAAAAATGAACATCTTAAATGAGCGAAATCCTTTGTCACTCAGGAAGTAAGATTGCTAGAGGACTTCATAAAATCATTCAGGCCAACTGTATATTCATTTGTATCTTTTAATTAATCACTGGAAGTACCCCCAGTGGGTTCTTAGGTTAATAGATCATTTAAATCCATGTTATGGACCGGTGCCAAAAGAATCTAAAAATTATGTGCAGACTAACACTGTTTTCATTCCTTTGATCCCATGCCTTTCTAGTGTATGTGTTTAGACATAGCCTCTTGAGCCACCTTTGAGCAGTCATTTCTTTGAATGTTATGGGTGAAAGAGATCTTACAGATTATCTGTTTTAACTTCCTTATCAAGTTTACCACCACCTGTTTTCTACCCAAGTTTGGCTGATTTTACATACAGTCAATAAACTGAATCAAGTTAATGCGTTATTGTTGCATTAAATGTTGTCTTAGTGGCCTAAAGGTCCTGGTTTAATAGCTGGAAGCCATAAGGCTAGTTGTGTGTTTAATCTTTATGAGTGGGAAGTTGCAGTCGGTAAGCTCTCTTTTGACTAAATTATATAGACGATGAAGCTAAACTCTGTCTTTTTGACTCACGTAATCGTTCAGTTTGCAAGTGTTAGTTTATCCTAGGCACTGGGAAAGGAGTTTTTGAAATGAGTGATGCAGTAACTCATTTAACGAAGATCAGAAAGTTGCTGTTTTCTCTTCTTATATCTGAGAGGAGCTTTTTATTTCAAAAATGTATTTAATCTGATGAAGAATCTGTATATTTCACGTTTTAAAGTTTTTTAAAAATTCATTTAAGTCCCAGATTTAAGTATATTGCCAAAATTTTTGCTTAATTCTGAAGTTTATTACATATATGGAGATAAATCTACAATTAAAGGTCTTCTACAAACCACTTAAGAAAATCAGGAATTATGTAATCCTTATCCTTCATGGAATATTCAAGTATAGAGCTTCGTAATAAGCTCTGCAGTACAGACACTGATCTGGCATCACCTCTAGCCAATTTGGAAGCGTTTGGAGGTGGGTCGTGATCTCTTTCTGAGCTGCTGGAAATAAGAGCCATCTCCAGGGCAGCCATCTGCAGTGTTGTTACTGGCCTGGTGGTTGCACCTGGGTTTTCTGTTAATTTTGGAACCTTGGATGTGTTATTATCCACATTGGCCCTCCTTTCCTCTCTCCCCTCCTTCAGTTCTGTCTTCCTTTCTCCCTTGTTAGTCCTCATCCATCTGCTCATTCAGGAATCCATCAGCTGTGGATCTCCTCTGTGCCAGACACTAATTGGGCCAGACACAGTTGACATTGTGAATAAATCACATTTCCTGCCCTCATGGAGCTTACAGTCCAGTGGGTGAGAAGAACAAATAAGTAGTCAATCATATCCATTCTGCTAAGAGAACCATTAGGATCAGGGTAGTTCACCAGCACCTTTGTGACGGGACCTAGGGAAGGTGGATATTAGGATAGGGTGAGTTCTGAGGGAAGAATGACTCAGGAGGAACTCATTCAAGGAGAGGAAATGACATGTGTAAAGCAACTATAGAAACCTTAATTAGTTGTCAAGTCTTAATTTAAGGATTAAGGATTAGTTGTGACTTGATTGTGGTGTAATAAATGGTGATAAAAGAGACCTGAGACCTAAACTAAGCATGCCGGGTTATGTTTAGGAAAAGGGTTGGTTGATTTATCATCAATGCTTCTTTAATCCTATGTTCACCTGGTTATGAATTGTTTTTTTCATTTGTGTAGGTAGAACATAGAAAATAGATGACTAGGGCTCATATTTGTTTACAAAGAGAGGATAATTTTAGGGCAAGGGTTAAGAAGAGAAAGAAAGAACTATTGAAGAAAAAGGTGACAATAACTAAGCTGTAGGCAAGGAGTGACGGGCAGGAGAAAGTAAAATAATAATGTTTGCCTTATCTTTTCGAAGGGAAGAGGTGGAGGTGTTACAAGTTTAGAGTCCCTACCGCAAAATGGGTTCATCAGCTCAGGACAGCTGGGTAGTTTCAAGTCTGTGGGAAGTATACTTTTTTGGTTTGAAATAAGAAGAGTGGGAGATTAAATTAGAAAAGTAGGTAGAAGTCAGATTATCAAAGTTCTTTAATACAAGGCTAAGGAGAGTATACTTAATCATAAGGCTAAGGGGAAACACTGAATATTTGCAAACTAGGGAATAACATTACAAAGATGTTTTAATGAGATTAATTTGATTGCAGTATATAGGCTAAATAGTATGGGGACCAGAAAGCAGGACCACCGAAAGGCTATTCAGATACTGTGCCTGAACAAATACAAATATGAACTAGGTTGCAGCAACAAAAATGGAAAAGGAACAATTTTGAGAAATTGAGAAAGAAAAAATGTCAAGTCTGGATAACTTGGTAGATGTGGAAGTTTGGCAGTTAAGAATAAAGGACCATAGAAATTCTGAATTGTGAGACAGAGAGAGAGAGAAAGGGAGAGAATATGTTACCTATGGAGGCTGTAAAGATTTTAGTCCAATCTCTAGTTTTTCAAATAAAGGAATGGAATCCAAGGATTAAGTAATTTCCTTCAATTCACACACACACAGTTAATTAGTGACAAGGTCTGGGCTAGACCACAGGTTTTATGTCTCCCAACTCTTTCTATTTTATTTAATTTCTTAGGTTGCAAATTTGCATGATTTGGGAAGTAGGAAATACAGTAGAATCTCTTACAGGCATACTTCATTTTATTGCACTTCACAGATACTGCGTTTTTTACAAATTGAAGTTTTGTGGCAACCCTGCGTCAAGCGAGTATATCAGTGCTATTTTTCCAACATCATTGGCTCATGTGTCTCTGTCACATTTTGGCAATTCTCGCAATATTTCAGACTTTTTCGTCACTACTCTATTTGTTATAGTGATCTGTTATCAGTGGCCTCTGATGTTTCTATTGTCGTTGTTTGGGATGTCATGAACCACACATTATAAGACTGCAAACTTCATGCATAAATGTTTGTGTTCTGATTGCTCCTCCGTCCAGTCACTTCCCTGTCTCTTTCCCTCTCCTTGGCCCTCCCTATTCCCTGAGATACAACAATATTGAAATTAGGCCAATTAATAACCACACACGGGCTTCTAAGTGTTCAAGTGAAAGAAGAATTGTACTTTTCTCGCTTTAAATAAAAAGCTAGAAATGATTAAGCGCAGTAAGAAGGCATGTCAAAAGCAGAGGCAAGCCAAAAGCTAGGCCTCTTGCACTAGTTAGGCAAGTTGTGAATGCAGAGGAAAAGGTCTTGAAGGAAATTAAAAGTGCTCCAGTGAGCACACAAATGATAAAACTTTACAGCAGCCTTAGTGCTGATATGGAAATCAAACCAGCCACAGTGTTCCCTTAAGCCAAAGCCTAATCCAGAGCGAGGCCCAAACTCTCTTCAGTTCTTTGAAGGCTGAGAGAGAAAGCTGTGGAAGAAAAGTTTGAAGCTAACAGAGGTTGGTCCTTGGGGTTTAAGGAAAGAAGATGTCTCCATAACATAAAAGTACAAGGTGAAGCAGCAAGTGCTGATGTAGGAGTTGCAGCAAGTTATCCAGGAGATTGATCTAGCTAACATAATTAACGAAGGTGGCTACACTAAACAATAGATTCTCAATGTGGACAAAACAGCCTTCTGTTGGAAGAAGATGCCATGTAGGACATTCACAGAGAGAAGTCAGTGCCTGGCTTCAAAGCTTCAAAGGACAGGCTGACTCTCTTGCTGGGGGCTAATGCAGCTGGTGACTTTAAGTTGAAGCCAGTGCTCATTTACCATCCTGAAAATCCTAGGGCCCTTAAGAATTATGTTAAATCTACTCTGCCTGCGTTCTATAAATGGAACAATAAAGCCTGGGTGACCTTACATCTATTTACAACTATTTACATTGTTTACTGAGTATTTTAAGCCCACTCTTAAGACCTACTGCTCAGAAAAAAAGATTCCTTCCAAAATATTAGTGCTCATTAACAATGTACCTGGTCACCCAAGAGCTCTGTAGAGAGGTACTGTGATATTAATGTTGTTTTCATGCCTGCCAACACAGCGTCCATTCTGTAGGCCATGGATCAAAAAGTAATTTTGACTTTCAAGTTTTATTATTTAAGAAATAGATTTTGTAAGTCTATAGCTTCCATAGATAGTGATACCTCTGATGGATCTGGGCAAAGTCAGTCGAAAATCTTCTGAAAAGAATTCACCATTGTAGATGACATTATGAACATTTGTGGTTCATGGGAAGAGGTGAAAATATCAAGATTGACAGGAGTTCGGAGGAAGTTGATTCCAGCCCTCATGGGTGACTGAGGGGTTTGGGGATTCAGTAGAGGAAGTGATTGCAGATGTAGTAGAAATAGAATTAGAAGTGGATCCTGAAAATGTGACTGAATTGCTTCAATCTCATGATAAAACTTGAATGGATGAGGACTTGCTTCTTAGGGATGAGCAAAGAGAGTGGTTTCTTGAGATGGAATCTATTCCTTGTGAACATTCTGTGACAATTGTTGAAATGACAATGAAAGGTTTAGAATATTATATAAACTTAGTTGGTAAAACTGGCAGCGTTTGAGAGGATTGACTCCAATTTTGAAAGAGTTATACTGTGGACAAAATAGTATCAAACAGCATTGCATGCTACAGAAAAATCATTTGTGAAAGGAAGAGTCAATCAGTGTGGCATAGATTGTTGTTTTAAGAAATTGCCACAGCCACCTCCGCCACCACCCTGATCAGTCAGCAGCCATCAACACTGAGTCAAGACCCTGCACCAGCGGAAAGATTATGACTCCCTGAAGGCTTAGATGATGGTTAGCACTTTTTTGGCAGTAAAGTATTTTTTAATTAAGGTACGTGCATTGTTTGTTTAGACATAATGTTATTACACACTTAATGCACTACAATACAGTATTAACATAACTTTTATGTACACCGAGAAATGAAAAAAATTGTGTGACTCACTTTATTGTGCTACTTAATTGTGGTGGTCTGGAACCAGACCCACAGTATCTTCTAGGTCTGCCTGTATTTTGCAGTGGGGAGTGGGTGAAAAGGCTATATAACTTAGGTCTGATGGTATCTCAGTAGTGTTCGGTAGCACTCGAGGGAGTTTAGGGCTGGAATGTTGGATTCTGCAGTGATCCTTCATGATTAAGGCATAGTGATGAGATCATTAAGGGTGATAATGTGCATGCATACGAAGAGTTGGAAGACAGAAGTGTGTGATGCCAAATTTTAAGGTGAAAGAGTCATTGTAGAGTGTAAAAGAGTATTGAAGAGAATCAGGAAAATAGTGTCATTCATTCTTTATATGTTATGGATTGCTTCATTGTTTTAGGCAAGTCTGTGACACAGAGGCATTGGGGAGAGGGATTAATAGCGTCAAATGTGACATTAAGTCCCGGAGGATGCGTCCTGAGAAAAAGGTCATTTGGTTTGACATTAGCTTATGGTGCCAGAAGAAGCTATTTCTGTTCCCAGGGTAGATCTGAGGTTGTGCAGAGCAATTGAGGGCCAAAATCATGCTCTTAGAGGAGAGGAAATTCTAAGGAAGTCAGGGTAGCACTAAGAAACTGTTTTTTTGGAACTCTTTACCAATATAAGACAGAGAAATAGGGTGTTAGTTTGACGGAAGCGAAGGTTTGAAGGAAGTTGATTTTCAAATAGGGATGAATCTGTGTACTTGTAGACTGCAAAAGGTGGCCGTAATGAAAGGGTAATTTCAGTGGGATGTTTGGGTGGGAGAGAATTTAGGGAAGAGCTGCAGAAGAGGCAGAGTTTTATGGTATCAAGGGTGTCTTTAGTTGTGGGTAGGATGGGTCCCATCTCCTGAGATGTGGTAAGAAGACAGAATGGGGGAGAGAACCTTTGAGGGAGAGGAAGAAGAGAGACTGTCTACCTGATGACTTCCATTTTCTTATTATACATGGAACATTCACATTCCTCATCCATTATTTAGTGAAATTCCTGTACGTGTACCTAAGTACACAGGAGCATTGCAAATTTGACCTGCAATAAGACCTTAGTAATTTGGGAGTGAAAGAGGTGGCCAGTGTTACTTTCTGGCTACCCTGCCAAAACATCATTTGAATGATTGCTGTTTGCAGAGAAAAATACATTAGGTGAGATGATCTTAAATCACAAGAGATAAACACTCTATTTATTGAGCTTCTCTGTGAGCTGAGGTTGCCCTGGAGTGTGGTTGAGGAAAAAGTGGTTGGAGGATGCGTAATAGTGGTCGTGTTTCTATGTGAGAAGAGAGTGAAAGCAGTAGTGCAGGGATGCCTGACCTAGCCAGAAATGTACACACAGCCCTTGTTCGTCTATCTCTTTTATTTTGCAAAAGCACAGAACAGCTAGAAATAGTCATCCCAATAATGCCCACAGACGTGTTTTATGCATTCATGTAGTAGGTAAATTACATACAGAGTTATTGGAAGTAGTAAATGATATATGATATATACTATGCTTAAAGCTGCTGTTCAATTCTAGGTTCATAGTTGGGCCTGCACAGTTCTACTGAAAAATGTATCAAGATGGCTTAAAAAGATTTTGTATGTACCCAGAAAATAAAGATCTACCCATTAATTTTTCAGTGTTAAGTGCTTACGAAGTATGACAATTAGGTTTGCGAACTCATCCTAGAAAAAGTGGTACATATCTCATTGCTGAATATCA
Source organism: Rhinolophus ferrumequinum (assembly GCF_004115265.2). Taxonomy (NCBI): domain Eukaryota; kingdom Metazoa; phylum Chordata; class Mammalia; order Chiroptera; family Rhinolophidae; genus Rhinolophus; species Rhinolophus ferrumequinum. Next base: position 75,645,438 of record NC_046287.1, read on the forward strand.
CTACGGTCATCTCTGATGTATTCCCCTTGTGAAGCTATGCACCGATCCCAGCACCTAGTCCAGCCTTCAGAGCAATTTGGGAACTCTTTTTCTGGAATGCCCATCAGAGCTGTCGTCATATTACCCTTGATGTCTTGAATGTCATCAAAATGCCTTCCTTTCAATATTTCCTTTATCTTTGGGTAAAGAAAGAAGTCACTGGGGCCAGATCAGGTGAGTAGGGAGTGTGTTCCAATACAGTTGTTTGTTACTTGCTAAAAACTCCCTCACAGACAGTGTCATAGGAGCTGGTGCATTGTCATGATGCAAGAGCCATGAATTGTTGGTGAAAAGTTCAGGTCATTTTCATCTAACTTTTTCACACAGCCTTTTCCACATTTCCAAATAGTAAACCTGGTTAACTGTTTCTCCAGTTGGTACAAATTCATAATGATATCACAAAAAGTTAGCAACATCATTTTGACTCTTGATTTGGACTGACGGAACTTTTTTGATCATGGAGAATTGGCTGACTTCCATTGTGCACTTTGACACTTAGTTTCAGGATTGTATCGGTACATCCATGTTTCATCACCAGTGATAACACGGCCCAAAACATCGTCTTCCCTCTTCAAAAGGTCTTGGCAAACTTCGACTCTCCTTTGTTTTTGTTCATCAGTGAGCTCTTTCGGGACCATTTTTGTACACACCTTTTTCATGCCAAGATTTTCAGTTAAGATTTTCCTGTTTCTCTATCGATGTTTACTTGGCCTGCTATGCTTCTCACAGTCAGCCAACGATTTTGATACACAATTTGACAAATTTTTGCAATGTTTTCATCAGTTCTGCTTATACTGGTCATCCTGACCTCTCTTTAATTAGTGACACGTTCTCTCCCCTCAGAAAAATGTTTAATCCGTTTGTACACTGCCCTTTTCTTCATGGCATTATCCTTCTAAACTTGGACTAAACATGTTCCTGATTTCACTTCCACTCTTGCCACGGTTAACAAGAAATTTAATGTTTGTTTGTTGCTATAATTCAAGCTCAGACATTCTCGCAACAGCACACAAAACATGCAACAACAATGATGAACGCCATTCAGCAAGACACCATCACACATTGACACGAATACAGCTGTGAGACACTGATATACCAAGGTTATGAAACCTCACAGAACTGTTTGTACAGTGCTGCCAGTGTAAGCGCATGGTGGCAAGTTCACGAACCTAATTGTCAGACCTCATATGCTGAAACGCTATCTATGACTATTACTATGTTTCCCCGAAAATAAGACCGGGTCTTATATTAATTTTTGCTCCAAAAGACACACTAGGGCTTTTATGTTCAGGAGTTGTCCTCCTGAAAAATCATGCTAGGGCTTATTTTCCGGTTAGGTCTTATTTTCGGGAAAACACTGTATAATGTAATTAGAAAAATATGCATATTTTTTTCTGTTATAAATGTTATCTGGAAGCTGTGAATTATTGTAGCTGAGTAACAAAACAGGCTTTCTTAGTAAGATAGAATACATTTATTTGACTCCCATGAAGTGATTTTAGAGATCATTAAACATTTATTTAATACATAGTATTTTTAAAAAACAAGTAACTTTCTTATTTTGTTTTTTTCAACTTCACGACATTTTTCTTTGAAAATGTTATATTCCTTGCAATTTAGACATTTTAAAAAAATACTGTAAAAATGTGACACTATTCAAACTGAACATTGAATTCTGAATTTCAATAGTAAGTTAAATTCTAGTGATTCTCTCACAGATGTTGGTACAAAATGTCAGTCTCATCAGGAGAGCATGATGAGTGAGAACACAAAGTTTTTGGATGTTTTTCCGTATTTTTATCACATGTAGAACGTGAAGTTTTGTTTCCCAGTGTGTAGAGGACTAGAATAACTAACGATCTGTGTAAGAATTGTGACTCCTAAATAATAAATATACAACATTGAATAGAATTTGTGCATTGTGTAATGCTGTGTCCCACTTAATGTCCTGTCTCTGAGCAGATGAAACACTTCTGAATCTTCAGATTTAGATCTAAATATTTGAATTTATGCCGTCATGTTCTCAGCCAGGGATTGTATTCTGTTTTGTGAAGAATGTGCAATCACAGTAATTGACTGTGGAACACTTTACATGAAGGTCTCCCTAATGAAATATGAGCATAGTAATGTCTGAGTCTTACTACAAAAATTATTATTTTTCTCTTCTTTATGGATTTTTAGAGATCTTTGCTAAAGATATTTAAACTTTGGACCCGAGGCCGTTTCTCCTAAAGACATAACTTAGTAAACATTGTTTGTTTTCACTTTGGTGAAATCCTAAATTACTGTGAGTTCAAGTAGTGTGATCACCTTCTAAATATCAAAGTGTAGCCTTTGGCTACAATGGTTTTTGCAGCTTAGTTTTCATAAACGTGAATTCTAGGTAACAATGTACTTTTTAGATGAAATGATATGAGTACCATTTTTTCTCTTCTTCATCTTTTTCGTTTGTTTTGCATAGAGCAACAGCCATAGTTTTATTTATTTATTTATTAATCATGGTATTTTATAGTGAAACCTGAGTTCATAGTTCTTACATTACTTTAAGGTTAACAGAATCTCCTAAAGATGGACTCTTTTCCTTATCAAAAGAACTGCATTTAATAATTTATTCTAGTTACAGTGGCATTCTGTTAGCCAACTTTGCACAGTACATTTAGTGTTTTTTAAAGTCTCAGTTATGAATGTGGTGCAGAAAGTTTATTCCAGCCATGGGAACTGTGGTAGGTAAGTGGTAAAAGGTGGTGGAGGTGTTTGGGAACCCAGTTGTGAGAGGTAAGTGGGTGGTAGCAGAGGCTGTGACCAGACCGAATGAGTGAGATGCCATAGTGAGAAAACAGCTGCAATAACTTGACATGTTGGGCGTTTTCCTGGTGACCTGGGGGATAAAAAGGGTGTCCAGGGCCTTTTAGTGGTGGTGGTGGGCACAGCATGGCACCAGCCAGCATTTATGGGTCATTTATTTTCAAGCTCTAATGTTAGGCTTCAGATGTTCAAAAAGATTGATTTACTTACGTGTCCATTACACCGCTGTTTCTTGGTTCTGCTACCTCAGCAGCTGCTTTATCTCCTTTGCTGGTTACTCTTCTCTGCTCTCCTCTAAACCTTGGGTAGCAACAGGACTCAGCTCTTGGTTTTTTCCTTCTCTCTCAGTGCTCTGTCCGTTGGAGATCTTAGTTTTGTGGTTTTAAATAACCATCTGTTATATTCTGATGACTCTCAAATTTATATTGCTAAGCTGGACCTCTCCCACACATGTAACTGCCCACTAAATCTTTACAACAGACATTTCTGTCTTAAGTTGTTCAAAACTGAACTCCTCATCTTACTCCCTAAAACCTCTTCCTCCCTCATTCCCTCTCTTAGTATCTGACAGCTCAGTTCTTCCTCAGCACACACTCCTTGGAATCTTTTTTGATACCTCTCTCTTTTTCTCTTCCTACCTCAGCCCTTCCAATTCATCAGCAAATCCTGAAATAGATCCAGACTCTGACCACTTCTCCCCACCTCCACCATTACCATTTTTGGGCTAAGCCTCCATGGTCTCTTTCCTCTACTGTTGAAGTAGCAGCCTTCTGACGGGCCTCCCTTCAGCTTTTACCCTGGCCGCCCTGCATTCTCTTCTCAACACAGGTACCAGAGCCTCCCTTTTCCCTTTCTTAGAGCACGCCACACTCCCTGTTCAGAATCCTCAAGTGGTTTCTCATTTTTTTGGTGGTAAAAATCAGTCCTGAAAATTACCCTTCACCCATGAGTCCATACTGACTTAAAGGAATGATTGAATAAATACACAAATGGGAGAGAACAGACAAATCTCTCCTGTAGAAGAATTCTAAATAATTCATGGAGCATACCTCTCCATTCCTTAAGTGTGGGCTGGGCACAGTGACTTCCGGCGAAAGAGTATAGTACAGCAAGTGGGGAAAAAGAGTAACTTCAGTGTGGAGAAGCCTGACAAGCGCTACTTCAGCTAAATGAACAAGTACAACATCAGCATCGATGAGTCATGGTGACGTGATGATGTGATGTAAATGGGACGGTACCTCTCGGATCTTCTCCCTCAAACACATAGCCTCAGGGTAATCATGAGGAAAACATCAGGCAAATTCCAATTCAGGGACATTCTACAAAATACCTGACCAGTCCTTCTCACAACTGTCAAGGTCATTAAAAACAAGGAACGTTGGAGGAACTGTTACAGTCCAGAGGAGTCAGAGATGTGAAGAAGTGTAGCGTGGTGGTCTTGAGTGGGAGCCTGGAACAGAAAATGGGCATTAGGACTTAAATAGTGAATAACAGTGCATCTCTGTTAGTGCATTGGTTGTGACAAATGTACCATAATAATGTGAGACATTAACAGTAGAAGAAACTATCTTTGAAACTATTCTAAAATTGAAAGTTTCTTGAAGAAGAAAAAAATCCCTCACTGCCTTCCTCTCACCCATGTACCCCAGCCACAGTGGTCTCTCTATTGTTTTCCTAACTAGGCTTCTCTGCTGGAAGTGATTTTGAGCCCCAGGGGACATTTGGCAATGTCTGGAGACATTTTTCTTTAGGTGGTGGGACAAAGTGATACTACAGGCTTTTAGTGGGTGGAGACCAGGAATAATACTAAACATCCTACTGCGTGGGACAGCTCTCCCTCCACTGCTCCCTGCCCCCCCGCCCCCCAAAAGAAATCCAAAATGTCAATAGTGCTGAGGATGAGAAGCCCTGGTCCTTTTGAATTTAGGGCCCTCTCTTTCCCTTCAGGCTCCTGACCACAGTCTCTCTTGCCCTGCTTTATTATTTTTTTTTCTCCTTAGTACTTAATCATCATCATCTTTGTTTCCTTCTTTGTTTGTCACCAGGCAATGTATTTACCATGAGGATTTGTTGGTAGTTTGTTTGGTTCACTTTTGTATCTTTAGCATCTAGAAGTGTTCATGACACATAGTAGGTGCTTATTAAATATTCATTGAATGAATCAAATCATTGATGAAGGGAGTGAATGAATGATAAAGATAACATACACCCAAAAATTCAGACGGAAAAGTGAAAATGTAAACCATCCTCCAGCTGTCCATTCTCCGGAAGTTACACTGTTAACAGTTTATTTTTTTATCTATTAAGAATTTTTCTGTTCTTTTTAAAGCACATTCATGTACTCTGCACACAATTTATCTCCCCTCCTTATTTTTTTGTTTTTACAAACATAAGTGGGATCAGTTTAGTTTTTCCAGTTAATATAGCTGAATATCTTTACATATCAACATACAGAGTGCTGTCTTACTCTTTTTAATGCATAATATTTTACATGTAGAATTAAGCAAAAATATTTTAATTGCTTACAATATGATCCTGATATAATACTTTGTTGTAAAGTGGATAATAGTAATAATATGTCCCCTAAAACAAAAGATAGTGGCTGTTCAATATCATCTTTTTGAGTGTTCTTTAAAGCATTTTCTTCATATACATATTTATTCCTACATTGTATAATAAATGCCTGAGGACAGGGATCTCTGTCTTTTAAAATAGTCTTTTAACTCCACGTACCTTGCATCGTTTGTCCCGGTTCCTGTAGGTGGAATAGAATTGAAGTTTTCATTTGTTTTGATAAAAATTACTGGATCATTGTATAATATTCAAATTTCCCTGAGTATGAGAACTGTTGACCAAATGAAGAGATAGTTTTAGAGGGAAATTGTTTTCTTATTTTCTAAACTGTTCTTCTAGAGGCCAAAAAATCGGTCTTAATTTCCTGATGTTCTCTGCTGAGTAGAAGGCATGATAACTAGAGAACAAGTTACAGTGCCCAACTTGAGCACGATTCATTATCAGTTAAGCTTCTAATGGCTTTCAGCATATCAGGTCCCCCCCCACCCAATGACATGAGTAATGGGGCAAAGTTGGCAGTAGCTAGGTGAGTTAAGGTGCTGTAAATTAATGTTGCCATGTTAATTTCAACCTGGCTGTTAAAACAGCCCTCCCGTCCGCTGTTTCACGTTTGGTAGCATTCACATTTTGTGAATATTCATTTGAGAGTCACTTTGCCAAGGGTACGGAGCTGTCCTCTACTCTCCGTGCTGGGATGTTTTGTGAAGCTACATTGATTTACAAAGTGAATTTGTTGGTATTTGGGGCACAGTTGGTCTGAAAATCATTGTCCTGCTCCCTTGCCAGGCCTCAGCCCAGTGGACTGCCTCCTTTCCCACTGGCTAAAGGCAAGCCTTTCTCAGGTGTCCTTTCCTTCCGCCTCTCCCTCTGACCCGCCCACAGTGCCTACCGCCGGCTGCATTGATTGGGCCCTAGTCTGTGTGTGTTAGCTTAGGTGATTTGGCTCTTGGTGTGTGTCTTGTGTTCGGGTGACAGGTTGTTCCGTGCCCCAAAGACAGTAGGCACTCTGAGCGTTGGTCGTTGACAGCAGTGGTGATAAAACATTCATGTGGTCAGTGAGATGTGCTACGCTGACTTAAGAAAAGTTTTGTTCACCATCAAGCTGCTGGTTTGCCTTTTGTAAGCTGTTTTTTTTTTCATTTGTTTTTTTTTCTGGCTCATGTGCTGGTTCAGAAATGACCTCAGTATTACACTTGAATGATATAATTATTTTAATACACTTAAATTGTCATATACTGCTAAGTGAGCCAGTAAATCCTCACATTATATAGGGAGTGAACTTAACCATTCTTATAAAGAAATAATTCCAGGATAAATTTTGAAATGAGATTACAGGCTATCATTATGGGAGGTCATATAAAATCACTGTTTATAGAGTTTTTGTGTTCTAAATTAGTTGTTCGAAGCTTCCCATACTCAGGATACAGTGGTAACATTAAGTTTGTGAGCTTTGGAGCATTTTTTGTACATAAGTAAATGTAAACAATGTATTTATCTACTTTTTTAACAATTGCTTATATTTGCGTAGAAGATTTAAGTATAAGAATGTAATTTAATTGTTACAAGTTGGCAGTCTTTCATCTGATGCTCATTAGGATTCTTTAACTTGAGTCACTAAAATATGAAAAAGAGGTTCTTAAATTTAATAACACTAGACAAATAAGAGTGTTGATACTTATATTGGAAAACAGAAAAAATTCTAAAACCATTGCATTTATTCATATTCCACAGAGATGGAAAATACTTTGTTAAAATATAAGGTCTACAACAAACTGTAAGAAAAAAATTGACATTTTTTTTGTTTGTTTTCTTTCCCCAAAATAACGATTCCTATTTCTTTCTTCTGTTTTAGGTTCCTGAGAGTTAAGCGATGGGGAGACATTTGGCCGTGCTTCTGCTGCTGCTTCTCCTTCTCCATCACTTTGGAGACAGTGATGGAAGCCAAACACTTGAACAGACTCCTATACAGTTTACACAATTCCAGTACAATGTCACTGTGCATGAAAATTCTGCAGCTAAAACCTATGTTGGGCACCCTATAAAAATGGGCATTTATATTACAAATCCGTTGTGGGAATTAAGGTACAAAATTGTCTCAGGAGACAACGAAAACCTATTCAAAGCTGAAGAATACGTCCTTGGAGACTTTTGCTTTCTAAGAATAAGGACCAAAGGAGGAAATACAGCTATTCTTAATAGAGAGGTAAAAGACCATTACATGTTGATAGTCAAAGCAGTTGAAAAACATAGTAATACTGAAGCACGGACAGTGGTCAGGGTGCAAGTGCTGGATACAAATGACTTGAGACCATTATTCTCACCCACCTCATACAGCGTTTCTTTACCTGAAAACACAGCCATAAGGACCAGTATTGCAAGAGTCAGTGCCACAGATGCAGACATAGGAACCAATGGAGAGTTTTACTACAGTTTCAAAGACCGAACGGACATGTTTGCTATTCACCCAACCAGCGGTGCAGTAGTTTTAACTGGTAGACTTGATTACACAGAGACTCAGCTGTATGAGATGGAAATTCTGGCTGTGGACCGTGGAATGAAATTGTATGGTAGCAGTGGCATCAGCAGCATGGCCAAGCTAACAGTGCATGTAGAACAGGCCAACGAGTGTGCTCCTGTGATAACAGCTGTCACGTTGTCACCTTCGGAACTGGACAAGGACCCAACATACGCAATCGTAACAGTGGATGACTGTGATCAGGGTGCCGACGGGGAAGTAGCTTCCTTAAGCATCGTGGCAGGTGACCTCCTCCAACAGTTCAGAACTGTGAGGTCCTCTCCAGGGAGCAAAGAGTATAAAGTCAAAGCTGTTGCTGGCATTGATTGGGACAGTCATCCTTTTGGCTACAATCTGACACTTCAGGCTAAAGATAAAGGTACCCCTCCCCAGTTCTCGTCTATGAAAGTCATTCACGTGACTTCTCCACAGTTCAGAGCTGGGCCAGTCAGGTTTGAAAAGGATGTTTACAGAGCAGAAATAAGTGAATTTGCTCCTTCTAATACACCGGTGGTCATGGTAAAGGCCACACCTAGTTATTCCCATTTGAGGTATGTTTTCAAAAGTGCACCGGGAAAAGCGAAATTCAGTTTAAATCCCAACACTGGTCTCATTTCCATTTTAGAACCAATTAAAAGGCAGCAGGCGTCCCAGTTTGAACTTGAAGTAACAACAAGTGACAGAAAAGCCTCAACCAGGGTCTTGGTTAAAGTCTTAAGTGCTAATAGCAACCCCCCTGAATTTACCCAGACAGCCTACAAAGCATCTTTTGATGAGAACGTGCCCATTGGCACCACGGTCACGAGCGTGAGTGCCGTGGACCCCGATGAGGGGGAGAACGGGTACGTGACCTACAGCATTGCCAATGTAAATCCTGTGCCATTTGTGATTAACCATTTCACCGGTGCTGTGAGTACTTCAGAAAACTTGGACTACGAGCTGATGCCTCGGGTTTATACCCTCAGAATTCGAGCGTCAGACTGGGGCTTGCCGTACCGCCGGGAAGTTGAAGTACTTGCCACCATTACTCTCAATAACTTGAACGACAACACACCCTTGTTTGAGAAAATCAATTGTGAAGGAACCATTCCCAGGGATCTAGGTGTGGGAGAGCAAATAACTACTGTTTCTGCTATCGATGCTGATGAACTTCAGTTGGTCCGCTATCAGATTGAAGCTGGGAATGAACTAGATTTGTTTAGCTTAAATCCCAACTCCGGGGTGTTGTCTTTAAAGCAATCGCTGATGGATGGTTTAGGTGCAAAGGTGTCATTTCATAGTCTGAGAATTACAGCTACAGATGGAGAAAATTTTGCCACACCGTTATATATCAACATAACTGTGGCTGTCAGTCGCAAGCCAGTAAACTTGCAGTGTGAAGAGACTGGCGTTGCCAAAATGCTGGCCGAGAAACTCCTGCAGGCAAATAAATTACACAGTCAGGGAGAGATCGAGGACGTGTTCTTTGATTCTCACTCTGTCAATGCTCACGCACCTCAGTTTAGAAGTACTCTTCCAACTGGTATCGAGGTGAAGGAAAACCATCCTGTGGGTTCCGGCATAATTTTCGTGAATGCCACAGACCTTGACACTGGCTTCAATGGGAAACTTGTCTACGCCATTTCTGGAGGAAATGAAGATAGTTGTTTCATTATTGACATGGAAACTGGAATGCTAAAAATTTTATCCCCACTTGACCGTGAAACAACAGACAAATATACCCTGAATATTACAGTATCTGACCTTGGTATACCGCAGAAGGCTGCTTGGCATCTTCTAGATATCAGAGTTCTGGACGCCAATGATAATCCACCTGAGTTTTTACAGGAGAACTATTTTGTTGAAGTGAGTGAAGACAAGGAGATAAATAGTGAAATCATCCAGGTTGAAGCCACAGATAAAGATCTAGGGCCCAATGGACACGTGACATACTCTATTCTCACAGACACAGATAAATTTTCAATTGACAGCACGACTGGTGTTGTGAGAGTTGTGTACCCTTTGGATCGCGAAGAGCAGCGTGTGCATTACGTAAAGATTGAAGCCAGGGATCAAGCCACGGAAGAACCCCAGTTGTTTTCCACTGTCCTTTTGAAAGTCTCATTAGAGGACGTTAATGACAACCCCCCTAGGTTTATTCCACCGAGTTACCGTGTGAAAGTTCGAGAGGACCTTCCAGAAGGAACCATAATCATGTGGTTAGAGGCCTATGACCCCGACTTAGGTCAGTCTAGTCAAGTGAGATACAGTCTCATGGACCACGGAGAAGGAAACTTTGACGTGGATAAACTCAGCGGAGCAGTTCGCATTGTACAGCAGCTGGACTTCGAGAAGAAGCAAGTATATAATCTCACAGTGAGGGCCAAAGACAAAGGGAAGCCAGTTTCTCTGTCATCTACTTGCTATGTTGAAGTTGAGGTGATTGATGTGAATGAGAACTTACACCCACCAGTGTTTTCCAGCTTTGTGGAAAAGGGTGTAGTGAAAGAAGATGTCCCTATGGGTTCGTCGGTCATGACAGTATCAGCCCACGATGAGGACACAGGAAGAGATGGGGAGATCCGCTACTCCATTCGAGATGGTTCTGGTGTTGGTGTTTTCAAAATAGATGAAGAAACAGGTAAATATGTTCTTATTTCTCTGTTTGATCGCCCCTCCCATTTTTGTGTGACGTCAGTATCTGTCCTGTGGTAGCGCCTCCGCAATTCCCCATTGGCCTCTGGTAGGGCTCAGTGTGGAAGTACATGTGCATGCTTTTTGTCCCGTTGCAGGTGTCTGTGTGTGTATTAAGCCCTGACGATGGAACCTGAATACGCTGGCATAAAATGAGTAAAAAACGGGGGAACATTGAAGTCATGACCACTGATACTGACCTCTACATGTGTACTCTGTGTTATCAGAAGCATCGTTGTGGTTTTGCTGTGACTTCGGGAAGCCCTTCCAAAATTTTTTCAAGCTAGTATATTTTCAGACTTGGATCAGTCACTGCCACCATCCTGAGCTTATTGCTCACCTGCAAAATTGCGTAGTGCACAGAGAGAAGACTACTAAAACTTCCACCATGTGATCTGCTTTACTTCATACCTCCTCCAAGTTTTGTTTGAGAGACAGATGTAGGGTAGTAAAATGTTGAATTGAGAAGACTTGGCTTGGAATCTTGGCTCTTTCAGTCGGTTAATTGGTTGATCTTGGACATGCTCGTTATTTTCTTGAAACTGACTTGCTTCACCTATAAGATAGGGACCCTCAAAATTACAGCAAGATTTATGTGAGGCTAAAGTGAAATAACATGGGAAAGCTCCCTAGCATGTATTAGAGTCTGTTAATATCTTTTGGAAGTGGTAGCAATGCTTTGTTACCATATTCCTCCACCTAGAATGAAGTCCCCAAATCAGAACATCCAAGAGCCAATTTAGGCTAGAGTATGTATTGTGTTGCACTTTGTATGTATCTCTAATTTAGCAGCTTTTCATTGATATAGTTATCTGTCAATCTCTTGTGATGGAGTGTGAGCCGTTATATTACTTTGCTAGGGCTGCCATAACAAAGTACCACAGACTGGGTGGCTTAAACAACAGAAATTTATTTTCTCACAGTGCTGGAGGCCAGAAGTCAAATATCAAGGTGTTGACATGGTAGGTTTCTTCTCAGACCTGTCTCTCCTTGGCTCATAGAAAGATATCTTCTCCCTGTGTCTTCACATGATTTTTCCCTCTGTATGTCTGTGTCCTAATCTCTTCTTATAAGGACACCAACCATACTGGATTAGGTACCACCCTAATAACCTCATTTTAACTTTTTTTTTTATCTCTTTTAAAGCCGTATCTCCAAGTACAGTCACGTTCTGAGGTACTGGGGATTAGGACTTCAACACATGAGTTTTAGGGGATGCAGTTTACCCCCAAACCACTTTAAGGACAAGCTTTTAGCTCATGCATTTTCTATTCTCAGCATCTTGCAAAAAGTGCCTGGCATGTAGCAGCTGCTCATTAAATAGTAAAAGAATGAATGAGTACATTAATGATTATTTTGACTTTGAACATCCTGCCCTCTTAAAATTGTAATGGAAATGGAAGGAAACTGGATAATCACAGCACTAGTCGGCCATAGATGGAGCTCAATTTGTCCGTTAGTCTCATTGATGTTTCCTTTGTGAATGTATCCATTCTCAAAGGGATGTTTTCTTATTACATTCAAACTTTGTTTATATTTAGTAATACCACAAATAAATTCTTAAGTCAATACCTGTACCAGTATCCATTCCCACATATAATATCCCACATATTCCCAGGTATATAGCAAAAGAAAAATATAATTATTGTCCTAGAATATAGGACAGGTTATTTAGAAATATATAGAAATAGGTTATGTAGATGCTATAATATTTTTAAAGTGATCCTCTTTATTCAAGGGATTCTTTTTCTAATGAATTAAATACTACTAGCACATGATAGATACAGATTACATACCACTCATCTAAAATACGCATTCAAGAGAAAAATGCATAACTAACAGAAGTTAGTAATCACTCATCTGAAAGAGTAGAATAGAGTTTTTGTTTTTTTTTTAGTCATGCTCTTTAACATGAATTAGAATTTTCAGGTGTAATGTCAACATAAAAAAATACCCAAAACTTGGTAACTGAAGCTGAAGTATTTTGTGACTCTCCTAAGGACAGTTATTTCTACTTTTTTTTTTTCCAAAGTGGGTTTTGAAAACCTATAAAGACCTGTTTTAAGTTCAAGTTCAAGCAGAAAATAGAACTAAAATCTTAATTTACATTTCCTTGATGGCTTAAATTATATGAGCACTGCTTTTTGGGGTTGTTTCTTTCAAGTGAAAAGACTATTTTCTGTTGCCTTTTAAAGACTCATTTAGAAACTAGTATTTTTCACCTATAAATTTAAGAGATTGAGATATTTTTACTACCAAGAAAAGAAAAAAAAAAAGCCACCTAACAAGCAGTATCCTGAAATAGATCTATAGTAGTTTTCAAGCTGAATGGCAGTGGCAGACTGTTCCAGTGGTAGCTTAGTAGGAGGCCAGGGGATGAGTTGGGACTATGGGCAGTGGGCTTGGTAAGTATATACGGAACTGCATTTGTGTAAATAGTGAGATTTAAAGGTGAGAGAAGAATTGGCGATTTCTAGGCCATCTATTCTGTCGTCCTTTCTTTACAGAGGAAAATATGAGGCGTACAGATTTATGTTTAGTATGATTTTTGAAATTAAATAAAAGTGATATAATAATATTTACACATTGGCCTGGTATACATCACAAGATGTATTTTTGGCAGTAGAATTATCAGCCCAAGTGGTTTTATAGATTCCTGGCAAGACAGTTGGTATCATGATGGAGAATTCCTTCAGGAAAAGTCAGTGTGTTTTGTGCAGTAGAAATACTAAAATTACATATGCTGATTTTTTGTTTGGGGTTTGTTGACTAATTTCTAGGGCAGGCTGGATGTGTAGAGAGGTGCCTGCCTGTTAGATGAAGAAAACGAGGGGCAGTTCAGAACACCAATGGGGACCCCATAGGACATAGCACTGAAACTCTGTGACTTGGATTGGCCTGGCTCAGGTCAGGTTCATTAGCACCTTTCTAGACCTTAAGTTAAGTCTCTGCTCATTGCCCATTTCTGCTGTGCTCTTACTTTCTCTTCTACTCAGACATTTAATGTGGGGCTAACTGATACAAGCCTCCACAGGACAGCTTTGGCCCTGGACACCAAGAACCTGCCCATTTAACTGTTTGCTTCTTGCCCTTGGCTTAAGTTTAAACTATAGTGTTGGCTGAGTAATATAACCAAGTATTTGTGGTGGTTTACTTATTTCACTATTGTCAAATATGTGTATCATTTTCATAGAACATATTCAGAGAATATAATGCAGCAATCTGAATTTAGTTCTTACTATATTTTAAGATCCTTTAAAAAAAAAAAATCTGCTTACAGTGAAACATCCCCTGAAAAGTAGTTTCTTGAAGAAATAGAAATTCTGTGGACTACCTAAAATATGTACAGTTCTGTCAGCTCTGGATTTTGTACATATTTTGCTAATTGGCTTTGCAAGGAGGTAACTTGTAATTGCAGTGTGGGGGTGACAGTCGGTTGACTCATCTGAAAATCTCTCACTGCATCATATGCTTTTCCTGGAGCGGCTTCTGGGAGTTAGTGAATTGTTCTGACAAATCAGCCACTTGATTTCTTATCCATGTGAGGTTTGGAAGGGTAGGGTGTTATGCGAAAAATTATTTGGAAAGTCAGTCTTGTTTGAGAGCCAATCTCCAGTGCTGCCATAAAGATTCTCCCTCTTTCTGTCTCCTTCACATCTACAGTGAGGGTTGTAAAGCAGATTGAACAGAAATGTTAGTGGAGTAAGTATCTTTGCGGCATGTGTAATTTCACATTCAGGATTTGATTCTCCTGACTTTGTACTTCCCAGCGTTCCCCATCCTCGCTTCAGCTATGTTCCTGGTTGCTTTGTTGTAGCTTCAGAGTTGAGCAGAATAGAACCTTGAGCATCCCTCTGCGGATTTGTGGCATCAGTTCAGCTTCGTGTGCTTGGCTGGTGGGTACCCATCCGAGTTAATTATTACTTGAGCACCAATAAAAATTGCCAGTTTCTGCTAATTTTTAGAACTTTGGCTATGTCTAGAAAAATGGTTGGCCAAAGATTTTTAAATTGTTAGTGGAAACTGTTGAGGCAGTGCTTAGTTGATGTCTGTTCCACTGATGTTCGAGGTCGGACAATTAAGTTCGCAAACTTGTTGCAACGATATTACTAACTTTTTTTGATATCAGAGGGATTATTCATTATAAATTTGTACCAGCTGGACAGTTAACCAAGTTTACTATCTGGAAGTGCTGAAAGGCTGCATGAAAAAGTTAGACGACCTGAACTTTTCACCCACAATTCGTGGCTCTTGCATCACGACAATGCACCAGCTCACACGTCACTGTCTGTGAGGGAGTTTTTAGCCAGTAAACAAGTAACTGTATTGGAACACGCTCTCTGCTCACCTGATCTGGTCCCCAATGACTTCTTTCTTTACCTGAAGACAAAGGAAATATTGAAAGGAAGACATTTTGATGACATTCAGGACATCAAGGGTAATATGACGACAGCTCTGATGGCCATTCCAGAAAAAGAGCTCCAAAGTTGCTTTGAAGGGTGGACTAGGCTCTGGTATTGGTGCAAAATTTCCCAAGGGGAGTACTTTGAAGGTGACAATAATGATATTCAGCAACGAGGTATGTAGCACTTTTTCTAGGATGAGTTCGTGAGCTTAATTGTCACACCTCGTATGTATTCTAATAGGATGCCCTTAAGTATGTTTTCCCTTCAGTCTGGAGTAATTTGGTTCAGCTTGTGGCTCTTAGTATAATGCAGCCCAATAAGAGCATTTCCCCCTGTGACTACTTATTTGGCGGGGGCAGAGGGGGATAATGTTTTTCATTAAGATAAGAGCAAACCCTGAACTTACTAGTGCTGTGTTACTTTTAGAATCCCAGTCCTGGTTTCAGGATTGAAATAGACGTTTTGATGAGAAGACTCGAATTAATGTGGAAGTACAGCTATTGCAACAAGATAAATCACCGTTCATGAAATATGGAAGGGGAAATTAGGACTGTAGTTTTCTTAAGCGACACTGGCTACATTCTCACTGTGGGGGAGTGTTGCTCCATTCCTATATTACCCATTTGGAGATTGGTTCCTGGCCTTCCTTAGGTAGGGACACAGGATGAACACGTTTGTGTAGTGGGGACAGAAGGGAATTCTAGTCCAAGCTAACTTATTGTTGACCTCACTGAGAGGGAAAATGTTTCTGGGGCTTCTGTCTGGTTTGGCAAAACTCCAAATTATTTTCATTATTCACTCAAGTTTAAAAAAAACAAAAACAACCCTTTTCCCAACAGAGAGTAGGATAGTCTGCATACACCCAAGGACCTATGTTTTTTTCCTAGGGTCTGTTCTCTCAGGACAGGAAATAGAATGTAGAGGATATTAATGGGCTAAAGCCCCATGACCAAAAAGTTTCTAAGAGTGGCCGTTAGAAGTGCGGTCTGCTGTGCTGGGACCAATTACCTCTGTTAGAGCTGGGTCTAGAATTCCTGGCAGCAGGAACTTAAATAGATACTGGTGGGAGGCTGGGTTAGGGAGTTAAGAAATTTGCTGGTGAAAGGGCTTTTGTATTGCTGTCTCTTCCCGTAAGTGGCAGCAGCTGCTGTCCTGTTCTTTTTGTTTTCCTCCTACAAAAGTTGAAGAGAAATGGATTTCCTAGCCACAGTGAGATTGGACACTGGTCTTTGGCAGAAATTATATTATGATAATGTGTTGTTGCTGTATTTGGGAGTAAGAACTGCTCTGTGTGTGTGTGTGTGTGTGTGTGTGTGTGTGAGTGTGCGTGCGCGTGCGCGCGTGCGCGCGCGCATGTGATTGAGAGAGAGAGAGAGAGAGAGAGAGAGAGATATTCTGAGTCAGGCAGGACATGGTAATACTTTCTACTGGGGGAAAGGTTCTCCTTTGAACCAGATGGATTTTAAGGTGAAAATAGGGTCTAATTAGAAATATTAAGGAAATTCCATTTTGTTTTCAGAGAAAACAGAGGATCAGCTTTTCTTCAGTTCCCCCCCCCCCCCCCCCCCCCCCCGATATGTAACAAGTTGATGCTTTAAGTACTGATGGAATACTTGTTTGGGGGAAGTTGTATTATGAAGTTCTGCGAACTGTGGTTGCGGGTGGCATTGTGTTGTGAAGAAGAATGCGGTGAGGCTGTGCAATGCCTTTGTATAATCCCGAATGATGTGTAAGGGCCAGACCCTGGAGGCGTTGGGGTAGACATCACTTCAGGTCTAGTCTCTTTGGCCTCATGCTTTCAGTGATCATGAAAGTAATGATGTGGACATCAGTATAATGATAAACCACAGACACCGAGTGTCACAACCAAGTGCTGGTGCAACCACTCTATATGCATTAATTTATTTAATCCTCCCACCCACCAGATAGATACTGTTATCCCTGTTACCAATCAGGAAACATTCACAGTGAAGTAATTGGCCTACGACCCTTGGGCACTAAGTGACAGAACTAGTGAGCCTTGCTTGCAAACACTAGGTTGCACTGCCTCTCACGCTTTAAAGAATGATCTTTTTTAAAAAAAATTTTTTCAGTTACAGTGGACATTCAATATTAGTTTCAGTATAATGATTAGACACTTACATAATTTGTGCAGTGATCCCCCTGATTAGTCTGGTACCCACGTGGCACCATACATGGTTTTTGCAACATTATTGACTGTATTCCCTATGCTGTACTTTACATCCCCGTGACTATTTTGTAATTACCAATTTGTAATTCTTAATCCCTTAAAGAGTGACCTTGAGATGCTCTAAGGAAGCCCATTTGAAAGCTAGTAGTTGAGTGGGACTGTCGGCTGAACTGGGTTGGGCTGGGCTGGAGACTTGCATCCTAGATTTGAGGCTTGGTCTTGAAGGAGTGTTGAATCTAAGAACCTTTTTCTGAGCTATCACTTTTTCTCAGAGTAACATACTGCTTTTAGCACACTTAGAACAGGGTGTTAGAGTTAAAGTGTGGTGGCATTCAAACAATTGAAGATTATTCCAACAAAGTGGTTAGTAGTGGGTGAATCAGTATAGGTAGTGAGTTTCGCTGTCTAGGTGAGGTGGACAGGTATCTTACCTGTTTTTGCAATTGTGAAAGTATGATCTCATAAATAAAAATACTGCACATCTGCACTGTTCAGGATGTTAATTTCAGCCTTTTTACATTAAAACAAAATTTTAGATGATTGTTAGGGTCCTGGCTAATTTTAAAAACCAGTTTAACCCACAAGGTAGCTGAAGTTAAGTTCATCTGCAAGTTACTTGTATAACTTATAGTCATTTTCTAACGATGACTTGCAGTCATTTTCTCTTGCGTTATCCTCCCTGATGCCTCCTTGGCTTGGGCAGCGTGCTCCCCGGCCATCTGGCATGTGGCACGAAAGTGAGCGAATGTCACTCTCCTCAGTCCTGTTGGCAGGGAACCATTTTTACATTCTAAGAGTGTTTAAGAGTTGAATATTCCTAACTTCATGAGTGGCCTATGTGTATGGAGATAAAATGCTCAATTAATACGTGGTCTGTTTTTTTCCATATTGTCTGCCTTGCCCAATTATGAAAATTGGCCAGATTTTAAAACTTTAGGTGTTTGTCCATGTTGGATTTTTTTCCCTAATCATTTAGTCCCTGTTGTTTTGACTTTGTGGATTATTTTAGTTCATAAGGCTGGATTTGTCAAATTTTTATTATCTATCAGTTTGTATTTTGCATACTGTGTTACTTTGCAGCTACCTTTATGGCACTTATTTTTTTAAAAGATCAAGCCATGTTGGTTATAAATAAATAGTACATGCTCACCGCACGAGACAGAATGCCATGAGGCACACACAATCTTTCATGTCTTTGTTACTAGGAACAAATGGACTTGGAAAGATTGACATTCGAGGTCACTTTCCTGTACTCGATGAATTGGCAGTTACCCAGTTTAACCGTAGATAGTAAGTCTAGGAAACTATTCACATACATACTTCCAGGGCCGCTCTTATCAGTTAACTTGCCTTGCCAGTTAAACTATGCCATCTCTCCTCAGCCTATCTGACATCGTAGAGAACCTGATTCCTTGCTAGGCCTTCATGTGGCTGAGTGAACTGACCTGTTGAACGAGATTCATTAGATTTGTCTATTTATTTTATGCTGAGGAAAGTCTATGAAAGATAGACTTTGTAGTTTTAGCCTAATTGATTTTTTTTTTTGATATGCATTACCCAGCTATTTCTCTAGTTTCTGAAGCCTTCTTTCTAATTTTCTGTAATTTAACCATGTTATATACTTACCACTTTTTCGCCTTTATCATGGTCAGTATATAATTATAGTTCACATTTATTGAATGCTTACTGTGTATCAGCCCTATTTTAAGTGCTTTAGACTATCTCATTAGATCGTTATAGTAATTCACGAGTTAAAATAAGACACTAAAACACTGTTTATGTAGTACCTACATTAAAACACAGACATGACAAATAATGGGGAAGTAAGCTATGCATTGACCTTGTTTGATTTTGAAAAATTTTTAAATTATGTAATAGACATTGATGAGGTTTAAAGTGTGACACGTTGGAAGTTGTTCTGGTAATGTAGAGATGATTCTCGAGCAGAGGTATTCAGTCTCTCATGGAATCCTCCTTCTTAAATCCTTTCAGTGTCTCCCGTTACATGAAGTCTAAGCTCTTTACAATAGCTGGTAACACCCTAATAAATTCGCCTTCCTCTCCCAGTTTACTTTGTGTGTGCTCCTGTCATCGGCTCGGATTCGTCCCGATGTGCTTCAGCCAAATGGAGCTAGTCCCTTCCCCGTGCACTACCTCAGCCCCTCTGCCGTTGTTTCTAGTCTTCCCACCTTTGGAGAACACATTGACCACTCGATCAGCTCTTATTGTCCCTAACTCTGCTCAATCAATCTTTCTTCTCTTATCTGAATTATCTGGAGATAATTCTTCTTTTCTTGTATGTACTTAAAAAAAGAATAACATTGTAAATATCACTCTAATGTAATTGTTTATTTACATGTCCTTTTCCTCTAAGTAGTCAGCTCGTTGTGTGGGTGGGTTCTCAGTCTTTCACTACTGGATTTATATAACAGGCAGTCAGTCAATATTCGGTCGGTTGGCCTAATAAGCCATTGTTGCCTCTCCTGAGAAGCCTTTCCTGCGACACAGGTACTTAGTATTGGCTTTTCTTTGTTTCAGTCGTACTTTCTATACGTTCTCCTGGTATCATGTGTGACTCAGGGTCTTGTTTATCTGTCTGTTTCATGTCTGTGTCCCAGAGCTCAAAGACCGAGGACAGTCTTACTCATTTTTCTGCCCTCTCCCTACTTAGCCCTTGTTTATTCAACAAACAAACTGATTGTAACATATAATAATGGTAGTCATGAGAGTTGAGTGAAGCCTTTCTTCTGCCGCCCAGTGCCTATTTCTAGACCTCCAAAATGGTGGTTCTTAATGTTTTTGGCATCAAAGAAACTTCTGAGAATCTGTTGAAAACTGTATTTTGTCTTTAGCGTTACGGTGATTTGGTTACAATACCAGGGGCTCGTAAAGTGCTGAACCTATTCATGGGTCTTTAGTAACCTTGGACCTCTGGGTTTAAGTTTCCCTGATCTCGGGGTTCCAGGGCTGCCAGTCCTCACAAGTTCTCAGAAAGGAGGACCCGAGGGTGAGGAGAATGGTGATGATGATGATGATGGTGGTGACAATGGCCAATGACAAGCATTTTGTATACTGTTCTACAGCCTGCAAGGATCTCTACATATTAATATATTACATGACACTCAGTCTTAATAATATGCTTATTATTATATATAGTGGTTGTGGGGTGGCCAGTTAGCTCCGTTGGTTAGAGTGTGATGCTGATATATAGTAGTTGTTACTTCTATTTTATAAGTGCAGTAGATAAATACTTTACAATGAACAAATAGGAATCGCTTTTCTATATATTTGTACGTGTGCTTAAAATGATTCAAGAGAAATTGTCATTCAAGGTAATTTTCAAGTGAGATAATAACCTGTAGTTCTTTACAGACCTGTATCATCAGATAGCCCGTCTCTCCATTGAGGTGTACAAGACAAACAATTCTAGTAAAATCATTGTAATAAACAATACATCGATTTTTAAGGTTGGCAGCCCTTTAGGCCAGGATTTGATCTTCAGTGTTGCCAACTTACCATGGAAACCCCCCTTTGCTCAACTAGTAAAGGTAAAATAATCTGTCAGATAACTCAGACTTCTAATAATAAGAGTTAACTTTCTTGACAGACTGGATTTTTATTTAAATGGACTTCAAAATCAGAGCATTTGGGATTTAAACTATTTTAGTTTTTCTAAATAGTCCCCTTATTCAGTACAAAAGAAAGAAATTGGTAAATAATGCCTATTTTTATAGGTTATGGTTCATTGTGAAAGGAACATGAAACTGCTTTATAGTGAAAGATGAAATAAATGCATATGTGGCAACGTTTTCTGATCTGTGATTTAAAGGCATTGATATCACTTCCAGTCAGTATGGTTTTTGAGCTCTATGGAGGTCATTTTTTGTAAACAGTGATTTGGGAATCTTTCATCAAGTAATGTTTCCTTTATCACAGGGTAAAGACATTTTATTAGTTGAAGACAGCTTTTTGGAAAATGACTTTGAAATAGTTTCACCATAAATTTTTACTTAAAAGATTTTAGCTCTGTTAGGTTTTTCACTTGCGTTAAATCTGCTCAATATAAAAATGTCTCAAACATCTTTATTTCTCTTTTCCCAGTGCTTGGTTCACAGTTGATATTTAACAAATACTTATTCAGTAATGTTCGTCTTTTGATAAACCCAATAAATGTCACATCATGTTCTTTTTTCGATTTATTTCTCAACTGAAGGTGTTTACATTTTTAAATAAAAACAAAACAAAACAGTGAGTTTTTCATGTAAATATCAAGTTAGTTCCTCAGCTGAGGCATCAAAATGGAAATCAGTTACTTTTAAAAGATAGATATAAAAAAAATTTTTTTAAAGATGTATTTTTTTCTTAATAGAGTGATAACCTCATGTAGAACATGCAAGTTGATTAGGAAAGCATGAACATGAATAATACTCATGTTTGATATTAATTAGCTCAAATGTTGGTTTTAGAAAGAAGTCAAGCTAAGTATCACATCTGTAGAATAAAAGGTTTTTATAATTCAAGGCCTGTGATTTTAAAAGTATTTTACATATGGTTCATGTTAGAAATTATCCTAACATTGTGAAAAAGCCTGCTTTTCTCATTTTACTTCCACCACAATAAAAACACTGGGAGGGCAGGGGCTTTGCTTTGTCTGTCCCTGGATTGCTGGTACCTAGAGCTGCGCCTTGCACACTATAGACACCCGGTAGCACTTGATGGATGAGTACAATTTGAAATTGAAATAGATTATTACAGAATTATAAAGGGAAACATATTTAAGTAACTGTTACTGGGAAAACCCTCTTAAATTTGTTCTTTGGGGCACATAGAAAATCCTAATTGGGGGTAGAGAACTGTCCTATGAACCATAGTTCTGCCTGTTCTTTCAATGCAGTTAAAACTGCCCTTCTATTTAAAATGCCCTCTTTCCCATACCTCTGAAATAGCTAAAAGCGAAGAATTAGAATAACAGCCACAACAAAACTTCAGTGGCAATACAGATTCCTTTTGTTTATAGTTTGCCTTCTTCTAGAAGCATCTTTGTCAGTTTGAATACCAAAGCCTAGAATTAGAAATCCTAAATTCGTTGGCTTTCCAGGTGAATATACCTGAGTTAGACATTGTTGTTTTCTTGCGCTAGAGAATGGTGATATCCTCTGGATTCAAAACACTTCTGTTTTAAGTATAAAAGATGAATATCCGTTTAGATTGTACATTTTTGGCAGGAACTTGAACTCTCGAAAGACTTTCAGCGTCTATTTTTATTTGTTAGTATCATCATTGATGAATTTCCTAAAACTCAAAAAATAATCACTTCTAGTGTTTCACAGTATTTTTTGAAACCATCAGTTTCCTTGATTATATTGAACACATATAAATGGACCCTTTTTAAAAACCGTTTGTTTTTGTGTTGTGCGTCTCTTGGCTATTTCTGTTGATGGGGTGCTGTTTACTTATGAGCAAACCCTTCTTTTAAAGCCAAATTGAATTAAGGGAAATACAGTGACTAGATTATTTTAAGGAGAATAATGTATGTGAAACTAAAAATATTTTCTTCATTTTAGTGACTGCTTCTAAATTTAAAAAAATGAACTCTTTTTGCATTTTGTACATTTTTCTTGCTGCCTAGGGTGTCTGACTCTATAACTTTCAAACATATGAATAGACAGCAGTTCAGTTAACGTTGTTTTTCTAATTTATGAGTCACTTATTAGGATGATTAAAGGAAGGGCAGAAAATCCCTGGATTTGGGTAGAGATCTGTTCACAGCAGGCACAGTTAGCACCTGAGAACAGCTGAGAGTTATAAGAAATGAGGAGCTGATGGCCACGTTAAGTTAGATCCCATGCAGGAGATTAGAAGACTCAGTGGAGAAAGTGCACGCACAAAGCTGAATTGACACTTTTATTATCGGGCTGATACTAAATACTGTGAATGAAATCACAGACAACTGTGTTATTTAGCCTTTTGTTGGGGAATACCTCCATCCCCAACTTAGTGACTTCAAACAACTACCATTTATTTCGATCACAATTCAGTGGGTTGGCAATTTGGGCTTGCTCAGTTGGGTGTTTCCTTTGCTGGGCTCTCATGTGTTGGGTCAGTAGCTGATAGGCTTGGTGGCTCTGCTTCTGAGATAGTTGGCTGGGGGCTGGGGCTACTAGCTAGGACCTGTGTCTGTGGTCCTCATCATCCAACAGCCTAGCCTGGACTTGTTTACGTGCTAATCTCAAGGTTCCAAGAGCTGGGGAAGAGAAGCAGCAAAAGCTCTTGAGGCCAACCCTCAGAACTCATACATCGTCACTTCTCCCACATTCTGTTGGCTGAGTAAGGTGTGCCAACAAGTAGGAAAATAGGCTTCTCTTGATGGGAGGAGTTGCAAAGTATTGTGTTCATTTTTCAGTGTACCGCAGTGACACTTCCCCTGATATTTTCTCTTTGGGGAAATTCTTTCTTGGATATTAAATGTGCATAAGAATTTACAGGCTTTTGAAAATTTTCTGTGAAAATATCTATCTATGGTGTCTTAAAGATTTTCTATCTTACATAGTCAGCTATATGTAAGGTTTAAATACAGTTAAAACATTTCATGGTTTTAAAATACTTATTTTTGATATATTTCCATTTAAGCTGGAACTTAACCAGAGATACGAGCAGTATACATGAAGTCTAAAGATATCAAAGCAGTAGGTCTCTATTCCTTCTGTTTCCGTTTCTACCACAAATATTTTTGTTTTCTTGTCCCCAGGGGAATTTGAGAATTCCAATTTTTGAACAGCATTTTCATGCCAAAGAAAGAAAGATTAAGGGATAAAAGGCATCAAGGAGTTCTTCACAATTGCCTTTGGCTTACAGATGTTATTTTTTGCTCATTAGGACCACTTTTCTTGCTAATTGATTTGTCACAAATTGTTTCATTCACTATTGCTTTCTCTTAGAGGATGAAAGAGTTGGGGGAAATGGAATGGGAAGTAGATGGTAGATTTGGGGGGGACACGAAAATAGAAACTGAAATAGGGAGAGAATATAGGAGTGTTGCTTTGGTATCTTTAGGCTTCAAACGCATCCCTGATGTATCTGCTCAAGTTTCAGCTTAAATGGAAAGGTATTAAAAATAACTTAAAGATGTATTTTAATGCCACTTAGTATCATACTAAATTTAGCTTGTATTAGAATTGTGGGACATATATGCAACAGAATAACTAGGAGAATGCCCTATGATGAGTTGAAAGAGAAATCTTAGGATTTGAAACAAATTCATAATTGTACTGATTCACTAAGAATCCTGATGTTTCTGTCTGCAAATCTGGGGAGTTAATGCCTTTGAACACTTTGATGTACACATGGAAAAGGAAACTTAGGGCTATCTTTAATAGGTTTTTTAGAGAAGATAAAATTAAACCCCAGTTAGTATTCTTTCCCTCAAAGAGATTAGGAAAGCAAGGAAGTGAAAACGATTATCATTATCGATGAAAAAAATAAGTGACCTCAGTAAAGCATAAATGTTCGTTCATTGTTTATTGCTTGAGAAGAGTTCAGTGCTCATTAAATATCAAAATGAAGGGTCTTATTTCTGAAATTCATAGGATTAAAGTTCTATAACAGAAGTTTAGAGTAAGTTTCATTAGAAATTTAACCTAGAGATGCTGACCTAAAATTTGATAGTTTAATAAATAATGGCTCTTGATATGTAGAAAATAATTTTATCTAGGAAAATAATTTCTGTTTTGGGATTAGAGATGATCCTGCATGTAGGCACGTAATCAGCACAACCTGTGATAACTAAAACCACAACAAAACCATTCGTGTCCCAGAATATACCGTAAAACGATTTCTTAGAAATATTCCATTGTTTAGATTCTGTTATTTAGGTACAAGTATCCATATGAGAAAAGTGAGCTGATTTTCACAATTAATGTTAGCACAATTGTGTAAATTCTGCTAGTGTTTACTTTTATTTTTTAAATCTTCAAAGGACTTAGTTTAAGGGGTTACGGCTGCACTGCTCAGTATTACTGTCCACATATATAATTTTCAGTGTTCTAGTTGCCACAGTAAGAAAGAATAAACAAGCGAAATGAATTTCAATATTAAAATTAATATTAAAATAATATTAAAATCTATGCTGATGGCATAGACCCTGGCGTGGCTTTTAAAATATTACACTGAAGCTATCCATGTGTGATGTTAAACCTAGTGTCAAAGCTAGTCATTTGTCTTGGGCTCTTCCTTGGTTTGTGTTAATGGGTGTAGGAAAACAACCTAACAGTTAATTTCAAATTAGAACTTTGTTTTCAATTAAATGTTGTCCACAGATAGCTTTCGTAAAATTCTGAGTGCATCAAGTGATTTTTGTTTGTTTTTTTCAGGATAAACATCTGTTATTAAACTTGTCCCGTTCACATTGCTTTTGGGGGCATATTTGGGGTTGGTAGCATAATTCTAATCTAGAGATGAGAATTTGACTTAACCTCTGAGACATAAGTCTTTTTTTGTGAAAATATATGATGTTTTAAGACAATATTTTAGAGAGTAATTTTCCAAAAGATTTGATTAGATGAGGTCCACCATATCCAAGTGAAGCAAACCATGTAGTAATGAACCAACAAGTTCCTGGGGCTTGCAGAATTGTTAACCTGTGTAATTTCTTCAAAACCCATATTTTTCATACTTCTCTTTGGAAACAAGGGCGATCATAAAAACTAGTCCCTCTTCTGTAAACTTGCTCTTTGTGTCGTTTCGGTGTTCTAACTATTTTCAGAGATAAAAAGGTCACATTTCAGATGTTGGTATTTTTGTGTAAACTTTGGGACGTGCAGACTGGGATTTTTTTTCAGTCATGTTCATTCTAGTCATGATACTTTTCATGGCATTGAAATGAACA
Organism: Rhinolophus ferrumequinum; assembly: GCF_004115265.2. Classification (NCBI taxonomy): domain Eukaryota; kingdom Metazoa; phylum Chordata; class Mammalia; order Chiroptera; family Rhinolophidae; genus Rhinolophus; species Rhinolophus ferrumequinum. The sequence goes on from NC_046287.1 coordinate 75,671,525, forward strand.
CAGACTGTGAAAACCTCTTGTGCCATTCTACTGCTATACCCTTGTAGCTCACAAATCTACCTGTTTCCATTTGGACTTCAACAGTTTCACATCAAAAGTTGTGAGTGAAGCCTAAGTAAATATGTTGGTTTTGTGCTGGCTGCTGGCCAGAAGTCTGCTGAAGCAGCTGGAGACTTTTTTTTAACCTCTGCGGGGTAAATCATCACTGTGACAGGTAAATAGCATTCTTCAATAAAGCTTGAACTCTCCCCCTGCATGCCCCCACCCCCTTCTTTTCTTAGGACTGTTGAATGTAGGGATTGTCTTGCTTGGAACCCTATTGATTAGGTCACAGCCTGGTCTGCTGAAAACAGAGCTGCCCTGGGGCCACTTCACTGCAGGGGATTTGCTAAAGCCCCCATGAAAGGGCCACATGGGGTCTCACTATTACCTTATGAAGGGCAATCAGTTCAGGCAGCAGACTACATATTTAGGACCTATTAACTTCTTCAGGCTTCTGGTTGGATTGAAAAGCACTTGGGAGTGAAGGAATAATAAGAGGAAATCGTTGCCAAAGCCACTGAAGATGCATCTTGCCATATCTCTGTGGGCGCATCCGTTCAGTTGCAAATCTATTTCCTGCTGGGGCATCTGTTAGCTTCAGAAGTCCTTTTTAAGGTTGTGGAAGGGGAGTTTGAAAATGAGTACATAATGTGGATTCTTTTCTTTCAAGAGTTGAGTCTCCATTGTATTTGGACAAAATTAGCAGAGAAGTACCCTTGCTTTAAAGACAAGCTTTATTTTCCAATAAAAACAGTGATATGTTATAACCATTGTAGAAGTGTGGGAAAATGTAGACTTATATAAAGAAGAAGAAGAAGAAGAAGAAGGAAAATAAACCCTTGAAAGTTCTACGGCCTAGAGCACCGTTGACATTTTTTCCAACATGTGTATAAACACATACACACACACACCCTACCTGTACAGCTCCGGGTGCTGGATATTAGAAAAAAGTAAGCATATACTGCACATGTTGTTTTGTTGACTGTCTCTTGATAGGTCCAGAGCCTTTTATGATTAAGTTTTCTTAGCGAACATGATTCTCGGTACTCTGGTATGCCGCCGCAGAGATAAACTGTAATACGTATATTAATACTCAGTTTTTGAACATTTACATTGTTTTCTTGTTAGTGTATTTCTGTCACTCTAGCATAAATTCCAGGAAGGGGAGTTACTGGATCAAAGGGAATACAAATTTAAAAAGCTTTTTGATACAAAACAAACTGCCACGTTTTTATTCAGAAAAAGAATTCATCAACAGTTTGAGAGTACTCATCTCTCTGTATTCTTTGCTGCAATTGAGTATTTGGATTTGAAAACAAAAACAAAAAAGGTTCCGATATTGTTGGTGAAAAACAGTATCCTCTTCAGGCAACTATCATAATCGAAACAGTGATTGTTAATTTTGTGCCTGTAGTTCTGGTTCTGTATTTAGAAAGTTCTTATTTTTATAAACCAACTTTTTGAGATAGTATTCTGATTTAACTTTTTTAGATCTTTGTCCCAATGGCAACTTAAGGCTTATTTCTTTACATTATTTTTTTTTTTTAAAAAGCATCTCCTTTTATGCCAGATAAAAGTCCTGTGAAAAAAAGAACTGAAATGGGAGTTTACTTTTTATTTAACTTGGTTAGATACTGCTTACTATATAAAAGCATATGTTTAGTATGAATTTCTAATTTTAGCTGCTGAGGCTTTTCAAATAAAAAATGCATTTACTGTTAAAACCAAGAATACAAGTTCTTCTCCCTTCCCTAAATGGTCCTTGTAAATTAATTCACCATGTTCGTAGCTAATATGTACTCAGCAGCTCAGTGTGAATGAATTAAAACAAATTATCTTATTCATGGGATGATTTGGTAAGAGATTATCAAAGACTGTTACCAGGCAATAAGCAGTTCCTTAGCAGCTGTTAACTCACTTTAAGTACTTGGGAAAGAGTGAAGCAAGTAAAAGACACAAGTTTCTATTCAAAACAATAGGTTAAAGAACAGTTTCTTTAAATAAAAGAACAAAGTGATACAGTTTTAAGTTAATGGCTTAGGCAATAGATCTAAGAATTAAATATTAAAATTAGGTTTGTATTGAGAGAGAGTGCTGCATTTATGCAGATTAGGAGGTTAATACATTGATTTATTAAATATGCTAAGGTGATTTGATTGAACCCTGGGAAAAAAGAGCACTCATTCAGAAATCAATGAATATTTCATTCATTGTTGGCTTTATGTTGCATGTTTATAATTGCAATAACTCATAAAAACTGCATTTTAGAGTCTAATTTGCGAATAAGTTTGGGTGAAGAAAATTCACAAATAATTATGGCACAAAACTTTCTGCCTTACATGCTATGGAGGACTAATTCTAACGTCGCACAACACTGAATGGATGCATCTTTAATCATGTGGAAGTAAGAAATCCATTACTTTTCTAAACCAGACAGTGGTTGTCTGTTTCAGTGGAACAGTTGGTTGATTACAGTTCTTCAGGGCTTTATTTTTCCCAGTGCTTACTTCCTGTCTGTATTTGAATTCTAGCTCTAGGGATTGTCATAAGTGAGTCAGAGAATCAAAGAATTTAGAATAGGGATCTGAAGTTGATTAATTTATTTTAGTAGTTTTTGTGACGTTGCAGTCAGACTGTGTAACTAAGGGAAGTAAATTTCCTCAGCAGATTTCTACCACCTGGGTGCTTAGAAATTGACTCGTATGTACAAATACACAAGCAAAACTGATATGTCATGGTGCATCCTACCAAACGGGGCAGAGAACTCAGGGTCTGTCAATGCTTTCTTTTTAGTAGAGAGAATAATGCTTCTTACCTACGTTAAAGGAAATAAAATAGTCTGTTGTAGAAGTTAACAAAAAAAAAAATCTTCACTTTTTTTTTTTTACAGTAAACAGACGTATGCAGGCTTTATGAAAAGCATAGCTCAGATTCCCATATATAGAATGCATTATACAGGTTGAAAAATACTGGCTAAATGCTTCAAAAAGTTAAAGAAAGGAACCTCTGAGATGTATTCAAAGGAAAGTTAACTGAGGAAAAAAATGGTTGACTACATAATCCTTACTTATGGAATAACTAGAAGCACTGAAGCAATCCCAGGCCACTGTTTGTTGATGGTAAAATCTGCTGTGATTTTAGGAAAATTTCAGTGATGATTTTTCATTTGAAGTTGGAATTTTTAGGCCTTCCTATATTTTATGTTCTTACTGAAAACTAAGGAAATTTGCTTCCCTGTTAACTTTCTCATTGTCATTTAATGCTCTCTGATTGCAGGCTCATATACTATTGGCTATTTGAAATTTTATTTAAGGACAGAGACAGAAATGCTTCGTTACAGCTTATTCATTCATGAAATGTAAGGCTTGTTCTTTCTCTCCCTGTGAGAAGAGATTCATGTGAATGCCGTTGCCTTTTTGGAATGCTGTATTTGATCTAAGGGTGATGCCCTTGAAGTCCCCTTCCTGTAATGAAAGAAAGGTGAGGTGAGTCAAAGTCATGCTAGATAAGGTAGGAATGTGCTTCTTGGTTACTTCTCTGTCATTTTTGTCTTGAAGACTATGGCTGTATATATACTCTACCTTTTTTGCCTAAGGGAGTAGGGCACTGGTTTGACTTCCTTTTAGATACAGTGTTTCATGCACAAATGGAACTTGTCTGCTGAATTCCTGAAATTCATGACTTGATGTGAGACATAAAAGAAGTTACCGAAAACAATAAGAGATTGACATTTTTTGTTAGTCAAACCCAACACGAGCTAGTACATGAAAACTACACCTCTTTTGTTTTAAATGGTGCCCTATCCAAAGATTACCCTTTTTGTTTAGATTTGTTAAATTTTTGTTTCGTTTCCTTAACCCTGTTCTAATTATTTGTCTGAAAATGTTTCACTGTGCTACCATTAATGCTGGTGGAATAAAAGGATATGATTTTTTTTTTTCCCTGTTACCCCCAAAGTTAATGATTAACATATGGTCATTCACTTGTGAAAGGAATGTTGATTGCTTTGGAAAATACATGGTAATTATTTAAAGTTTCCTAAAGAAGTTTGCTAGTTGTTCATTCTGTTGACTATGGGCCAAGTGTCAGTTCCACTTTCTGTGCGCTGGAATGTTCAGGTGTGGAAGGCAGGCACATTCTTCAAGGGAGGGAGCGCGGCTAACAGTAGCCAGTGAGTCTTGTATGAGAGCCAACAGGAAACTGGCAAAAGCACTTTCTCCCTCTCACAGCCCTAGGCCTGGCCTTTCTAAAGCAGTCATTGCATAGTGTCAGACACCGAAGCACTAACATGGATTGGGCAGTGCAACCTCAATTTGGGAGTGGATGTCGTGTAAGTGGAGGGCAGGGTCGGTCTAGATCACACCGTATTTTTTAAAAAATTGTGTCGTTAAAAAAATAACATTTAAAAATTTTTTGGTTTTTAGAAAAGAAGAGAATGTACTTTATTACTGTCAAATGCGCGTAGTTCATACTAACCTAATTGAGAGGGTAGGTAAGGCTGCTGGGAAGTGAGCACTTTCTTAGGGATTTAATACATTCTTAAATACAATAAACATGATAAATTTTAGCTTACTTTCCTAAGTAGATAAGCATATCTGTAGTTCTATCTATATTCTTGCTTTGCTCATTCAATTATTGGCATAACTGAATTGCATGATACCTGAATGCATTGGCTCAGTGGAATTAGTGAGGTCGTAATCGTAATGTGCCGTAACTTTCGAAAACAACTGGAAAATTCGGTTGTGTTAAATTTTATGTGAACTATCTTGTGATTTTTATTTTTAATTTTCTGTGAAGATTTTTGGGGTCACTGTGGGAATTTTAACCATTTCCAGAGGGATCTCTGATCCCTAAAAGGATGAATGACTCCAGAAGACAAGTTGAGAGAATGAAGAACCACACAATATGCCCTGAAGATCCTTAACAGATCTGTGACTTTTAGGGAGAAGAACCAGTTCCTTGGACTGTCCTAGAACCCTGGGGGAGACTGTGGGGAAATGAGAATGTGGGGGCAGGAGACGGGGGTGGAAAGTGTGTGTGGCGCCGACTCTGCACAGCAGCAGTCTCAAATCCTGCACATTCATCCCTGAAGGATGGGGACTTTGGAGCAATCACCTGGGAAAGTGAAGCTTTGGGAGAATTTCAGAGGCAAGATTTGAGAGGATGAAAAAAGGCCTCGATGAAGAGTCACTCACTCACTCACTCACTAATTACTGTGTATTGACTGCCTCCTACATGCCAGAACCTGTTCTGGATGCTGAGGGTTCTGCACTGTGCACGATACACAGTGCTGTGGTCTTCATGGAGCCTTCTGGAGAGGAGACAGCTGACAAACAAGAACATAAGAAGATAAACACAAACTACTTTCAGCTTAGACATGCTACAGAGAAAATAAACAGGGCAATGTGACAGTGGTGGTTTGCAGGGCCTTCTTTAAATTCAATGGTCAGGGAAGGATGCCTGAGGAGGAAATGTGAGCTGAGACTTGAATAGTTAGAACAGAGAGCCAGCCATGTGAAGGCAATTTTTGATCAGAGGGAACAGCAGCCCTCAAATACAAAGAAGCTCAAATAGCTGGAAGTCAGTGATGAGGGAGGTGAGAAAAGCAGGGGCAGGTCATGTGGAGGTTTGCAGGCTGTGACTGAAGGGGAAGGATGGGAGTACAAGGCAGTCAGTCCCAGGGACAGGAGTGGCTGGGCCCTGAACCCAGGAGAGCAGTAGCCGCTTATCTGCCCTTCCAGTTCTGTGGTGGATGCTCCTTCTTTTTTCCATCCACTGATGGTCTTACTGTCCTAGAAATCCTGTTGCGATTTTTATCCCAGTCCAAGCTTTGCATCTGGCTCCTTGGGGACCTCTGTGATAGCTGGTGGTAATCACTTACGACAAGGAGAAAAGAAGGAAAATGCTCCTCTATTCATCTGACTGCTCCTTTCAATTTTGATGGCTTGCCAAACCAATTTTCCTCCTTGGTTATAGACTTTCTGTTGGATGTAAACCGTTGAAATAAGATTGCTGTTTTAACTACTTTTTAAAAAATCATTGAAAGCAAGTTGTTTTCTTTCAGCAGCATGTTTTTAATTTCAGAAAGCCTTTCTTTATGCAGATATGTCATAAGAAATCTTGAGTTCGAGACATTTACAATTTTTAGTAATTCAGAAGATAAGTTAATATTGAAAAGAATCTTAGGAGATGTATGATTCATATTTCTGCACCTGGGTGCAGACCTAGGTTTCTTCCCAGGTCTTACATAAGGAGTTCCTCAAATGTTTCTTATCTCTATATAATATTAATAATTTTGTACATTTGATGACTACGGATTGTTTAGTATACAGGTATAAAGTTTATGCTTCAAATTGTTTTAGTAATGATATATTGTAGGAATGATTTCTGTTGATCTTGATTAGTTTTAACTTTTAAATCTGTAACGACTTCTGGAAATTTAATGAAATTTGATCAAAATTTGTTGAAAATAAGTGGTGAAGAAGACAGTATCCTGGGCAAAGATGGACATAATGTTCTTCTTTTGCTCCTGAAACTTCTCATTCGATTCTTTCTAGTTTTGATTATCATGTCATGTTTAGCATGAGACTTCATAGTGTTTCATAAAAGTCAAGGTACGTGGGTTTAGGGGAGAGTTTGTGACAGACCTCAAAGGACTGTCCGTTGAAATAACTTATTTTATGTGTTTCCACTGAAAATGTTGACACAGTGGTATGCATTTCTTTTGCTCTGCAATATTCAGTTTGGAGCACTAGGAGTATTTTAGTCATCTGGTCTTCAAGTGATTCCAATAGTTCTGTTTCAAACACTGGTTTATAATAGTGTGGTTTCTGTTAGCTAGTTTTCTATCTAGTAATAGTAACATCCTTGAATTACAGAAGTTAAAGATTAAGGTGTTATAGCTCTTTAAGAAGCTTTCTAAATTTTGACTTTGCTTTAGCATCTCAAGTATCAAAATAGATTTAGTTACAGTAATTACCTTTATTTTTATACTAATCACTTAATCCTTATGATACATCTATCCACCACCACCCCCCCGCCCCGCCCTGGTTTATACATGAGGAAACTGTGGTATATAAATTGCCAAAGGTCACACATTTATTAAAATGCAGAGTTAGGACAGTTAACAAGAATGCTGTAAGAATAGTTAATTATATTGCTTGAAGACTCGTACTTTTAAGCAACATACCTGGAGAACAAATCCTTCATTCTCTGAAAATCCTCCCTTTTTTGAAATAAATAATACTCTTGGCTTGTGTAACTGGGATATGTGATTGAGTCAAAGTCAATACTTCAGGGAGGTAGGGCCAGGAGTACTTTTTAAACTTTCTTAGAATTTTGTTGCAAATCTCTAAGTCTGATATTGCATCACTGAAGCTTGCTTTTCTTGGTGTTAGTCATTTCTCTCACAAATTGGAAACCATATTCCACTCCTACTGGAATTTGGATTAAGGCCGCATCTCACTTCTCTACTAGGTGGAACTCTTGCAGGTAGGCTGGGATTTCAGGAGACTGAGGTTCCAGTTATGACTTTGATTCCAGCTCTGCAGCCTAATGATAAGTCATTTACCCTCTAGACCTTGGCTTTCTCATCTGTAAAATTAGAGGGTAGGACTGGATGATTTTTATTGCTCTCTCAATTGTATCTGCTTCTTTGGTTTGATCATTGAAGATAACTAATACCTTGCTTTAGAACTTCTCTTGCTTTGGGAACTTTGTAAAATGCTGTTTCCATATGAGGTCAGCTGCCTTTATGTGCCTTTGTAAAGGTGTTTGGGAGTATCCAGTTGTGTTTTCTTCCAGAGGGGCTGAGAGGAGAGGTGGATAAGGAGAGGAACATTATAGAAATGACAGTACATATGGAAGTGTGCTAAGTGTTTTATGGTGGTGTAATTACAAATGTAAATTTAGTCATATGCAGATTTCATAATTATGTTATTACGTGTTCTATTCTTTGACTCTTTGAATTAGTTACTTTTACCTTATTAGAGAACACCGGTTCTGTTAAGACCATCAGTTCTTAGTCAGCCCATTACTACTACTGACCCCTGGCCTGTTTCTTTTGAACAGATAAGGTTAGTCTATTGGATTGTATTTCTGTTTAAAGACAATAATTTAAGTCATAGATATGCCAGACTTATTTCAAAATATGCTGGTAAAGTGAACATCTTTAAAGTTTCTTAAAAATTTGGCTAAATTAATTGAGACTAAGTTTATAAACATAATTTAAAAAGAATTACGTCCTGAGATCATTTGGGAAATATTTATGTATTTTCTTCTGTTAATGGGTATAGTTAGCACTAAATGGATAAGTTTCCTGGAGCTGTGAGTGATGGTTGAAAATTTACCAAATTGTAAAGTGAACATTTACATTTTATAAATTGTATTTACAAATTATAAAATGTCATTTACATTTTTTCTGAGTTTTAGATTTTAAAAAATAGCCTGTCACAGCAAACCAACTAAAGTAGTAAAATAACTAGAAAAAATAAGTGATTGCTTCACGACCTTTTTCGTAAATGGTTGGATGAAGAGGCAGATCCGGCTAGTTCAGAATTGAATAATTTTTTTAAAAAGTCATTTTAAAAATAACAATCAAACTTGATAACAGGACATCTGTCCACTTTCCTTTGAACCTATATGTCTAATATCCTGTCATGAGCTAGAAATATTCAAGCTTCTTTAGAAATGCCAATAATGTTAAATATTAAACACCATGCTTTTTTTTTTTCTTCTTGCATCTTGAGTTTATATTGAGGTTTTGGAAAAAGTATTTGGAAAATGCAGGTGATTTTTAAAGCAAAATGTGAGGCATTTCCATTTCATCAAATTGCCATTTACTTAACTATAATAAAGGACATACGTTTTTAATGTTTCGTACTTGCAACGAATTATACATTTAACCAAGAAAGTTTCATTTTTGTTTATATTTTTATATTATCTCTGATACATTTTAGTAACTGTTTCACTAGTTAATTACAACTAATATGCTGTAATTAACTTTACCCACTTTTGAATATGTTTTTTCTAATGGCTAACTTGATTGTATACTTTTTCTAATGTGTATGGATACATGATGTCCCTGTGTTTATTTCATATTCTACATCTTCTATTATCACCTCATTTTATTAATGGTTAGGAGGATTAGAGAAGACAACATTTCACTTTTTAATGAAATGTTTATTATTTGTTAAAGAACAGCTTTATTAAAGTACAACTTTGGCCTCGATAGAGGGAATGAATTAAGAACAAGGATCATGAGAACTATTGCAATCATTCTGTATATTAAAACTTTCCCAAATTCAGTTCTTTGCTTTAGTTTTTTAATGTAGACACGTGCAGTTATTTGTGACTCACCAATCTATTGTTACGTAGCCTCTTGTTGTCTCAAGTAAGAATTATGTCTCCATAATCTCTAAGCTGATGAATTAGCAGGAATCTTTCTCCACATGCCTTAACTCAGTGTTTCAAAGTATGTGCTCCATGAAATGTGTTTCCTGTTTGCTTAAAACAGTGCAGATTATATAATTCCTATGTATGCGTCACAGTTCCATTGAGAAATCTTGGTTATGATTGTTCTGTTTGTGAGTGTATACTGGATATTCTAAAGTTGTTGAGTCTTGATTGTGTCCCTTTATTTTTAGAATCCACTGATAAATATAGGGGTGCTCTGCTTTTTTGATTTGAAAGAATATATCAAGTTATTTTCTTATACATTCAAATGTGTCACACCTTCGTTAAAAAAAAATCTGAATTTATGAAACGGATAAATTTAGGGATTATATGTATTTACAAATTAATGTTTTACCTTAACAGAGATTCTTAGTAAGTTTTAAATAATCAAATCTTGCAATGCATTTAGATCATTATGTGTAGGTGTTTGATTTGTTTGAAGTGTTTGTTCGCATAAAACATGGAATTCCAAAGTTTCTCCTAGGTTATCAGTGTTAGTGAATCAGTTAACACCGAGGTTAGCTTACACTGTTTCAATCTGTAAAATAATTTGGATTTTTAAAATTTAAAAACCGTTTTGTGGTTACAATAGAATTTAATAGAAAAGCAAGTTTGTTGTTTTCATTTGATTGAAAGTAAAGAAAAATGCCACTTGGACGTGGATAGGAAGGAGGTGGGGGGAATTTATACAGGTTCATTACTGCAGGCGCCCAGAAGTAAATGGGATTTTTATTTGCTTCACTGGTATTCTGTTCATATAAAACACACCTTCCTTTTTGCATAGCCGAACTGCATGTGGGCCTTAGGTCTTATTTTAAGAAAAATAACTACTTGCAGTTTTCTGTATTTAGAATCTGTTTTATAGAAGCCTAAACAAAACTGAGAAAAAGGAAGCTTGCTCTTCAACCAGCCTGTGCATTCTAGGGCTCTGGAGACAAGTGTCTCTTCTGGAAAAAGCCGTGTTTATACAATGACCAGTGTAATACTTGACTGTAGCAGGAGGAATCTCATTCCATTCCTTCTTTAGCAAGGGAGTGTTTTAAGGAGTTTGGCATGAGGCTTAGTCATTTCAACTGACATTTTAATCATTGAATAGTGCCTTGTCTTCATGCTAGAACATACTTCACAATACAAATGTTTCAGGCAGTTGTTACTCAGCTTATGGAAACCTGTAAGTCAGTCTTAACCTTTAAAGGTTGCTTTTACATTTCTGAAATTACTCAAGTTCTGTTGAAACGCTTCGGATTAATCCTTTACACGTGTGAGTTTAAAAAAATATTTTTATGCAATGCATATATATATTTCTTTTAGAAAATTAGAAAATATTGACACAAAGAAGAAAAAATTAACTCATCCTTGTAACACACCACTTTTAGTGTTATGTATATCTTTTCCTCAGCTCTTTTTACAAAATGGAATTATAATTTATGTTTTAAAAATCACACAATTGGTTGGCATCATAAAATTCAGGCAGGGGCTGGTAACCTAAGAAAGGATGGATTTGACCTTTGTGTAAGAGATATTTATAAAATAAATGGAAAATAATTATTAAAGTAACTAGTTGTAAAAATACTGTCACCCTTCTCAGACAGATGTGCTTTCTTTCCCTTCTCTCCAGTCTGCTCCAGGGAATGTAAATTATTTAACTCTCTTTCACATAAGATCCTGTTTTACTTTGCTTTGGATCCTTTAGCACTTCGTACCATGTGTGGCAGATAGGAAGAACTGCGCATTTGTTGAATGAATTAAAGAAGGTGCAAGTCAGTAACGCCAGGTTCCAGATTAATTTCTGGCAAGATCCAGGCCACCACTGCAAACAACATTAAGTCTTTTTTGATGAAGAGGATATGATAGGGTACAGTTTTTAAAAATCCTTTAAGTATGGGGACTAGATAAAAAAAGTCACCAAGATTTCTTTTCCAAAGAGGGGATATTCCTTAAAACATCAGTTTTTATATGACACAAAATTTTTACAACTGGCTTAAGATTTAGAACTCTGGATCTGTCACCTACCCTCAGTATTTTAAAGTTAATAATAAGAACTGCATTCATAACTCAGTTATGCTAGTGTCACAGTGATTTCAGTATTAGATAATGCCACACACTTACTACATGTCCTTCAACACAAATTTAGTCAGCATTTTTACATAACAAGATGGTATGATAAATACAGTACCTTCCTGAATACAGAACAGTGTGGTTGTTCTTTTCTCCCTTTTTCAAATCCAAAATGGACTTTGTCACCTGAATTCTTGAACTTTGTACAGGGATCTGTTTGGTCCACATTTAGTTGGGTTTACACTTTAAGTCATGTTATTTCTCCCACCATGGGTCAGTGTCGGTAAACTTTTGTTGTTGTGTTGATGTTTTCCCATTAATAGTGGTGGATTTATGGAGATCACCTACATGGACTTACAAGGAAAGAGCCAGGACTTGAAAGGCAGACATGGCTGTTGAATCACCACACTGCCATCCCATGGGAGGAAAAGGAAACGCAGAAGAGAGTGCTCTAGTTGTTAATGAGTTTGGGTTCTGAAGCTAGTCAGCCAGGGTTTGGATTCTTGCTTCTCTGCAACTTGTTGGGTAATTTAAGGCAATTTCTATAATTTTTGAGTCTTAACTGATTTACTAAATGTTAAGTGCTTAGATGGCTACCTGGAGGGAATTCATTAATTAATTCACTGCTTAGTTTATTACTGTTATGATGATGAGTAAATGACTTTAGTGACTTTTCAGCTCTAAACTATTGCATTCACATATGGAAAATGGGGAAAGACCTCCAAGCTTACAGAATAAATAATATGGCGTATACTCAGCGTTGGTGAGTGTGTATCCAGTAAATATAAGGTAGGAAAAGTAATCAGTGTTGAAATTGTATAGTTTTTAAAATGTAAAACAAAGTGCCAGAGAGATTGCCATTGGTGTGTTAAATGTGTCCTTTGAATTTTAATGTCTCCAAAGGCTGTCTTGTGTATTAGTTTTATCCAATTAATGTGTTCAAATGATACTTTTGATACCCAAAGATGATCCTCTTTAAGAGAGCTTATCCGTGAAAGCTCTCATTAACAATGTTAATGATTCTGACATGGAAATCAGAACTTGGAATCATTTCTCAACAAAGCATGAAAATGTGGTTTAGCAGAGCTTGCCATGGGAATGACTCTTTTGCAAAGCTAAAGAAATTCCTGGACTTGTAACATGATGCTTAAAATCTGATTATGAACTTAATTAATATAAGTTCTAGTAAGTTTGTAAGTGAAAAAGCTTCCTCAGCTAATTTTAAAGTTATTGCAGCAATTCTAATTGAAAGAGTTGACAGATCTAAATTTTAATTAAAATGAGTTAAATAGGCAATCTAAATAATGAAAAAGCAGATTGACAGTTGCTATATAAAAAGCTTTCCTTTTCATCAACTCATGACGTAACTCTGGTCAGTATGATTATAGAATTTCCTAGACCTAAAAGTTTGCAAGTAGTCTCACATATAAATACTTTTGGAATATTAAATTGTTGAAGCAGTCAAAATATCCATTGTTACACATCTACTCAGATTAAATGAAAAAGGAAGGTAATAAACTTTTGAAGGACTGCTGTTAGTTACATTTTATTTGGCTTTTTATTGTATGTATTTTAAATATGGCTTAAAATTCATTGTTATAGAAATTTACAGATTAAAAAAATTTTAGTTCCTTGGGTCGATTAGTTTCCCTCCATCACCTTGTTTATTCTAGAGCTTTTTTTCCTGCATGTGTGTGTTTGTATGTTTTTTATTTTTGAAATAGAACTAAACAGAACCAAGGTCATACTTTGTACACTTTTATAAAGATTTATATTTTTCACTCAATTTGTATATCACTGACATTCTTTCATGTAATTAATATACACATCTTTTTAAAGCTGTATCATATGTACTGTTATACATTAAACCAGTTCCCTCTTTCTCCAGATACTATGGAATGTGCTTAATTAGAGTTTTCATGGCACAGAAAACAAAGTCTTTGAAGCATCAGATACTTTACCCAGATCCCCAGTTATTGGAAAAAACATTTTTTTTCTATGTGGTCACTACATTTTTATATCCCATTGAAGCCAGGACTTTTCTTGGAAACTGCAGATTGTGTTTAGTTGCGCTCATGCTTCCTCCCAATTAGAGAACACAGCCAGACATTTGGAGGTGCTCCAGCAGGATTATCTGGAGCTGTCTTTTTGGGATTGCATCCCAGTTCCACCACTAATGAACTTTGTGACTCTGGGCAAGTTTTTGGCACTGCCTGTTTCCTCATCTGTGAAATAGGGATAATCATATTACCTACTTCTTAAGGATTACTGTAAGATTAAATGAGTTAATAGATGACAAGTGCTTAAAATAATGTCTGGCACATTCTGAGCTCCATATATGTCTTTGCTGTTTTATAATATTACTTTACCATCATCATCATCGTCATTTCACTGAGTTTGCTGTGTTCCTGACTACAAAAGCTTCTCACAGAAGGACACTCTTGGCAAGTCATTGGTTTTGAAAGATTGGCTCACGGTAATAATCGGTACCATGTCTCTAGTTAAACTGGAGAGATAATTTTACAAAACAATTTACTCTGTTTTTAGCTGTAAGAGGGCAGAGAAGTGTCTGTTGAACTGTGTGCAGTGTATGAGTAGACTGCCTAGCAGTTTGCTTGGCTTGTGAAGGATGCTTCTTAGTTGACTTTTATTTATTTTGAACTTTTTAAAAATTATCAAAAGTGTAGAATATTTATATTTGTGGTCTCAAGCATTTAAACAATTTTGTATATATGTATGTGTGTGTGTGTGTGTGTATACACACACACACACACACACACACACACATTAAATGTATGTACCATTCTATTTTTGAAAGTACTAGAACTTTTTTGCAGAGGAAAAAACCATTAAACATGACTCTACATTTTCCTTATGTTTTATGATAACCAAACCAACACCAGTAAAGGAAATAACAGTATCTTGTATACTTAAGGTGAAAGGAAGTATAAAATTTTTATTTCAGTACTGAAAGCATTTCTTGTGTCATTTCTTAAGTGGACTGAATAGCCATTTTAGAATCTTAAATGCCTTCAACTTAACACAGACTCTTGTCTCATTTGTTCCTCTATTTTAGTCAACAGTAGCAACACAGTTTTGCTAACTAATGACAGGAACGGGTAACATTAAATATATATTATATTTATATTATGCTCTACTAGTGTTTCCTGAAAAATTAAAGAGTTTTGATTTATTAGATAAAATTGCATGTCAAATTGGTGTAATCATTTTTTTTAAAGAGTGGTTAATATATATTAATCTCATTTTATATATCAAGAAACTTATTTTACCACTTGCACTTTAATATGAAGGCAAAAAAAGTAATAAATCTTTCTTAAATTTACAGTAAATTTAGAAGTTAAAATGTAAACATACATACAATTGGATTCCTATTTTAAATCTTTAGCCCTAATATACAAGATTTTTATTTATATATTAGGCTCTCCCGGAGAATTGTCAATATGTTGAAATATTAACAGCATTGTCAGTCAAATCTAATGTTTAATGAAAATGAGATAAAAAACAAATTTAAAGTTTTATCACTTTAAGAAGGAAACAATCCACATATTATGAACTCTGATGGGCATCCTTTAAAAAAACGATTAAGTAGATTTACAGAAAAATTGCAGATAGTGTTGCTGGAGGCTCACGGGGATATGTAAGAGAGGACTCACTCCGAGCAGCAGTGAGTGGGTTCCAGTCTCTGTGAAAGAATGAATTCAAGAGCGAGACAGATGCAGGAAAGCCAAAGTGAGTTATTGAAAATGAAAGCACACACTTGTGAGGTAAGTGTGGGGGAACTCAGAGAACTGAGTGGTGCCCAGGAAGACATGATCAGGGGTTTTTAATCATTCCAGAGGTAGGAATTAATGATATTCCATTGACATGGTTTATTCATCACCGCCCTGTGGATGGGACCTTCCCATTTCAGGCGTTTTTTTTCCTTATTTGGTTCCTCCAGCACTGTCATGGTGTCAGGTGCATGATGGGAGTCGTAGTAACCACAATGTAAATGAGATTATAATGGTACTATAATTAGCTAAAGGTCAGGTCCCCATCATAGGGATCAGCCTAGCTGGATGAAACAGGGTCTTGTTTTTCTCCATTTGCAGGTACTGGATACATCACTTGTTACCTGTGTACCAGTGAGGCACCTCCATTGCACCCTGCAGAGGGTTGTCAGTTTCCTAACCGGCTTCATTAATACAGAGCTCCTACACAGCCAACCCCCCGTCCCCAGTTTCCCGTGTTAACAGCTTACATTAATATGGCTATTTATTTATTACAATTACTGAACCAATATTGATATGTTCTTATTAACTGAAGCCCATAGTTTACTCAGATTTCCTTAGTTTTTACATAATGTGCTTTTTATGGTCTAGGATCCCATCCAGGATCCTGGATTCCATTTAGTTGTCACGTTTCTTTAGGCTTCTCTTGGCTGTGACTGTTTCTCATACTTACCTTGTTTTTTGATGAACATCCTTTTTAAGCACATGCTTAATAAGCACTCACTGTTTATTCCCTGAACAAAACAGACAACAAATCTGTGCCTTCCCAGGGTTTGCATTGTAGTAGGGAGCTTATAGTCAACTTTTAAAATTTAATTTTAAGGAAGAAAGAATGTTTTGTAGTAGGTTAATATTTAATATAACAGTTGTGGGACTTACATTTTTTTCCATGATTATCAGAAAAAATTTGAATAGCCATTAATGAGTTAATTGCAGAAACATAGATAATGTTATCTCTAGTATGTAAAAATATCTCTGTTCTTTTTAACAGAGTATTCTTTTTATATTTGAGAAAACATTTCCAAAAGACTTACTCTGTTTATGATGAGACTATGGAATTGGAGAAAAGAGTAGTCAGTCCCTTGTTGCCTGCAGGGAAAATGTCAAATATTATATTTCATTTTTAAGTTTATCTTGTGATTAACCAAATAAGCTTTTCATACAATTGCTGCCTTAAGCTTGGTTCCAAAAAAATGAAAACAAACAAAACATATGTAACATGGTATATCAGAAAGGAGGGTAGGGTTTATGACAAATTTAGGTTGCTAGGTTGCTGCTTTTGTTAAGTATTTTTGAGTTGGAGTAGTTGAAGAATCTGAAATAGTAACATTTTGTTGAAAGCTCTGGCACTAGGACTTGATACGGGGCCAAGCCCTGTTAAACAAAGAAAATAGGAAAATTCCAGGAAGAAAGGTGTTATGTGGCCATGGAAATTTGAGTCAGTTAAATTATTTTTGGCAGTGAAGTGGCTACATATAACTTTTATTTTTGCCCCCAAAATTACTGTGTTGAAAGCGTCTTGCTCCACTAGTGTCAGTGGAGGGAATGCTGGATTTTCCTATTCAAGGACAATTTGAGTTAACAGCACCATTAGACACCAGTGGTGGGTAGGAAAAATTACTCTTTGAAATCTTTATTTACTTTTGGATGATTTACTTGAGCACCTATTACTGTACCCTCTTACCTTTGAATAATCAGGAAGACAAAATCAGTACCTGTTTAATTAAATATATGGACATTACTGAATCCTCCCAGAAAGAAATTTTCTTGTAAACTATAATTTCAGCTACATTGGCCAAGCTGTTTTAACAATTACATTGTGTTTTTTTTTTTATTTTCCTCAATTCTTGTTTTTCCACTCTATTCACATTTAAAATGAGTTTCCATAGTGACATCTGGTGGTGGTTTTGGAATCCTAGAGAGTATGTTTGGAATGATAAATATTTTCACTTAATAGATCCGAATTTTCCTGCTTCTTTCAAATTTTTCCTCTTATTAACTTTTTCTGATAATGTCTTCATTGTATTCTTGAGCTTGGTAGACCAGGCGTTTTCTTCTGTAATGTTTGATTAAAGCAAACTCATCATTCCTTATAACACTGCTGAGGAGTGCATTTAACAAGCTTGTGTAAACTTGTCTTCTGTGCTCAAAATATATGATATATACAATCACGCAGTGGCATCCCTACCCTTCCTACTGCTTGTGCACTGTAACCTTGGGGTAAGAAAGGTGTCGTTTCCACGTTCTCCTTCTCACTGGCTTTTTCTCTTCCAGCATTGATACTCTTCTGATCTGGCTGGAGGGAGTTCTCTGGAAGGCCTGGGCTACCATTTCTCTCTTTCACTGCCTGGGCTTACATGTCATCTACTTGCATCCTGTTGTTTCAGAAAGTGAAAGAGGAATTAAAAAATGGGAGCATAGATGGCAGAGAAAGAAGGGAGCTGAGAGAAGGGAAGATGTTTGAAGACAGGAGGGAGACCGCAGAGGAAGAGTTTATGTGTGGATGTATGTACTGAATAAGATGCGGTATTCCGGGCATGTGTTAAAGAGAAATATCTTTAAAATTAGTGCTTAAACATACACAGTTTTTGTTGGTTCCTTTGAGAGTTATTTCAGGAAAAGTGAATTTGTAACCCAGCGTGCAAACGAGTAGTTACTGCAAGTTGGTTGATAGATGATCATGGATTGCGAGAAACAGGCGTGAGAGTTTGAGAATGAACACAGTAGGTTGATTCACTTCCAGTGATGGCTTGGAATCTAGTTGTTGTTTTTATGTATTAAAGCTACTAATTGAAGTCTTTATAATGAAATTTTGAAAATTTGTTTCTCTTTATGCATTAAGGTAACTGCTAAAGTTCCAGAAGAAATCCACCTATGAATGCTAGTTGAGGCTTTGGGAAGGCTTGGGAACAGAAAGGTAACCAAGTGGAGGAGCAAGGATTTGCAGTGACTAAAAGAATAAACACTGCCCCTGTTTACACATCGGGATAGTTGGTACACTGGTCTTCTCAGAAATTAGGACCCCTGTAAAGAATGATTGGGGTTCTGATGAGCCCCTGATTAAGGAGGTGCCTCACTCAGGATCTAAACTACCTGGTTAGCTTCCTGAACTTGGGTGAATCATTTCAACTTTCTTTAAAAACACGGGAGTTGCACCGAGGTTGTGTAAGGTGTCGCCAGTGTATAATTCTTGATTTTGAGCTGTTCAGGCTAGGTCTACTGGTCTTTCTTTGCAGGTTGTCTAGACTGTTTCTAGCCTTTCCTGGACTGGTTGCTCTTCCTCGATTCCACAGGGAAGCTCAGTGTAGTGCTTAAAAGACGCTTCAGACTATTCTCTGCCTATGGGTCGTGGGGGATGTGCCTTGTGACTAAGCAGACAGATTAAAATGCAGAACACAAGTAACCTTGCATATGTATGTTCTCTCCCCACCTCCTTGATGCTTTTTAGAATAGTTCTTAATTCGAATCTGCAGTTAGAATAGTGCTTAGGCACCAGACCTGGAAGCTCAGGGACTGAGCAGAGTCCTCGGATCTTCCCTCCTTTATTGTCCTTTAAGTGTGGAGAGGACCCTTATTTCTGCAGTTGAAAACTCCCGGTAGCATTTCCTCATGTCAGTAAGCAGTACCCCCCCCCCCCCCCCCCCCCCCCCCCCCCCCCCGCCATCCCCACGTGGTCCCAGCATCTCTGTGCTCTGGAGAGTGGGACAGTGACGCTGTAGCTAATGATGACAGTCTAGCCTGATGGTGAAGAGCCTGAGTTCTGGAATCAGATCCCAATTCCACTGTGTAACTTGTCCATGGCTGTTTCTTAATCATTCTAAAGCTCGGGCAAATTGATCACTTTCTCTAAGCTTCTGCTTCCTCATTTGTAAATCTGGGATGAAAATCATACCATTTCTGAGTTTTTTACATGATTTAATGCATGTAAAGCACCTAGTGAAGTCTTTGGCCTACAGTAAATACTTGTATTATTGAATTATTATAAGTAGAATACATTTGCTTGTATTAACACGAATTTGAGCATTTTGATTAGAAGAGATTATTCAGTGTGCCCTCCTTCCCCTTTGGCAGTCAAAAATTCACTTTATTTTGTAGTTACCTACAAGTTATATTAAATAATTGTTTGCTCTTTTATAAGGATGTAATAATTACAATACATCAAAATGTAAACATCTTAGCAATCACAATATGATATTATGAAAATGTAGTCTTTGAATTAATGAAATATGAACATCTGAGCATCTTACTTATGCATATTCAATATTTAAATTGCTAATTAATACAATCTTAGTTTTCTTCCATATTTGAGTAGAGCCACTTTGCTGTTTCACTTTGAGCCTTTGTTAATATCCAGAGATTACCTGAGATTCAGAAACTTCCCATCCTAATGTGGCTAGGAGGTCATGCAGAGAAGGTTGTGGCTGTTCCCCAGTTGCCAGGTGGATTGGGGGAGAGGGCAGCTCCCAGCAGAAGGCATCCCGTAACTGTACACTACAGTCTGCACACTGACAGACCAGACTTGGAGTAGGACTTGATGGAAAAGAAATAGCCATTTTTATCTGTGATTTAAACGTCATAATCTATTTGTGTTTTATGTTTTTCTTCTTCCACCCTGACGCTAAAGAAAGCTATTGTATGTGAAAGCACATTTAATACACTTCTTCTGAATACTAACATATAAAAAAATGGATGAAATACGAAGTTCGACTTGACTTTTGAGGGTTTTCACATTAACCTTTGTATACTGCACTTTTGTTATCCTAACAACTGAGGGAATTTTGTTGGCACCAAGGTCAGAGATTCATGGCATCTGAACTTCAGCTCTGCCATTTGCCATGACCCTGGGAAAGTTCCTTATCTCTCGCAATCTGAGTTTTGCATCCCTGATGTGGGGATAATAACATACATGTAAGCAGGTTGATTATAAAGATTAAATAAAATAAGATAATGCCGGTAAGACAGACAGTTCTCATAGTACCCAGCATACAGTGAACTGAACACATTTATTTCCATAATTATGGTTCTCATGAAATGCCTACAAATCACAGTTAGAGGGACATGATTTTAAAAAGGAAAGCGCCGCGTAAACTGTTTGAGGAAAGAGGTGAAGACAAGCACTGTGTAACCTGTCTTCTTGAAATTTTCTAACAATGCTTCACCTGTCAAATGAATTATGTTCCATTTTAATGAAATGGCAGAACACAAGAGGAGCATATGTGCATTCATTTGTTAATACGTAATCCTAGGAGAGAGCATGTTTCTGTTATTCCCTGACTGCCTTTGTATCAGTTGATGGGAGTGATGAAAAAGAAACTGGATAAGATTATTTTCCCTTGGTTACTAAGGGCACTGTTCTTTCAGGCTAAAAACAGGTATTGTTGTACTAATTTAGTGGATAGATTGAGTGCATAGACTATATTTGGACCAGAGAAAAAAATAAACATATTTGAGTTTATTTGACAGTCGTCTCTGCTGCATAGAGAGGCCAGTTACCTCCTTTTTATTTAAGAGTTCTGAGGCTTTATTCTGTATTTCTACGAGTAGTATTATAGATCCATTTATAATTTTAAATATTTGCTTATTTGCAATAGGTAATATGAGAAAATATATTTTATTTTGAATATTAGATAATCATAGCTAACACTCCCAAAAAGGTTTACAGATTACCAATAGCAAACTTAACTGAGTATTAAAAGGTGAAATAGATTATAAATGAATGTTTATTGCTATTCAGAAACATTATAATTACTTACTATTGCTTCATTAATTCCTAACAAACCTTCACAATAGAATTATATTCGATGGGAAACTTAAGTTATTCCGGAGTTGTAGGATTTCCAAAGTCCAGCCTGGACCCTGGTGCTGAACCCTAAAGGAGCACTCGTTTGGAATGATTACTACACACACACAAAAAAATGCAGTGATATATTTTGAGAAAGCCAAAGGACAAGATTATACCATTGAATAAAAAGGTGGGGTTTGCCTAAGAGAAATAGATATTTCCACCGTTCCTCACCCCAAGAAGAGGTTAATCTTGGGGTTAAGCAAAGTTTTGACAGATTTTAGTGGTTGGTCCAAAACGTTATACTGTAACCCTCTTCTTTGTAATCATATGACTCCATGATTTTACCAATTGACGTAATAAGAAATATGTCCTACTTTGGGTCCCAACTGAGGACTTTTCTGTACCCACCCCAGTTGGATATCTGTTCGGTTTTGTTCATCCATTTAATAAATAATCATTGGGCTTTGGGTAAGGTGCTGGATATACTGTCATTTCGAGAAAGATGTGACCTCTGCCCTTGTGGGGTTCATAGTGTAAGTGAGAGAATTTATATTTTCAGCACACTAGTTGTCATTTGCTTAAGGTGATTAAAAGAAACTTAAGGTTTCAGTATACAAGAGGCCTGAGGCATCTCTTATTCTGGACTTGGAAAGGCTGTACTCTGCTTCTTAGCCACTCTACAGGATGTGTATACCAAAGTAAGTGGTGTAGAGGAGGGTCCCTGCAGCCTCTTTCTCTGAACTGGAGCAGGGGTCGAATGCATGCCATGTGGAAAGCAGGGGCTGTTAGACTCGGAGGAATGTGATCTGGGCCATGGCTCTCCTTTGGTCCCTGGCTCCCCGATTAACATCCAGGAAAGACAGCAGATTGCAACTGACCGTAAACTTCATCCTTGGAAAAACAACGTATTGGGCCATGAGATAATCTCTTAGTACCCATCTATCTCATTGGGTTGTTTTGAGACTTAAATGAGATAATATTTGTAACGCGCTTCACGTAGCAGTTGGCCCCCAATGCCAATAAAGAAAAAAATATTTTAACAGCCAATATTATGTACCAAGTCCTGTTCTAGTCAGTATGTGTGTTAGTTCATTTAATCAACCCAGGAGGAACTTACTGTCATTATCTCCATTTTAAAGGGAAGGAAGCTGAGGCACAGAGTTTAGATAACTTCCTCAAGGTCGTGCAGCCGTAAGTGACACATAAGCCCTCAATAAATCAGAGTTATTTAGTTCTCAAAGTGGCAGGTTTGTATTGTTGCTGACATGCTACTTCATGGTTTTCTTCTCTCTCTCTAGGTGTCATAGAGACTTCAGACCGACTGGACCGGGAGTCAACCTCGCATTACTGGCTAACAGTCTACGCCACCGATCAGGGTGTGGTGCCTCTTTCCTCATTTACCGAGATCTACATCGAGGTTGAGGATGTTAATGACAACGCACCACAGACGTCAGAGCCCGTTTATTATCCAGAAATAATGGAAAATTCTCCCAAGGATGTGTCTGTGGTCCACATTGAGGCGTTTGATCCAGATTCTAGCTCTAATGACAAGCTGACATACAAAATCACCAGTGGAAATCCGCAAGGGTTCTTTTCAATACATCCTAAAACAGGTATGTGTTCCTACTAGTCTGTGAAATATTCTTGTGTATACTTTCCTGATAACGGGGACATTGAAGAACTAATTTTCTTAATTTGACACTTTTCTTTAGTGTTTAATGAATTGTTTTCCTTTTCAGTTATTCAAAACAAGCCTTTATTGCCTGATGAAAATTTAATCCAAATTTTTTTTTCCCTTTGAATTTACTTTTATAAAGCTATTTGATGATTTTGCTCATTAGTAGAGTTTCACTTGTAGGTTAAAAAGCAAATATTGTTGTTTCAGTAATGGCTCCTAAATTAGTGATATATCTTAAACTTACTGCCAAGTCTACTGCTGCTAAGTATTCCAATTTCCTTAACTGCTTTTTATGAACAATATCAAGAGTTTATTTCACAATTCACAGTAGGATTTTTTTTCTTTTTCTTTTAATGTTGTTTCAGAATTTTTCCATAGAGCAGTGCTGTGCCTCTGCAGGCAGTAGGGGATCAGAATGAAACAGTTTTGAAATTGGGAGCAGTTACGTTGTTGAACTAATACCTTAAGTTTTCCTTTTAACTGTTTTCATCTTCTTCATGACTGACCCCTGTTTCAAAGCAGATAGCTTCTTGACTCCAAAATCCTCTTTGAGAATCCTTATAAACTTCTTATCTTTGTTCTATTACACTGGACAGTGCATCTACTTTTTCTTAGTCCTTTGTTTTTTAATTATTCCTCAAAAATAGAGGTTCAACCTAGCTGTCGTTTGTGTAATAAAAAGTTAGCTATCATTTATGCACCAAAAACGTCGTATGTGGAGTGTTGCACTCTTCAGTTTCTTGATGAGAGTTAAAACAAGAACCACAATGTGACATTGAGAGGACAGTTAATCTGTAGGAAAAAAAAAACTTCTTATCAAGTAGATCACTGGCCTTTGAACCCAGATGATTCAGTGATTCAGTACTTTTCTATAGAATCTAATTAGGAATTCTGAAGTGATATTTACTAACTTCATACCTCTATCCTGGCTTTGCTTATTATGTCTGTCTATTCTAGGGGAGCTGGCCTGTTCAGGTACTGGATTGTCTATTTGACAAGGAAATAATGTACAAAAATCAAAGTTAAGGAAGCATTCACAGCTTCTTTAGTGGTCTTTGTTATCCCTTTTTTTGTACCATTTTTATTTCATAATTTCCTTTGTTGACCTTAAAAGGAAGAAATTCTTAAGGTGGCAAGAAGCTTGATTTCAGTATCTGTGTACCAAAATGCCTGTAGAAAGATGCCTAATAGAGATAGGTCATGGATGCATGTAATATTTTGTCTCCTAAAAAGCATGTTAAAATGTTAGTTTTAAACCTCTTATCAGTGTATTTCAACCTGACATTCATAGACACTGTCTTTCTTGATAGTTAAAAGTAAATATAAGTTCAGGATTGATTTTTTTTTTTTTAATGTATTAGGATTTACTTTTGCTTTGAGATAATGAGGCCTTAGCTCTTTCACCAGATTCTGATATGATCCTCTGATGGAGAAGTGAGGGAGTGAGGTTTGGAGCCTTAGAAAGTCAGTAATTGATTATTAAGAATGGTTGAACTATATAAGAGTTAACATATAGGAAAGAAACAGGATCTGAAGGTATTTTTCTTTTGGAAGCATTAGGGGCTGGGTGCAGGACCGTGGCCTATGAAAAAGGGCTGGAATTAAGCAATTATACAAAAACATGAAGACTTGAAACAGCATCTATGAATGATAAAGAAAAGGCTTGTTTAAGCAATGTAGTTGTATACTTTTTTTACTGCACAAGTAGTAACTAAGTTCAGCCTTCTTTTTTGTGAAATAAAATGAAAGAAAACTAAGAGCCAAAAAATTAGAAGGTGCTATCAAATATAAAAGAAGAAAGATTAGACGTTTATAAAAAATTCGAAGGAGGATTTCAGTGGGGGGTGGGTGGTCACAGGCCTTGAGAAACAGAGAAATCTAGAAGTTAAAGCCTTGAGGTGGTAATTCAAGAACGTAAATACCCTTTTAAAAAAAAAAACTGTTTGATAAAGTAGACTTTAAAATGTTTTCATTTTTCTTATGCCACCTGTCTCTCTTTTAGATTAGGTTAAGTTCTCTGTAAAGAGAGGCAAGTAAGCAATAAATGACCTGTTGAATATCTGAGCAAATACTATAGATCTAGATATAATGCGTATTTGAGGAGGAGAAAGTAGAAAGAAACTTAAGGAAATTATTTATGTTAGAGCTCTTGTGGGGAGCCTTGAAATCTACATTACCTATCTTTGGGGCCTCCGAAATAACGATATCACTGATGTGGTGTTGTGTCTTGTGGAGGAAACTTGATTAATGTGGCATGGCCACTCCCTCTTACATCTCTGTTCTGACAGCTCTAGGAAGACATGTCTGCAGAGACTTCTTCCTTATCGTCAGGGAGAATTAATCCCCGCCAGGAGCCCACAGCCAACTCCTAAACCCCTGGGTGGGAAATCCATGCGTGCTGCTGACAGAACAGCAGGAGAAAATACATAAGGAGATTATGAAGAGGTTTTATTTTCTTAGGAGTTGAAGGCAGGTAACAATGGAGAATAACTATAGTTAATACACAGGAATATTTGTTTTGAAGTGTGTTACAGACTGTATGGTTAGTAAAGAGGTCTGATCACTCCATGAGTCACCTAATGTCTCTTAAGATCAAGAAATAACCGTATTCTAGCATGGGCGATGTTAAAGAATATAGTAAATATAGCTTCATAAGGTCTGTCTGTGGATGATTCTGCTCCCCCAACTCAGAAAATTTTGGTCATGATCCTCAGGGTCCAAACTGCAGTGCTTCAAACTAAACATCTTCCTCAAAGCTTTTAAAGCAGACTTCTTTTTAATAGGTAGGTCAGTATTACTGGATTACTGGAGGCCAGATTGTGAAAGCTGATGAAAGGCAGTCTGGTAGAAGAAAGTTCCCCTGATTTGCTGACCCATAACGCCACCTGGAGACCCTAAATCATGCTACTTAATAATGAATGGCTGAGTGAGAAAATCACTGGCCTGGAAATCAAGAGATCTGGGCAACAGTGAATCTTTACCTCGGGGTTTTGGGGAAAACTGGCTTCCAGGTCCTTACTTTTGTGCGTAGTGCTGAGTGTTTTTGCATGCCTGTCGAGGGAAAGTCATTTACGGGCAAGACGCCATTCCTCTCCCGCTTGCAGACGTTGCAGTTGCTCTGTTAACTATACAGAGGATGAGCGGGAGGGAGCTTGGTAGATTAATACATTTGCGCATCTCCTTTGGATAAATAAGTTTGATGAAGTAAAATGAGGCTAACTTTCTTCTTAGTGGTGAAGATAAATTTAGGACCCTGGTGTTTATAAAAATGTGCAGCAGGCTAGAAGAGAAAGCCTAAATTCATTGCCATTCAGATCTTTTGTTTATGCATCAAGTGTTTACTGAGCTTCTCTGCTGTATACAGCACAAGAAGAGATGCGTTTGAAAGTTTGTAGTCTACAGGAGTGAGCGAGCAAAGAGAAACAGGTGGGTGCGAGATAGTGTGTGACGGGCTCTATACACACCTGAAGGAAGTGGCCACAGCAGACTGATGTGAGCGATTGGTGTAACTAGGAGGACGAGGTCTTTTGGAAAAGTTACCAGGCTGATTTTGAATGGATGGAAAAGCGGTGGGGGGCGTGCGTGAGGTGGGGGGACACTTTGAAGGGATGGTGGGTTAGTGGCCAAGAGGTAAAGTCAGAGGAGTGTGTGGGGAATGGCTCGGCTCGATGGGAAATCTTAAATACCAGAAGAAGGGTTTTAAAGGATAATATTTAGGTGAATTTTTATAAATAGTGACCTATTTTTAAGAGTCTCCATGCTGTCCCTTGGGAAATTTTGTATAAACATAAATGAAATGACCTCACTAAGTCATTTCGGAGAGAAGAAAAACTTCCACAGTACCTTTTTTTCCCCTTTGTTACAGTATGCCAAAATATTTTGAAATAATTGTCTTAGGACTGGGATTGATGATCTGAATTTTGGGTGCCAAATAACAAGTTTGAATGAACATTTTTGAAAGCTTTTTATTTTTTAGTCAAAGTTTTTGTGTTTGATTATGGTGCCAGGAACTGTCTTTCACATCTCAGATGGTCCTTATTATGTTGTTTTATAAGTAGAGGTGATGGGGCGTTTTTCTTTTTCAAGGTGTACAGGCGAAAGATCCATGTCCCTTTTCTGAGATACACACCTTTGTTGACACCAGAGTTTTTTTATAATATTTTTTTGTTTGATTACGTTTACTATCAGTTAGGGTAAATTTGCTGCTTTTAACATAAATTGTGCAGTTGTTCAAAGTGGGAGACAGATAAGAGTATAGAATGTTGGATTGTCTGAGCCTTGACAGACACAGCCCCCGCAGACAAACGTGTCATGGCTTCATTAGTGGTATGTCAAGGACAGAGAAGAGGGGGTCCCAAACAATGAGGCTCTGTGTGTGCTTCACAAGTTTCATTATCCACAAGTAACCTCAGGAAACTGAAACCACCCTAGCAAAGTGTCCTTTTAGTCATTGTTATCAAGTTCAACTTTGGAGGCGTGATATGCAACTTATAATTGGCAGATAATTTTGAAGTGTTACTTTTAGGCATGTGCATGCTTTAGAAAAGACCATAGTTTTATTCTCTTATCTGTATGTTTGGTATTTTTCATATTTTGGACACAAAGCAAGGATTACTCTTTATTTTTAAAAAGCTATATTGAAGTATAGTTGACATACAGTAAATTGCACATTTTGAAAGTCTCCAATTTGATATGTTTTGACATAGCTATGCAGCTGAAACCATCACCACAACCAGGCAGTGAACATACCCATCACTCTCAAAAGTTTCCCCTTCCCTCTTTGTATGCCCTCCCTCCCATTCCTCTCTGCCCCCGTCCCGGGCAACCACTGATCTGCTTTTGGTCCTCATACATTAGTTTGCATTTTCTGAAATTTTAGCTAAATGAATGCATATGGTATGTATTCTTCTTTTGGTAAAGCTCCTTGCACTTAGCATATTTACTTAGAGATTCATGCATGTTGTGGTGAGAACCAATACTAGTATGTTCCTTTTTATTGCTGCGTATCCTGTGTATACATGCACTACAATTTGTTTATCCAGGTACCTGTTGATGGACATTTGTGTTCTCGCCCCTTTTTGGCTATTACAAATAAAGCTACATACAGATATATACACATACATACATATACACATACATATATACATATATATACACACATACCGTATTTCCCTGAAAATAAGACCTACCCGGATAATCAGCTCTAATGCTCCAAAAGACGCATTAGAGCTTATTGTCCGGCTAGGTCTTATTTTCAGGGAAACATATATATACATGCGTGCATGTATATATGCGCATATATATGTATGCGTATATATGTGCATATATATATACGTATATACACACACATACATACACAAGCACACACACACACACACACACACATACACACATGTAGTAATTCCTAAAGCATGATAAAGCCATAAAAAGCTATAGTAGCTAGTAAGTATACTGGATACTCATCCATGTTCTAGTCCTGTATCACATTACTTATTTTTCAATTAATGTAAATGGCATTTTATTGTGGCTGGAATGGAGGCTGAACAAAGTGCAATAGGAAATAGCTACAGCTGCAAACAACTTCCAAGGGTTTCCGGTAACATTTGATAGCTGCAAAGGAAGGAAATGAAGGGCCAGTCACTTTACAATGGCAGGAATTTATTTAAAAAAAAAAAAGGTTCACCTATTTGTATTCTTTTTCCAAAGATACGCAATATTATAAGGAAGAATCTATAAATTTGCTTACCTGTTCCTCATGCTTATTTTTTATAATATAGTGAAGTGTGTTATCCTAAAAGTCTGAAAGAAGTCAAATTTAATTCAGTGCCCTTTCTGTACGTGTTGAAATGATGATATACTTTCCTCCTAAAATCTGTTGACCTTGAATCCTTAGGGAAATTCTGTCAAGTGGTAGTCTGTTGTTTTTTAACATGTTGCTGAATATCATTTACTAACGTTATTTTAAGGACAGTATTTTATGATTTTGCATTTAAGTGTCTAAGTGTGATTAGCCTTTTTTTTTTTTTTTTGCCAACACGATGTTAACTTTTTACAAAATGGCTTGAGTCTCTTCCTCTGTCTGCTGTATCTGGCATTTATAGGAATGATGAAGTCCCAAATAAAGTCCCAAATAAATTGCATTTGGCTTTTTGTCTTACGTTTATCTTAGATTGTAATGCCTTTAGCTTTCAACCAGAAATAGCTAGTAAGATAGAAGAATTAAAACCAGAGGAGAAGTCTGGAGATTTCAGGATGCAAATTCCTTCTCAGCTACTCCCTGTGTGACTTAAGTCAATTGATCCATTTTATTGGGGTTTTCTATGGGACACCGAAAGTTTGAACTAAATGAGTTCCAAGCTCCTTTCCAGCCTTGGACAGTCTATGAATAGAATTCCATTTTTGGCCCCTAGCCTAATCCTGCCGGCACCAGGACTGCAGTAGCCGACAATAGCTGCTCAGATGGCCACAGCTGCCAGAAGAGCTCCAGACAGGCTGTACTTAAATGCAGTCTTAGAACAGCACCTAAATAAAGACAGTGCAATACTGCCGAGTATCTCTGAGCTCATGGTCTAAAGCTCCAAGGGGACGAATGTGGAGTGATAACTGTAGGAAAAATTGAACATTCGCTCTTGGCCTATAAGGCAATCTGTATTTTTAGAACGAGGCTGGGGGTAGCGGTACCCAGCCTCCCTGACTATCTTTGCAAGTCTGCTCGGCCTTTTCAGTATGGGTGGCCTGTGTTTTGTGGGGATCCAGTCCCGGCTTCGGTCCTTGGTGGCCAGGACCTCCCCATACTCACTGATTGTAGCTACCCTAGAATGAAGCATGGTACTGAGTGTGTGGTTGCTGCTTAGTACTTCCTTTCCAGTTGGCTGATAACACATTAGTGACATTGATTTGATTTACATTTCACCTGTTGGAAGAGAAGGCTTACGAACTTTGAACAGGACAGCGCTGCCATTGGTTTAGTTTGTCCCTCCTCCTGCCTGCTGTGCCCTTTCTCCACCCACTGTAGAGTCCTCAGGACTTCAGCTGTGATTTTGTAAAGTGCAGTCAGCGCCTTGTTCTGAGAGCATTTTCACTTTATTAAAGCTGGTTGGGTATGGCTCTGTAGACTAGAATGTCCCGTAGCAAAGTATTGACACAGTGACAGTCGTGCTACATGGGATTCTACAGTTACTGTCTCCTGCTTCCTCGTCTCATGGGCTTTGCTTGTTTTCATACTTTGTTTTAAAAATTTAGAATTACCATTTGTATCACCTTTATTTTTCATGCATTTCATTAGTCCTTGTAGTTTTTTGATAGCTTAACTAAAAGCATGCTGTATTTTATAGTGTACCATAGAAATTAAAAATATATATTCAGGAATCCAAAGGTTGAAAATTCATATCTCATAAAGTTCTAAAACACTTTTAACTTCTAACCTCTCATATCTTTTTATTTTGTAGAGTTTATGTTACATTTCCTGGTTGTAGGCATTTTACTGTTTTTACGTAGCCTAGCTGTACGAGCAATGAGAGATCATTATGACTAATATAGAAAAGATATTTGGGCAAATGTAGGGCAAGCACAGGTAAGTTTTTTTCTGACTAAAGATAATATCTTTGGGGGGTAAAGTATTTTTGAAAACTATTTTGATTAATCTCATTGTACCCCGAGGCCCATACTGCCTGTTAAGTGAACTCTTCAAAAAACAGAGAACAATTGTTTTGGTTTATTCAGAATAAAAGGGTCTTTTCTATCTTGGTCTTTAGTTGAAACAACTTTGCAATTGGGGGTTGGCATTTTATGGGCATTAAACTAGTATTTATACTTACTGTTAATGGGGTTACTGAAAAATATTTAGGCAATTCTTATTTCATAATTCTGTTATGAGGGAGTAAAGAGTATCAGAAATAATAATATATTCAATGATATCATTGTGGTATATTGTGGCATATTTTATATATTAATTAAGAAAAAGAATAAGACTGCTCATTTGTGGTTCTCAGCCCCAGATGTTCAGGAGGCGACCCCCTAACCCAGAACTGAGGCAGCCTGCTTTCCCTTCCTTTTGAGGGAGAGCATTAATTTTATGAGGGAGAGTTAATTTTACTTGAATTATTTGGAGCATTTGGCATTTTCCTACCCCAAATCATCATTGGGCCTGAGACTTTTCTTTTTTAAATCTTCTGTCTTTTTGAATTTTCTTGTGTATAGAAAAGTACCCTATAAAGGCATAAAACATTTCAAATGAAGACAGTAATAAAATATAGAAAACAACAGAGTGGGTATCTTTGGATTATAGAATTGTTTGCATTCTTACCTAATTCTTTTTTTTGTTTGTTTTTGTATTTTTTCAGTACTTTTGTTTGATATTCAAATACAAAGATGTGTATTAAATTTCTAAGGTTACAACAAATTGCCACAAACTGGGTGGCTGAAAACAACAGAAATGTATTGTCTCCCAGTTCTACAGTCCAGAAGTCTAAAATCAAAATGTTAGGACCATGTTCCCTCTGACGTTTCTAGGGGAGCATCCTCCCTGGTCCCTTCCAGCTTCTGGTAGCTCTTGGCATTTTTTTGCTGTGGCAGCATCACTCCAGTCTCTGTCCCCATGTTCTCTTGGCCTTCTTTCCTATGTCTGTGTATTTCAAATCTCTGTCTGCTGTTCTCGTCAGAGGACACTTAATGAATTTAAGACCCACTGTAACTTCAGGATGATCTCAACTTGAGATCCTTAATTACATCTTACAAGTCTATTTTTCTAAATAATGTCATAGTCACAGGCTAGACATATCTTTTAGGGAAGAGACCACCATTCAACATAGTATGAAAGGTATTTCCCCAAAGAAGGAAAATAAGCTGTTAAATGAAAAATGATACAGTTACTAAGATTGTTGGGTTGTTGTTGTTTTTTGTTTATTTTGGGATTTTTTTTTTTTTTTTTTTTGTATGTTGGAAAGACTGCATTTCATTTAACTTACGTTTTAATGGAATTTAATGATTTGGGTCAGTAGTTGCAAATTTGTCAGGAAGATTCTAAGAGATGTTTTAGGCTTTAATAAGGAACTTAAGAGCAGTTGGAATCTTCACGTATGCTATCCATTTCTTTGAAGTAATTTCTGCAGTGTTGATTATGGTTCTTAAGCACTGTTTATCTCTCATAAATCCATAATCCTGTTATATTTCTTTATAATGATATTTTGAGATATTTTGTTCCTGAATATGGCTAGTATTGATAATTACAGTTTCTAATTATCTGTGTTTAAGAAACTAAATAAGAGGGCATAGAGATATATATATACACACACACACACACACACAGACATATATATATATATTTTTATATACATATATAATATATATAATACATATTATATATAATATTACATATATAATATATATAATACACACACATATATATATATATATGTTTGTTTGTTTTTTTAACTTTTTAAAGCTCTTGGCCCAAAATTGTTATCATGGGATAAATCACCAAATGACCTGGAAACCTCTATGAAACTGTACAAAGTGGGTCTTAATGAATGGAAAATCTGATTTGGGGAGCGGGAAGGAAGTGGGTTCAGCCGTCATTTGCCATACTTCTGATGTACACCTCTGTCATAGTGTACTAGAGTAACAAAGACACTTCTGAACATTGTCTTTGGTAAGAACTCAACTAGAGTTCCAACTCTGCTGCTAACTCTGACCTTCAGGAATAAATCTAATATTCCTGAACCTCACTCCCTTGTTTTTAAAGTGCAGGATTTGGGTTAGAAGATTTTAAAAGACCCTCTGGATCTAGCAAACTTAGTGTTTACACTAAAAGGACATTTTAGAATGTATGGTACATTTCATTAAAGTTTTCCTTCAAAAACATATTAGAAAAAATTGTAAAAGATATGCCATTGTCATATCTCTAAGTTTTCATTTTTTATATATGTGGCCAAATATTTGAGGGTTTAAAAAAAATCATTTATTTGAGACTTTCCAGCCTAAGATTAATTTTCAACCAATAAACACTACTGTATCCTTTCACTCTGTCCTATAAAATATTTTAGTGTTTAAATTTCTTCAAATAATATACTTGTTCAAAAAATATTAGCAGAATAAAGAAGTATATAAAGTAAAACGTAGAAGTGCCCTCTTCTCTCTTCCCCTCTTCCTTTGGCCCACCTGTTTCATTTCCCAGGAGTGACCATGGGTAATAATTTAAAGTTTCACCTTTCATAAAGGTGTGAGCACATATTACATATCATTTTGTGTGTGTGTGTATTGCCATATTGGTTTCCGTAGTACTCTTTGTGTAAAAGATGCTTGAGCAGTGTTAAGTTTTACAGTCTCCTCACTGAGGTATGACAATTGTTTTATTGTGATTGTTGCTGATTCTTAAAGCATATTAAATGTCGTGGTAGCAGTCCCTGCTAAAGTAGGGGTTGAAAGTAGGAAGGTAGAAATTGAATTTCCAGATTATTGTAGTAAGAACTACTAAAGAAATTACCCTGTCTACTCTGAAGACGCCTAAGACTTACAAATACTCCCTGTCACCAAAGGAGCTGCAAAGATCTTAAACTCACAAAGAGTAGAATATATTAAAGTTTTTCAGAACAATCAGTGGAGAAAATGGTTGAAAATAATATAGCTAGAGTACATGCCTGTAGTCAAGGGTTAGTCAAATAGTGCTGAGATTTTCAAACATTTTCAAACATTGTGAAAAAAGATGGTGAGTCCTGAGGACACCTGCAAAAGGAGCCATGCTTTACGGAGCGAATATTCCAGTCCTAGAGTAATGTGAGAAGCTCGAAACTCACTGAATAACTCTGTTGTGTAATCATTAAACATAGTAAATATGTAGCTGTGATCTATACATTTATAGTTTCTTATGTGAGTTAAGAGCTTGGGCTCTGGGATCATACAGACTTAGGCCAGATCTCAGCTTTGCCATTTACTGTCGCTGTGACTTTACCTCTCAAAGCCTCAGATATCTTTAAAATGAGGTTAGTGTATTAGTAGCTGCCATGTAGCGTTGCTGTGATGATTCACTCAGAATGATCACATGCTTAGCCAGAGCCAGCTGCTTGGAAGCACACAATTAGTGTTGCCTAAAGAGTGAGCTATGAGAGAATCGTTTAATACTAATTTCTCCCTTTTAGATAAAAGGGCTGTTTCCTTAATTAAATGGTATGTCTTTGAGGACAAGGGCCTTGTCGTCGTAGACTTTTACCTGTGTGGCTCAGAGTGAAATATTTGGGGATGACAGTCTGAAAAATAAGTTGAGTAACAGTACAGACTAAACAAGCGGGTGACTTTGAGCTAGTAAGCTTTCTGACATTATTACTGCTTATGAACATAAATTTCATTGATTAATTTTTACTCATTAGCGAGAGCGTCAGAGGCAAAAACTATAAATTGATCAATAATGATTTGTTAAAAGTCGTCGTTAAACCCAGAGACTCTTGATTTTCAGGTGTTCAGATGAAGCTGTAAACTAGCAACAACAAACCGGGTTTCTTTATTGCCATCTGAGCCCAATGAGATGGAGACAAGTAGCAGGGAGCATTATGGAACAGTGTCAACACAGTTGAAATCCTGGAGTTTGTTTGCTTTTTACACTGTTTAGATGTAAGACATGGGTTTACAGAATGTGGATTTTGATAAATTTGCTATCATTGCTTCAAATTTTAACCATGGAAAAAGATTTTGAATACTGTAGGTGTTCAAGTTCTTGATTTGGACATGCATAATTTGAAATCGGAGTCTGTATAGGAGCAGAGATGATTCGTGACTATTTGAAGTAATTTAAAAATTTACTCTTTAGTCACACTAGCCACATTTCAAGTGCTTAGTGGCCACATGCTGGGGGCTACCGTATTGGACAGTGCAATTGTAGAAAAGTTCCATCACCACGGAAAATTCTACCGGATAGTTCTTGGTTAGAATATATGTTTGTTTGGTTCATACATTATTATAAAAAAAAAAAAGTCTAAGTAGTTGTAGGGGTTAGAGGAAAATAATCGGAGTAGGGGAAAATGTAAATTAGGGGAGCAGGCTTCTTTTCTTCCTTGATCTTTTCACCTACCTATGTTTATCCTAAGCAGAATAATTGGAAAATAGTTCAAAGTAAATTCCCTGCCAAGCAAGGTGAACACATCGCCACTCAGTATTTTCCCTGTAGAACCAAGACCTTTTCTTTTACAGTTTTGGTTCTTATAAAACTCCTACTACAGATCACAAGTACTTTCTCTCTCACTGCAGTTGGAACTAAATCAGATTCAAAAGTCCTTTTTCTTCCCTTCTCTAGCTGCCACCTAGTTGCATCTGCCATGCTGGTTTCAGACCATTTTTTACAGTCCCAGTCTTTTAGTCCCTCTGGCTTCCATCATTTGTGAGGTGGACTTTAGACCGATACTCTGAGTTTATTGAATTCCCAACTCACTACCTTGCTAAATGATGTTGGGTAAGCAACTTAATCTTCTGAGCCTGTAGCTGATTAATTTATTTATTATGGTGTAGATGCTGCCATATATATATATATGTATATATATATGGTGCCAAAAAATGTATATGCATTTTAAGAAAGGAAAACTGTATTAAAATTGTGATACTCAATATAGACCGATAACAAAAGATGAATACGTTTGACTTCTGCAATTACAAGAGGTGCTCAAAGTGGTTACCATCAGCGTCCAGATACTTCTGATTATGGTGAACTACTGCGTGAGCAACATTGACCAAAGTGTCCATTTGTATACATTGTTTTGGCATCCTCGGTACACCACACACACACACACACACACACACACACACACACACACACACACGAATTAAATGAGATAATGTATTTGAAGCTCATAGCACAATACCTCCGTATTTAGCAAGCCATTAGAGATGAAGTGGATGCATTAGTTAGCTTTTGCTTTGTAGCAAACCATTCCAAAATTTAGTGGTTTAAAATAACCACCATAATTTAGATTTAGTTAGGGATTCTGCTGGGCAGTTCTAGTCTTTTCCAGGCTTGCCTGATGTCCATGCAATGGTGGTTCCTTGGCTGGTTGGCTTGAGGCCGGCTGGTCCAAAATGGCCTCATTCACATACTGGGTGGTTGGATGGTTGTTTGCTAGAACACAAGGTTGACTAGACTGCCTGTGTCTCATCACCCAGCCAAGTTCAGTCTTACTTGGAATACAAAGCCCTTCCTTTCTTTTCTGTTTTCTGTATGCACCCTACACTCTAGTCTAGCTTACTGTTTCTCAACTGTAGTCTTTGCCGTCTGCCCTTCATCCTTGTTTCTTTAAAGGCTGAAAAAAAGACTGTTTTAATCATCTCTACATTCTGAGTGGACAACACAAAGTAGTTAAATGAATACATAAAGGTAGCTTTACCTCTGGGGGCTATCTCACATTATCTTTCTTTACCTACTAATCCTTTAATGCTCACCTTCATGTACATTCTACTTTGTGAAGTCTGTTTGATCTTTTGAACTTCGAGAAGTTTGGAGATGGTTTTTATTATTGAATATAAAAAATGTTAGAGTAAAATTTTCTATTTAAGCGTTACTGTTAATCTGCCATTCTCTCTTTTCTTAAATGAACTCTTCTCTAAATGTCTAAAGCAGCATAGAAAGGCTGTCAATAGGTGTTTTTTTTTTAATGATGTTCATAAAACACAGGAAAGTTTGGTTTCTTAGTTTTACAAACACTGATGGGGTAAATTGGAACTGCTGCTGGTTGGTGAGAAGGGATGGTATTTGCTCTCTCAGCCCACGTACGTTTATAACAGTATTGGTCTACAGAATGGAGTGTTTTTCTAGGCCAAGGAAAGAAAGCTTTGTCTTTTTCTTTCTATTTTTAATTTAATGGTGCTCTGCAGAAAAGAAAGATAAAACACAAAGTTACAAAGGCAGCACTTGGCGTCCGCATTTTCTTGCGTTCACCCCAGTCAGTCTATTTTATTTTCCAACTTGCATTTTTGGACCTATTAAATGAATAATGATTAACTGTTGCTCATTTTTTCCCCCTTGAATTTCATATAAGTCTCAGTTCAGAGTTTATGGAGCGTTGAAATACCATAATGCAATAAGTTATGTAGTGTGTTGTGACGGGGAGGGAAAAATAAACAACAAAAAGCCTCTTATCTAGGTCTCAGGAG
Source organism: Rhinolophus ferrumequinum (assembly GCF_004115265.2). NCBI lineage: Eukaryota > Metazoa > Chordata > Mammalia > Chiroptera > Rhinolophidae > Rhinolophus > Rhinolophus ferrumequinum. Next base: position 75,708,462 of record NC_046287.1, read on the forward strand.
AACTAAATTCTAATCGTGGCTTTGGTGATGACTTACTGGTGACCTTGGAACAATTGAACTTCTTTTGGCTCAGACACCTGAGCATCTTCAGTTTGGAAATATTGTGCTGTTTCTATTAAGTGTATGTCCTTCTGGGGTTCAGTAATAAGTGTTACAGATGGGCACAAATGTTTAAAATGAAAGAATTGGATGCCCTTTTTAGAATATTTAATACCTATAAGGTTAATAGTGTATCAGTATATAGAAAAAGCATACACTGGATTCATTTTTGAAATAGGTGTTTATCATGTATACAAGGGGGTAGAATTCGCAGGATTACAGAGGTGAAAATAAGTGGGAAATGCATAATGAATTCTACAGCTAAATTGGTGTGACTGGAGTGTGGGATATTTGGGTAGCATTTCCATGATGTTGAGCGCCCAGTGAGGTTGATTGCCGTAAGGTAAAGTATACCTCCTCTAGAGAACATCCACAGTTTGCCTGGCATTTTCCTGTTTCTTTAGGAAATTTTGTTTGCTCTTCAGGATTCATTTTGTATGTAAATTCCACAAAAAGCGCCCATTTCCCCTTCTCTTGGTGTGCACTACCTCATGCCACCCCCAGAGGCACGTACGTGCACAGCCTCTCCTTGGCGATGACATCGGGAAAAGAACACCATGACCCTGATAGGATTCCTTTTGGGAGGAGTGTTGTGAATCTGAAACACCTTACATGTTCCATGAGTATCTTACATGTAATTTAAATGTCAGTAGCCACGTGAGGCTCGTGGCTACTGTGTGGGTTAGCGTAGGTCCCGATCTTCATCTCCGCTCACGTTTACACCCGTGTCTGTTAGCACGCTGCATAGTCTCCTCTTCACAAAAGAGATACCTTTCCTAGTCTGCGTGCTGCCTCCTTGGCTCCCACTTCTCTGAAGTACTTGGAGAAGGGACTTCCTCTTTAAAATTCTCTGCCCCTGGCTTCTGAGACACATGGTTCTCTTCCAGTTATTGCTGTGTAGGCTTCCTCATAGCTCTCTAAACAGTGCTGTCCCTTACTTTAAAAAAGATTGGCCCACCAGTAGGCCCACCATTCTCTTTGTTCTTTATATTCTCTTCTATACTTGGGGTATAACCCAAATCTATCGGCCTTGGACTACTTCCCTGCACTGCCCATTTGTGCTTCTAAATGTCTGCTGGTTGCCACCATCACCTACACCATCTGTCTCCATGCCTGACACATCTTGCCTGTGAATACACGTTAAATGGTTGTATAAATTTGCATCGTTATTTCCAAGCTGAGTGTAGTTTATGTGTCTCTGTTATCTAATACGTATTTTAAACTCTGTTCTTTTATAGTTTTAAGAAATTCATGTGTTCACACATTTAAGTATTCTTTGAGGGTACTAGAGATATAAGCAGTGTAACCAAGGTATACTTAAAAGACAGAGTCTGTCCTCATGGGCCTTGCAGGATACAAAAGAATACTTTTAAATGAGTGACTGTATTACCGTTGGTCGATGTTATGATAGAAGAACTACAAGAGCTTAGAGAACTCAGCTGTGGGACCCCCAACTAGACCTGTCAGCGGAGGCCTCAGAAATGATGTTTCCGCGGAGAGGTGAAGGAGTGGATAGGAGTAGCAGGGCTAAAAAGAGAAAAAAGGAACATTAGAATTCACTGCATTTGAATGGAATTAAGGTACCAATGAGTTAAGAGGAGAATTAATCTGAAGCATATAAAACATGCAGGTAATTCCCAACCTAGGAGATGCTCAGGTCTGCTTTCTGTCCTCATATGGAATCGGTAGCACGGATGTGGGTACATCCTGATGAGCAGCGTGGTGTGCTGTGAGTCGGCTGTGAAATGGGGGATTTTATTTACTGGTGGCTATTTTCTTTGCTCTGGAAATTTATTTGCTAATGGATATTTGTGCAAAGAATGATGATGCTGTACAGAAGCAGGGTACTGTTTTGCTGTGAACATGGCACACTGTTGTCCTTTGTGAAGTTACCACGGGTAACAACTTCTTGATGGGCTCATTGGGGCAATTAGATGGAACTAATCATGGGGATTTCCTGTGATTCTTGAACTACTTAAAGCCGCAATCAGAAGGGGGTGGGAAACTTTTGATAGAAAACAAAAGAAATTAACTTTAAAAGGTTTTTAACTAATGAAAATCAAGCTTGTGTGCCAGAGCGACACTTTCACACTATTAAGCATTGTGAAGCATTTTCCTTAAACCTCTTTCAAAGTATAAGTATGGTTTGGGAAGAAACTCTGATTCTAGCTTACAATATAGTCTTTTGTTGTTCCTATTGGAAAGAGAGCATTGCTTCATTGAAGTGTGGGGAAGATAATGTTGATTAAGATTCTTAGTGACTGTTTAAGGGGAAAAAACTTCAAGTTAAAGGAAAACAAACCTTTCATTTACAAATTTAGAGAAACATTTTGAAGAACCTTTAATCGGTAGTTTTTTGAAATGATTTAGGGTTATAGGAGAAAATCGATTAGAGTGATAAAGTCTATTCTTAAATATGAATTATTTGAAGTATTTCTCTGTGGAAAAACCACAGAAAGCTGGGCAGTTGTCTGGCCACATATAGTTGCCCTGGCAGTTGTCTGGCCACATACAAATGACCTTACCTGACTTTCAGATCTAATGTGAGAGCCACCAAGCATGCACCTGTCCTTTATCAACACAGGTTGCTGAGGGTATTTCAGTGCTTGGTGGAATTTTGTTTGTATTTTTTGTGAAGTACAAGAATATATTTAATCAATTTCAGTGGTCATCGAGGTTCCAACATATATTGACAATTTAAGACAGTTATTAAAGTTCTAGAGAGATACAGAAACTAGATATTCTAGTTTTATAGAAAAAAATCAAAGCAATAAGGGGGTTTCTTTGGGGATCATTTATTTTCTTCTTTCATTGGAAATTAAATGATTGTTATTTGAGCAGCATTACCTGGAAAATCACCTTACTTTTTTGAGAGAGTAGATGATTCAAAGGTAATAAAGCATAGTCAACATTATGTTTTCCAGTGGTTCTATAACTTCTATAACTATAACTTCTGTGAATTCTTAATAATCTCTGCAGCAGTTAAAGGAGATATGGATGGAGTTAAAATCTTGAATAACTTTATCTCACTTTCTATAATAAAAATCTTTTCGGACAAAATATGGAAACTGCTAAATAAAAATCGTAGCTCAAATTTGACTTTTTCACTTTCTTAATACTTCTGTCATTATCTAATATATTTAAGAATTATTAAAGTGAGAAAGTTTAAAATATGTTGTTTGTAAATAAAATAATTGTTACTGTAGTAATCATTTATTTTTCCTTGACAATAAATTAGAAATCTGCTCAGACATTTGTACTCAGAGCATGGTTATGCGAGGTTATGGTTTATTTTGTGAGAATTAACGAACTCTTACCGTTTTACAGGTCTCATCACAACTACATCAAGGAAACTAGACCGAGAGCAGCAAGATGAACACATATTAGAAGTAAGCATTTCTCTGTGTTTAACTATTTTAAAAATATAAGTATGGGGACGAGCAATCTTGTTTACATTAACTAGTATTCATAGCTGTTAATATTTTCTTATATTAGCTTCTGGTCATTAATAAAAAGGAAAATAAGACATTCTGAATATACTTCATGACCCTTTTATAGCCTTTTCTATCCACAGAATACAAGACCACTGTCTTAAGTTTCATTCTAATCTTGTAGTTTATACATGCACACACACACCTAGCAAACAAAACTGAAAACAGTTACTTGAATTTCATTTTCATTTACAGAAGTGATATTTTTCTGTATGCCTTCTACCTGTTTTTCCTCAGTATTACACTTTTGAGATATAATTATGTTAATAGGTCTAATTCAACTTTTTAAACTGTAGTTAACTTTTGTTTCGTTTGTTTTGCTCTTAAACAATTGCATTGTTTATGCAATTGCTTTTGTTGATATAAAGTCTGTGCTTCTTAAAAATTTCTAAAATAAAAGCAGATTGAAGTCTGATGTGCTCTTCTAAGATGCCCTCTTTTGATAAGGCTTCTTATTCTCACAGTGTATTTAAAGTGCCTTCTAGTCCTTGACAGAAGAAACACAGTTTATCTTTTACTGCTTGCCTTGTTTCTGGTGGGCAGTAAATACATTACAGGGAAAGAGATACGAGTAATTTGGAGGAGGACGGTAGCCCATGATACGGGTGTCAGGCCTGATGAGATTGCTGATGCCATTGCTTGCAAACCAGGAAGAGGCTGAGAGAGCAGGCAGCCCTTGGGAGGAAAACCAAGGAAAACAAACCTGTTCCCTCTGTTGATGTTTCTCTATCACACGTTAAAGGCCAGTGTTGAGTACTAGAACCAAACCTGAAAAAGACCAAGTGCTTTTGTTTAATTGTGAATTATCTGCTCAACTCTTCCAGACTCTTCAGTGTAGGTAATTGAGAAAATCCTAAACAGATTTTTTTTTTTTTTGGCCCGTAGAACACGTGCATTCTTTTAAAGACATTCTGCAGTGCTCTTTGGTTTTTAAATAAACTGTGATTATTTTTAAGTCCTGTCTTTATATTATTGCTGTTTATAATGCCCCCTGCTTAATTTCACTTCATCTTAGTCAAAATTTTCTAACTTCATCAGTAAAATATTTCATTTTTGTCGCTCTCACTTTCTTTATATCTATGTATGTGTATATATATGTGTGTGTATAATATATATGTGTATACGTATATAATATATAATATACATATTATACACACACATATTCTGTGTGTGTGTATGCACGGATATCCTATCTAGAAAAAGTGGTGTCACAGCCACAATTACAATTAGTAGTTTTTTTATGTGTTATGTCTGTTTAGTCATAGATTATATACTTCCCTTAAATTTCTTTTTTTAAATAATAGAGCAGAGTTTTCAATTTTCATTCAGTCACTACTGTGTTTGACGGAAGGGAGAATATGATTCCTGAAGAAAATAAAGAGATGGCAAAATGTCCAGACCAGCATATTATACACTGGCATCCAGCTCCAGTCCTCTCTCCCTAGTTAGAACTGCACGTACACCCAGTTAATTGTGTGCCTCACACCAGATCCCTCTTTTCTCAATGAAGGTCAAAGACTGGATGGAAGCAAGTATGAGATACTTAAGACTTGGGAGATGATATTAACATTGATGGGAAATAATAGTTTGCTTACATATCTTGTACATTTTTCTGTAATCCTTTTATGGTGGTACATTTTGAGGACTAATACTGGCATTGATTTGACTGTCTTAAAGAAGCAAGTTTTTTTCAATTACGTGTTCAAAACTATGTTACTGCCTATTGGTTATTGAATCCAAGCCTAGGAACAATTTGATGAATACTACAAAGTATAGTACTTGGTTGTGTTTCTCTTTTTCTTTTTTCCCAAGTATATGAAAACTGGTCAAAAAGAAATGTTTTGAGAGGTAAAAATTAAAATAGTAATTTTTATTTTGTTTTATTTTGAGAGTTTGGGAAAATAAATCATGTACTTTAAATAAAGCAACTACTTTATTGTTTTATTTTGAGAGTTTGGGAAAATAAATCATGTACTTTAAATAAAGCAGGTACTTATCCTGATAAGTACCATCAGGATACATTCACACTTTTGTAAACAACAGGATTTATAACCTACTAAGCTTCAAAAAGAAAATGGTTCCATGGAAAACTTCCGTCTACTTTAGTTTTTTGTTTTTCGGTAATTAATTTGGGAGGATGTGGGTGGGTGAGAGAATAACCGTTACTAAGGTCATTACTTTTAATGTACATCCTGAAGTAAATGAACATTTGATTGAGGGGTGAAATTGTTTCTTCTGCACATAGAAGCAAGTATGGTGCATCCTCACGAATCCCTGATTTATATTCCTAAACTGGTTACATGAATAATTTACTTAGAATAAAAGTTATGTTACATTTCTTTTACTGAAAATCTTATTTCATAAATTGATCTTAAATTTAAATGTTTATGTCTACCCTACTAAATATGGAAAACTTATGTGCAAGAGCCAAACAAAATAAAATGATGTTAAAAGGCGCGCTACTTAACATATATTTTAAATTGATGATTCAGTTCATTTTGTTGATGAAGCTTAAAAATGACGGTTTTTTAAAAATACAGTATGTGGGGAACTTATTTTTCAGTATATGGAGTAAATATTATTTTGAAGGGGACTCTTTAGATGTTTAAAGCAAAATCTTCATGTATCTCTTCCTTGGGTTAAAAATACTGTTTTTGATAGCTTAACATTTCGATGACATTCACAATACAGTAATGGTTGTGCGAGGAAAAGAGGTGGCCTAGGGAGGAGAGGGCAAGGGCTCACAGCCAGTTCTTCTTCCTTAACCCTTGCCCTGTCCCCAAGTTTCTCTCTCTGAAAATGGGAGACGTTTTCCTGCTTTCTCACAGAGCTGTTGTCCGAATGAGAGCAGATGGCATGTGTCTAAGTGCTGCTTGAACTGTAGAGGTTTACATAAATGCTGATTATTATTAGGAAGAAGGCATTCACTTTTTATATAGTACATTTTAAAAACATTTGTTGATCTGTTACCTTTAAAAAACAGGTTACTGTGACAGATAATGGTAGTCCCCCCAAATCAACCGTTGCAAGAGTAATTGTGAAAATCCTTGATGAAAATGACAACAAACCACAGTTCCTGCAAAAGTTCTACAAAATCAGACTCCCAGAGCGAGACAAACCAGAACGAGAAAGAAATGCTAAGCGCGAGCCTATATATCGCGTGATAGCAACAGACAAAGATGAAGGTCCCAACGCAGAAATCTCCTATAGCATCGAAGATGGAAATGAGCATGGCAAATTTTTTATTGAGCCAAAAACTGGACTGGTTTCATCCAAGAAGTCTTCTGGAGCTGGAGAATATGATATTCTTTCTGTGAGTTAAGATCTAGTCTTTGAATTTCTTATATACTTTGATTATTAATATAGTAGTCTTACCTCTCTTCTCTTCTTACTTTATCTCTGTTCAGTCAGTAACCTCAGTGTTTGTGACCTAACAGTGGGAAGTACGGGTTTTTTCCCTTTTCAGCTGTCACTCCAGTTAGTTATGTTATATTATGTTTGACTGTGGCAAAAGATGTTGCTCTTTTTATCAAGTATTATTAAACACAAAGAATATACAAATACAAATATTAAATGTTTGAAATTGACTTAGTTTAAGACCGAACCAGTCTATGCTCCAGTGATAGGATGTAACTCCCAAGTTGTTGTGTTATCCCCTCTGCCCATATTTTATAGATTAAGGCAGTTGATAATGGTCGCCCCCAAAAGTCATCAACCACTCGACTCCACATTGAATGGATCTCCAAACCCAAACCATCCCTGGAGCCAGTTTCTTTTGAAGAACCATTTTTCACCTTCACTGTCATGGAAAGCGATCCCGTTGCCCACATGATCGGAGTGATATCTGTTGAGCCTCCTGGTACACCTCTCTGGTTTGACATCATTGGTAAGCATTCCACGTAGTTTCCATTGTCCTATAGGTTGCACCAAGGAGAACCTGTTTATGGTTGTATGATTTCTGTGCACATCTCAGAATTTAAAATTGAGAGTAAGACCTATAAGTGGAGATTTTGTTTTAAATTGCAGTAGTTTGATTGCAAAATTTATCACAATATTCAACATATATTAAACTTGTTTAAAACTGGTGCTCTATAGATACCATCTCATTAATATAAAAATAAGGTTTTTAAAAGTTCATCAGGGAGAAACAGAGAAATCTAAATGTTTGGTCCAAAAGTACAGCTTCTTAATTTTTCTTTCTTGATACATAACATATGGCACATTATTATTTTTAGTGAATATGATTTGAGTATTTAAAATAACTATGCCTATGTGATTGTCACACGTCAGTATTTTATAGGGAATAAGCTTACAAATTTTAATTTTACGACTTAAAAATGATAGTGCCAACCATAGGTTTTTAAATTTTATTTACCTCATTTTCAGTAGAAAGCAGGGTTCACTAGATTAAATCACCCAGTGGTAAAAATTACATGCCTAATCCAGTTTGTTTTTGTCATTTAATTTAGCTTAGATATAGAATATAATACGCTATTCCAACATATTTAAAAAAAATTCGTATTAGACTCTGACATCTTAGGTGTTTTTTTTTAAAATTCTATTTGTTTACACTATTTTAATTGTAAGGATAGTTAAAATTAAAAGTATGTATTGTGATTCTTGTCTCTTTGGACCTTCATATCCGTTTTCCCTCGTCCACCCCTTCACCACCCTACCCCCACATGCTATTTCAGCAAGTTGAAGCCCATAGGACATAGTTTGCAGGGGCCATAGGGTGCAGGTGGTGTAAGCGATACAGGTTTTTCCTCTGGAACTTTCACACTGGAGAGGCTATTTTCATAATTTTGATCAATGTATGAAATTGTGGGTGTCATCAACACATATGAAACTCATTACAGTTTAGTTTTAAATAAAAAAAAAGAAGATTATTTTCATAATTAACCACAATGAAAAGAGTTTGTTTGCTCTCTGTTAACGTCTGTCACATTTCCAGATGAGCAGGCTGCTGCCATGCAGCGTCTGGCTTCAGCGTTTAACACTGACCGCCTTTGGAACCGGTCTGATTGATGGCTCTTCCTTGTTCTCTGCTTCCTTCCATGCTTGCTTGCTTCTTTTTGGCTGTGCCAGGAGACTCACTTGCTAGAGAAGTGTTTTACATCTTTCAGATGACTTGTGACCTGAACTGTACAGCAGAAGGTATCTGCTGAGATCACATAATTTGCCTCAGATTATGAGATCTAAAATTAAAGCATCAATTTCTAGAACTTTTTTATTTCCAGTGACTTGTGTTTCAGTGCGTTTTGTTTTCAGTGTGCATGCATGTGGTCACTCATTTCCTTTTCAAACATTCTGACTTTGCGTCCATTCTTAGTTTTAGGTTTGACTGAAGACTTTTTTTGTATGTGTTGTTTTCCTTGTACGGTAAGATTTAGTAATAGAAGTTCATTATGACATTAAGACTTTATTTTCATTCTCTTTCGTTTCATTGATATAAGTATCTCCAGTTTAATGAATTTGAAAACAGAGTTTTAGCTAAAATATAATTGGGAATGCATTTGGATAATGTAGTAGCACAGAAACTATTGCTTCATTAAGCTTTCTGTGTGATAACAATGGGAAAAAATTTCAAGTAGTCTATAAGAGTCAGGGCTAAACGTTAACTACCAATGATTTTTTCCAAGTTAATATTTGTTGTTGTTTTTTTTTATTATTAGTTTCAGGTGCACAAGACAAAGTAATAGTTAGACGTTTATCATTTATATCCCTCACACTGTGTGAACCCCCCACCCCCATCCACTATCCCGCTGACATCGCACAGAGCCATTACGTTTCCACTGTCTCCATTCCTTTAATAAGCGTTTTATTAGGGCAGTATGACCAGGTGTCACAAAAATTTTTTTTTTTAGTAATTATAGTTTTAAATGGCCAACCCTGGTTACCAAATGTCTTATATAGCTACTGAAATATAAATTAAAAAGATACTTAGAACCCCTGAAAAAGCAAATTGAAAGTAATTCATTGGCAGTATTTGCAGTTTCATTCTGTTTTCAGAGTTGCTTTCTTTCTTGCCTCCTTTCCTTTAGTCTCTTCCTTCACATTTAGGTCTCAACCTCGTGTTACTAAGCATTATCTTTCTAATTGGCCTTTCTTTTCTTGTCTTTCAAAATGTAAGCTTCTTGGAAACACCTTGATCAATATATCAGAAGTTCTTTTTTGGTTTGCTTTTTTTTTTTTTTTTTTAACTGCCATTAAGAATTAGAAAGCCACAAAATAAATGACAGGTTTTCCTCCTGTGACCTGTTTTTACTTTTTCTGTTTGCCCTAATTTAAACTAGGTGGCAACTATGACAGTCACTTTGATGTGGACAAGGGCACTGGAACCATCATTGTGGCCAAACCTCTGGATGCAGAACAAAAGTCAAACTATAACCTCACAGTTGAGGCTACAGATGGAACCAGCACTATACTCACTCAGGTTAGTAAATCGCTAGTGATGTGTCTGTCAGAGGAGGACTCATACAACATTCTGATTCCAGGGTCCACAGACAATATGAACAGTTGATTCTGCCGTCTTGGATTCTCAAATCAGAAGTTACTATGCTGATATAATTAACACGATACACACCAAGGATTTTTATTTAGGGAAAGAAAATTAACTGCAAATCCTGATTTAGGTTTTGCATGTAATTAACTAGTTTTGAAAGTTTTGAAAGAGGACTTAAAAAATAAGCCACATTGTTGTTATGTCATCTAAATCTTTCATTTTACCATGTTTCCCTGAAAACAAGACCTAGCCAGACAATAGCTCTAATGCGTCTTTTGGAGCAAAAATTAATATAAGACCCGGTATTATATTTATATCGTATCATATCATATCATACTATACTGTATTACTGGGTCTTACATTAATTATTGCTCCCAAAGACGTATTAGAGCTGATTGTCCAATTAGGTCTTATTTTGGGGGAGACACGGTATACTCCTTCTGAACTGTGTTAGTATAAAGTGTGTCACTGTGGAAGGTGAATTATCCAGGTCATTTTCATTAAAACTGGTTACCTTAACTAGGGATGTGTAAAATAACTGATAATATTGTTCTAATAATTCTTTTAACATGTTTATTTGTTCCTGATGATTAAGAGATGGCTAGAAACTGGGATCTCAAATTTAAATGTTAAAGCCCTCTAAATTAAATTTAAATTCTCATCTTTCTTATTAATTCTCTTTTATTCTGCGTCGCCTGCTTAGAGAATTTGTTGAACACTTGCTACGTGCCAGGTATTGTTCTAGAAGTTGAACAGTAGGAAACAAAACCCTGCCCTTGCTAAGCTTCCATTAGGATGGTAGAAGCTAAAGATTTGTGTGTAATCTGCTATATCCAACTAGCAAAAGGAAGAAGTTAAATTGTTGGAGTATAAAATGCTTCTGGATTCCAGCTTTCTAGCTTTAGATTACACTATTTTAAATCTTGCATGGGATAGATCATGTGCTAAGCGATTTAATTACATTGAGGAATAAAAATTATAGTCTGTGATGTCTTCTCAATTAAAAAATGAGTAGATCATTTAAAGCCAGCTATGAAAAGATTTCATTCCTTTTTCCAAATGCTTATGATTTTTAATGTATTTAAAATGGATGGCATATACAATGCTTTGTGGTTATTTTGAGATTGTCATGTAAAAGTTCCTGTACAGTTTTAAAATTTCCGTTTTGTCAGTAACTTTTCTCATTGTAGAAGTTAGACTTTAGAGCATGAAAATGAGAATAAAACATCAAGAATTATACGAAATTTAACAAGATCAAGATAATTCTAAAAGGTTTAAAGACTATAACTGTATGTAGACCAGTTCAGATAATCAACTAACCAGACATCTAGCAAAGGAAACTTAATAAGTAGTAGAATTGACCCTCTGTGTCAAACATTCTTATCACTAAAGATGATATAGCTACCTGTAGCATTTATCATTTATTACATAAGTGAATAGTAGTGCTCCCCTTTCCAAATAATTGTAGTTTTAGTTAATACAGTTGAAAGCTTAGTATGAAATACAGTAAAGATTGACTAAAATTCCTATGAAACACAGGAGATATGTATTCTAGTCCTCTTTTCTTAGAGATGCAGAATAGCTTAAATTCAGTGATTCTTTTATACTCCCATAACTGATTTTGAGTCATTTTCAAAACATCTTGGTACTGTCCTAATGAATTGCTGGTAGAGGAAGTGGTCAGAATATCAGAGGATTGTTACAGAGCCTGGTTACTGATGGTTACTGACCTGTTAAGGTGCGGGGCAAAGGGAACAATCAGTGAATGGGTTTGGATTTCCAGTGTGTGGCTGAGGGCAGAGAGATAGGAATTGGGTGGGAGCAGAGCAGCAGAAACCTCCTGAAGAGGGACACAGATATCAGAACGGGTTGATAAGGCATGAGAATACGCACAGCAAGGTAGATTCCAGTTTATAGGTACAACTCAGGAACCAGCAGAGCAGAGTTTGCTGCATCAGGGTCAGTTGCAGCAGATATCAGATTGGAGTTTTGTAGAGAATTCTCATGCTGAGCCAAGGTGCATTACCCCCAGTTCTAAGTCCTTCTCTCCAGTCTCTAAGAGATAGGTTGGTCCATTCCACCTCTTGCCTTTGTGTCTGTGACCAAGCTCTTCCTCCTACCCCAACATACCTTCATCTACCAACCCCAAACCTACCTAAGCAAAGCCTTAACTCCTCCTTAGAAGCTTTCTGAATGTCCCAGACCATCTCTGGACCTCTAAAGACTTACAGTCTTTATAAGTCTTTACCTGACAGTGTATGAAACCTCATTAGTCTTTGTATGTGAAGGACGTTGCCTATAAGGTTGTAAGCTTCATGAGGGCAGAGTCTGGCACATATTTGTTTTACACTCTTGGTAAATGGAGGCAAGTGCTGAGCATTTATGTGTCCACTGAATATGTTTCAGTTGAATCACCTTATCAAAAATACCTATTTTTACTTTAGCTGTTTCTGTTTACTTGTGATTGATTAATCTTGGAGAGGATTAAACTATTTCTGCCCAACACTCTGTAAGAAAAATAATGTTTAAATTTATAGTTCAAATAAAAATATAATGATTTAATTTATAGAAATTGCCTTTATAGACATCCCTTCTAGATATTCATTGACATTGAAGAGTGAGGCGTCTGTAGTTTTATGTATTTACATAACTTTCACATAAAACCTTTCTGTGGTTTGGTGACTGCATTTAGTAGTCATATAAAATGTCAGGTTACAATTCATCACTGATGTTTTAGTGTTCTCTGAGAACACTGGCATAGTCTTCATGGGAAGGCCTCTTGTTCATATGCCTGCACCAGTGTGGTTCATGGCTTTACCAGTGCATTCCTCGGACTTTGGCCACCTGTGCCTTTTGGACCAGCAAACCTCTTTGTTCCATATATGCCAATGAAGCTCAGATTTCTTGTTCATAACTGTAAGCCATCTTTTATAATTAGTAGTGATTTCCACGTCTTTTCAGTCTGAAAATTAATCCCCTTACTGTCAAGTAAAAAAACTTAATTGGGACTCCGTTTTTTAACATCTGCTTTTTCCTCTAAGGTTTTTATTTTATGTTGACATATTTAATGAAGTTTCTTTTTTCAATGTACTTAAACTGCATTTAGGAAACGTGGTTACTATTTCTATGTAGATGTTACGATCACAAAAATATAGTAAGAATTTTTTGCATATTTCTGATTTGTCTCTCTCTTTATATATAAATATCTGTCAGTAGGAATTTAGAGTCTCAAAGATTAGAACAAGAAATATAGATACTGTGAGCATCTATAACATACTTACCTCAATAGCTTGGTAGTTACAGATTCAAATCTGATACAGGAAATTAGTCTCCACAAAATCCTGGTAAAGTAAATTTCTGTTGCCTTTACATGAGTAATCTAGAAATCTCTTCTGTGCAGACCCTAAGGGGAATTAAGTCTGCATATCAGAAAGAGAGGTATGAAAGGTGTTACACTTTCCCTCCAAAGTTTTAGTCTCAAGAATTTAGAAAGATGTTCATTATCTTTCTCATGTTTACACAGTTGATATTTAAATGAAAAATTTTAAAGATAATTTTGATTCTAGATTTTTGTAATTTTCCTCATATTTGTATGTCATTTTGCTGAAAAATCAGTTTTTTTCAATGTGTATCTGATTTTTTCTTTGATTCGTTAAATATTAAAATATAATTAGCAATATTTTTATGTGAGTCATTTTGTTGTAGGTATTCATCAAAGTAATAGACACAAATGACCATCGTCCTCAATTTTCTACATCAAAATATGAAGTCATTATTCCTGAAGACACAGTGCCAGATACAGAAATTCTGCAAATCAGTGCTGTGGATAAGGATGAGAAAAACAAACTAATCTACACTCTGCAGAGTAGTATTGATCCATTGAGTCTCAAGAAATTTCGTCTTGATCCTGCAACGGGCTCTCTCTATACTTCCGAAGCGCTGGATCATGAAGCCATTCACCAGCATGTTCTTACGGTCATGGTATGGCTTTCCGCTCCTTCTTCTGCCACCATTTGGTTCCTGAGGGGTTTCGTGTGTTTGAGAGTGATTTTGAATCAGTTATAAGGAAAACCTCAACAGGATTGATAATGTGTTGCTTCTTTTAGGTACGAGATCAAGATGTTCCTGTAAAGCGCAACTTTGCAAGGATTGTTGTCAATGTCAGCGACACAAATGACCACGCCCCCTGGTTCACGAGTTCCTCCTATGAAGGTCGGGTTTATGAATCAGCAGCTGTGGGCTCAGTGGTGTTGCAGGTTACCGCCCTGGACAAGGACAAAGGAAAAAATGCGGAAGTGGTGTACTCCATCGAATCAGGTATTTGGGGAGCACTTGATGGGTTTATAACTTTGCGCTTGTTAGAAAGTGTTTCTTGTCTAAAATTAGTTCTAGATGTTCAAACATTTCTGTGTATCTCTGTAAAAATGGCTTCAACTGATCGTTGACTACCATTTTAAGTGGTAGGAGAAAGAAAATTTCTTTTAATGTTTAACTCTTTACAAAGCCAAGATAGAGAGTCCTAACGAAGTTTGGGGAAAGTTCTTGGAAAGTCACAATATTAGCATAATTCGAGGCAGAGAAGTCCTACAGTAAAGAAAACTGTATTTGACCAATTCAGTATTTCTAAAAGTGTGTTAACCACACAATCCTTTTTGTTTGTAAACTAGGAGACACTTTTAGGAAACCTCTGGCCTGTTAATATAATGCTTCATTTTTAGTCAGTATTTTTTCTTTGTCAGAGCAGGAAATGTCATGATAGAGTGCTGACTCTTCCAATTCTGATTGAGTCAGATCTTCTAGAGAGGACGTTACGCCTCTGCTGCCCCTTCCGTGTTTAAGTTATGCTCCCACTTCCAACCCCATGCAGCTTTAACGGTTGCATTTCATTCCTGGTTATTGCTTGCAGTAGGTCCCAGGGTTAGGATTTGGACTTGAAGAAATGCTGAAAAGCCAAAGGGGCTGAAGTTGGGCAAGAGGCAACAAGGGCAAGGAAGACCAAATCAGGAAGTGTAGGCCGTTCTTCTAGGGATAATAAGGCGAGAGATCAGTCTTGCTGGTGATTACAAGAAGGAAGATCACCGAGAAGCAGGTGTCAAAGCAAAATGTTTTATACTACTAGTCAATCATTCATTTATTCATCCCACAGACTAATTAAGATCATTTTATGTGCCAGGTGCCATGTTATGAGCATTCATACTTGTTCTTAACAGGTAGGGGTTTACCATTGGTCCACAAATACATGTTCTTGCAAAAGAATCCTGCCCCCTATTGAAGCAGGGATTTGCATTAGAGCATATGATTGTATAGTCAGGAATGACCTTGCTTTGGGACTTGTCTTACTCATACCAAGTAATACGAGTAAGGGATTAAAATGTGTAGAAGGTCGCTTTCATTTTTCCATCTTTCTCAGTGCCATTGTTAGTACAGTCTCATTCTTCTGTCTTTATAATGATTTTTAGAGTATCGAGATCATCCACTTAACTTGACCTTTTTTGGGTAAGTCCACATCTCTGCATATTTAGAAATTTTGTCTTGCTTCAGCATTAGAATTAGAAGAGGCATAAATTAACTATAAGTCATATAATCAAAAGCCGAGCAAATGGAGAGGAATTTAAAAAAAAAATAAAAGCTTAGTTGATGTGTTTTATGTGGTTAAACTGTTTTTGTTTCTTAATATATTTGAAGTTTCATTGATTTCCCTGAAAATGACCAAATTTAGTCCATTACTCACAAGACCTCATAGACTGCCCGTGGTTGCAGTGTTAAAATGTATTACAGTGTAGTTAGTGCCTTGAATAAAGATGAAGGTTTTTCCACTGGTTCAGAAATTTAGCCATTAGAAAAACAGTGCATTCCATTTGTGCATGCCTGAGCACTTCAATAAAATAATTTTCTCATAGACAAACTGGCTGGGTTTGTGTAGGAGAAAATGTTAAACTTTCCCTTAGCTTTCACATAATTTTCAACAACTGGGTGGTTAAAATATGATTCTTGGTGCCTGACCAAAGGCATGTGCATTCTTTAAATGTTTGTAATGACTGATGGAATTAGTAATTTGGTATTCCAAGAATGGAACTGTATCTCTGCTGGAAGAATAGATAATACCAGGGACCTATTCTGGTATAGAATTGGGACTTTTAAGAAGATTTTTTTTATATAGATTTAGTAATATAAAAATTGTG
Organism: Rhinolophus ferrumequinum; assembly: GCF_004115265.2. Lineage (NCBI taxonomy): Eukaryota > Metazoa > Chordata > Mammalia > Chiroptera > Rhinolophidae > Rhinolophus > Rhinolophus ferrumequinum. The sequence continues at coordinate 75,724,739 of NC_046287.1, forward strand.
CTGAACAATTACTTTATAGGAAAACTACTACCTTCAAATGCTATAGAATTGTGTATATGTGAATCTGTTGGAATAGCAGGAACTATGCAGTGGTCATACAGCCTTTCATTTAATAGTTTATAATCACCTTCTTCTAATTTCTGTCAGATTACATTTAATAAAGTTCGAAAGACTCGTTATAAACTCAGGCCACAACACTGCATGTTTAATTAGCAGCAATTTATTGAGCAAAAGGTTTGGTCTGATTAGGACCCGTTAGGAAAAAAGGAATTAATTAAAGGATATTTTCAGTAACAACTGAGTTATGTTTAGAGACATCCGCCATACATGGGGCCGCATGGCGTTTTCTTCTCTTTATTTTTTTTAAAGTAGATTATTGTATTTTCAAAACTGTTGTTACACCTGGAAATAGAAGACACTCAGTAAATGTACTCATTGACAAGAACTGGTTTTCTTCCCCAAACTTAGCTTAAGTATTATTGCAACTGAAGCTTTATAGAGGCTTCCATATTGTCAGGTAGTCAGCATCCCCAGCATGTCCACCCCGGGAAGACAAGGATTCCTGTATATGGCTCCCTGACATGCCCTCTGGGGTGCGCGTGTAATATAGTCGCAGCTAATGAGCACAGATATGCACGTTTGTCCAGATAATTGCCTTGTTCCAATGGAGAGAACAATTTAAGCCTATTTAGAAATCACCGGTATCTCCAACTAAAGTGCATGACTAAGCCCCCAACCGAGTACAGACTTCTACAACGGCCTTGTGAATTCATTTACAAATGCCATACGTGTATTTCAGTATTAGTGAGTATGCCTGTTACTAGATCAGACAAGTGCATGTGTGTTCAAACCACTCAGCAGCCCTCCTTGTTTTTCCACATAACCATGCTGTTGCTCTCCCATCTGCAAAGGTGATGATTTCTGCCATAGTATATATGTATGTAGCATCCATATATTAATTGACTAGCTGGGTTCCTGTTTAACCTTCTTGTTACCAGTGACAGGCTCAGAGCTGTCTTTATCAAAGTCAAGATACTCCAAGTATCTGAAAAATGTTTGTGAATACCATGTGGTTGATAAACAAAATTTTTGTCAGGGATTCCCAATTAGTCCATATATGTTCCTTTTGCTAATACTTTTAAATGAAGTACTTAATCTAACAAATGGTAGCTGGTAGTTATAAAAGTAGAAATGCAGGAAAAACCCAACACAAGTATAAATATAGTGCCTTAATGAATGGATTGATTTTTTTTTTTTCAGGCTGCTGCTGAACCTTTTTGATATTTAATTCAGTATCTTTCCATGCATGTGTAAAAGTTGTTTCACTCAAATATATACTGAGTATCTCCTATGTGTCAGGCATTTTTCTAGGCACAGGTGATAAAATAATGAATAAAACAAGTCATGTTTAAATGGGGCTTATATTCTAGTGGAAGAACAGATAAGAACCAGGCTACCATACATGGTCTAAAGAGGACAGAAACAGCCTGCTGAATAGGCAGGTCAAGGAAGGACTCACCATTATACTCTAAGCACAGGGCATTTGGGTAAAATGTGAATGAATGAATGAATGAAGGAAGGAAGGAAGCAAGGAGAATAACTGGGGGAATACTGTTCCAGGAGAGGATTCACCAAATACAGTGATCCTGAGCTGAGAATGTGCTCACCTGAGGGAGGAGCAAGAAGGAAGCGAATGGGGCTGGAGGGCAGGGAGCTAGCTGCCAGGCTGCTTTAATACATAGATAAAAATCTATTCATTCTGCCATGTGAGGCTTTACATATTTGAAGTTAAGATTTCACTATACACGATCAGAGAAATGCATATGGATGAATGAATATAAAATACGGTAGGTTAGCTGCTTTTTTAGCACAGACAGACGAAAATCCAAGGGAGTGGGGATAAAGATAGTTGTCCAAGGTTGTCACAGTCTCTGTGAGCCCAGGTAGCCAGTCACAGTTTTGGAAGGTGGGGTGATAGACAGGTAGGATGAGAAAAGACCTTGCCTTTCTGATGACTGACTAAAACACATCGAGAGAGAATCTGGGGTTGTTGACTCTCATAGATACACAGAGGCCAAAAATTCGTGTCTACAAGGCCTGGCCAGGGCAGCGTGACACCATTCATGGGCAAGGGGTTAGCTCAGAGCTTCGGGGCCTGGAGAACACCTGGGCCTCTGCCCTGTTGCAGATTGAAGCACGGCCATGGGACCTGGATGCAGAGCCAGGCAAACTTAATGAAAACCAGACTGGGTCTGGCCTCAAAAATAGCTATCAGGGATTTTTGGAAAATGTGTTGAAGGAAATGAAGGCTGTAGAGGAAGTGTTTACTAGTAATGATGTGGAGAAAGAAGTGCTTGGTTAATCCCCTGGTTTGCAAATCACACTAAGTAACTCTGCTCTATGACGTGCCACACTCGATTGCAAACTAAAGGAAAACAGAATTTGAGAAAGCAATTAAGTGAGGCAAGTCAGCTTTGTTTTGGGTAGGTGTAGTAGTTCATTTGGGGAAAATAAATTCAGTTCTCTGACTAGAATAATGGATCTGGAGTCTTGTTTATAAAACAGAAAACTGGATGGAGGGTTTGTGGATGGATTGAATCTGAGGACTGTCCCACTGTCTTGATCTATCCAAAAACATGGTACCCTGCTAAACTGTAGAAACCTGCTCATTTCTTCAGGAGGGTTTCAGTTGATACAAAACAGTAGAATATGGTAGAGTTGCATTAGCGCTAAATACATGTATATAATATAGCTGGGAAAGGTCCAAAGAAAAGCAAGTTAAAACACACGATGCTAGCGGAGTTTCTCAGACTCAACACTACTGACATTTTGAACCAAAAAAACTTTTGTCGTGGAGTCTGTCCTGTGTATTGTAGGATGTGTGGCAGCATCCCGGGTCTCAACCCACTAGATGCCAGTAGCACCCTCTCCTCCCAAGTAGTGACAACCAAAAGTGTCTCCAGACATTGTTGAATGCCCCCTTCTAAGCAGTATCACCCCTACTTGAGGACCACTGACCCAGGGAATAAATTGACCTGAAAAAGGTTAACAAGAGAATATTACTGAAATCTTCAAAACCTACAGGTTTTGAAGGTGGGGCAGGTTATACACAAGCTTATTCATCAATTTTCTGAATATTAAAATTCTTGAAGTGTGTTAAATTTTCTTAATGAATTGAGGTCTTCCCTTTCATAATGAATAAGAATCTTGAGCATTTTCAAGTGATAAATGCTGAAAATATAAGTATGTTTCACAAGGTTTTTGAGCGAGTCTTGGAAAATTATGAGCTTAATTACTTTATGGAAGGATAACCGTATCCTTCTGTGGCACATTGCTTGTTCAGCCAATAGAGAGAGAGGTGTGGTGTTCAGTGCTGATTGATATTTCTTCTGTTCCTTGCATTTCATAATTTATGGCCAAAACTCTGAAAAATCTGCCTTGTTTTAGGCGATAAAAACGAAACAAGTTGAATAAAACAAGTTCCATTCATATGCTGATAACCTCCAAATTTCTGTTTAATTTCAGGATATAATGTTTGAAGATATGTTTGTTTCTGTATTTCCAACTACTAGTTCTATCGATCCCTGTATTTTTCTCTTACATGCTTTTTTTTTTTCCTCCCAGGAAATATTGGAAATTCTTTTACAATTGATCCCGTCTTGGGCTCTATAAAAACCGCCAAAGAATTAGATCGAAGTAACCAAGTGGAATATGATTTAATGGTAAAAGCTACAGATAAAGGCAATCCACCAATGAGTGAAATAACGTCTGTGCATGTATTTGTCACAATTGCTGACAATGCCTCTCCTAAATTTACATCTAAAGAATATTCCGTTGAAATCAGTGAAACTATCAGCATTGGGAGTTTTGTTGGAATGGTTGTAGCCCATAGTCAATCCTCAGTGGTATATGAAATAAAAGATGGGAATATAGCTGATGCTTTTGATATTAATCCACATTCGGGAAGTATCATCACTCAGAAAGCCCTGGATTTTGAAACTTTGCCTGTTTATACATTGACAATACAAGGAACTAACATGGCTGGTTTGTCTACTAATACAACTGTTCTAGTGCATCTACAGGATGAAAATGACAACTTGCCAGTTTTTATACAGGCAGAATACACAGGACTCATTAGCGAATCTGCTTCAATTAACAGTGTGGTCCTAACAGATAAGAATATCCCATTAGTGATTCGAGCAACTGACGCTGATAAAGAATCGAATGCTTTGCTTGTTTATCACATTGTTGAACCATCCATACACAAATATTTTGCTATTGATTCTAGCACTGGTGCTATTCATACAGTGCTAAGTTTGGACTATGAAGAAACAAGTACTTTTCACTTTACTGTGCAAGTGCATGACATGGGAACACCACGGTTATTTGCTGAATATGCAGCTAATGTGACTATACATGTAATTGACATTAATGACTGCCCTCCTGTATTCTCCAAATCATTATATGAAGCATCTCTTTTGTTGCCAACTTACAAAGGAGTAAAAGTCATCACAGTAAATGCTATAGATGCTGATTCAAGTGCGTTCTCCCAGTTAATGTACTCCATCACCGAAGGTAACATCGGGGAGAAGTTTTTTATGGACTACAAGACTGGTTCTATAACTGTACAAAACACAACTCAGTTAAGAAGCCGCTATGAGTTAACCGTTAGAGCTTCTGATGGCAGATTTGCAAGCTTTTCCTCTGTGAAAATTAACGTGAAAGAAAGCAAGGAAAGTCAGCTAAAGTTTACCCAAGATTTCTACTCTGCAGTAGTGAAAGAGAATTCCACTGAAGCCAGAACATTAGCTGTGATTACTGCTCTTGGGAATCCAATCAACGAACCTTTGTTTTATCGTATTCTCAACCCAGATCGCAGATTTAAAATAAGTCGCACTTCAGGAGTTCTGTCGACCACCGGTATACCATTTGATCGTGAACAGCAGGAGGCATTTGATGTGGTAGTAGAAGTGACACAAGAACATAAGCCTTCAGCAGTGGCCCATGTCGTTGTGAAGGTCATCATAGAAGACCAAAATGATAATGCACCAGTGTTTGTCAACCTTCCTTACTATGCTGTTGTCAAAGTGGATACTGCGGTGGGCCATGTTATTCGCTACGTCACTGCCGTAGACAGAGATAGTGGCAGAAATGGGGAAGTGCATTACTACCTGAAGGAACATCATGAACACTTTCAAATCGGACCCTCAGGTGAACTTTCACTGAAAAAGCAGTTTGAACCTGACACCTTAAATAAAGAATATCTCGTCACAGTGGTTGCAAAAGATGGAGGAAACCCAGCGTTTTCGGCTGAAGTGATAGTTCCAGTTACTGTCATGAATAAAGCCATGCCTGTGTTTGAAAAACCTTTCTACAGTGCAGAGATTCCAGAGAATATCCAGATGCATAGTCCCATTGTCCACGTGCAAGCCAATAGTCCAGAAGGGTTGAAAGTGTTCTACAGCATCACAGATGGAGATCCTTTTAGCCAGTTTACCATTAACTTCAACACCGGAGTTGTAAATGTCATAGCTCCTCTGGATTTTGAGTCCCACCCAGCATATAAACTGTGCATACGAGCAACTGACTCCTTGACTGGTGCTCATGCTGAAGTGTTTGTTGACATAATAGTGGAAGACATCAATGATAACCCTCCAGTGTTTGTCCAGCAGTCTTACGCTGCAACACTGTCCGAGGCATCTGTAATTGGAACGGCTGTTGTTCAGGTTAGAGCAACAGATTCTGATTCAGAACCAAATAGAGGAATTTCATACCATATGTTTGGGAATCACAGTAAGAGTCATGACCATTTTCACATAGATAGCAGCACTGGTCTCATTTCACTAGTCAGAACTTTGGATTATGAGCTGTTCCAGCAGCACAGGATTTTTGTGACAGCCGTGGATGGCGGCATGCCCCCACTGAGCAGCGACGTGATTGTCACAGTAGATGTCACTGACCTCAATGATAATCCACCACTGTTTGACCAACAGATTTATGAGGCCAAAATTAGCGAGCATGCCACTCATGGTCATTTTGTGACCTGTGTGAAAGCCCATGATGCAGACAGTTCAGACATAGACAAGTTGGAATATTCCATTCTGTCTGGCAACGATCATAAGAACTTTGTCATTGACAGTGAAACAGGGATTATCACACTCTCAAACCTCCGCCGGCACACCTTGAAGCCATTTTACAGTCTTAACATTTCTGTTTCTGATGGAGTGTTTAGAAGTTCAGCTCAGGTCCAAGTAACTGTAATTGGAGGCAATTTGCACAGTCCTGTTTTTCTTCAGAATGAATACGAAGTGGAGCTCGCTGAAAACGCTCCCTTACACACCCTGGTGATTGAGGTTAAAGCAACTGATGGGGATTCTGGTATTTATGGTCACATTTCTTACCATATTGTAAATGACTTTGCCAAAGACAGGTTTTACACAAATGAGAGAGGACAGGTATTTACTTTGGAAAAACTTGATCGAGAAACCCCAGCAGAGAAAGTAATCGCAGTTCGTTTAATGGCTAAGGATGCTGGAGGAAAAGTTGCTTTCTGCACCATTAATGTCATCCTTACCGATGACAATGATAATGCACCACAATTTCGAGCAACCAAGTATGAAGTCAACATTGGATCCAGTGCTCCCAAAGGGACATCCGTCATTAAAGTTCTTGCAAGTGATGCTGATGAGGGATCCAACGCTGACGTCACCTATGCCATTGAAGCAGATTTTGAAAGTGTTAAAGAGAATTTGGAAATTAACAAACTGTCTGGCGTAATTACTACAAAGGAAAGCTTAATTGGCTTAGAAAATGAGTTCTTCACTTTCTTTGTTAGAGCTGTGGATAACGGGTCTCCACCAAAAGAGTCTGTTGTCCCCGTCTATGTTAAAATACTTCCACCGGAAGTGCAGCTTCCAAAATTTTCAGAGCCCTTTTATACCTATGCAATTTCAGAAGACATGCCTATCGGGACAGAAATCGATCTTATCCAAGCAGAACACAGTGGGACTGTTCTTTACAGCCTCGTCAAAGGGAATACTCCCGAAAGTAATCGGGATGAGTTCTTTGTGATTGACAGACAGAGCGGGAGACTGAAACTGGAGAAGAGCCTGGATCACGAGACAACTAAGTGGTATCAGTTTTCCATACTTGCCAGGTGCACTCATGATGACTATGAGGTGGTGGCTTCTGTAGATGTTAGTATCCAAGTGAAAGATGCAAATGATAACAGCCCTGCCTTGGAGTCTAACCCGTATGAGGCATTTGTTGTTGAAAACCAGCCAGGGGGAAGTAGAGTCATCCAGGTCAGGGCATCTGATCTAGACTCAGGAACCAATGGCCATGTTATGTATAGCCTAGATCAGTCACAAAGTATAGAAGTCATCGAATCTTTTGCCATTAACATGGAAACAGGCTGGATTACTACCCTAAAGGAGCTTGACCATGAAAAGAAAGACAATTACCAGATTAAAGTGGTTGCATCAGATCATGGCGAGAAGGTTCAGCTGTCCTCTACGGCTATCGTGGATGTTACTGTCACCGATGTCAACGACAGTCCCCCACGATTCACGGCAGAGATTTACAAAGGAACTGTGAGTGAAGATGATCCACCAGGCGGTGTAATTGCTATCTTAAGTACCACGGATGCTGATTCTGAAGAAATTAACAGACTAGTTACATATTATATAACAGGTAAAAAAAAATTAAATGGTTTAATTTAAAATTAAATATATTAGATGTATAAATCCTGAGATACATATTTTATGGAAATTGGAAGGTAAAGGGATGATTTAAGTATATCTGAAAAAGTAGAAAAAGCATCTGTTAAGCTACATTTCAAGTTCTTTGCCTGAACAAAGTTAACGGTTGTTTCACTAGACTGTTTTTGATTTTTATGACTCATTCTCTTGAACTTTATACTTAGCATAAAATAAACATACTATAATTAAAAAGAAAAAGTTACAGTTTCATTGTAGGCCAAAGTATTGTTGATTAGCCTATATTTTATTTGGTTTATTGCTATGCTTAAAAATACATTTTAATATTTCTTTATTTTTTGGTAAATGGGAAAGTTAATATACCAAATGCATATGTAATTGTTTTTTAAAAAAATCCTTAATTCTTTTAGGCCATAATTATGTATCTACTGTATAATTTATTTCTCCTATTACTACTTTTCGTTATGTCAACAAGTTTGTCATCTTTCCTCCATTTATTTAATAGGAGGGGATCCTTTGGGGCAGTTTGCTATTGAAAATATACAGAATGAATGGAAGGTCTATGTGAAGAAACCTCTAGATAGGGAAAAAAGGGACAACTATCATCTGACTATCACAGCAACTGATGGGACCTTCTCATCAAAAGCTATAGTTGAAGTGAAAGTTCTTGATGCAAATGACAACAGTCCAGTTTGTGAAAAGGTAGGTGGCTCTTTCTTCACATTTATAGATTATGAATTCAGATTTGTTTCTCAGACCTTGTAGGAGGACTGTCATATGGTGCTGTGGGGCTTTGTATTATAATCTCTTGCTGTTTAAGCAAAGATAAGTGTTAGATGGGGCAAGAGTTGGATTCGCATCAGAACTATGTTTGGGAATGCTTAAATAGTTTAAAAACCTCATCTAAAAATACTGTGAATTTTGGACAGGATTACATTTGTGTTTAAAAAGGCTCTGTAAAGTTTCCATGAAGGGATTCCCTTCGTTTGGGGATGAGGTTATTTTGGGTGAAATATCTGGCCAGCAGTTGTTTATACAGAGTTCTGTTTTGCTTTAACAGACTGTTTTGGGGGCACTTGCTCTTGACACAGTAGAGAAAGTACGAGGTTAATGACATGGCTCCTGCACATGAAATGTGGCCATTTCATGTGAGAACAGATATGTCAACGAAGATCTGTCCCCGTGAGGGCGCAGGGTGAGGACGTGAGCAGGAGTGATCACTGGAGCTGGAGGATGAGGAAAGCTCAGCCTTTGGGAGGTGGTGATTAGATAACGGAGTAGAAGTGGGAAGGCAGTGGGTCTTAAGAAGGGTGAACTGGATTAGAGAGGCTGCGAAGGTCCTTCCGGGGAATTGGGACTCTATCCTAGAGAAAATAGGGGCTCTTTGAATCCTTTTCTATTTGAAAGGTGGCGATCACATGAACCCAGAGTTCCTTAAAGAAGATGAGGTCAGTAACATTGTGTTCATTTAGATGAGGAAGCCTGACAGCAAGGGGATAACAGAGAGTAGGCAGAGGTGGCAGAAGGAATGAAAGGACACAAGACACTACAAAGGGAAAACTGGTAGCACTTGGTCCTGCCTGGGTGTGACAGCATGGCAAGCGTGTCAAGTCAACGTTGACTTCAATGTTTCCTACAGGAGAGATGGGGAAAAAGACCAAAGCTAAGCCTGGGGTGGGAATTACTTTTAGAGGAAGCATGCTGGGTTCCACTTCTGATTTGTTCAGTTTAAGGTAATGGGACGTTGAGTTGAATGTATTTTTAAAAGTGTAGAGATGATGAGATTGAGGGTAGATGTTAGGGAGGGATATGTAAATTTGTCAGTTTCTATGGATAACTGGTAATTGAATCCATTTGAAAGGATAATTACAAAAAGGGAAAAAGAGCAGAGATGGGTAAGGTATCTATCTCTCTAGGGAGAAGGGAGGAGGAAGTAGAGATGGTAGGAAGAGAATGCCGGTATCAGGATGGTGTTAACAGAATAAAGGAGGAGAGCGTTTTTAGGAAGCGGGATTGCGAGCAGAGGTGTGATTTAGATTGAAACAGACCGTTTGAAGTCTGACTGGCTTGGAGGTGGCAGTCTCACTATCACGATGGATGCCTGATTGATCAAGGTTAAAAAGTGTGCACTAAGGAGGCAATAGATTTGGAAAGTTGAGAGTCGAAGGAAGAAGAATATGGCATGTTGAGGGAAGGTTGGGTAGAGGGGAAAGTGATTTTGAAAAGAGCGACAGAGGAGTTGGAGAGCTCCCCAGTAAGCATGAGACATGCTGAAGATGTGGAAAGGAACAGAGCTGTTCTCAGGGAAATGGTACTTAACTTGTAATTCAGTCAAGAGGGGAAGTGGAACTTCTGAGGGGTGAGGCGTTCATTCCAATCCATGTTTGTACTTTTTGGTGATAGTATTTTCTGGATGGAGGACTTTATATTTACATATTATAGAAACTAAATGTATGTGTTTTGTTGTTTTTTGAAACTTTCATATTGTTTTAATATGAAATACCCTATCATCTTTGGGAAAAATAAAATTTGGACACTGGATCATTTAGAATCATCGGTATTGCAAAATATTTTGTTTCATGAGTCATTAAATGTAGTTCACCTAAAACTGAGCTTCGATTAAGAAAATAAATTCAACAAAATCTTACCTGTCTTATGTTGTTTTGGTTTATGGCATAGATTTCTAAATAGTTGGAACTGAAAACAACCATTTATTATGTTTGACAGGTCAGATATGAAGAGATAGGTTAGAGCACGTGATAGAAGAGCCCTCGCCCAGTGCTCACTTCCCCCCTCGCATGTGGCCTTGGGGAGTCTGTTTTCTCCCATGACTCAAGGATTGCTTCTTTCTTAACTGTAATTATTTGGTCATGTGTTAAGAACGAGTGCAAACAATAAATTTTTGTATTGGAAGTTAGTAGATACGATGTCACAGGCATCTGCTTTCTCCAATCTTTAGGTAAATAGGGAGTGCTACTTATATTTACTCATAAGATTTTAAACTAAATATGAAACCAACTCAAAGACATAAAGCACTGCATTCAGAACTCCGTTGGTTAAATATCAGATTAGACTCGCTCAGCAATATTGAGCTGTTAATTGTTATGTGGCTCCTCGTTTTATATTGTTTTATAAGAAAAATAGTTTTGAAAGCTTCTTGGATTGTAGCTTTAGTTATTTCCCATGTTTTCTATGGCCAAAGTTAAGTGATTTATTTCCAGTCATTCCCTTGGCAATCGTGTTGACTTCCAATGTCTTTTGTTAACAATATTGTTTAAACTCTTTGTAGACTTTATATGCAGACACAATTCCAGAAGATGCCTTTCCTGGGAAGTTGATCATGCAGGTCTCTGCTACAGATGCAGATATCCGTTCCAACGCTGAAATTACTTACACATTATTTGGTCCAGGTGCAGAAAAATTCAAACTAAATCCAGACACAGGTAATGATGGAGTTTGGGGCAAAATTAATTGTGTTCCAACAAAGTCATATATGCAGGTGGGTTTAGATCATACACAAAAAATGAAATTACGTTTTGTTCATGTGAAATGTACTGGATGCTACAAAATTGGCATCACTTAGAAATCTACACAGCAATTTAATGTGTAAAATTTGGGGTGAGATTTAAAAAAGTAACAGCAACAGTATCACGTACTTGAACCAAGGATTTAAAATTGTTTATATCAACTTTAAAAAAACCCTCAGAAGTTAAAATATACTTCAAACATTCTACATTATCCGTTTTTTGATGTAGCTTGTTTTCATGAATGCATGGTCATCAATTTATAATTTAGCATATTCATTAATTCATGATATTTTACTCATCTTTGCATTGCTAGGATCGTTTTCCTCTTATACTTTATATTTTGTTAAAATTGGGGTCAAGTAATAATTTTGTATTAAGCCAACCCCCCCCACCACCAAAGGACTAATTGTGAACATATAAATCTAATATTTTGAGTCAATTAAATTTTTGTTTTGATTTGGCAAATTAAGTAGCTGTTTTGCTTTTGTAACATTATACGTAATGCAAGGGCTCTAGCCTGGAGATCATTATGACTTAAAGAGCTAGCACCTGGCAGGGTGAGGCGACCTGGAACTCACTGTATTCACACAGCTGTTGACTCTGTCACTGATAAAACTGTTCTCCAAAGGAAGGCTGTGAGTCAGATTTTGTACCTGTAAGAGCAAAGAGGAAGAAATAAGATGTGCTATTACAGCTCAAATTTTAAATCTCAAGTGAGTCCATTTTTCGTTTGTTTTTCAGGTGAACTGAAAACATTAGCCCCCCTTGATCGAGAGGAGCAAGCAATTTATAACCTTCTAGTCAAGGCCACAGATGGAGGGGGAAGATTCTGTCAAGCTCATGTTGTGATCACATTAGAGGATGTGAATGATAATGCCCCCGAATTCTCTGCTGATCCTTACACCATCACCGTGTTTGAAAACACAGAGCCTGGAACGCTGTTGACAAGAGTGCAGGCTACCGATGGAGATGCAGGTATCGTCCAGCTTATGCTTGGCCTTCAAACTGTACCCGAGCATCCTAGCAACCTCTGTTTTAAAACACACCCCAGATTCATCCTGTTTAACTTATCTTAACCTCATGCATGTTGAATAGCTTATCGTTGTGTTATTTAATTCCTTAGTATTAAAAATATGGAGTGAAATCTTTAAAATAATGAATGCATTCTTAATGAATATTTGAAGTCTCAAAATTGCATCCAGTGAACTTGCTATTGTAAAGTATTCATAGTAGCCATAGAGTTCTGGTCAGTGACTAGGTTAGCTGATCTTCATATCATTGAATTAATTAGTGATGTATTTTGTGAATAAACCATTCGTGACATAAAGAGATTTTAGTATCAGAATGTAACAGAAGCAAATGCTGTATTTTTTAGTTTTACAAACCTGTCAAATGTTTTATGAAGAAAATAAAAACTCTAGGAAATCTATTTATGGCATTTTGATAGCAGATAGTAAAAGTAACTTCTTCAGTTAGACTAATGCTGGAGAATTAGAAGAATAGCAAAAATGTCACTTTTCAAATAAATCTTTCTCACTGAAGGTAAATAATAAATAGACTTTAAAAGATCTGCTGGGTATTATAGCATAAGTTCATATAGAGCATTGTCTTAAAAAGCCAGGTAACTGAAATTATATTTACTTTAACTCAGTAAATTGCTAATCTAAAAGTTCACTGTTTTAAAAATCATAGTCATAAGAATTTTTAAATAATGTGTGTGAGCATTTTCCATTTTTAATAAGTATGCTACATTTAAAAAAAATAATTTGTTTACATTCTTTGAAATAAAACATTCTGACATGATGTCATGTCTTGACAGGATTGAATCGGAAGATATCCTACTCTCTGATTAACTCTGCTGATGGGCAGTTTTCCATTCATGAATTATCTGGAATTATTCAGTTAGAAAAGCCTTTGGATCGAGAACTACAGTCAGTATACACCCTTACTTTGAAAGCTGTAGATCAAGGTTTGCCAAGGAGGTTAACAGCTACTGGCACTGTTATTGTGTCAGTGTTGGATATAAATGACAACCCACCTGTGTTTGAATACCGTGAATATGGTGCCACAGTGTCTGAGGACATTCTTACTGGAACAGAAGTTCTTCAAGTATATGCAGCAAGTCGGGACATTGAAGCAAATGCAGAAATCACCTACTCAATAATAAGTGGAAATGAACATGGAAAATTCAGCATAGATTCTAAAACAGGTAACCTACCATGTAAATGAAAGGAAGCCCTTTATTCTGCCAAAAAGGTTAGATTGCCTGGCCTGATATACTTGACCTGATATAAAGTGACAGATCATAAATTGTTAGTAGATACTCCAAAAAGATAAAACCCAAGTATTCTTTGTGACGTCATTTTAAGTAGGATTCAAAGTGGTTTTGAAGACGTTAAACTAGTTCTACATAAAATACATTTTTGATATATCTATTATAACTATAAGCAAATTAACTCTAAATAGAAAATTAAAATATCACACTCTAGTAACTTAGTAAAGATATAAGATGTAGTAAATTAGTAAAGATAAAGAGTGGAAGATAGTACAGGATCTTGCATAATGGCTCCCTTTTACCTCCTTTTATTTAGAACTCATGTGAAGTAGCTTCCCCAAGTGAAACAGTAGTTTCGACCTCTTTGATCTTAGTTTCAATGGGGGCATCTGATACTTCATAAGGTTGACTTCTTTATTATGGTAGTTATATATAACAGTCATAGTATACTTTGAATCACACTGCTATCAAGGTTAAAAGTCATAGGAGCTTAGACTCTTGCTGCATAAATACTTCTGTCATCTTGTTAACCTGTGGTCTAAAATAGCTGTAAGTCTTAGAGCATTGTAAAAAGTCACTCCATTCAAACTGTATTTAATTGTATGTGACTATTTCAGATGAACAGTAGGTGTGTGAGGATGCTATTTTAAAACGTATTTTTAACACATACCATAAAACTTATTTTTAGGGCTGTATAAGTAGTATGGACAATAAGGAAGTGAAAAGGAAAGATGGTAAAGGAGTTGTTAAAACAGGGAACTTTTTTTTTAATGATAGGATGTAAAGAGTTATTCTAGAGATTTAAAAAAAGGATGCTCATTTCTGTAAAAGAAAAAAGTATGAGAAGGAAAAGGAAACTAAAAGCCAAAGAGGAGAATTTTTGCTTTCTTTTCATTTTATGAAATTAGAATGAAGTCTGTATTCAACTATGGTTTAGAAGAAATGAGAAATAGAATAATTTTATAGCAGGGATGTGGGTAGTATTGATTGGGAAAGCAATTTAAATATCACAATGAGTATCAGGAAAATAAGGACCTGGGGATGGGCAAATTCATAATTTTTAAGTGTTGAGTTAAGAAATTAGAAAACATACATACATGGTAAGTAAACTTTTGAAGTGAAAATTTAATTTGTTTGACAGGGTCTATTTCAGTCATAGTACTAGGAGAAATCAGTGGCATTTTAAAGTGCTGGCACTGATTTTGATTTTTCCATAGGAGCTATATTTGTGATTGAGAATCTGGATTATGAAAGCTCTCATGAATATTACCTGACTGTGGAAGCCACTGATGGAGGCACACCTTCATTAAGTGATGTTGCAACTGTGAACGTGAATGTAACAGATATCAATGATAACACCCCGGTGTTCAGCCAGAGCACGTACACGGCAGTGATCAGTGAAGATGCCGTTCTTGAGCAGTCTGTCATTACGGTGTGTATTTTTTTCTTTTTCTGGGTCTCTGTAAGAGGTTTTTTTTTTTTTTTTTTTTTTTTTTTTAAGATTGATCCTGTTTTGGTAGTGGACTTACTTGAAAATAATTTGAAGATAAGGAAATGTCTTTGGTTATTCCAGTCAGTTACTGACTCCATTATAAGTAATTGTCGTCTAGCAGCTAGCTATTGATACCAGAAATTCAAGACTTCTGTCCCTTCCTTAGCTGTGTCCTAAACAAGAGCCTGATATTTCCTAGGTTATGGCTGATGATGCTGATGGACCTTCCAACAGCCACATCCACTATTCAATTATAGATGGCAATCAAGGAAATCCATTTACAATTGACCCTTCCAGGGGAGAAGTGAAAGTGACCAAAATTCTAGACCGGGAAACAGTAAGTGAAAAAGTTTGGCTTAAATTGTTTACAACTTACCAAATAACAACTAGAAGTGCCTTGTATTCATATTTGCTGGACATGATGGGAAAGACCAGAAGGGTAGAACCGGAACTGGGAAGCAAGACATAAATACTTGAAAAGCAATTATAGTTTTAATATTCTCAAAAACGTAACAGATGTGTTTCATACTAATAGGAAGTTTGGATAATAAAAGTTTGTAGTCAAGAAGAAATTGCTGATGACTCCAGTGTTTTGAGACACTTCATGGAACTAGAAGCTAGATTTTAAATAATAGCAAATATTTTGAAAACCATAGGTGTTGAAAGAAGGGAATTCCCTGTGAGAAATTACTTGAGCCGAGGCATGGAGAAAGGAAGACTTGGGTTATACATATTTAGGTGATTTCATTCAGTGATATCGGAGTAATCTTACAAAGAAGTGGGGAGGTAAGATAGAAAGGTGTTTCAGGAACAGATTATGGGCCACATACAAAACCAGGAACAGAGGTCCAGACTTGATGCTGTGGGCTTGAAGGAGTTATTGAGTATTCGTGAGCCCAGGTGTGACGTTACCAGAAGGCATAATTTGAAAATGAGTTGTACATAGGTCCAGGTGTTGTTTAGAGTAGCGGGAGACCAGGGAGGTAGGAAGACCAGTGACAGTCAGTGGTAAGGCAGCCAGAGCCTAAATTGAGAAAGGAGCAGTGACAACGGAGTGAAAAGACAAATGCAGAAACTTCGTAAGGGGAAAATTAGAATCCACACAGCTTAGACGTGGCGCTTCATAGAACGCAGTGGTGTCAGATGACTCCATTTTTTACAGTCTTGTTGGGACTGGGTCGTGCCATGAAAGAAGAGCAGGGAGGTCATGAGGGTATATATAAACTTGGCTCCAGGAGAATTTGTTGAATGTGGTTTTTGATACACTGATTTTTAGAGGAAAATGACATATTAGGGTAAAATTATTCCGACAGTATTTGGAGGTTTTAGTCAAACTTAAGACTTGAAAGCTGGAAATGCAGATATGGCACATGCCTCTGGAGATATAGAAGTGATCTGAGGTGTTGAGATAAATGGGAACAAAGGAGAGGCAAGCCAGGCTGAACTGAACATCCATCCATCCATCTTACTATCCATTCGTCCATCCACCAGCTCATTCCTTCACACAGACAGGAAGGAATCTGCCTCAGAGAGGTGAAAAAGTGAAGGAGAAATGAAGAAAGCCTTGGTTTAGGAAACTAGAAGATAGTAAAGAATACAATGTTGGAGGAATAATGGGTTAAATCTAAAACTAGAGGAATTGGGGGCAATGGTGATGAAATATCTCATTCAAGTCTCAATTCTTTAATGCCTTTTCTGACCTGTTGTTTTTGAGCATGGACTTTCCAAGAGTTTAGGAAGCACGACTCTTAGGTATAGAACTGTAGTACCGCTGGGCAGAGCAAAATTTCATATTTTTCACTGAAGAGCTTCTCAGGTCCTTTAACAGACTAATGTCCATTGTGAGGTAGCAGAGGAGATGGCTTGTGTTGTTTCCCAAACCAGCTTATCGTCAGAACCCGTTTTGGGAGGAACATATTGTCAGACTAATATTCTACAGAACATATTCTGGGATTTAGCCGGCATTCTCATTGCTTCCCCCACTCATTCTGGAAGAGGGTCCTTAACAAGGAACTCTCCTGGAAAAGAAACTACCTTACTTGACTCCATTTTTTTTGTAGGAAGTCATGAAGAGATCATCTTGGGAGACTTAGACAGTTGACTACAATCCAAGTGTACAATTATTGTGAGAAGGTGATCTAGAGTGTCCCGAAATGTTGAACATCAGTAAGCGCTCAGGGTGGGAAACAGCTTCACGCCTGACTACTTCTGTCGGAAAGGGCTATAGGAAAGGTTGCCTTCCTAGTTACTAAAGTAACAGGGTCTGAGATAATGTTAACATTTTCTTCTCATCATTTGCATTACTTTTCCGTCTTAATTTCTGTTAGTAGAGCTGTACGTTTTTAAAGTTAGAATGCTTTCACAGAATGAGTATGTGTTTGAAAGGCATCAGAGAATCTAGTCACTATTGGTAACTTTTTCTGTTGAGCAAATACGGTCCATTTTGTAGATGCATTATTGGCAGTGTACTTGTCGGTTAGGGAATTGCCCACGTACAGGACACAGCAAATGATGACAGGTTTTCAGAGCTTCCATTCCAGGTTGTCAGGAGTATACTTCTGATTAGACCCTGTTCTTCGGCTTTGTGAAAATGGATATGCCATCCATCTCTTTGTCTTGTCCCCAAAAAGATTTCAGGTTACACGCTTACTGTTCAGGCGTCTGATAACGGCAGTCCACCCAGAGTCAACACAACTACGGTGAACATCGATGTGTCTGATGTCAACGACAATGCTCCTGTCTTCTCCAGGGGAAACTACAGTGTAATTATCCAGGTAATCTTGGGGTGCTGAAGGGTTCATTGAATGCAGCCCTTTTGAAAGGAGTTCGTTCCTTGGCTTCAGCTGTTCGTTTGAAATGTCTTTTCCAAAGACTGTGTTTTAGAAAAATGAGAAGAGTGCACAATTAGAGGGGTCTCCATCAATAGTAAAAGATGAGCATTTTCAAGATGCCACCAAGCTTTTATCTCTCTTGTTTTTGTTCTTTGGTTTTTTAAGATACTCTCATTAGCTTAAGTCTTAATCTTATCTTTGGTTGTCCCTGCTTTTCTTTCTTGGCCTCACTCTTGCCCCATCTTGACCTTCCTCCTCTCTCCCACTCCTCCAAACACCACCACTTCATTCCTCCCCCTCTCTCACCCCTTCCCTTACACTTTGTTATGCATGTCTCATCGCCTGAGTCCTTCCTCCCCCATTTCCCCTGCTCCCTTCTTCCCTCTCTCGTCCTCATCACAACCCTTTTCCCCCACGTCTTCTCTGTCTTCCTTTCAAGTGGAGCAGCAATAAGGGTTTGTTTTCCATATGCTTTATATTATAGAAAACTTGCAAGTGTCTTTTACCATAAAGATTGAGTTTTGTTGAAAGTTGTATGTATTTGTGTGTTTGTTCTGTGCAGGAAAATAAGCCTGTGGGTTTCAGTGTACTACAGCTAGTAGTAACAGACAAGGATTCTTCTCATAATGGTCCGCCCTTCTTCTTTACTATTGTGAGTGGAAATGATGATAATGCATTTGACATTAACCAGCAAGGATTCCTCCTGACATCAGGTGCCATAAAGAGGAAAGTGAAAGATCATTACTTACTGCATGTTAAGGTATTAAATTTTTTCTGTATGATTTTATTGTGGATTCATAGAGCTGCTCTGATGGTTATCTTCTTGTATGGAAACAGCTTACATTTTATGAGAAAATTTTTAAAAAGTATAGAATCTGGTCTGTTTTTTGTTATTTTTCCCATGGCTTCATGTTTATCCCACTGCACTTTCAGGGGGCTCATAATTCATTTGGGTACTTTATGATAGACATTGATAGAGCTTAAGCTTCAATACAAATTAGTCAAAGGGCTATAAAGCAGCATATATCATTTTCCTTGATATGCTTCTTAGGTGGAGAACTAAATATCTGATATTGGTCATTTTTTAAGAACTTGAATAATGTTAATATGTTTTTTGTTAAGAAGTTTTAAACAATGACATAGATAACGGTGATTTTTTTTTGTTTTCTCTTTTCTCCTAGGTGGCTGATAATGGAAAGCCTCAGTTGTCATCTTTGACCTATATTGACATCAGGGTTATTGAGGAGAGCATCTATCCTCCTGCAATTTTGCCACTGGAGATTTTCATTACTGCTTTTGGAGAGGAATACTCAGGCGGTGTCATTGGGAAGATTCATGCAACAGACCAAGATGTGTATGACACTTTAAGCTACAGTCTTCATCCCCAAATGGACAACCTTTTCTCTGTGTCTAGCACAGGGGGGAAGCTGATAGCCCACAAAAAGCTAGATACAGGGCAGTACCTTCTCAATGTCAGCGTCACAGATGGAAGATTCACAACGGCAGCCGACATCACAGTACACGTCAGACAAGTAACCCAAGAGATGCTGAACCATACTTTCGCTATCCGCTTCGCCAATCTCACGCCGGAAGAGTTTGTTGGTGACTACTGGCGCAACTTCCAGCGAGCGTTACGGAACATCTTGGGCGTGAGGAGGAACGACATACAGATTGTTAGCTTGCAGCCCTCTGAACCTCACCCCCACCTGGATGTCTTACTTTTTGTAGAGAAATCAGGTAGTGCCCAGGTATCAACAAAACAGCTTTTGCACAAGATTAATTCTTCCGTGTCTGATATTGAGGAAATCATTGGTGTTAGGATATTGGAGGTGTTCCAGAAGCTCTGTGCAGGATTGGATTGCCCACGGAAATTCTGTGACGAAAAGGTGTCTGTGGATGAAAATGTTATGTCAACACACAGCACGGCCAGACTGAGTTTTGTGACTCCCCGCCACCATAGAACAGCTGTGTGTCTCTGCAAAGGTAACACCCATGAGTATATGAAAATAGGGGGTAACAGATGATTTCAGTAACAACCTTTGAAGGCTATACATTAAAGATCATTTTCTTGAAATCCCTATTAATTACTTTCCTTCCTCCCCTCTTTTTTTTTTTAACAAAGAAGGAAAATGCCCACTTACCCATCATGGATGTGAAGACAGTCCATGCCCTGAGGGGTCAGAATGTATCACTGATCCCAGAGAGGAGAGCTATACCTGTGTGTGTCCAGGTGGCAACTTTGGTCAGTGCCCAGGTGAGAGTTTATTGATGAAGCATGCTTTTTTTAAAAAAAGTCCCTTTCAGTCTTCCTTATCATTTTTTTCTTTATTGGAGTTGAAAAGTGTAGTAAAATTATCTTTATCTTAACAAATCAAACACAGCGATAAATAAAGCATAACGGTAGTAAGTTTTCTTTCCTGTTGTGTAATAACTCACCCCTGAGTTAACAGTTTGATGTGCTTGCATATCATTAGTGCTCGTATAAACACATAGCCCCATATGTACCGATTTATTGCCCTTTTTCTGTCACATCCTCTCTTTCTTAAAAGAGAAACTAAAAAGTTATCATATCTCATACAGTCCTCTTCCGCTTGCTTTTTCCTTTTCTTGACAGTATGTTATGGGCATCTTTCCAACTTAATACTAATGTAAACCTAATGCTTCTTAACTTTCTAGCATGGCTTGTACCATCATTTATTCAACATTTTGCTTACGTATAGAGAGATTCAGGTTGTTAAAATGTTTCCTTATGATAAAAAAAGAATCCTTATATATGTATACTTACATATAAGTGCTTACATTTCTAAAACTAGGATTTATTACATTAAAGATTAACTACATTTTTAATTTTTAAATATACCGTTATGGTAGTTTCCCAAAAAGTTAACACCAATTCCTATTTCTTCCAGTCATGTGTGACAGTCTCATTCCCCATTCTTTGGCCAGTATTGAAGGTTTTCAATTAAAAAAATAAATCCTCCCATCTAATGGGCATGAAATGATATCTAATTATTTTACTTTGCATTTCTCTGGCTACTTGTGAAAGTCGTCTTTTCATTGGCCTATGAGCACTTCTATGATTGGCCTGTTTGTATTCTTTACTTGGGTTATTTGTCCATCTCTTATTTTCATGTGTATTATGAGTTAAAACATTGTCTGCATTCTGCTGTCTGTATATTACTGATTTTTTATTTGTTCAATATTATCTTTTGTCATTTTGAAATTTAAGTTTTATTTTGTCAGTTGTACATAATTTTACATAACAATTTCCATCTCTGGAGATTAATAATTATTTTCATCATTTTTGGAGAATTGGGCTTCTTTTATATCTAGTTTGAGAAGGTTTCCCAAACCACCTTGAGGATATATAAACATTTTCCTAAATTGTTTTCTAATAATTTTATATTGAACAATTTTTACACTTAGCTTTTTCATTATTTTAGAATTCACTTCTTTGTGATGCAGCAGTCTAATTTATTACCTTCAAAAAGGAGGTCCAGTTATGCTATACTGTTTATTAAGCAAATAAACATTTCCCATGGAATTGAATTTTATGTTCTAATCTTAAATAAAAACTTGTGTCAGTCTCTGAAGAGGATGCAATCACACTTTTAAAGATATGCTTAAAATTGGTTCTGATTTATTTTTTCCTCTCTATGATTCACAGGGAGTTCATCTGTAACATTTACTGGAAACAGCTTTGTGAAATATCGTCTAAAGGAAAATGAAAACAAGTTAGAGATGAAATTGACCATGAGGCTCAGAACGTATTCTGCTCATGCAGTTGTAATGTATGCTCGGGGGACTGACTATAGCATCTTGGAGGTATGTTTTTATACCACAGATTACGGGAGGCTTGAGAAATACTGATTCCATTTTATGTTCAGATGGTCCATTTTTGAAGAAAATAAAGGAAGCAAAATGGTTGAATTCCACATTTAAATATTTCATTGCTACTTGCACAAGTTTTAGACTGTGGAGTGAAAAGCTCTTTCTGCTCTGCAGTAACTTAGAAATTTATTCCTGTGTTTTAGTTGTTTACACGTGACAGTTAACATTCAAACTCTAAGTGATAATATGTCGTACTAATTTTGTGATAATTATCTTACCTACCTTTTAATTTTTTTAAACACGATTGAGTTTTGATTATGGATATTACTCAGTGCTAGCTTGGGTTGTTCAGTTAACAGTTCATTGTTAGTCACTTCCTTGATGCTTTTTTTGATGTGCAGTTGGCACTTGAACTTTATATCCCCAAGAGGTCAATTTTTATTATTTGTACAATGAATAAAGAAGTGTGTATTCTGTAGTACTTAAACACAAGGCCTTACTGACTTTCTGTCTTCAATTTCCATACATACCTCTCCTTTAGATTTTTATCGGAGACTATAACTAAAGATTTTATGAGAGCAATGTGAACAGTAACTGTTTTTGTCGTAGATTCATAATGGAAGACTACAATACAAATTTGATTGTGGAAGTGGCCCTGGAATTGTCTCTGTTCAAAGCATTCAAGTCAATGATGGACTGTGGCACGCAGTGTCCCTTGAAGTGAATGGCAACTATGCTAGATTGGTTCTAGACCAAGTCCATACTGCATCAGGCACAGCGCCAGGGACTCTGAAAACCCTAAACCTGGATAACCATGTGTTTTTTGGTGGCCATATCCGTCAGCAAGGCACAAGGCATGGAAGAAGTCCCCAAGTTGGTAATGGTTTCAGGGGTTGTATGGATTCCATTTATTTGAATGGGCAGGAGCTCCCTTTAAATAACAAACCCAGAAGCTATGCCCACATTGAAGAATCAGTGGATGTGTCTCCTGGGTGCTTACTAACAGCTACAGAAGACTGCTCAAGTAACCCTTGCCAGAATGGAGGCATTTGCAATCCGTCACCTACTGGAGGTGAGCTTCATAGTGGTACCACTTTTAAATGTTACATGTGTGTGCACTTGAGGGGGAGTTGCCCAAGTATTTTTTTCTCCTCTTTTTATTAAAATATTGTCAGACATTGTATCCGTGTTGGGATCGAGTAGTATGTGTTATAGGAGAGCAGAGCAGTGCTTAGAATTCTTCCCAGAAACCAGGCTGAAGGGAACAGTTTCTCTGCCTGTTGAACTCCTGCAGTCACCTTGCATTGTATTTCTGGATATGTCTCATTCCGCGCCAGTAACCACTGGCAAGCCACAGCTAATTCTGAACTCTTCTTCCAACCAAGTAGATAGTGACCCGCTGGGATTTAGAATTGGCATTACTTAGTTCTTCTTGAGTGCCCCTTTTATCCAATGACCCAGCACAGAGGGACTGCTAGTCTTGCTAGCTAGAGATGGGAGTATTGATTTTTCACAGGGCCTGAGACCCTTCCGGAAGTGTTGCCATACCTGTCTTGAAGCCCTACATAGTGAGTACTCTGTGGCTTCTGTATCCTGGACCCATTTGTCCACTTCTCAGTCATAGAACCCAGTTATGAAAATGACAGTCATCCTGCCTGATAAATAGATGGTGTGTAATGGATGGAACAAAAATCGAAATAACCTTTTAATTAAGAGGGATTTCAGAAGACTTTGGTTTCCTGTTGTTTCCTTTGGAACGTGTCTATGCATTCTATATGCCATGAGTAGGCCAGCTTACCTCAAAGTAATACTGAACAAAAGTTTATGTTGTGTTCCTATTACCTGTCCAAATCGGGTCAGCATGGAGGCTGTCCTCATAGTGACATTAGGGATGACACCGAGAGAGGCCAACATGGTCAGCATAGCAGGAGGAAGGGAACCTGACAGCCACATGCCAGCTCCTGAAGCTGCTCCCCCAAAGAGCCCCATTTCTTATCCAAAGAACATCCCACAGCCATGACCAACCTCAGAGGTGGTGAGGAAGTGCCGTGCTACCATCTTCCCCAAGACGGATAGTTGGAAATAGTCTCCACAATGCCTAACTGTCACAGTCTTCATGAGATAAAGGATCTGACATTCTTTTTGCTCCTTTATACAAATTTGAAGATCACCTTTCTTAAAATGATAGTTTATAGTTTTCAGAGTGCCTTTCCATTTATTATTATCTCATTTAATCTTTAAAAGCTTTTGAGCTGCAAATAAATTGAGATGTTAAGTAATAAGTGTTGTCAATCTAATGGTCACTTTTATCCTACTCTGTATGGTTAACCTAGTAATTTTGCATAAATTATGATTAAAATTAATTATGAGTTCTCTCTTCAGCTCTTTGTTCTGGTGATACCAGCGGTGGCTTGTTGATATAGACAAGTTTTTATCCAGAGGGAATGGGAATGTTACTAGTTTTTACAGGTCTTGGAGAACTAAATCGTCCCTTAAAATTAAAAGTAAAAACTGATATACTAGGACTTATTTTTTGAGTTATTAAATGATAGGACTTTTTTGTTCCCTGTTGCTAATTTAGGTTATTACTGCAAATGCAATGCCTTATACATAGGGACATACTGTGAGGTGAGCATCAATCCGTGTTCCTCCAACCCCTGCCTTTATGGTGGTACGTGCATTGTGGATAATGGAGACTTTGTTTGCCAATGTAGAGGATTATATACTGGTCAGAGGTATGTATAGTTTTCTTAACTTTCATAATTAACTATAGCATTGAAATTTTTTAAAGGTAGCCATGTATGTAAAACAGTTGCATTCATTTGTTAATGTTTTCTATTTTGCTATATTTATCTGCAGAAGTATTAGATTTATGCATGTTTTTTCCTGATTCTTCAGGTGCCAGCTTAGTCCATACTGCAAAGATGAGCCCTGTAAAAATGGTGGAACATGTTTTGACAGTTTGGACGGTGCCGTCTGTCAGTGTGATTCAGGTTTTAGGGGCGAAAGGTAACCAGCTTCTTCCAAGATTTATATTTGCACCTGTCTGTAGTGTTACATGGATTAGTAGATGCAACAAAAAACTTCATTAATTTAGACCACGTTGCTTCAGAATTTGATAGTTCTCATATTAGCTCCTTGTATAATTTCTCTCCTTAAAATAAAAAAAATACCGAGCAGATGAATATAATAATGTTTGAAAACCCCTTCCTCTCTATACTTTAGAGATATTATTTATAAACAAAGAATGTATGGGTTATTGCAAGCAGTAAATATTTGTGGAATGAGTGAGATTATTATGTCTTGTAAAACAGATGACTATATGGAGTTGTTACCTATCTTTGAGAGAGATGTCGCTGACGTTTTTTCTTAATACATATAAATAACTTTTAACAGCATCTAAAGACCTTTTCCAGCTCTCTGATTATCTTTTGTAATCCTTACCATAATCCTAAGAGGTGATCGTTATTTTTCACGGGAGCAAAGGGAGGCACCGAGGTGCCTGTTGTACACTTTAAAAGAGGTGGATTTTAGTTCCGGGTACCATTGCACCTTAGACTTTTCACCAGTTCAGTTGTGTAAGTGCCTAGTGCTGAACATTTAGATGAGCCTCACCATCAGCCTTGGGAGGCTTTAAGTGTGACCTGCTTGCCGGTATTCACATGTGGTTTGGCTCAGATAGTGGTTGTAGTCTTGAATTTTGCCATTAGTCACATGGTCTTAATCCATAAGTTGACTTTTTCCTAATTCTAGTCAATTAATACGTTGATATAATGGACAAAAATGTCTCAGTAATCTAATTTTAATGCCATCTGAGTTCGGGAGATAGTAAGTAGATACATTTTATTAAAGGAGGGAGGGTTTGAGAAGTGTCAGGTCGATCTACGCAAACATGCCCATTTGGAAAGGCAGAGGGGAGGGGACTTGCATGTGAGCTGCAAGGTAAGGGGAGGGTAAGGAGCTGTGGGAGGGTTTCAACTGGGAAAAACATTTTAAAATGGAAAAGAGAGTTTTCTAGCCTTTCACTTGTTTCACAGAACTGTCATATCTTCAAATAGGAAGATTTTCTTGAAAATTTAAGCTAGCCTGTTAGGACAGTTTACAGTATACCATTTATCAAAATGCACCTTTTAAATTTTTGGATCAGAATTAGAAACAAAATGATGGTTAAACTATGAATTTGATATGGTAGTCTGCTGAATCCTAGAAAAATGGTTAAATATTGGCTTGACATCATGTTTATCTCCCAAGTGTTGGTTGAAGGTATGGAATCCAATGATTAATTACACCACAAAAATATTTTTTTGTTGTAGTTACTGTTGTTGACGGTGTGTTTTCGGTCATTATGTTGGTTTCATTTTAAATATGTTATCAAGGAGGAATTAGTCTTTCATCTCTAAGAATTATAGGCCTGACATATTCTGACTTACACTGCAGATGTCTCTCCTCATTCTTGGCTTTGTTGGCAGGTGTCAGAGTGACATTGACGAATGTGCTGGAAACCCCTGCCGGAATGGGGCCCTTTGTGAGAATACACACGGCTCCTATCACTGTAACTGCAGCCATGAGTACAGAGGAAAACACTGTGAGGACGCCGCCCCCAATCAGTATGTGTCAACTCCATGGAATATTGGGTTGGCTGAAGGAATTGGAATTATTGTTTTTGTCATCGGGATCTTCTTACTGGTGGTGGTGTTTGTCCTCTGCCGCAAGATGATTAGTCGGAAGAAGAAACACCAGGCCAAACCTGAAGACAAGCACTTGGGAGCAAACACAGCTTTCTTACAAAGACCGTATTTTGACTCGAAGCTGAATAAGAACATTTACTCAGACGTACCCCCCCAGGTGCCTGTCCGTCCTATTTCCTACACTCCAAGCATTCCAAGTGACTCTAGAAACAATTTGGACCGAAATTCCTTTGAAGGATCTGCTATCCCAGAGCATCCTGAATTCAGCACCTTTAACCCCGAATCAGTGCACGGACACCGGAAAGCAGTGGCCGTCTGCAGCGTGGCCCCAAACCTGCCTCCCCCACCGCCTTCCAACTCTCCTTCGGACAGTGACTCCATCCAGAAGCCTAACTGGGACTTCGACTACGACAGTAAGAACCACTTTTTTCCGTCTCAATTACATGTCACTGAGATGAACGAGGAGGTTAAAAGTTCTGCCAGAGCTTCTGGTTGTTCAGGTCAAAATGTGGAGTCGTTGTTAGTGATAAATATGCTCAAACTCCGAAGACCTTGGTTATGATGTGAAAAACTTTTCCCGATGCCATGAGTCCTGGCTGAGCATTGTGGGTGTGATACTGTTTTAATTAAGGAATTCAGTCAGGTCACGTTCCAGGCAATGTGGAAAGATCATTTCAGTTTTGTAATTGATATGGTTTCTCAACTGTAATTTAGGGGGCTTTTTATGATAAAAAAAAAATATTTGGAAGGGCATTGGTATGATTGGAGTTTTTTGTTTTTTTTAAAAACATGGCTAGAATAAGTGATGGTATTTAATAGTAGTGGCCTAACGTCTATTTGATGCTTTTAAAAAGAGCCATATATACCATCTTAAAACAAAATTTTAATTCCCCATATTGCCTAATGATATCCATGGGCAGGTTTATGAAGGATTTCTATTTTGTGAAGCTGCAAGAGTATTTGTATGTTTGTGTTTGGTGTTTGGGGTTTTTTGTTTTGTTTTTCAGATGTTTCTCTTCTCCGTTCACTTGTTTTATTAAATAAGCCTCAGACAGCCTTGGTGTCATGCTTTGGGTCAGGGAGCAGCAGCAGTGAACAGAGGCCTCGCCCTCACAGAGCTCACTGTTTGCCTGTTGTCTCTTCCTTTTAGCTAAAGTAGTGGATCTGGACACCTGTCTCTCCAAGAAACCCCTGGAGGAAAAGTCTTCTCGTCCCTACAGTGCCCGGGAAAGTCTGTCTGAAGTACAATCCCTAAGCTCCTTTCAGTCTGAATCGTGCGAAGACAATGGTGAGTAGACAGAACCGTGAAACTCTGTGGTTGCTCGCTTACTGTTCATCACGCTGTTCACTGATATTATGTAACATCCTAGAGGCACCATCCTAGAGGTGCCCTTGTTACGTCTCAACATGTTTCCACCTCTTCCCTTGGCCCACTGTGCTACAGTGCCCTGGACATGCTTGCATGAACATCTGCTGGGGAAAATATTTAAAATATTCCTAATGGATACGTATTCGAACTGTAGCAACTTCTCAGTAATAGGGAAGAAAATAGAACTAATTGAAATAATTTTTACCTTATTGGCTAATCCTGTATTGACTTTTTTTTTTTTTTTTTACAACAGAAAATGTTATAGAAGTTGTGTGGGTTTTTAAAAAATCCTTATAACAACTTTCTTGAGCATGCAAAACAACACTCATTTACTCACTCTCACACTCTCACACCCCTAAGAGGAGACACCATAGTCTGCAGTGTTCAACTTCAGTAGCACCTTTGGTATTACAAGGTTTTATTTGTTTCTTCTCCGACTGCCCCCACGGCCTCAGCTCCCATTTGGATCAGAGCGTACTGACTGAGAGCGCAGTTTAAGAGATTGCTAGTAAGTTTGATTATCTTTCTAATGAAGAAAGTTTAACAGTGGGATCTTTGATGCCATTTGTGTTTATCTGATTTCCCTAGGGTTAAATTGCATTGATAACCAGCTTCTCTGTAATAACACGCACCAGTAGAGAAACTTGTCAATGTTCAGTAACACAGTACAGTGACTTTTTAGTACAAATTTTCAAATCTCAGAATTAGTAAAGTTGACTTTTTTTTTTTTTGCATAAAAATGTAATGTGTTTAAACATTTCAAATATTTTATTGGTGGAAAGAAATAACCCACTAATATTTATTTGTTTCTAAATCTGGAGTAATATAGCCCATAATATATCACAGAGTCCTTTTCCAAACTAAAGAGAGTCATAAATATGTTCTATTCATTTCTGATTTCACGCATGTTATGTATAATATCAAATATGCCTGTGTTTATTATTTAGTGATGGAGTATGTGAACATAGCTTTGCTTATTAAACCAATAACAGAATTATTTCTTTCATAAGGTTTAATTCTAAAATGTCATTGTTGCCAGTTTATGTAATAATTTATATTTTGATCCCTAAATGCTATTTATAAATACATTTCACAATTTGGTCAGTGTTTTTTTCCTAATTCTTTTTTCTGAAGCATCATTCTTTTTAATACTCTAAAATACTTTTAATAAATTATGATCAAATTAGTTATGAAAATTAATTGCCAGCTAATAATACAGTGTGAGGTAAAAACACATCTAGGAGTTTGTATTTTCATCTTTATCATAACTTTTATCATTATCAGTTGAAAGTTAAAGTCTATATAAAGAGTCTGTATTTAAATTATAATTTTTAGTTTTTTAAGGCTGTTGTAACAGATTACTACAAACATAGTGGCTTAAAACAAGATAAATTAATTATCTTATAGATCTGTGTTTAGAAATCCAACACTTGTGTCAGTAGGCTAAAATGAAGGTGTCAGCAGGGCTGTTTCCTTTCTGGAGACTCTAGGGAGAATTGGTTTCCTTACCATTTCCAGCTTCCTAAGGCTGTCCCCATTCTTGGCTCATGGCTTCTTCCTCCATCTTTGAAAGACGACAACATTGCATCTCGCTGGCCATTCTTCCGTAATCACATCTCCCTCCAACTACAGCTGGAAAGGTTCTCCCCTTTCAGTGACCCTTGTGATTACTTTGGGCCCACACAGATAATTCAGGAAAATCTCCCCATCTCAAGGTCTTGAACATAATCACATCAGCAAAGTCTCTTTTGCTAGGACGGTCGCATAGTCCCAGGTTCCCAGGATCAAGACGTGGATGTCTTTACGAGCCATCCTTCTGCCCACCACATGCGTACTTATTTATCTTGGCATAAATGCTTTAAGACAATCCGATACACAAATGACAAGGGAATTTACACAGGAACCAGCCAGGCAGACAGTCTGCATTTTTCTGCTGGTATGTTAGCTTACCAGCTGTTAATCCGTCTACAAAAAGACAAGAAATTTGGGCTGGGAGTACATAGAACAGAGACAAAGCCAATTTTTTTGTATTTATATTGCATATTTTACCTTATTATGTAGCTCTTTAAATTTCTTTTTTCCTTGAACAATGTATGAGTTTATTAAACGGACCCAGAAAATTGTCTTAGCAAGTTTTTACTCTTTGAATGTGAAGTCTTTTGCCCATGAGATGCTAAAATAAAGATTGTTTTGTCATGACTTGATCCATAATTGTAATTCTGAAGAAATTTATAGCTAAATTTTTTCCCCTAAATTACAATATAAGATGGTGACTCTATTCCTTTAATTGATAATAACAAATATATGGCTTGATCAGAAAAATCTCTGAGGTATATAACTAACAGAGAGAGTGCAGGAGTCATGCATAATTATATTGTGTAGTTCTTTTAAAGTATTCAGGTCACATACGTATTTAAATTATGAGGTAGAAATTATATAAAGAAATCCTATTTAATGCACTGTATTTGAACTAACTGAAGATTTTCCTAATTTACTCCTTTTGTACCTTTTTACAAGCTTCCATAGTGACTGTCATACACCTTGTCAGTGCCGTAGTTGACACGGTGACTAACGAAGGTATAGTCACAATGTGTGTGCTTTGTGTTTGTGTTACCGTAGCTGTCACTAGAGTAGCACTTTTGCGTATTGTAATGTTATAAACAATCATTGGTGGTTTTGAAGGGGCTGAGTACTTTTATTTTGTGCAGGTACGTGTATTCATAATCCAGATCCATTGCAAAAATATTTTCAATCTGTGTTATGTCTTTGTTATCTTTTGCCACTCGTAGTGAATTTACACAGACATCAGAAGTAACCCTTAGGATCCTGACAACCTGCCTTTACACAATATTTGGAAGTTTAGAAGTAATTCTGACTACCTAAAACTTTTTTAAGTGTAATAAAATCCTCTTCATATGAATAAGAATAAGACTAAATAATACACAGCTGACTCTTCACTTTTGGATTTTCCCGTATGTCTAACCAAGGAAAATGGTAGAACATGGCAGAAGGTAGTTTTTCATATTTGGTTCAGTGAAAAATCATTTAAAATGATGTTATAGTTATTTTGTACATCTGAAACTAATACAATATTGTCTGTCAACCGTAATTGAAAAATAAGTTTTTAAAAATTAAAAAAATAAAGTTTTACATATCTGTTTAAAATTATAAGAAAAGGAATAGACCACCTGCCTTAAATTACTTTAAATTAAACGAGCCCATTATTAGTGTGCTGACATTTGAATAATCTCAGGTGAATTGCACAGGCTAGTAGTTTTTAAACTATAAATCCAATTGTCTGGAGGGCTTGTTAAAAGCCAGTCTACTGACTGGTCCCAGCACTAGAGTTTCTGATTGAGTAGGTCTGGGTTGGGCCCTGAGAATTTGAATTTCTAAAACGTTCCCAGTTAATTCTAATCTCTAGGGATCATACTTAGAGAACCAGGGGCGTAGACCATCAAGAGTACATAAAGCTTAGGGGACCCTCTTTGCTAGGACATATACTCGTGTGTTTGTGAGGATTGAGGTGAGAAGGATGGTTTTCTGCCAGATGTGATAGGATGGGGCAAGGGTGAGGTGACGATTCAGTGTTACTGAGCAGTTACTGAGGAGACTGACACTTACTTTCCTGAGAAGTAGCAGGTTTTTGTTTGGTGAATCGGAAAGTAATCTGTATTTTGTCTAGTGAATTTTAGTTTTAACAGAGTCTAATATTTTAAATATTGATAGTTTAAAGAAGCAGAATTTAAACGGTTCTTTCTTTGCAATCTCCGTCACTGAAAAATATTTTTGGTGTATTAAGAAATATACATTGAATTAATATTGAAAGCTAGCTTAAATTTTAAGAATTATTGAGTGCCCATTTAGTAACAAAAATTGTCAGTCCTCTTTTTAAAAAAGAATGACTACATTTTTAACAGCCTTTTAAGAAAAGTTCTACAGATACATGTTAACTCAATACTGGCTTATTCATGTTTTTGGAACCACCACAGTCTTTTCAATTTTCGATTTAAAGTCCTAGAAGAGAACCATCAGTCAAATCTTATTTGTTCCAAAGTACTTTATTACATGGGTGTTCAAGAACATTGTAGAATGCATAGAAAGCATTTAGAAAAATCACTAAGGTAACCATATTTCTCCCATGATTATAACTTTCACAGTAATAAGAATCATGATGATAGCTTGACCTACATTATCTGACTTAATGCTCATAATAACCCTAAGGGATTTCCACCCCAAGTTCAAAGATAAGAACCTGAAGCTTAGCCAGAGTAAGCAGCCTGCCCAGGGTCATGTGACTTAACATGTGCTTTCTCTGACTTCATGCCTGGGTTCTGTGTATAAAATGAGAGCTCTGAAAGCGTGAGTGTAATTACAGATTTGGGGCGGGCTGCAGAATAAATGCAGCTGATGGCCTTGCCAAGGAAAGGTGAACACTGTAAATATCACATCATACACAAAGTGGGTAAGGTTTGGAGAGATTTTTCTTTTAGTTATTACAAGTATCTAAGTTCGTTCGTCAATATCTGTGAGTTTAAGGTATATTTGAAGGCTATAATGTGCTCTCAAGTAGGTGTGTATTACGTAGCTTACATGTATTTGGAGTATCACCTAAGTACCTGATGCTACCAAGTTTTAGGGAAAAAGACTATAGTATTTCTTAGTAAAATGAAGGTGTAATTTAACTTTCTTATCAATTTACATTTTATTAGAGCCTATATACTGTATTTTAATTATGGCTAACAAAATTCTGTATTTTCAGGTTTAGATTGCCAGAAACAAGGAAAACAAAGTAAAATAATGTCAGTTTTCCAGCAGAGTCTCTAATTCATTGTCAGTCGTCCTTTCCCTCCACTTTCATGTTCCATTGTGTCGGTGCTACGTAAATTTCTCACCCATTTAGAATTTTCATAGCTAAAGGCTTAAAGGCATGGTCCATGGCTGACTGGGCCTTTATAAACAGTTTGCATTGTATTATGTACTTATCTTTATTGCCTTTTGAGCCATCTGTTTTAATTATAAATGTTTTCTTTTCTCCCTACTCTGCCATCCAAAGAGTCTTTGGCTGCTCCTGACCTCAGCAAATCAAGAGGTGACTTATGCATGCCAGTTGTTCATTGATATTCACTAAAAAAATTGGTAAAGATTTCACCCCAGTGCTGACGTGCTTCACTTGCTCGCTGGGTGGATGCTCCAGTAACCAAGCACATCCCTGTTCGTGTACTGCATCCTAAATGTGGATTGTCTCACCTTTTCCTGTCGGTCCAAGGATTTCAATAATCCGAAGGGAGGGAAAAAAAACTATCCCTAAATTGGGAGGTTTTTTTTTTTAATAATTATACTATCATATTGTCTAAAATGATCTGTAGTCCTTGTAAAACTCACACAAATTGATTGTTGCAGTCTATCAAAAACGTATTACATTTTTCAGTGTTTGGTTGCATTTTGCTTGATTTGGAAGCATGCTTTGATACACACCTATATTAATATAGTTCATTGTTTTTCTTAGGGCTAATGAAAAATAGTATAATTTTTAATATTAATCCTGTATGATTATAAACGAATTTATTTTTAAAAGTTTTAGCATGCTAAAGATTGCTTTTACTATTTTAAAGAGTTGTATTAATTAGTATTTTTTTTAATAAAAAGTAGTTAGTTTAGATCAAGTGACATCTGATATTTTATTAATACTATATAGAGACTTCTTTCTGAAAGGACAGAATTTTTTACTGATTGTCTTAAGAGCGAACTAATACTCTTCTTCATTTAGAGCAGTGGGTTCTAAATTACAGAAGGAGAGCTGAAAGGATGGCTGGAATCATTTATAAAATGTGCATGTAATTTGGATGCTGGCATACTGCTTCTGTTTAGAACTCTCCATTTCCTTGTATATTAGGTACTGACATAAAACTCTTAAGTCCACATTTTAGAAATTGAGCCTAGAGGTTCTCAAAACTGGGTTGGGATTGGGGGATGTCTTCAAAGCAAAGACCAAGGGTGTTTCCAAATGGTGAGCTTATATGTGTTGTAAAGCCTTTGCACCTTTGTGCGTGTGATGTACTGAGCTCTTCTTCCATGGCACGGATGCTTGGGGGGAAACACTGAAATCTGTTGTTTTCTCTTGTACACAGGGTATCACTGGGATACATCGGATTGGATGCCAAGTGTTCCTCTGCCAGATATACAAGAATTCCCTAATTATGAGGTTATTGATGAGCAGACACCCCTGTACTCAGCAGATCCAAATTCCATTGATACAGACTACTACCCTGGAGGTTATGACATTGAAAGTGACTTTCCACCACCTCCAGAAGACTTCCCTGCACCTGATGAATTACCACCATTGCCTCCAGAATTCAGTGATCAGTTTGAATCCATACACCCTCCTAGAGACATGCCTGCTGCAGGTAGTTTGGGTTCTTCGTCGCGAAACCGGCAGAGGTTCAACTTGAATCAGTATCTGCCCAATTTCTATCCTGTCGACATGTCTGAACCTCAGAAAACAGGCACTGGTGAGAATATTCCTTGTAGAGAACCCTACGCTCCTTACCCGCCAGGGTATCCGAGGAACTTTGACGCCCCCACCGTTGAAAACATGCCCATGTCTGTGTACGCTGCCACAGCTTCCTGCTCCGATGTGTCAGCGTGCTGTGAAGTGGAGTCTGAGGTCATGATGAGTGACTATGAGAGTGGAGACGATGGCCACTTCGAAGAGGTGACGATTCCTCCACTAGATTCGCAACAGCACACGGAGGTCTGACATTCAAACTCCCCCCAAAGTGCCTGGACTTTAATGAACCTAGAGATTATATGAATGATCCTCTGCATTGTTCTCCGTAGCAGTGCTTCAGCGCTTTTCTTCGGTGAGCTAACGTGGGCATGGCTGCACTGAACCCCGCGCCTCTTGACATCTTAGCCATTTCCAGTGTCCTACTGTAATTGGAGCAGATTTATTTTGGCTGTGCCATTTCTGAACTTTTTTTTTTTTTGTATTTACATTTGTCTCTGTTAAAATAATGAAAGGAAATCAGTCCTGCCATCCTGTTAGCATGATTCATGTATTTATATAGATTTGATTATTTTAAATTTCCTGTCCCTTTTTTTGTTGTTGTTGTAAATTTTATGTACAGATTTGATTTTTTTCATAGTTTTAACTTGTTTTTCCATTTTGGTGGTGTTAGTGTCATTATCTAGCACCCTGATCTTTTAATATAACCAGGGTTTCATTGTATGTCCCTTTTCACTGAAGTTTGACATTTCATTAATACATTTCAATGTAGTCATTCATTTCTAGCTGTACATAGAATGGAAAAAGATCAGATCCATGACATGTCTTAAATGGGTTGTTGTATTTTAGAATTATAAACATTTTTCATTATTGGAAAGTGTAATGGGGACCTTCTGCATACCTGTTTAAAACCAAAACCATCATGACACAGTTTTTATAGTGTCTGTATATTTGTGATGCAATGGTCTTGTAAAGGTTTTTACTGAGAACTACCATTAGCCAGCCTTTCTTACTGACAATAAATTATTAATAAAATACTTTAGCTTTACTGCCTATTTTTCTTCTGTACTTATACTCCTGTTCTGGATTCAGTTAATGAATTAAAGAGAAGGATGGATGGATGAGTAGATAAAAGGATGGATATAAAAATAGCTTTTGTGGTTTAAATGTGAAACCTCTCAAGTTACCCAAACCAGGTGATACTTACAGATGGAGCCACTAGGTGGCAGTATATGGTTACGTGAAACTGCTCAGAACTCGAGGTATTAAGGTAAAAGCACATATAATATTTTCTAACTAAAACTTCAAAAAAGTTTGCCTTTATACATTTTTTTTTACTTTATTATTATTTATTGGCCATAATTTAAATGCTTTTATGGTTTTCACCCATGATTTATATCAAAAATAAAGTTTTTATGTAGCATTTTATCTTTCTGTTGTCAAAGAACACATCCTACTTCTATATGATTTAATGTGAAACCCAGAAGCTATTTCCCGTGGGTATTTATACAGTCAAATTCATCCATCCATCTAGCAAATACTTATTCAGTATCTTCTATGTGCCAGCCACTGTGATATAAATAACAAAGAATCAAGTGTTCTCAGAACTTTGGAAAAATACTTTTTCCCTGTAAGTAAATGCCTTCTTTAATTTTATCAAATACACAAACACAGACACACAGTTTAAACATCAAAGACATAAAATATGTACAACCAAAAAAAGGCAAATCATATTTTCTATAATCACAATTCTTCAAGCTGTTTTTTCCTTTCATGGTTTTAAGCATATCTTGTTTAATTCATGAGTCACTAATTTTAAGAATTGCCTATTGACTCAGGACAATATTGGAGGAAGACCACGTCACCTAACCTATTAGTCTCTTGTTATCCTTTCATTAGCAATAGCATAATTTTTTGATTAATCCATATACAGTGTTTTCATGATATAAATGTTTTGGTGATATAAATATTCACTGTTGAGCTCTAAATAATATATAATGTTTATTTGGATTTACTTTACAACTTTTTCTTAAACAAGTTTTATTTTTTTTTAAATTATGACATTAATTTATTCAAAAATATTTTTTGGTCACGTACCTCATATTATTACATGAACAGACTGATAAATTCCCTACCTTGGGTTTTACATGGCAGGGTAAATGGGTGGCAGGAGCAGATGGCTAATAAATAAAATACATCTGGAGTGATGACTACTAAAGAGAAAATTTGGTATTTGAGAAGAAATGTGTGATGGGTGGGGGATGGGAGGTTAAAATTTTGATAAGGGGTAATGCTGTATGATTATCTGGGAAGTGAGCATTCAAGGCAGAAGAATAGTTAATATAAAAGCCCCGAGATTGGAAAGTTGAGAAGGGGGGGACAAGTGTGGCCTTTCATGGATTTGTCAGATGCCTCTCAGTATATGGTGAAATTATTAAAAAATTGTTGCTATTATCTGTATGTCTTTCTTTGAAGAATCTCAGTTTTTCCAGAGGAGAGACCTTCCGTTTCCTCCTTGGGAAATATTGTTGCTCTTATTTTAAAGTTGGCTAGATAAGAAGACTGGCTGCATAATATTTCATAGTATGGATTTATAACTTAGGTATTATCTATTTTGCTACTTTTAAGATGTTTTCAAAATTTCACAGCAATCCCAACATTAACATCTTCATATATTCATTTTTGCTCCTCTTCTGGACAGATTTCTAGATATGTGGGTTATTTGTTTTCAAATACTACCTATAACATAATAAAATTCTAAAACTACAACATGAACGTTGGAACTTTTATAGGCATTGTGCTTACATTTCCTTAAAATCAATGGCGTGTTCTGCTCTGATATTGCTATGGTAATATTTTGCCTTTTCCGTGTCACAGTATATGTAGAAAATAATACTTTTGTGGCATAGTGGCATGAAGGGACAAGGCTGCTTTAAACCAGAGGTCCCAGCTGCGTATTGTCATGTCCCGGACAGCTGCGTATTGTCATGTCCCGGACAACTGCCCAGAGGGCTGGAGGATTGGCACCTCTGGAAAGCAGCTCTGGCATCGAGATCTCTGGGTAGTCTGTTCTCTCGTCTTGTGAATTCATTCTGTGAAAAATAGTCTGGACAAGAACCAGATCATCCTCGGAAAATCAGCTTTTAGATTCAATTTTCAGTAACTTCATACAAATGTAAAATTTAGGTCTGTAACCTATCATTCCTGGGAAATGACTCCACCTCCTCCTTCACTGCCTCCCAGTCTTTTAGTTGAAGGGCTCCCCTTTGCTACAATGTCCACTTTCACCCAGCCTGCTGAATCTGCTCAGTAACTTTTTGAAGGTCAATGTGGGCTGCTTTTTCTCTCTTGCAGACTGGCTTTCTGTGTATTGCTCTTCATCAAAGGCATTAGGTTCAATTTCAATTAGTGCACCAGCTAAGAGAAAGAGTTGTTTGTCAGAATTTAATTTCCTCACCAGCAGTTTACTGCCTCTACTGCAAGCAGAATGAACCACTTGAAAAGAATGACAAGTATTTTTCCCCCCCAAGAAAACCTCTGCTTGTGTGAATACTTAGGTAATTAAAGCGCTTGTCACTGTGCTGTTAGAAAGTGTGGCCATACAAGAGGCTACATTTTCAAATTATGCTAAACATAGAGGAGGAAGTAAATGTGTTACACATTTGAGTGAAAATGTCATTGTACCAAATATATCTTGGAAAGAGCTAATTGTGCAGGGTCGACATGGAAGAGATGATAAATATGAGCTCAGTGATTCTAGATCGGAGCCATTATCCAATCATCTCAAGGGGTAAAATGAAATTCTCAAAATGTCATGACTATTGCTTCAATTCATTTTAATGTTTATGGATATACCTAACAGTTTGGGGATAAGGAGAGAATATAGGGAAAGAAATAGATCTATCTAGAGGGTGTGTCATCCCCCTCATGCCTCTCTCAAAGACTGAAGCACAGTTCCACTTTATCAAATTTGCAATGTTAGCCCACCTGCAAATTGGGGTTACAGACATTTTTAAATGCTCTTGTGGTTTCTGTTTTTAAATTTTTTTACCTTAAAGAGTGTTTTTCCCTTCTTTCAAAAGTAAGTATACTTCAAATATTTTAAGATGGACAAAATGAAATTTTATTGATAAACCTTATTAAAAAGATACCTCTAATTAAACTGAATGTTCAAATGCAAAAAGGTTCTCCAACTAAAATCCCGTAATGGATTGAGATTGTTTTTAATAATTATAAGCTCTCAAAAATGCTGAGTTTTTACTTCTGACGGGGAATTTCACAAAATTTAAAAATACCCTCGGGTCATTGGTCACTGCAGTTCTTACATTTCACTTCCGTGCCACAGCTTGGAATCATCCCATGCGTCGGGAGATGTCCTCACACTGAGTGACAAGGCAAGGTTTGTTCTTCACCAGAAAAAGAACATTGTGGAGTCTGTGCACCAGGCTGAATTCTAGGAGCTTTAGCTACATAATCCCAACAACTGTCCTGGGGAGCAGTATCTAGTCCCATCACCCCCATTTTATATAAGGGAAACCGAGACATTTGTCCCTGATGACAAAGCTGGCAAGTGGCAAAGCCCCATTCTACCTTGGGGTCTGACGCCGGAGCCCACTCTCTTTACCAAGCCCTCTGCTGCACCCAACATGAGCCCTGCTTCATTCTGGTGGACGGTCTGTGACTGGATCGGACAGGAGTTCACCCCCCTGCCACCGTAGCTGTGCAGCCTTCAGGTTCAGTTGGCTTCATGGATCAAATTCAGTCCATTCTATAATAACTTGGCAGGAGAGCTGCTTTTTAACGCCAGGCACCAGACTGGTGCTTTTTAACCTCGGGGTACACTCAAACTCCCACACCTTCAGGTATCAGTGGAAGGTAGAGGTTGCAGCTTTTGAGTCACAGACCTGAGTTCAAAATTGTGCCCTGCCACTTATCAGCTCTCTGATAGGGAACCAACTACTGAACTTCTACTTACTTTCCTCAGCTCTAGAGGAGGTGGACTGGTACCCCACAGAAGTTGTGTGGAACCAATATGAATAACCTGAATGAGAGCGGTTGTCACTGAGAGCTCATTACACTCCAAGCATTTTGCGTCCAGCCAGCGACCCTGTTTATTATCTCCATTTTCGAGATCAGGAAACTGAGGCACAGAGAACGTAACTTTCTAAAGGTCACACTGCAGATCAGTTTTGAGACTGAAATTCAAAGTCCTGACTCTGGCCTCAAAGCTTCTTCCCACAGACAACACAGCAGTTTGGACACATTGTAAAAGTTCAATAATGCTTTGTTGTTGCTATTTTTCTCCCTCATTCCCATCCCAACCTTCAAATATTCCTTTTAAGAGTCTATTATTTTTTAAATGTATCCTAAGAAAGATTAGTTTTAAGTGCTCCTACAGAATAAGCTGTAATTCACAGAAGTTTCCTAAACTAGTTTAAATCACTTGAGAAATTGACTCTAATCCAGAAGAGTTTGGGTCATTTGAAGATTTCTCGTTTTCTACCAATTCAGTGCGTTCAATACTGGAGACTTTGTGTGACGTGGGTGCAACAAAGTCTGAAGGTGCTACTTTTGCTCTGCATTGATCTAAAAATTATTTCTGAGTATCTATTGCAGTCAATGAATGCCAGAAGCATTATATGTGCCATTAGGTGAAGGGTGAACAAGGTCAAGTCTGTGCTGTATAGGAGGAATAAGATGACAGCCTCCAGCTTCAAGTCCACAGCTTGCGCCCTCTTGTTCTTCCACCCTGCTTCATTTAACAAAACAAAAATAATACTCTCGGTTTCATCTTGGCTTCAAGTACTGTGCGCCTGAGGCTCTCATGCTGTCCCTGCTGTCATTCCGCCGTTCTTTATGCACTCAGTTCGATTCATTTTGTGCGTTGCAGGAACAAATATTTGTGTCGTCTCTACCCTTTGCTACACGCTGTGTACATAAAAGTGAACAAAACTTGCTTATGAGCTGTCAAGGCCTTTGCGAAAAAATGTCAGTGTGGTCAAGGGTTGTGAGTTAAGAAGCAATACATTTAATAAAAACTGAACTATGATCTTTAGTGCTCTTTCCCCCCATACTTTAAAAAGCTCTAGTATATGTTACTGTTGAAATAACAGTTAGATGTTTGGAGTGACAGAGAGTAAATCAAAATCAGAAAGTTTTTCTGATTACTCAGGAGTTTTCCGTGTTAACTCAAGACTCCAGCAATGTGACTCTGATTCAGTCCTGCGTACCTATACCACCTCAGGAGTGACAGTAATTGGGGGCAAAAGGGTTATTTGTAAGTAATTTGCAGTTAAAGACGTAATGAAAAGCACAACTTCTCCCCGAATGGATTGCTGATGTTCTCCTTCCTTTACAAAAGGAAATAGGTACACAGAGTGAAATCTCTTCCCCTTCAGTCAACACATATACTGCAGGCAGGTTGATGTGTCCTCCAGATTGGAATGGTAATGCGGTCAAAGAATGGAAAGGGAACTCTG
The DNA here is from genome assembly GCF_004115265.2 of Rhinolophus ferrumequinum. Lineage (NCBI taxonomy): Eukaryota > Metazoa > Chordata > Mammalia > Chiroptera > Rhinolophidae > Rhinolophus > Rhinolophus ferrumequinum. The sequence continues at coordinate 75,765,457 of NC_046287.1, forward strand.
CCTGTGTCACTCTGAAATCATTTGTAACCCATTTGCATTTGGTGAGCTGCATTTATCAAGTATCCTTCCCCAGTACACATACAGGCACGGGCACACACAGCCATTTCAATGTGTGTGTGTGTGCGTGTGCATGTGTGTGCGTGTGTGTGTGTGAAAACTTCTTATTTACACAATCATACTTCCTGGGTTACTACTGTTCTGACTTACGAAATTTCTCAGAAGTGCTCAGTAAATATTGGCTGTGCAATCACTCATGGAATGCAGCTCAGGGCCCTGATACCATGTTTCCCCCCAAAAAAGACCTCGCCGGACAATCAGCTCTAATACGTCTTTTGGAACAAAAATTAATATAAGACCCAATCTTATTTTACTATAATATAAGACCCGGTCTTATATAATATACTAGAATAGAATAGAATAGAATAGAATAGAATAGAATAGAATAGAATAGAATAGAATAGAATAGAATAGAATAGAATACTGAGTCTTGTATTAATTTTTGCTCCAAAAGATGCATTACAGCTGATTGTCCAGCTAGGTCTTATTTTTGGGGAAACAGTACAAGCTGGTGGAGGTCCCCTGGAGAAACCTGATTCCTGATTAGATCAAGTGGACTGACGTCACTCTCTAAAGGTTTAAGATGACGTCTTAGCTCTACCAGAGAGGAACTCCTGGCTCATATCCGGTGTTACACTGAGAAAGAACCATGTGGATCAAATCCTTGACAAGGCCCTGTTGTTGCTTTATGCATTCTTAATGGCTGTGAGGATTTGTGTGTGTGTGTGTGTGTGTGTGTGTGTGTGTGTGTATGCGTGTGTTTGCACTCCACTTTATCATCATTTTATTTGAGTATAGCAGGCAATATTCAAATTTATTTCTTTGATTGTAGCATCTTCTCCCCTCAATAACAGAAACATATAAGATGTTTTAATGCATTTAGCTTTTGTGTGTGGTGAGTTTTTTGAGGGACAGCAAGTACATTTATAAAGAAATTAATGAGGCAATTTCTCATCTTTGCTCGCCAAACAGATCTGTCCAGCAGACTGCACACATATCCCTGTCCTTCTGTGTCAACCTTATTTCTTTCCCGGCACATTTGATAATGGCCCTCCTCTGTTTCTGAAATGCCCCCACACCCATCTTTTCTTTTTATCCAAATCCTTATATATTCCTACAATTTGGGGGAAGTTTCCTCATTTTTCTCAGTCTTTTGAAGCTTTTCACTTCATCCTTATTATAATGCATATTTTGGAATTTGATCATGAATTCACTGACATTTTTTTTCTGTTCTCAACTTCCCAAAGACCCTCAAGAGACATAGCTCACACTGTAGCTATCCCCATGGGGTGAGATGGGCGGCCCCTCTGAATAAAAAAGGAAGACTCAGGGCTTCTGGCCAAACCAGCCCCTCACTCACAAATTTCAATCCAGGTGGTCTGCTTTTATATAAGCACCTACCTTTCCCTTTATTCCACTGATTTCCAACAGAATCTTGAGTACATTTATTTTATAATTGCCACCACAGTGCATACACTAGGCTCATTACTGAACTGTTTTTGTCATGTATTTTCATGCGTATCGACGAGAAACTTGAACTATTCCTAATGTTCCTTACACTATTTATTTTCTTGAACCATTCCTAATGTTCCTTACACTATTTATTTTCTTCTGTAAGAAAATAAATATTGCTTTCATTCTGTAAGCAATATTTTATTGGAAACCTTGTGAAATTAGGATATGTGTATATTTAGTGAAAATGTATATACTCTAAATAAAATTTAAATTCCTGAATTGCATTGGTTTACATCTTCTAGAGTTACGTGATATCTTCTTACATCATGCAAAGAAATAAAATCCATATTAATTAGCCTAATAACGCAATATAAAAATTCCTTGAGTGAAAACTAGATTTACTCCTTTTTGCTATTGACTGGGGAAATAAATACAGAAAAAAATGTTTCATGACTTGAGGGTGACAAATGCATTAAAATCCATTAGTCTGACAAATAGTATTTTTCTGATAGATTACAAGTTTCCAAATATGATGAAAGACATAATTTCGTAGAAATTATGTTATCTTAAAGCCACCAGACAATAATAGATTCCCTTATTCTGTCATTTCATCCAACAAATAATTGTTGGTGTCTACTGTGTACCAGATACTGTGTTCGGTACTGGGGCTGCTTCCCCAGTCTTGCAGTGGGATTCCAAAACGGAGAGGAAGAGGACGCTACGCGGTAGCGTAACCTGATACGCGGTAGGTATCAGGATAAATGACACACAGTGAACTGGACGAGCAGGAAGGAGGAAAGTATAACCCAGACACCATCATATTGGGGATTAGGTTTCAACATAGGAATTTTGAGGGGACACGAACATTCCATCTATAACAAAGTCTATTTTGTCAGATATCAATATAGGCTGCATCAGTCTTTGTTTTAAATGCATCTGATATATATGTCTCATCATTTTTATTCGCAACTGTTTTGTTCCTCATGTTTTAGTGAGTTTCATGCAAATAGCATAAAGCTTCTTAACTGTTATTTAACCTGAATGTCTTTAACTAGGAAGTTTAGTTCCTTTACATTCTGGTTTGAAAGGTTTGTTCTTTTAGCACTTTAAAGATGCTGTTTCAACTTTCTTTTACCCATCATTATTTCAGTGTTATTTAGAATAATGACCCTCCAAATATGTCCACGCCCTTACCCTTCAAACCTGTGAAAATATTACATTACACAGCAAAAGAGGCTTTTCAGACTCGAGACAGGGGAGATGGCAGAAGTTAAGAGAGATTTGAAGCATGAATGGGACTTAACCCACCACTGCAGGCTTTGAAGATGAAGGAAAGGGGCCCTGAGTTATGGAATGCAGCCAACCTCTAGAAATTTAGGATAACCTTAGTTTTACAAATTTACAATTCAAGAACTGGATTGTGCCAACAGCTTGAATAAGCTTGGAAGCAGATTCATCCCTAGAACCTCCAGAAAGGAACACAGCCTTACTGACCACTTGATTTTGTCCGTGTAGGGTTCTACCAGAGGGCCCCGCTGAGTGGCTCTCTACCTAGACTTCCGGATGATACAACTGTGAACTAATAAATGAGTGTTACTTTAAGTCTCTAAATTAATTTAATTAAGATAATTTGCTATGACAGCAATAGAAAGCTAATATAGTTTCTGATGAGAATTCAGCAGTTAGTTGGATTAATTGTTCCCCAGTATGTAATTTGTTGTTTTTCTTTTAACACTTTCTATCTTTGGCTTTCAGCTGCCAAGGATGTGGAGCAATGGGAATTCATTCATTGCTGGTGGGAATGCAAAATAGTACAGCCACTTTGGAAGACAGTTTGGTGATTTCTTACAAAACTAAACGTGCTCTTACTATGTGATCCAGCAACTGGTCCCCTTGGGATTTACTCAAAGCAGTTGAAAATTTACGTCTTCACAAAACCCTGCACATTGATGTTTATAGCAGCTTTATTCATAATTGCCCAAACTTGGAAGGAACAAAGATGCCCTTCAGGTGAATGGATAACTAAACTGTGGTACATCCAGACAATAGAATATTATTCAGTGCTAAAAACAAATGAGCTATCAAGCCATGAAAGGGCATAGAGGAAACTTAAAAGTACATTACTAAGTAAAACAAACCAATTTGGAAGGCTACAAACTGTAGAATTCCCACCGTATGATATTCTGGAAAAGGCAAAACTATGAAGACTAAAAAGATAAGTGGTTGCCAGAGGCTGAGGGGAAGGAAGGTTGAATAAGCAGAGCACAGAGTATTTTTACCGCATTGAAAATACTCTGTGTGACACTATAAAGATGAATACATGTCATTATGCAAGTGTCCAAACCCATGGAAGGTACAATACCAGTAGTGAACCTAATGTAAACTATGATTTGGATGATAATGATGTATCAATGTAGGTTTGTAGATAAATAAAGGTGCCAGTGTGGTGTGGAAGGTAGATAATGGGGGAGACTGTGCATGTGGGACAGGGATATACGGGAAATCTCTGTACTTTCCTTCAGTTTTGCTGTGAGCTTAAGACTGCTCTAAAAACGAAAATTTATTAACTTAAAAACCCTACTTTTCAATTCATTTAATGTATTTATTAATTCACAAATTCTTGTCCAATGCTCTCATTTTCTTATGGACTCTCTATTTCCTCTCTGTATCTCATCTGTACATCCACAGTGCATGCTGCTTGTGGGGCAGAGTCCCAGAGAGCAGTTTCCAGGCTCTCGGCCTCACGTGGAAAGGTGCTGGCTCGGGTAGTAGATGGTCATCAGCTGTGACTAGTTGGCCATCAGCTGTACCCGGTCAGCCATTAGCCACTGATATAACTGCCGTGGCTCAGCTAACAAGCGTGGATTGCAGCTAGCAAGTTGGTTGGCTGGGTGGCAGAGAAGTGGACTGCGGATTGCAGATTGTGTGACTCCTGCTTCCTATATCTCCAATCCAGCCTCCAGCAAGAATAAAGTGGTATGAACCCCCAATCCGGGGCTCTGTTGGTGTTCCTTTTTGACCTCTCCCTATCCTGTGTTCTTATGCTGGGAGCGGGACCAGAGTCCCTGCATGACACTGCTATTTGCAGGTTAAGGGCTATGTTTTGAGCATGGTGCCAAGTACATAAAATATTTACCGAACAACTACATTAATGAATGAAAGGAAATTTATTTTAATTTAGTACTTTCCCGTGAAGGCATGGATATAGGAAAGTTACAAAAGGGAAAGTGGAAGCTGGAGTCACCTGAGACACAGGTGGATTTATGTATTTCCTTGATAAGTACCATTCTTTGGCTGCTTTATTGGAAAGGTCCAGGTTTGCCTTGCCACATGGCAAACACTTATGGAATGACTCCCAAAGCCTGGTGGCTGGTAGAATTGAGGTTGTAGAATTCGTGGACACTTTCAAAGGTCAAGTGAAGTTATTTTTAAAAGCTATAGGGTGAGTATGTGCCAAACATAGGCTTGGATGTCTGCAGGGAGAGGTTGGCAGGTTTGATGGCTACAGGTGTTTAGGACCTGTACTGCTCTGGGAAGAAATCTCGGAGAGAACTGCCTGAGTGTGGCTATAGAAGCAAGGTTGTGGCTAATTTGAAACTTCAGTCCATGATATTTGAAAGCAAAACGAAAAGTTTATATTTGCTCTGAATCAGCAGGCCAGTGCAATCTTCTGTCATTTCAAACCGGCAACTTCTTCCATTCTTGTTCTGATTACCCGGGGAAGCCAGCGGGGCTGCACAGAAGTTAAGGACAAGAACTTGGAGTCTTAAGGACAGCTTTCGAGAAACCTCAAAAGAAAAGTAATTGTTGGGAAAGATGATCAAAATTACGGATGACAGTGTGTGGAGTGGAGCGCGGGGGGGAGCTGGGAAAATGATTTCTGTTTCATGGACAGTGCGATACCTCACTGAGAACGTTCCTTGATTTTTTTCTTTTTTCCCCCAACTCTTACTATCTGTAAGTTAGATAAGTTAGATACTCTTTGACTCGCAGTTCACAGATAAGGACACTGGGGCATATGATGGCTAATGAACTAGCCTCAATCCGAGATAGGCTTGGGGCCCATGCAGTCTGGCCCTGCTTGGTGAAATGTCCCAGAGCGAAAACACGATGAACGGAATCACGACCTTCCCTAGGAAGGCTTCTCTGGACTCACTGCTCTTTAGGGTGCAGGCGGTTGGGCCCAGGCAACCCGCACGGGGGCGCTGTCCACACGTAGTGCAGGGATCCAGTCTTGAGCCCTGCAATCCAAGGAGCCCGAAGTGAGGGCTGACGCCAGGTGTTACCAGGCTGGGGCTGCAGGTGCAGAGTCCCGCCGAGGGGAGGCGGTGGACCCCGCAGGGCGGCTAGGAAGGAGCATTTGGGATGGAGAGTGGACGCGGGAAGGCCCGAGGAGCCATACCAGTGGAGGAGCGGGCTCACGCCGCCCTCCAGTAACTTGCAAAGGCGGTGGAGCCGGGGTCGCCTTCCCGGGCCGCGCGATGGCCGGACGGCCGTGGGGCGCGCCGGGCGGGACCTTGAAGGGGAACAGCAGTGCGTTGCTCAACGCCTCTCAGCAGGCGCCGGGCGGCGGGAGTGGGGACGCGCGGCCGCGACCCTCGTGGCTGGCCTCCACGCTCGCCTTCATCCTCATCTTCACCATCGTGGTGGACGTCGTGGGCAACCTCCTGGTCATCCTGTCCGTGTATCGGAACAAGAAGCTGAGGAACGCAGGTAGGGGCTCCCGGGGCCGGGCAGGCTGGACGGGCAGCCCCCAACTTTCACCCGATGGCAGCTTCTCCCCTTTCTGGCCACCTTTCCAGAACGCAGCACCCCCCAGCTGTCAGTTGGCTTTTCCTAAGAAAAGTTCAATTCTTTTCTTAAAAACTGAGGATTTGGAGTAATTTTTCCTAATAGAGACCGAAGTCCATCGGCTTGCTTACCTTTAACCTGCCCGTCAAAGATGTTTTTTCATTAAACAGTAAGAACTCTTCAGTCACTAAGGGGTAGAAAATTTGGGCAGAGTCGCGTTCTTTTTATTTTAGGGGAAACACCCACTATAGTTTTCAGTTTCTGAGGTTTCTTAAATTGAAAGGCACTTGATACAGGTTGCAGAAAATTCCTCAAGAAGTCCTTTCAAATCAGATAACCAACTTACCAATTGCTTGGTTTTACATATAATTTATTTGCCCAACTTTGTGAAAATATGAGAAAAAAATAAGCTGGTAAAAAGATACTGCACTTATTTCAGTTTTGTTCTCAGCAGTAGTTTTTAGTTTTTGGCATACAATTTTAAAAGAATGATAAGCTTCTAAACATGTTTCGGAAAGTGATAATTATTCCTCCAAGTTAAACAAGTTTACATGTTAAAAATAGAAATTGTTGTAATAAAGGGTGTATTTACATATAATATACTACTAAAGCTAATTTCGTGCTGAGATAAACTTGATTTTTACTCCAGGCAATGAATTGAAATTGGTTTATTCTGGATAGGAGCCTGAGGACTGTTTGTCCATAGGACATGGGATGTTCAGATCTCTAAATGCTTAGATACCTAGCTCTTTATTTGTAGGCAAATTTATGGAAATGGATATGGAGAGGGGAAGGAATGATGCAATTACATGTTGTCAAAAGCAATATTTTTGTTCTAACCGAGTAGCTGATCAATGCTGTCATTTCTAGGAGGCCCCCCTTTTTTCCGTATTGCTTGAGACCACGCGTAGTTTAAGAATTAATTAATAAGCACCTGATAACATGAATTGAATTTGAGTTAGTTCATTGAATAATCTCACTTCCTAGGTGATTGAGTTAAACCAGAGGAATTCTGCCTTCAAGAAGCGGCTCCCAGAGGAAAGCATAGGTAGGAGCCTCCTTGGCATAGGTCTTAGTGATGGTATTTTTCAGTCTGACACCAAAAGCAAAAACAACAAAAACAAAAATAAACAACTGAGACTACATGAAACTGAAAAGCTTCTGCACAACAAAGGAAACCATCAACAAAATGAAAAGGCTGCTTATTGAATGGGAGAAAATATTTGCAAATTATCGGATAAGAGGCTCACATCTAAAAATGTATAAAGAACTCATACAACTCAATAGCAAAAAAAAAAAATATCCAATTAAAAAATGGGCAGATGATCTGAATAGACATTTTGCCAAAGCAGACGTAACGACCCACAGGTACATAAAAGGTGCTCATCATCACTAATCATCAGGAAAATGCAAATCAAAACCACGATGAGCTATCACCTCACACCTGTTAAGAATGGCTATTATTAAAAAAGAAGAAGTAACAAGTGTTGGTGAGGATGTGGAGAAAAGGGTACCCTTGTGCCCTATTGGTGGGAATGTAAATTGGGGCAGTCCTTATGGAAAACAGTACGGAGGTTCCTTAGAAAATTAAAAATAGAACTACCATAGGACCCAGCAATTCCACTTCTGGGTATTTTTCCAAAGGAAATGAAAACACTAACTTCAAAACATAGCTTCACCCCCGTGTTCACTACAGCATTCTTTACAGAGCCAAGATATGAAAACAAGCTGTATTCATTGATGGATGAGTGGATAGTGAAATTGTGGTATATTTACAATGGAATGTTATCCAGCCATAAAAAAGAATCAAATCTTTCATTTGTGACACATGGATGGACCTCTAAGGTATTATGCTAAGTGAAATAAGTCTGACAAAGAAAGACGAATACCATGTGATCTCTTCTATATATGGAATCTATAAATAAATACCAAAAGATACAAAGAACCAGATGCAAGGTGGTTACCAGATGCAAGGGTGGAGGGAAGAGGGAGAAATAGGTGAAGTGTTTTGAGGGTTGTTTTTTGTTGTTGTTGTTTTTTCAATTTAAATTAGTTGAATTAAAGAGAGAGAGGAAGAGAGAAAGAGACAGAGAAAGAAAGAGTATGAGAAGACCCAGTGCTATGAGCATGGTATGAGAATTATTCATCTCATACCAGGAGCAAAGCTGTGGGAGAAGCCTGCTTTCTCACCATCGCTGATTTCCTACCAGTCTCCACTACCCCCTGTATAACTGGGTTCTGGAAATGCTGGCTCTGATTATGTATTAATCTGCTTTGCAATCTCATTGCATTACTGATTGTTTTGATTCCTTGGATTAGGGTTCAATAATAGGGCTTTTGTTTTGACCTGTCCAGTGCCCACTCTTTGTACCCTCAAAGAAAAATAAAAGAAGAGAAAAAGAAGAGAAAAAAGAAGAGTCTCATTCTCTCCTAGCAATAAAAGCAGCTTTCTATGGACTAGACACAGTTTGGAGAACCATGTTAACTGAATCCTCAGGGCAGCCATGTGGTGGGGTGCCGTTGTTACCCTCTTCACAAGGGAGGAACGAGGACACAGATTGGCCATACCGACCAGAAGTAGTGGAGCAGGGTTCAAGCCACAGAGCTTGGCCCTAGAGCTCACTCTACTTCATTGCTATCAACAATTGCAGCAGTTGGGAAGTTCGAATCCTGCAGAACCTTTCATTAAAAAAAAAAAATATTCACATGCTTGGAACAATTCTATTTCTGTTATATGACAAAGAACTTATGAAAAGTGCTCCTACCACATTACTTTATATTTTGTTTATTTGTTAAACAATTTTTTGAGATGGCAGTCTATAAAATACTACATTTTTGTAGCTAACCTGAACTTTTTCTCTTTTACCGTTCACCAGCAGATTGTTGCCTGTGCTGAACTTGACTCTTTGCTTGTATCCATTGCTCAGGTAACGTAGGCTGAAGCTCACTGCCTTCTCCATTACCTTTGGCCACACTCACCATCAGTTAATCAATACTCCAGTGTAGGTCCCATTGAACATGTTCATAGCTATCTTGATTAAGCCCTTCACAATTCTGTTTGCTGTACTCTGATTGTATTTCTCTTTCCCCTTCTTTCTTTTCCCTTCTCTTCTCTTGCCTTCTCTTTTCTTCGCCCCCATGCCTGTTTCTTATTTGTTGGCTTCCAGTATTCTTTAATCACCATAATTATATTCAATCTCTTAGTAGAGATCATACTTGTAACTCAGTTTCCTGATTGTGTCTGTTGTGCATCAGAAAAAAAGAGAACCCTGAACTTATAAGCATGTCATATTCTAGAAGTTCACTTACAGATTTCTTTTTTTACAAAGATTTTTATAAAAAATATAGCTAACATACAATGTTATGTTAGTTTCAGGGGTACCCCCATAGTTATTCAACATTTATATACCTAAAGATAATGATAATGTGAGTGGAGCTGGCTGCCTGAGAAAGTAGCTCTGGCATTGGGTGAGTTGGGTGAGGTGGGTTCCTAGCTGAGTCAGCAGGATGAAGCAACGGAGCTCACCAGGCCACATTCAGATTTGGCCCGTGGGGGTGGGCTCAGCACAGGAAAGATGGCACCTGCCTGCAGGCTGCATGGGAGGAAGACATCACCCAGGGAAAATAGTGACTGTCCTACAGCCCTGCCCGGAAGCCACACACCTCAGCCTGTCCATCGCCCCCTCTGCCCATCCCATGTTTCCATGCCTCTAATGCCTCCCAAGTCACCGTCCCTCTGCTGGAGCTCAGGATGAGTGCCTGGGAGTGTGAGAGTCCGTGCACAGGACATTTAAGAGGACGTCTGGGTTTCCCGCAGCCTTCCGTCCCAACCAGATGGTCAGAATCCCCACTGTTTTCAGTCAGATGTGGGGACTCCTCTTCTAGGCACCAGTACTCTGGACTGGGGAGACCGGTGTGGAGCTGGGGTCTTGCGTCTCCAGGGGGAATCTCCATGGCTGAGATATCCCTCCTCGTTCTCAACCACCACACAGAGGTTTGGGGACAGCCAGTTTCTCGTCTACACCCCTTTTACCAGTCTTGAATGGCTCCTCTGTATTCTTAATTATAAAACTTATGTTCAGCTAGACTTCAGATGGTCCTCTAGGTTGATTGTTCTGTAATTTACTTTTAAGTTCAATGTGTTCATGGAAGGAAGCAGGCACAGTGTTTATCTACTCTGCCATGTGGATCTCTCTCTGCTTACAGATTTCTTAAAAGAAGACTTTACATGATATTTTGGCTCTTAAGCTATCTCACAAAATCATCCAAACCAATATGGCTGAAACAATACTCAGAACTTTTGGGCCACCTGTGACTCATGAGACCCTGAAAGCAACCGGCCTTGTTCTGAGTTCTGAACGTCTTGGGATCTTGGGAGAATAGGAAAAAGTAGTGTGGAAGGGACCAATGGAAGCTACACAAGCAACCTCAGAAATGTCAGGGGAGGTCTCAGGAACCAGACATGATGACAGAGGGTGAATTTAGCATCAAGGATGCGGTGGAAACAAGTGTAAGTATTTGCAGCTGCTCATCAGTCAAGTGCTCCTGTGTCCGGGACAAACATATCAGGTCCTGCAAGCAACTGTGGGAGGAGCTTGTACAGAGACTAAATCCAGAACCTAGAGTCTAGAGCTTCTTTACTGAATGGATCTGTGGTTGTAGGTGAGTCATCATGTCTCCGGACTGTTTTCACATCAGCAAAATGATGGGGTTGGAAATATCCGTGAATCCCTTCCAACCATAGTGTCCTTTGATTTACATGGTTATTAAACTCACTCTGAATTTGGAGATTATAATGCTACGAAATTGAGTAGCAATAAAGAGAATCGTGGCTATAATGACATATATGTATATAATAATAATAAGCATCATGGATCTAGGAAAGTGGGTCCTTATGAAAGTGTGCTTCCTTTGCCCTAAACTCTCTGGTTCACTTATCATTTAACTGCTAGAGAAAGTTTCTCTGCTTTATTTTCCTGTCTTAGAAATGCCCCATATAGTTTTCCCTTCTTGGAAGAAAATGAAGTGACCAACTGAATAGCAAATTCAAGCCTCTTTTGGTGGGACTCTTTCTGGTTGAGAAATGATGGACTACTTCTCTGGGATATACGCAGCTTCTTGTATTTGGGTAGGATGAGCAGGGGATGCTTATATTGAGCTGGCCAGCAGTGTCTGTGACTGAGCAAACCCCCTGGGTCGGCCAACTTTCATACCTCTGGGTGGGCTGTGGGGAGAGCTGGGCTCTTCTAGGCCTGTAGAGACCCTGTCAAAATGTAGCCACTCAGGAGGCACAGCCTAAATAGGCAGCCAGCCTGGCCATTCAGTGTGCAACAATACACATTTAAAGAACAGTAGGGTTCACAGGAGTGAGTACGTCACTTTCACTTAGGTGTTCAAAGGCAGAAGGAAGATAAGCATTTCACCAGGTTTTAAGTGTTTTTAAAGTAAAGACTCAAACTACCTCTCCTGCAATATCAATTCAGGATGTCTGTATTGAGGTCATAAGTGTTGCTAGTCACATGGTTTACTGGTGATTTAAAAACCAGTTCTGTGGGATCTTTAAAGCCAAAAACATAAAACAAAATATCCATATATGAACCAATTGTCCAAATCCCAAAATAAAAACAACACATTTTAGACAATACCTTTGAATCATTTTATCCTTTTAGAAATTTTCTTTTTTTCATAAAAATTCATGTTGCATCTTATATTCTCTTCTCACTGTAAATGATACTTTTCTGTGATGTACTTAATATCCATGAACTTCAGATGCTAGGTAAATAAAATTATAGCAAAGTTCTAACTTCTGGGATATATATGGGCAATTGGAAGAGACATACAGAATGCCTCAACAATCTATTCTGGTGTCTTAATTGTAAATCTAAACTGTTTATCATAAAACTTAAGACTGTTTTTGTGGTTCTGGTCCATAATTGATTTTGCAAAACTGCTGGACATCTTTTGGTGAACATTTCCATTTCAAATAAGTGTGTTTTATAGCACCCGTATCAAAGCAATCTTAATTATTAAAGGAATTTAGTTTTTCAATTCTACAATTTTATTTTTTAAAATTTATTTACTAACTTGTATTTGAAATACTTTTCAAGCTTAAGAAAATTAAAGTAGAAGAAAACCAATAGAATTCCACTGTTCACAGATAGCTAATTTGATCCGATTTTTGTGGATAGTGTACAAAAATAACTTATTTTCTTGTTTAAAATGTCTAGTGGTTTGTACTTTTGCACACAGAGCAGTTTAGTTTTCAAAGCACTTTCCCACATTTTGTTTTATTTGTCCTTGTAACAAACCTCCTCAGGTAGATAAGAAGACTAAAACCCAAAATTCACAAATAAGTGCTCATTACAGTATCCCAGTACACAACCCAGTGTGGTACAGTGGAAGGAGCTTAGGAATTGAAATCAGAAGATCCAGGATGAGTCTTAAACCTGCAATACCTTTATTTGTACTATGTTTTGGGACCAGTTACTCAATGTCCCTGAGCCTAAGTTTCTCCATCGGTCTGATGGGGCTACTTATCTCACAAGGATACTAGGAAGATAAACTTAGATTTTGCCCATCCATCCATCCATCCATCCATCCATCCATCCATCCATCCATCCATCTACTTATCACTTTGAAATTATAAAATACTATATAAGTAATGACATTATTATGTATTGGTATGCATTTTATGATTGATTCTCTTAGATTGTTTTTATTTTTTATATGCTCATTTCTTTTTAAATGAATTTTAAATATTTTTATTAAAATATAGCTAGCATACAATATTATAATAGTTTCAGGTGTACACCATGGCTATTCAACATTTATATACCTAAAGGAGTGATTAATATGATAACTCCAGCAACCATCTGACACTGTACCACGTTATCACAATATTATTGACTATATTCCCCTTGCTGTCCATGACTTATTGATTTTTGAACCTGGAAAGTTGAACCTCTTATTCCTCTTCACTTTTTCCCCCCTTTTTCAATTTTTCAATTACAGTTGACATTGAATATTATTTTATATCAATTTCAGGTGTATAGCATAGTGGTTAGACATTTATGTAATTTAAGAAATGACCTCTCTGATTAGTCTAGTACCCACATAGAACTATACATAGTTATTACCATATTATTAACTATATTCCCTATGCTTTACATCCCCAGGACTATTTTGTAACTATAAGTTCACCTTTTTACCCTGTCCCACAACCCTCCCATCTAGCACCCTGATAAATCTAGTCCCCATCTGACACCATGCATAGTTATTACAATATTATTGACTATATTCCTTATGCTATACCCTACATCCCCATGACTACTGTGTAACAACCAATTTGTACTTCTTAATCCCTTCTCCTTTTTCACCCATCCCTCAAACCCTCTTCCCACTTGACAACCATCAAAGTGTTCTCTGAATCTATGAGTTTGTCTCTGTTTTCTTTGATTATTTTGTTCTTAGGATTCCACATATAAGTGAAATCACATTGCATCTGTCTTTCTCTGCCTGAACTACTCCACTCAGCACAATACCTTCCAGGTCCATCCATGCCACCGCAGATGTCAAGAATTCGTTCTCTTCCATGGCCAAGCAATATTCAATTGTATATATGTACCACCTACTCTATAAACATTCATCCATCTATGAACACCTAGGCTGCCTCCATACCTTGGCCATTGTAAACAATGCTGCAGTGAACATATGGATGCACATGTCCCCTCGAAGTAGTGTTTGGATTTCTTCCGATAAATACCCAGAAGTGGAATTGCTGGGTCCTTTGTCTCTTGTTAGACCCTTTGCTTTAAAGTCTATTTTGTCTGGTATAAGTGTTGTTACCCCAGCTTTTGTTTGCTTGTTTGTTTCCATTTTAATGAAATATCTTTTTCCCATCCCTTTATTTTCAGTTTGTGTGTGTCTTTCTATCTGAAGTGAGTCTCTTGTAGGCAGCGTATGTAAGGGTCTTTTTTTAAATTTTTTTTGTAAATCTATTCAGCCACCCTATCTTCTGATTGAAGCATTTAATCCATTTACATTGAAAGTAATTGTTGGTAGATATGTAGTATTACCATTTTATTCATAATTTTGATCGTTGTTTCTCTCTTAAAGAAGTCCCTCTGACATTTTTTGTAATACTGATTTGGTGGTGATTAACTACTTTATTTAGCTTTTTCTTCTCTGGGAAGCTGTTTATCTGTCCTTTGACTCTAAATGATAGCCTTGCTGGATAGAGCAATCTTGGTTGTAGGTCCTTGCTTTTCATCACTTTGAACATTTCCTGCCAATCCCTTCTGGCCTGCAAAGTTTATGTTGAGATATCAGCTGACAGTCTTATGGGAGCTCCCTTGTAGGTAACTAACTGCTTTTCTCTTGCTGCTTTTAAGATTCTCTCTTTGTCTTTAAACTTTGGCATTTTAATTATGGTGTGTCTTGGTGTGGGCCTATTTGGGTTCATCTTGTTTGTGACTCTCTGCATTTCCTGGGCTTGTATGTCTATTTCCTTCACCAGGTAGGGGAAATTTTCTGTCATTATTCTTCAGATAGGTTTTCAATTCCTTACTCTCTCTCTTCCCTTTTCTGGTAACCCTATGATGTGAATGTTGGTCTGCTTGATGTTGTCCCAAAGGCCCCTTTCACTGTCTTCATTTTTTTTGGATGCTTTTTTCTTTTTGCTGTTTTGTTTGGGTGTTTTATGCTACTTTATCTTCTAAACCACTGATTCGATCCTCTGCTTCATCTAAGTTACTGTTGATTCCCTGTAATGAAGCCTTCATTTCTGTTATTGTATTCTTTATTTCTGGTTGGTTCTTTTTTATGTTTTCTACCTCCATCTTTATGTTTCCTATCTCTTTGTTGAAGTTCTTCCTGAGATTATTGAGCATCCTTATAACCAGTGTTTGGAACTCTGCATCTGAAAGATTGCTTGTCTCTATTTTGTTTAGTTCTTTTTCTGGAGCTTTGTTCTGTTCTTTTATTTGGGACATGTCTTTCTGTCTCGCCACTTTGGTGCCTCCCTGTGTTTATTTTTATGTGTTAGGTAGGGCTGCTGTGTCTTCTGGTTTTAGTAGAGAAGCTTTGTGTAATAGGTGTCCTGTGTGGCTCAGTGGCTCAGTCTCCCTGGTCTCCTGAGCTGCATACTCCAGGTATGCCCCTTGTGTGTGCACTCCTGTTGTAGTTGAGCCTTGGTTGATGTTTGCATCAATAGGAGGGATTGACCCTCAGGATGATTGGTTGTGAGGAATGGCTGTGACTACAGTGGAGGAGCTGCTGTGCAGAGGCTGCCCCTATAGAGCAGGATTCACTTTAGCTGGGCTCTGGTGCCTGTCCACTCTCTCCTTTGGGTGTGTCATACTTGGGGGTGGCTGGGTGATGTTCTGGCTTGGTCTGAAGCTGGTCACTGGGCGTGCTAGACCTGAGCCTCCTGCTAGGAGCCCTGCCATGGGCCAAGTTCAGCTGCAGGCTGTGCCCTACCTGAGTCCAATTTGCAGATACCATCACCTGTGCTAGGCTTGGAGGTGCCTCAAGATGTCAAGCCACAAACCAAGGCCTGCTGTAGCCAGTGCTTGGCTTAGGGCTGCTCAGCAAGAGGTACAGGACATGCCAAAGCCAGATGATGCTTGTTTGGGTTTTGTGAACCTTTGAGAGATTTTGTGAAAGTACATAGCATGAGCTAAGACAGGTTGTTTATACAGAAAAGCCACTGGAAAGTGGCTTGGATGTTTCCGAAAGTTGGATTGGGTGAAGTCTCAGGGCGTCACTAAAACAGGGCAGACAAAAGGTGATAGCCAGTTTGATGGAGACTCAGATAAAGGGCCACATGCATCACCATGCTGAGAGGGGGAGGGTTCAACAAAGAAACAATGGTTTCTGCCAGCTCCAGGGAGGAGCTGCTCTGCCAGCACTGGAGCTCAGAGTGAGTGAGTCCATCAGCAAGTAAGTCCATGTGCAACCTTTTTAAGAGGAGCACCTGGGGCTGTAGCCATCCTCAGTCTCATTCAGCCACAATCTCCCCTATTTTTCACAGCCAGAAATTATGGCAACTTCTCTCCCTGGTATTGAACCTTGTGTGGGGATGGAACCCCTTGCTCCTCTGGGAGGGTGGGGACCTTCGTGGCTGAGATGTTACTCTTGATTGTTAACGGTCACACACAGATGTGGGACCAGCCCATTATTTGTCTCTACCCCTCCTAGCAGTCGCAAAGTGTCTTCTTCCATACGTCCTTAGTTGTAGGGCTTCAGTTCAGCTAGCCTTCAGGTTATTCTGTAGTTTAGTTGTAATACTGATGTGGTTATGAGAGGAGGAAAGCACAGCTACTCTGCCATCTTGACCAGAAATCTTAAATGTTTATTTTAAAGTAAGTGGACCATTGGTCAGAAATTGAAGATTTAAGATCTATGTCTTTTTTGTGACATTGTGCAAATTACACATATTCTCTGATGTCTCAGTTTTCCCCTTTGTAACAAACACTATCTCCCCATAGCAAGTAAGGCTGAGATTTTTTATTTGATATCCAATCTTTGAGAGACTATTTCAGTATCCAAGTTGTTCACTAATTTAAATGAATCAACTCTGAAAGCTACAGTAATTATATCAGATAAGTATTTTACCATTCAAAAAGTTATGACCTAACTTGGATGTATAGACTTGGAAAACGATTTCAAGCTAATGAAGTCAGTGCTTAATATAACCTCGAATCTGATCATATATATGTATGTTTAGCACTGCTAACATTTTCCTTCTGTAGCTCTCCATGACATTTGAAATTATTGATTCAAGTGAATTTTTTACTTTTTAACACATTTTATTGATTTTTTTTCCCATTGTGTGCTTGGCCATTATTTAAAGTTTTGTGACTTTTTCCCTGGCCTGTGTAGTACATTATTATGGAACCCTAATTTTTTCCCCAAATTTACTAAAGTAATTACCAGAATCCCCTGGAAACCTTAGGATAGTAGTTTCAGACTCCTAAGTACATAATTGAATTTGGGTTTGATTTTTGGCTGTTCTAGATATTCATCTCCTAAGAAAGGAGAAATTTTCCACATTAAATTAATCATGGATAAGATAGAGCTAATATTGTTAACTTTTAGAATTATTTTTCTCTTGGCAATTTTGAAAGTTAACCAAAGATAATATAGTCATAAATGTAACCTCCTGCTTTTAGTTCTTACTAATAGTTGAGGGTTGTTTTTGGAAAAAAATATCTGCTTTGAAAAATATCTGCCTTAGAAGTCATTCTAAATCTACGTAGTCTCTACAGATGAGCTTGTTCTGCTCATTCTTTATTATCATCTTTTAAAAATAATAACTAGAATATTTGAGGTGAATAGTAAGATCTTTACAAGGTGCCTTGAATTTCCCCCCATTTTTCCCAAATATTTTTTCGTTGCTTACCTGACAAAAGAGCCCTATCTTCTGTAAAAGAAATACACACACTCTCAGGATTTTCTAGGCTATCAAAGAGGCGATTCATGGATTGTCTTTAAAAATGCATTTGTGCATGCTCAGAACTCTGTATGCTATCATCAATAATCATCTACTCTCCTTTGTAAAGATGGCTCCTTAATCAGCACCACAATTTTCTCATCTTTCAAATAGGTTTGCTAATCAAGTTGACCAGAAACCTGAGGGCTCAAGAAATTTTAGTGAAATTTAATTATGCTGCAAATGAGGAATAAATTTCTAGGTTTTCTGGTTGAGGTGCTCTAAGATTTATTTTTCTACAGAGCTATACACTTTTGGCAATCACATTAAAGGAATTAGTCTTAGAAAAAGGGACAAGAAAAGAAAAAACTAAATCTACTGGTTCTCAATATTATTCAGGCTATTGAGGGTGAATTTGAGTGGTTGAGCTTATGGTTTAAAAAGATGCTTACTTGCTTTGATATTGAGCACTTTGGGGACTTATTCAATATCCATTTAAATAAATATTTATTGCATACCTACAGTGTAAGACAGACTATATAAATGGACACAAATTCTTGTTGATTTGTCAAAATGCAAGACACTGTGTTAAGCTTGTGCAAAACATCTTTCATGCATTCATTTCTTTTTTTCTTTATTTAAATAAATTTCTTTATTTAAATATCTTTCATGCATTCATTTCTTTTTTTTCTTTATTTAAATAATTGTTGGATGTCTCCTAAGTACCAGGTCTAGGAAAATATTAAAGCTTGGGACACAGTTCTGTGGCAAGACAAACACTTTTCCAGTTAATTCACTATTATTTTAAGATTTGGTTTAAATTTTAATTTTTACTTTTAAGAGTTTGCCATTGTTAAAAAATAGTTTTAATTTATTTTGTACCTTTTGTTATTTATTCTATTATTTTACCATTAATTGTTTTTTCTATTTGAATTTTTGAACACTCAGATATTTTCATTTTGGGGGAGGGGGTAGTGTAGGTATCATATTCTTTTAACAAAAACCTTTTTTTTAAAAGGTTGTATTTTCTATATTTATATATAGAAAGGTTAAATATATAAAATTGGTTTTTAGATATCATTTTATATATGAAACATCTTTATCTATGGAAAATTAGTCCTATTATAAACTCAGTTTCTGTGTGTGTGTGTGTGTGTGTGTGTGTGTGTGTGTGCGGGGGTGATATGTTTCCTCTGAAGAACATGGCCTCTAGAATCAGAAGGCCCGGAATAAAACCTCTGCTATCTACCAGGTGTGACCTTGGCAAAGTACTTGTTTTATCTTCTCGCCTGTTAATGTAGGACAATACTAGAGTTGTAAAGATTATATGGATTGCTACCCTGTACTTAAAATGTATTGTGCTTTAACTATAATAGTCTGGGAAGTGGAATAAATTATTTGTTATATAGTACACATGGTGTACAGTTATGACAGATGAACATATTTTTATTTTTAAGGCAGAGTATAATATTTAACACTTTTAGGTCTTTAAATATTCCCTAAGTACATAAAAAACAGAGTCACATTTTGAATTTTTAAGAATTACCTTTATGAGAATCTTATTTTATACTTTTGTAGTGTTAATTTTTTTCATTTCTTTTCTCATTTATTTAATTTAGTATATAAATAGGGCAATACTATGATTGTACCATTTTTAATAATAAAAGGAATTCTCTTTTGGAATTTAGCATTTTAGAGCTCTTCTCTAATTAAACAGAGATATTAGTAAGTGCCATTAATTTATTTAAGTTGGGATTTCACTGAGTCCTTCAAAATTGGGGAACATGTCTAAGGAAATAAAGACTACAATCCCAAATACAGTTAATACAGTTTTTATTGATTTTATGTTAATGTGGCTGAAATATTAGGTTTTTGTTTATAAAGTTTCATTCTTCATTTTGTAAGATAAATAATAATGCAGACATTGGTAATTTGTGTTCAGCTTAAAGATAAAAGGCTGAATCAATCTGGCTATAACATGGATATTTACACATTACAAAAGTCTCCCTAAAGCACTCTTCTGAGAAAAGAGTAACCAGATGTAGAAAATGAGCAGAATTCTTAGCAGAATTTTACCTTTAAAAACTGACTGAAAGCTGAGCTAGAGCAAGAGTGTTATGTGTGTTACTTTAGTTTAAACAACTTAAGGTATTCTTAGTCCCCTTTACTGCATATACACTATATTAAAGGAATAGTTAAGACAATCTATCCATCAACTATGTTTACAACATTAGGGAGTCACCACCAAGTTAAGGTGTAGAACAAAGAAGACACAATGAAATAGATACACATTGTGTGGAGACACAATGGGAGAGAGAAAGAGGTTGCAGAGCCAGGAAGGCATGTGGAGTAAAGCGGATGAAAAAGCAAAGACGTTAGATGTAATCATGTACTATTCGTGTAGGGTAGTCTAAGCACAGGTATTATATGAACGGGGCATTATATTTTAGAGACCTACAGGAGGATGAAGGTTGAGAGAAGGGGGTCAGTAAGACTATCACTGATGGTTGGAGAGAAGTTTAAGTGATATGGTGTGGGTAGAAGCCAGAAGTTATAGGAAGGTAAATGACAAATGGGTGGGAAAGGAGAGAAATATCGGGACAGCCTTGCTTGAAAAGTTTGATGGGATTGTTTTTTTAATTTCTCCTTCTGATGTTTTATTATTGGTATATACAAATGCAACTGATTTCTGAATATTAATTTTGTATCCTGCCACTTTACTAAATTCATCTATCAGCTCTAATAGCTTCTTGGTGGAGTCTTTAGGGTTCTCTATATATAGTATCATATCATCTGCATACAATGATAACTTTACTTCCTCCTTACCAATCTGGATGCCTTTTATTTCTTTTTCTTGTCTGATTGCTGTGGCAAGAACTTCCAGAACTATGTTGAATAGAAGCGGAGATAATGGGCATCCTTGCCTTGTTCCTGATCTTAGGGGGAATGGTTTTAGCTTTTCCCCATTGAGTATGATGTTAGCTGTGGGTTTGTCATATATGGCCTTTATTATGTTGAGATAAGATCCCTCTATTCCCACTTTCTTAAGGGTTTTTATCATAAATGGCTGTTGAATTTTATCAAATGCTTTTTCTGCGTCTATTGATATGATCATGTGATTTTTATTTTTCATTTTGTTAATGTGGTGTATCACATTAATAGATTTGCGGATGTTGAACCACCCCTGCATACCAGGAATGAATCCCACTTGATCGTGGTGAATGATCTTTTTAATGTATTGCTGAATTCTGTTTGCTAATATTTTGTTGAGGATTTTTGCATCTATGTTCATTAAAGATATCGGCCTGTAGTTTTCTTTTTTTGTGGTGTCTTTGTCTAATTTTGGGATCAGGGTGATAGTGGCTTCGTAAAAAGTGTTTGGGAGTCTTCCCTCCTTCTGGATTTTTTGGAAGAGCTTGAGGAGAATTGGTGATAATTCTTTTTTGAACGCTTTGTAAAATTCACCTGTAAAGCCATCTGGTCCAGGGCTTTTGTTTGTTGGGAGACTGTTGATTACTGATTCAATTTCCGTGGTGGTAATCAGTCTATTCAGGTTTTCTGTTTCTTCTTGAGTTAGCCTTGGAAGGTTGTACGCCTCTAGAAAATTGTCCATTTCTTCCAAATTGTCAAATTTGTTGGCATATAGTTGCTCATAGTAACTTCTTAAAACTCTTTGTATTTCTGCAGTGTCCGTTGTCACTTCTCCTCTTTCGTTTCTGATTTTATTAATTTGGGTCCTCTCTCTCTTTTTTTTAATGAGTCTGGCTAATGGTTTGTCGATTTTGTTTATCTTCTCTAAGAACCAACTCTTGGATTCATTGATCTTTTGTATTGTTTTTCTGGTTTCTATTTCATTTAATTCTGCTCTGATCTTTATTATCTCCTTCCTTGTGTTCCCTTTGGGCTTATTTTGCTGTTCTTTTTCCAGATCCCTTAAATGTGAAGATAAACTGTTGATTAGTGATGTTTCTTGTTTCTTTAGGTAGGCCTGCAAAGCTATGAATTTCCCTCTTAGGACTGCTTTCGCGGCATCCCAAAGATTTTGGGTCGTCGTGTTTTCATTTTCATTTATCTCGAAATATCTTTTGATTTCTTCCTTGATCTCCTGCTTGACCCATTCATTATTTAGTAATAAGTTATTCAGCCTCCATGAATTGGTGTGTCTTCCCGTTTTTTTCCTGTAGTTCATTTCTAATTTCATAGCATTGTGATCAGAGAAGACAATTGGTATGATTTCAATTTTCTTAAATTTATCAAGACTTGTTTTGTGGCCTAACATATGATCTATCTTGGAAAATGTTCCATGTGCGCTTGAGAAGAAGGTGTATTTTGCAGCATTGGGGTGAAATGTTCTGAAAATATCGATTAAATCCAAGTGGTCCAATGTATCATTTAAGGCTGTTGTTTCCATATTGATTTTCTGTCTGGAAGACCTGTCCCTTGTGGTCAGAGGTGTGTTGAAGTCCCCGACTATAATAGTGTTACTGTTGATCTCTGCCTTTATGTCAGTCAGTACCTGTTTTATATATTTAGGTGCTCCTATGTTGGGTGCATAGATGTTTTTTACAATCGCTCCAAAGACTATAAAATACCTGGGAATAAATTTAACCAAAGAAGTAAAAGATCTATACTCAGAAAATTATAAGACACTGATGAAAGGAATGAAGGAAGATATAAATAGATGGAAACACATATCATGTTCATGGATAGGAAGAATTAATATAATTAAAATGTCCATACTGCCTAAGGCAATATACATATTCAATGCAATTCCTATCAAACTGCCAACGTCGTTTTTCACAGAAATAGAACATATAATCCTAAAATTTATATGGGACCATAAAAGACCCCGAATAGCAAAGGCAATCTTGAGAAATAAGAACAAAGTGGGAGGTATAACAATACCTGACTTCAAATTATACTACAAGGCTACAGTAATCAAAACAGCATGGTACTGGCATAAAAACAGACACATAGATCAATGGAACAGAATAGAGAGTCCAGAAATAAATCCACGCCTATATGGCCATTTAATCTACGACAAGGGAAGCAAGAATGTACGATGGAGTAATGACAGTCTATTCAATAAATGGTGCTGGGAAACCTGGACAGACACATGCAAAAAAATGAAGTTGGACCACCTCCTTACACCATATACAAAAATAAATTCAAAATGGCTTAAAGACTTAAATGTAAGGTCTGAAACCATAAAATACCTAGAAGAAAATATAGGAAGAAACTTCTCAGACATTACCCGGAGTAAGATTTTTACTGATATACACCCTCACGCGAGGGAACTAAGAGAAAGAATAAACATGTGGGATTATATCAAACTAAAAAGTTTTTTCACAGCAAAGGAAACCATCAATAAAACAAGAAGGGATCCTACTGAATGGGAAAAGATATTTGCCAGTGATATATCTGATAAGGGATTAATATCACAAATCTATGGAAAACTTACTCAACCCAACTCCAAAAAAACAAACGATCCAATTAAAAAATGGGCAGAGGACTTGAAGAGACATTTTTCTGAAAAGGACATTCAGATGGCAAACAGACATATGAAGAAATGCTCAACCTCACTAACCATCAGAGAAATGCAAATAAAAACCACAATGAGATACCACCTCACCCCAGTCAGAATGGCTATCATCAATAAATCAACAAACAACAAGTGCTGGCGCGGATGTGGAGAAAAGGGAACGCTTGTGCACTGTTGGTGGGATTGCAGACTGGTGCAGCCGCTATGGAAAACAGTATGGAGGTATCTCAAAATTCTGAAAATGGAACTACCTTATGATCCAGTAATTCCACTCCTAGGTATCTATCCGGAGAAATCCAGAACTTCAATTCAAAAATCTCTATGCACTCCTATGTTTATTGCAGCACTATACACAATAGCTAAGACATGGAAACAACCAAAATGCCCATCGGTAGATGATTGGATTAAGAAACTGTGGTACATTTATACAATGGAGTATTATGCAGCCATAAGGAAGAAAGAAATCTTACCATTTGCAACAACATGGATGGATCTAGAGAACATTATGTTAAGTGAAATAAGTCAGACAGAGAAAGATAAGTTCCATATGATCTCACTTATTTGCGGATTCTAAAGAAAAGAATAAGTGAATGAACTAATCAGAAACTGGGAGACAATGAGGAAAAACTGAGGGTTGCTAGATGGGCGGGGGGAGTGGGGGGTGGGGGGGAGGGTGAGGGGATTGGAGGGCAGTCGGTGACCACAGGATGGCCACGGGGTTTGAAAATTAATCTGGGGAACGTAATTTGGTGGTTACCAGAGCGTAAGGGGGTTGGGGGGTGGGGGATGAGGGTGAGGGGGATCAAATGTACGGTGATGGAAGGGGAGCTGTCTCTGGGTGGTGAACACACAGTGTGATTTATGGATGATGTGATTCAGAATTGCACAACTGAAATCTATGTAATTCTACTAACAATTGTCACCCCAATAAATTAAAAAAATAAAAAAATATGTTAAAAAAAAAAAAAAAAAAAAAAAAAAAGTTTGATGGGAGAGGAAGAGGCTGATAGCCGGAGGGGTAGGAGGATAAAAGGAGGCTTATTCCCTATAAAGAGGCCCCTGCAAGATTTCAGGGATCAGAGTGGGGAGATACCTCCTCAGCCATGGCTGTCTCACCAGTGGAGGAACCTTCTGTGAAACAGAACGGTTGTCATCACAGTGCAAAAAGTAAGGAATGCGTATTTAGCCAAAGCCAACCATTTTCCATGTACTCTCTTGAATCTTCACTGTGGCCATTATCATCTTGATGTAGTACCTATTAAGAGACAGGGGCTCTGGGAAGCTATGGTTTACTATTTAGGAAATGGCATAGCCAGGATTGGAATTCAAATATGTAAATATGTTTTTGTTTCTAAACTTGTTGTCCACACTACCTCTAATAATCTGAAAAGACAAGTTTCTCATGTATAGTCCTTTGAAGTTTAAGAATGTAAGACGTGGCCTGTGTGCTCTAATGTACAAAAATAAAACCCTTCACATTTCCTTGCACTGCCAGAGACTATTCCTTAGTCATCTACAGCATCTCAGTTTTTTCTTGTCATACCATTAACATTTATTATGAATATGGAATTTTTTATTCTCACCAGGCTTATAATAGATTCTTCATTAAACCAGACTGCTTAGATCTGCTTAGATTTGTGTAAAACAAACAAAAAATGTTGCCAAGAGTAGCTGAAGTACATATTTTTTCCCTGTTTCAACCGGTGTTTACCACTTACATGGTAAAGTTCAGGCACAGTCAGGGTTTTCTTTTTTAATCTTTATGAACAATGATTCAGTGGGTGTCTAATCTTGTTTTCCACTTAGTTGAAGTCCAGGCTAAAATGAAAGAAGGAATGAAGATCGGCCTATTGAGAAAAACAACATCCTGGCAAATAAGAGCAAAAAAGCAACTAATTTCTACGCTTTTATGGTTATAGTTTAGAGACTAAGGATGCGTTAGTTCATCCAGCAAACCATTCCCGAGTACCTATTATGTGCCCGGCACTGTACTGTCACTGAGAATTAAGAGATTCATACCCACAGTCCTAGACTCAAATAGTTCACAGTCTCTTAGGAGGAGACAGACGTCTATGCTTACATATGGAGTCTATGCTTACACATGTTGGTTTGATGTTGGAAGCAAATTTACACAGATCTTCAATGAAAGACATTGAAGAGCCATGTCAAGAAGCATTTAGAGTCTATAACTTCTACCCAGTAAGGTTTGTTTGTTTGTTTGTTTGTTTGTTTGTTTGTTTGAATAAGTAGTTCCTCTTTTTCTACCAAGAAGCTGGTGACCTCTTTAGAAAACCACCCAACCTCTTTACAGAGCTGAAGGTTTATCTTAGGTTGCCTAGAAACAGAACCTGAGAACAAGGTTCTAGGTTTATTACTCATGCTTTATTGCAGGAGGGCTCTCAGGAGGAACTGAAGGAAGTGATGGGAGCAGGCTAGGGGAGGAGAGTCACGCAAGAATGGTATTTCAGGCGAAACCTAGGTTTGGCCTGACCCATGAGACTGAGGTATCCGGGCATCAGTCCAACCACAGAGTTGCCATCACTTGAGGCAAGAGGGTTGGCCTGTTGGTCAGTGTCAGTTGGTCATTTTTATTGTTCAACTGAGGACAGTTCTCTGGAGAAAGATGCAGCTGCTGGCAAATGGAGTTACGTAACACTCATTCAAATTTCAAGGATAAATGCTGTGGGGACGGAGTCCCAGAGAGCAGTTTTCAGGCTCTCGGCCTTACGTGGAAAGGTGCTGGCTCGGGTTGTAGATGGCCACCAGCTGTGGCAGGGTGGCCATCAGCTGTTACCGGTTAGCCATTAGCCACTAATATAACTGCCATGGCTATGCTAGGGGTTGGTTGGTTGGTTGGCAGAGAAGTGCACAGCGGATCGCGCACTTTGTGGAGCCTGCTTCCTGTATCTCTAACCCAGCCGCCAGTGAGACTATAGTGGTATGAATCCGCCATCCGTGGCTCCGTTGGTGTTCCCTTTTGGCCTCACCATATCCTGCATTCTTGTGTGGGTAGCAGGAGCTGAGACCCTGCGTGACAATGCTCCATCCTAGCAAAGGGGATATGGGAAGGGCATTAGCAACAGCTACTAGAAGGCCTATGAAACAGAGAATGTACAGAAGCAGCTGGAGACCAGGCTTGCCATAGTAACGGGCTCCCGTCACCGGTGTTTTGAAGAGAGCACACAGAAGGAAATGAATCCTCCTCAGGTTAAATCAATGCAGAGATGTGATTATTACCAAATTAAGAACAATATAGCCAGAGCTGCAGAAATGTTGTTGATGAAAACCTTAGAAGCTCAAACTTTGCACAATGTAGATAGGGAGATAGATTTATCTGTAATTATCATAGCAGCAAAGTAATAAAGAAGTAATTATTCAAATGGAAGTCAGCATGAGATTTGCAGAGCATAGGATTTAAAAAAATTTTTTAAGCAATAAAAATAACTGGTAAGAGATAAGAATCTGGCCCAGGCTAGGAAATTCTTGTACTGTCCCCTAAGATTTTACTAGTTAATGAAGGAGATGCCACAGTGCCTAGTGCCCTGCTTGAGCCTTCTGAACATTAAAATAAGATATGGCTTCTGCTTCTCTTCCACCTTCCAAATCTCATGCAGTATTCCTTTGTGAATCATGTTAACCCATAACTATGCCAGGAAGGAAATTCTGGGAAATGTAGTTTCAGCTTATCTAAACAGACACAAAACAAAGCCACCACAGTCCAGTCCATGTCTTGGGAACGTAGCATCCATATATCTCTCTTTTAACTATACTTAAGTTCCAGATAAGGGAAACATCATAATTATGATTTCATCTCACATAATGCAACTATCCTTGCAAAACTGAAAACACACTAACCTTCTCCCCAAAAGACAATACAGTCTCGTTATTCATCTTTGCATGATTTTCATTATTCATCGAGTGGAATCCCATTTCCCATTGGATATCCTGTAACGGAAATACTGAGATGTAAGGTTAGTTACTAACACATATTAGATGACAGGGGAACAGAAAAGGGAAAGAGACAAACTAAACCCCCATATATCACACACACACACATGCACACACACTACACACACACACACACTCACACACACACACTATACACACATACACATAGCAGATATGACAAAGCTTCCAGCTGAGCTACCTGATAATCACATCTGCACAGGTTATGGCTTATTTTTTTCTTCAAACACTTGTAAAATGAGATTGGTTCACAGAAAATTAATGATTTAATTAATGTAATTACTTGAACAGAAAAGAAACAAATACTACAAAATAAATGTAACAGAGTAGATTAAAGCCATGAAAGAAATCTGTGACATCACCTGTGATCTTATTTTTAAGCTCTTTTAAAAAACAAATCTATATTGGCCAGTCTGTCATCATGGCATCCTGGGTAAAACTGTACCATTTTGATGACTACTTAATTTGTAGCTTAATTTCATATGTTATACTTATTTTTAAAGTACTAAACATGTTGAGTTAAAAATTCATTAAAATATGCCCACTTTGGAATTTAAATATTTCATTGGTAATTAAAATTTATCTGTAGGAAAAATAAATTTGCTTTTATTGCTTTAATTTTGCCTAGTTTAACCACTTTTCAAAGTTGTTTTTATGACAATTTATCCAAAATTTCTAAACAAATGGCAAAAACCATGCCTTTTTTAGTCATGACTGCTATTTTACTTCACTTCTTTGCAGTGTTTTTTGTTTTTGGAGGAAGTAAAAATAACCAGATAGGTACTTCAGATACAAAGTCTATTTTTTTTCAGATGTTGGGAGACAAGCATTTAATTTACTTCATCAAGCATTTGAACAAAAGTCTCAGCTGAATGCTATTTAGGACACAAATATGAGGAAGACAATCTCGGGAAATATAGGAAAGCCAAATTTACAAATAAATATACTAAAAGGCGAAACACAGTCACTGCACCTGGAATGTTCCTCCCACCTCTGTCTAGCTCATTTCCTTCCTCTCTGCCTCTTCTCTGTACATACTCTTGTACTTCTTTCTATTTTAATTTTGTTTGCTTTTCTAAGATCAAGGATGATAGGATCCCTGTCTATTAATTCCTGTTTCTCCAGCACCTATCATGTGCACTTAATACGTTTTTATTGAATGGAATTTATTATAATTTAATCCAAATTAGAAGTGGTATAAATAAAGTGATTTAGGAACCTTCAAAACAGGAAGCTCTTCCATGTGGTTGGGCAAAGGGAATTTCTACTTAACGTGGGTTTGGGGAAATAGATAGTATTTTTGAAGTTAGGAAAAGGAGCCATTCAAGGCACAAGGAAAAGGAAGAAAGGCAAATGAGCCATCAAAGTGAAGAATGTACTTGCCGAGCATCTCAAAATTTGACTAGAGTTCTTTTTTTATGTTTTAAAATGTGTTGAGTTATGTTAATATAAAAAATTATCACTTAATCTGAATATTTAGGGTTTGTACCTTAAATTCTTTATAAATAAAAAAAAAGTTTGCTTTTTCCTTTAGAATGAGGTGGAAGTGTTGTGGAATTTCAACATTCATTGAGCATTTATCATGCGACAGATACAGCTTGGCACTTAACAAAGATTGCCTCATGCAAGCCTCATCATACCTCTATGAAGAAGATGATATCATTATCTTCATCTTATAGAAGAGGAAACTAAACTTTGGTCAGATAATATCACTTGCCCCAGTTAAAAAGCTAGTAAGTGGTAAAGCCAATATTCTAACAGGCAGCTGATTACAGACCTTTTTTTCTCTTAACTATTATGTGATGGACAAGGATCCTTTGCTCTCCAAGAAAAGGAATTAGAGGCCCATTTGAGAACCACTGAAGAACTAGACAGAGATAGAAGGCCTGGAATTTAAGGACATCATGGCTGACTTGGGAAATAACAATATGACATGAGGTTTCTCAGGTAATGTAGAAGATTCCAGAACAAAAGATGTGATAGGAGTATACTGAACTCAAGATTTTTTAAAGCACAAGAGAAACTAAACAATTTTAAAAACAAGTTTTGAAGATGGCAACGCCTTATTCTGGGGATGTGGGTATTTGTGAAGAGCGCGATTAATTTGACAAGGGCAGTGAATGGGCTCTCTTCCTGGTGAAAATAGCCTCTACTTCATTTGTAACATGGTAGTAACTATGATGTCACGTCACCCAAGTTGCAGAAACAGCTCTTTTTTAAATAACTGTGAAAGAAAACTAATGCAATCCATGAGAGACCTGTATTAACCTGTATTTTCTAAACCTTTCTCTTTTAGGAAATATATTTGTGGTGAGCCTAGCAGTTGCAGACCTGGTGGTAGCTGTTTACCCCTACCCCTTAGTGCTGACATCTATATTTAACAATGGATGGAACCTGGGATATCTGCACTGCAAAATTAGTGGTTTCCTAATGGGCTTGAGTGTCATTGGTTCAATATTCAATATCACTGGAATTGCCATTAACCGCTACTGCTACATCTGCCACAGTCTCAAGTATGACAAGCTGTGTAGTAACAAGAATTCCCTTTGCTGCGTGTTCCTGATATGGATGTTGACACTTGTTGCAATCATGCCCAACTTGCGTATCGGAACTCTGCAGTATGACCCACGGATCTATTCCTGTACATTTGTACAGTCTGTCAGTTCCGCATACACGACAGCAGTTGTGGTTTTCCATTTCATAGTTCCCATGATCATAGTCATCTTCTGTTACCTAAGAATATGGATCCTGGTTCTTCAGGTCAGATGGAGGGTGAAACCTGACAAGAAATCCAAACTGAAACCACAGGATTTCAGGAACTTTGTCACCATGTTTGTGGTTTTCATACTTTTTGCTGTTTGCTGGGCTCCTCTAAACTTCATTGGTCTCGCTGTAGCCTCAGATCCTGCCAGCATGGTACCCAGGATCCCAGAGTGGCTGTTTGTGGCCAGTTACTATATGGCTTATTTCAACAGCTGCCTTAATGCAATTATATATGGAGTGCTTAACCAAAATTTCAGGAAGGAATACAGGAGAATTATAGTCTCACTGTGTACAGCCAAGATGTTCTTTGTGGATAGCTCTAATGACATAGCAGATAGGGTTCAATGTAAACCCTCTCCATTAATGGCCAACAATAACCTAATAAGGGTGGACTCTGTTTAAAAAGCAGTGCATTATTGGCATGATATGCACACTGCTCAAAGTCTTACTGATTTTCATGTTTGCTTCCCTCTTGACAGATTTCTAGAAAACCAGCGTGGTTGAAAAAACGTGTGTTCTTAAGAGGTTCCCTCTATACTTTCTGAGCAAATGTACTATCAGCCTTTTGAACAGGTCTCTAATTCTCCTTATCAAGAGAAACACAGAACACATAGATATATATTAATTGAAGAATATGGTTCAGGGACAGAAGGGGGTAATTTTTAAATAAATATGTTGAATGTATTCAATTGGAGAAAGAGTGTGCAAACTTTTTAATTGCAAATGAGTACCACGAGTGTAATAATTACTTTTTTCTTCCACTTTTTAAAGATTTCTAGTAGGAAAACAAATGATGTCTTTTATTTATGAGTAACTGGAACAAAATGGGGTTCGTGCAGTGAGTGACTCATTACACAGTGAAAGGCTGAAAATAAATCAGTAAATAATTCAACAGCAACAGCAACAACCACTACAAAGTTTTCAATTGGCAGTGTTAGCATTGGGTAGTCATGATCATATATGTTTATCATTCTCCATTAAAAGTTGCACATTCAACTAGATAAAGAGCCAACTATATGACAGAGCCCCTTTCCAGTTGTCAATAACCATAGTATTTTAAAGAAATAGCTACGTATTCAACTTTACTAAACATTTGGCTTCTTATTTTGTCACTGAATATCATTATTCATGTCACTGACCAGCTGTTTTTAATTGATCTCTCTTAATTTATTAAGCCATCAAATCAGTTCAGTTAAAAATGACAGAAAACCTAAGAGCTATAGATTCTTAGATATAGTGTTGAATGTGTTCTAGATTGATAATCTACTTGAACAACAAAGTATCTAAACCAGATAGTTTTTCCTTTATAAATATCTCAAAAAATATGCTTTAATGATTCATTTCAGTATTTGGATTGCCTTAATAATACTAAAAGTCTAGAAGAAGAAAAAAATGCATGGGCAAATTATGGTTTCATAAACTATGGCTCTAGTTTTCCCCAAACAGTTATTTGGGACTACTATAAGGTTTATTACATAGAGTGCTTTGCAAGAAATTAGAGCCATGTTTTAAAGTTCTGCAACCAAACTGTCATATGCTCGAATGAGTTGGTGATTTGCAACTCCATACATAAGACAAAAAGTGATCCGGATATATTTCCGAATATCTCTTTATCTAGATAATCAGAATCTCCTTAGAACGTTCTAGGATTCATTATTTTAAAGGTTCCTCTGATAATTCTTCTCATCAAGCATTTTGGGAAACACTAAATTATAGCTTACGGTGGTGATGGTGTTGGTGATGGCGGTGTGTGTGTGTAAGTTATCTCTAAAACTTTACCTATCAAGTCATTTATGTGAAAAGTTCTAGTCAGAACCCACATTAAACAGTAGAGATAATTTTTAAATTAACATTCCAAATTTTAGATAACTGAATCTTAAAAAAATTGTCCTTGTTAACTGAACTCTTTTTGAAATGCATTACACTTTTTTCTTGATGCTGAAAATAAATTACTGTGTTACTAACTGTATGTAGTATGATTGCTCTTTAGAAAATGTCTTAATTTTGTAAGAAAATTATTTTTTAATTTATACAACAGCAAAAAAAATGAACAGAAACTATGAACTTTAAAAATTGTTTGCCAAGTAGAGTATCTCCCCTGAAAATCAAGTTTGTAACTTTAAAGTCTTGAGATGTTTTTCTTCACTATCATCAGAATATTAGCTAGTTAAAATGTTGACAATGAAAAAACAACTCATAAAGATCAAAGTAAAAGGCCCAGACTTTCTCTAATGGGATCTTATTGTAGACAACCTGTAAGCATTCAAGATATCACTGGTTTCCTCACTACAATGTAATATTAGTAAGCAGAATGTCCTTAGCTAATTATGGTTTTTTTCCTCCTGAAAAACTCAAATGTGTAATCAGTTGTTCCTGATTTTCCAAGGTACAAATTACTTTGTAAACTGTTTGGAAGATTAACTCTTTCAAGACTACTAGGTCACTAGTAATGAAATGACTGTTGCATCGTACAAATTGGTACATGAATAGCGTTGCGGGAGATTGTGCTGTGCTAATCAAGAAAGCAACTCTTTCATGAAATCCACCAAGTTGTGTTAATCAGCTATAAACCTCTGTTAAGATAAACGTCTTCAATCTATCAAAATTACTAACCAATATAATAATTGGCAGCCTTCCCTCTGTCTTTCGAAGTACTAGTGGTGATGTGAGAGTTAGCAATGAAAAGAAATAAAATTTTGAGTGGCACACTGACATATTTTATGAATATTTGCATTTGCCTATAGCTTGGATTTCACTGCCTAAGCTGGAAGCTTTGTGAGGCTGAAAACAATACCGATGTTATAACTGGGAAAACCTTTTTGCTAAAGCACTTGGTGGGATCTGAGACTCTGGATAGACAAAGTCTACACAAGACCATTTGAATTGGAATAAGGATAGTAAAACATATATCATAGTCCTTTCTAAAATCAATTGCTAGCATTACATAATTTAAGTACCTACACTAATATCCACTTGAAGTGGATAGACCAAAGAATTTGACCATTCTAATTTTCATAAATCATTTGAATATTATCACTGGAGGGTTTGCCTCAATTGTATTCTCTAACGGAAAATTTAAATCATGTAGGATCATTTTTTGCCTTCAGTGAATGTTACTTTTATACATATGTTACTGTATTTCTTATACCTCCTGCAACAGATTAGTTGGGGACATATTGCCAATATCTCATAAGCTTTATAATCACATAAAATATGGTTTTTTTGTTTAAAACTAAAGCATTAATATATACTATAGATCAGGGAGGGGGAAAGAATAATTTCAGTTTGTCTACTCAACTGCATGTTTCATTACCAAATATTTGTGTGTATAACTCATTTACATGCATAAACATGACTTTTTTTTGACAAAGCAGCAGAACTACTTGATTTTAAATATTCTGGGAAGTCATATGACAGAATAATCAATCTTGGGTATTAAATTCATAATTACTCATTTAGTAAGCACATTCAACCTGAATGTTATGTAATGAAAAATAGTTTTGACCATATTTTTTGGACTGCCTCTGATGTATCATTAAATATCCACAGTGAATAAGCAAACATTTGGAATATATAGATACATTTCAAGTCAGTTTAAATTACTGAATTACTATATTTGAGAATTACCTTAACATAAACTTCTTTAAGCAGGCTTTTCTTTTAAAAAGATAATTTTCACAATTTCTTTTTCATCCTTCCTTTTACTTTTGTCTACTGTTATGCTTGAAAATAATCTCCATTTTAAAAAAATTATTTTGTACTGTACTAAAAGTGCTATGTTCTCTACAATAGTGACACCAGCTTTGCTATACCAATTACAACTTCTGTAAATCTAAAACTGTGTGTTGGTGAAAATATAGAGAATAAATGAAAATTATTTTAATTATGTTCAATATTTATGTTACTGATAAGTGAGTAATTATTTTAGGAAAGGTCATTTGGAACACCAAAGATGAAATGCAAACTAAATTTGTAATATATAGGAAAAGGCCAAAATGGAGACATGTTTAATCAAAATTTTAATGTACATGTAATTAACAATAACAAATGGTAAAAATTCAGTAAAAAATGTGTACCAAGAGATTGGTAATTGTAATATTTAGAGGGGTTTGATCTAAGCTGTGGTGCCACATTCCTGAAATGTTGGGACCTATCCTAGTTGGGTTCAGTTTATGTTTGTCTACAACCTGAAGGATAATGTAGTCAAATGTACAATCACCTTGTTTTAAAGTGGCAAAGGGGAATGTAAATTCAACTATGGGACAACAATTATAAAGGAATATATAATAACGTTAGAATCCGAAGCCTTAATCATATTTTGTAGTGTTTACCATCTCTAGAACAGAAACATTTTAAATTAATAAAAACAATTATTTGGGAATGTTTTTTACTGTTAAAAAGTTGAACACGAAAGACAGTTATATATGGGTATTTATGTGTATACATGTGTATTGTGTGTTTTAGCCAGTTGGACCCTTTTCATTTCATCTTTGATGTTGATGATCTTAAGCCTCCACAGCTTTGAAGAGTAAAACAATTGTTTAGATGTTCTCCTATGTTGTTAGTAATAATGAAATAATGCTTTGTCCCTAGGAAACACTGTCTTTATTACAAAGACACATTATTGTGTGCTGATTACAGGTCTGTGACTAGCAAACCCATCTCAGAACCAATTGATTATCATTGCTTGTAGACATTAGATACTGAGCCTGTCTAATTTCTGATAGAACTATTACTTGGCGGTGAATGATGCAAGCATAATATAGAGGGAAGAAAGTTGTTTTGTTTGGAATAAAAAAATAAATTGATTTATACCTTTTATTTCCATGACATGTTCTACAAATCTCTATAAACTCTTGAGTCTTTGTGCCTAGAAAATTATATATCTTCATTGATTCTGTGACCAGTGAGCTAGAGAATAAACTTTTGTTTAGACAATTCAAAATCGTTGAATATAAGATATTAACCTGAGTTTTGATATTGTTTTATAGTTGTACCTATTTTCTTCAGCTTGGATATAAATTTAAATAAAAACATAAGAAGACTTTTCTCGAAAGACAATTTATTTTTATATTTTTGAAAATATAACCCATGATGTAATATACTTGCGTGTTTTTTACTTTTGTTTATTCATGTCTGGACCTTATTACTGCCAAGAATAAACTTCAATGGAATCTTTGCTTGTATATATTTGTTCTAATAAATGATATATTACATATGAAGGTATATGTATGTAGAAATGATTTCTTGTAATTATTTTCAAGGTGGTCAGCTTGTTTTTCCTGTTATTTGTTGGAAATTAAATAAAATAAAAATTGATTAAGGATGGAGAGTGGTTTAATAGTTAATTAAAATATGTATCTGTTAGTGGACAATAAGCCTGTCCTTTTTGGGGCATTTTTGTTAGCAGAATTTAAACTACTCAGTTACTCATGTGTTCATATACCATATATTTATATATTCTTATCTATCACGGAAGAGAACTGAATTTAGTTGAACGTTATCTGCTCCAGCTTGATATATCCAGCCAGCAAGCTGAATTCTATTACAACTACAATTTTTTTGCCCATGTGACAAATGTGTTTCTGTAAAAAAAAAAAAAAAAAAAAAAAAAAAATTGGAAAAGAAACAGAAAACACTTCTTAGTATACATGTATGGGATGGATTTCTTTATTTCTTCTTGCAACCTCGTGGGATGGAGTGTGTGGGGGGCAGGGGAGACAGCTTATAGACCTTTGCATGACTATTTTATAATCATTGAAGGGAACTTAGAGACCAATTTCAAGTCAAATCCTCATTTTACAAATGATGAAGATAAGATTCATTAAAAATTATGAGTCTCACCAGTGATCTACAAAGAGTTAGTGAGAGAGCTGAGACTGAACCACAAGCTCCTGAATTCACTAATATGTTAGAAAATATTGGGCCCCTGTTATTTTCCAGAAACTGTGCCAGGTACTAGGGATAAGGTGATGAATACAGCGTTTGCTCTTCAAAGAGCTTACTTACCATGTCATAAGAAGGGCAAGCTAACACATAATTAAAGTGCAGTGTGGCTGCTAACATCACACACACACACACACACACACACATCACATAAGACACAACTAGATGAAAGTACACATCTATGAAGTAGACTTTCCTTCCAAAAACTCAAAACTGAATCTGATTTAACCAAAAATTATCAAGAAATGTAGGGAACAGGTGCACATATTAACATCACAGGACGCAATCAACAAAATTCCAATCATATTCATACGTATAGGATGAAAAAACCCCTTTCTCTAACAAATATTTGAGAGAGAAAAAGATGTAGGGTGAACCTAAAGATTAAAAAAGACTTAAGAAAAATGTCAACCATTTGTACTAAATGGATTTGTTTGAGATAAACATTTTAAAAATTATACAATATAAAATTAAAATGCAAACACTACTAAATATTGACAATATTAAGGTACTACTAGATTTTTAAGGGTATGATAATGGTGTTTTGATTCAGCTAAGACAAAAAGCACTGCCTTTTAGAGATATATAATGAAGAATTTGCACACAAAATTATATGATGTCTGGAATTTGCTTTAGAAGAATTAGAGTGGAGAGCTTAGGAAGTGGGTTGGTTTGTAAAGGAAACAAAATTTACCTTGATTTGTTTATTTTGTAAAGGGGTAATGAGTACATAGGGGTATATTACATCTACGCCTCACTTAATAACTTGTTAATTGTGTCTGGAAATCCTGATAGTACTTGAGAAGTAGTAAATGAAGAAGAAATTTCCAGTCGTTTTAATGGGAAAATTAAGGTATTCCACCCAACCCAAGGTACCAAGATTTTTCAAGGATTCATGTTAAGACTATTAAGTGACTCTAGATCCAAATGCAATTACCCATTTATTTATAATAGCAATCTTGAACATGTTTCAGGTTTATTAGTGTACTATTTATCATTGTAATTTTGTAACTAATGGCTGCACTTCTTTGCTTCTCCTCTCAGAGTGATACAACCATTTCAGAATTCCTCGTTTGAATAGTGCTATTTTGGCATTACAACTTTGAAAAGTGTCTCATTTTGGAAACTAGACCAGATCTAAATACCTTTCCCCATTTCTGTCAAATCGTTTATAGATTGTACTGATTTCTAAGAATTTATGAAGAGAGGAATAACTCTAATAAACAAAAACAACAAAATGCTCTCTGAAATGTACCTATGTCAATATGTAAAAAGAACTCAGTATTTCTAAGTTTAAATTTAAACCAGGCTAAGTACATGATCTAAAGGAGGTAAAATACTTCATCCTTAACCCACCTTTATAGAATTCCACCGTCTTCATGCCATCACCAAACTCTGCCCACAGCGCTCTATCCAACAAATGTTACAACTAAAAGAAAATAAAGGGCTAAGATAAATAATAATCACACTGCAGCCATCATTCCCCAAAGATCTTCAGATCACTCCAGTCTCAGAACAGATGTTACTCCTTCTGAAGTCTCCCTTGATTTCCATAGTAGCTTGTATACTTAATATTGCTAACAAAATTGTAATTAAAATAACAATTCCTTATTCTATTTCTGTCCTCTTACTCCTGTAAACTCCTGTAAATTCCAGGAAGAGAGAAAGAATGTCTCATTTGCTTCTATAGGTATAGAAGCATCTAGCTCAGGTTGATTGGAAATAATTCATATGTCTTAAGATTTTTGCTAAATTTGTGGTTTTAAACTCAATATGATTATTATGTTTATTTTTTAAAGTCAGCTTAAAAACCTTAAATGATATAAAAGGCCCAAGTGCATACATCTCTGAAAATATTCAGATAGGCTCCGTTAGTTGCAAAAATGAAGAAGTTTACAAAGGATAAAATTTTATTTCTCTAAACCAGACCAAACATTTTTGTCATTTCCTAACATATAAGTGAAGATGTTTTTACACATATGTATTATCAATAATTTTTAGAAAGAAAACTGTTTCTTGTCTTGCATTATTATTAGCTTATTAATCTGTTTTTATCCCACCAATATGAGCACACATGCGTTTTAAATTCTTTTATAATCTGAAAAGGCTGGATTGAGATAAAGAGTCAATAGAAAAGAATCCTCCTGAAGCACAGATGGCCCATTAGGCTTTCTTACTTTGTAACTTTAGCAACCCCTGAAAATACTGGCAACATTCCTTAATGACCTAATTTCTATGGACAATTTTGGAGTAGGGTGATACTTCTGATGATGTGATTATCACAAGAAAGCCTGAGTATGTTTAAGGTGCTGGGAGGAAATTTCCAACAAAAGACATTTCTTTCAAGAGCTTCGGAAGAGCTCCTGTTTTAGGGTACTTACATATTGAGTTCTTAGGTTTTCATCAGTATTAATTAAGGTAATGTATGAAAAAACATTTTGAATTTGAAACTGTAAAGGGTTCAAATGTAAAGAAGCATTATTATTATTTTTAACTTTTAAACCATGCTTTTTTTCCCTGCTGGACTAAAAATATTTAAGCATTCTTTTGTCCTCTCGTTTTGAAGCTGGCCACTGGGCGCGTCAGCCCCAAGGCCACCTCTGAGGGGACCTGCTGCAGGTCAAGTTCAGCCACAGCCAGTGACCTGCCTGGGGCCACCTGGCAGGAGCCACAAAGCAATCTGCAGATGGCCACCACCTGCACCATGATTGGAAGTGCCTTGAGTGGGCAAGCCATGAACCAAGGCCAGCTGCTGCTGTTGCCAGGCTTAGGGCTGTTCAACCGGAAGTACAGGAAACGCTTAAGCCACATGCTACTTGCTGGGTTTTGTGAACCTTTGGGAGACCCTAGGAAAGTCTGCAACATGAGCCAAGGCAGTCGATTTGTAGGAAGAAGTCACTGGCAGCAGTGGGTGTACCTGAAGTTTGGGTGGGGCGGGGTCTTGAATCACCAAGGCGTGGCAAATGAAGGGCATTAGCCAGCTTGATGGAGACTCAGATTGGCGGCTGCCTGGGTCTGCATGCTGGGAAGGGGGAGGGCTCAACAAAGAAGGAATGGCTTCCACCAGCTCCTCTCTCCAGGAGAGAGCTGCCCCTCCAGCCCTCATCCTGCAGATAGACAACTGTTTCCCTCCCCACCCCCAACCCCTGTATGCCACCGTCACCTCTCCAGCTGCTGCCCCAACACTGGAGTTCAGAGTGAGTGATTCCATTGGTGGGTAAGTCCATGCGCGATCCCTTTAACAGGAGCACCTGGGACTCCAGCTGCCCTCCATCTCACTCAGCCACAATCTCTGCTGGTTTTCACAGCCAGAAATTATGGGGGTTTCTCTCCCTGGCACTGCAACCCTGGGCTGGGGGTCCTGATGTGGCACTGGGACCCCTTGCTCCTTTGGGGGGATACCTCCACCACTGAGATATCTCTCCCAATTTTTAATGGTCACGCACAGTGTGGGACCAGCCTTTTCTGCGTCTCTGTCCCTCCTGTTAGTCTTGCAGTGGCTTCTTCTCGTCTGTCCGTAATTGTAGCACTTTGGTTCGGCTAGATTTCAAGCAATTCACCATGACTATCTTGTAGTTTAGTTGTAATTTTGATGTGGTCATGAGAGAAGTTAAGCACAGCATTTACCTGTTCTGCCATCTTGACTGGAACTCCTCTCATGTCTTTTTATAAGGGCACTAATCCCATTCATGAGGACTCCACCTCATGACCTAATTAACTCCCAAAGGCCTCACCTCCCAATCACATTAGAGAGTTAAGATTTCAACATAAGAATTTCTAGGGTGACACAAATATTCTGTCAATGGCAGGGCTCTAAAATACATTTTCTAAGTTAATATGTTTGATTCCTATTAGCTCTACTCCCCAGGAACTTAGGCCAGTTGCTACATATACCTCAGTTTCAGAAAACATAAAACTTTCAGCTTTTCAAAGTCATCTGTCTCCAACTGAGTGAACCTGGGTACAGTGTGCTGAATTCTGGCTTGGATAGTTCTCAGTTTGGCTAATCTTTCTTATGACTATTGTTAACATAATGCACAGTATGACATTAGGTTCCCTGCTTTGTGCTGTGATTTTTAACCTTTTCTCCCAGGTTTCTTGGCATTTTATTAGAAGTTTAAAAAAAAAATGATTTTAGGGTGCTAGCTGGACGCCATTCTGAACCAGAACCCTCGACTATATTAAGAAAGCAGCTGATTCCAATTATAGATTTTTAATCTGTGATGATTTTATTGGAATTATTTAAAAGGATGGGAAGACATGTTGAAAAATGTGAAAAAAGCAATTTTTATCATAGTTGGGTGCTAAATATGTAGAGGCACACAAATAGATGATGTGGTGTCCTGATAAGAATTTGTAGGGTAGGGAAATCCAGCGTGATAGATAAAAGTAATGAACAACTGTTGAAAAACTGAGTTGAGTTTGGAGGACAAAATACCTGACTGGGGTGGTAACAGTTATTTTGAAAAAATTAAATTCTCGGCAGGTAAGGCCTATCATGTGGCTTCATGGTGTTTGTGAATAAGATGTTATGAGAAGTGGATTTACGCCTCTGACATAATTGCACTCAAAAAGATTAAAAGTTTGTGCTGTGATGGTTAATTTTATGTGTCAACTTGGCGAGATCATGATGCTCAGATATATGGTCAAATTTTATTTTAGCTCTTTGTGTGAAGCTGTTTTTAAAATAAGACTAACAATTAAATGAATAGACTGAATAAAGCTCATTACCCTCCATCGTGTGGGTAGGCCTTGTCCAATCAGTTGAAGCCCATAATGGATAAATGACTTCCCCCAAAAGCGAGAATTCTGCCAGCAGAATTTTGCCTTTGGACTTAAACTATAGCAGAACTCTTCCCTGCGTCTCCAGTTTACTGACTCACCCTTCAGATTTTGGACTTGCCAACCTCCATGATTGCATGAACCAGTGCTTTAAAATCAATCTCTCTTTCTGTCTCTTTCTCCTCCTACCTCTCTCTCACTCATTGTAATAGGTTTCTCCAGAGAAACAGAAACTATAGGATATATATCTCTATCTATATATACATATATCTATATAACTATATCTATTTCTACACCTATAGCTATAGCTCTATATCATGTGTGTGTATATATATATATATATATATATATATAATTGCTCTGTTTTCAGCTGCATTCATATATATATATTTATTTTATTTTTAGGAAGTATTTATTTTAAGGAATTGGCTCATGTAATTATAGAGGTTTGACAAGCCCCAAATCTGCAGGATGGGCCAGCAGGCTGCAAACCAGGGAACAGCTGATGCTAGTTCCAATCTGAAAGCTGTCTGCAATAAAGCTGAAGAATTCCTTCTTCTTCAGGAAACCTCAGTTTTTTGTTTTTAAAGCCTTCAACTGCTTGGATGAGACCCAGCTACATTATGGAGGGTAATTTGCTTCCCTCCAAGTCCACTGATTTAAATGAACAAACAAAACGACAAACTCATAGATACAGAGAACAAATTGATGGCTGCCAGATTGCGAGGGAGGGGTTTAGGGGAGGGAGTGAATAACAAAATCACTTATCAAGATGTGGTTTATAAGCTTATACATCTGCAGTGGGGCTAATTAATATACTATTAGAGGGGCAGAAATACAGTGTATTCTCTTTGCCTTTCAATATTTAAGGGCATTGGGCATGCAGCCTCCAATTCTATCTGAACCATTAGCTGTACTCTCCTCATTCACTGTTTATGGACCATCAAACACATGCTGGGCACTGGGGCAACAACAGAGAGCAGTGAGAACTCCTGCCTTCATGGAGCTTACATTCTTGTTTTCGTTGTTGTTTTAGACGTTGGAACAGATGCCTGTTCTTCTTTCTTTTAAATGTGGTATGATTTATAACAGTGTTCCAACCTCTTTGAAAAAAATCATTCTTTCAACCTCTTAAAAAAATCATTTGTTCTCAACAAAGGGAAAAAAAGCTGTTAGTTGACTAGCTGACTATGTGTCTATTGGAAAATCTGTGGGTGTGGACAGGAGATAGGATACTTCTACTTCCTAAGGGCTGCAAAAATGTCTTGATATTTACTTTAAATATGTTACTTTTCTGAAAGTAGTTCAGTGACATGTCCCTGCAAAGTGTTGGCAATAGCAAGTACATGGCTAACATGGTGAGAAGGATTACTCATGGAAACAGATGTGCCCGAGAGGTATCTTGGCTCTCTGTACTTAAGAGTGTAAGAATACATTTTCTCTATTAACTGAGAACTCTCTCTCTTTCCTTGTTTGAGGTCTCTTGTTCTTTGTTTTTCCCTCTTTTGATGAATTTTGAGAAAAACTGTATTTCTAAGTATGTAAAATGAATAAATTGGTGCCTTATGTTAGAGATGAAAGTTATTTTTAGTCTTGTAATTGTGTGATTGTTGTTATTTATCCATTGCTATGTAACTATTTATCCCCCGATTTAGTGACTTAAAACAATACAAATGTATCAATTCACACTTTCTATGAGTCAGGAATCTGGGCATGGCTTAGCAGCCTCCTCTGGGCTCAGGTCTCTCATGAGGCTGCCATCGGGACACAGGCCAAGGCTGCAGTCTCTCAAGGCTGGGCTGGGGTGGTGGGGAGGATTGCTTCTCCCCATCGTGCAACTGGTGACAGGCCTCGGGGCCTCACTGGCTGGCCTCCAGGGACACATTTCCTCATCGTGTGGGTCTCTCCATAAAGCCACCCACAACAGGAAAGCTGGCTTGTCCTAGAGCGAGGGCTCTGAATGTGTGTGAGAGGGGATGCCCAAGATGGAAGCCACACTGTTTTGTAATCTAGTCTCAGAAGTGCCATCCGTTACTTTTGCCAAACTCTATTCATCAGAAATGGATCACTAGGTCTAGTCCATACCGTAGGAGACAAGACTACAGGAATGTAATTACCAGGAGGAAGGGATCATTGGGAGCCTTCTGAGGAACTGCCTGCCACATTTGGTTTTATTTTATTTTCAATGCCTAATAAGCCATCGATTCTCGCCAGTTCCTCCATTTGAATTATCTTCCTTAATCACCCCTTCCTTCCCACTTCACAGCCAATATCTTGGTCTGTCTCTTCGTTACCACATAAGTAGGTTATTGAACAACTCTCTTAATTCTACATGAACTCCCTCAGATCCCTCATTCATGTTCCTGAAACACCAGTATATTCCTTTCTTTTCTTGTTCATAAACCTGCAAAAGCTCATTGTGGCCTTCTTCCAATTGTGTTTCTTAGTCCTTCCCATTTGTAATATCCATTCTAGCTGGGCCAGGGACTTCTCTATGTTTTGAACATAACTTGCTCCCTGGATGTCTGTTTGTCTTTGGTTACACTTTCTCTCCAAATTCTACTCACTGCCCTTTTTTGTAAAGCCTGCCCTTTTTCCTACTGCCCTCCCTGATCCTCCAGTTATTAATTCCTACAGTACAGAGGTTTTGTGCAACATCATTTAACCTACACATATGCCTGACTGCTTTGGTAATTTTAATTTTTCTGTTTGTGCTTTTCTTCAACTAGGCAGAGATCTGTGTAACTTGTTCTATTTCTGTGCACCCACTGCATCTAATAATGTTGAGCACATCATGAATTCTTAAACAGTTGTGGCTTAAGGTGAAAAGTAGAGAGCTCCTTTTTCTAGCCATGTAAGCTAAAGAGTGTACAAAAAAATGGGGAATGGTAGACAAAGTAAAAACCAAATAAAGAAAAATATTGAGATATTTCTAGTTAAGTCTATTTTAAAAGGTAAGGATTTTTTTTTTCACTTGATTGCATGTTGTTTGTTTTCTAGAGTACAAAACCTGTGGCAAATA
This sequence comes from Rhinolophus ferrumequinum, assembly GCF_004115265.2. Taxonomy (NCBI): domain Eukaryota; kingdom Metazoa; phylum Chordata; class Mammalia; order Chiroptera; family Rhinolophidae; genus Rhinolophus; species Rhinolophus ferrumequinum. The sequence continues at coordinate 75,809,212 of NC_046287.1, forward strand.
TACAATTCTTTGCTCCTTTGTGTGTGTCCTCTTGAATGTGTTTCTATACTGTACTTTATATATGATATTCCTTCCAACAATGCTTTTGCATGTTTGCTAGAGGCAATGAATGCCAGGTCCTGCGAGGGCATTAAACCCAGCAGCGCAGCAGAACTTCCTGGGAAGTTTTGAAAATCCCAGTGGCAGGGACCCTTTCAGACCTCAATCACCAGGCCTGGTCAGTAGCTGAGCTTCCCCCGGGGACTGTAGTGGTATGGGGAGGGCGATCTTCGGGAGCTTGCCTCTGAGCTGCTGCTGGCCAGCTCTATGCTGCCATATGCTGCTACAACGTTGTGTAGGTAAAGCTTTGTCATTCATTTGCAGTTTGCCCAGCTTTTTTCTTGTAAGTGTGGGAGCGATGTTTTTTTTTAAGTTCTCTACATCAATAAGCTGAAACAAGATTTTATATTTTGGCAGTCTTTATTTTTAATTTAGAATTGGTTCTTTTAATGCATGTTATTAATAGTCTCCCAACCTCTGATGTATACTTTGCTGTGAAGTTTACTTCCGTTTATTCCATGACCTTTGTCTCAGGAATTAGTTCTTGTGTTTTGTATCTCTTGTCTGTGGTGATACCATCCTCGGGTGTGGGTGATTGTTCATAATCTGGGAGTCTTTTTCTTGGAGAATTCCTGGTCACCTTTGCTGTTTATCTTAGAATGGGCTCTCTTTTCAAATAAACATATGGTATTAAAAATATGTATTATTGTATTAGTTACAACACAGAATAATACTTAAAAGCACAAGTTCTAATATGAAACTGTTCAAATAAAACACCCAGTCTGCTTCTTAACGAAATGTGAAGTATTAGGCAACCTCTCTTAGCCTCAGTCTACTTATTGGTAAAATAGGAATGAATATTAATATCTACCCTGTAGCTTTTGCAATAGTTAAGTCAGTGAAAATATGTAAAGCATTTAGAATAGAGTCGGATGCATTGTAAGTATTCAGATGTTGGCTACAGCTATGATGATGGTGAGAAAGAGGGTTATGATGATCACTGAAATCTCTACTTTGTCTCTGTTCTTCTGAAAACCCTGAGACAGTTATTTGGGGGACAAATGGAAACTAATGTCAATATAAAGAAGCACTTTATATTTGAGCCCTTAACAGAAGATCAAAAGGTTAATAATTTTAAATAGGCTGTTCATTATTTTTTCTAAAATAAATTGCCTAATAATTCTTGATGGAGTGTTCTACTCCACATCTTTAAAATATCTCCTGTTCTAACATTGTAGCAACTGCAATGTATTAATGCCAGAGAATTTATTTAATTAAGGATACATTAGTGCTCACATTGAAATATTTGATTGACAATATTTCTAAACATTTTCTTAAGTAAAGATTGTTTAAGTGATTTTTAACATATGTATACTAAACAGTATAGTAGATAGATAATAGGAAAATGATTAATTATTAAAAATAGTATTGTCACATTTATATTTCTCAAAACCATGTACTCTTTCCCCTATTTTTTGATGTACAGAAAATTGGCCAATAACTTGTTAATATTATGAGCCATTTCGGGGTCATTTTATATCAATCATGTCCCAATAATAATCTTTTCTATGTATCAGGTCAGGTGAGTCATGCCTTGTTACTACGAGAGTAATATTGCTTATCCACAAAGAAAAAAAAATAGTTCCTAGTGAAAATAAGCACAGATACTTTGAAATAACAAGTTCACAGATATTTTATTAATTTTATTCAAGTATTAAAAAGTCTAATACACATACAACAGATGTACTCACTGAAAACTATACAGTTTGTTGTGGTATATGTACGTGCTTGTGTAATTGTCCCCACAATCAATTTATGGGTGCTTTTCCATGTTTCCAAAACATTCCCTCTTGTCTCTGCAGGAAATACTCCACTTCTCCCCAAGCAGCCATCTGACACTATATATTAGATTTGCCTTTTCTAGAACTGCACTAAAATGAAACCATATAGTTATATTCTTTTCTGTTTGGCTTCTATTGTTCAGTATCATGTTTTAAAGATTCATCCACATTGTGTAGTATACCAATACTCCAGTACTTTTTTATTATTGAATAGTATTCCATTGTATGGATATACCTTAATTTATTTATCCATTCATCTGTTGGTGGTTATTTGGGTTCTTTCTAATTTTTGGCTATTATGAATAAAGCTGCTATGAACTTCAGTTGTGTGGATATGTTTTCATCCTGTTGGGTAAGTACCCATGAAAGGAATAGTTGGCTTATATAGTAAGGGTATTTTTAACTCAAAAATAAATTTCCTAAGCTATTCTCCAAAATTATTGTATCATTTTATTTACTATATTTAGGTTTACTATCTACCTTGAGCTAAACTTTGCATATGGGGCAATCTAAGGTCCATATAAATTTTAGAACTGGCCTGGGATTTTGACTGGATTTGCAATTGAATATACAGATCAATTTGAAGAGAATGATAAGTATAACAATGCTGAGTTTTCTTATTCATGACATGGTATTTCTCTTCATTTATTTATGTCTATTTTAATTTCTATTAGAAATGTTCCGTCATTTTCAGAATACAAGTTTTACACATATTTTAGATTTACCTTCACATATTACATGCATTTGATACTTGTACATTTTTTAAAGTTTGAATTTGCAATTATTCATTGGTAGTATATAGAAAGACATTTGATTTTTATAAACTGATCTTGAATGTGCAACCTTGCTAAACTCACTTATTCCAATAAGATTTTTTAAAAAGATTAATTGGAATCTTTTATATAGACAATCATAATAAAATACAATTCTTTTCCCCGAAATCTCTGTACCTTTTATTTTTTTCTCTTCTCTTGCCCTTTTTGCTGTTTAGGACTTCAAGTACAGTGTGAAATAGAAGTGATAAGAGTTGGCCTTGTTCTGTTCCTGCTCTTAGAAGGAAAGCATTCAAGCTATTACCATTAACTAGAATGTTACCTGTAGGCTTTTCATAAATGACTTTTATCAAGTTGAGGGAGTTCCCTTGTATTCCTCAATTACCGATAGTTTTTGTTACAAATGGATATGAATTTTGTGAAATAATTTTATATATTTATTGAGACCATATAACATCTTTTTTTTTTAGTATGATATGTCAAATTACTTTGGTTATTTAAAGGTTGAACCAATCTTATATTCCTGGAATAAACCATAGTTGGAAGTGAAATAGTATCTTTTTTTATACATTCCTGTATTTGATTTGCTAATATTTTTGGGGGGATTTCTGCATCTATGTTTATAAGAATTATTGGTCTGAAGATTTTTTTTCCTCTATAGTCTTAGTTTTAGCCTCAGGATAATTCTGGCCTCAAAAAATGACTTGGGGATTATTCCTTAATTTTTTTATTTTCTGGAAGAAATTGTTTTTTGGTTTTTTTTAGATGTTAGTTAGAATTCACTTCTAGAACCATTTGAGCCTTGAGTTTTGTTGTTGAAAGGTTTTAAGTACAAAATTAATTTTTTTAATTGATATTAAGCTTTTTGGGTTATCTATTTTATTCCTGAGTGAGTTTTCCTAGTCTATGAGATCTGACAATTAAGTTTGCGAACTCATCCTAGCAAGACCTCATATGTCTTTCAAGAAATTTGTCAGTTTAATCTGAGTTATTAAATATGTTCGCAGGAACTTAGTTATAATGATTCCATATTATTCTTTCAATGTTTGTAGGATTTGTAGAAATATATCCTCTTTCATTCCTCATAACGGTAATTTGTATCTTTTCTTTTTCTCATCAATCTGGCTAAGGTTCATTGATTTTATTGTTTTTCAAAGGGCCAGCTTTCAATATCATTGATTTTTATTTCTTTGTTTAGTATTTCATTGTATTTTTTTTCTCCCTTCTATTTTTTTCTTCTTTCTTTTGCTAGTTGTAATGGGGAAATTTGAGTTTGTTAGGACATTTGTTCTTTTCTAATATAAGCATTTAAAGCTATACACTTGCCTTAAATTATTGCTTTAGTTACATTTACACTTCTTGAGATAATGTGTTTTCATTTTTTAGAGAGCGTACTTCGTATGACTTGAATCCTTTTAAATTTATTGAGACTTTATGGCCCAGAATATGTCTATATTGGGAATGTTTCACTTACACTTAAAGTATGTATGTTATTCTGTTGTTGGATGGAGTGTTTTGTGAATGACAGGTCAATTTAGTTGATAGTGTGTTCAAGTTTTTGATATTCTTTCTGATTTCATTCCTACTTAACAATTACTGAGAGTAGAGCACTGAAATCTCCAGCAATAATTGTAGACTAGTTTACTTCCCTTTCCAGTTCTATCAGTTTCTATTTATTTTGAAAATGTATATGTATTTAAGCTTTTGTCTTCTTGATGAATTGATATTTTTATTATTATGTAATGAACCTCTTTTTTACCTGTTAATATTCTCTATTATAAAGTCTAATTTGTCTGATATTAATGAAGCACTTCAGTTTTCTTTTGATTAATGTTTTCATGGTATATCTTTTTTCTTCCTTTTATTTTTAACCTATGACTTAGTATTTTGCATGCATTTATTCTAGATAGTATACAGTTGAGTCTTATTTTCTTATCTCGTTTTGCAATCTCTACTTTTTACATCAAGGCATTAGACCTTTTATGTTTAATATAACTGATATGGTTGTATTTAATTCAACCACTTTGGTGGTTTTCTATCTATCCTTTTATTTCTTTTCTGCTTACTTTTATTTCTTTTCCTGCCTTCTTTTAAATTAATTGAATATTTTTTAGATTCCATTTTATCTCCACATTGGCTTTGTTATAACCTCCTAGGCCTATGATTTATAATCATCTTTATTACATTCTACCTTCAAATAATATTACACTCTTTTATATATAATGAGAAAAACTACTACAGTATAGTTTATCTTTATATTTTTCCTTTTCCTTTTAAAAAATTATTTTTGCATTTGTTATAAACTCTGCAATACATTCATAATTATTTTGCTTTCAACAGTCAGTTATGTTTTAAAAAGATTAAATATAAGAAAATTGGTTTTTATATTTATCCTCCTCTTTACGTCTTCTGGTGGTTTTCATTTCTTTATGAGATCTCAATTTCCATCTGGTATCGTACTCTTTCTGCCTGAATAATTTTCTTAAGAATTTAATATTTTTTATAATGCAAGGCTGTGGGCATTGATAACTCTTAGCTTTTATTTATCTGAAAATCTTTTTTTATTTTTTGCCCTTATTTTTAAAACATAGTTTTACTGTGTAAAGCATTCACAGTTGGCAGTGTTTTTCCTTTCTGTAGTTTAAAGAAGTCTTTCTATTGTTTTGTGGCTTTCAGATTTTCTGATGAGAAGTCTTCTATGATTTCATCTTTATTTCTTTGTATATATTATTTCTCTTTCCTCTGGCTCTTTTCAAGATTTTATTGTTATCTTTGGTTTTGACCACAGTGTGTTGGTCTGGTTTTGTTTTTGTTTCTTGATATATAACTCCTTGGGATTCTCTGAACTTTTGGGATCAGTGCACAAGGACCACAGTCCCTTTCTCCTAGGACTGAAATGAAGATTAAATGAGATCATTTGTAAAAACATTTTAAAACCAGTTAAGGCTCACCTTGTCTGATCTATTGACATTGCTTTAAGTTATAAGAACATACCTTGCTAAAAGTCCAGCTTTGGTTGAAGTAGAAACAGTTCTATTGTGTCCCTATTCATGCCTCAGAGGATTAGGCTCCAGCAAGGAGCTGCCTTCCCTTACACATTCTTTGGACTGGGAGGAAATCAGATTGTCTTTCTCCCCCCTTCCTACAGAGTGCTGCCTCACCCTGGTTCATGCCCCATAGGGTTGGGGAGTCTATTAGTGGCTCCTAAAGCATGGTTCCTTAGTCTTCCATTGTTCCAGCTGGGGGGGACCAGAGTGGGGTCGGGTGAGGGAGAAGGAGCAAGGCTGTCACTCCTCTCTCAGAAGCTTCATCTCTGCTCCCAGCACCAATCTAGTACTATTTCCGAAAAGGGCACCTTTGTCAGCCCAAACAAACACATACTTGCTCCCTTTCCACAAGATTCTTCCACCTGCTAATCTACTCCTCACTTCCTTTTGGCAGAGAGTGAGTCTGGGTTCATCAGCATGCACAGGGATCAACATTGTTGATGAAGGGAATGTCCAAACTAGCTCACTTCCAGCTAGTTCTTGCTTCTTCACCCTAAATGACATACATAGTAGAGCTTTGCCTTTTGAAAAAGATTTTCTCTTTAAGTCTTGTTTGTGCTGAAAATAAAAAGCAACTTTTAAGAGTGGGCTGCCCTGACAACACCCCCCAAGAGCCTGGTACACCTCTGGGGACCCGTGCACACGTTCCGTGTGAATGCTGACGACACTGTCTTTGTTCTGGACGCCATGCTCATATTCTGTTGGTTTTGGACCTCATGCTCTTCACTCAATCCAGCGCAAGCAAATTTTCCTGCAGAGAGGCAGTGCATTGGTGAAAACAGAACTTGACTTTTGTCTGAGTTATTGGAAGTTTGTTTACGCTTTTGGCCCAAAACCACACATAGTGGCTCATTTGCTCTCTTTGCAGTCAGCCCCCTCCCCAATGGCTAACATGTCTTGAATGATTTTTCTGGCTTCCCTGATGTTTTTATTTCATTTGAAAGTAGGGAGGGGTGCAAAATTAATATATTCTTGAATTCTTTTCTCCTATTTTAGAGTTGAAAATTGGCTGAAAATCAAAGAACTCCTGATTGCTTGCTTTGACTGAAAAAGTGTGTGAGCCTCTGTTTTCCTCACTTCCCACATCACAGTGGAGAGCTCTCCTGGCCGTCACCGTTTTGCATTTACGTCCCAGGCTACATCATTGTGTGCTATTGCTGCCTTTTACCAGGTTGACAGAAACCCCAGTTCCAGGGTGAGAACTGGAGTTCTGCTGTTCCCACCGTGGGGTGCAGAGGACAAAAAGGCCATCATGAATGAGCCCCCTGCTGGTCGTGCTGCTCACCCCACCACTGAAGGTGGCCAGTGACCTTCAAGACTGAGGGTTTCGAAATGTGACTGTGCTTGTGTAAAGCCAGCTTCCTGGTGACTTGTCTCTCCATGGTGTCGCATTCAAAGAAGCAGCTCTGACACTAGGAGCCTGGAGGAACAGTATTGATCTATACCGAGCAGCATGTGGTTTCTCACAGAGCAACATGGAAAAGCCTTCCTACCCGCCTCCAGAGACCGCTTTCCCTTCCCTCAAGACTGTCTGCTCAAGAAAGTTGCCACAATTCTGTCACTCTCTTTCCTTTCATCTCCTCTCTAACAATGCTGATTTTTCAGACAGATTCACACTGATGTTTTAACTCCAAATGCAAGTCACTTCCTTAGATTCTGTCTAGAAGTTCAGGGCAGACTTAGAGCTGGCAGGGAAGCCATGAAAACCACTATGGGAAGTAGAGGCAGTGACAATGATGTTGACTTGCTTTAGACTCCTGCCTAGGCTTTGCTCAGCCTCCAGCCACTGGTAGAGACAATTTGCAAAGAGGAAAAGGTTTACAGAAAGTCCTCTGTCTCCCGAAGTGCTCTCTCCTGTTACCCCCCTTCGCTCTTCTCTATGTCTCACATATTCACTTCCTCCCAGCTCTGGTGCTCTGAGTCCTTTTGGAAACCTCCTTGTTTGATGGATGCTTTGGTCAGAGTGTTGGTAAGATTGTTTATGGAATCCCTGCTGTTAGCGAAGGCACTGTGAGGAGACAGAAGAGTGATAATGAGAATAGTCATTATATCTCATGACGGAGGGCACTGCTTCACTTCCTACAAAATGTAGGAGAAATGTGTAGAGAACTGTATTCCTTCCCATCTGGTCCTCAGAGCATCCCTGTGACTTGGTGGAGTATCTTGGCTCAACTTCAGCTGGGGAAGGAAGAGCTAGCTGCTCAGGGTGTCTGTGGGGGTGCTTACAATGTCTTTGCTCTTCTGCCTGTCCCTACCTCAAGCCCTCGCCTGTTCTTACCAATCCTAAAGAAGGAGCATTGTGGCTTGGGCTCGGGAATGGCAGAGGAGGCAGCAGCAGCTCAGTGCTTCACCCTAATCATAAGGATGATGACCATGGCTGCTTTTTTGTGTATGCTTTCCAAAATTCCTTGGTGTTGTTTTGAGACTCTTTTACCTGCTTATGGAAATAAATGTGTAGATCGAAGATGTAGTTGCTCCTGCCTGGAGTGCCATGTCAGCAAACAGAACTTCCGTGTTCCTGTAAATGCTCCATTTGACCAGAAACACAGTATATCCAGTCAGCCAATCCCTAAATGCCAAGCCTACTTGACTCTATACTTATTTCCTTGTTCTTTAATCTTTCTAAATAAGGTCAAATATGCAGCTCCAACCAATCTTACCCTGTTTCCCCACTGCTGCTTGCAACATTCTGTAAAACCCGCTCTTGCCCAAAATCCCTTGGGAAGAGTGCTCCACTACTTGTGAGGGAGGCACTGCACTTTCCTGACCCATGCATTATTTTCCCTTGAATAAAGGGCATTAAACTCATTACTAAACTGTTTTCTTTTTGTCATTTTACAACCTTAAACTGAGGATTTGCCTGGAGTGGTGCTTCTCAAATAGTTCTGATTATAAAAACCACTTGGATACTTGGTAAACACCAAGATTCCAACTTACATCCCAGACCTGAGTCAGAATCGAGTACAGATTTATGAGAAAGGAAGCTTGGAAAAGCTGGCCTACAGAATTGTCAAGCAGCTGTATATTTAATCTGTGTTCTTCTAGACTATTATAAAAGGAAATCTTACTTTGCATAGCTATTGTGATAAAATCCAGAGTTGATGGCTGAATATGAAAACTTGGCCTATTACATTAAAATTTGAAAATGGAAAGAATGCTAGCAGAAGTATACATGCAAAAAGCCTTCCTACCAAAACATTAGCTTTACTTTTGTTCAATTTCATAGAAATGGAAAACAATACTTCTTTATTATATAACACACATAATCCTGTATGTAAGCAGCAAACCAAGTTATTGGTAACCTATAGTTCTGTAACTGACAGTTCACTTTCAAAACAGTATTCAACTAAGAAAAAAGCAATAGGAAACGCTTGTCTTAATGTGACTCCTACAAGGTTTAAATTAAAGTTTGGCAAATGAAAGTAATTCAATATAACCATGTTTTCAGCAACTGATATTTTTGCCTTCTTGAACAAGTTATAAAATGCTTGTTTAATTTTGTCTTTATAGTCTCAGGAAAATTGAAATTGAACTATACGAGTTGGATTTTAAAATATATATATATATATATATATATATATATATATATATTCAGTTGATTCTTGAGCCCAGAATTGTCTGGTGTCAAAGGAATCATTTGTACGTATTGTTTTGTCCGCTTGGAACTCTAGATGGATTGTGTTAGAGTTATTTACAATTTCGTTGCTAGTAAGAGGTGTATACTCTTAACTCTGAGAGTATACAGGGTTTGACAAAGACTCTCTGCCAGACCAAACTTTAGTTAGACTCCAATGAGCCTTCTCCTCAACTAGACTTTGACCGTGAACCTGGAATCCATGTCCATTCTTGCAGAGACCGGTTTTAGTAAGAATCCTGTTACGTCAGTTTAAAGAGAATCCCCTACCCTTGACATCTGATCACCCTTGATATCTGGTCAGATTCCTCATTGCCAGCCCTTGATATCTGATCTGATCACCATGGCCTGATGACGAATCATGTTGTGTTTGGTTAGCAAGAATCCCCCTACTCTTGATGTCTGTTCTTAGTAATTTTCCATCCACTGTCCTGCTCACTCTGCTCTTTGGTTATAGATTCCTACTTGTTGTCTTTGGAATTGAGCTCAGTTCTACATTAAAGTCTCTTTTTCCCTATTACAATAGTTTCCAAATAAAATCTTGCTATGACTAGTATCCAACTCTGGTTCTCTTTGATGGTTTGGAACCGTAAATGGATTTTATCTTGAGTGTCAAGTCTAATTTGTTGGTGGTAGCTGCCTGGAGTACTATGTTGAGAAAGATCCTGAGGCTACATCCAAAATCAGCAGGAAAGAGAACTGTGATCTATTAGTATATCTGCCATGGGTGCAGATGGGCGTATTTGTATCACTTCCTCTGTAAAGAGTTCAGGCTTATTTCACCCCTCAATGCCATTCTTGAGAAAGAAAATAGCTAAGGAACAAGCTTTTCCTGAGGATGGAGGTATTTGTAGAAATAAAGAAATTACAGGATTGATAAATGTTTTTCTTTTCTGTTTATATCATGTAGCTGGTGTAATAAGGGATGCAGGAGATAAGTGTCTTTGACCTTGAAAGTCAAAAAGAGACCAGGCTAATCCTCTGAAACAAGTGCTCAGATGAACCTAACTTAGGCCTCACGCTATAGAGCAAAAGTAACTTTGGAGGTTCCCAATTTGGCCCAACTCTACTCACTCTTAGAACTAGGTGTAGCTGCATGTGGTTATTATTGGTGTCATTGGGGGCTGTTGGTTTCCAGCAGCTCAGATTTGCTATAGGCTTACAGGTCAACACTACCCTTCCTTCCCTTGGTTTTTCTAACTATAGCTATGGAAAAATTAGCATAATGAGAAGTTAAGTGTAATTCATTCATATTTGAGCCAACTCCTAATAACTACCAAATCTCTATAATAAAAGTCTGGATTGGAATACCCAGCATGGAGCCAAAGCAATCTTGAGAAAGAAGAACAAAGCTGGAGACATCACACTCGCTGATTTCGAACTGTACTGGGGGTGCCAAAAAAATGTTTAAACATTTTAAAAGATGTTATCTATGCTGAAGCAGTAATTCGCTGTAATCAGAAGTGTCTGGACACTGATGGTAACCACTTTGAGCACCTCTTGTAATTGCAGAAGTGAAACGTGACTTGTATTCATCTTTTGTTATCGATATACGAATATACTGAGTATTACAATTAATACAGTTTTTTTCCTTTCTTAAAATGTGTATACATTTTGGGAGGGGAACCCTCTGTATTACAAAGCTAATGAGGTGAGTTGGAGTCATTTAATATTTAAATTTTTTTCATGGAGAAATATTTTCAAATAGTCACACATGGTTTAGAAAAAAGTCTAAACATAAAATAAGGTACACGATTGAAATAAATGTCTACCTGCTTATTTTACCATTAAAATAATCTGGGTGATCTGAAATGGTTCTACAATTATCTTCTTTTACTTTGCACATTTAAGAAGAAACACAAATATTGGTCGAATAGCATATGGCAAATGTAGAAAAGGTATAGCACATATTGGTAAGCAAATAGCACTATCTACTCTTAAGAAATTCCTTAGTGTTGTCTTGGTTGATCATTATGTGTGTACATACACTAGAACAGAAAAGGATAAAACCACCTTTGAGAGTACTACATCAATTTCACCTCTAAGAGATTAAGCTTGGCTTTCTGAAACATTTCATTTGACCACCTAATGAGCTAGGAAGGACACATTATATTCATGGAAAGGACTAGCCACGGTGAAAATTAGCTCTATCTTGGAGATCTGAATTGTTCATCTAGTCCCACCGTTAGCCAGCCATGTAACTTCTATAAACTCACTTCACCTCTGCAGTCTCAGGTTCTTAATTTATAAAATTACAGGATTTAAAATCCTGTTTAATGCTATCATTCTCTGGATTTCTTTGTGGAATTTGGACCGTTATAAGTGAAGAATTATGCTCCCTCTGCTGGTAGATGAGAGTAAAACAGTAATGAAAAGCACACCACAAGAAAATTATTTTATTCTATGATACGATGTATTACTTTAGAGAACTATGCAATTTCAGATTTTTGGACTTTATAAGATGAGTCCAACTAAGTCAAATCACTTTCTATCACAAGGAAGGTATTAGAATGATGATCAAAGTACAGGATCTGGAGGCAGAGGCCAGAGCTCAACCCACCACAGTTCTTCTGGCACCTGGTTACATTACCTCACCTCTCTGGTTTGCAGGTTTCTCAAGTTGAGAGGGAAGAGAGATATTAATACTTCTACTCTGATAATATAATGTGCTAACACAGTGTCTTATATTTGCAGAGCGTTCCATAATTATTAGCTGCTGTTGCTGATACTTTGTTGAGTGATATTACTGGAAGAGTTTCTTTAGTACTCAGCATCTGTTTTAGCATCTAGAATAGATTTTATTTTCATAATGCCTAAAATGACATATAACAAATTTACCTCAACAATGAAATAAAGTTCAAGAATTTCTTGCACAACTCTGACCAAGTCTCACAATGTAGATTGAAAACCCCTCACATAGCTGTATTTCTTGTTTGAAGAGGCTTATGTTGGCTTATGTCATGTTTACATTGATACCTTCTTTTATATCCTCTTTAGAATATATAATTAAGATGAACTAAAATTTCTCAAATATTTTCCTTTATGGTAATAATCTGGGTTTTTAATGAATAGCACCTTTGATTGGAAAAGAACATAATTTGAACTTTATGTTCAATTTCTAAATTTCTTTAAATGTTCTTCAGATGGGTAGATTCTAAAAACTCAATTGCATTTTTATATAAATAACTTCAATTATTTAATTCACTAACTCTAAACCTTTTCAGTTTAATTTTAATTACAGTAGAGATTTCTAGAAACTTTTCATTGTAGAATTTTCAAACATCACAGAAGAAGAGAGAATATCTTATGAACTCCCACATATCTATCATCCAGCTTCAAAAGTTATCATTATTTGATCACTCATGTTTCATCTATTTTCCCCCTTACTCTTCCTCCCACCCCCTGAATTATTATAAAGCAAATTCTCGACATATCATTTCATCAAGAAATATGCCAACATATATTCCGAAAACATAAGGATTCTTTTAAAAATATAAACACAATACTATTAGTATACGTAAAATAAATAATAATATTAATGTAATCCAATATCTGGTTAATGTTTGAATTTTCTCAATTCTCATACATGTTTGCTTTACAGTTGGTTTGTCTGCATCAGGGTCTAAACAAGATTCACATAGCTCATTTGCTTGATGTGTATATCAAGTCTCTTTATAAGTTTCACCTCTCTCTTTTTTTCTTGCCATTTCTTGAAGAAATCCAGTCATTTATTCTGTAGAATTCCTCAGTTCTAGATTTTGTTGATGATATCCCCATGGGGTCATTTTCTTCTCTTACCAGAATTAGCTCTAAGGCCATGATCAGATTCAAATTTTTTCTTCTTCTTTTTTATTTTACTTTATTATTATTTTTTTTTGGAAATATACTTCATAGGTGGTGGTGTCTTTCTAGGGTGTTAGATTGCTCAATGTTTCTGGTTCCATTTATTATCCATTTAAATTTAGTACATGGTCAAGTTGATCCTCACTCTTAGCTTAACTCTACAGTATGTAGAAAAGGAGTTCATTTCCAGTTTTTACAATATTATATTTAAGGTAATAAGATAGTCATTGAATAGGGAGTTCTAGAACTTCTTTCTTATCTATCTGTGTTCTGTTCTTTGTAAATTATAATTCAGTCAGTGCAGCCAAATAACATGTAATATATATATATACGTATATATATATATTATATTTTGCTATTACAGTTGGAAACCTCTCATTGTTCATTAATATTTCCTTTTCCACAGAAAAAATATTATGTTTTCTCAAATATCCTGTCATTTTCTATATCGGGTTCTTATTCTCCCCAGTGATTATTCATAATCTTGTCTTATTACCTTGGTTCATGGTAGATAGAAAAATTATTCAGTTTATCTGTTTTCAGATCTGCTACTTTATGAGACCAATGATGCTTGCTGTTAAATAAAGTTGGCTTTGAAATAATGAAATGATAGGAACAGTAATTTTTCCATTATCTAAATTTTATATTGATATGCATTAAATATTTATTAATATGAGGCATCATAATAAGAGGAAACTTGGAAATACTTAGCCTTGAGGAAAAGAACCCATGCCATATTTAACTGAGCCTCTGGAAACTAGAAGAGAGTGATGAAGCAGGAAGACGCATCAGGCCATGAGACTAACACCTGGTGTTAGCCCTGTGGTGTTTTTATAGTTCTTAATAGGTTAAAGAGGACCTTTTCAGTCATGTTCCATGTTTTACATGGAAAATAAAATTGTAAGAAGTTTTTCTTACAATTGCATGTGTATTCTATAGCAAATTACAAAATCGTTTTCAAGTTTATCAACTTAGTCTAATTTCTTTGAAAGATGCTTCATTTTAGTGATGTGTTGCTTTGCACCATTTTTATATTTAGTAGCTTACATGGAATCAGATATACAACAAGTTATTTGCAAAGCAGTCTTGGAGACAAGAGTTGAGTGCAGGAAGTTTCTTGGGGAGTGCTCTTGAGATCAGCACCTTTGTGAGACTGAAGGAAGCCAGATTGGGCCCATTAAACTTCCCAGCAGCTGGGGAATGAGCGTTCTGGGTAAGTGGTGAATCTGGCAGACTTTCTTCCCCAGTTTTGTTACTTTTTAAAGGAAACAGGATGAACTTTACTAGTTCAAAATATTTTTATATAATAAGGAATATATATTTGGTCTTCATCTCCAGTTCCGGGCACAGAGCTCCTAAAACCCTTGGAACTTCTTGATAGGAGTGAGAGGAACACCTCTTGTTATTCATAAAAATCTCTTTCCACCATACCTGAGTTTATGCTAATGAGGTGACTATCTATAGCTTCAGGATGGGGCTGGTTGCCAGAGGAACCAACTTTGTGATTAAAAGTTTAGAGCTTTCAGCCCCACCCTCTGGCCAATGGCCAATGATTTAATCAATCATTGAAGTGAAATATCAATTATAATGAAACCTTCATAAAACCCCTCAAACTATAGGACTTCACGTGAGTGAATACATGGAAATGCTGGGAGGTTACTATGTTTGAAGAAGGCATAGAGATGCTGTGCAAACACACACCTGTTCCCGCAATACCTTGCCCTATGAATCACTTGTATTTCCTGTTCTTGAGCCACATCCTTTACAATAAACCACTAGTAGTAAGTAAACTGCTTTTCTGAGTCCTATCCACTATCCTAACAAATTATCAAATCTGAGGAGGGAGATGTGGGAACCCCTGATTTACATATAGCTGGTCGGTCAAAAGTATGGGAGACCAGAACTTAAAATTGGCATCTGAAGTGGGGATAGTATTGTGGGACTGAGTCCTTAATTTGTGGGCTCTGATGCTATCTCCAAATACATAGGGCCAGAATTGAACTGAAATTTGGACACTCAATTGTTGTCCAAAGAGTTGGAGAATTAGTTGATGGTATGGAAAAAAAACCCCACGTATTTGGTGTCAGGAGTATTCTGTGAGTAAAAAAGCCGATCCCAGGATGTTACTTTGATTTATATATTCCTAACAAAAATTATTCTTTAAAAAGCACACATCTTGTGTAGGCAGTAAATTATATTTAACATACCATACTTGGGCCAAAAAAATGTATTGATATGTTTGAGGAATATAATTTAAGAACAAGAGTAGAAACTAAAATAATTTTATAGATATGTTTTACTTAACAAAAAGTGATAGCCAATCCATCCACTCTAGATTTATTAATCTAGTTTATTAATCAGAGTCCCCCCGCCCCTTTTTTTAATGAAAAACAGAAGGAAAGAGTGAGAAAGCTGTGCAAAATGAAAGATTTTAGAGGTAGAAGGGAGCAGGACAAAGTTAGACTAGAAAAAACAGATTGGTGTGGCAAGGTCACTTTCCTTTAGGGGACGGCTGGAGTCTATCAGGCAGGTGACCTAACTAGTGCTGATCAGGCTGGTTTAAGATTCCATTTCTGGGAGAGGCCTAACCTGTCATGAAGTCTCAGTTCGGTGACGTGGAGCTTAGCATAAGTGACTCCATGTTAGGCTGGTTGTTTTGTTGGTAACAGTCTCCAGATGCTCATCACAACATTTTGGAAGGAGCAGTTGGCTGGATCTAGACTGAGGGGCTTATAGATAAGACCACTCAAATGGTTCCCAATATCAGCTGACATCTGTTATCTCCAACCTCAGTTTCTCCTAGTTTTTTCTTTCCAACGGAACACCACCACTACTATGCATACTGTGTTCTTTTTCTTTTGGGGGATTGTTGAACTTTGAATCTATATGAGGTTTTCAAGTATTGGGAGGATACTCTGATAGTCATGTTAAGACTTTTCTAAAAAAACCTCTTTTCTCACTTACATTCAGTTTTAATGATTTTTTGTAGTTGTTGTTTTTAGGTCTCTAAAACCGTATTTAGAATTGTCAGCATGTCTATTTTGAGCGCTATGTAAAGTATGTTTGCCATTTATCCCTTGTCATACTTTTGCCTGTGCTGTTTAGACTTGAAGGTGGTGCATAGAAATAAATTGATATTTAAAATTTATAAAACTACTTTATATATTAATATACAGAGAATGCCATATATGTGTGTGTGTGTGTGTGTGTGTGTGTGTATACATTTTAAGAAAGGAAAAAACTGTATTAAAATTGTAATAATATATACTGATATGAATACAAGTCATGTGTATACATTATTTTGGCACCCCTGGTATACACTGGCAGTGCCAAAAAATGTATACAAGTGGACACTTTGGTCAACGTTGCTCAAGCAGTAGCTCACTGTAATTAGAAGGGTCTGGACACTGATGGTAACCACTTTGAGCACCTCTTGTAATTGCAGAAATCAAACATGACTTGTGTTCATCTTTCGTTATCGGTATATATTGAATATTACAATTTTAATACAGTTTTCCTTTCTTATAAAATGTGTATAAGTTTTTTGGCACACTCTGTATATATTAATTCAAATATAGAAAATGTGGCCCCTTAGAATTTATTTAATGAAGACTTATTAAATACTTCTCTTATAGATAGATCCTAATGAAAAAGAAATCTGAAGCATTGAAATAGAATTAGATTTTAAATGCTCTATTTACATTTTCTATCCTTGTTTTCTATCAGCACTGATTCTACTATTAGAGAGACTCAACTGAACCAATTAATATACTTCCATGTTTCATTTCCCCATGAAATAACAAACTTTAGAAGTTATTTTGGTCCCTGGTGCCACACTTCCCCCTACCTTCTATGCATAAAAATCTTGGCATGTTGACAAACTTCAATAAATATTTCAGAAGGAATGACTTTTCAGTGATCACTTGCCAGATTTAAAGCAGTAAAGAATAAATTCTATTATGTATGAGGTCTCCGCTGGCATGCACAAAAATGGAAATTTTAAGGCAAGTTAAGGTGAATTATTTTCACTCAAGCTTACAAATAAAACCTAGTTAGTAGTAACTGGCAACAGTTAAGGAGCACTAATTGAGGTAATTGCTTTTTACTAAATGAATGAAGGTCCTGAATTGGACATAAGTAAATCTAACAATTGCCTGTGTAGAGGATCAGTGGTCCCAAGACAAGGCTGCCTGTTAATATTTGAAATTTCCTAACTTGATTGTCTTTGATTCCATATTTAGAGAAGAGTTTTACCATGAAGAATACCCAGAAGCAGATAACACATGAATACAAATTCACAATAGGGAATGAATGAATGACTGGTCTCAGAGAAGGAACCAAAATCAGATCCGATGGTCAAGAGATATCTCCCAAAGGGATAGGGGGACCTGAAAAAGAGAATGGAAATCTCCAAGACAAATGTTCCTTTACAATTTTAATTTTCGTAAGTTTAATATTGGAGGACACAATTTACATCTAAACAGACCAAGAAATATAGAGAGAACTCAGACAAAAATAACCAGCTTTTGGCCATGTAGAATTATTCTTGGTGTCTTTCTAAACTAATGAGACATGCCTATGGAAAGAGCATACTTTAAAATGTTATTAAATATTAATTTGTCAGAAACACTCAGTTGAGCCTCGTGTCAGACAACAGTACCTCTGTGTTCAAATCATCGGAGAGTCTCTTCTGACATCCTCATAGAAAACTGATGAGCCATGTCATTTGTCAGGAGAAAGATAGCAATACTTCCCAACAACTTCCTGTAGCTCTGAGACCCCTGGAAGCTTTTATTTTCTTCAGGCTCTGGCCGGTCATATTTTCTGTGAGGGTTTTCTCATTATGTTTGGCGGGCCCCAAACATTCTCGCTTCCCACTGCACAAAGGAGAAACTTGTCTGGTGTATCTTCCATTTGCCAAAATTGAGTGATTTCAGCCACCCCCAGGCACTGTCTGTCAGTCATACACATCTCCAAATGGTTGCATTCCAGATGGAACATGGTGATCGTCACCTTTTCAGAGAATATGAAATTCCTTGTCTGAGTGTTTACTGATTTATTTCCTGTAATTTTATGCAAACAGTCTGTTTACTAAAAGCTGTATCATTTTCTGGCTGATACCCAAGGCTGTTTATCAAACGGACCATCTTTCTTTTAAATATGAATCACCCCGTTGAACTCAACTCTGAATTCAGGGACTTTTCTTATTTGCATGACAGAACAGAGTGTGACACTCCTATGTTTATATGTGCAACTTGGAGCAAGCTACATGCTTGCTGAATGAAGGGAGAAGGATTTTCAAAGTGCCATGGTAATTACAACAAAGTCTGATTAACTTTTTATTCAAATGTATATTAAGTACCTTTGTTTTTCAGTTTCCAAGAAGTCCTTACATAACATAGAGTTATATTTAGGACCGTATATGAAAATATACTCCATCAATACCTTAATTCTTCTAAAAATTTATCACAACCAATTTCTTTTGAAAGAACTACTAGAACAGTAAACAACACCCATAAATGAAAAACTTTGAGTATAACTAAAATCATTTGGGAGAATAATTCCACACAAGGACCTGAAAAAATGCTCTTAGTTCCTGTTGATATGTTATTGGCAGCATGGAATGGGGTTAACATTGTAGCTATTTAATTAAATGCTGTACATTAGCCCATTACATTATTATATAACACTTTATTCATTCTACAAATGGAAATTACAATATTTCACCATTACAAAGAATGATGTAATAAGCATTGTTGGAGAAATATAATTATAAGCAAAATCTTTTCCCAACCCAGGAAACCTTGTCACAAAGGTAGAAGGGAAACAAAACAGTTTTATCACTGAATAAGCATTAAACCAGAATGTGATATACATCACATGACAGGTTGTCAAAAGATCACAAAGATGGAAAGGAATCTGACCCTTTCACGTAGCCCAGCAGAAACAACCTACTATAATATGTGTTCTCAAGATAAACAAGAACCAGTCCTCAAGTAAGAGAGCTTGACAGCACCATTTGTCAAACATGGTTCATCCTAAATTTACTTGGTAATTGGGTTTACTATCTCTGTGTTTGTTCATTGGTTTCATACAAAGGAAAAATAAACATCTATTTTTATGACAGGAGGTAGTTTGCCACTCAGAGCAAGGTGCTCACCAAAGCTCCAGAAACTGCTCTTCTGCTGTTTACATTTCAAAAAGATGGTTCCTTGAGAAAGACATTCCTGGGTCATAAATCTGGCAAGTGCATTATTTGGCGTCTGAAAGGTTTACATACATTTCAAAGAAATAGAAAGAACTGAAAATTACAGGGTAAAGTAAACACTCGAAGAAATGGGTGAGGGAAGAAGTGTCTTCCCTAATTTTTAACAGTGAGAATTAAGCTTATTAATTTGAATTGGCCCTTGCAATATAATATTATGTCTCATTCTGCATATGTGTAAGTTATTGTTGTAAAATACATGTAGAAGTGAAATTGCTCTTTTGTAGAATCAGCACGTTTTTGGTAACTTTTATAAATATTGTAAAAATACAGAGTGGTTTTTCCAATTTATATAACTGCTAGTAATATCTGAGCATTCCTGTTTCTCAAAATCTTCACAATACTTGATAAGTCAAACTTCATATTTTTTATAAATGGATGGAAGAAAATAGTGTTAATTTTTAGCTTACATTTTTATCTCCCTGATTATTAGTGAAGTTAGGTCTCTCTTCATATATTCGTTGGTTCTTTATGTTTTCTTCCCTGTGGTCTTCCCATTTATTTCCTTTGAGAATTTTTCCATTGAGTTGTTTGCTTTTTTGTATATAAAAGAAAAATATTTCTAAATTCTGACATTATCTCTATATTAGTTATATGCTTTGCAAATATTCTGTAGTTCTCTGGTTTGTCTTTTTAATTACTATGTAGATCATCATCAATATAATTATGATGTTTAATACAAATGTCAAGGTACTTTGAAAAAGAGAAAATATACAATCTTGAAATTAAATCATAGGACTTCTCCAAGCTCACTCACATGGTTGTTAACAGGCCTTGGGCCTCATGACATGGTAGCTGGCTTCCCACAAGGCAAGCAAACCGAAAGAGAACAAGGAGACTGCTCAAGATGAAAACCAGTCTTCTTATAACCTAATATTGGAAGCAATATCTATTACTTCTCCTATATTCTATTCATTAGATGAGTCAGTAAGTCCAGCCACCTCCAGTGGGAGGAGTTTATCTAAGGGCATGAATGTTAGGGGACCAGGACAAGTGGAGGCCATTGCAGAAGCTGACTGCCGTGGGAGATTTTTGAGTCTTTGCTTACTATTTACAAATGTTTTAATTCTCTTTTCACATTTGATTAATAATTTTGCTGTTTATAAAGTTCTAGCTCGCACGTAATTTTTCTCCATAGATGTAAGGAATTTCTGCAGTGTTGTTGACAAGACAGCTATCTTCTTGATTAATGATGTGACTTATTTTCCCTTTAACATCATCTCTTTATCATTGCCGTTTTTCCAATTATATTATTCACTATGGGGAAATTTTTGAAAGACTTTTCTTTGATTATTTTCTAACATGTTCTTGCTTTTCTCTTTTTAAAATTCCTATTGCGAAGATGTTGGATTTCTTCTTCTCATATCATCTTATTATTTCTTTTTTTCTATTTTCTTATTTGGGGTGATTTTTCATGCTACATGTTTTTCTATGTGCCTGGTGATCTTGGCTGTCCATTCATGGTTGAAAATGAGCCACTAAACAGCTTCATGGGACCTCTGTAGGTGAAAACAGAACTTGAGGGTTTGAGAATTTCACTGGTGGGCTACAATGCAGTTAATAGGCAGTATCAGAGTTCCAAGAAAAAAAGATGATCAATTTTTAACAATTTTAGGAGAATTGACTGAAATGACAGCTTACAATGGTGTAGGCAGTGAAGCTGTTATCTCTCCAGGGTCCATACCCTAGAAACAGAGAGTCTTGTAAGAAAAACCAGAAGCTCTGATCAATGGGCTGAGTGAGCATAAAGTAATCCTGCTTATAGGGGAGCCAGGGGATAAATACTCAAAATGCATTCTCCAAATAACCTTGGATCTATTGCTGAGTTCCCTACTATCCAAAGCCAATAAGAAGGCAGAGGGCAATGGAGCTCCCTGATGTGGTTCTTACAGCTCAGACTCCTGAGGTAGAGACCAGGGAATGAATCTAGGGGAGCAATGGAAATCTCTCATACTGACTTTTTCACTGAGGGCATTCAAATGTCATGATATCTATAGCTTTTCTCTTGAGCTGGTTACTTTTCTCAAGAAGAATCTTCCAATTTCATGTTGTTGTTTCAAGCAGGTAGGAGGGGTATAAGCCCAGGGACTAGTATTTTGAAAGCCATTTATATGCAATATTTTACCTAATTCAACCTTTCAACAGACCTGCAGCTGAGACTGGTGTCTTCAACCAAGTCCAGACTTTGTCTGGTTAAACCTCCTTGTAAAAGAAGCCATCCATCTTCTGCTGTATTTAGGATATAAGTTGCCCGTGCTTATTATGCAGACTTTACTCATCCCTTGTATTTCAGCCCTGCTCCCAGATATTCATTATCCCTCCAATTTTTAAATTTTTATAGGGTTCTGTCACAAGAAGGTAACTTCTTGTCACCTTACTTCTTGCAGGCATTTTGGTCTCTACTTTCTATGCTCTATTAAATCCATCTACTTCCAAACTTCAAAAATTTTGTTGATGTCTTTGGTTATGCCTTTTACAATATTTTGCCATCAATTCAGTAAGCAGAGCATACAAAGGAAGATGTGTTCAATTTACCAAATTTAACTAGTTTAAAAAAATCCATAAACAATATTTCATTTCCAAGAGTTCTCATTGATTCTTTCTCTTACCCATATGTTCATGTTTCATAATTTCTAAAAAACAATTTGCATTTTCAGCATCCTAATGTACTTGTTTTAAAGTGTTCTTCTTTCAGCTTGCTTTATTTCATGTAGCATGGGATATGTTCTTTTTCTAATTGATGATAGTTTTTGCTGATATCATCATTGGATTTTTGTTTTAATTGTGGTTTTAAATTTGGTTATAGAATCATAATTTTGGGCACAATAACTCTATCTCTCTCTTCAATCTTGTTTGGGGTTTTTCTGTATCCTCCCTATGCTCCCCAAGGTCCAAATCAAGAATCCGGTCATCCAGGGTCCCACTGGCTGTCCCACTGTGCGGGTGGAGATACTGCACAGGCAGTGGGCCTCTTAGCTCATGTGCTGACAGTAAGGCTGTGTGTGTGACCTCTCACTGCCCTACAGGTATAGCTTTATATTAAGTCTCTGTAGAGACTGAGGAAAGACCTTCTATCAACCTGCTCTCATGGAGCCTAGAGTCTAGCACTTAGGCCAGTTCTGGGCAAGCCTAGCTTTTGGTCCCTCTTAGAATGAAAATGCTGCTGCTTCCTGGTGTTGTTACCCAGGCCCAGCAAGGTTGCAGCGTTAGTCAACTTACCACTTTTCATTCCTGTTTTCACTCTCTTCTTTCAGAGGCTAGGAACTAAAGTGATTAACTTACACATTTGTTCTTGATGGAAAATTTACGACCAATTTTAATGGAAAAACCTTTGATACCTCGGCTACCCTATGCATTTTGCAATAGTGTTGTTTTCCCTGGTGCCCTGTGATATGAGAGAGGCAGAATGAAATAGATGAATGCAGTGATGAGGGCGCAGTGATACAAAACATCAGGGAGCGGGCATACCTAATGTGATCAGCAGCACATGTCTCCTCCTGGAGGTGACTTTTCAATCCACACTTAAAGGGAGGCAGCCAGAAGAAGAGCTTGTAGAACTGGGCTCCAGGCAGCGGAAACAGCATATCGAAGGTCCCATGTCAGGAAAGAGTAGAGCCAGAGTAGCTCTAGAGTGCTGTGCAGTGAGGTTGAGAAGGTAGGTGGGAACCAGATCCGCTAAGATTTTGTAGACCATGATGGGCCAGAGCTTCATTTTAAATTAATTGTTCAAGGCAAAGACATTGAAGTGCTTTAAGCATAGTGTGAGGAGCGTAGAAAGAAAATAAGAATGAGAGGTGTGTCAGGGAGAGATGGTGGTGATTTGGACTAGAGTAATATCTATGAACATGCAGAAAGGTAGATATATTAAAATTAGGGATTTGTGCTATAATCAAAAGGAGTTACTGATTAATATGGTGATGGAGGGAGAAGGAGAAGTAGTAGTTGGGTAATCCAAGTGTAGTTTGTACAACTGGGTGGTTAGTGATGCAGGAGTGAGAAGGAGAAGACTGGAGGAGACAACAAGCTGGGAAAGAGAGGGTCAATACTGGTTTTGGAAAATTTAAGTTCATTAGTTTGGCATTCTAGACTTTCTACCATCTGCTCCTTACTGTGCAATCCGTATCCATTACTAAATTCCTAAATATATCATCTACGCCAAACAAATTTTCAGTAAATACGCACTTGTTTTCAGGTCAGTTCCAGTTTTATTAATTTTGTCAATGTTAATTTATTTATTTGAAAATATATATACACATGCAAGTGATGAAAATTTAATGAACACATAAAGGGTCATACCACACTTCAGTTTCCACCACACTTGTTCCAAGGTCCCCTGAGTGTTCCTTGATCTTCTGCCGTTGATAACCACTGTTACTAATTCCTTTCCAGAAATGTCATGCATATAAAGGTATAGGAGACTAGAGAGTATATCTCTCTAACTTTTTGAAAATCACAAGTAAGATAATACACACTGTCCTATAGCTTTCTTTTATTTTTTTAGGCTTTTAAAATGGAAATAAAACCTAGAGGTGTACAGATCGTAAATGCACATTTCTATGGATTGTCATGAGTAAACACATCAATGTAACTACCTACTAGGTCAAGAAAGAGCTTTCTAGCGCCTTCTTGTCTCTTCTAAATACACACCCTTCTTCACCAAAAGCAACTACTGCTTGATTTCTGAAAATGTATCTTAGTTTGAGCATTTACTAAAAACAAGGCACCATGCCACCAAGGGAAAGAATAGACAGATACTAAGGGGTAACTTGAATCTGCCTGCCTGAGATAACTTCTGGGCACTGCTCACTCTGCTCACGTGATCAGGCAGTGATACATCAGGGATTGTGTATCCATCCTGTCACATCTGTCCACCCATCTGTCATTGCTACTTGAAAAGAATCCTCGAAAATCAGGGACTCTAGCTTCCTGGGAGAGATGGGCTCCTCAAGGTCCCATAATTGGGACCCTTGGTGTTCTGGGCATTGCAGAGAAACTAGATTGGTGTCTGTGTGGAATGCTGATACTGCTCAAACCATAACCCGAGTCGACAGGCCTAGCTTGGGGTGAGCAATAGGACAGGGACTCAAATATAAATACCAAGAAATACTTCGAGAAAACAAGCATTAATCCTATATGTATGACTCATTTTGATCTAGTTTATATTTTTCTATAACAAATTCCTTTCTTTTTGCACACTCACCATCTCTGTGGAGACAAGTTAAAAGTTCCTTTTTCTCTTCCTTCCCCCCCTTTCCCCTTATCATTAAAGCCTTCCTAGAAGAAAGGGTGAGAGTCAAGGAATGGTGTCATAGAAAAGTGATAATAGAGCTGTAAATTGTTGAACTTATGATACCATATTTAATAAATCTTTATCTTTTCTTATTTGACCGAAAATTGTTTTTCAATTTTTTTTTCTCCTCAGGCATGTTGGCTTAGCTGAGACCAAACAAGCTTATAAAATTAAAGACAGTTTGTTTTTTCTGTTTGTTTGTTTTGGGTTTTTATTGTGATTAAAACTACTGGGAATTCTTTGAAAATCCTTTGGGTTCTCAGGGTATAAAGACTAAATTTATAGAACAAATACCAAGATTTTAATAAGGATTGAAGCAAGATAATACCCTGCAGTTTAGGCTAGAAGGCACAACCTAAGCTTAAGTTTATTGTACATAGTGTTTTTTGGCAAATATTTCTTTTAATCCTGTATATTTTGATACACTGAGGGAAATACCTTTTGTAACTCCTGGCTGGATCTGCCATATCTTTGTGAAACAATCAATGACACTAACAATGAAAGGCCAATCTGAATCTGAATATGATTTTCCCCACTGACCTAACTTATGTCTGAAATTTCAGAGAAATGTAACACTTTAATTATTTAAGACTATTTTCTGAGAGACTAGTATATTAGCAGAAATGAATTTTATAGAATTAAATCCTTTACTACTCCCTTTGCACCAAAAAGTCAGCAGAGCTTTGAGAGAATAGGACATGGTAATCATCTTTATGAAAAGCATAGATTCTAAAGTCAGAATGTAAGGGGAGGGTCAGGGATCTTCAAGTGAGAAGCCAGAGGAGAGCAGCACAGGGTTTGGATGTTTTATGTTGTGGAATTTTGTGTGTGTGTGTTTATTTTGTATTAAATTAAAGTATGCAAAATAAAGAAGATGCAGTTTTATACCAAAAAAATAAATAAATAATAATAATGTAAGGAGAAAATCACATGGGTCTGAATTACCCTTGAAAAATTCCTTAAATCACTCAAAAAGTACCAGACAGTATTATCGCTCAATAAAGTCACCACAGTTAGGTTTTCCTTTAGCTTGGAAACAGATTGCTGTTTGTTCCTTAAGCTGCAGATGTATTCATTTCCTAATAGTTCTAGGGATCATGTCGTATTAAATACTAATCACTACAGCTAGATGAAGCCGTCCAGCGTCAGAGAGAAAATGAGGAAATGGCAGATGTCCCCCTATCTCAAGCTCAATCTAGAACACAGATCAGTGAGTAAACTGGGCACAAAATTTGAATGGTTTGCCTCTATTTACCCTTGTTCAGGGCATGTAGGTTAAATTCATGTAGGCTATGTGTAAATTGGTAGGCTGTCAAACTATTCGGAGATGTTGAATCACAGACCAATTGGAAGCTATGGGTTTGCAAATGGACCATTTGTTTCTTCAGATATGTAAATATCATGAGAGAAATTGTGTTAATGCTTCTATGAACCAATTATAGAAGTCATCATCCTCTAAAACAAGAAAGTTGTTTTTTCTCCCAGTCACTGACTGAGATGAATCTTCATTTTAATGTGTTGCAACCATTTTATTAAAGATGAGGAATTCAA
This sequence comes from Rhinolophus ferrumequinum, assembly GCF_004115265.2. Lineage (NCBI taxonomy): Eukaryota > Metazoa > Chordata > Mammalia > Chiroptera > Rhinolophidae > Rhinolophus > Rhinolophus ferrumequinum. The sequence continues at coordinate 75,835,495 of NC_046287.1, forward strand.
TGCCTATACTTTACTAAGGTTTCAAACGTAAAACTAAACATTATTTTATGTAAACAGCCTAAAACAAAAAAGATATTGCATTTATTTTTTAGTTATACAACATTAGGTACTAAACTGACTAAATATGTGTGTTTTTTCATACCATCAATTCATGAATTGTATATCCCCCCCGCCTTTTCTAGTTTCTTAGTCTTTCGTCTTGATTCTGGTGTTGGAGAAGCTAAGAACTGGGAAAGTACATAAGGATTGCATCCTTGCCTCCTTTCTAGGTCTCCTTAGGTGATGAGGATTAAGGAGAGGAAGGCAGAAACGGCCTGTATGACGTGAGGGTCAGGTGTCTAACCCTTTTTGTCTTCAGAGGGTGTGGTGGGCTGAATAATGGCTTCCCAAACATATCCCCATTCTAATCCCTGGAACCTGTGGGTGCTACTTGATATGAAAAAAAAAAGAAGTGATTAATTTAAGGATTTCAGCATGGGGAGATTATCCTGGATTATCCAGGTAGGATCTAAATGCAATCACATGTCGTTATGGCACTTGTGAATGGTTGTGATAGTTACTAGAAGCTATAAGGGACAAATAATGGAAGCGTAAAATCTTCAATGGCATAGAGGATTTATTTTTTCAATTATGTAGAAAATTTCATCATTAGAGATAAAATGGAAAATACTTTAGGAGGAAATCCTTTTTTCTTAGCTTTGAATTTTTTATTCTCAACTGTTATAGAATAATTATCTCAACTGTTAACTTTCCTTTGTAATTGCACAGTAAAGGGTTTTCATCACCTGTATATTGTCGGGAATGATCAATCAAAGGTTAAAAATGAAAAATCCAAAGGCGTATGTCATCATAAAGAAGATATGAAACCATGTATTAATAACTATTTAGACTCTCGCAATTCTAGTGTGCATTACTCCTAAATGTAATAACAGTACAGAAGATATCTATTCATTGAATCTTCTGTGGTATACAGAAATCTAGTGTAATGGCTCATAATTTAAAACATGATTAAATGTTAAAACTCTTACGCAAGGCTTAGTGGAATAAGTCACACAGTTAAAAACATTGATAATACATGCAGTGTAGGTATTAGTGTGATCTCAGAAATATTTGCTTGTTTAATTAAAAATAATACCATTGAGTTATTGAGTCTGGATTCTTGGAATCTATGTTTTATTCTGAGTTTTGCTGCTAAGGTAGCTGTGTGACTTTAGATAGTGAAACTCTGGATTCCAGTTTAAGTTTCATTTTTTGTTTTTTGTTATATTGGGAACAGGTTGGAGGAGATAGAATTTAATGTAAACTACACTTTTAGGGCTTTGTAGTTCTTTCACATGTAATTAGATCATATTAAAATATGGCTCAACTAGGACAGTAAAGTAAGACATGATCCATGTTTTCACAGAGTTCATACTCTTGGCATGAGATGGACACTTTATGAAAAAAGAAATGACCACACGGTGTTGTAAGTGCAACAGTGGAAGCTTGTGGTGGTACTCAGGGTTGTCAGGTTAAACACTGAGGGGTGTCAGGGGGTTGTCAGGGGACCCCTCCTGGAGAAGGTGATATTTGAGTTGGGTCTTGGGTCTCCTCATAGTCCTTCCTTACAGACCCAAAAATCTCATTACCTGGATCTCTCTCTGTTCAAACTCTTTAGCTTAGTATTCAATAAGCTCCAATTCTGGCCTGGGGAGTTTAATTATTTATTGACTCATTTGTCTCTAAAATCCAACCAGAGAGACTCAGTTCTAAAGTCTATAATATGGATTATTTATTATTTTTAATTTAGGGTACAGAGCTGGGTTAACATTGGAAATTAAAAAAAAAAATGTATCTGGTAGATTATACTGACCAGATTGCCCAGTGATATCTGCATTTTTGTAAAATGGGGAAAAAAGACCTAAGATCTAACTCAAACAGTATGAGATATTTTTCCCCAAGAGCAGACGAAAATATTTTCTAGAAAATATTTATGTATTTTAATGTAATATTGTATAATATTTCCTTGTCAATGGAAAAATTAACACTTTTTCTTTCTTCCAGTGTTTGAGTGTTTCCTCAAACACTTCTCCAAAACAAATTTGTTATCAATTGTTGGGAGGTTCTCTTGTCCTAGTAGTTTTGATGCTTCTGCAGAAATCGCCTCCTTGTCAGAAAATGTTTGACTGCTGGATCCATCTATAACAAATTCCAGGTGATGAGTCACTGCAGCCTCTTACATGTAATTCATGCCAGAGAATAGTGCTTTGGGATACCCAAAGGCTGATATCTTGCATGTTGCTTCAAGCCCCTTGAGCTCCTTGGACTGGGAGGTTCTGTGGACAGAGTCCCCGACCCCATGTTTCTAAGCAGATGTTTGATGGCGAATCTGACATGAGCACCAAGTGGTTGTCACAGCATCTAAATTTTATTGCCATCTCTTCACGCCTCTAATAGCTCACAAATAGTTTCAGGCAGAAATCTTTTATTGCCTTCTTTCTATAAGTGGTGAGATGGTAGAAGTTATGTAGGGATGATACAAGGGTGTCTAGGGTTTACAGAAATTTTAGCAATTTTGATCTTATAATGTGGCTTTTAGACATATAATCTTGGCCCAATAATCAGCTCTCGGTCCAATCTTTCTTGACCAACATGGATATATTAAGAGAACCCATAGAAAAGGTTAATAAAATGCATTAAAAAGGAAGTTTTTAAAAAAGAGAGGAAGAAATGTAATTGAGGGTCAAAGTTGGTTTTGAGCTTCTTGACAATCAGATTACCCAGTAAATTATCAAAAAACTGGTCCCTTCTAATTAAACAAATTAGGGGAAGGCCAAAGATGGGCATTCTTTTAACTACATACCAACTATAGCCCCAAACCAAATTCTCATAGAACAAACAACTGGAACTGGATTTACCTTCTGGAAGAAACTGTTTTGTTGCATAGTTAATGATAGAGAGTATTTAGTGTATAGTTTGTGTGTCATTTGCTTTCATGTAAATGGGTGCTTGGAATGTTTAAATGTACTTGAAAACAAGTTGTTCTTCCTCATTGTACCATCAATTTACTTGACATTTCTTCATCAAAAGAATTCAAAGAGAAGAGCAGCTTTGCCTTGAACCTAAACGACCACCAATTACAAAATAATGCTATTAAATTGTGAGTGGCATCTTAGTGGTTTGAATATAACTGATAATTCAGAACCAATCCACACTTATCTTTCTAAAATACATAAAAGGGTCTATTAGGTTTCCCTGTGATTGTATTTGCAAATGTCCAGTGAGTTTATCCACCTTTCTTCTTCACCAAATTTACTTTTTTTCTTTTACTTTTTTTTTTTTTTTTGCTTATTAACCCAATTGTATCAGTGGTTCACAAGTAATGTTGGATTAATTGCACTATTCACATGACTATGCAGAATATGAATTTAGAGAGTTCACTGCAGGACAGAGAATCACATGTGCTTTATTATGATGCCTTTTGATGTAACTAAATGTAATTAGAACCAGATAAGCACATAAGAATTAGAGAAAATTATGTGACAGTCATTCAAGGCCATTTTCATCTATTGAATTGTCTGGAATTGAAGTCGGAGATTGCTTTGGTTGTCTGATTGATTTGGCGGAAGGGAGGGTTCAAGCAATTAAAAAGTCTCAAGAAAAACATCTTCCTCTGAAATACAGAAAAGGAGAATCAAGGGGTATGGTACTTGAGTTCTGTTGCCTGATTTTATCTTTTATATAGTAATATATAACCCCGTAGTTCTCAAAGTTTAATGTGCATAAAAATCAACCACAGAGCTTATGTCATGCAGGTGACAGGGTCTTATTTTCAGCCATTTTGATTCAGTAGGCATGGGGAAGATTCAGAAATTTGGATTTGTAAAAAGCACCCCAATTCTCACGTAAGCAGTTGTTGGACTACACTTAGAGAAGCACTGACTCCAATTACAATCACCTATTATTATAATACTTTCCTATTCTTTCAGAAAACACTATTATACAAAGTTGCTATTGGCTGTACTAAGCTATGACTGAGCTAATTTTGTGAGAAAATTTTGGACTCATATATGTATTTTCATTTAATAATTCTTCTAAATTATGATGGAAGCATTCCCTCACTTGTATACAATTATTAGTGTTGTGTAAGTGCTTCATACCATCTTTATAGTGGCATATTGGGTTTCGTAACTAGGTTTTATGCACACAGACATCCACATATAACATTAATTATTGTTAATATTAATTGTTTGTTTTCTATTGCTTCTCAGTGGGCCTTTTCACTCTCAGGGAACGCTGTAACAATATTCAGCCATCAATACTGAAAAAGATAACCACTGGAAAAATTGAAATTATTCAGGGTAGGATGGTTAGCATGCCAAAAAACTTTGTCATTATGTGTGTGATTCATTCTTGACCGCTGAGGTCTGTGCCACACGCTGATGTAAAATGTGTATTTAAAATAACTTCTTGTTTTGGATTTAGGGATGGCCCTGGGTGCTGATGTAATAACTTCAGTTTCCTAACTAGAGATATGAGAAAGTTACCCCTTGTTTCAAAGACGTAAGTTTTACACAATCTTTGAGCAACATGAGCCACTTCTGAGGTGCTGAGGAAATTTTCTATATGCCTGTCTTACCAAGATCTCGTGCCCAGCTAGCAAGTTATGTTAGGTATCTCTAGTCCCACAGTGCTGTACCATGGTTGCCTTGTCTCGGGCAAGCTCCAGGGCGGTGCCTCTCTTAGTACAGTACTTGTGAGATTCAGAGAAAGCCCATACTGTATCTGTGTTGGCAACTGCTCATTTGCCCTCCCTCTTCACCCTGCTCATGGGGAACAAACCAATTGAACGTATACAACATCCAGACATTAACCTCCATTAAAGGAGTGGCATAGAAGAAAATTAACCCATGTCTTTTCCCATTCATGCGTCTTCCCTGATGGACATGGAAGTATAGCTTCTTCTTGACCACAACTCCCCAGTACAGAGACCTGGATTAATCCTCATATACAAAGTAGGGGGATTGTTAGGTTGAGAGGGACAAAGCTGGATCCCCAGGCAGAAATATACAGACTGAAAACTGCCATGGCCTGCGATACAGTAGGAGTCTCTGTTTTCATAGCTCTGTTCTCCCTTCCGAACAAACAGTCTAGAGTGACCTATAACTGTGAAAGTTACTTAATGCAATGGGTGGATAATTCTGAACTGGTTTATTACTCCAGAGCTTTACTCATTGGAAGCTCAGTTGATACTGATTTAGTGTTCAAGAAAACACTCAATCTAATTTTTTCCTGATTCCTATCTCCTGAGAAAGATAAACATTTCTTATACTGTAACACAACTAAAAAAAATTTTTTTTATCCCAAGGGGAGAAAATTGTGACAATGTTATTTAGAAAATTCCCATCCACTCTCTTGAACAAATTATAACATGGTATTTTACATGGGAAATTTTGAAACCCATTGCTGTCTCTTCCCCAGTTTCTTGAGGAGTCTCTGTTCTGACTTATTGCCTAATAAAGTTAGTTGAATGTTTAACTTCTTTTCCTCAGTCTCTCAATTGTCCATAGAGAACGACTTTTAGGACACTGTCTTCTGTCTATTCACATAGAGCCATTTCTATTAATTAAGAATTTTCCAGTGTATAATCCTGTTGAAAAGGAAAGTGAAATGCACGGGAAAGAAGGAAGGAAAATGAATGGCCTGTTTTAGCACTTACTTTTTATGCCTGGATCTGTGAAGCCCAGGCTTTTGAAAAGAGAAGTGTCATTCTAGGGCTGCAGCCATTTCTAGCCTAATACTCAATTATATCGGACAAAGAAGCTTCTTAGAGACTCTGATAGCAGGTGCTTCAAAAGCTGAAAAGCTCCCAGTCTACTACCCTCAGCCAACTTTGATCAGTCCCTGGCAAGCATGAAAATCGCATTCCGGTTCTGCAAGATGTATCAGCCATTAGATCTATTTGCAGAACTGTATATTGCTCCAATCCAAAGGTAGCAGCATGCTACCTCAAAAGCAAGCACCACAGATTAAAGCAATAATAAATAATAAACATTTTAACAAATTAATTGATGTAAATGTGTTTACTATAAGTTCTTCCAACATATGCTTTATTTAAATGTGAATATTTGAAAGTGCTGGAAGATTACTATTGTGCAACACTGGTATTATTAAAATATTTCATGTTAGAAAGAATTAATTTTCTGAAATTCCTGTATTAAAATGATTATGTAATTATTTGAAAAGGTTATCTCCTATGAACATCTAGTTATGCATTTTCACAATGTTTAATATTTTAAATAATGTTTGTAATGTTCAGGTCATTTTAGGTCTCTTATTTATGTAACTGTACCGCTATGTTTTGTTTATGATGCCCGGGTAGTAGAATGGAAGAAATATTGGAAGAAATCTAGGTTGTAACAAATCTTTCTGTTGGATTCTCTTGTGGTCCAGCCATTAATTCCTGACGCTTTTTGTTTTCTTTGCTATCCTTTGTCTTCAAGTGGGCATTTGACTAAGGAAACATCTAGGTAATTGAACCTCTTCAGACCAAAACCAGAACAAAACAAAAGCTTTTTAATTTAGGTCATAAAGAAATTCTGAATTTCTATGTAAATATATGAATTTAGCTATAGTTCAGGAGAAAATTAAGTCTATTTTGTGGGATATTTAACTACACAATATGAGCAAATAGGTTTTTAAAGAAATTCCAATATGATATTCCGTAATCTGAGTTTAAGAAAGTGTTTAATAATTTCTGGGAAATAATCTGAACTTGTACTCAATCAAGTGATGTGGCAGAGTAAATGGCAATTCATCAACACCCCCAACCACAATCCCAGAAGTCATATCTGAAGTCAAGAAGAATAAACTCCACCCCTAATGAACCACCAATAACTTTTAACAGTCTGTCAAATTCTTACAGAACACTCAGAAATGAGAGATATTTACATTAAAAAAAATAGATTGTTTTTGTAGCATAAAGAATAAAACATCTCAGAAAGAAGTGAGGGGAACCAGGGTTGATGTATCTTTAAAAACCAAGTCTTTCCTCACCTTTCCATTCATTAGAGACTTCCCTCCAGTCCAAATGAACTTACTTCTGCTCTCCATCCATCCATTCAAAGCCCCTTTAAGAGGCCAAGCCTTTGCACAAGTAGCTCAGAATCTCTTCTATCGCCAATGTTCCCTCCACCATCATCCTGCCTTGCTGGCAAACTTCTTTACAAACTACAAAACCCAGCTCAAAGTATCACTTTTTTGGGTTAGCCTTTCTTATTACCTACTTAGAGTTAATTATTCCCTACTTTGGCTTCCAACTGCAGTATTTTTTTCCGTATTTTTATAATGACACATAACACTGCGTTGCCACCTTTTACCTGTAGGTCTTCCCAACATGCTACGGCTTACTCAAGGTTATTATTCACTTTTGTAACTTCAGTAATTAGCACATTTTGTGGACTAGAATAATACTTAAATGTATATTAAATGAAGGGATATGTGGTTTTGCAACTGGCATACTGAAAAAGCATGAATTACAGTGTAATCAAATTTCAGCTTTATTATTATTTCTTTTTTCTGTTCTGTTAAGCTTTATCCACAATGAGATACAGTTCCTCTGCCACTGGATGAAAACTCATGGCAGGACTCATGTCTCGGTTCTAAAGCAATAAACAGTCTCAATTTAATAGTTTGCATGTCCAAAGGTTCTAGATCTTTTATTTGGGGCTGAGGGCAGGGGAAAAAAAACCTTTTCATACTTGAGGAAATTTACAAAGTGCTTTCATGTTTCATTTAAAGAAAAAAAATCACAAATTTACAGATTTATTGTAAATGCAGGACAAGAAAATGTTTCCTGAACAATTTGGGAGCAAATCGCTGACTTAAGCCATCATCACCCTGAATATTTCAATCTGTATTTCCTACAAATGAGGATATCTGACTAGGGATAATCCTTTAGCACTCATGCCTTCACTCTTTCACTCTTGCCATGATTACACACACATGCATAGATAAATAAATAAACAAACAAAAAATATATATATACACACACACTATATCCTTCTTTTACTATACATGCTTATACACACACATATATATTTCTTTACTTGTGTTTAAGACTTAATTTCCATTAGGTACTCTGTCTGTTCATAGACCTATTGAGGCAGGAATAAGAAGTAACAACTAAGCTTCAGGTAAAAATAACACTACTTTTACTTTCTTCGTATTAGAAATATAATCCAGTGTGGGTTTCACTTGGGATCTATAGATGGTGAATTTAAAATCCTAACAGAATAAAGAGAGCAATGGAGTTTATAGGATTCTGGTGAATTTAGGTTTTGTATACAGACAAGAGAAATCATTCAAGTACATATATTTTTAAATATGTATTTCCAGTCGCTGACGTATCTAACAGATATACTCACCAATTTCAGTAATTACCATATATACTTTTTCTATCTAAGCTATACTGACAATGAAAAAAAGAAAAGAAAAAGACAAGGCTTCCAGAAAAAGGGGACACTTAAGATGATTTTAGAATTATTTGGCTTTAAATTGGGGTATAGGTAGTGAGGGTAGGGGGTGCAGAGTGTGTGTGTCACATACCAGGTAGAGGAAACAACATACAAAGGTAGAGAGGCATGAAAAATATGTTGAAAAGTACCAGTGGTTGGTATGAGTGCTGACAATAGAGTGTGTGTGGCCAGGGTAAGAGGCCTAGTTAGGAGTGTATGGAAGCTATGATGAGGAGTTTGAGTATTATTCTGAAGACAATCCAGGAAGGATTTAAGCAGGAGAGTAACACACTACATTTGAGTTTGAGAAATATAATATTGTACCATGCAAATAAAAAAAAGGACGTGAAAAGTGCTTATTAAATTGGCAATGTATAACTAAACATTCTGAAGCTATGTTTCCAATAACTAGTACATACTCAAAATGAGAATCATAAAATATTTTCTACCTTACCTTAAATCTCTTGGGCCCATAAAATAAGATACTTGAACGATATTATTTTCCACTAGAGTTATGGAAAATGGTTAACAAAAAGATATAAGAGAAAGTGTGATAAAGGAGCAAAAATTGTCTTTGCAATTAGATTTTGTTTATAAATTTGGCTTCTGTTATTTGGAAAGACCATCTGTCAGGGATAAGCACTCAATTTAAGTGAAAGCATAGTCTTGAGAGATACAGATCAAATCAGCTACAGAAAGCATCTCTTAAGGAAATTGTGTTTTTCAGCAATGTGGGCTGTTTAGACATATGCAGTGATGAATCATTATATAATTGTAATAAGGAGAAACTTTTTGTAAAGATAATTAACATCTTGGTAGAGTTCTGAGAAGTTTGACTCAGGGAACTAAACATTGGAAAAAAGAAAACTAGACTAAAGTGGAAGATACAAAACATCTGCATGAGGAATGTATGCAGAAAACAATCACAATCATTCAAATGTTTAGTGGTCACCCAATGTAGGCATGCATTGGCTTTGTTTCTCTGGAGAACCCTGATTAATGCATTGGCTGAGAGGGCAGGGCACTTAGTAGGGGTGGGCTGAAGACACCAGTAAGCCTGTGAGGTGCAGGCAGAGTGGCAGCGCAGACCAGCTGGTTAGAAGCAGGGCCAGTGACCAATGTTTCAAGACCCGCAAAACACGGGTTTAATTATGTGTCACAATTTTTGTTTTTTTACTTCAGTATTTTCTCATTTACCTTGTTTCCCACTGGTTTCATTTAGTTCAGGTAGAAAAATTTATCTCAATTCATTAACATTATAAAAAAAGCAACCCTGAATTCCTCCTGTTATGATAACCTTGTCAACACCAGTGACCAAAGCTTTTTGACTGTGCATGTCTATCAGTAAGAACATTCAAGCCTATACTTTTGATATATTCATATTTATTTACTTGTAAAGTTTTTGCAACATTACTAATGCACTATTTAAATATGCAAAAAATAATAGTTTTTTAAGTGTGAGATGAATGTGAAATTGTATTTAAAAATATTTAACTTATTAAATGATAGCTGAGACCTTTGGTTCCACAAAAATATTATTAATAATTTAGAGAAGCATAATATGGTAGGAAATACCTCATTTTTTTTTTTAAATCTTGCCTTAATATTCTGTGCAAAGCAATTCAAAGAATTGGATCTAAGTTCAGTATTTGCTGAAACAATAACTCTCTTTTAATGGTTTTCATAACTGAGAGAGATTTTATAAAGAGTTCTAACAGGAATAAATCAAAACTGGCTCCCTTTACTAAATCTTGACATTCATTTTGTAATTCCATCCAATAATTGGGAAGAGATTTTTTGTTGAACTACTTCTAGAAACTTTCAATTTTCCTTGATGTTCATCAATCGTCCTTGCAGACCATTAGGAAGCTGATGCGTTTTGCATTTTTGAAAATTCACTTACGGTTTTTATTTGAAATCTTTTTTCTAAATTAAAGTTTATTGGGGTGACAATGGTTAGTGAAGTTACATAGGTTTCAAGTGTACAATTCTGTAATACGTCATCTATATATCACATTGTGTGTTCACCACCCAGAGTCAGTTCTCCTTCCATCACCATATATTTGATCAAGCTTGTATATAATGTTTTCAATTTTTAAGAGAACAGATATGAGCGTTACTATAGGTGGCATACGTCGTTTTCAACATTCAAAGCACATCATAATAACACAAATGTCCACTTTCAAATATTCTCTATGTAGCACGTGCTTTAAAAAAGAATGGAAAATAACTTAGCTATAATATGGAGTAAAATTCTGATACACGCTACAACATGCATGAACCCTGGAAGTAATATGGTAAGTGAAATAATCCAGACATAAAAGCCCAAATATTGTATCATTCTACTTACATGAGAAGGCTAGAGTAGTCACATTCCTAGAGACAGAAAGTAGAATGGAGGTTACCAGGGGCTGGGGGAAGGGAAGAACGAGGAGTTACTATTATTGTATATGTACTCCCCTATATGCATGCTATAATGTGATTCAAAACATCAAGCTGCCTTAGTAGGTTCTGTTTTCTTCCTTATAGGATGTAATGGATATCGTTGAAATCATAGAGTCATATTAGGATTTGATTCTCCATTTTTAAAGATTATATCAGCATTTGCTCTTACAGTCATGTTAGTAATACTCTCTAGATTAAAAACATCTATTGAATCTAGTAACTGTAACTTATTGCTCATTATTGGCTTCTAAAACAAAATTAATAAAACAAGCTTGTGGGCAAGCAAGGAGCTGAAAGCACATATGAGAAGGCAATAGAAGTTATCTAGAGGAAGTGATGAATCTGAACAAAAGTAATGCTTCTGGAAAAGTTTCATCACACTCATTCTCTTCCCAGTAATGAAGTAGAAAAGACACCTTGTCAATAGCATAATTTATAAAGTCCAGGTTTGATATTGTTGAATTTATTTTTTATAATTAAAAACTTGATTTTAGGAGCACAGTACGCCACAAGAATTAGATATTTTGAAAATATACTTGTAGTCTCTTGCAATTGGCTTTCTTTCTTTTCCTAAGTCTTATCTGATTACCAATGTGATAGTGTGAAGCTGCTGTCTAATTTCATTCCTGTTTAAGGGACCTGATTACTTCCTAAGATTACCAAATTCATTTAGCATTATTGGATTTTGTTTTCCATTTCTACAAATGAACTATGACCTTAAATGGAAATAAGTAAAATACATACGAATGACATATGACCTTAAAGAGACATTAACATGATCACAATAGCATAACTTAAGGAGCAGGGGAAATCCCTGTATTTAGATATTTTTTCAAAATTATCATGCCATGTATAAGTAATTTTCCACACACACACACACACACACACACACACACACACACACACACTCTCACAAAGTTTATCTAAAACGGCGAACTGGTGGCAGTAACTTTGATGGTTTTATTTTACAATTAAATATGACAGTTGTAATGGAGGAAGCTTCTGAAGCCTCCCCTGATCTACCCGCTCTTGATGCCACACAGGTACCAGTGGCTGCCGCATTGTTCCAGGTCACCTTCATGCTGCTGCTGCAGCTGACGATGCTGACACTGCTGGCCAGAACTGCTGAGGCTCCCTTTTCTTCTGCAACATCTCTTCTGAGTTAGGGCCCTACACCCACTGCGTTGATCCACCCCACCAAGGCTACAGTTCTATGAGGTTCATTTCCAAGTTGTGCATATACTGCTGACATGATGAGGTCGAGTCAAATTTCGCAACAGCCGTGATCACTGCCCTCCTTCTTGATGCCTGGGGACTCCCACAAAGTCATTGTCACACTTGTTCTTCCACTTGGGTAAAGACTCTCCCAGAGCTATACAGGGCTTCCTTATAACTTGTTTCTTGTTTCTCCACTCCTAGCCCTTCTTTATAAGACTTGTCAAAATATCTGAACCCCAATCTTGTACTTACCACAGAATCTTTGCCTGAAAGCTTCTGAGCCTCTGTCATTGGATTTAAATACATATCAGGACAGTAGCAGTCAGATATTTCTAGCAGTAAGACATATCTAAACGCCATCTTCCACTAAGAAAGAATTCCTGTTGCTCCAGTAGTTTTCTTTTAGTTTAAATATTTTTTAAATCACAGTTGACATATAATGTTATATTAGTTTCAGGTGTACAACATAGTGATTAGACATTTATATACCTTACGAAGTGATCACCCCTGTAAGTCTAGTACTCATCTGATAACATACATAATTATTAGAATATAGTCGACTATATTCCCTATGCTGTATTTTACATCCCTGTGACTGTTTTTATAACTGGAAATTTGAGTTGTTGTTTTTTTTAATTAGAATAGCCAACCACATAATTTTGGGGTCATAAGAGAAAGTACACAAACTGCAGTGTTCTTAAAGAGTTTAGAATCACATAACATAAAAATGTCACCACCAGGAACACATTAAACATTAATCTGTCTCTTTAGACTGAAGACACATTTTAGTGGAATGATAATTTTTATAAAAATGAAGTGACACTTTATTGATTTGTTTAATCAAATGTTCTGTTTCCAAATAACAAGGACGACAGCAGGTGAACACACTGTATTCATTTCTTCTCTATTAAACTATATTCATTGACATTATAGGAAATAACAGGGTATTACTGCCCTTATGATAAAATTTTAAAATCCTTAGACTAGTTTATAAAAATCTGGCCCCAGCTTATCTCCCAAGCTTGGTTTTCTTTCTCTTGTTATAAGTGCTAAAGCCAAACTGACTTCTTTCAGCTCCTGAAGCACTCCATGATTTCACTTAATTCCCAGCCTTTGCCTGCTCACTTTCCTTTGCCCAGAATGTTTCTATCCATCCCCATGTTCGCCTGGCAGAGTCTTGTCCCTTCTTCAAGATTTAGCTTAAATGTCACTCATCAAAGGCCTCCCTCCCCTACCTCTCACCCAGTAACTGCAACAAGATGAAGTCACCCCTTACACACTCCTCAGACCAACATCCAACCCGACGACTGCCATTGACCAGCACTTAACAGAGTCTGGGCAACACATGGTAGCTGCTCAATAAATAATTATTGAGCTATAGTAAACATTTCTGTAGCATAACATCAATAGAGTTCCTTAGGCTAAAAAGGAAATGCATATTGATTTCCCAGTTTCAGTTATATAGCACAAATAATTTTGATCCCAAATATCTCCTTCAATCAAAAAGTTTGTGCTTTAAAAAATATGCTTGTGATCATGGTATCTCCCCTGCCAGGTAAGAATATAATAGAGACTCAATAAATATTAAGTATTAGTTGGTGCAAAAGTAATTGTGATTTTTGCGATTATTTTTAACCTTTTAAACCGCAATTACATTTGTACCAAACTAATATTTACTATTTAAAAATATATGCCTGGGATGGTTCATTTTATGTGTCAACATGGCTAGGCTATGGTACCCAGGTGTTTAGTCAAACACTAGTCCAGATGTTGCCATATAGGTATTTTGTAAACGTGATTAACTTTTATAATCAGTTGACTTTAAGTAAAAGAGATCATCCTCAATAATGCAGAAGGGTCTTCTTCAATAAATTGAAGATCTTAAGGGCAAAATCTGAGGTTTTGGAGAAAAAGGAATTCTGCAAGACTTACATAGAAACCTGCCTGAGTTTTGAGTTTTCCAGCCTGCCGAAACACATAAACACATAAATAAATAAATGAGTAAATGCTAACTCCAACTGAAAATTTATCCATAATTCTTTTTAAATAATAGCATTAGCTCAGTAATAATATATCAGTATCAATCAATGTTGTAGTTTTTCCTGAGATACCATAGAAGGTAAAAGTAAAAGAATAAAGGATATTTATTTTTTATCTAGATATAGATAAAAATATATAGATGATCTTTTAGAATAATGTATAACACTAACCAAAGTAGAATATATTATTTAACTTGGAGTGGCTCCCAAATCTTGAAGTGTATTTTGAGCTATAAACCTTTGTAGACACTATACAATAAATTTTAAAGCTTTTCTGCATTATTTTAATATAATTTTATTGCTATCTTTCTCATTATTACGTAAGATTTTGTGCATTTCTGGCAAAAATTATAGTTACGTTATATAAATTCACATGAATAAATTTTGGCTGATTTACCACCCTAGAAGACTCATAAAAACAACTTCATCAGCATATGTTATATACAATTTCTTAATACTGTTATTAATATTTTCTTTGAAGTTTTTAAAATTCACTGGTTCTAAGTGAAACACCTCTATATTTCATTCTTATTATCCAGTTTCTTGAGGTTATGAAAAGCATCTGATGACTACAAAATGAAATCTGCTTTTTTCATACACCATACCATGGGGTGAGGGTACCCTGCTTTGAGTCAATTAGTCTAAGAGAAATAAAGCCTAAGAATTTCTAAAATGCTGCTAGTATAGACTTTTAAAGTTTGTATTATAAAAATATTACTGTCCATTTTTAGTACCATCATTGAAATAGCCACTTCAAACATACCAGTACATCAAATTTGACCTACTGGTATAATGATCCTCATCTTCTCATCATTTATTTATAAAAATGTACATTGTTCAAATCAGGATCCAGATGAGGCCACCTAGTGTGATTGGTTGAGATATTTCTTACATTGGACATTTCTCCTCCATCTCTTTTTCCTCTTATAATTTATCTCTTGAAGACAGTGGATTATCTTTCCTGTAGAACTTCCAACAGTCTGGATTTTGCAGATCACACCCAGTCTGCTCTTCAATGTTTCCCTCTGTCCTCAGTACTTTTTGTAAATTGGTAGGTGAATACAAAGGCTTGATGTGATTTGTTTGATTTATTTATTTAATTTGGGGACGGCAAAACTACTCCAAAAGTTGTGTTGGGTTCTTCATTAGAAATCACATATTTCTGATTGTCTCTTTTCATGATGTTAGCAGCCATTTTAAGTATCAGTGATATTCATTAATTTGTGAGAAGTTGCTATACGGCTATATTGTAATTCTATCATTCCTTTTCATTTACTAGCTGGCTATTTCTGTAATGAGTGACTTTTCTTCTTCTAGTATTTGGCACTCACTGATATGATTGGTAAAGGAATGGCATACTAAATGCTTGATTTTTCCCTTTGTAAATTTTCAAAATTTTGAGTTTATCATTGTCCAATCATGACCCTTGGAATGTGTGTATATTTGTGTGTGTGTGTGTGTGTGCTTGTGTGTGTGTATTTTTTTTTGTGTGTGTTGAAGTCTAAAGAAAGGCTGCTTCCAAGAAAGCTAAATATCTTCTAGAAAAAGCTGATTGGGCTTTCTTTGGCAAATCCAACAGAGACCAGTGTGGGATTTTTCAGAGTGCCGCATTTGGAACCTAATCTGACAGCACAGAGATCAGTTCTGTCACTCAGTGGGTATACTCACCTTATTTAAGGTTGTAGAGTTTAAACAAAACAGAGGCCAGAAAGATGGTTCATCATTTCCAATGAGAAATATAATTCTTAAGTGAAGAGGATACTTATGATTACTTAGTATCGGTATTTTCTGTCCTGGAGAAAAATTTAAATTTTGGTGGAATTGGTGTCCTAATAAAACCTGGCTTGTTAGATAGGTTTTCAGCTATCTACCTTGATACCCCATCCACCTTGATACATCTCTCCCTACTATAGAAATATACCTGTAAATGGACTGTTTAATTGGACCAGAGCCGATGATAGGCAATTATTTACCCATGTACTCCCTTGATTGACACACTTCTCTCTTTCGACTTACACTCAAATTTTGGCTTGACAGATTCATTTTATTTGGTAATGATGAGTTTGTATATCTTCACTGGGAGTAAGAGGGAGTGCCAAATATCTAACTGTGAGAGTGAAAGTTGGAAAAACGTACATGAATCAGAGAGGCACCCACCAAGATCTGCTGAGATCTGGTTCAGTAAAGCCTGAAGGGGACATACTGGAAGGGAAGAGTGTGCTGGACTTAGCATAAAGTGTTGAGGATCCTGTGGGAGGCCTAGTTCAGGCATAGTCTGTGCTACAACCAGAAGCCCTCCCCACACTGTAGCATAAATATATGCAATTGATCAGGAGAAGGCCAGCACCGGGCAGAACTGTGGTGTGGTCGGGGAGCCAAATCATCAAGGACCACCATGGAAGTGGAAATGCCCTTGAACATGAGAACAACCAAAGCCATTGTGTAATTAGACAAATCAAGCGTCCCTCTTTTTCTCTCTCTGGGTGGCATTGGAATTCAGAACTGAGTCTTTAGGCCTAAAGGACCCCCTAGAGCCACCGAAGAACTTGTGGGGTTAAGAGTAAGGCCTCAGAGAGGAAGACAGTCTGCTGTTTTACGTAAGGCATTTGGGAGCTAAAGTTGGTGACCAGGAAACATAAGAACTTTCTTCGCAGTTGGACCATAAACTAGTAATAAGGATTGAACTAATTATAATCACCACCACCCTCAACCTCATCAACAGTCGTGGTATGAGACTTTCTATATACACGGCAGGTACATAGGTCACGGAAGTTTATAAGGGACGTCCTGTGGCCCTTCTAAGTGATGCTGAAGTACTTGGGAGTAGCGGAAGGATATTGATAAAATATTAGGAAATAGTAAAATAAATCATGAGGAAAAGGGCCAACAATGGGTAAACCAGAGTAACAAATACATATTTTCAAATGAAGACTGGAGGAAGTCAGTTACTGAAGGCTGAGGCGACCAGGGAGAGTCTATGAAACCATGCCAGCTGTGAAAGAGCCACACAAACTGGCATTTGGGATTACGAACATAAAAATATTTCTTTGAAAATGCAGGTTTTTTTTGAAAAATGGGCACAGATTCCTTTTCCATCAATGACAATGTTCCAGATATCTTCATGGGTGACTTTTGTCAAATATTTAAGGAAAAAATTAACTTAATCCATAAAAAAACACTTTCAGAAAGTAGAGGGAGGCAGTAATTCATATTTCTATCTCTGAATTCAGCTTGACTTTGATACAAACATCCAACAAGAGTATCTGACACGAAGCTAAAATACTGACAAATCTCACTCATTAACATAGATGCAAAAATTTGAAAAAAAATTTTAGCAAGTTCAATCTAATGTTATGTAAAAAAGATAATACATCATAACAAAGTGTGGTTTATCCCAGGATTATAATGTTATTTTAGAATTTGAAAGTAAATCATAGTAATTTGCCACACTAACAGATTAAAGGAGAAAACCAGATGATCCACTGGACACATTAAAAACAACTTAAAATTTAACACATTCATGACCAAAAAACTTTCACAGAGACTAGATATAGAAGAAAACTTTCTCAATCTGATAAAAGGCATGTATGAAAATTCTACAATTAACATTATAATTAATGGTAAAATACTGAACTCTTTCCCTTTAAAATGAGGATCAAGTCTAATATGTCCACTCTCACCACTTCCTCTCATTATTCACTAAAGTCTAAACTATACAGTAAAAAAGGAAAAAAATAAATAAAAAGACTAAAGATAAAACATAAAAAGGGCAAAATAAGGCATAACAATTGGGAATGAAGAAGTAAGACTGTCTTTATTTGCATATAGTATGATTTTATATATATATATTTTATATATATATATATATATTATATATATATTTTTTTATATATATGTATATATAAGAGCCAAAGGAATCTAAGAAAAAAGTCTACTACATTTATGCTAAATTGGATAAGTTAAAATCAATGTGACCTTGGGATATAAGAAAGTTTTTTGTATGCAAAAAGTAACTGTATTTTTATATACCAAGAAAGATCATTTAAAACTAGTATCAAAAGATATAAAATACCTATAAATTAAATTTTAAACATATAAAATATTCTAGTTTAAAATTATAAAATAAAATTGAGAGAAGTGTAGAAACTTCTACGTACATGAAGACATAGAACACCCTCACATTTATGAAGTCATTAGTTCTCCCCAGTTGGGTTATTGATTCAATTAAATTCCAATCAAAGTTGAAGTAGGGTTGACTTTCTTCTGGAGGGGATGATGGTATATATTGATAAGTTGATCCTAAAATAGATACGGACATGTAAAGGACAGACTAGCCAAAACAACTTTGAAAAAGAATAGCAAAATTGGATAACATACTCTACCTGATTTTAAAACATATTATAGTGCTTATAGTAATTCAGACATGTGATACTGACAATGGATAGATACATTGATCAGCAGAGCAGAATATTGATCTGTAGAGCACAATGAAGATTTCAGACATAGATCCACACATATGGTCAACTAATTTTCAAAAAAATATTTCAATAAAATAAAAAACCCATAGCAAATAGCATTGAATCGATTAAATATTTAATTGGAAATTAATCCATACATCACACCATATACAAAAATTAACTTGAAATGTATTGCAGAATTAAATGGAAAACCTAAAACTTCAAAGCTCCTAGGAAAAAAACAGAATATCTTTGTAACCTTTGGTTATGCAAGTATTTCTAAGACAGAATACAGCATAAACCACCAAATTAAAAAAAAAATGCTACAGTAGATTCAATAAAAATTAAAATTTCTTATCAAAGGACACAATTAATAAAATAAAAAGGCATGCCATAGGCTAAATATAATTATGCTCTAACAATAATAATAACAACAAAAATCCCTGTTAGGAGGGAAGCCACAATGAGATAGCGACATGTTGGCTAAAACCCTGAGACCAGCAGCAGTTAATGTTGGAGAGGATGAGTAATTACTTTCATACTCTGTTGGTTGGGGTGTCAATTAGAACCACCATTTTGCAAACCTACTTAGTATTACCTACTAAAGCTGAATAAAAGCTTTCCCATATCAATTTTACTCTTAGTTATATATCCAACAGAAATACGCACACCTATGTGCAAGTATATGTGTAGCAGCATTATTCATTATTGTCCAAAATGGAAATAACTTTAATATCCACCAACAGTAGAATATATAAATAAATGTTTGCATATTTATAAAATGAAACACAAACACAGCCTGAAAATCAGCACACCACTGCTATACACAAGAGGAAAAGAACAGTGAAATGAGACTGGAAATGTAGTTCACAGTCAGATTTTGGAGGGACTTGGTAGTTATGGTAAGAAGACACGTGTTTTGCTCTGTCTGATGACAAAGGCACTGAAAGGTTTTACAGAGAGAATGATCTGATACGATTTGTATCTTTTTTTTTTTAAGTTTATGGGGGTGACAATGGTTAGTAAAGTTACATAGGTTTCAAGTGTGCAATTCTGTAATACATCATCTATATATCACATTGTGTGTTCACTATCCAGAGTCAATTCTTTTTAAAAGGTTAATGCTGGCTGCTTTGTGGAGAATGGTGTGAGTTGTGAGTCAACAGAGGGAGCCAGAAGACTCATTAAGATGTTCTTAAAATCATCCAAACAAGGATGAGTGCCTTGGACTAAAAGGTAGAAATGTCTCTTAAAGATTGTTGAAAATTAATAGGAATAACCATCCTTATAACCTAAAGTAAATGTCAGGATTTGCTTCTTGATATGTTTAATTGAGGTTAATTATTGGTTTATAATTATATAAACACTCTACCACATTTCATACTCATCCAAAAGCAACTACAAAACATTTTGTATTTTATATTAACTCTCAATGCAATACTCTCTACATAGATGTGGAACTTACCTTCACATTGATTTTTTTTTTTTTTTCAAATTCATGAATCAATAGACTTTTATCTGCTTTCCATGGAAGTTCTAAAGATGCCGTGCTTAGTTAAAAGGCTACAGAAGCTTTCCCTTTATTTCGGTGTTGACTCTGTTCTTTAACAGAAACAGCAGTAGTTGGCACCATGCTGTTATGTGTTTCTTATCTGAATGGCAATGTCAGATATTAGCTTGTGTAGTTTAGTATAATGGTCAGGTCATTTGATTTAAAAAAAATTTTTTTTAAGATTTTTATTAAAATATAGTTAACATACAACATTATATTAGTTTCAGATATACACCATATTTATTCAAACTTTATATACCTAAAGAAGTTATCACTATGATAAGTCCAGCAACCATCTGACACCGTACTATGCTATCACAATATTATCAACTATATTCCTTATGCTGTACATTACCTCCCCATGACTTATTTGTTTTATACTTGGAGATTTGGACCTCTTACTCCCCTTCACCTTTCCCCCCTTTCTAAATTTTTCAATTACAGTGACATTCAATATTATTTTGTATTCATTTCAGGTATACAGGATAGTGGTTAGATATTTATATAATTTAAGAAATGATCCCCCTGACACTATACGTAGTTAATACCATATTACTGACTGTATTTGCTATGCTTTACTTTAAATTTCCATGACTATTTTGTAACTGTCAGTTTGTACTTCTTACTCCCTTCACCTTTTTCACCCTGCCTCCAACCCCTTCCCATCTAATAAAACCCCTTCCTACCCCAATAAAACTAGTACCCATCTGACACCATACATAGTTATTACAATAATATTGACCATATTCCTTATGCTATACCCTATATCCCCATGATTACTGTGTAACAGTCAATTTTTATTTCTTAATCCTTTCCCTTTTTTCACTCATCCTCAACCCTTCTCCCATCTGGCAACCATCAATATGTTCTCTGTATCTATGAGTTTGTTTCTGTTTTGTTTGTTTATTTTGTTCTTTAGATTTCACAGATAAGTGACATCTCATTGCATCTGTCTTTCTCTGACATTCCACTCAGTACAATACTACCCAGGTCCATTCATGCTGCCCCAGATGGCAAGAACACATTCCCTTCCCTGGCCAAGCATATTCCAATGTATATATTTACTACCTCATCTTTATTCTTCATCTTTATTCTTCCATTGACAGACACCCAGGCTGCCTCCACATCTTGGCCATTATAAACAATGCTGCAATGAACATATGGATGCACACATCCCCTCAAAGGAGACTGTGTGAGTGCCCTTTAAGAGGACGCCTGGATTGCCTACTGCTTTTTGTCCCACCTGGATGGTAGGAATCCCCACTGTTTTTCAGAGCCAGATGTTGTGGGGACTATTTTTCCTGGCACCAGTACTCTAGGCTGGGGTGGCCATTGTGGGGCTGGGGTTCCTCACTTGTCTGGGGGGAACCTCTGTGGCTGAGAATTCCTCCCAGTTCTCAATGGCCACAGAGAGGTTTGGGGTTAACCAGTTCTGGGTCCCACCCCTCCTACCAGGTTTCTTCTTTATACTCTTAGTTATAAAACTTCTGTTCAGCCAGACTTCAGATGGTTCTCGAGGCTGGTTGTTCTATACTCTAGTAATTTTAATTTGCTTACAGAAGGAAGCAGACACAGTGATTATCTGCTCCACTATCTTGGATCTCCTATCTCATTTGATTGTTAATGATAAATGAGAATAGGCTTGATAAGAATTATTTCATTTACAAGGCATACATTATTGTTTTTCAAAAATGGTCTCCTATATATCTCTTAATGAAATCTAGCAGTGCAGAATAACTATTTATGGACTCAGAATATAAATGAAAATATTAGTACAGCACATGGGAGGTGTTGATTGACTGGGGTTGAGGGTAATGAAAATGAATAAGGATGCCCATGTTTTTTGCTCTTTTACTTCTCAACCAAATGAGATGTGCTGAACTGAACTCCCACATATATCTGTAGCATTTTGCAGGTAGTGACAGTAAACCTATTACCTTCTCAAAGAACTCAGATCAGAAGCCTGCACGAAATGATTGACTCGTGTTGCTGGTTCTTGCAGTAAACTTTGTGTTCTAAACAAAGGGGGGATATTTTTGTCACTGTATATGAATTCTAACTTCAAAAAAGAAATGTTCTGGGTTTTTACTTAAGTCGGCTCTGATACCAAGTTGGAAAATAAAATCAGCACAAATGTGCTTCAACTTTAGCTGTATTGCTCAATTTTAGTGCCAATTTTAGAGTGAGGATTAAATCAATTCCAGATGCAAGGTGTTTGTTGAAAGAGATTTTTGATAGAAGGCAATGTTTTGGGGTTATGACTACTCTGAAACAGCATGTCATTCTTGGCTGAAATACTATGCACTGGCCCCAGTGAGAATGGAAGCTTTGTGAAGACAGACACTTTGTCTATTGTAGCTACTCCTGTATCCTTAGTACCTGTAATACAGTCTGGCACTAAACTTCAAGCTCAATACGTACTGTGTGGGTATTAGCACTGTCCACCAAGTATTTCCAGTTCTACTCTCAGGCAGATGGAAAGCCTGTACTTACTTCCATGCCATATCTCCCTGGAATTGACGTCTAGTCATGCCACTTGCTTTGCAATAAAAGTGATCTGTGATACTTTATTTACCATATTATAGACATTACTAAAAGACTCTATTAGGGAAAGATGAGACTGGACCTTCTACTTCAACAATATATAAAACTTTATCAAGATAGTTTATGGACTTAAGTGTCAAAAATAAAACTTTAATAGTCTAAGTATAAAACAGATGAATATTTTTTAGACATTGTGATAGAAAAGCTATATTAAGACACGGAAAGTATTGATTATAAAAGAAAGATGAATACATTTGACTATTTTAAAATTAGATACTTTTAAAATCTAAAGATACTCCAAAGGAAAGTGAAGATATAAATCGCAAATTGTGAGAAGCTATATACAATACACACAAGTGGTAAATATGAATACAAGACTATATAAAGAATTTCCAAACCCAGTAAGAAGATTCCAACAATCTGAAAAATGGCAGGAGATTCAGCAAATGGTGGTAGAACAACTGGGTGTTCACATGCAAAAAATGAATCTGGACACAGACCTTATACTCTTCACAAAAATTAACTCAAGATGGATTATAGACCTAAATATAAAACACTAAACTATAAACCTCCTACAAGATACAATAGGAGAAAACCTAGACGACCTTGGGTTTGACAATGTTTTTGGATATAACACCAAAGACATGATCCATGAAAAAAAGAATTGATAATCTGGATTTCATTAAAACAAAATAAAAATTTCTGCTCAGTGAAAGCCACTATGAAAGAATGAAAAGACAAGCTATAGACTGGGAGAAAATACTTGCAAAAGACATACCTGATTAAGCATTGTTATCCAAAATATTCAGAGAATTCTTAAAACTCAACAATACAATGACAACTCATTTAAAAAAATGGAGCAAAGACCTTAACAGACATCCCACCAAAAAATTATGCAGATGGAAAATAAGCAAATGAAAAGATGCTCCACATCTTTGTCATTAGAGAAACACATAGTAGCTGAATGTTCTTGAGCAAGTTATCTAATCAGTCTATGCTTCAGTTTCCCATCTGTAAAATGGGCAAAATAAGAGTACTTACCTTGTAGGCGGTTGTGATGGTTAAATACGTTACCATATTATAACCGTAATTTGGTTACGGTATGATGAAGCTTTTCATCATAGTGCTTTGACTATAGTAGTTCTCAAATAATATTCTCTCCCAGGTCTTATTGATTACTACACTTAACCTTCTATCTTGCAGTCCAGTAATTTAGTATTGTTGAATCTTCAGCACCTAACCTCACAATGAATGGTGAAAAATTAAACACATGTATGAATGAATACATGAATATAAATATAAATGACTGGTGTATGAGTCAGGGTTCAACCAAAGAATCAGAACCAGTAGGAGATATATATGAAGAGATTTATTGCAAAGAATTGGTTTACGTGACCAATTCTAGCCAGGAGCTGGCTAGGCAAGTCTAAAGTCCCTAGGACAGGGTGTCAGGAAGGTCAGGCTACAATTCTTAGGGATGGGCTCAAGCTGCTGCCCATAGGTGGAATTTCTTCTTCAGAGAAGGCACAATTTTTAAGACCCTTCAACTGATTAAATAAGGCCCACACTTATTATCTAGGACTTAGTCAATGGATTATGAAAGTCAATCACATCTACAAAACAGAGTCACAGTAACACCTAGATCAGTGTTTGATTGAATAACTGAGGACTGTAGTTTAGTCAAATTCACAGATAAACTGGCCATCCCAAATGGTATATAAATTCTGCTTACATAAGACACACACCAATAATATATATCTGGCAGAGTATAGAAGAAGGGCTTGCTGAGGGCCAGTGTTTCTTGAAGAGATTTCTACAGAGTGTAGCCCCAACTCTAAGAAATCTCATTTTTTTTTTGATGGGTTGTAGACCTAATGTAGCTAAATTGTAACTCCTTAAAAGTAGGGGCGATAGCACTTATTTCATTTTTTAAAAATCGTCTTTAGCTTTTTTTTTAAACAGTATCCCTGTTCGAAAAAGGTAGTTAATAAAATTACATGGGAAATTGAAAAACCAAAAAGGAATTTAATTATTTGACATGTCTAATATTATTCTACACTCCAATTCTGAATAAAATTTAAACATTACAAGAATCTTGGGGGATTAAATCCTATGGGGAAAGTAAGGCAATGTAGTATATGTGTGAATGTAAAACAAATTTTCACATGCATGATTAAAATATTTGCTTTACTTAGAACAAATAAATATGCTGTTTTCCAGTGTAAATGGAAGTGTTTAGTTTCTTTTTGCTCCCACTGATTGAAATGTAATTCATACCACACGGTCGATAGACAGAACTTTAGTCTCATAAAAATGGAATAATTTGGGGAGACTTATTAAGCCAAAGAATGCTAAATTAGATGGGAGACATTTTCACTACCAGGGTTTGAACAGAATATTCAAACGAACGGGGCAGGCTCCCTGGCTTGTGTGACACACTGCGTCTATGCCTTCGTTCTCTTAATTGAAGCAATTGAGACATGAAAGGTGCTCTCCCTTTATTGTTCAATTTTCAAAGAACTAGGTTCCACCACTTGCTGATGTCATCTGAAGTCTGAGAACCGCTGGTGAAGACACGTCTTTGACTAGCTATAATTTGCAGAGCAGTGGTCCTCAAACTGGAACATGTGATGAGAAGTGGTTGAGGAGCACGGCAACTACAGATTCCCAGATCCCATTAGTGATTTTGATCTCACAGGGGAGGAATGGAGTCAGACCATATCTAAGATACTGATTTGAGGCTGCAGGAAAAACCCTTGGCTCCGTCCCTTGTCATTTATGTCTGCATTCGGGATCAGCCTAGACTCTCCACCAAAACATTCTGGGCCATGCATATCGTGCTCTGAACCATGCTAGGGCTTCTCTTCTTCTTGAAAGTTATTTTAGCCCTTCCAAACTGTGATAAACAAAATAAAAACTTTAATTTCAGATTTATCTTATGAAGCGGGGAGCTAATGAGCTAAAAAAAAAAAATCCAAGGACAGCATAAAACCTAGAAGAATGGGAAAAACAAAATTTTCTTTCTTTCCCTCAGGAGCTACTTAAAATTGTTCAGAAAACATTATTTTTCTTGGTCCTAACTAATTTTGATCTCAAGCTCTATCAGATCTAACCAAATGCAGTCTCCTAACTGAATGGATTGGTAAAAGGAACTGTACATGATGAAAAATTTAATTTATGGACTTATGATACTCATGAGGATTCATAATTTTGTGAACATGGAACCTTCCTATTTCCTAAGGCTGTTGAAGGATGGAGCTGACAGTGACCTGGGATTTGCTGATTCTGGATCAGGGCTAATACAGTGACCTTCACACAGCGGGTGGTTTTATTGATGCTGGCTGCCTGAATCAACCCAGGTATGGCACCAACACTCCCTGGAGGCCTGGGGGATGCTGGAGGGACTACTTTCTCTAACTCAATGGAATTTCATTACTAAAGTCCATATCACTTACTCAATCATTATCACTGCAATTTTCTGCTTCTTACATCAAGGAGTATAAAGTACACACACAAAAAAAATACATCAGAGAAGTAATGCAGTTTTAACACATTTTTAAAACATTTACTTGATCCTGGCCTTAGTATAAAAAGTCATCATTTCATAGTAACCTCCAGTTGTTGTTTTTTAAATTAGACTTAAAAAAGTTTACAATATCTTCCTATTTTGATATTACTACCAGTCCTACTGTGATCCCAGAAGAAAGAATACAGAGGCAACAGCCTTGGGTGGTTGGTGAGTCCAAGGTATCATACCCCTGGATAGTGCAAAAATTTCTTTCATGAATTCTCTATCAGCTGTGGCAGCAATAATTTTTTTAAGAAGTTCTGTATCATGTTGATGTGATTCACATTGGTGCATCTCTTTGCATACCAATCTATGAATATTTTTTTTTGGTGAATAAAAATGTTTTAGAAGCTGTCAGAGATTAAGAATGATTTTAGCACATCAACAGTCTCATTAAGGTGGTTGGTGAATATTGTAGTGATTAACTTCTTAGAAATTTGATTTTTTTTAGTACTACTCCTTTCTGCTGAGAAAAATAGTAGTTTATTTATTCTTGTAATTGTTAGTGTGCTAGAGACAGTAATCATTAATCTTTAACATGCCCCCAGCAGTCATGACTTAGGTAATGGTGGTTTTGATGCATTTTTCACTCTGTGTTCAGTATTTATTTTATTAATTCATGCACCAAATATTTGTTACCAATGTAAGGTTGTCGATGACCTTGAAAAGTGCAGTTTTGGAGGAGTAATGAAGTGAAAGCCAGATTAAAGGGGATTTGAGGGAGAATAGAATGAGAAGAATTGGAGATAATTTTGAGAGGTTTTGCTGCATACAGTAACAAAGAAATGGGGTGATAAATATGATGGAAGTGAAGTGTTTTAAGTGGGAGAAGGTACAGTATGTTTGTATGCTCATTGGATGACCCAGTAGACATTGAAGACTTGATGATGGAAAAGAAAAGGGACAACTGTTGAGTGTCGCTCTTAGAAAAGGAGAAGGAATGTGACCCTGAACAAATAGTGGAGTTGACATTATTTATGACCATGGACAGTTCATTTATAGTAACTCAATTAAAGGCACGGTATTTGGGTACTTGTATAGCCCTGTTAGTGTTGGGATGGTGAATGAGTGAGAATGTTGTCTTCTGACAGCTTTTGTTTTCTCATTGAAATAAGAATCAAATGTGACACTTACGGGGGCATTTTAGGGATGTGAGGAGAATAAAAGTATAAAAGAATTATCTAGAGCAGTGCAAAAGCGAATGGACTAAGGAAGTATACAAATGTTACCTGGTCCCATAATGGTCCCCTTGAGGTACATGGTCATGAATTTACTGTGTGGCAATCATATTCAGCTGTCCAGGTACTCAGAGAGAGCAGGCAGAAAATTGGATTTACCCTTAGATGGGGTTTAATCAGGCAATTAAAGTGAAAGGAAGAAAGATCAATGGTATTGATAGGGCCTTTGGAAAGGTAAGGTTAAATGAGGTCATAAAGGTAGGGTCCTAATCTGATAGGATTGGTGTCCCTATAAGAAAAGAAAGAGACAGCAGAGATCTCAGGGTACACACACTAAAGAAAGGCCATGTAAGGACCCAGCGAGAAGGTGGCCATCTATAAGGCGGGAAGAGAGGCCTCACCGGAAACCAACCCTGATGGCATCTTGATCTTAGACTTCTAGTCCTGAGAAATAGAAAACAAATATCTGTTGTGTAAGCCACCCAGCCTGTGATATTCTATTATGGCAGCCCTAGCAGATTAATATAGTCATTATTTAAAAATTGGAAAGAGTTAGTAAAATGAAATGTCCTCGATATTTCACTATTTTCCACTAGCCACTTTTTATACAAAAGAATGAACTAATGGATGAATGGACTGATAACCAAGTGTGCTCCCCTCACCAGAAACGTAATGGAATAATTCAAAAGGTAACAGAGCTTTAAAAGAAATAGAGTGAGTGGGTTGCTGTTGACTGTTAGAAACATAATAAGGCAAGAAGAAATATCCAGGAATGATGGAGACCTCATTCAAATCATAATGGAGAAAACACAGCGTTCTGTAAATTGTGTTTCACAGGGCGTGGAATTCTTACAGATGCCTCAGATTCTCAAAAGTATCGCAGTTTGCATTAAAATGATATCGTTGTACTATGATCCACCCACCAGCATTTCATGACACCACCTTTAAGAAGCACTGAGTTAAATAATCTACAAATTAATAGTGGTTACTTTATACTAATCTGAATATAAAAATAATAGAAATAAAAAATAAATTTTATATATACATAAATACTTCATATATAAATTCAGATATAAATAATATCTGCCACTTTGTGCTGCCTAGTGAATATTGCTTGGTAGAAATGAGTTCGCCACTAAAGAAGAAGTTTTATTGCAAAAGGAAGTAAGAGTTCATGTAAGTATGAGTGCAAAATTGAGTGTCTAAGTAGGAACCCTACTGAAAAAAAATTAAATAAATTGTAACCGATAGATTATATACCTTAAGACATGTCTGAACTTGACCCTCTGAGGGTTGAGTTGACCCATCAGGGCAACTCAAAGGAAAGTGTCCTAAGATCAAGGCAAGAAGGTTGGTTGACAACAATACAGCCTGAAACGGGACAAGAATTAGACAAATTAAAGACATGTAATGGAAGGAAATATTAATTAGTATAAAAAAGAAACAACATTATATAAGAAATTAGGAAGAACAAGACCAGATGGGAAGCTAGAAAGAAGGAAAGTGTCAAATAAGAGAATAGTCAGAGACAAACCAACAAAATAAGTCCTTAGGGTTCAGGTCTTCATTGGGATGAATCTCAAAATGACGAGCTCTTTTTTCTTTCTTTCTTTCTTTCTTTCTTTCTTTCTTTCTTTCTTTCTTTCTTTCTTTCTTTCTTTCTTTCTTTCTTTCTTTCTTTCTTTCTTTCTTTCTTTCTCTCTCTCTCTCTCTCTCTTTCTTTCTTTCTTTTCTTTTCTTCTCTTTTTATTATTAGTTTCAGGTGTACAAAACAATGCAATAGTTAGACATTTATACCCCGCACAAAGTGATAACCCCCCTCCCCCAATCTACTACCCCTCTGACATCGTAGATAGATGTTACAATTCCACTGACTCTATACCTTATGCTGTACTCCACATCCTGTGACATATCTATATAAAATTATAGTTGACTCCTAGCTTTCTTGTGATGCAGCCTGCAATGACGGCAAACTGATCATTTGTTCACTTGGCAGTGAGCTCATCTACTAACAACTGATGACTTAGGAGTGCCCATTCTCCTCACTCCCCACATGGGTTGTTAATCAGATGGTGCAGAATTTAGAATTTAGATCAAGTTCATAATGTATTTGAGTTGTATTTTAAAATAAACCGGGATTATCTCTACTAAAATATTTCTGTAAGTAGCTATAATATGGGGCCTCACTGGTGGGTCCAATGGTACCCACAGGAGTAAAAAACGGCAGTTAATAGCCTCGACTATTCAGTTTGAAATGATACACTCTTGACCTTATCAAAGAATCTGTCTATGTGTAAACACTACCATGTTTTAGTCTGTCAGAGCTTTGAAGAAGTAATTTAAATCTCTGAACAATCCAAATCCTTCTGAAGTTCAAGGATTTCTTTTTCATGACAAACTTAAGAGTCCTTTTTTACTAACGCAGCCATGCAAGGAAACAGTAGCAGAAAAGCTGGTACAGGAGTAATGCCCTAAGAGAGATGAATCACTGTCTGAGGCAAAAAAAAAACAAAACAAAACAAAAAAAACCTGAAAGCATATAGCTCCCCGTGGTGAGTACAACCAAGATATGGGAAGCATTTCTAGGACGATCGATGTTTTCTCCTCCATCACCTGGGTTTGTGAATGGCTTTATCAGTGCTTCCTGGGAACAATATTAACTATGAAGTGTCAAGCTCAGCCCTTATAGAAGGTGACCTGGACTAGAGCCAGGCCCCCGGCTGAGCCCGTGATGAGCATTCAGGAGCTGGTTGAATGAAGGATCAATACTTGCAGGTTAGCAGGCAGAATAAGTGGGACAAATGCAAGCAAAACTGGCACAAGAAATGAGGGTACCAAGAGCAAAAAGCCAACAGGAGGGCACAGCCATAGAAAGTTGAAGAACTAGACACGGACAGTTCTAGTGTGAGGCAGTGCCTAGGATGACCAGGCTCTCTTTAAAGTAAAGGCTGAGTGACTTCTAATCCTTCCCTGCCCTCAGTGAACTGTTTCTGTGGGCCAGTTATGCTCCAGGAACTTGGCTTGCCCTGGAAATGCCAGAAGAGTGAAATCCACATGGTCTCCGGCTTCATTAAACTTGGAGTTTGGGACATGAGACAGATATTAATCACATAATTGTACAGATATGTGTAGCCTATATGTGTCTTTTCATCATCACTTTCTTTTGGCG
This sequence comes from Rhinolophus ferrumequinum, assembly GCF_004115265.2. NCBI lineage: Eukaryota > Metazoa > Chordata > Mammalia > Chiroptera > Rhinolophidae > Rhinolophus > Rhinolophus ferrumequinum. The sequence goes on from NC_046287.1 coordinate 75,866,160, forward strand.
GGGGGGCAGGGGATTTCAGCTTTTTAAAAATTCCCCGCTTTTACTTAAACAAAGGAGAAGAAGTAATGTAAGATTAAAACCACACACCAAGAAGTTAATTGGTAGGACATGTGTACACGAAAAAATCCGGATAGGAAGACAGACTTATTTACAATAAAGAAACACATGTAAATAAAGGTAGATTGTAGTTTTCATATGAAACATTTAAAAAAAAATATGCACATGGGGCCCACCGTTTACAGCAGTACTGAAGGGGAGAAAACAACGCTTACGAGTATTTAGGGACAGATATGCCATAAAATCCAGCTTTTATAGCACCAGTGCAATAAATGCACAAAACTATGTGCAATAAATGTACAAAACAAATTTGCTAATTAAGCAGAGTCAAAGAATTGTTTCCAAGTATGTCGCATTTTGTAGCTACTGAGATGAAGAATGATCCTAAGAAGGTTTCCAAGGAGTTACAGAATCTCTGTAGACCAGAGGCCAACTATCATGGCCACAAGGATGCTGTCACCAACAGCCCTTGCATTCTTCAGAAAACTACCCAGGAAAAGATTCAGATGCCAGCACAGTCACCACCTCCTATGCCAAATACATACGTGTGTTACATAGATCTCTATGTAACACATATACATGTGAAATGTGATGTTGAAAAGTGGTACATGCCACAAGAAAGTACACCCTAGGGATCTTCCTCTAGTCTGAAAGGTCAGAAAAGGCTTCCCGAGGAAGCAACAATTGAGCTACAACTAGAAGGAAGATCAGATTCCTGGAAGATCAGATTACGGGTCTTTACCTGTAAAGACCCGTAGAGTGAGGTAACTCAGACAACAGAGAGAAGGTGATGGATGCTGGAGAGGAAAGCAAGGGGGCGCCCGGGCACATGGTACAGAGGATACTGGAGACAGGGAGAGGCCAGACCCTGTTAGGCTCTAGAGACTCTAGGAAGGAGTTGGATCTTTATCCTAAAAACACTGAGGAGCATTCAAAGTTTTTCAAGTAAGGTGATTACAAATTCAGGTTTTCTTCATGAAAAGACCATTCATTCTGGAGTGAGTAGATAGGTTTACCAACCTAAAGTCTTCCCTGGTACAGATGCAGTATGGAAAATATGGTAGTGCTAAGGGAATGGCGCCCCCTCGTGCACAGCTTGAGGAGCCATATGTGTTAGCTCTAGCACTACAGTGAAAACGGAAATGTTGAAGACCAGAACAGGACTTTTTAATAATGGTTTATTTTCATCTGTCCAACAGGGCTTACCGCTTGGCAGGCATCCTGTCCAGAGCTAATCCCACCCTGGTTCTGTTTTCTGAGACAGAAGCTGAGCTGAACCCCCAACTGAGGACAGGACTAATTGCCCATATTATGTAAAGAAGCTTTCTGTTACAAAAAGCGAAACATGCCAGTAGTTGATAGAGTATGTGCCTGCAACTGGGAAGCCACCACGTCTCTTAGTGAAGTTGTTTAGATTTTTCCCTTTGGTTGTCTATGCACAAGGCCCTCTTGTTTACTTCCATGTCAACAATTGCTTTGGAAATTTCCTTCATCTGGCAGCAGCCAAAATTATGCCTGCCCAGCTGGGAGAAATTCCATCCTTCACAGAGGCCTTTAAATGGCTTCATGTAGGACGTTTGGGAAGCCTATGGAGCCAGACAGTACTCTGGTGGAATTTATACAGTAAAGCACCGTCTAATTCACTCCTGTGCCATGTTTATTTCTGTGATTCTCCAAGTTATGATTCATAATGGCTGTGACAATGGGCCGGCTTGCTCTGCCTTTCTCCTCCTCCACAATAACCTGCATTTATTGAATATACTGTACATCTAAATGTATTTATTATTTTCATTCTGAACGTCAATAGGAAGAGTATTTACTTAACCACCTACTTGTTTGGGTACTAGGTACTCTACACTGAGAATCACATAGACCTTGGTTCTACCCTTCACAAACTAAAACAGTTAAAGACATTGACATATGGATACTAAAAACTAAGTAGATGTAATATATTTGCATATATTATAGATATAATTTCATTTTAACTGATAAGGGTATAGCAAGGACAATGCTAGGTTTACAAACCCTTTTATTTTCCCTGTTGGGCACCCTGAAAGATTTTATTTCCCAGTCTCCCTGGCAAGTATGTGGGAACCATATACCCAGTTTCCAGTCAATGGAGTAGGACAGAAATTATGTATGATAATTCCAGACTTGGCCAGGAACATTCCTGAGAAAGATTTCATGCTCCCCTTTATATAGCAAACCTGGAGGTGATGCATTGAGATGGGTTATCCAAAATGGAAAGCGCATGAATGCCTGAGTCACCACTTGGAGGAGAGGAGCACGAGTGCTACCATCCAGGATTATCCACATTGAACTTTATATGAATGATAGATAAAGCTTTGTTGTGCTGAGATTTAGGGTTGTCACAGAGGAGATAGTCTTTCCTAATAGAAGACATTGGCATTATTAGATTCAATCTAAACCTCATGAAAAGGAAAACTAATCGTTACGATGTATGGCAGTGTGGAGGTACTGCTTTGATTATGGAATATAAATACCCAGTATAAAAAGCGTTTGTGCTATCCAGATCCTTCTGTGGTACATCCAAACAATGGGATATTATTCAGCACTGAAAAGAAATGAACTTAGAAGCCATGAAAAGACATGGAGGAAACTTAAAGGTATATGACTAAGTGAAAGAAGCCAATCTGAAAAGGCTACATGCGTTTGATTTCAACAATAGGACATTCTGGAAAAAGCAAAACTATGGAGACAAGGACAAGATCAGTGGTCACCAGAGATTGTGGGGAGTATAGGTAGACAGAATAAGTAGATAGAGCACAGAGGATTTTTAGAGCAGTGGAAATACTCTGTATGATACCATAATGATGGATACATGTCATTATACATTTGTCCAAACCCGTAAAATGTAGAACACCAAGAGTGAACCCTAAGGTAAACTGTGGACTTTGCGTCATGATGTGTCTGCGTAGGTTCAATTATAACCCATGTACCCCTCTGATGGGGATGTTGATAATGGGGGATGTTACGTCTGCATGGGGCAAAGAGTATGTATAGGAAATCTCTGTACCATCCCCTCAATTTTGCTGTGTATCTAAAATTGCTCTAAAGTTAAAGTCTTAATTTAAAAAAATTTTATAAGAAGTAACACACTAAGAAAATGTTTATATGAGCAATCATGATTGGCTAGTTTCAGTACAGTCTGCCTAAAACGATATTGCTGGTTATGTATTTGTATCTTCTACCAAAATGATATTTAAATGCCTCCAAGGCTGTAAGTTTGCATGACTAGGATGAAAACAGAACTTCTTGATAAAGATGAACAGTCTGGAGGATGAGTTGGTTATGGAAGAAAGATTATGATTTCTATTTAGAAGCACTTTTATTTCAAATAAATATGTAGAACTCCTTTAGTTAAAATAATGGTAGATATTATTAATGACAATGTTATAGCAGTATTAAAGTTGCTGTGTTTTTCTTATAGACTGACAAAAGTGGATTTTGAGACATCTTTCATTTTCCATTTAATTGCACTCCTGTATCCATATCAGCATGCCAGTGTAAGGTAAGAGGAAACACAGGTTTCTAATACTGTGTTGGATGCTACACTGGTATTTATTAATAAAATTCTACTGATACAGAAACAGGCTGTAAAATAATAGTAAATTTTCTGTCATTTTTGCAAATATTTTAGGAGTACAAGATAAGATGATGTTGAAGAATAATTGTAAGGTCCTTTGCTGAAGTTGCTGTTTATATTTCTTTGCACGTCCTAATATATCAAATGCTTGCATATGAGGCATGTCAGGACCTAAGCCGACAGGGAGGAGATGGAAGCTACTATAGGAGCCTGGGAAACACAACCTAATACAATGTCTGCTCCCAACTGTAGCAGCCAAGTGATTCATTGTACAAAAGGGAAGCTTAGCCTGGGTTGAGGCTACTTCTAAGATCTGAGGGTGTCCAGCGGTTAAGTGGGCCAGGGATAGAAAAGGAAATTATTGTGTCAACTCATACTTAAAAACAAGTACGCATCAGCATCATTTTGACTAATCCACGGCAGGAATACAGCAAGTGGATTGGGAGTTAGGGAAGAGGGAAGAGGTAATGTATTGATGGGAAGAGTATAAAAAAGCAGGGACTAGCCTCTGGGAGGAAAGCTTAAGGCAGATAAACAGATTTGGGGCAGGGTTCGGGTCAAGTTTGGCAGGAGGGATATGGAAATCTAGGCGGAGGAAACTGAGCCATAATATCACTGAAATGAACTGGCCCAAGTGAACTTGTGTTATTAACAATAAACATAAAAATAATAATGCTACCATCTATTGGATAGTTAGTGTGTACTGGTATATTATATATGTCATCTCGTTTGAATGCATTTCCTGCAATAGCCCAATGAAGTAATTACTAGTGTCTCCATTTTTAGAGATTAGGAAAGTGAAGCATGAGCAGATTGAATAACTGGGCAAAGCCATACAGTTAGTAATAAGCAGAGTGGAATTAGAATGCAGGCTTTCTGACTCCCCACATACGTGCTCTTGGCAGCTACCAGATACTACAGGGGTTAAGGTCTCTGACAAACTCTCTGTCCTTCTTAGGCTTTAATGAGGAACTAGATGATCTGAATCAACTGCTGGAGGGGTCAGAGACTTGAACTTGAAGGGACCCTGAAGCATTCTCTCTTTCGTCCACGCCACCTAACTATAATGCCTTACATCCAGTCACTGAATAGTCATTGTTCATTTTTGGATTGTTTTTAAATCCCAGTTAGGAAAATTAAGGATGGAAACAGCAACAACCAAAACCTCTTCTAGTACCTTAGGATGGAGATTTACCCTGCTTGGGAGAAAGGAATTTTCTTCTCCATAAAGGCAAGATGCCAAATATATCGTCTCATAAATCATGAACCTTCAAGACCAGCCTGGATTTGCCATCTGTACAATTTTTAACAGTTGGCCAATTATGTCAATTGACCCAATTTAATAAATTTCTGTGTAACTTGAGTTAGACATCCAGTGGCTAGCCAAATGAATTAACTGAGTGTGTCTCTTCCCATGTGTGCCTGGCATGTAGTAGGCACTCAGCAGAAGTTGGCTGTTCTTATGTGTGCTGTTATTATGAACAGAGTAATCGATATTACAGCTGCAAAGGTTTGAGATTGAGAACTCTCTTTTAAAATACTTCTGTATTTCTAGCGGCCATTAACTAGGATATCATTAGAGACTTTGGAAAAAATTAGCTAATGAGCAGCTCAATTCATTAATGAGACAGCTCAGCTGTGCTTTTTCTTCCCTTAATGGCTGATCTTCTTACTCTCTGAGGCACTATTTAAACTATTAAAATAACTAATGAGATCATTACTGTAGTCAAAAAAGTCCCAGCCTGAACACATATCTTTACGAGTAAATGTAAAGTGTGTGTTCCAGTAGAACTTCTGAAATGCGTATTAACATCAAAAGAGAAGCAGGTAACAGCAGACGGAGAACCAGCCCCAGGACTTCTGGATCCAAACCACAGTAAGAGTGTATTAACCTAATGTTTAGTCAAATGTGTACTTACAGTCATTGCTCTGTATAAAGACAACTTAAGGTTGGATTTCTCTATGATTTTTAAATGGAATGAACACAAAGGCCTTAATTGTTAATCAGACTCACACGAAATACATGCCTTACCCAGCACAGATGGTTATTAAGGAATGGTAAAATACACATGATAAAAGTAGTGGCATATGCAATATGGGTATCTAAGAGTGTCCAGACCCTTTGGGTCGAGCTGCCTAATTCCTCACTTCTGCCAGGATGAGTTTTGGATTCTGAGGGAGAACTGTGTGGACGGTAGGGTAGCACAAAGCTACCACTGAGTTTAGGGGTCTCTCATATGATTATCTTTCTTATCATATACTCATAGTTATTTCTGGTTCCCAACGTTCATTCTTCAAAGCAGCTGCAGTCCACAAATAGCAGGTTTGTTGACAATAAATGATCTACTCTAGACAGACCAGGAATATCTTGCTAAAAGCATTTCTAGATGAGTAATTGGTACATGGCAACCCCTGAGAGACCTTGATGTAACAGTTCATGTTAGCAAGGGATTCTGCTCAGGGCCAGGTTTGCTTCTGGTGTTCGTAAGGATGGAGAAATGGTTTACAGACCTGCCAATAACCCTTTCCTTCCTCAGAATAAAGAGAAGTTAGATGGAATGTAAAATGGCAGCCAGCTATTATCATCAGAACATCAAGGACTATCAAAGTTCAACCATTTCAATTCCAGCTTGTTTTAACCTGATTGCAGCAGACTATTAAAATCACCATTGCTTGATATCACAATGAATCAAAAATAAGGTAAATTTAAGTAAGATTTCATGAGTTATTTAAGAAAAATGTCACATTTTCAAGTGCAATTATCTTTTAACTCAACCTAATTCCTTCAGAGGAAAATAATGCCTATAAAAATACAGCCAATTGTGACTATTTTGTCATATTTGAATGTTTACCTAGAGAGAACATGTTTCAGAAGTACCATATTTTGCCGTGTATAATGCACTCCTATGTATAACGTGTACCAATGTTTTTGACCCAAACTTTCAGGGAAGAAAATCCTTCGTTTTAATTTTTTTTTTTTTAATTGGGGAAGTGGAATAGGACTTTATTGGGGAATGGTGTGTACTTTCAGGACTTTTTCCAAGTCAAGTTGTTGTCCTTTCAGTCTTAGTTGTGGAGGGCACAGCTCAGGTCCAGGTCCAGCTACCGTTGCTAGTTGCATGGGGCGCAGCCCACCATCCCTTGCGGGACTCAAGGAATCGAACTGGCAACCTTGTGGTTGAGAGCCCACTGGCCCATGTGGGAATCGAACCGGCAGCCTTTGGAGTTAGGAACACGGAGCTCAACCGCCTGAGCCACCGGGATGGCCCCGTTTTAATTTTTTAATTCAAATTTTTATTTGTTTACATTTAGGTACTTGTTTTTTGTATTATGAAGGAATTTTAGCATTTATTTTTAACACATTATGGTACAAGAAATTTTATGTAACAAATAATTACGAAACATAAGAATAGATGCAAGGTATAAGAAATTTTATGTACCGGTAACAAACTTACAATATTTATGCATCATAGAAGGCCAAGAACTCTGTCATTCCAAGCTCATCTTAAATTAGATAAAACCAATTATCGTATTCCAGGGTATTACTGATATTTTGCATACGGATATCGTTATTGATCTCTAGAGTTATACTTTTAACTCATAAGCATAAATAAAAGAATTAAAAACATTATATAGATATGGAATTAGTACTAGCCATGTATATTGTGCATCCTTGTTTTTCCCTCACAAATTTGGGCAAAAAAGTACACCTTGTACATGGCAAAATATGTTAACTATCATAAAGGCCAGTGTGATTAACCATAGTTCTCTTTTAATAGCAATTTCCCCTTATTTTGCTGATTCATTGGGTAAAATGCAGTAATATTATTAAATATTGCTGCAATCTTAAAATGACAAGTGTAAATATTGGTAATAATATATGAAATTCTAATAACAAAACACCGTTCCATTTTATAGTAATAACAACTTAAATATTGGGGGTAAGAAAAAATGGATATGTCTTTTCATATTTGTATTTCTCTTCTTCTTTTTTGACTGTGTACTTAGGTGCAAGTTGTCTAAGTGTTAGAAATAGGACTAACATGAAATTATTTGACTTCTCCAGTTTTATTCCCTGGACGAGGGGAAAAAAACCTGACAACCAAGGCAGTGCTAGGGGTAGATGAGGCATTGCAAATACTCAGCCACACCCTTACACTGGAAACATTCCTAAACTGATTTTGCCCAGGACGTGCAATCTTTTAATGAATCAGGGGAATCTGTGAGTGTCACCTACTTTGTGCTTTTGAACTTGTTTTTGGAGGGTATGCTGGGGAAATGTAAAGAACCAACTATATGTCCATGTTGATTCGTTCAATATTTTAAAATAGTTTTGATTTTAAAATGTTACTGGGTATAATGAGGATGACCAAAGTTTCTTCCCTATGAGTCCCATGGTCTGCTGGGGAGTCTGGTATCTGAAAGGTAAGTATAAGCCATGAAATAAATCCTACACTATATTATGTGTAAATGCCATGGGAATACATGTGAGACATGAATGGATAATTGTGCTCAGAGGAAATTTTAATTGAAGTGATTTGTGCTGGGTTTAGAATGATGGTTAGTAGTTTCCCAAGCGTAAATGGAAGGGTAGGGGATAGCATTATATGTAGAACAAAGAGCAAGTGTGATGGCATACATGTAAGAGCCAGGGAGCCTCATTCCCTTGAGAAGAGAAAGTTTGAAAAAGAAGAGAAGTCTGCAAAGAATTTTGAGAATTTCCCATCTGGGGGGCATGCTAGCTTACTTCTTTAAATCTTTCTCACTGATCAGGATATGCTGAGGAAGCAATAAAATTTTCATAAGGCAATAGGCTCATGGAGAAAAACATCTATTTCTTAAAGTTTGGGGTTGTTAAAACCAGGGGTATTATGTAATGAGGTATTAACAAGGGACCCTCTAAAGATTAATTTTTAAGGAGGAACCAATTAGAATGGCTAAATACCTACCTACATGTATGAGCACATAATCATGATTATTTTTGCTTGTGTCTATGGTTTCAGCTTTCTTTTTATACCTTATGAGAGTTATTAGTAGCAAGAATTATAAATAATATCAAATAGTGTCAGAGTAGTGGCTATAATTGACTGAAAATGGGAAGCTCCCTATTTCAATGATGACCCTCCAGATTCGGTGAGACCCATCTGTTAACCCATCTGCTAACACTGGGAGCCCAGACATGCCTCTAAGGAGGGCCTAGAACCCTGGGAATTTTTTGCCTACACCACTCTAGGCGGATCTATGTGCCATCATTAATATGTATGCGTTTGATTGCAATAAATGTGAGCTTTGGTCAAGCTTTGTGACCTTGTTTTTGAAGGCACTAAACTAACATAGAATGGGGTTAAGAACATGAATAGAAACTGAGGTTAGTGAGCTCACTGTGTTCACGTGGATAGGTATTGAAAACTCAAAACTAAACGCCAGGGACGTGAAGCACACAAGAACACAAGGGAAGACAGCCCTGGGTGAATAGCTGGGGCAGATGCTGTGGCTGTCTCTAACTGGCTTTGCAGTGCTCACTTCTCAAGAGGGCTGCCTTCATGTAAAGATTCAGTGACAGTTCTGGCATTATTTAAATGACCTTGGGTGAGTCTCTATACTTTTGTGGGAATTTCTATCCTTGGGAAGGACCAAAGACTCAGAATGCTGATTTAGTAAGAAAATGAAAACTCATACGCTGTGTTCACAGAACTTGGCCCCCTATGTTTTTCCATATATCTAACATAGCTCAGCATTGTCCCCGATTCTACTGTCACTCCCATTAAGATTCCCAACACTCAGTCTTCACTGCCTCTTCTCTCTCTCTCTCGCTTCTCACATTTCCTCATCTTGTGCTGTGTAAATGTTATTAGTCTTGAGGAATGGCACCTCACCCATGTAAGCCTGTTTATGGTAAACTCGATGTTGCCCTCTTCAATTCTTATGGAAGTTTGGATTTTCAATGCGTGATTAGCTAACATACATTTAGTAAAATTTACAAACGTCTACTTTCTTAGTGCTAAACCGTAGAAATTATGTGGGGGTGTTCAGTGGTATTGTTGCTTTTACTAAATAGCCTAAACTATTTAAAACATTACCTACACTTAATATGTTTCAAGTACATATATCTCATTTTTACATCTGTGCCTGTTTCAAAGGAAATTTTGTCCATATGTTTGTAATTAATTTGCATTTAACTCACCAATGTTGACATGAGTGAAATTTTCAGTTCAGGTCATGGAAATTAACTTGCTTTTAAATTCTGTAAACAACAAATTATCTCCATTATGTGTCTTGGCATAATGACATATAGTGTCAACCTAATTATTATTTATTGATGCATAATATAAGATGAAAAATAATTTACCTAATAATTATTTTAATTCCTATCCTCCAAAACCAATGAACCAAAATATCAAATAATCCAAACTGAGGAAATCAATTATATTTAATTCATTCTAATAATTGATAGGTCTCCTGTTTTGTAATGGGTTGAAGGTGATTTACAAATTAAAAAAAAATGCAGGATGAGAGTATGAAGTTGGGAATAGAAGCTGTCTATTAAATATTTCAAGTAAAGCAAATAGGACTTTTTAAAAAAGTTTGATTGAAATACTACCCTTCTCCAAACACACCTGATTCAGAAAGAGCAGGGAGATTGGGATAGTATCTTTCCAAAGGGATGAACAATAGGAATAAAGGTCCCTGACACACTTCAATATAGGATAAAACCTTGGGTTGGTCTGTTTCTGTCTTGGCAGGCTGTTATCATGCCCTGCTGTCAGAATACCCCTGGTGATGAGGCATGGTGATGGTCCACCCAGGCATTGTGACACAAAGCAGTGACCCTTAGGTGAGGTGGGGCCAGAGTTGAATATTGCTGGCAGCTATTTCTGTCCTCAACTCAAAATGAGACATTTCTGGAGGTCACTAAACATGATTTTCTGAAATATCTAAGACTAATAAGAAAGCACGCACTACTATGCAGAGGTCAAAGAAGTTCCCCCGTCTTTCACCACGTACCTTGCATAGCTCAGCATTTTACCTCAATCTCTAGTCTCTCTCACAATTCCCCTCAAAGCCCACAACTCAGTGCCCATCACCTCTTCTCTCTCCCTCTCGTGATACATGTTTGGATCTAGTCTCCATCTCCCAATCCCATGTACCGACAAAAGGAAAGTTTTAGAATATGGAGTTTTGTGGTTATGGCAGATTGAACCCAGGCATATCATTTTGCTCGCCCACAACAGGGAAACTATCAAAATGTCAGTAAATGTAATTTTTAAGAAATGAAAGCAGAAGGAAGGAGCAAGAAATGAGACCATAATAAATTTTGGTGGGCGAAAAGTGGACATAAGCTAGTGATAACCTACTTATGAAGCCCAAGAAGTTCACATTCTAAACCAACAGAGGGAAAGCTAAAAATTAATCTCATTTAAACCAAAGAACTTTCAAGAGACTCAGAAATCGGTGGCGCTAGAATGGGTGGTAACTCTGAAAAGGAATAAAGGGAAGCAGGCTCACAAACAAAAGCTGTTTTTAAAAGTTTCTTAGTGAGAAGTCTAGATCCTTATCCAGTTTGACACCACTGGGCTACTTTCCCTCCCCAATTCTGTAAAAGGGGAAACTTTAGAGAGGGAAAATAGGGAGGGTCTGCCTTGGAGTACGAAAGACACAGTTGAGGCATAAGTGCTACATGGAGAACCAAAGAATTAAGTGATTACAAACACACTGAATGCTAAATCCCCCCTCTCTAGGCTCCTTTCCCCACTTGGCTTCTGCACTGTACTTCCAGGTAGAAGATAGGAAGAATCTCCTCTAGGGAATATGACTAGCACAAGTGGAAAAAGCCACTCTGATTATTTCTAACATGACACTTTCCCCAAAAATATTTGCGCCCCGGAAATGGTCACCCCAGCCTCACTGACAGGTGAAGAACTTTTCAGTTATATGTTTGATCTTTCACTCATATGTTATCAGACAATCCACAATTATTGACATCTGAAGAAGACCTCTAGCTGGAAAGATAAAAACCAAAACAAAGGAGATAAAGAAATAAAAAGTAACTTGGAGAAATCAGAAATTATGCAGGAAAAAAATCTAAAAATTGACTCTTATTTACATCTTCAAAATGATAAGATGTTGCATCCATGAACTAAGAACAGAATACAATAAAAAGAGAGGAAATTCAGAAAATAAAAAAGCACTTTTAGAATTTAAAAAAATGGCATAAATGAAAACTCAATAGGTTTGAAAAATGAAATTGATAAAATGTGCCATAAAATAGAGTGGATACACTGTACTCACAGCCACAAATCATGATGTTCCCCCTGCCTGAAATGTTCCTGTTGTGTTCCTCCTGAAAAACTCCTATAAATTATTTTGCTATCTGACTCAAATATAATTTCATCTGCTGAGTCTTCCTTGACTGTCAGGCAGAATACGTTACTCTCAGTCATTGCCATGGATATTTTGTATATCCCTCTTTTAATGCATTTTTTACACACATACGCCTGCCTGTCTCTTCCTGGAGACTCTGAGATTCTATGGGACAGGTACCTGGTTTCTTTAATCTTACTGTATTCCTCACATCCAGTATACTATACACTTAGTAAAATCACAATAAAATTTTGTTATTTGAAAGGACAAATGGTGAAAATGTTTTCACCAATTAGATAGGATAGAATCCAGATTGTATATGCATGAAGTGTAAAATCAGGGAGAGAACAAGCATGAGTGGTAATTAACCTATATTGTTCAAGTGGAGCACACCTCTCAAATGAGGCTGTTGAATAATTTCCAGCTATGTTTCTGGCATTTAGAATGAGATGCAATTAAACACCTACTTGCCAAGTTTATGTATTCCTGTGGGTGATGCTCATAAAAATATTCATTGAATGCTTCAACTTATTTGTTGTATTCAGTAAGAGGTTATACACACACACACACACACACACACATAAACATAAACCAAGTTATGAGTAGATAGGAACATGTTATATCTGTATTTAAACAACACATACGAAGGCCAGACTATTAAGTTTGTGAACTTTCCACCGTGTAAGCACACCATGGAAAGCACACCATATTACCAAAATCATGCAGAAAAGGGACAAGTTGTACTCTTTACTTCTACCCTCCTTTGATGAATTCAGTACCCCAAATATTTGCCAGCCTTGGTGGTTGACATAGTTCTTAATTTCAAGGGTGGTGGATGACAGGAGCTCTTAGAAACAAAGTTTGGGAGCAATGCTCCAGAGCTCAGGTCCTCACAAACAAAGGAGAGAAGATGATGTGGCAAGGTTGGAGCATGATCACAAATAGTAACATAGAGGGTCATTCCAAGTCATGCCTGTCATATGCAGACCTCACTGGAACTCAACAAGCATTTACAAAGTTATTTTTTTCAGCAAAAGTAAGTATATAACTAACTAACTAAATAAATACATGAATAAGAAGAATTAGGAATCAGATGATTTTATATGGTGCCTACATGTGGTAAGCCTTCCCAAAAGCATTGCTGTTAGATTGAAATATCCTCATTTCACCACTCTCTGGTAGATGTGTGGAAAACCAGAGAGGGCAGTGTCAGTATCAGAGAATGGCTTAATCACTGTCTACTTCAAAAAAGCATACTCTCTAAGTAAAAAGAATGCTGAGAAGCCAAATTCCATCAAGCTCAACATCCCTAAATTATTGTTTTGGAGAACCTCGAAGCTGTGAATGATGCTAACTGGCTTCCTAAAAGTCAACCTTGAGACATTAATTTTTGGTAGAATATCAAACTAGCTATTCTGGGAGAAACTTCAACTGGAAAATGCCTACATCCTGCATAAAACATCTTTCCCAGCCATATGTACTAAGTGTTATTCACATAAAAGCAAGCTTTCTCTGAGGCCCAGATGCCAGTACAGCAATCCAAGAGCCTATAGAGCCTGAAGAAAGGTGAGTTAGGACCCCAAGACTATACTGCCCCCCAAAGCAGCTGAAGTGGTTCTAGGTCAGAAAGGCTCCCAGCAGAGAAAAATGCATTTCCTCTCTAGAGAAAAATATTTTAACCACTTGGGCTCTTCAAATATTAAATTAAACCAAATATTTTTGCCATTAAAATGATTCAATCTATAATTGTAATTCTTTGCACAGAGAAATCAACAAGCTCGGATGGTTTCACAAGTAAAATGTACCTCAAAAGCCAAATGCTCAGAAATATATCTAGCAAGAGATGTTTAAAAAGAGTATGGAGAAAACTGAAATACATTATATTGAAAGACAATAATAAAGAAAACAGAAATGAAGAGGTTCTATGTTCATGGCTAGGAAAACTCAATTATCATAAAGCTCCATGCAGTATACTCAGTAGTATTCATTCTCTAAATTAATCTAGATTTGATTCAATTCCAGTCAAAATCCTACATGTTCATATGATCTCACTTATTTGCGGAATCTAAAGAAAAGAATAAGTGAATGAACTAATCAGAAACAGTTTTGGAGACAAAGAGGAAAAACTGAGGGTTGCTAGATGGGCGGGAGGGGTCGGGGGTGGGGGGAAGGGTGAGGGGATTGGAGGGCAGTCGGTGACCACAGGATGGCCACGGGTTTGAAAATTAATCTGGGGAATGTAATTTGGTGGTTATCAGAGGGTAAGGGGGTTAGGGGATGGGGGATGAGGGTGAGGGGGATCAAATGTATGGTGATGGAAGGGGAGCTGACTCTGGGTGGTGAACACACAGTGTGATTTATGGATGATGTGATACAGAATCGCACACCTGAAATCTATGTAATTTTACTAACAATTGTCACCCCAATAAATTTAAAAAATAACATTAAAAAAAATTAAAAAATTAAAAAAATTAAAAAAAAACAGGAAAATAAGTAAAAAAAAAAATCCTACATGTTCATTTTTATTTTTTGAGAAACTTGACAATGTGATTCTAAAATTAACATGGAGTAGCAAACACCTAAGAATAGAAAAGATGCTGATGAAGGAGAATTTGAGAAATCATTCCCTACCATAGGTGAAGACATACTGTAAAGCAATGGTGAAATTGGATAGCATGGTACTGACACTAGAATCAACAAACTGAAAAGAGGAACACAATAAAAACCAAGAAATAGACTATCACATATGTGAAAAATTGAAATAAGAATGTAGTAGTGACATTCCCTCTGAGGAAAGGATTGAGTTTTCAAAAGATAATGTTGGGACAATTGGTTATTCATGTGGGGAAAAATTTTATCCCTTCTCTATACCATATACCAAATTACTGATGGATGAGAGACTTAAATGTAAAGCAAAGCCTTCAGATATTTTAGAAGAAAAATTAGAAAAAAATCACTTTATAAGCTTAATAGTGAAGAATTGTTATTAATATGACCTAAAAGTACTAATCATAAAATAAAAGACTGGTAACTATAGTTATATCAAATTATTTACTTGAGTACATCACAAGAATGTATAGAGAACAGGAAAAGACAACCCATAAACTAGGAGAAGATACATGCAATACATGTAACTGACAAAAGACTGGTATTTCAAATTTATACCTATCAAAGAGAAAGAAAAAAACAAAAAAGTAGAAAATGGGAAATATACAGGAAAGGTTATTTCAAAGAGAAGGAAGACAAATTACAAATAACCACAAAAATTTATCCTCGCTACCTTTGCAGGAAATACATCTTCAGATCTCAACGAAGTGATATAAACATTAGGTTGGAAAAAATAAACCTCTGATAATTCAAATTATTATATCCAGTTTGGAAGCCAATATGGCCATATCTCATAAATTTGAATAGCTACCAAGAGACAAACATAAAAATGCCATGGCATCATTGTTCATGACATAAAAAAAGTTGTCAACCTGAATGTCCACCAATGGAAAAATGAATAATATACTGAGGTATTTTTTTGCATAGTAGAATATGACTTGGCGGAAAATTATTAACTTCTGTTACATGAAATAACTTGAAAAAATCTTGGAAATATAATACTGAATGGAAAGAGCAATTTTCTGAAGACAGCGTACAGCCCGGAAAAATATCTATATAACTTAAAACAAAACTAAATATAGTGTTAGAGATACACATGATTTTGTGGGGAAAAAATAAGTTTTTAAAAGAATAATGCTAAGCATTATTTCTGGGGAAAGAGAAAGTAGTAAAATGAAGAAAACTCACAACATATTTGGGAGGTAGAGTTCACAGGTGTTCATTTTATTATTATGTTTCATAGCATGTAACATACTACTTATCTATGTTCTTTTGTCTATATCAAATATTGTATAATATCTTTAAAGAGTTACAATTAAGACATTATTTCTTCAGCTAACCAAAGACTTTGAAGCAAGTGTTTTATTAAGTATTTATTAACACCTTGTTCTGATATAACAACAGTAGGTAGAAAAACACCAAAATTAAGAGTCAGGAGACATGTGTCAAAATCTACTTCATCCATGAACTAAATCTGAATTTGGGTGAGTCAAGGAAATTCTCTGAGTTCCTGTCTCCTATCTATAAAATGAAGATTGCAATAAAATCCTGTCCTGCCAATTTCATGAGCCTATTAAAAAAAGATAATATGACAGTGATTTGAAAATTGTTCAGTGTTGTTGGTAAGTACATATCATTGCCCACAAGTTGGGGTAAAATTTCGATTTGCGGTATTGTAGACATAGAAAGAACAGCAAACAGGAGTGCCTTCTGCACAGAGCAGCAGCTGGAAATGCTCTCCCATAAAAAGGCCATGATTATGGAGCTTTGGGGAGACACTTCTAAAGAAAGAACAAAGTTATCTTTGTTCTAATATAACTGTGGAGTCTTTAGGATTTTGAAAATGTTACTATAACTGGAAATAACGATGGCAGCATGTATAATAAAATGAGCCCTGAACTGAGGGTTAGACCCAGAGTGTAAACTCAGCTTTATCACTAATTAGCTTTGTGATCATGGAGAAATCACTAAATCTCCAGAGTCTCATATTCTGCTTCTGTAAAATGTAGTTAAACTTAGGAGCACTGATGTTTGTCCAACTCTGACACTATATAATTCCAATGCTACGGAGAAATTATGTAGACAATGAACTGAAGTATGCAGCAAAAATCGGAGATATTAAAAACAATGTCTTGAAAGTTTGGCTTTTACAATGTCTTAGGTGGTTTTACATGCATCATCTCCTTTCATAGTTTCTTAAATTTTCACTCTTGAAAGGGATATTAGATGGAATGCTATCTGGTCTTCCTTTTGATGATGTGTTACTTTTCAAAGTCAGTGCTGAATGTACAATCAGTTTATACGTGAATATTCAAGTGACATGAAACTGTTTCACAGGAGAGCCCAGATCCATTTTAAGACTTTCTGGTGTAGAAATTTCCTCAAAAGTGTTCTATCTACTAATGCTGTTAACAACCACCCAGAGGCACTCAGCCGCACGCTCCCCATAGATGATCTCGTCTGATTCTCAGGTCAGCCGTATGGCCTGGGCAGCTTAACTGCCGTTTTACACACTTTCCTTGCTCAAGGCACTCTGGATCCAGTGCTCAGGCTCACACCTATCATGCTCTACCTCGTAGGACTTTTTCCAAGTAAGTGTACACTTTTTAAAACTTAACAGACTTTCCTTTATAGAACAGATTTACAGAAAAATTGGGCAGGAAGTACAGAGCTGCTTTATACCCTCCTTCTGCCCATCTATTTTTTTCTATTAACATCTTGTATTAGTGTAGAATTTGTTATGATTGATGAACAATGCACTATTTTACATTATTACTGTTCATTATTATCAACTAAAGTTCATAGTTTACCTTAGAGTTCACTCCTGGTTTTGTGCATTCTGTGGGTTTTAACAAAGGTATAGTGACTTGTATCCACCATTGTAGTATCGTACAGAATAGCGTCATTGCCACACAAACCCCATGGGCTCCACCTATTAACTCTTCCCTTCCTCTTCTTGAACCTTCAGATCTTTTTACTCTCTCCATAGTTTTGGCTTTTCCGGAATGTCATATAGTTGGAATCATATGGTAGCCCTTTTAGATTGGGTTCTTTCACTTAACAATGTGCCTTTAAGTTTCCTCCATGTCTTGTCATGGCTTGATAGCTCATTTCTTTTTACTGATAAATAATATTCTGTTCTTTTTCTTAATCCATTCGCCTACTGAAGGACATTTTTGTTGCTTCTGTGTTTTGGCATTTATGAATAAAGCTGCTATAAACCTTTGTGTGTAGGTTTTTGTGTTGACATAATTTTTTTTTCTTTTATATTTTCCCAGCTTTATTAAGATATGTGACAAAACATGGTGTAAGTTTTAGGTGTACAAGGTGATGATGTGATATACCTTTATATTGTGAAATGATTATTACAATAAGATTAGTTAACACATATATTACTTTGCATAGTTACCTTTCTTTGTGTGTCTGGTGAGAATATTTAAGAACTATTAGCAACTTTCAAGTATACAATATGGTATTTTTAACTATAGTCACTATGCTGTACGTTAGATTCCCCAGACTTACTTATCTTATAACTAGAAGTTTATACCTTTTGACCAGCATCTCTCCATACTCCCACCCCTAGGAATCACCATTATGCTCTTTTTTCCTATCAGTTTGACTTTTTTAGATTCCAATACTTATTTTGTCTGACTTATTTTGTTTATTAGGTTGGTGCAAAACTGATTGTGGTTTAAAAGGTTAAAAATAATTACAAAAACCGCAATTACTTTTGCACCAACCTAATAGCATAATGCCTTCAAGTTTCATCCATGTTGTCACAAATGATAGGATTTCTTTCTTTTACAGCTAAATAATATTTATATTCATATATATATATAATATCACATTTTATTTGTTCATTCATCCATTAACGGACACTAAGGTTGTTTCCATATCTTGACTATTGTAAATAAGGTTGCAATTAACATGGGTATGCAGATATATCTTCAAGATAGTGATTTCATTCCCTTCAGATATACAGAGAGTGCCAAAAAAAAATGTATACACATTTTAAGAAAGAAAAAACTATTAAAATTGTAATACTTAATATATACCAACAACAAAAGATGACTATAAGTCATGTTTGACTTCTGCAATTACAAGAGGGGTTCCAAGTGGTTACCATCAGCGTCCAGACACTTCTGATTGCAGTGAACTACTGCTTGAGCAACGTTGACCAATGTGTCCACTTGTACACATTTTTTTTTGGCACCCCAAGTATAGCCAGAAGTGGGATTCTTGGATCATATGGCAGCTCTATTTTTAATTTTGGGGGGGAACTTCCATACTGTTTTCCTTAATGGCTGTACCAATTTCCATTCCCACCAACATTGCACAAGGGTTCCCTTTCTCCACATTCTTGCCAACAACTATCTTTTGTCTTTTTGACCGTAGTCATTCTAAAAGGTGTGAGGTGATACCTCACTGAGAGTTTGATTTGCATTTCCCTGAGATAGGAGATGTTGGGCACCTTTACATGTACCTGTATATTTTCTTAATGGAGAAAAATTATCTGTTCAGGTACTTAGCCCACTTTAAACAGAATTATTGGTTTTTGGCTATTGAATTGTTTGACTTCCTTGCAGAGTTTATGTATTAACCCCTTATCTGATATATGGTTTGCAAATATTTTCTCATTCCATATGTTGCCTTTTCATTTTGTTGATCATTTCTTTTGCTGTGCAGAAGCTTTTAATTTGATGTAGTCCCACTTGTTTTTGTTTTTGTTCCTTTTGCTTTCCTTTATATCCAAATTATCATCGCTAAAACCAATATCAAGGAGCATTTCTCCAATGTTTTCTTCTAGGAGTTTTATGGTTTCAAAAACCTATAAGTAAGTCTCTAATCCACTTGAAGTTGATTTTTGTGAGTGGTGTAAATAGGGCTCCAATTTCATTC
Source organism: Rhinolophus ferrumequinum (assembly GCF_004115265.2). Classification (NCBI taxonomy): domain Eukaryota; kingdom Metazoa; phylum Chordata; class Mammalia; order Chiroptera; family Rhinolophidae; genus Rhinolophus; species Rhinolophus ferrumequinum. The sequence goes on from NC_046287.1 coordinate 75,885,691, forward strand.
TTTTGAGTATGGATATCCAGTTTTCCCAACATTTCAAATGCCCTACATGTTGGACTGAAAACCAGATTCATTTCTTCCTTCCCACCCACCTATATATTCAAAATACTCATTACTTTATATGTGTGTGTGTGTGTGTGTGTGTTTATATATGTATATACACACATATATGTAATTTAATTTTAATGTAATATATATTTAATAACAAACAAGGTTAATTTGTAATTACATATACATATTAATGTATATAACTTCAGCTAATTCTATCTAATCACCTATCTATATCTATATCTATATATCTATATCTATAGCTATCTATAATTTAAATTTAATCACAGATTGGATGACATTCACACTTTCCTGAGAGTTGGCTCTACAGTTTCCAGCTACTCAAACTTAACTGCCAAAGAGCACTCCTCTGAGAGGCTCACATGTGTATTATTCTCTCTGGTGTCTCTCTTCCTAGCTTTTCCTCCCTTCAATCCAGAGACAGACGAAAGAAGATAACACATTCATGCAATGGACACTCTTTCAAATAGCATAAGTCCATGGGATTGTCTTTTCTCCGCAAAACAAATTATCCTTTTTAAACTTTTCTGTTTTTAGCTTTATTACTTTGAGATTCTATTCTTTTATTTCATAAAAAATATTTTTCTAATTAAAGTTTATTGGGGTGACAATTGTTAGTAAAGTCACATAGGTTTCAGGTGTTCAATTCTGTAATACATCATCTATATAGCACATTGTGTGTTCACCACCCGGAGTCACATCTCCTTCCATCACCATATATTTGATCCCCTTTACCCTCATCTACCACCCTTCTCTCCCCCCTTACCCTCTGGCAACCACTAAACTATTGTCTGTGTCTATGAGTTTTTGTTTCTCATTTGCTTGTCTTGTTCTTTTGTTGTTTTTGGTTTACATACCACATATCAGTGAAATCATATGGTTCTCTGCTTTTTCTGTCTGACTTATTTTGTTTAGCACAATAACTTCCAGATCCATGTTGTCGCGAATGGCAGTATTTCATCTTTTCTTATGGCAGAATCGTATTCCATTGTGTATATTTACTACATCTTTTTTGTCCAATCATTTATTGAAGGACACTTTGGTTGTTTCCATGTCTTGGACACCGTAAATAAAGCCGCAATGAACATCAGAGCACATATATCTTTACGGATAAATGTTTTCAGATTTTTTGGGTAGATACCCAGGAGAGAGATTGCTGGGTCATATGGTAATTCTATTCGTAATTTTTTGAGGAACCTCCACACTGCCTTCCATAGCGGCTGCACCTTTAATAGCCCCCTTTATGATCAAACATCATTTGCAAATTTGTTTGTATAAAAGCATGTCCCTTTACATGGAAAAAGTTTAAATCCTTTAAATGGAACGTACTAAGGATTTTTAACACACATAATTTTCAAAAATAAAAGGCAATAAATGTAAAAATCATGAGGTATTTTAGAAAATTTATCATTTCAATAATTTTATTTTCATTGAATAATGTTGATTTAATTGAAAGTCAGTTCTGTAACTTCGTTTTCATTAAAGCAGTTCTGAAATATACAGAGGGTGCCAAAAAATGTGTACATATTTTAAGAAAGGAAAACTGTATTAAAATTGTAATGATATATACTGATAACAAACGATGAATACAAGTCACGTTTGACTTCTGCAATTACAAGAGGTACTCAAAGTGTTACCATCAGTGCCCAGACACTTTTGATTATGGTTGACTACTGCTTAAGCAATGTTGACCAAAATGTCCACTTGTATACATTTTTTGGAACACCTGGTGTATGTATACATGCATCTATTGCACTAGAACATTTATGATTTAGTAAAATTTGACCTCCATCACTGTTGCTAGTTGCTGAATGACAGCCTACTCAAATTCAGCACAGGAATTCAATAGATAATATTAAACGTCTATCCTTACTAAGAAATACCTTAATAAAGTATAATTGGTATTAAAGTTTGAATATCTGCTACTTCAAAATGAGGTAAAAAGAAAAGCTAAATATCACTGGTTTTGTCACAGTGGTTAAGCTAAAATAACATGTTTTTCTTCCCATTCTATATATGGAAGAAAAGTAAGTAGAATTACTTCTCAAGTGCCCAGAAACACTTGAATGTCAGTCCAAGTACTCAGTAACTAGAGGTGGCAGAATCCATTTCCAAACTCTTCACTGTAGTAGGCACAGTATGAAAACCTAACTCCTTCCCCTTAAATGAAATAAGAAATCAAAAGAACACCTTGAAAAATTATTGAAAAAAAGGCTGGTGCTTACTTTTACTGAGAATTTTCAAACTGCTAGACTGAAAGCAATGACACCAGCCCTCCCAAAGACATCTAAATTATTTAGAAAAATAATCTAAGATAAATTGTCAGCATGTGTTATAAGAGACAATATATAGTTGTAGTGTGGCTTGTCACATAAATTGGAGATAACACCAGGTGGGGAGTCCCTTAGCTGGGATAGGCTATCTTATGCCACACTGAAAACCAACCCCCAAATGTCTGTGGCTTAAAACAAAAAGAATTGGCTCCTCATTTGCACAAAATCCTCTGTGAATCTGGGCAATACTCCAGTCCACTGTCTCCCATGTAATCTCCAGTGTGATTCCTCCATACCAACCCAAGCTTCCATATTTAAAATATCGAAAAGAATTCTAAATGTACTTTATATGTATGACTCATTTAATCCTCACAGTGACTTAGGTTACTGTTATCATTACCATCCCCATTTAATAGAAACTGAGTCACAGAGTGGTTTGGAAGGGTGCCCAGGATGATGCAGTTAGTAAATGGTGGAGCTGAGATCTTAGTTCAGACAGGTTCCTGAGGCACCATACTTTATATCCTCTCACACTGATTCTCCAGCAAGATGACTGGCGGTAAGCTATTCAAGGAATATTTCATCTACTTTGTTCCTTTCCTCCAACATAATAATGTCAGTTGTGTTGTTCCTTCCTTGAAGAATGTCTTCTCAACACTCACCACCTACCCCAGGTTCTCAGATGTGGTAGGTGGTTCTCTCTGAACCAGCAGCACTGGTGGGAAGTTGTTAGAAAAGCAAATTCTCCAGGCCCACCCTAGACTTGCTGAATCAGGACTGCCACAGATTGGAACCCACAATCAGTGATTTAGCAGGCCCTCTCGGCGATTCTGTGGAAACTAAAGTCTACCAACCACTGGCATACCCAAGGACAACTCACTTCCTCCTTCTGAGACTTGGTGTCTCTATTAGTAGAGCACTGCTAACAGTTGATTCTATAACTGAAGTCTATTATTATACCTCTGATAAACACAGCGCCATGTGATGCCAAATATGGGGCGTGCTATGTTGCACTACCCTGGTGACCTTTCAAAACTGAGGCAGTGATTTCCCCTGTCTACTGTCAGTGATGACTGATGATGGCTCATTGCAGTTTCCCTTCAGGAATTGTCCACAGCAGAGGGATCAGGCCAAATATATGCCTCATTCCATGGGCAGGAGTGGGCAATAGTCTAGATCTCTTGTCTTAATCTGGGACAACTCTGCTGAATGATCTCAGGCCCAGAGCACCCCCAGGCCTGGCTGAGGCTCTGTTGCAAGTACATTCATTGCAGCCTAACTTCTTTTCAGGTGTTCATCCCCACTGTGTTTCCCTCAAATCTCCTGCATACAAACCTCTATCTTAGAGTCTGTATATGGGGAAACTGACCTGCTATCTACAATTCAGTATTATTTTTATGTAGAACTGATACATTGTAGAAGTGGGGAACTGGATTTGACTAACTGAACTGGAGCCCACAAAACACCAGCTTTGTCAAGCCAATCTTCTTCTATTAACTAAAATAAGTAAGATTTGTTTATAAAAGATTTAAATATTTTAACTAATGTTTCGGATGTATGCACAGAACATACCTAAATCATGAAGTTTTTTTTTCCTACTGTCGTCTCTGTTCTTTATTTGTCCCCATCCCACCCCACCCCCAACAGGCTCATGGTACTGACGCGTGAAGCCCTGACCCCTGACCCATCTTACCCAAACTTGGTTTATGTTGGGCAGTGGTTCCCAGGAGAACATTTGCTTCCTTTCTCGCAACATTCCAAATGACCTCTCTGGGGCAGACTCCTTGGGGGCAGACTCCTGCTGGGGATGGATACACCAGGTTGGTCTTTAGGCCGGATGGATTGCTGCAATGCTGGAGCCTTGGGTGTGACGGAGGGACTGCCACTAGCTGACTCTGCGACCTTGCTGAATTTGTTTTCTTACAAGTATTGAATATCATTGTTCTAGAACTTATTTCCTGTGTACCCCAGGGGTTTCTCAGAGGGCCTCTGTTCTAGGGAACATGCGTGGTGCTGAGGCTTCCATTCTGGCTGAACAGTGCTATTCACATCTCATTTTTATGACAGGATTCCATGTAAAATTTTTCTAAAAAAATTTTTAAAAAGCTTTCAAAGACAAAAAAAAAATCCACTGGAAGGAATACTTGTAGCTATGGTTCCAAACATTTTGTGTTTCTGACAGATAATAAATGAATGTTTATATTATTCTCTGCAGAAATCCCTTACACTTTAATCAGAAACTTTGCATTCTATAACTCCATCTCTTCCCTTCACCCCTACCCCAGGGAGGCATTTTGGGGTGGGAATCTTCTTATCCCTCAAATCTCACCCCACAGCTTTCCACTCTACTCTGAGGTTATATTGCTGCCAGTGGAACAGGCAGGCACAGTTGCTTGAGAATTAACAAAGTAGGGGCATTTTCCTTTTATAGCATTTTAGACTTGATGATTTTAGAATTTATTGAAATAGTGATCATGGGAGGAAAAATAGCACGTTATAGGACTTTGTTATACTTTTTAGGACATTGTTAAACACTCTGTGTGTGTGTGTGTGTGTGTGTGTGTGTGTGTGTGTGTGTTGCTATGGGTTGAATTCTGTCCTCCTACAATTCATAGGTTGAAGCCCTAAGGCCCTAATGAGATGGTATTTCAAGATGGAGCCTTTGAGAGATAATTAGGTTTAGATGAGGTCATGAGAGTGGTGTCCCCATGATGGGATTACTGTCCTCATAAGAAGAGGAAGAGAGACCAGAACTTGATCTCTCTTTGTCACTTGAGGATGCAAGGAGAAGGTGACTGTCTGCAAACCTGGAAGAGAGCTCTCACCAGAAACCGACCATGCTGGCTCCCTGATCTTGGACTTCCTAGCCTCTAGAACTATGAGAAATAAATTCCTGTTGTTTAAGCCACCAGTCAGTGGTATTTTGTTATGTTAGCCTGAACTAACTAATATATATATACATAATTTCAATTATATATATATAATTTTATTATATAATTTCATTACATAATTTTATACAATTAGATACATATAATGTATATTTATAGTTCTGGCTAAAAAAATGCAGTTAATCGTATGCTACCTCCAGGTCAAAAATAGTTTGAAGTTGCAGGACCCAGTTCATGACATGGCAAACATCCACAGTCAATGAAGTCTAGTATGCATAGGTAATACATTGATAAAATGACATAATACTCATAAGTCTCTAGAGCTGTGCTGTTCAATATGGTAGCCACTAGACACATGGGGCTATTTCACATTAAATTTGAGTATAACATAATTAAAATTCAGTTCCCCGGGTGCATTAGTCACATTTCAAGTACTCAGTAGCCACATGAGGCCAGCAACTTCTACATTGGACAGTGCAGCTAAACACTGTGCGGGAACTATTTCCATCATCGCCAAAAGTTCTACTGGACAATTTTACTCTAGAGTGAATTAAAACAATATTGTCTGAGATAAGGGATATGTACAAATCTACCTCAACATATAAAACAAATGGAGTAAATAAAATTCAAGGGATGTTGCTTTCCCTGGCTCTCAGAGCTGTGGAAAGACAGAGGCTAACATAAGGCTAACTAAAAATATATATATTATTATACATTCATCACTTGACTCTGCAAAATAGCCAAGCTCTTATTCTTTTGGTTTGGTTGCACTAACACCTGATCTGCAGATGTTTTTGTATGCAGGTTTGTATGCAATACTCAGCAAACGTATTAAGTGTTTATATAGAGCCAAGCACTGTTATTAAGTGAGACTAGGTAGAACAGGACACAATTCCTGCCAACAGTGAGCTCAGGAGGAGAGTAGGGGTTCCAGGGGCTAGGGATGATTGGAGAGATGATGGTCAAAGGGGATAAACTTGCAGTTAGAAGGTGAATAAGTTCTGAAGATCTAATACACAGCATCATAACTATAGTTAACAATACGGTGTCATATATTTGAAAGTTGCTAAGAAACTAGGTCGTAAATGTTCTCACCAAAAAAGAAATAATTATGGTACATCACAGAGATGTTAGCTAATGCTACAGTGGCAATCATATTGCAATATATAAACACAACAAGTCAATGTGTTGTACACTTGAACTGACAAAATGTTATTTCAACTTTATCTCAATAAAAAAGAAAAAGTAGCGGAGGAAAGGGCGTATTGAAAAGTATAATAATGTTTACATCAGTTAGTACAAAACATGTACTAATGTAGTCCTGGTACCAAGAACATGCCCTCTAGAAGGGATCAATAAATATTTGTTGAATGAGTGATGAATGAATAAATTGTGCACCTATGTTCCAGTATCATCCTACAGCCAAGCTAGTTGCCCCTGGAAAAGCGAAGTGAACTTTCAGTGCATGGGGTTGGGAGCCATGTGATTCTGCTCTGTATTATAACAATCTCTGAATTTCTTGTCAATCTCTCAGCCACTTTCTCACTAAATTATAATGTTTATCAAAGCAGGCATTGTGCTTTCCTTCATTATTGACTTTTTTGTTTATTTTGTTTTTTATATTTTTATTTTTATTTTGAAGTTTTTAAAATTAGAATATAGCTAATGTGCAATATTATATTAGTTTCAGGGGTACATCATAGTTATTCAACATTTATATACCTAAAGAAGTGATCACCATGATAAGTCCAGCAACCATCTGACACCGTACTAGGCCATCACAATATTATTGACTATATTCCCCATGCTGTACATTACATCCCCATGACTTATTTGTTTTATACCTGGAAATTTGGACCACTTATTCCCCTATACCTTTTCCCCATTTAAAAAAAATTTTCAACTACAGTAGACACTCATCATTATTTTATATTAATTTCAGGTGTATAGCATAGAGGTTAGACATTTATATAATTTAAGAAGTGATCTCCTGACTAGTACCCACATGGCACTATACTCGTAAGTACTTGATATTCTATTTTCAATTAAAAATGGGCATGCTTGGATTCAGAGAGGTTAATAAAAATCTAGTGGAATGTCACTCTATAATGTCACTCCAGAATCTTAATTAGCACATGAACAGAATCTCGCATAAAGATATTGAAGTATATTGAAAGGAAAAGTAAACAAACCATTTTTAAAACACTAGATGGTACCCTATCAGGAGACCTCCTTCATATGCCCTTGGAACTTGTAGTGGATAGTCAAAAGGTTTATTTAAAAGGAAACCAAATAAAATGTCACTTGCACACCATTAAGATTTTAGGCAAATCTGTAGGAACTGGAAATAGATTAGTGATTGCCTGGGGCTGGGATAGACAGGGAGGGAGGGCGGACAGAGGTGGGATTGCAAGTGACTGCTAATAGGGATGAGGTTTCTTTTGGAGAGTGATAAAAATGATAAAAATGTTCTAAAATTAGATTTAAGATTGAACTACTCTGTGAATATACTAAAAACATCACTGAGCTGTATGCTTTGAAGGGGTCACATGAATTATATCTTAGTAAGTCTGGTTTTGTTTTTGTTTTTGAAGAGTATACCCTATCACTGATGACTTATAAGATGACTTATCACTGACGATATTAACTCTAATCACCTAGCTGGTTTCAGCACTTTAAAATTACCTTTACATCCTGCATTCTACCCTTTGGAAGCAAGGGGTGTGAGAGGAGGAGTATCTCTGTAAGTTATTTGGAATTCTTCTGTATGGGATATTTCTCTCTTCTCTCTCATTTTTATATTCATTCAATTTTTTTTTTATCAGTCTGAACTCATGGATATTGATATTTTTTACTTTAAGATATAATCCAATACTTATTCATTTTGTTACTCAAAATTTTCCAATTTTAGTCATGGAACCTCTTTTACTTTGGGGCTTACGTAACTGCAAATTATCTCTTTACAATAACAAGTAAAACTGACCTCAATGGAACAAATAGCTGATTTCAGAAGCTTCCTTTCAACTGAAAAGAACAGAACCTCGTGTGGGCACTAGAAAGTAGTCTGTAAGCCACGAACATTTTCTGGGTGGTGAAATCACTTAGGGTGTTTCACAGTAGCTATGGGGACTGCTGACAATGAATCTGAAAGTCAGTTAAGAGCTTCAACTCAAATACTATTAACTCATAAAACTAAGTCTACCATGCAGATTAAAAGTATCAATGCCCCCAAATGCAACTGTCCAATTTTGTTATTACCCAGGCAGAGAATCTAATACTCTCAGACAACCCTCCCACACCCCTCCACCCCCTTTATTTATTTGTTTATTTTTTGCACTACTCTACAGCTGACTCAGCAGTAAAACAATCTAGAAAATCTAATGAGACTCCCAATTGGAGTCCAACCTCTTTTTAGAGCTGCAGAGATTGTCTTAGGCGATGAGCACAGCCTTAGGCTGCAGAGAAGGCATCGCCCCATCCGACTTTGCTTCGAAGCATATTTCCGACCCACCTCAAGCTTTCAACAGCAACTTTTTAAAGAGCTAACTAAATCTCAGCATTTGATTGACCTTTAATAGAGTCCCTTTCGGAGACTAGAAGAATCTATTCAGCTGTTTGCTTGCCACTTTAACAGGAATGCTTTCATTTAGGACAGATGTCTGTTCCTAAGCACAGAACTTTCAGAGCAATTATCTTCTATTGGGGACATCACACAGAAACTTGAATTTCCAGTAACAAGCAATAGAAAACAGAAAAACACTGTGAATTCCAATATTACGTTGCTCTGGTTTTGTAAGTAGATGTTTAGGATAAAGCAGCAAGAAGCAATGGGCTTTCTGCAGATTCATTTACTCATTCGTGTATTCATTCAATCAAGAAATGGTTACAAAACACATGAAATATATTTTATTGTGATAAAGTCATAAAAAGGGCATTGTGTTAGTGACAGCTGACGACAGCATCTGACTTAATGTGGGTGAGAAAGACCTCTGTATATATGTGGCATTTGGGCTGAGACAAAAAAAGGAAAGAAAAATAAAGAAGAAAGTAAAAAAAAAAAAAGATTCACTTAACTAAAGAGCTGAGAGAAATGAATCTTCCAGGCAGAAAATAAAGTACAAAGTGCCTAAGAAAAGCGCTTTGGTGGAGAATGTGAATAAGGGAGGAGTGTAATCAGGAATGAGGTTAGTGAGTCACATCTTAGGACATTAGGAGTAAGGAGTCTGAATTTAGATAAAAATAAAAGACCTAAAAGGATTTAATCTAGAAGTCCATAATCTGCTTTCTGTATTGCAAAGTTTTCCTTCCTTGAAAGGGATTGTGAAAAAGCAAAAAGAGATGGCAAGGAGACCTGTTAGGAGACTCACCTTAGTTCAGGTAGGAAGAGGTGATATCACGTTGGCCTGGCGCTGGGTGGCAGCAGAGAGGATGAGAATGGATATATGGAGGTTGTATTGAAGTTGGAAGTAAGGACCTTGCTGACCGATCAGATGTGAAAAGGGGTTTCAGGTTTCCTGATTTCAGCGGACTGACAGGTACCTTGTCAGATTGTAATTTATTTAACCACGAGTACAGAAAACATCAGAAGTGGGATGGCCACGTAGGCTGTAGGCGATGTGGGATCTTGTAGCCCAGATTTCTGAGCTCTCCAGGAGGTAAATTTGCAGTGAAGTTTTGTTTTACTAAATGTCCACCATATTTTTCTTCCATAAAGGGAAGATGCTTTATTCGAATGAAGTACGCTCTTCTCAGAAGATATACTTGTACATTTATGAATATGATAAATTGGGAGAGATCGAAGCCAAATCTGTCTGGTGGATTGTGTTCCCAGCCCTATATTCCCAGAGTCAAACAAAATCACCTGGGTACATTGACAATGAGAATAAGTGTGTGTGTGAGTCATAGCAGTGGACTGAAGCATGGTTAACCTTTACTTGGCCGTTTGACCATAAAACAGTTTCAAGAGGAGACAGCTTCTCAGGGTTTATCCTCTCCACTATCTCCCATTGCTAATTCTGCAGAGTGGAGCTTCAAACAATTATGACAAGATCATTAGTCTTGGGACACTTAAAGGAAAATTTACTAATACAGGTGGTCATCTTGAAAAATGTGAGTTTGCATCCAAGGCAGACTTTTAGCACCAACAGATCTTTGCGGCTATACAACAATTTTTGTTTACATGTGCATTTGCTCTCTCAGTCGTTTCCTACAATAAAGCAGTGATCTCCTTCTAGAGGGAAGTTCTTAAACCCATTTGAATTAATTTCCTATTGCTGCTCTCACAAATTAGCACACACTTAGTGGCTCATGACAGCACACATTTATCATCTTGCAGTTCCGGAAGTCAGAAGTCTAAATTCAGTCTCCCTGGCCTAAAGTCAAGGTGGCTGGCAGGGCTGAGATCCTTCTGGAAGGTCCGAGGGGAAATCCCTTTCCTTGACTTTTTCAGCTTGTGGAGGCCACCCTCGTGGTTTGGCTGGTGGTGCTTCCTTGTGTCACACTAAACTTTTGCTTCTGTGGTCACGTCTATTACTGACTCTGATGCTCCTGTGTCCCTCTTCTAAGGATCCTCGTGATTACATTGGGCCTGCTGGGATAATGCAAGATAATCTCACCACCCCAAGATGGCTAGCTTAATCACCCAGCAAAATTCCTTTTGCTACGTAAGGTAACATATTGACAGGTTCTGAGGATTGTGACATGGACCTCTTTGGGTGGCGGGGAGAGGAAGTCTATCCTATCCTTTGTGGTCAAATTTCACATCCTATTCTCTGCAATGTGCCAGAACTCCTAGAGACAGCAGAGTACAACTGGAAGCTTCAGATTTAGAAAACAACTAACTTATCGATAGAAATAAAATAAATAAATAAGAAAATTTAAAAGACGTTATCAAATTAGTAAAATCTCATTCCTGGCATCAACTTAATTTTGGCAGCCTTGAGTGCTATAAAACTTAGTATGGTCTTTTTACTTCTTAAAAATATCTGTGGGGCAGTATGACTCCAAAATGCAGGAAAAAAAAAAAGATTGTGAAGGTGGCAGATAATGATTGTGATTCTGTCATAAAGACAACATTAGATATGAATGCTAATGAAAAAGAAACATCTAACTATCTGACAGCACGATGCTTTGAAGTTTCACTGTAGGGTACATTGGTGCTAAAAATGAAATTCATAATAAACAAGTTTCTTCCTGTATTTAAATTATTTTTAGATTAATTCAGATGCTCCTTTAGGGCAGTAGAGCCCATTTTCATTCTGCATGTATGTAATAGCTGGAGAACTAAGAATAGTAAAGTGAAGATGTGTAAAAAACTCATTGGAAATATAACAAAAAAATCTATTATGTTGCCTATATATCAATTTATTAAAAATACTTTTGTATTCATTGGTTCTTTTATTCGGTTATTCATGCAAAAATACGTGTTGAGTCTCTTCTGTATGCGTGCCAGGATCCGATGGGCCATTATATTGATGTTGGGTTTTGCTCTGACTGTGATGGTGAGCGACTGGAGAAAAAGACGGGCATAGTTAGACTTGTATTTTAACAGGATCACTTTAACTCCTAGATTGAAACTAGATGAAGGGAAGGAAAGATGACAGCGAGGAGACCTGCATAAACTTTCATGTATGCATGTGATAGGTTATCCTAAACAGTAACTGAAGAGTGGTTAGTAAGCATTTGATGTACCCTATTCAGCAATCCAGAAGTGGTTATTTAGTATTTAAAAGATGCTGTCAAAATCTACATCAGAGGGTTTATAAGTTAGCAATATTAACAAAGCAGCACAATTGTGGTGTTTAGGGTGGCTGGGGGCTAGTTAGAAACTACCTTTGCATGAGAAGAGCATAAGGAATCTGTAAGTCCCATACTTGTGTCTTCTGTGTTGAGTTTCAGGTCTAGAGCTCGAGCCCCACTGATCCTGGATTATCTACTGAACCCCACTTCAAAGTTGACAGGTCCTTCTATCAGAATTTTACGTCCTCCTCTCAGGAAACTATTTAGATCAGAAGCCTGAGGATTGAGGGCTTGGCACCCGAAAGCTATGAGAGCAGGTTGCATAACTGTTTTTGTACATCCTTGCTGATAAATAGTGGTATGTTTGGCAGAATTTGGTCTAAAATTTGCTTTCTCTGTCACATACCGTCGTATAGGCAGTGAGTGGGGGCAGGGCATGTATAGTGGCCAAACTTCCCTAACTATGAGAGACTATTTACCAAAAGAACCCGAGATTTGCTGAGAGATCAAACCAGTTTAGATCCACTCGCATATAATAATATGATTTATCTCATTTTTTAGTTCAAATTTGCATTCTATGTGCTTGTGTTCCATGTAACATTTTTCTGTCTAGCTATATTCAAATAGCAACATTGCTCTGCAGTTTCCCATTTAAGCTGTCTTTATTAAGTTCTAGAAATATAAAAATGACAGGAAAGAAGTAAGTCAATATGAGTTCTTTGGGATCATGGGTAATTTTTATTCCGATATTTGTATTTTGATGTATTTTACACATTTTCTTGAAGAAACATATATTGTGTTCCTATTCATAAAATACCATTAAAAATTCCTAAACATTGAAAAGACTGTTAAATAACTATTTTTGGTAATTTGAGCGTGAACCTAAGTCAACAACTTCCATTAGTTAAGAAGAGAAAGCTTTTCAGTATCTCAGCACATAACAAAATATTTAACAGAAATTTTATGATTTGATCCAGTGACTGAAAGATAACTGCGTTTTTACACCTACAACATCAACAAAAAATCTTTAAAGAATTTGACATTTATTTTAAATTTTATGAATTAGTTATATTTAGATTCATCCTCTGCTTTTCAAAGAAAAAATTAAAATATCTGAAATACAGTAACTTTCTCAAGTTCTCCTCCATTTAACATTTCTCATTTATATAATTACCAGTTGTATTTTAAAAGCTTCTTTCTTATCTCCTACTGTCAGTAAAATATGGCCGTTGTCAGCCTCAGAAACAATTATAATGATTATTCTTGGAAGAACTGGATGATGGGTAAGACAGTTAATTTCATTAGTTTGTCTCTGAGACTTTTGAATATTTTTAATACTTGCATCTTGAGTCTTCTGCTTTGTAGCAGTCATGACTTGGGGTAAGTTTAAAAAGAACTCTTGAATTGAAATTCATTCCAAAATAATACTTCTGTGTACAAATCTGCTCTGGATTCTAACAGAGACTATGCTCTCTTCCTTAAACAGTTCAATGGCTTACTTTGAATAAAACATGACTCCCTAAGGTTTCGTTTCTCCACCGAATTATGTGACACTTAAATAAAATCTGCCCATCAGACACCTCTCTTACCAGAAGTGTATCATCTGACTCATTTTCTGAAGGGGGCTTTTTTTTTTTTTTTTTTTTTTTTTTTTTTTTTTTTTTTTTTAATTGCACAGAAGGTGATTTTACTTTAGTGGTGTAATGGCCGAACTGAGGAGGAATTTCAAGCCGGTCCCTGCAATGTCCAGGCACGGCAGAGGTCTTTAAATGGGCTTCGTGGAGCCAGAAAAAAATGGATATAGTATCTGCACCTTTTCAGATATCCTAAGATACCAAAATATGTCTGGATAGCAGGGTTGAATTATAATTTTGTTATAGGATGCTCAAGCTAAGACTGGACTCAAGCAACTTGAAAACACGAAGGCTACAAATTGAAAACGGCATTTAAGATGGGATTGAGAGGAGAATGACATTTTAAGCCTTCAAGCAATTTCTCAACTTCTCTAAACTCTGGAGTCTGGAGTTGGTATTCAGTTCACAGAATAACTACGCCCCCTAGTGGGCATATATGGAAGCCATAATCATTTCACATCGTCCTTTAAAGAGTTGCGCTTAACATCCCTCTTTGTTTCCTTCTCCAGTTTTTTTCCCTACCAGTTTATTTAATTTTTTTCCCAAGGCCCTAGCCCTCTGGCCGACTTATTAGACACTGTCCACGAGTCAGGGTAAATTTGAATCTTAGGCCTTTGCTCTTTCCACATGAAGGGACAAACCTGATACTGATCAGTTTTGCCCCTAAGAGGCTTTCTATGTCTTAGTCACAAAGTAGTATAAGCTTCAGCCCCAACAAACCTGGTTTTACACCTGTGGGCCCTGTGGTTGGAGAATGCTTAACTCTTTCACTGTGTTAATTGATTTCAAATTTCTTTTTCAAAATGTGTCAGAAATCCAGAAAAAAACAGAAAGTTGATATTTTGACTATTTTATGCATTTAATAATAATTTGAGCTGCTTTGCATATAAATGACATTTTTATGTATAAAAATTTCCTATTGCTATTCATTCTTGAAAAACACAAAAATAGAAAAATGTACATCTGCTTTCTTAAACTTCCCTTCTGGAAGTTTTCATCCACAGTCAGAGGATGGAAATATTAATTCGGACATATCTGACCATCGCAACAAAAGGGTTTAAGCTGGTCCCTGCCTGCTAGGCACCTGGGAAACACACAGCCAGTAGAAAAAGCTCTGCAGAAGAACTTGACTGTGGAGTCTTTCCATATCCACTTCTCTCTCTCTCTCTCTTCCTCTCTCTGTAGAGTGAGTGCATATTTTTCTTTTATTTTTTTCTGTTACCATCAAGCCTTCAGTATTCAAAGATTTTTGCTTGTTTGTTTTAAATATTGCAACATAATCTTAATAATATCCTGAGTAATGTAGAGAGGGAATTCTGTTCACAAGTCCAGCTGGGCAGGTGTAGAGGGTGGGCAGGGAGTGACTACAGGGTTGGGCAGTGGTGAAAAGGTTGGGAGGGCTGCAACAACCTAAGGGAAACCACAAATATATGGCAAGAAGTAGTCCTGAGCCACGCTGACTCAGCAAGATGGCAAGTGACAGCCGGGATGGGTTAGTGGAACACAGGTAATCGCTCCCTCTGCAGTCCTGGAGGTGTTTGGGGAGTGCACCTTGGTACACACCATCCACTGTGCACCTACTGTTGGGGGCGCGCAACAGTTAGTCAATAAAGGGAAGAGAAGTCCCAAAGCTGAGGGACTCGGGAGCATGTGGTTTGAAGGAGGAGCTACTATCGAGGGACTAGATATTTACAAATTATATTTGAAAAGTCAAGCAAATTTTAATTTAAGCACTTAAGTTGATTTCATGTTTTCCTGATAGTATATACACACAGAATTTGTTTATTAAATACATTTAAATTGACTGCATTCTGTCCAAATGCTATGGTTTAAAACGTGGCAAAAAGAGGTTAAAAGTGCCATCTAGTGGGAAAATGGAGAATTGAGTCGAAAATATTTACAAGCTGATTTTACTTTTTGTTCCCCTGAAAAAACAATAACATTATGTTATACCGGGAGTAATAATACCTTATCTTACTTGGTAATAATGAGGTATATGAAGTGTAATGAGCGGTATGAGGTGTGACAAAGAGTAAAGCACAGGGTGCGGTGTGCAGCTTACAGCAGGCACGCTCTAAGAGGTAGACACTGTAATGTTCTTATTTGTATTATTTTTCTTATTCTTGCTAATCAAAATGATATTACTATTATTATTAACAATAGTAATCACTAAGAGTTGGGCCCACTGAATTTTATATCTATGACATCTATTTGTTCACTTCACTCTGGAATGTTCACTTGAACTCTTTTTAGATAGAATGAACTGATCATGGTGATACTCTCCATAGGATTGTTTTAAAAGCTGCTCAAGAATCTCCTAATTTATTTCAACATCACAATTCCCCACCACTGTACTAGAAGTTGCTGGAGTTTAGAGGAAATAGGAAAGAGAACACCCAGATCTAGACTGAGAACTGTAACCCACCCTTGATGTCAACGCTATACGTGCAGACTGAATAGAAACCGAACGTAAAAGGCCTTTAAATATTAAGTGTGGTATCTTAGAATCTTGTTTCCTTCTAATATGTACGTAGCAGCAAAGAGAAATACATGCCCTTGCAAAGGGCCTGCTTTCCCATCTCTTTGTTATGCGACTTCCCTTCACATTTATATCAGCACCTGGAGAATGGAGCCCTAGAATTAGGAGACCTGGGTTTTCTCAGCTCAGCTTTTGCCCCCTAACTCATGGTGTCAACTGAGAGAGGTCCCTTCGCAGGGCTTCATTTCCTGGCTATATCACTAGTCTCTTTCCCCCCTTAACAGTTTGTAAGTCCCCAAAAATTCATGCACCAAATATTAATTACCTTTTATTGGTCTCATCAAAGTGCAATAGCACTTGGCCAAGGTGAAAAAAAATAAAAATAAAAAATGGTAGATTAATTAGACATTAAAGCAACTTTGAACTTGATACTCTGATCCTCCAAAGTAGCCGAGTAACTCTCTTTACGTGAGTTTTAATTCCCTCCTGCTACTCGGGAACCATAGATAGAAACGTATAATGCTTGGAATTCAGCTAAATTAGAAGAGTGAGCAAATGGAGCACCCAGATCTACAATTTAGCTGTACGCTATCTTTATAAACTCCAGCAGAGCCATCAATACACTGCTAGACTCATATACTGATTGTCAGACTGCTGAAGGCTGCCCATCGCATCTCGGATTCTCATTTCATTCCTCATTTACAAAGTAGAATCACGATAAAGAAAAATGAACTTTCAAGTCTGAAAAATAGTCCTATCTTAATTGCTGCCATTTTGCAAACACATAGAAATATATATGATGCATAAATATCATTTTGAAACATCTTTATTAATCCTTCCCTCAACCAAGTGGAGTAATGATCTGAGAAATACATCCAATCCACAAGTCAAATATCAATTACTTCAATTGTATAGATATTTCTGCAGAAGAAATTTTTGTTTTGAGTTCTCTTTCCTGCTGTACCATTCTTGTAATGGGGATAACTACTTTAAATGCTGGTAGCAAAGACTGATCAGAAAAACCCCATACTTTGTAATGACAAAGGTATTCTGTGTACTTTGTTAAGGTGCCTTCCCGACCAAGGTCATGTGTGACACCCTGACTGTTCTTTTGACAATGTCAGAGCACTGAAATTATCCACAAATTCTCACAGGGTATGGAAATTCCTGCTTCTACACAGCTTAGTGTCCTTTGAAAGGTTCTTGTGGCTACGAAGTGTGCAGACATTCCCTGGGGGTAATCCGGTGCAGTGAGAAAGCTGCCTTGGGGTTTGAAAGATAATTATTGACACCTCTTTAGGTAGCGCACATAACACAAACGCATGCACAATTACATGGGAAGCTATGCACCAACACCAGTGCATAGTCCACCCTTCAGTGCAATTTTAGAACTCTTTCTGGAATGGCCATCAGAGCTGTTGTCGTATTACCCGTGATGTCCTGAATGTCATCAAAATGACTTCCTTTCAATATTTTCTTCATGTAAAGAAAGAAGTCATTGGGAGCCAGACCAGGTGAGTAGGGAGGGTGTTCCAATACAGTTATTTGTTTACTGGCTAAAAACTCCCTCACAGACAGTGCCATGTGAGCTGGTGCATTGTCATGATGCAAGAGCCATGAATTGTTAGCAAACAGTTCAGGTCATTTTCGTCTAACTTTTTCTTGCAGCCTTTTCAGTACTTCCAAATAGTAAACTTGGTTAACTGTTTGTCCAGTTGTACAAATTCATAATGAATAATCCCTCTGATATCAAAAAAGGTTAGCAACATCGTTGCAACAAAGTTGCGAACGTAATTGTCAGACTCCCACCATACACTATTGCCATTGTAATAATATTGCCTGATACCCAAGGGCAAAAGGGAGGGAACTAATTTGTAGAACATCTGTTTTATGCCAGTTACTCTGCGAGGCATTTTGAATATAGTCTCTTCTCTGAAAATTTGGATTATATGGATAATGACTGTGTGATATACTATAAATAGTATATACTCTATACAGTAGTATGGGCTTTTTATCCGATATGACTGATGTCCTCATAAGAAGAGATAAGTCACAGTGAGAAGGCCTTGTGAAGATGGAGGCAGAGGTTTAGGTGATACTATCACAGCCAACGAACACCTGGAGCCAGCAGAAGCTGAAAGAGGCAAGAAGGATCCACAGAAGGAGTGTGGCCTGCTGACACCTTGATTTTGGACTTCCAGCCCTCAGCACTGTGAGAGACTAAATTTCTGTTTAAAACATCCAGTTTGTGGTAATTTGTTATGAAGCCCTAGGAAACTAAACCCACACGTAAAGATGATGAACCACAGAGACCCAGAGAGGCAGTGAAGTGAGTGTTAAGTATTATAGTTATAAGAAATAGTCATTTTATTCTCTCTCTCTCTCTGTCTCTGTCTCTCTGTCCACACACACACACACCCCTTCCTAATTGAAAAATTTTTCTCAGGAGTTTTCTTTTAAATTTGTGGGATAGCCTTGGAAAGGGCAGGACTGTTCTCCCAGGAAATAGAAGCTTGCACTCCTCTGATGAATGAGCACGGCATACACACAATGGGAGGAGAATGAGTGGGAGAGTTGGACAGAGCCCACGGACCACTGCCAGGAAGCTGGCCATGTGGCCACCACCTCTTCCTGGCACTGTACCCTCCCTAGGGTAAAAGACATCTTATGGAAAGGCATGCCGAAAGAGAAAACTACTGTGACAATATACGACCACCATTAACTACTGCTGGGGCATCAGTTGAGTAGGTAAATTCTCTATATGAACTTTAGAACTCTGCTGACGGGAATGTTAAAAATTCACTCACACAGGAAAGTAAAAGGTCCATTCTGACCCAGAGGGGGTAGGACGTGGGAAACCATAGAACAAAGTGATATTAGAAGACAATGTAGAACCCAGAGGATGAAGAGAGACGTGGGTCTCAACAAGGCCAAATGGAGACCTCAGTTTCCCTGATTACTTAATGAGATACGACAATAGCTAAGGCCATAGTGGATCATATACAATATAAAATGTGTTATTTGTAGTCTTTCTTCGATAAATGCCTTACTCCTATATTTCTCACCCCAAAGTTTGGGCTCACTCCTAAGAGTCTATGATAATGACAACTTTGGTGCCCAAGGTGCTGGCACATGAGAGCTGCAGGATGTGTGTGTGACCTCATTACTGGCCATCCAGAAGGAGAGACAGCATTATAAAGAGTGAGACGAACCGTTGTCTGAATGGCTAGAATCAAAAGTATTCAAGAAAATAGAACTTTTAAAATTAGAAAACAAAAAAACAACTATGTTCCATAGAGTAGTGCTCTAATAAGTGCCTAATAAATGTAGGTGAAATTTAATTGAATCAGGGTAATAATTAACAAGACTTTGAGTCACTAAGTCCCAGCGTCTGCTGATGTTTCCACTGCAAGTAATAGAAAACCCAGTTTGAACTGGCTTAAACACAAAAGGGAGTTTATTCCTATGAAACAGGAAAGCTTAGAGTTCATTCAGGCCCCAGGTATTGTCTTCATGTCTCTGTGGGCCCTGGGCTGGCTTCCAAAGATTGCTGCTACCACAACCAAGGTCAATGCTTTTTTATTCACATGGAGAAGGAAGAGAAAGACTTTCTCTTCACAAGCAATCCAAAGTCTTATGCATTTCTAAGATGGACAGCTCTGAGCCAATCGCAGTGGCTGGGGGATGTCATGTGCCAGCTGCCTGGACCTGCTCACCTGTGAACTAATTCCCAGGGCAAGGAAGATGCCCAGAAATCAGAATCCACCCCTGGACCTGAAGTTGGGGTCATCTCCACCCCAAATTTATGTCTATAACACAGGGACGAGGGTAGACAACCAATATTTTCACCACACTGAGCCACTCTCCAGTTTGCACAATATAAGTTCCAGAACTTTCGGGGTTTTTTTGCAAGAATTTTTACTGTGTTTATAAGACTGCAAGGAGCATACTCTATTTTTATCTATATAATAGCTACCAAATTAATATTTAAATTTAAAAAAGCAGTGAATAATTTGGTGATCTAACATCTGCTATATTTACTGTCATTTATACTAAGAGAATTGAAAAATAAAACTACATTGAGATACCTTTTTCTACCTATCGGGCTGTCAACAATTCCCAAGTTTAATATCATGTTAGCCAAAGTGTAACCCTCTCTTACATTGCTAATGGGAGAGAAAATTGCTACCAATTTTTAAAGAGAAATTAGCATATTTATCAAAATTACAAATGAATTTACCCTTTTTGTTTTGTTTCAGCAATTCTACTTATGGAATATATCCTACACATTTACCTGCATATATCTGAAAAAGTGAAAAACTGGAAACAACCTCAGTGTCCATCGGATGGACTGGTTAAATAAAATGTGGAGTCCCTCCAATGAAATACCATAGTTCTGTGAAAAGCAGACTGAGGAAGCCCTATCCACCTCAGAAATATCTTCAAAACAGAAAGTTAAGTGAACAGTGTGTAGAGTGTGCAATCTTTTGGTATGAAGAAGGAAATCCTTGTCATTGTGTATTTTATGTCTTCTTATAGTGTTTTCACTTATGA
Organism: Rhinolophus ferrumequinum; assembly: GCF_004115265.2. Classification (NCBI taxonomy): domain Eukaryota; kingdom Metazoa; phylum Chordata; class Mammalia; order Chiroptera; family Rhinolophidae; genus Rhinolophus; species Rhinolophus ferrumequinum. Next base: position 75,906,323 of record NC_046287.1, read on the forward strand.
ATCACGAGAATACGCTAGCTATTCAAGAATGAAGACATTATACTAAGTTAACTATTTGAAATAGATGTTTTTCTCAAATATTTCTTGGGAACGATTTTACAGAATGACCTCCTCCTTCTTGTTGTTTTTCTCCTTCTTCTTCTTTTTAAAGGAATAATAAACATTTATTTAACAATGGATTACTACCACATGGTCTCCCCTCTTCCTTAATGTTTCTTCTTCTCCTTTTGAACAAAAGAGACACAGATGGAGAATGAAGGAGAAAGATCTCTTTTTATCAGGAGTTACATCCTAACCTTTTTTATTAATGGGAAGTGTTGCATGAAGATTACTAAAGTAGTACACAGAAAAGGAGATAAGAAAAATGATTATTGTTTGATAATCTTAATGGTACTTCAATTTTCAATTCCAGTCTTGTTTGTCTTTTTTATGTGTTTGTTTGCTTTTTGTTTGTTCAGGACAAATTTCTTTTTATCGCAGCCTTTGAACCTGCCCTAAATGCTCTTCTGCTCCCTTCTCACAGAACCACGTGCATCCCTCTCACATCCATTTAAAATTACATATTTTATTTATTTGTTTAAGATTTTTATTATATTTGTTTAAGATTTTTATTATATTAATTTTAGGTGTACACCATAGTTAGTCAACATTTATATACCTAAAGAAATGATCACAATGGTAAGTCCAGCAACCATCTGACACTGTACCACATTATCACAATATTATTGGCTATATTCCCTATGCTGTATTTTACATCCTCATGACTTATTTATTTTATACCTGGAAACTTAAATCTCTAATTTCCTTTAATCTCCCCCCTTTTAAAAATTTGTCAATTATAGTTAACATGCAATATTATTTTGTGTTAGTTTCAGGGGTACAGCATAGTGGTTAGACATTTGTATAATTGATACAGTGATCCCCTGATTAGTCTAGTACCCACCTGGCTCTATACATAATTATTACCATATTATTGGCTATATTCCCTGTGCTTTCCTTTACATCCCCATGACTATTTTATAACTACCAATTTGTACTTCTTAAACCTCTTCGCCTTTTTCATTGTGTCCCACAAACCCCCTTCCATTTGGCAACCATTAGCTTGCTCCCTGCATCTGTGAGTCTGTTTCTGTTTTATTTGTTCATTTGTTTTTTCTTTACATTCCACATATAAATGAGATCATATGGTATTTGTCCTTCTCTTTCTGACTTATTTCACTTAGCATAATACCTTCCAGCTTCATCCATGTTGTCACAAGTGCTAAGATTTCATTCCTTTCTATGGTCAAGTAATATTCCATTGTACATATGGAATATATATATATATATATATATATATATATATATATACATATATATGTGTGTGCATATATGTGTGTGTATATATATATATATATATATACACACACACTTAATTTATCCAGTTGTCTATTGATGGACACTTAGGTTGCTTCCATATCTTGGCTATTGTAAACAGCGCTGCAGTGAACAGAGGGGTGCATATATGTTTTCAAATTAGTATTTTGGGTTTCTTCAGACAAATACCCAGAATTGGAATTGCTGGGTCATAAGGTAGTTCTATTTTTAATTTTTTGAGACACCTCCATACTGTTTTCCATAGTGGCTGCACCAATTTACAATCCCATCAGCAGTGTATGAGGGTTCCCTTTTCTCCGAATCCTCTCCAACACTTGCTTATTGATTTATTGATGAAGGCCATTTTGACAGGTGTGAAGTGACATTTCATTGTGGTTTCGATTTGCATTTCTCTGATGATTAGTGACATTGAGCATCTTTTCATATGTCTATTGGCCATCTGCATGTCCTCTTTGCAGAAATGTCTATTCAGGTCCTCTGCCCATTTTTTTTTATTTGGATTGTTAGTTTTTTGGTTTCTTTTTGGTGTTAAGTTGCATGAGTTCTTTATAAACTTTGGATATTTTAAAATTTAAAATATCCTTTTAAAGTTACATATCTTGTGTGATTATTTTTGTTGTTCATGTTAACTAGACTGGTAAGGACATATTTAATTGCACACCACTGTATCCCCACAGCTCCATGTACTCCATAAGTATTTTTTATTTTGGATGAATTGTGTAGTTGTTGACGCATGTTGCAAGCTGTGGTGGAGATAGTGCAAATTCTCAGTTATTGCACTATATCAGAAACAATGACCATGTAACCGTTTGCACTACAAGGAGAAGCCCAGTACTTAGAATATTAGGAGCTGCTCCAACGATGCTGAAGACTCTACTATGGTTATAGCTCCTAAATTGTCTTCCCTATACTATGAATGTACTTTATATTGATTTCCGTCCACTGGATTCATTATCCATAAGTGTAGATTTATAAACCTACATTTACAGTGGCAGCTTGTCTGAGGAAGGCTGTAGCTTGCTCTCCACATCTCCATCAACCTCAACTACTCAAATCCATGCCAAATAAATGTAAAATCTATGCACAGATAGTTTTCTAGGCAAGTACATGTTTAAGACTTGTCCCTTAAGGTACCATTTCCAAGTGAATTGTTGCCTCCATTTCTTTCCCATATATTAGGTTGGTGCAAAAGCAATTGTGGTTTTTGCAATTATTTTTTAACCCTTTAAACCTTCATACTCTTAGCTTGCATCTCCCCAAATTTAAAAAAAATATATTAATAATTGAAATGACAGGAAGTCCTGATTATTCTAAAAACATGCGATTTAATTCAGTCAAATTCTTCCTCTGCAAAAGAAATGTGCTCACGTACACAGAGTAGAGATTCTTGTAAATTGCGGTGACTGTTCTTGTCCCCATTTTCTCCAGTTCCCGTTTTTCATTTAACAAATCTTTTTATGGTGGTTTCTTTTAGCAGTTTTACCTCATACTTTGGTGCCACTACTTGATTCTTTCCTGGTATATCTGGCTACATTTTAATCTTCAAAAATATCACCTCATAGTATTTCTTTGGCTCAGTAAAGAGTGATCAAAAAGCAAAAGACTGGATGCTGAAAACACACTATGATTGTCATGGAATGGGAATTTTGAAAATTACAGTTTGTTTTCTTTTTGTGTATCCTTACAAATATCGAGACCCTTCCATTTGTTACTGTCTCAGTACTGTAACCTGTAAAGGGTAATTTTGGGACAGTGTCTCTTTCAGTGAAACCAAAATTCGTTCCAGGAAATGATCTGCTTTGCTTTTCAGGGAGTCAAATGACATCTGGGAATGCTTTCACGCTGCTTGAGCTTTCTCCAAAATCCAGTCCACATATTTGACCACGTTGATGTAAATGCCTGGTGGTTCCCTTTGAGCGCAGCCCTCACCCCAACTTGTGATGCCCACCAATGCCAGACCTTGTTGTATTTACAGGACAGGGGGAACCTTAGTCACCCTGTGATGAGGGGAGAAAAGAAAAGTCCCACAGATCAGTTCAGATTCTTCTCATGTCAAATAATTTTGCTTGGAGTGATTTCACCTCATACTCTGTCCTGGCCTTTTAATAATCGTTGTGTAACTAAAACGAATACACTGTGTTCCCTGCTCATTGGCAGAACACTGCTTTTTGAAATGCGTTCAATAATCTAATTTGAATATACTCAGTTGGTTGAGAACACTCTGTTACCTTACAAGCACCCTTCCCCCCTTCTTCATAGTCTGTGCAGATAATTTTATCAGTTATTTTATGCCATCTGTATCTTGCCTGGCATTCTTCATTTGTCACTAAGGGTACCTTGGCATCTTGGAGAATATGTTTAAATATAAATAAATGTATTTAAAATGAAAATTTTACCTGTATAAAAATCAAGAAAGAAAAAAATACTAGGTTTACCTCACAGACCTTTTATAATTACAGAGTGTATGGAAGACATTATTCTCACTATTGTACCATTTTGTTAAGTTAAAAAAATTAGTTAAGGCTCTAACTGAAATTATATGCCATATTAAATAGTTGGATAACAGGCTAGAAGATTTACTGAAAAGTGCTGGGTTTCACATTAAAGTTCAGAAAAAATTATTTGTCTCTAAAGAGATTGTCATATTTAAAATTTTCAATCAAATAGATGTGGTATCCTCCTCACTTGGGTGATTTTGTCTTTCCATCTTCATTAATAGTTTCTGTGATAAAAGTTAGTTTATTTGTGTTTTAGCTTATGACTTGATATAGCAGAAAAGATTATGATTACAGTGTGTTCTTTATCTGTAAAATAGAGCATATATAGAAATATTATTTTTTAATCTCTTAATTTTCTGTACCCCCATCCAGCATTCAGAATATATTACCTTTCTATCTCCTTTGGAAGGTGGGCATATGGGTTGTTGGACATCTAAATTGTAAAAATCATAATTTCATTATCAGACACAAAATACATCTTTTTTCCCAGGAGATTTTTCTTTCTGTTTGCATTTAGTATTTATCATAAATACTAAATACTAAATAAACTGTATTTATTATATTCATTTTTGCTTAATTGTCATACATTTTCATCCCTCATGTTTACACAGTCCAGAATGAGGGACTGAGAGAAACCAGCCACAGCCCTCCCCACTGACTCCATCACTCTAACTAGGTCTGTGATCCTAGAGAAGTTGCTTAATTGCTCTGACCTGCAATCTTTTTGCCCCTAAAAGAAAGATATAAATCATCTTTAATATTCCAATATGTTATTAAAAGTATATCCTTCTGTGCATCTGAAGAAGCCGGGAGAAAACTTATCGTTTCACCCATACTCCCAAATAAGAGTCAATAATCAGGAAAGAGTGTATCAGTTTTAACAGACTGAAAGATTAGCTTTGCAGACCTTCCCCTTTTCATGATAAAAACACATGGAAAGATTGCTAGGGTCAGGCCATGAATCTGGTAGTGTTAAACCTGATATGGAGGTCATCATTGCAGATAACTTTCTATTCAAAATTCTGCATACCTGTGGAATTCATTGTGGTTTCCAATTTCAACAAGGCAATATCATATCCACTTTCTACCATTTCATATTGATCATGAATTATTTTTTCTTGAACTGCAAAGAAAGGTGTATCTTCTTTTATTTCTGATTGATTTAAAATGTCACTATAGACACGCACATTTTTAGGCAACTCTACCCTAAGGAGTAACCAATAGAGGAAAAAAATTTCCTTTACCAAATAATTCCCAAACATTTGAACTACATTGCCATTAAACTGGCTATTACTAAATATCTAGTATTTTCTGCCAGTGGTGGGCTTTTAGGTAGAAAGAAGCAATTTCATGCTAAGATTTTTCAGTCACACATTTCTCTTATCTATAAAATCCTAGGCTAGCGTTTACCTTATATTAAACACACAGAAACGAATGAATGCTCTTTAGCGCGCACGAGAGAGAGAAATGGGAAACTAGATTCAGGGAACAGGAAATTCTCTTTGAGTTTAGTTCTGAACCAAATGCCCAGGACAATGTACAGAATATGATGTACTCTTATAGGAAAGAACTCCCCTGGGGGTATGTGGACATTTAAATGGGAAAGTAGAATAGTATACAGTCAAATAGCCATGTTCCTACACCTATTCTGCTGTGGGTAGACCATGAGTGGCTCTTCCTTTTTGCTTTTTCTCATTACAGATAGAAATTTAATTTAGTAAATAGGATAATTTACATTTTAAAAAATACTAAAATACCAGTGATAGATTTAATATATGTGTGAGGAGCATGGGGAACGAGTAAAAATAATAATGGTACTGACTCATTGAAACAATGCGCAGCTGTTAACATCCACTGGTCTCCAATTACGGAGCTTCCACATAGATGTCTCTGGGTGGGTGACATGATATGCAAAGTCATATGCCAACTCTGAATAGACACCATTCCTCCAACAATTCTGGGCTTGATTTCGGGTGTACACTCTACAACAGAAGGATGGCAATGAGTAGCTTCCTAAATTTTCATTTTCCATCAGTAGTTATGCTCCTTCAGGCACAAAGGGAAGAAAAGCTTCCCTCAGTTCAATAATTTACCATGACTTTGAAGAAACTTTATAATCAAGTTGGCAAAGCAAAGCATACACACAAAAATTGAATGACTGAGTCACCTTATAATTACATGCCCCAAAGAATGCCTCAGCTGGTACGACAAGGCAGTCTTACCTTCCCTCAAATGATAACCCCAACGATCCTTTTAAAGCAGAAGTTGTCAAGTGTTGCCCCCCTAAGACCAAGAGCATCATCTTGGAATTGGTTAGAAATGGAAATTCTTGAGCCCTAACTCCGACCCAGTGACTCAGAAACTGGCAGTAGAACCCAGTAATCTGAATTTTAATCAACTCTGCTAAAGTTTGAGAATTACTGTTATAAAGTTGAGCACCTCCCACTCAGTTTGCAGCCTATATCTAATTTCTCCCCTGTCCCCTTCTACTTGGGCTGATCTTTGGTCTATCACTCCTGTTCCACCTACATCCAAACCTGGGCTGCTGTTCTATTTGTGAACTGCTTCTGCCCTTTGGTTTTGTTGACAATCTAGGGATCTTTAGCCCAACTCTTGATCAACGGCTTTGATTCAGTTACCCTTGGGTTTCTGTCCTTTTTGGCTGCCCTGAACATACTCCATTTTATTTATACTTCTTGGGATGTCAAACACTATCACCCACCCTCCTGGTTAGAGCCATGGCTGACTATGCCCCAATAACCTAGACAGAATGGGAATGAGGTGCTCATAGATATCATTATTTTAGAGCAGCGATTTTTACTAGGTCTGCCAATTAGGTTCGTGAACTTGCCACCGTGCACTTACATTGACAGTCCTGTACAAACAGCTCGGTAAGATTTCATAACCTTGGTATATCAGTGTCTTACAGCTGTGTTTGTGTCAATGTGTGGTGGTGTCTTGCTGAGTAGTGTTCATTATTGTTATTGCGTGCTTTTGTGTGCTGTCGCTAGAATGTCTGAGGTTGAATTAGAGCAATGAACAAATATTAAATTTCTTGTTAAACTTGGCAAGAGTGGAAGTGAAATCAGGAACATATTAGTCCTAGTTTATGGGGATAATGTCATGAAGAAAATGGCAGTGTACAAATGGCTTAGACGTTTTTCTATGGGGAGAGAACATGTTACTGATGAAGAGAGGTCAGGGCAACCAGTAACAAGCAAAACTGATCAACACATTGCAAAAATTCGTCAAATTGTGTGTCAAAATCATCAGCTGACTGTGAGAAGCATAGCAGACCAAGTAAACATCAATAGAGAAACAGTTAGGAAAATCTTAACTGAAAATGTTGGCATGAGAAAGGTGTGTGCAAAAATGGTCGCGAAGGAGCTCACCAATAAACAAAAGCAAAGGAGAGTCGAAGTTTGCCAAGACTTTTTGAAGAGGCGAGACGATGTTTCAGGGCATGTTATCACTGGTGATGAAACATGGGTGTACCAATATAACCATGAAACAAAGTGTCAAAGCACACAATGGAAGTCAGCCATTCTCCACGACCAAAAAAATTCTGTCAGTCCAAATCAAGAGTCAAAACTATGTTGCTAACCTTTTTTTGATATCAGAGGGATTATTCATTATGAATTTGTACCAACTGGACAAACACTTAACCAAGTTTACCATTTGGAAGTGCTGAAAAGGCTGCATGCAAAAGATGAAAATGATCTGAACTTTTTGCCAATAATTCATGGCTCTTGCATCATGACAATGCACCAGCTCACACAGCACTGTCTGTGAGGGAGTTTTTAGCCCACAGACAAATAACTGTATTGGAACATCCTCCCTACTCACCTAATATAGCCTCCAACGACTTCTTTCTTTACCCAAAGATAAAGGAAATGTTGAAAGAAAGACATTTTGATGACATTCAGGACATCAAGGATAATACTATGACAGCTCTGATGGCCATTCCAGAAAAAGAGTTCCAAAATTGCTTTGAAGGGTGGACTAGGCCCTGGCATTAGTGCATAGTTTCCCAAGGGGAGCACTTCAAAGGTGATCATAGTTTTATTCAGCAATGAGGTATGTAGCACTTTTTCTAGGATGAGTTCGTGAACTTAATTGTCAGACTTCATATATTTCAATGTGCATGTGGATCACCTGGTTGTCTTTTAAAATGCAGATTCTGATTCAGTTTGGAACAGGGCCTGAAATTCTGTCTAGGAAGCTCCCAGATGTCGCCAATGTGTTATGCCCAGACCACATTTAGAATAGCAAGTGGCTCAAGGGAACTTCGTGTCCTTAGCTAAAGGATGAGTGTGAAGTTAGCAGACTCACTAGTCAAAAGCCAGTCCTAGATGGTCCATTCACTAGTTTTATAACCATAAAACAACAACTTCTGTAGGTCTTTCTTTCCTCAACAGAAAAATGGGTGTATAATTCTGAGGCAGACTCCAAATAGAATGAGAGAGCAGGAAAATAAGTTTTAAAGGAAACACCAGCTGGTAGCAGGCTGAGGTAGGAAGTGTGATGTGTTTGTGAAAGCTTAAACAGGAGGATACACTGAGAAGAGTTCTCATTTGAGAGTGGATAGGGTGCAGTTTAGCTTTGAAGATTTTGACTATATCCTGGAATTACTGGGAAGCCCTTGTAATTTGCAAGGTGAGAAATGGCATAGAAAGCAAAGTTTAGGAAAATTAGTAGGTAAGCAATAACCAAAATATGTATGAACAGCTCAAGAAAGACTTTATTAGGGATGAGTCATAGGTCTTGATGTTCATTCAATTTGGCTTCTCAGTTCAAACAAAATTCGGGAAATATCTATGTATAGCATTAAACTTTGTGTTAAGAAATGTGTCTTTTGAAGACAATTGTTCTGTATCTTCAGAGAGTTAAATTATATTGTAGATCGATGACAGTGCAAGACACAATAAACACTTCTATTAGATATTCCCTTTCTATTAAGATACTGTTTTATCTACTAGAGTAAAGCAAAACCTACTTATCTAGTTTCTCTTTATTCAGAGGGTGCATTAAAAAGACATAGATTTTATTTTCCCTTATCTTATACTTTCTACTTCAGCTATTAATCTATATCTGATATATTCTGTGAACTTTACAGGCCAAAGTCCATAAATTCAACAGAAAAAAACATAATGAACGAAGAAGTGTAGGGAAAGGATTCTGCAATTTAAGGCATAAGTGCTGGTCCCTATTTTATAAAGTATGTCAACATTGCTAACAGCAAAATTTGCTAAATGTCCCTTCTAAAGTTCAGTAGAACTAAGACAACAGAATCATTATAAATACGCCTTCTTGTCTTAGGTGAACTATTTTGAAGAAAACAGAGAATGTATGCGATATAGCTTATAGATTAGCTTTTTAAAGAAGCTTGAGTCATCCAAAGATCCCGATCACAGCTCCCAGATATTAAGCAATAAAAGTCTACAAATATGTGGTTTTATGCAAATCAATAAATATTAAAGGCATAATAGGTGCTATGGAATTTTAGGGAGGAGTGTGTGTGTTACGTTCTTTTCTGTTGGGGATTCCATCCCTTTTTTTATTCTGTTTGCCCATAAATCATCCCTTGCTGCAATTCTCAGAATTGGCCACTGGAATAGAAACACTGCTGATCTGATTTTTGTTCTAATTTTTATGTTATACGTCTTGTTTAATCTAGACAACCTTTTTATTTTCATCTACCACACTCATTGTTACAAAATGATACGGTTTTATTATAAGTTTTGCCAATATCCATAATCTGCCAATATGCAGGATCAGAAAGAATGAAGGTCCCTGAAAAGTAGCTATCAAGTATTTCTTGAATATATATATAAGTTTTCAAACATATGGTGATTATTTATGTTTCAACTAAAGGTCAAGTAATGGCTAATGGAAAGAAAATGAATAATTTGATTACACAAGATTCTGGTTGATATTTCAGTTATAAAGGGTAATAAGAAAGGTAGTTGGCTTTGATAACAAAAATCAGACATAAAAGTGTTGGTTTATGAGTCATCGAATACTAGTTGTAAGATATTTCAAATTAAAACACATATTCAATTAATACTAGGCAATGCAGTTTAGTCAAAGCCCCTGATTTACCTTTGAAACGTGGTCAGCCTGGGTGATAGGAGTGAAAATAACAGAGAATTGTACTTTTTTTTTTTTTTTACTAATTTTATCCCCTCTGTGGCTATTATTGACTATTTTATTCATGATATATTAAGTATAAAATAGCTCCTACAGATGTATTTTTCCAAATGACATTAAACTCACCATTATCCATTTTACACAACCTTATGTATATCGAGAGACGCTTCCTCTCCCATGAAGTATTTTATCTGTAGATCCAGTTGAAGAAAGTTTTCAGTAACATTTACCTCTACAGGTTGAAAACAAAAAGTGTAAACGTAATGCACCTCTCAAAGAGGTGGGACAGAAGCATCCATGTAATCTTTCTTGTATCTTACTTCCCTCTGTTGCAAGATTCTTGAGATGGAGGATAGGTAAAACGTTGGCAGTGGATGATGTTGGTATATGTTTTCTGCAGGCTTCATGCCCTTTCGTATCAAAGATGTCCAGTTCTTTTCCCAAGAAATCAGTGTCATGGTCAAATGAAGGACGATAGAGCACTGCACAGCTAATCACATATCAGATATAAGACACAAAATCTTAGACTCATCAGTCTCCTCAGATTTGTTAATCTCCATCAGAAGAAAGTGCTTTCATTGTTTACCAGGGATGCTGTGCCTGCAGTTTTGTAGACTGAAACCAGAAAGAGCTTTGTTCTTTTGAATGTGTGTAGGTGGTAATCCGCTTTTAGATGTTTTAAGGAGACAAAGATTGTTAACAGTAAAAATAGAGGGAAACATAAATATATCCTATAAAACATATCAAAGAAAAAAACACTTCTTACAGCACATGATGTTTAATAGCAAAGATTTTCCCATTTTGAAACTACTCTTCGTATATCACTGTCAGACTCCAGGATCCATAGGTTGTAGACAAATTTTCAAAACTGAACCACCTGCCTCCATAAAAATATTCTGAGCTTACTCTATTGCCAGTGTCCCTAGCATCTTCCTTTTTCATTTTCTTTGTTTTAACACTCCCAGCCTATCTCAAAGAGTCACAAATTTTTATGCTACCTAGAAATCTCCCGTTCAGACTGCTGCAAGCTTAGACAGGGATAAGTGAAATCTATAGCAGACGCCACACCCAGGCAGCATCTTCCTGGAAGAGCATAATTTTTCTTAATGAACACAAAATCAAAGTCAAGAGCACTGTTGTCCAGTTGAGTTTTCTTCAATGATGGAAATATTCCATGTCTATGACATCCAATACAATAGCTATGTGGCTATTGAACACTGGAAACATAGCTAGTACATCAAAAAAAATGAATATTTAGTTTCATTTCATTTTAATTAATTTAAATTTAAAAAGCCTATTCTTGGTACCATCCATATTCCTCTGTCAACCTGTATTGAGGATCAAATGTTTTACTCCTCTTTTAGGTATTGATTTTGAATTTTATTTTTAAAAAGGAAGGAAAAAAAGAGCAGTGATTACAGAAAATAACGTATTACAAAAGCATTTTTCTAATTTCTGAAATTTATAATGCCCCAAGGCTCAATCTTTGAACCTCCTTTCTTCTCCAACTGTATTCAATCCTTTGATGATCTCATAAGTTTCATGGCTTTAATTACCAGCTATATGCTGGTAACACACAAACATAGATCTAGAGGGTAAAACCCTCTTCTTAGTTTCAGACTTCTGTTTGCAATGGTCAATTCAGCATTTCTCTCTGGACACAGAATAGGCATCTCTACCCCCTTGAAATCTGCTCCTCATGGAGTTGTCCACATCTCAGTCACTGGCATTTCCATCCTTTCAATTCCTTGGGCCAAAAATCTTGAAGCTATCATTGACTCTTCTCTCTCCTTCATAGCCAGCATTCAATCCATCAGCAAATGTTACTGGCTCTGTGCTGACAACATATCTCAACCTGATTACTTCTCTATCACTTCCCTTCTGGTCTACGTAGGGCAGGGTTTTTATCCACTTAGTTCACGAATGGTACCTCCAATACCTAGAACAGTGCCTGATATGTAGTAAGCACCAAATAAATTATATTAAATTTGTTGCGTAAATGAAAGTAAGAGATATATTTTCATGTGCTGGAACTAGTACTTTAAATTCAAACTCTAGTTATATAAGACATAATAAAAATTTTCACATGAAGAAGGTAAGAATAATCGTTGGGTCTATTTCATCAGTGAGCATAAATTGGTATCTGAACTTGGGCCCATGGAGTTGCTGGATGGACAAGGAACTCAAGGGTTTACCTTGCTTAGATTGCCCTGAGAAACCTTTCTCCCAAAATGAGCAGCCAATTCAAGCAAATGGCAGGCGCTCTGAGAATTTTGATGTAGGTAACATATAGAATCTAGATTTTGAAACAGACTTAAGATTTTTTTTTTTTTAGTGAATCTTGTTAATGAAGGACAACTACCCAAGCAAATGTCCCTTTAATGATAAAAAGAAATTCCCCATGCCTTAATATGGTTTCTCATGTTAATACTCATCAGGAGAGGAACAATTCTCAAACTTCCCTCCACCCCTGCCCCTAATCCTCCCTAATCTACAGAAAATCAAGAATCCCTGGTAACACTGGATTTGTGGTCAGTATCTGGGGAATGGAAAGGGAGAAGAGCTAGGAATTCTTCTGTGCAACTTTTATCTATTTATACAGACATTTTGATTACATTTGTAGTTGCTCACAATTTTTTCATGGTGGATTTCAATCAGCAGTTTTAAAAAGAGAACACATTATTCTTAATCTTAACTCCTGACCTTGCAGATTCTTTTGGCCATCCTTGAGAAAAGAAGGTGAAAAACAAACAAACAGTTGAGGGGGTGAGTACAAATGCTTCGACAGACAAAGGCATCTGGAGCCGTGACACTGTCAGTGTTACCGTCTGCAAACACAGCACTAGGGAAGATGACCCTAATGGAAGCTTTACAACAGAAGAGATCATGTCGAGGAAATCAACTCACCAAAAGAATCAGGTAAATCCCAGTCATGATATTTGTAAATTCCATAGATAAAAAGTTGGTTCAGGGCTGAGTGAGGGATGCATAGGTGAAGCACAGAGGACTTTTAGGGCAGTGAAAATACTCTGTATGATACCATAATGATGGATACATGTCATTATACATTTGTCCCAGTGCATAGGATGTACAACATCAAGAGTGAACTCTAATGTCAACTCTGGACTTTGGGTGATTATGATGTGTTAATATATGTTAATCAATTGTAACAAACGTACTTTTCTGGTGGCAAATGCTATGCATGTGTCGGAGCAGGTGGACAAAGAAAGTCTCTATACCATTCCCTCAATTTTGCTGTGAACCTAAAATTATACTAAAGAAATAAAGTCAATAATAATTTTTTAGAAGTTTGTTTATCTCAAGAGTTCAAAACTGTTTCAATTAGGAAAACTGAAGTGACTATTTTAAACTTTAAATTCAAACTCTAATTATATAAGACATAATAAAAATTTTCACATGAAGAAGGTAAAAATAATCGTTGGGTCTATTTCATCAGTGAGCATAAATTGGTATCTGAACTTAGGCCCATCATACAAATGGTCAGTAACTATTATTTAATGGTTATACCACCTCATTAAGAAAATAATAGTTACCTAGATTAGTGCACAAGTGAAAAACCAGACATTATTTCATTGAGCTTCATTATTCTGGTTGATATCCCCATTTAGGTGTACTTCAATAGACAGATTTACTAAATGAAAACAAAAATGGAAAGAAAATGTTTTATTCTTCTAAATGCAAGTAAGAAAAATCATAAGTTGGTGAGAAATTCCCATTTAGAGACTGCCTTGGCATTATAGCTAAGCAATTACTCTGGAAAGCACTGATCTGAGAGGCTACGCAGGTGGACTTGAGTCCCTCCTCTGCCAAGACCTGATGGTCCTGTGAATTTATCAACTTTATTTTTTTCATCAGTAAAATGACAACATGAGAGGAGTGGTGACATAAAGAATAGGAGTATAAGCCCATCTCAATTTCAGCTTTTTAACTTTTTAAATGCCTATCAACTCCCAATTTCCTGACTTGCTTATATTGTGTTAAGTGGTAGACATAGAATATGTAAAAAGATGTAGTTTGAGTGGAACTAAAGACAAAAAAGCTTGAAAATGAAACATGAAAGCTTAATTATTAATTCAGGGTTATTTTGTTTTATCATTGTTGTTTTAAAAAATATTTTATTAAAAATATAGCTAACATACAATATTATATCAGCTTCAGGGGTACACCATACTTGTTCAACATTTATATATCTAAAGAAGTGATCACCGTAAGTCCAGCAACAACCTGACACTGTACCATGCTATATCACAATATTATTGACTATATTCCCTATGCTGCACATTACATCCCCATGACTTATTTGTTTTATACCTGGAAATTTGGACCTCTTATTCCCCTCCGCCTTCACCCCCTTTTTTAATTTATCAATTACATTTGACATTCGATATTATTTTATATTAATTTCAGATGCATAGCATAGTGGCTTGACTTTTATATAATTTAAGAAGTGATCCCTGACTAGTCTTGTACCCACCTAGCACTATACATAGTTATTACCATATTATTAACTAAATTCTCTATGCTTTACTTTATATCCCCATGACTATTTTGTAACTAACAATATGTACTTCTTAGTCCCTTCACCTTTTTCACCCTGCTCCCAACCCTCTTCCATCTAACACCCTAACAAATCTAGTACCCATTTGACACCATACATAGTTGTAACAATATTGACTATGTTCTTTATGCTATACCCTTCATCCCCATGATTACTGTGTAACAATCAATTTATACTTCTTAATCCCTTCCTCCTTTTTTCACCCTCACCCCCAACCCACCTCCCATCTGGCAACCATCAATATGTTTCCTGTATCTATGAGTTTCTGTTTTGTTTGTTTATTCTGTTATTTAGAGTCTACATATAAGAAAAAATCATTTTGCATCTGTCTTTCTCTGTCTGACACTCCACTCAGCATAATAACCTCCAGATCCATCCATGCCACCCCAGATGGCAAGAACCCATTCCCTTCCATGGCTGAGCAATATTCCATTTTATATATGTACCACCTCCTCTTTATCCATTCTTCCATCAGCGGACATCCAGACTGCCTCCACATCTTGGCCATTGTAAACAATGCTGCAATGAACATATGGATGTACATGTCCCCTTGAAGTAGTGTTTTGGGTTTCTTCAGATAATTACCCTGAAGTGAGATTACTGGGTTCTCCTTTTATAGCCTTTGTTTTAAAGTCATTTTGTCTGGTATAAGTATTAGTACCCCAGTTTTTTTTTTATTGTTTCCATTTTTATGAAATATCATTTTCCATCCCTTTACTTTCTGTCTGTGTGTGTCTTTCAATCTAAATGTGTCTCTTGTAGGAGGGATACATAAGGGTTTTGTTTTCTTATCTATTCAGCTCTCCTATGTCTTTTGATTGGAGCATTTATTCAATTTACATTGAAAGTAATTATTGATAGATATGTAAGCTAGTGCCATTTTATTTGTCATAATTTTGATTTTTTTCCCCTTCTTAAAGAGGTCCCTCTAATATTCCTTTCAGTACTGTTTTGGTGATGATGAATTCCTTTGTTTTTTTCCTTGTCTGGGAAACTCTCTATCTGTCCTTCAATTTTAAATGATAGCCTTGCTGGGTCAAGTAGTATTGGTTGTAGATCCTTGCTTTTCATCACATTGAATATTTTGTGCCAATCCCTTCTGGCCTGAAAAGTTTCTGTTGAGAAATCAGCTGACAATCTTGGAGGGGCTCCCTTATAAGTTAGTAGTTGCCTTTATCTTTCTCCTTTTAGGATTCTATCTTTGTCTTTAACCTTTGCCATTTTAATTATAATGTGTCTTTATGTGGGTATATTTGGCTTCATCCTGTTTGGGACTCTCCGCACTTCCTGGACTTGTATGTCTATTTCCTTCACCAGGTTAGGTAAGTTTTCATCACTATTTCTTCAAATAGGTTCTCAATTCCTTGCTTTCTCTCTTCTCCTTCTGGTACCCCTATGATGTGAATGTTGTTACACTTGATGTTGTCCCAGAGTGCTTTTAAATGATCCCCATTTCTTTGGATTCTTTCTGCTGTTCTGATTGGGTGTTTTCTGCTATCTTTTCTTCCAAATCACTGATTTGATCCTCTGTTTCATCTAGACTGTTGGTGATTCCTTCTAGTGCATTCTTTATTTCAGTTATTGTAGTCTTCACTTCTGACTGGTTCTTTTTATGGTTTCTATGTCTTTCTAATGCTTGCTATCTCTTTGTTGAAGTTCTCACTAAGCTCTGTGAGCATTCTTATAACCATTGTTTTGAACTCTGTATCTGATAACTCTGTATCTTGCCTCTATTTCATTTAGTTCTTTTTCTGGAGTTTTCTCCTGTTCTTTCGTTTGGGACACATTTTTATTTGTTTGTTTGTTTCCTCATTGTGGCTGCCTCTCTGTGTTTTTTTCCATGTATTTGGTAGATCTGCTACGTCTCTCAGTCTTGGCTGGGTGGCCTTATGTAATAGGTGCCCTGTGGGGCCCTGGTACAGCCTCTCTGGTCATACTCTGGTACTCCAGGTGTGTCCCTTGTCCGTTGTGTGTGTGCTCCTCTTATAATGGAGACTTGATTGCTATTGGCACATCAGTGGATGGGATTGACCCTCAGGCTAACTGGCTGTGCGGTTTGGCCACATCCATAGCTTAAAGACTACTCTGTGGGGGTTACCCCGCTAAGGAAGATTCACTTTAGTGGGCTCTGGTGCCTGTTGAGACTGCCTTTTGAGTGAGCCACTTGTGGGGTTAACTGGATTGTGCTCCGCTGTGGTCTGAAACCAAGCTTTGGTGTAGGCCCAGGTCACCCACTGCCTGTAACCAGTTGGGGGCTACCTGGTAAGAGCTACAAAGTAATCCACAGTTGTTTGTTGCCTGTGCTCTACCTGGAGGCCCGTGGGAGAGGCCACACTGTGAACCAAGGATGTCTTCCACAAGTACTGGGCCTGGGGTAGCTCTGCAAAAAGCCTAGATACCCTGAGACCTGCTGCCACCTGCTGGCTCCCTTAAGGTTCAGCCACTGATAGAGTCTTGTGCCCTTTGCAAGTTGGGTGAGGCAGGGCCTCAGGGAACCACTAGAGTGAGAAGAGTTGTGGTCACCAGGTTAATATGAATTCTCATTTAGTGCCAGTGCTGAACCCGGAGCTACTCAGCAAAAGTCTCAGAGCACACCGAGGCCAGTCACTGCCTGCCTGGGGCCTGCAGGCTTCGATAGTTTTCCAAGAGTGAAATTCAGGCAGGGCTGAATGCTCTTGGAGAAAGTGTTTCTGGTGTTGGGGGAGGGGTCCCAGTGAATCAGCAGGGTGAAGAGAGTGGACTTCAACGGGCCAATCAGATTCAGTTCAGCTGTGTGTGGGCAGGCTCAACACATTAAAGATGGCGCCTGCCTGCTGGCTGCACAGGAGCAGGACTACTCACAGGGAAAAGGGCAACAGTCCTCCATTCCTTGCCTCAAGGCTACACACCTCAGTCTGCGCCCCCTACACCTCTGACACTCCCCTGAGTCACTGTTTTTCTGCTGGAGCCCAAGGTAAGTGCTCGCGAGTGAGTGAGTCTGTGCGCGGGCCGTTTAAGAGGACATCTGGTTTCCTGCAGTCTTCCAGCCCACCCAGATAGCTTGAATCCCCACTGTTTTTCACAGCCAAATGTTGTTGAGGCTCCTCTTCCCAGCGCCAGTTCACTGAGCTGGTGAGGTCAGTGTGGGCTGGAGTTCCTTGCTCTTCCTGGGGGAACCTCCATGGCTGAGCTATCCTTCTTGATTCTCATCTACTATACGAGGTGTGGGGCCCGTTTTGTGTTTCTGCCCCTCCTATCAGTCTCGGCATGGCTTCTCTATATCGTTAGTTATAAAACTTCTGTTCAGCTGGACTTCAGATGGTTCTCCAGATTGATTGTTGTGTAATTTAGTTGTAATTTTAATGTGTTCATGGAAGGAAGTAAGCACAGTGTTTGTCTACTCGGCCATCTTGGATCTCTCCTATCGTTTTTGAAAGAAATCTTTGATGCTTTATTTGCTTTCCTCTTGTCTCCTTTTTTTGATGTGGAGAGCTGAATGTTAAAATCTAAATAGTAGTCATTTGTACTACTTTTTTTCATTGGATTTCAGAAAACTGTAGTTTACTGTACAAATCTAGAACATCTCAAATTAATTCTGAAGTTAATATTTTCCCTAAATTGTTTTTAAAAAAGTGAACACAGATTAATCATTAGAAATCATATTCTTCTATATTCTTATGCAATAGATTTGTCCATGGAATATTCAAAATCCAGTATGGGGCAGATTAAAATATTTCCATAGGCTTCAGTTATTTTGTCTTAGGTAAAGAACTCTTATTTGGAGAAATATGAGTATGTATTTCTTTTTTATTTTACAGGGTCAAACTGTAGCATCCTTTAGGCTAGAAAAGGAACAGTCAGGGCAATTTTAACTGTTTGAAAATTGCGAAATTAAAAATGTATAGTTTTCTGTGAAGAAAACTATAAACATTTGTTATAGAAATGTCTCAGGGGTTAAAAATAAATTTTGGCATCGTTGATGGAAAAAAAAATGAATCCCCATTTTGCTTTCCATTGCATAATCTAATGTCCGTGGCTTACTCAACAATACTTTGTGCTTGGAAACCAGCTCATTGGTATGTGAAAAAGTGACAGTGCATGTCATTAGTGTCTCTCTCTTGGCACTCCTGAGCATCCTTGGTGATAGAGCCATTATACTTCATGCCCTTCATGTCTAGGTCGACATACACCTTTTTGTTGGAAGCTGGAAATAAAAGCAGAAATCATGGTTATCTTTCAGATGTGAGGGTTCACTCCAATAGTTTTACACTAACAACTGTCACTTCTGACAACTGTCACTTCTTCCCACTCTTCCACTTTTCCTCAGAAGTCCTTTGTTTTTATTTTAATCTGCTTAATTCTTGCTCTCACATGGAAGCAGTAAAAGAATGCTGATGCCCTTCTTATATTGCAATATTAGACTTTTAAACTTTTGTCTCAATTTTCTAACCTCTCTTACCTCCTTAGCTCCACTGATTGACTGATTCACTAATTAACCTATTCAAGTGTCTATTTCACTATTAAGACAAGTGTTATCTCAACACTTGCATCCTTTGATTTGAATTAATATTTTTAATATGGATTTTCACATAAAACTTTAAGTTGGGAAGGAGAAAGAAAACAAATGAATGATGAGAACTGATGTAATGTATGTCCTATGAGAGAAATTTTAATAAACTATAATGGGGAGGGCATACATGTATGCTGGGTTTTGCTCTACACTGAGAGAACTTCTTTAGGTGACTTTATTTCCATATAGCAGGGTTTTGTTTCATAGCTATAAAACCATACCTGATGTAACAATATGTATACATCAAAATAACAAGCATTTATTAATTCTAATAAAATATCTTACAACTTACTTGGTGTAGGCATTGCTTGAAAGAATATCCAGAAATTGCACCTGTTATATTCACCCTTGGCAGTGATTCTGTAACACTGTCTTTTAGAATGCAAGTAAACCTGTTTTTTTTTTTTTAAAGTAACATTACTAGGGGGGAATTCATGTTTTAAAATAATGGGTCTTAAAAGTCAGCACACAGAAAGTCAATGACAAGGAAACAAATAACATGCCAAAACAAATATTTTCTTAGCAAGATGTGAGTTTGCTTTTCATTCCAACATCTCTACATTTTGTTTAATATCTGAAATAATATTTAATTGCTTCTGCTGTTAGATTTAAAGGATGATCTTCATGCTTGGCACAATTCATCAAAAATGGGTGCTTACTACACACCTATGAGAAGAGCTAAAACAAAACAAAATAAAACAAAACCAAAATGCTGACAATGACAAGTTCTGGAGAGGATACAGAGCAACGAGAACTCTCAAATGTTGCTGTTGAGAATTCCGAATGGTTTGGCTACTTTGGAAAAGTTTTGCAATTTTTTTTTTCTCTTTCCACAGGCTCCTTATTTCAGAAAAAAATGAGTATCTCATCATGTGCAAACGTCATATCACTTCCAGCCCCATTGTCAGTATTATTCAGCTTCAGGTGTACAGTGCAGTGGTCAGGCACCTACACCATCCATGAAGTGGTCTCCCTAATAAGACAAGTGCCATCAGATACCCTACAAAGTCTTTACAACATTAATGATTTTATTCCCCAAGCTGTCTTTCGTATCCCCGTGGCAATCTTGTGGTTACTGACTGCTTTCTAATCCCCTCACCTTCTCCCTCATCCCTACGACTCTCCCATCTAGCAACACTCAGTTTTTCTCTATATCTCTGAGACTGTTTCTGATTCATTTATTTATTCTATTCTTTAGATCCACATATAAGTGAGATCATGTGGTATTTGTCTTTCTCCGTCTGACTTATGTCACTTAGCATAATGTTCTCTAGGTCCATCCACATCGTTGCAAATGGTAAGTTTTCATTCTTTTTTATAGCTGAGTAATATTCCATTGTATAAATGTACCACAGTTTCTTAATCCAGTCATCTACCGATGGGGATTTCAGTTGTTTCTGTGTCTTGATTATTGGGAATAGCACTGTAATAAACATAGGGGTACATGAATTTTTTTGAATTAGTGTTTTGGATTTCTCTGGATAGATACCTAAGAGTGGAATTGCTGGGTCATAAGGTAGTTCAGTTTTCAGTTGTTTGAGATACCTCCATACTGATTTCCATAGTGGCTGCACCAATCTGCAATCCCACCAACAGTGCACAAGGGATCCCTTTTCTCCACATCCGCACCAGCACTTGTTTGTTGATTTTTTGATGATAGCCATTTTGACTGGAGTGAGGTGGTATCTCATTGTGGTTTTTATTTGCATTTCTCTAATGATTAGTGAAGTTTTTTCACATGTCTGTTTGCCATCTGTATGTCCTCTTTAGAAAAATGTCTCTTCATGTCTTCTGCCCATTTTTTAATTCGGTTGTTTGTTTTTTTGGTGTTGAGTTGAATGAGTTTTTCATGAATTTTGGATATTGACCCCTTATCAGATGTGTCATTGACAAATACCTTTTCCTATTCAGTGGGATACCTTTTTGTTTTATTGATGGTTTCCTTTGCTGTGAAAAAACTTTTTAGTTTGATGTAGTCCCATATGTTTATTTTTTCTCTTACTTCCCTTGCCCAAGGGGATATATCAGTAAAAATATTACTAAAGGAAATGTCCGCAAATTTTCTTTCTATATTTCCTTCTAGGAGTTTTATGGTTCCAGATCTTACATTTCAGTCTTTAATTAATTTTGAATTTATTCTTGTATATGGTGTAAGGAGGTGGTCCAGCTTCATTTTTTTTGCATGTGTCTGTCTAGTTTTCCCAGCACCATTTATTGAATAGACTGTCTTTACCCTAATGTAAATTCTTGCTTCCATTGTCATAGGTTAAATGACCATCTAGGCATGGATTTATTTCTGGGCTTTCTATTCTATTTCATTGATCTACCAACATCCCTACATTTTAAAGATGACATATAAAATTATTGCCTAACAGGAAACAGGAGTGGGCAAACTATGGACTGTTGGGCAAATGCAGTCCTCTGCCTATTTTCGTATAGCCCATGAACTAAGAGTTTCTATACTTTTAAATGGTTGCATTTTAAATGGTTATGTAAGTATTTATATAATATCCTTGATTTTAGCCTCTGGATCCATAAAGCCTAAAATATTTATTCTCTGCCTTGTTAGGAAAAAGTTTGCCAGCACCTGTTGTAGATTCTAGAATAGTAAGTTTTATAAGTTCAGGATACTATGTAAATAAATATCTATGAACGCAGCCTTAATAACCAAGGATGTTGATAGCTTAATTCTGCAGCAAGGCTTTATATTGAATTTTTGTGTTCAACATAAAAACAAAAGTGGTGGGTGGAATGCTCTAAAACTTTAATGATATGGCTATAGAGACAAAACCACCAAGAGTAATTTGTGAATCTTTATAAAATTCTGGTTAATAGCTATAAATTACATTTGGGAGATAATTGAGATGATATAAAGAGATTCTTGCTAATTTTTTATGCCTTTTGTGTATAATAATGTATGTTGAAATATTTAGGGGTGAACTGTTATATTTTCAAGTTATGTGAAAAGGTTAAACATGTACACATATATAGATGGGTAAGGCACAAATCGCAAAAAGTCTTGATGGTGACAGTGAATCATTGCACTACTCTTTCAAATTATCTTTATAAAATTTAATTTTTGCTAGTAAAATAGTTGAGGAAAAAGTACCAATTTAAATAGCAATAATCAATTGAAAAACAAAGAGCAAAATGCCTAAAAGGCATAAAAGTACAATTGAGACCACAAGGGGGGCTGGTAAGCCCACACTGTTATATCTATTCCTCCCTGATCTGCCCAAACCATCTTTATATTTAATATTTCACTTGAAGGAGAACATTTTTTTGCAATTGTTAACATTAAAATTGTAGATGCAAATTTATTAGTAGGTAATTGTCATGTAAAATCTATTTTCTCTATGTACAAATGCAAACATTTACCACTTGGTAGGATCTTCAGATGGTGATTCAGCCATAAAAGTGAAGAATAAAAATTTGGGTGGTGGATGCAGACAACTTGGCAGTGCTTGGCGCTTGGTGTAAAAACAGTAATAATGTCTCCTCCTTGAAAGTAGATGTCTTTGAACAGCTTAGTCACACATTCTGTGATGCAATACATGACATGTGTTATTGTGGATTTTAGTGGAAACATATCTGCTTAGGTAATAATATCACAAAGGCAAGCAAAGTGGATTTGCTTAACAGGAAATATCCCTGAATTTGGAAATCAGGGCAATCAACACTTTCATGTTAGTTTATTAAATGAGCAGCCTCAGATAGAAAGGAAAATCACAAAAAGGCACATTTGCCTCAATGGAATTGTGCTTATGAGTGATTGTCTCAGAGACGTAGGTGCTTTGTGGTACTTGAATCATCTCTCAGATGTTTACTGGCAAAAGATGCTATTCAGGATTCCGTCCAAGTCTAGAATGGACCTCCTGCTTTTCCCTTTGCCCATTGCTTTTCTCTGTCCAAACTGCATGTTTGTGTGTAACAAAGGCTGCAGCGTGATCATTAGTGTTCGATGGCCCTGAATGTGATAATGTATTACATCAACTCATTATTTAAAATGGGTCATTTTAGTACCATGTTTCCCCGAAAATAAGACCTAACTGGAAAATAAGCCCTAGCATGATTTTTCAGGATGACGTCTCCTGAACATAAGCCCTAATGCATCTTTTGGAGCAAAAATTAATATAAGACCTGGTTTTATTTTCGGGGAAACACAGCAGGAACTTTAGTCTCAGAAAATAATTAAATCTCTTTCAGCTAAAACCACATATAAGTTAAAAAAAAAAAAGCTAAGTTGCATAAAATTAAAAATACTTTCTGTTTTTAGGACAAGATATCTAATATTCCAGATTGTGGCTTTTTGGGTCATTATTATTTAGTCACTGAATAAAAGGTTGTAGTTTGTAATCTTGGTATATTCTCATTGAGAAGTACTATTATATAGCCCTTCTAAATATCATATATATATATATATGTATATATATATATATATATACATATATATAACAAAACATAACATATGCATAATATATACACAAATATATATAACAAAAATGAAAATATTTTGGGCATAATAAAATATAACTCAAGAATTTATCGTAGCAACAATCAACATACCTTATCGATATGTAGGGAAGCATATAAGTACACAGCAATCAAAACTATCACTAGAAGCTTATAGGACTGAAGTGATTCATGGACTTGATTGGGGGAAAATTCCACCTTTATTTTCACTAACCTCTAGTTGAAATGTGGTGTGTCCTTCTACTATTTATGTAAGCAACAAACCACATCAGTGCTCACAGTTATTGTGGCTTTGTTGTAATATAAATCACATATTTAAAAAGAAAACACTACAGTTGCAGATATCTTCATTTCTTTTTCATACCTTACTACACAACTAGGAACTCCACTATAATGTCTAATGGAAATAAAGGTGGTAATTCTTGTCTTTCTCTCAACTCCTAGGGGAAATTTTCAGTATTTCACCATTAAGTATTCGGTTTCTTGCAGATTTTGTTTTGGATTTTTGTTTGTTTTCTTTAAGATATTATTTAACAGATGAGGAAAGTTCCCTTTTATTTCCAGTTTGCTAAGTGTTCTTATCATGAATGAAATTTTATCAATTATTTCTGCATGAGTTAATTTTTAAATTATTTTTATGATTTATTATAGTAACATGTACATCTTCAGATTTTTTTCATGATTCCTACTGAAAGTCTCTACTCACTAACCATTTAACTGCCCATCTCTCCTCTCCCAAAACCCTGGCCAGCACCATTCTACTTTCTAGCTTTATGAAATTGACTACTCTTTGTATCTTTTTTTGTTTTTAAGACTTAGTAGTGTTTACTGAGTTGCATGGAGAAGGGATTGAGGTTTTGGCAGGTTCTATCAGTATAGGCAGAAGGATTATTCTTAGCCAGAATACAACAGTACAAATTTTTTTTTTCTTGTCTGTCTTTTTTTCTTTTCTTTAGGCTAAAAGCTAAAATTTAACTACAGCAGTTCCCACTTTATCAAATAGGATACCAGGGCAACCAATAAGACTGAGGTGGAAACTGGAGGGTGATCCCTCAGTTAGGAGTTGTTCAATTGCAATTGAACAACTGAAAAAGAGGATGAATTGGCCTAGTAACCAAAAGGCAAGGACTGCCCAGTGGTCTGGCTGACTGGAGAATAGAATTCCTTACACGAAGTGTCCAAGTCTTCAGGTTGCCCAGTTCTTCCTTGCAACCTGAAAGAGCCATATAGAATTAGTTCCTCAGAAAGATGGCATGGCCTTCCCCCATCGCCAAGCCACTCTCTTGGGGGGGCGGGGCACAAGGACATATCAGGCCTTGTGCAGACCTTGTGCAGACAGCCGGGCACACACTGCAAGGGAGGTGTTATGACTCCCATTTCACTGAAAATAAAACGGGCTTAGAAAGAGTAAACCAAAGTGGCAGAATACAGATTAACACAGTTCACACCTTGAGTTATAAGAACAGTATTTGTTTTTATATCTTTCTCCTCCACCACACTGTGAGCTAGTTGAGGTCAAGACCAGCCCCGCTTAACTTTATATTTCCAGCTACTGGCACAGAGCCGAGCACACAGTGGGATTCCACTAAAGGCTAAATTCATTAGGCTATGAATTAACCAATGATCATAAATCCTACGATATTGTATAATCATACCCAACAAAACACCCAAAGTCTAATGACTCTTGGGAATCACATTCTGGCCCTGCTTTACGTATCTTATATCAGTGGAATTGTACAGTATTTTTTCTTTTGTGGCTGGCTTATTTTACTTAGCATGATGTCCTCAAAATTGTCCATGTTGTAGTGTATCAGAATTTCCTTCCTTTCTAAGGCTAAATAATATACCATTGTACGTGTATCAACATTTTGTTTATCCATTCTTCCTTTGATGGACACTTGGGTTGCTTCTACCTTTTGACTTTCGTGAGTCATGCTGCTATGCACACATCTATTTGACTCCCTGCTTTCACTTTTGGGTGTATACCCAGAAGTGGTTCTTCTATTGATATTTTTGAATGCTAAACTAACTTTTTATTCTTGTAATAAACACAACTTTGTGGAAATATAATTGTCCTTTTATTTAAAAAAACATGCTTTCTGGGTTAAGTTTGGTAATATTTTGTTTATGATATTTGCATCTATGTTCATGAGGTAAAAAGGCTTGTGATTTATTATAATGTCACAAGGTCCCTACCATATTTTAGTGTTAGGATTACACTGACCTTATAAAATGGGTTGGAGAGTGTAACTATGTTGACCTTCTCTAACATACATGTATATTTGTTTTACATTTAATTAATTTCTGCAATTTTCTTTATTTTTTCTTCCTTCTAGTTTCTTTGCATTGAATGTACTAATCTTTTACTTTCTTGAGCTGGATTCTTATATCAAAATTTTTACCTTTTCCTTAGTCTAATGACTATCTGTAAGTCTACACACTTTGATCTCAGCACTGATTCAGCTATACCCCAAAGTTTTGATATGCCATATTTTTAATATTACTCAATTAAATAGATTTTCTAATTTCCATTAGGATATCTTCCTTGAGCCATATTTATTTAAAAGAATATTACTTAATTTTTTAACATTTGAGGATTTTCCAGTTGTCTTTCTTTTTTTTTTTTTTTCTTAATTTCATTGTAACTGGATAACATGCTCTGTATAATTCTAATTCTTTAAAATTTGTTGAGACTTGCCTTAGGGCCTTGTATGTGGTCATTTTTTTGTAAATGTTCCATATGTATATGTAAAGAATATGTGTATATGCAGTTGAATCCAGTGTTCAAAATATGTCCATTGAATTAGCACTGATTTATTTATCAATAAAATAACAGTATTATTTCACAATGACAATGAAGAAATATAATGACCCAGGTAAAATTCTTGTTACAAAGAAAAATGAAATTATGAACTATTGTGGAATTTATTTTATTTTAAATCTCTTTACTTAGATTTGCCATTTTTCACATATGCCAAAAAAAGTTTACTCTGCATAAAATGCTAGCAATAGTAGCAGAAAGTAACTGTAATATATGTAAGTTATCTTTCAAATAAATGCTTAAGTTTTCATCATAAATAAAAAATAAACACGGGCTAAAAATACTTGTACTGATATGTCCTTCTGAATATAGGTTAAATAATTTGTAAACAAATGTAGTGGGTGTGATGTAGAGTGGAGAATTAACAGCAGTAGTTAAATTATTGAAATGCCTAAATTTTAATTGTATGAATTTTTGCATAGTATTTTTCTATACAAAACTGCATGCGCGCATGTGCGCACGCACGCGCACGTGTGTGTGTGTGTGTGTGTGTGTGTGTGTTGCGTTGAACTGACTGCTTTATGGAAAAAATACTAATCAATGAGGCAAATCAAGACTTCTGTTTTTTAATATTGCTTTTAAATACCATTTAGATGTATGATGTAAATTTAGATATAAATGTATGTATAGATATGAATATAGATATGGATATAGGTATAGACATAGATTCCTACTATTATGAATTCCTTCAGTTCAGTTTCCCTCCCTGCTTTGAAAGCCCCTGGAGCTTTATGCAGAAAGAAAAAACAATTATATTTTCTTCCTTCCCTGAAGTGGATGGCCTGGGATTCTCCCACATGTATGTCGACACTGGTATAATTTCTTTCTCTTTGCTTATGCCCTTATGTTGTTTTCTCATCTACAAGTCAGGAAAGAAGCTATTTCCAGTCCTTAATCCAGTACTTAAGATAAATCTCTACTTACCACCAGAAACTGAGGCAAATAAAATGAAATGTACTATTTGGAATAATAAAATCACCCTACGAAAAGAAAAATGTGCATGTTTTTAGAACATAAAATGTGAATTTATAATCAATTTGCTGATATCAGGGGTTATAAGAAATAGGGAGGGAGAGGGGTACTTAATTTAATAGTGTTCATGGAGTTCCTAACATAATGTTCAGTTTCACCTTCCTCAAATTCTAGGACATTCCTCAGCAGGGTTGTGTGTGCAGTGTTTAGCAAGTTCATAGTTTTGAAGAACATAGGACCGACAGGAAAGGGGTTCTCTCCACTCTTCCCTTTCTTTCCCCTCCCTGCCTCCAGCTCACTATTAATCAGATTTTTTTCCATTGTCATTATCTGACCACTTTTCCCACCCCAATTTTTCCATTGTGGTCTTCTTTTCCTATTCATTTCCTTTGAAGTTTTTCTTTATATCTATTAAAGAGCTCTAAGTGATTTTCTACTTACGAAATTTTCTGCTCTAGAAATTTTGTTTGAATTATATTATGACTAGGTTGTCATTTTCACTTATAAATGTAGTTCTCCCCATGAAGCATTGAATTATGAAATACTGGCTATCAATGAGACAGATCAAGACTTCAGATCTTTTAATATTTCTCTTGAATATCTTTTAAATTTGTACAATACTTGTTGTTGAGTACAAACTATTGCTCTTCTTTCATTCTGCATCTCCTCTCAAATTAGTTATGGATATTAACTGTAAAAACCCCTAAAATGTTAAATCATAGAAATTTTAAAAATCAATAATTTTCTATTGTAAAAATCTATTAAACTCCTGTGGTCGAAAAGTCACTTTAAGGAATAATTGCTTGATAGAAATCTTAAATAGTAATTTTTGAAACCATACCTGAAAAAACCTTGCTTGATGCAATTCTTAATAAAAGTGTTTTTCTTCTTCCAAAATGATCTTTGTCGTCTTCTAAATGAGTTTGTGTATATAATGTTCACTTAACTTTAGTATTTACTTCTCCTGTTTCCCAGTATTATGTAATATTGTCTCTTTGCACATCATGTCTGTGAGAGCCCTTAAAATGTATGCATATCAAAAATGCAGAGTTGCTTGCTTTTTCAATACATTATTTTTTCCCTCTTATTTTACTGTGTATTCAAACATATGACATACACAGAGACAGTGAGAGAACTTGAATTTGCTTGTGTGCCTTAGCAGTTGGGCAAACTCACATTTAGTATGCCTGCTATGCAAAGTGGCACTTAACCACACGTTCAAATATCAACTGTTAATCATTAATTTAAGGCTAAAGAGTCTCACAGTCTAAAGAGAAAACAAGGAAAGTCTGATGGATGAAACTTCAGCTGTTGGGGGAGGGTAGGTAGAAAGTCCAGGGCAGACTGTAGGTGCCCTGCTCTTCTAGATTCCATTTTACTGTGTATAATGCTAGCTCCTCAGAAGATTATGCAGATATGGTTAGTTCTAAGGAGCCAAGTCATTTTATTCCACTTGGTGAACACTGAAAATTTAAATTAAATTAAAAAAAACAATAAAATATGGGTCTTTCATAGATATTTTAGATCTCTGTGCGCTGAAACACAAATAGAGATGTAGGGAGTGGCACGTCTAGCTATTGCATGACATGCAACCGAAACATAGCAGGTCAATTCCCTTTTGTCATTGAGGGCGCCTCCTAGTGGTCGAATTTGTTTCAGTTCACAGAGAGGAAAGCTGGTGAAATACTTTTCTGGGTTTTATCTAATTATATTTCTAAGAATCTTCCCATTGACTCTGAAGAAGGGCTAAAAGCTCAATGGAAGCCATATTGATATGTGTTCTCTGCTATCCAGCTCTATTCATTGGTTTACTAGTCATGTCATTTGAACAGAAACCAGTCTTCTGCACTGTAAACCAGCTGCCTGGGCGTACTTGGCCAAGTTGCTTTATCTCTCTGGTCTTCAGGTACCTCATTTCTAACGTTAGACATTAGCTAGCCCTAAGGATTTCTATGCGATCCCCTGGAAATGTAAAGGAAGTAAAAATTAAAAAAAAAAAAACTTTTTAATATGTTTGATTTAAAAAGAAATTTAGAGAAAAAAGTTATGCTTCAGAGAAGACTTCTAATTTTCCATATACAAGCAAAACAAGATCTTACATTGACAAATAAAGTCATAAGTTTTAAAAACATTCGAAAGATGAGGAGAGAAATAAAATTACAAGTTAGCTGCAGTTTGAGATCTTGCTGAAGTTATAAATAATAGAGGAAACATTGTACTTTGTTCAGGGCCAATGTGTTAATATGAGTGTGATCTTCTGAACCTAGAAAATATTGACAGTTTGCTTGGAGCATTTCAATTTTTGGGGACAGAGAGAGAGAGAGAAATCTCATTTTATGTGATCATAATAATGTCATTATCTGAATGGTTTTTGAAGGTGTAGAATGCCCAGTTTCTGGTGGCCAAATGCTTACATAGAAAGATGACCCAAGATTAGGACCTCTGCACAGCCCTTTCAAAACTCTTACAGAAAGGAAAATAAGGGGGGGAAAGAGAGAACTTACTGAAGGAGACAGTGAGAGAATAGTTAGTAAAGAAAAATCTGGAACTTAGCATCATGTAAACTAATTCGAGATTTTTGAGAAAAGAAAAGCCAGTGTTTTGTTCCATATGGCAGAAAGTTAAGGGGAATTTGAACTTAGAAGAGATCTTTATGCAAAACGCCAAGGAACTATAGTGACTGTCTATATGGAAGGCAGTTATTCAGATATTTTTATTTGGTCTGTTGCCAAGATTTTATGGCCTATGTTGGCATAAAGAGTCCTTAGTTGTTTCCTTGAGTTTCCCTTTTAAAATTAAGTATAATATATTCCAGTTGCTCAAAAAGCACACATTTATGATATACTGCTTTTTATGAAGATCAAATATAGAATGGCAAATTTATGCCAGGACAGGTTTTCATGTGAAACTGATACGTGAAATTGTGTAAGGTCCTTATATCCCTGTATTGTTTACTCCATGAAACCCCATCTCTATGCTAAAGCCCCAGTGAAAAGACTATAATGATAACTCTCCAATCCTATTGAGAGAAACAGACTCTAAGGGAGTAATACTTCATTGGGAAACCGAATATTTTCCTGAATTTGGTTTAACTAGTGAGTGAAATCCCTAAACCCTTTGAAATAATATAAGGATTCCAAAAATACTTTTCTCTATTCAAATAAAAGTGGAATAGAGTCTTAAATGCACAGAAACTCTTTGAGATTAAACAGACCTTCCTTTCAAACTGACAGTAAGTATTCTCAAAGTGCTTTTCAGCTAATGCCATTGTAATTTAGAATTTTGATGCCAATTACTTTTATCTAAAGGTAAAGGTGCATTTTTCCCCCCATTGAAATAAAATGCTTGTGAAGCCTAACGAAAATTAGAAATTACTAGACAAATCTCAGGAAGAATCCAGACTTTAGTCTACAGGGACCCAAGTGCAAGTCAGATGTCAGGATCATTGGTGACCTAAAATCCTCTGTCTGGGATGGGGACACCACACAGGCATACTGCTGGCAGACACTCCTTCTCAGTCACAGGCACAGGCAGCTTTCTCTTGAAGCTCTTTCTCTCTTATCAAGACTTGCTTTGAAAAAGAGCACAGCCTCCCGTGTCTTACAACCCCTTTCGTGCTGTCCCTGAAATATCCCCCTCTCATAAGATTTTAATGTTGACCTTAGATCAGGGTTTCTCAACCATGGTATTACTAATATTTGAGCCAGAGAATTCTTTGTTGTGAAGGGCTGTTCTGTGCATTGCAGGATGTTTGGCAATAGCCCTGGCCTTTACCCACTAGAGGCTGGTTGCATGTCCTCACCCAAGTGTGCCAAACAGAAATGTCTCTGGACATTGCCAAATGTTCCCTGAGTGGGGTTGAGGGCAAAACTGTCTCCCGTTGAGAACCACTGACTTATATGATAAGGAAAATAACAAATGATGGTTATAAATGCTCCTCTGTTTTTATCCTTCTCATAGGATGAGGCAACATGATGTGGGCCATAATCTGCGATATGAATGCGAAGCTTAGTCCTAGTTCTGTACTCGTCAGTGAACTCGAGCTAATCTTTTTAATCTCTTCAAGCCTCCAATGCCCATTTATATGAAATATGAAAGAGGGCTTCCTTCAAAGTTGTTCACAGTTTAGTGAGCAGATAGAGATAACCGACAATTACAATAAAAGCTTTAAGTTTACATTGGAGGTTTCCCACACTTTGCTAAGGACGGAGAGAGATGTTGGAGCCCTTGGCTAACATCTCACCAGATGTGTACATGTGTTGTGTCTTCCACAGGTACATACGCTGTTGTCATAGGGCAAGAGCAGTGCAAGCTGCCAGGCTGGGTGTTACCACCACCCTCTCTGGGCGGGCACACGCATGTCTCCTATTGTCTTCCTCATGAGGGTGAAGTCATTCCAATCTCTCACCTTCTTAGCTTCTTACCCACTTCTAGGTTCTAAACAGTGTGAAGGGCTTCTCTGTTCACCCCTGTACATGAAGACTGAATAAGTAACAATGGAACCATTCCAGTACCACTGGCTTCCACGGGTGTAGCAAGCGCCTGTAAGGGCAGTCACTACATTTCAGTCTCTTCCTGAAAGTCAAGGGGACATTAACCCCCTTGGCAGGGCCCTATGTCCCTGCGTGGTACTTGTGACGTGAGTGGGGAACAAAGTCCCAGCACACAGGTTCAGATAGAGTAACACAGCTTTATTTAGGAGCCAATGTCCCTCCAGAGGCCAATGCTCTGGTAAGCACAGAAGGTTATACAGCATAGAATAGAATTTAATAACGAACTAAGTCCCAGAGTCAATTGGGGTGGAGAAGGTCCCTGGTCTGGGAGAGGCGACTGGGCCCACGACAGGTCTGAGGCAAGCTGGTCTTGCAAGGAAGAACCTTGGAGAGTCCCAGAGTATCGGAGTATCGTGGCTTGCACCTCGCAGAGGGTCTTAGTCGGAGCGCCCAGGCAGACTTCTCACAGCACTGCTCTGGAGTTCTGCTTTTTTCCTCTTTTCCTTGGACTTGCTTACTTCTTCGGTGATAACCAGAAGTTGTTTGTTTGTCAGGAGTTTTATACCTCTTAGGTGATAACCAGAAGTTGCTTTGGTGAACGTGTTCATCACTCAATTTTATTATGCTGTTTCACATAAAAACATGTTTTTTACTTCACTCTTATCAGTCTTACACATGTGCAGCCATAGTCCTGTCCCTACTAGTAAACAACTTGTTTGGCAAACCTCAATCCAACATATATATTTTATATGCTCTGTACAACTGGCCACTTTAAAATGATCATGGATGGCCCTGGGGAGGTCCACATTTCAAAACTCTCCTCTCAGTTTTGCCATGACAAGGTCATTCCCTGGCCAACAACAGCCCAGTGGTTACCCTGCCAGTGCTCCAAAGTCCTGTGCAAACACCCTGTAGAATTATCAATATGAAAAGCTGCAGATAAAAGATTTTTGTTGTAAACCATGTTTTTTTTTTTACTATTTAAAATAACATCCGCATAGAACAAAGGCCTATCTGTATCTTTATTGCATGCCAATGTAAAAGATAAAGTTGTGTTTATTTTTAATCATTTCTTGGAATCTAGCCAGACTTTACAAAATCTGGAGATTTTGCGTCTGGGGGAAACTTTTAACTGTTTAGTTTCTTCTCATATGGTTTGGGAATAACCCAGACCTCATGGTTTTTCTTCAGTCCCCTCCATCTTTAGCCCTTCCTACCACTCAGAGTAGCTTTGAGTATAGAGGAAGAACTCAATCTCTTAGGAAGTTCACTTTTTTATTTTTCACTTAATTTACACAATATTTTGTAAACGGTCACTTCTGCATAAATGTTAAGTCAGCTTAATGGAACTGAACCCACTACCTGGTATCAGATGTGGTTATCACTGGCAAGTTTGGAATTTGTGTTGCATTAAGGATTATATTCATTTCAGGGTTACTACCATGAATTTACAAGATGGAACTTTGCAAGATACTCTGTACCTAATAATGCTTCTTAAATTACTATGGCAGATCCCCATACCCACTGAATTTTCAGCAAAGCAGATTCCTTGCTCTCCATGAAGGCTGTGTGATAAGCCTAGTGCGGGAGCTACAACCAGACAACCACAGCCCCGCAGGTCTCCCCTGCATGGCCAACCTGGAGCTTTTGGCAATGCCAGGGTAACCAAGATAGGAGGCTATAATGAAAAGGTACATCACTATTCTCCCAGGTTCAGATAACTCATCTCTTCCTTGGAAAAGTGAGTGTTACACAGGTTTCTTCCATTCCATTTAGCAAAACAAAACCCAGGCTTACTGGCACTGCACCCCACGTGAGATGGGCAGTAGTAGGTTTAATGACCATGTGGGTAAGGCACAGAGAAGAAATTAATGTCTCTCAGACATGCCGAATTCCAGAGGAAAAAGTAAGGCTAGAATGATCTCAGGCACCATGCTAGCATCTGGAGTCACTTTTCTTCAGTTCTATTCAAAATGAGAAAAAAAATCACTCTTGAATCACACTCATTTTATTTCACAACAAACAATTGTAGAGCTGTTCAGATATTATCTCCCATTATTATTGCTATTACTGAATGCTGAAAGCATACCTCTGTAAGACATTGCCCCCAGCAGCTCTGTATGCATTGTCTCTTTGTATCCGTATGACAAAGACACAGGTAAATATCACTTTCCACGTTTTTGCAGATAAGAACCTCAAGGCTCAGTATTTGAATTGAACCCAAATTGCAAAACTTATGCTACACACTGGGTTCTTCCCCACCTTTATAAAGCTTCTTCATGCTGGTGACTTCATCAGAGCTGTCCACCACCTTTCTGTATTTTCTCTAAAATCCAGTCTATGTACTCAGCAACTTTGCTGTAGACACCTGGTTGTCCCCTGCGGCCACAGCCTTCGCCCCAGCTGGTGATGCCCACCAAATGCCATATTCCGTTGTACTTACAAACTAAAGGACCACCTGAATCTCCCTGCAGGCAAAAAAGCAGAATGATAGGAGGTTATGACAGATGTGCCTTTAAAATTCTGTAGTCACACCATACACACCACACACATCCAATTTCTTATAGATCTTCAGGTACCTCATGTGGCTCACTAGTTGTTAGATGTGGTAAAAATGTTTTAATTCAATAACGTATTATCCAACAAAAACATTTGACATCTTCATTCCAATGCCAAATCAATGTAATATTCTTATATTTTAGTATAATTATTATATGTACAATTGTGCTCCCTTAAATTAGCATGCCCTTGCACATGCTCACGTACCCATACACACGTATTCAATTTGTTAGAGGTTACTTGTGAAATGATCAGCTCATTTGGCTCACATGTTTTAAAAAACTATAATGAAATATGCTATTGGAAAATACATTTTGAAATGAATTTTCTCAAGTAGCCTATTTTACGTTTTTCATAACCGAGTGCATTACCTTACAAGCATCTTTTCCCCCTTCCTTATAGCCAGCACAGATCATCTGTTTGGTTATTTCATAACCTCTGTATCTTTTCTGGCATTCTTCATTAGTTACCAAAGGAATATTTGCCTTTTGTAAGGTATTTTGGATTTCACCTGTGAAGTAACCAACAAATAACTTCAGGAGGAGGAAATAAAATAAATATGGACATAAGACTAAAGTCTTAAAGCAAATCAGAATGATGAACTTTGCATTAAGGTCATTTCTTTAGGTATAAATATTAAAGGTGAGAAGGTAGAGTTATACACAACACATGCAAACACTCACACAAACACACACAGATGACAGGGACAGAAGGAGGGAGGGAGAGGGTGAGGGAGGGGAAGAGGAAGGGAGAGAGAGAGAGAGAGAGAGAGAGAGAGAGAGAGAGAGAGAGAGAGAGCTGGTGCTATATTATTAGCTAATGATGCAGTGTTGGGACAACCCCAGAACCCTAGTGTCACAAGACACTTTGCTTCCATATTCTATGTCATTCTCTCTTAGAAGTTTCTTAGAAATTCCCTCTTGTTGTCTACATTGACAAAGCCTGAAAGTTCTTACCTTATCGTTTTTATTTTATATGTTAACAATGATAATTTTAAAATATATGACTTTTGGGGAAAGAAACCCCCAAACCTCTAGCAATAGAGTAGTTGTTTGTTCTTCAAGTGAACGCAAGTGAGTTTTCCACGAACAACAATTTATTGACAAATAATTTAATTTCCATCAGTGTCCAGGTTCCCCTTGGATATATGTTGGGAGCTTTCTATGTTTTGTTAAGTTACTTTTAAATCTTCCTGTCTCAAGTTACTAGCCAAAAATTTGAAAATTTTGAATTAGTTGAATAAAGGACTGAATCAGGAGGGATGGAAAGGTCTTGGCAAGCTGCATCCTTTTGTAAAAAATGATATAAATATTATTACTTATAGTGTCTATGAGGAACATAATTTTGGAAAGGGAGAATGATCTGTTCCTGAAATTTTTCAAGGGCAATTGAAATATCCCAAGTATCCATAAGCAGGTTTCTTAACCTAGGTTCCATGGAAAGAATTTCCATGGTCTATAAGCTAGGATAAGAAAAAAAAAATACATCCTTATTTTCACCAACCTCAAACTAAGGTATGACATGTCCTTCAATTATGAATGCAGGCAACAGTCCCAGGTGTTTTAGCTGTACCTCTGACTTTGCCATCAATATAAATCACAGACACTTTCCTATCACATTACAGTTGTGACAGATAACTGAAATTATCATTTGTGCTCAACACAATTTCAAAGTTATGGTAGTAACTAGAACAACTTGCTGATGAATATTTTAACAAAGAAGCATATGTATTACTGTATCATATCTTTTAAAAAGCAGTTTTGCTAACTGTCTTGCAATGTTATCGGTTGCTTTTGTAATCCTATGTGTCTTATTTAAGCATTTAAAAGCAGCGTTCAAGAAGTGGTTCATAGATGGGAGGGCAGTTGGTGTCGCTGAGTAAACACGGTGAAGAGACTAAGAAGCACAAATTGATAGTTACAGAATAGTCACAGGGATGTAAAGAACGGTACAGGGAACATAGTCAATAATGTAATAACAATGTATTAACAACACTGTATGGTGCCAGGTGGGTACTGGACTTATCAGGGGTATCACTTTGTAAATTATATAAATGTCTAACCACTATGTTGTACACTATGTTGAAATTAATATAATATTGAATGTCAACTTTATTTAATTGAAAAATAACCAAAAAATATTGAGAAAGAAAACAGTAGTTCATAGGCTCTATCAGATTATGGGAAGGATGCATGAAAAAAAACACACGACGGAAAGCCAGCCATACAAAGAGAGGGTGCGTCTGCCTGTGTCCCGGTCATGAATGTGAGGGGAGCACCGTGGCACTGGGAGATGGGAACACTGGTAATGCTCTAATGCTGAGGACAGGCTGGGCTTCGGTGGGCGTGTTAGCCCTACGTGAGACCAGTCCTTTATGTGAAAGACAAGCAAATGGTCTTATTATAGAGTAAGATGCTTAAAAGTTTACCTTATTCATTCTTCCAGGCCCAAGCAAA
Source organism: Rhinolophus ferrumequinum (assembly GCF_004115265.2). Taxonomy (NCBI): domain Eukaryota; kingdom Metazoa; phylum Chordata; class Mammalia; order Chiroptera; family Rhinolophidae; genus Rhinolophus; species Rhinolophus ferrumequinum. Next base: position 75,943,250 of record NC_046287.1, read on the forward strand.
AATACATCTTCTCAAGAATCACTGCACAGATATTTGAGAATGAATAGATTGGAGAGATCATGAGTTTGGATATAATTTTAGACAAAGGCCGATTGAGCTGATCCACTCCAAGTGCTTTAACATATAAGACTTGCTTTAGGAACAACATTTAAAATATCATACTGTACCTCTTTCCTTTGTGTAGCCCCATCCAGTTACCCAACAGTTAGTATAAATTGCATTTGTATCATCTTTGGAAGGGAGACATATTGGTTTTTGGAATTCTGAAAGGTATTTTTTAAATTAGAGTGTGGTTAAAATTATGGACATTGACTTTCATAATACAAACTTCTCTTTTCCCACATTCTCTTTCTATAGGATAGCACCAAGAAGAGTAACCCTTTGCTTCCTGCTCAGTTACTAAGGTCAATGATCTAGTAAATTTCTCATTGTTAGAGTCATTTTCACATGACATTTTTTTTGGTGTGAAATTGTCTGGATTAAAACTCAGAACCCACATTTACTGTCAACAGCATTTAGAAGTTATGTCTCTTATTCTTTGTATGATATTTTTAATGGTAATATCAGAGTGTCTACACTGTTTCAGTCACTGTTTTAAGTGCTTTAACTTACTGGCTTAATTATTATAACAACTGTGGGGACAGAGCCAGGAGTGCAGTTTCCAGGCTCTCGCCCTCACGTGGAAAGGTGCTGGCTCAGGTAGTAAATGGTCATCACTGTGATTGGATGGCCATCAGCTGTGACTAGTTGGGCGTCAGCTGTAACCAGTGAGCCATTGGCCACTAATATAACTGCCTTGGCTATGCTAGCAGCGGATGGTGGCTGAGTTAGCAAGAAGATGGTGGCTGGGCTAGCAAGCGCGGATTGCAGTTAGCATGGTGGATTGCTAGCAAGTGGGGTTGGTTGGTTGGCAGAGAAGCGGTTGGCAGGTTGCAGATCGTGTGGATCCTGTATCCTGTGTCTCCAACCCAGCCGTGAGCTCCATGGGTGTTCCTTTTTGGCCTCACCATATCCTGCGTTCTTATGCGGGGAGAGGGACTAGAGACCCTGCATGACACCCAGCATGACAACCCAATAGGGTAACTATTATGCCCATTTTACAGATGAGGAAGTTTGAGTTGCAAAAAGATGAAAGCAACTTGCCCAACGTTACAGGATTGTTAATGGACGCAGTGGGCATTCAGCCACTTTGGGGCACTGTACCCAAAAGGCAGCACCTCCACCTGCCCTGTTACTGTATTCTCAGAGCTTCCTTCTGCATCAGTTTCTCCACTGTTCAAGTTACACCTGGAAATTAACATCTGGCCCCACTTGCCCTCGTATAGTTTCAATATGCCAAAGCCCAAATCAACGGTAATTCTGCGACACTTGTCAACGAAAGCCATGCTTCCCAGATGGCAAAAACATTTCTATGTCTATTATTTCAATTATGTATAAGCAGTTGTTTTCTTACCTGAAAGAACTAATGAACATTTCTTTCCTCTTAAGGAGAGGAGATTTTATGTCAAGTCACTGCTCTTATCTTCCCTGGCAATCCTGACCTTCCCCCAACACCACCAACCAGAAAATAAAGACAATTTCTGCAGATTCTGCCCTCTCGTTCAAATTGCTGTGAAAACTTAAACTCATGCCATTCAGCCGGACTTCTCCTTAAATGTGCTACGTACCAGTATAATTCAAAGGAGCCTCAAGCTTTATTAAGGCAATATCATGAGCAGTTTCTGAGATATTATAATTTTGGTGAATAATAATCTCTTTTATTTGTGAGAAAGGTGTTTCTTTTGTTATCTCTGACAAATTTAAAATGCCAGCATAAATGCGCCAAATATCCGAAAAGGGAAGCCTAGGAGAGAAAAATAAATACCTATTTAAAACCAGAAATGCTAGCCTTGAATATTGGTCTTTTTTCCTTTCACTTTACCTTTCAAAAAAAAAAAAAAAAAAAAAAACTGGGAAGAAAATACTACATGTGACATATTTTTACTTACCTAATCTCTCCTGCTGGCAGTTTGTCATCACCCACACAGCAGTATTGAATAGCTGAAGATTTAGTTAATAATATTAAAAATATACATTAATGTAATTATTTCATGTTTACTCTAAGTAAAGTTACAAGAATGTTACTGACCCATTCTGAGAGAAACTGTGGTCAGGACAAACTCTAGTAATGTATCATGGGAAAATCATGCTCAGTTCACCAAACCTAAAAGCAATTGCTCTCATGAAATTCCGAATTGTCAGGAAGTCAGACTGACACAAGCCCTTCTAATAGGGCAAATGAGGGGAGACATCAGTGGTATTTAAAATCTATCTATTTATATTTTGCGAAGTGTGAAAATTTAAATTAACTCTTTGAATATGAACATATACAAAGGCAATCTAAAATTATTACTTAAAACAAAGTCTTATTTTGTGTAAATACGTGGAAATTTTTATCATCGAGAGAATGGTCCAAGACATGCACAAAACTCTGGAGGAAATAATGGAGATATCAGGTGCAAAGTGGCTTTCTTTCAATGAAGTCACAGTGTCTCCATGAATATTAGCTCTTATAAGCAAACACAACACTGAGCCTTCAAAAATGAAGATTCTTAACATAAATTGGTGCAGCCACTCTGGAAAACTTTATGAAGTTTCCTCAACAAGTTAAAGCTAGACCTGCCATCTGATCCAGAAATCCCACTCCTGGGTATATATCCGAAGGAAACAAAATCACTATCTTGAAGAGATATCTGCACTCTCACATTCACTGCAGCATTATTCACAATAGCCAAGATATGCAAACAATCTAAATGTCCATCAACAGATGAATAGATAAAGAAAATGTGGTATATGCAATGGAATATTCTTCAAACATAAAAAGAAGGAAATCCTGCCATTTGCAACAGCAAAGATGAAATTTGAGGGCATCACACGAAGTGAAATAAGTCAGACAGAGAAAACAAATACTGTATGATCTCACTTATATGTGGAATCTAAAATACCTGTACTCAGAGAAACAGAGAGCGGATTAGTGTTTGCCCAGGGGGTGGAGGTAGGGGATGGGCTAAGGTGTTCAAAGGGGACAAACTTTCAGTTATAAGATGAATGAGTTCTGGTGACATAATGTACAGCATGGTGACTATAGTTAATACTGTATTGTACACTTGAAAATTGCTAAGAGAATAAATCTTAAAAGTACTCACCACAAAAAAAACCCAAAACCAAACTGTAACTATGTGAGATGAGAGATATGTTAACTAACCTGATTGTGGTAATCATTTTGCAGTATATACACGTATCAAATTATTATATTGTACACCTTAAATTTTCACAATGTTATATGTCAATTTTATCTCAGTAAAGCTGGGGTGGGGGGAAAGATGAAAATTCTTGGTCCCAAACCAGGGTTCATTTACTAAAATGGGAAACAACTGTTTCCCTTCACAGGGTCTTTCCAAAATCCTTCCCCTTAGCAATGCCACGTACGGCAGAGCTCCAACTGCAGGCTCATGCTGTTGCTTATGGCGACTGCGGAGGATCCTTGCTCAGCCCACCTGTGCCCCTGGCTGTTCTATTTCTGCAGCAGTATCCCGAATCCTGGGACACAGTAACTGGGGGAGGGGGAAATTCTACGAAAACCAAAAATACTTTTTGAAAGCGATCAAGTACCTTTGATTTTAGGCCTAATAGTATCTCCTTTGCTTATTCATAAGCTTTGTCCATTTTTACATTTCTTATCTAATCATAGCTTATATTTTTTGAGTAATTTTTATGTTCCAAGTATAGTACTAAGCATTTTAAGTATGTCTCTTCTTTCCAAAAACTTTATGAATTAGATACTATTATCATTCATATTTTACAGATAGAAAATAAAGGTAAGAGAATGTACAAATTGTCCAAGGTCATTTATACCTCTAATAAGTGGCAGAGCTATGAATCAAGCCCTGTTCTCACTACAAAGTCTAAGTGTTTTAAAACTTTAAAATCCTGCGATGGGTATTATTTGCCTGACAAAGTAGAAATATTACATCAAATTATATTCATTGAAATATATAGGATAAAAAACGATCACATTTTTGTTTTACTAATTACTATTAATATCACTTAGTACCTTTGTGAATCTATGGGTCTGAAAAATCATTCTTTGAAGAATACATTTTGGGAATGGTCAGTGGAGGTGGCAGCAGTTGGGACTTTTTTACGTAGTTATTCTTTAAAGCAGGAGATATTCCCCAGGGAGCATCAGTCTCGCAAACACACCCCACTCTGGTCTGATGGGTCAGAATGATCAGTGTTTAGGCCCTACTGGTTGTCCAACATTTTGAATACCATTTCTGCTTTAATTTTTTTTTTAGTTAAAAAAGAATAACCTTTCATTAAGAAATTGTCAAGATGATGGCGAAATTGATTATAGATTCTTCAACCCCCAAAGGCAAGATAAGACCCTGGATAAGATGTGGCCAAAACTTACTCATCAAAGCAATGGGCAGCAGTTAGGACCCACTGTTGTCCAATGATTGACCCTCCACACACATGGGTCTGGGCTGTCAGCTTCACTTGCAGGCTGACCTGCCAGGGCCACTCTCCCCAAGAAGAGTTGGTTCCTCCAACAATGCGTGCAGTTGTTTTTGTACAGACTAGAAAGAGAGTGTTGAAATTAATGGCTGGAATGAGAGGTGACTCAGAGTCCTCTTCAGCCACGAAAGACATAAATACATACTTTGATTACTTAAAACTAAGCAAACTCTGAAAACAATAAGGACATCCCTTTATAGTTCTGTGAAAAAGTGAGGTTTACTCACCAGAGCTGTCCCCACTTTTACACAACCTCAAAGAATAACCAGACCTCGCTTGTTTCCCATGTGTAATTCCAGTCGGGGAACCATCCAACGATAATCGTAAGGAGCACTTACATCTAGATGAAATGATCCGTATAAAGATTAAACCTTCACAGAGTGGGGAAGGTCATGAAATTGTCTTGCCGACTGTCTTAGAAAAATAAACTTTCACTAACTTCTCTCCTCTACAGTCTTCTGGGAGTGAAGAATAGGTGAAAAACTGACAGCGAACCATCTTCGTACAAGTCTCTTGGCAATCATTAACTCCTCCAACGAAGGTCACATTCAGTTCTTCTCCTCCAAAATCAACTCCTGCATAAATTTTGGAATGGCAGGGCTCTGTGGCAATTATCAACAGAAGATATAAAATGAAAACAGCCATAAGCCATATTTATATAAGTTTCTGGTACACTGAGGATTGTTTCACTAACTATTACTTGTTAGAAGATCATAACATTTGTCACATTGTATGTATTATTATTGAACCACATTACCAGGAAAAGTTCGTTTGCAGGTTAAAAGGCTATATCCAGATAAAGTGTTTTCCTGAGGAGTCGGGGAACTCGGTGTCCCACTTTTGGAAGTCTTAAGTAAACAAATATTTCTATTGAAAAAAAACAACACAAAAAAAGAGAGAAATAAAGAAAACTACATTAAAGGCAAATAAACATCTAATAGGAAAAAAAAATAAAAAGCACCCCTGAAAATTTTATTCTTCTGAGAAACTGTTCAAAGTAAGTTAGGCTGCAGGATTCTCATAAATTACAGAGATTAAATGTAAATTGAGCCACATCTCCCTCTAAAGAAAAGTGATAGCTACAGACAACCAGAAAAGAGGAGAATGGTAAAATTCCACCTTCTGATGGAAAATAAAAAGAGAGCAAAGAACAAATTCTGGGGGTTCATGCTGCTGATGCTATTATATAACTAGATATCCTTATCTTAGCTCCATCTTGTATATAAAGAAAAGGGTGGGTTATCTGAGGGTAAAGAGATCAAACCAGAATCTTGATCAGGATAAACAAAGGGTCGAGTTAGAACCAATGAGTTTAAAGGATATGCTGCCAGTGAGTGGTTTTTACTTCAAGCTAATACAAAACATTAAGATCAGTAAGAAAGGTATCAGATCCTTCTTTTTCCATGGCTGTTGTTTCCTTGGTTCAACGGTATGTTTAAGTAAGAGAAGGTAAGTAGAAAAATCTGCTAATCTCTTTACTAATCTCTTCCTGGCAGAAAAGTATCCACTTAAAAGGCAGGTTCAAGAGTTTGAGGGAAATTAAGAACATTAAAAAAAAAATTCAAATGACAAAATTAAAGAGATGACAGACCAGCAACAAACATTACACATTCAAGCTCACCTTTGTGATTCTGTATTCCAGGCATTAGTATAGAATGTAAAGAAGAGGCAGTTGGCGTGATAGGTACAAATGGTTCGACATACGAAAGCATCCGGAGTGATGACTCTGGCAACATCCACATCCGAAAATGCGAGGTGTTGGAATATATTCATGTGGCAACCTGTGAGCTCAGAGGGAAGATGTTAGTTACTCCGTAAATGACGTGACTGTAAATTTGCGTGTACTTTGTCATCATAACTAAGGAAATTACGACTACTTGTTACTCATAACACTAAACATCCTAAGTGAAAAAATGTCAGTGTATCCCCAAACTTGTTGTTTGCCATTTAGAAGAAGGAAATATTGTTGAAACTCTCATAAAAGACAGATTCCTATGTCAGAGAAATAAAATATCTCAACCTACGCTCTTAGCTTCAATCCAACCAGTGCAAAGTATTTAGGTTACTCAGCATGGGTTCATATTTTCTTTATATTACCTTTACCCTAAATTCTATGTCTTAGGAGCATGAGATTTTGTCTTATATTCTCCTGAATATTATGAAAAATATTTTAATAAAAAGAGGTAAAGAAAAATATCAGGTAGCTAACAAAAATGCCATGTGCCCGTTGAAATTAGAAAAGAAGAAAATCTTATTTCTTAATTACATTTTTATTTGTGTTTATATTATGTACTCAGTTTACATAGTTTGATAACACAAATTTTATTAAAATATGGAAGCTTAAATGATAGGACAGAAGAAGGACAGAAGAACCTAATTCAAATCAACATAGTTGTATCGAGAGAGCGCCCCCTCTAACATAGTATCTTCATATGGGCAGTCTGGGAAATCAGGCCTCAACTGTTTAACTTTTTTTCTAAAAACATAGACTCTTGAAGCTGGACGGGAACTTATAGGTCATCTATGCTAACCTATAACTACATGCTCTCAAGGATATTCCTGACAAGTTATCCAACTTTTACTTAGACATTTATATTCATAAGAGCTCATTACATAATGACAAGGCCCATTTCTTTTCTGGACTACTCTAGGTGTTGGGAATTGTTTTTTTCTTATTTCCTTCACAGTAATACCTACCTAGCTCTGCTTTATGGAACCACACAGATTAGTCTAATCCCTTCCCCAATGACAGCCCTTCAAAAAACAAAAAAATGAAGACAGTCATCCTAACTCCTTTTTAGGTTAAATATCTTTAACTTACTCCTTTAACTTTTTAAAAAATTTCCCGTTACTTCTAGATATAATGCCACTCTGGTTACTTTCTTTTAAAGTGCTCTAGTTATCCATTGCTCCATACAAAATGTGGAACACAGAAACGCAGAACGGAATACAACTTTTCAGTCATGCTCTGAATGGAGAATGACTGACTGCTATTGAATACGCTGTTTCTTTTGGGGTGATGAAATATTGTGGGACTAAATATTGGCTCACAGTTTTGTGAATACACTGAAAACCACTGAATTGTATGTACATCTTAAAAGGATTAATTTTATGCTAAAAATTACATATCAAATTTTTAAAACCTACTAGGTAAAAACTGTGTATATATTATATTAAAATATAAAACTTGAAAAAACAGAAAAGATGTGAATACTAAAAATAAAATAATCAGTACCATTTGAACCAATAAATCTGGTACACACCATGGAGGGGGTGCACTGGGGAAGAGAAGAAACAAACAGAAAAAGAGATGCATTGCTGCTGACTCTCCCCAATCTTTCAAGGAGGGGCTCCTAGCCCAGCACCCAAAACAGGACTTGGCAGAGTCAGCCCTTGATACTGTGAAGAACTGGCTATCGTGATTTGGTTTCAAAAACAACTTATCATTAACAACCTGGTATACTAAATAAGGTACAATATCACGCCAGTTTTCTGGATAATTCAACGGAAATTACCTCTCTGTTTGAAACTACAGGATTTCATTGATTCATTATGTTAGAATCATTTCACTAGATAATGGACACCACCAAGAAACTACCTTATAATTTTCTCTACACTATCACTGTAGTAGTTTCCCATTGCTGCTGTAACAAATTATTATACACTTAGTGGTTTAGAACAACACAAATTTATGTTCTCACAGTTCCGGAGGTCAGAAATCTGAAATTGATCTTACTGAGCTAAAATCAGGATGTTGGCAGACTGTGTTCTTTCGGAACGCCGTATAGGAGAAACTGTTTCCTTGCCTTTATCACCTTCTCGAGGCCACCAAATTCCTTGGGTCAGGAACTCTTTTTCTATCTTCAAAGCCAGCGGTGTTAACATCTTCAAGTCTCTCTCCCTCTCTCTCTCTCTCTCTCTATCTCTCTGTCCTTCTGCCTCCTTCTTTTTCTTATAAGGACCCTGGGACTACATTGGGCCCGTCTAGATAATCCAGAATAATCTCCCACTTCAAAGTCCTGAATGTAGTCACATCTGTCAAGCCCCTCTTACTGTGTAAGGTAGCATTCGCAGATGCCAGGGATTATGATATGAACATGTTTGGCGGGGGCGGGGGAGGCTTATTCTACCTGCTACAGTCATGTAGTGAAATAGCAGGCATGGAGTTACCAATTTCTGAGAGAGCACAGGGCTTCAGTGAGAATCCAGATACCACATTTGCCAGCACCTTTATACTGGTCGGTGTTCCTGTTGGACTATGCTTTAATAAACAGCTGTTCCTGAATGTGAAGAAAAGAGATTATTTTGCTTCTTAAACTGCAAGGTGCATACAGCAGTCCATTTTTTATTGAAATAATCGATGGTCCACGAAACATAAACAAAACAATCTGAACAATGACTTTGATAATGAGTAGGCCAGGGAATTGCATTATTAATTAGACATCTTCCTCCTCTGCAGAGGGAGGGTTAGGGTGAGAAGGGGGTGGGAGACATTATTCAATAAGACGTTAGTCTACTGAACCCTCATTCCACAAGCACAGCCTATCTGCAAACCGAATGGAAATTATTCTCCTGAGGAAAAATGACACCAAAGTTAGTAAATAAGGAGAGTGCTTATGTCTCTCCTTAAAAGCCAATTGGTTTTCAGTTGGTAAAAAAAAAAAAAAAAAAAAAAAAAGGTTGTGAAGAACACAATTAAATCATAAAATCACTATCACAAGGAACAAACACTATGAATTTTACTTACCGGTGTGCTGCATTGTGAAATGTTTGCGTGGCATATGTGAAAAATTTGCAGTGAATGTCATTGGTGCACTTTTTTTGGCATTCTTCAACACTTGTAACATTAGATACATTAAAATTGACTCCTCTCATATCAATTCCTTCATAAATGTCTCTGTGGCAAGCTGTACAAATAAAATGCATACAGCAAATTCAGTCAGTTTCCCTTCTAGAAATAGATCATCAATTTGAGTAGTGTGGTTTTGAAAGATAATATTCTGGTTTTGGCAACTGACCTATTAATTAGGGGACTTACAATTTTTGTTACATTACCAAATGATCAAACTCTGCTTGAAATAAACATGTCCCCATGTTTTAGAGCACTAGTATAGAAAAGGGTTCCTGTACTTCCAAAACTGCAAGGTGCAGCAATACAGGTGATATTTCATGCTGAAATTATCAATGAGCAGTGGAAGGAAAATAAACAAGGCAATAATAACAACGGCCGTGAGAATGTGTGTTGGGGTTTGCATTAGTAAGCAAACTGACGTGCCTTCAACATTTTGAGTTGAGTGAAGGAGTTTCTCTATCTCTTTGCTTATTTCTCAGCTTTCAACTATTCCCATCTGATTACAGATTGCATCTGTAAGCCCTGTCATTGATGTCTATGTGTAATACCATGATCATAAAATGTGGAGAGTTCTTGTATGTGCATGAGGAAACCATTTCCATTCTTGCTTTAAAAATTTGATGGGAGGAGAACTGACTCTGGGTGGTGAACACACAATGTGATATAGAGATGACGTTTTACAGAATTGTACACCTGAAACCTATGTAACTTTACTAACAATTGTCACCCCAATAAACTTTAATTAAAAAATTGTTTTTCTAAAATTCCCCTTAAGCACTTTTTCAATTAAATTATATCTTATATATAAAGTAAAGATAGATAATTTTTTTTAGACAGTGAACCAAATTTATGAGTTAGGCTCTTGTTTTAAAGACTCAAATTTTTTAGTGAGACTCTTGGTTAAGGAAACCAGCAGAATAAACCATAATCTGTAGTATATACATTTCCACTCACAAGAAGTATAGTTGAAGAAGTCACAAAACTAGATTTAATGATGGGAATGACAGAAAATGTACAAAGTATTAGAAAAACAGAGTATGGAGGTGGCAGGGCAGTGGATTATTCACGGTGGTTCAGTCTCACAGGTTAATGCAAATTAGAGAAATAGAATCTCTTTCAATTCTGCTGCACATGAAAAAAGATACAAGAATTGGAATGGGATACTTATAAACCAAAACTTATCTTTATGGCTAGTTGAAAGCTATAAACGTACTTCTAAATATTTTAAAGTAAAATTGGTCCTGAGTTGAGAAACTTTATTTGCCTGGGATCAGTTTTTCACTTTAATTTCCTTTAAGATATTTGGGCAAGCTCTGTAAGTAGACTAATTTTTTTGGCAGGGGAAGAGGGAACAATAAGGAGTATTTAGAATGACCCAATATTATTTTTTTCTTCAAATTTCACCATAATACCATAATTGAAAATACTTAATTGAAGAATTTATACTAAATTATATTAAGATATCAATTGATCTTATAAAATAGGAAGTGTACTCCTCCTCCGGTAAACTACATATTGGCTAAGTCGGGCCCCATGTTTATAGCTAAGGACTGCTTACTTCACAAACTGCAGGCACAGGATGTGTATGTGTATTGAGGGAGTGGTGTTAATGAGGAAAGGGTGGAAAATGTATAAACATCTGAAATTTGACGCTACGAGATTAACTGTAGATAGGAAAGATAAAATAGCAATGATGTACAGAATTTTTTTCAGTACTTTTCATTTGCAGATCAATCATGTTAGAGACATAGTTCACTTGCCTTAAATTTCTTAGGATATGGTCGAAAATTGTTTCATGAGATATTAGCAGCAGTAAGCATTAGAATTAATTTTCTGGCCTTCTACTCCTCACCTTTCTTCTAAGAAATGTTATTCTTGGCAAGATTTGCACAGCCTAGCCCTTCAATTTGGGGTTTAACAGAATTTAATTTCAGCACGATTGACATTAGAGAGGAGAATCTTTCTTGTGGGGCTCTTCCAGTACCTTCTGGAATGTTTAGCAGCATTTCTGGTTTTATTCACTAGATGATGGTAGCATTTTCCCCCACATCCCTCCAAAGGTGTGACAACTAAAAAACATCTCCAAATATTGCCCAATGTCCCCTGGAGAAAGGACAAAATCACCATGAGCTGAGAACTAGAAAGAACCACTGGTGTATAAATTACCATCAGGTGAAACACGGAAATACCCTCTGTGTTGTCTTTAAGATTCTTATGTGGAATCAAGGGGAGACTATGGTTTGGATCTGTATTCGCTGTCTGCAAGCCTTACACTGCAATGCTAGCATCATAAAAAGCAGAGGCTCACTAAGCTGATAAAGACATGAGGCTATCCAGAACACCGCTCCATCCCTGTCCTTTTCCTAAGGGTTCCCTTCCAAAAGTCCGCGGGAATGCAGACTTTGAGCAGAAGTTATTTTAAGGTAGACTCATTATTCATTGAAATTTAGCAAAGAAATCCACACCTTACCACTTATTCGATGACCACATTGCTTTAGGGAATGCCCAGAAATCGCCCTTGTCCGTGCCACCCGTGGCAGGGATCCTGTAACACTGTCTTTCAAGAAGCAGCCAAACCTGTTTTTAAAAGTAGCTTCACTTAGAAAGTAGAACAAAAAACATACATTGAGGACATGTCTAGCATTTCTTCTACACTAATAACTATAAGCAGGAATAAGGAAACTTACAGCTTCCTTGATACTTGCTGGAAAGAACATTCTTAAAGGCAATACAATACTATCTAACAGCCTTTGTAATACCTACCTTCAGCATTGTTTTCCTTTACATTCACGTTTTTAAGTACAGAAAGTCAATCATATTAAAGAGTTAATTGTGTTTCCTGTGTTTCTAAACTTTGGAGGATTTAATTTGGGGGATTTAATTGCCAACTATTTTTCCAATGCTCGCTCTTTTCCAAACTACCAGTTAATAATATATATTCACAGGTGCACACACCCCCAAGCGTATCATGGGGGCCCAAACTGGTCACAAGCTCTGGATCTTACTCAATTACATTCTCAACAAAATGCCCGCTTTCTATTATGTTTTCTTAAGACTGTGCTATCTACAAATGGGGTCATGAATCACGTGGCAAGTATGTGTCCTTGTTTGGGTGAAACATTCACCTGTTATTAAATCCTTTCTTGAGACAATCTCCTCACCCAATGATTTACAAGCATCTTCCTTGAAGCCTTTGATAGAAAATGATTTTGTTTAAAATGCAGATTTCTAGGTCCAAGAGACTTTGGATCAGTAGGTCTGGGCTTTAGCGTAAGAATCTGCTTATGTAAGAACCACTTTAGGTGATTTTGATGAAGCTGGTCCTTGAATCCCACTTGAGAAACATAACCCTGTGATATGCTAAGCTATTCTACACACACAACTGATTCCATTTTGAAAACTGACTGGTTTCTCCAATAATGAAATATCAACTTTTACCTTTTGCCTGTGTCAGTTGTTGAACTTGCAGGAAGAAAACTGAATAGCAAACACCTCGGGTGGAACGTGCACATCATCTGACAGTGCTGTGCATTTGGGGTGTACATGGAAGTTACATCCCCACCTTTGAAGAAGGTATCTTTGTACAGTTGAGTCAGGCACTCTGTAATATAATCATTGAAAAAAAAGCAAAAACCTATTCATTTGGAAAGAATGTAAATAATACTTTTGATAGAAATGTATCTTTGTTCTGAGCCTTCTTACTTCCTCCATGCAATACCCCAAAATCTTTACAACATGACTATAATTAGAGAAGCAGAATGAAATATATTAAGGCAACTATTTGAACAATGCATTATGTTAAAATCATTTCATGGGTACTTCTGTATAAAAAATTTGGTTGATTTTTATTAAATCATACAATAATTTATACATAAATTATCCCCAAGAAAATACAATCCGAGTTTGGTTTCTTCCTGTCACTGAACATGTTATGAAAATATCATGCCTTAAAAATAACAATGTATGTTCTTTTTCAAAACACATCTCCCCTCGATTCTCACAATATGTCTGTAAGGAAGCTAGAGACAAGCTTTATCATATGCATCTGACCTATTTTTTTTTTTAAAGAAAGAAATTAAGTAACTAAGTTTCAAGACAGTACAAACTTGCCGGAGATCCACAGGGCTAATGAAAGTGCTGAGACATACACCCGGCTCTTCCAGCTTCCCGTTTTGTTCCCTTTTCTACTGTGCAATATTAAAAGTTTTTCCTCATCTCGGTTTAACTCAAGCAAACTAACAGTTATTGGGTATTTATTACGTTAGGAATGAGTGCCGAGAAGGCAGTATTTGTTCAGTTTCTACAAGCTCATTTTTAAGATAGTTTAAGCAAATGCATGTATACGCCAAATTGAAACACATTTTGAACTACTTGAACATTGTTCACTGATCTAAAGTATCCTGCATCACGTATTATTAGAATATTGTTACCTTTACCATTTTACTCTTTCATATATTAAACCAGGTGTATCCAAACTTTTTTCAATGTTTTTCACCAAGGGCCATATGCAGTAAAATACACAAACAGCCGGGCCACTCACTCGAGGTGAAGTACGTATTGCCTCACCTGGTTATTTAAGTAAACTAAATATATTTTTGGAATTTGCTATGGACCAATTAAAAATGGATTGCGGGCTGCAGTTGGCCCGCGGGCCGCAGTTTGGACACCCCTGTATTAAACTATTACTTTCAATATATGAATTTGAGTTTACCTTGAATGACCTACTCAAAGGCTACTTAATAAACTTTTCCAACTCAGGTAGCAGTTGGTCAACTGTCTATTAACCACAGGATATCCCCATGACAACCTTGTCCGTCACCTAAGAGTAGGCATGCTTCAATTTTCATCAAATCTATTTTTGTATGGCCTTTCAAGGAACGGGCAGCTTAGACACATGTATTTTATTAAGCACTGAAGTTTAAAATTTCCTCTGCACTATCCCGCCCCCTGGAGATTCTGGCCCTGAGCTCTATGTGACTACCCAACCCAGCAGGATCGTTTCTCTTCCTCTTAGAGGTGTGGCTAAGATGGCTGACCCTTGGGTAAGGCTTTTATTTAGCAAAAGCAGAGATCTCTTCATGTGGAAGCTTCTGGGAATCCAAGTTGCCAAGTGTGCAGGACTAGATTTCATACACGCAGAAAACACTGAGAATTCTAGCTGCAGAGTGGCCAGTGTTTGAGACGACTCGTATTTTGGCTGGGTCATAATTATCAGCAGCCATCTTTCTCCATCCCAATGCATAAAGAAAGGTACGAACAACGACTGGTGCCAGCCTGGGAGTCCCCATTCAGCCACGGAGCCCCGGTGAACTGCTATGCGATTCCATCAATTGGAAGGGGGTAACTACAAGCACACCAACTTCAAGAGAACCAGAGAGAACGTTCTAATAGGTTATTTGTTTATCCTAATAGATTGGTGATGGCGATGATGATGATGACGACGATGATAAGCTTGTTTGTGTTATATTTTAGAGTACGCTTAAAACAGTTACGTAAGTTATCTCATAACATAAAATATTATATTATATTATATTATATTATATTATATTATATTATATTATATTATATCACACTAGCCCCTGTGTCCATGGATGTTGGACATTGATCTTGTTTAAAAAATTACATAATAAAGAGAAGAAAAGCACTCTAATTTTTAAAGATTGAGTAAAGGATGTAAAAAGGTAATTTGCAAAAGAAATGCAAGCGACAAGTAAGTATATGAAAAATTGTAAAGATGATAATCTTTACATTTAGTGGGGGCTAAAAAAATTAATTCTTTTCCTCCCACCTTCTAAATTCTTCTAGCTGGGTTAATAATCAAATTAACAGAGATAGATTAACAGGAGAAAATCAAAAGTTTTAATACATGTGCATGGGGAATTCACATAACCATGAAAATTCCAAAGACAGTGAGGCTACATTGGGCATAAGGACATTTAGGACAAAGGGAAAAAGAGGGGCGACAAGGTCTTAGATTTCAGAAGTGAGAATGGGCGATTTACAGGTAGTTGACGGGTGAAACATACATGGCAGGAAAATCTTTCTGGGCAACTCAGAAACAATGGGACATGGGGTATCTAGCTGACAGAGGCTGGCCTGATGCCCTCTTATTTACCACACTTAATACAAATTAGGCTAAGGGAGCATTCTAAGACTTCCTTTCTGAGGAGGTTTCTCTGTCTGAATTTTTTGGGCAGGAATGAGGTGGAGGGGAGTCTCAAAGTTTCTTTCTGAGTTTTGTGTCTTAATAAACAGCTTAAAATCAATATCCCAAAAAGCAGCTTCAGGGTGGCAAAAGTTTGCCATCCTTCAATAATTACAGGCAAGGTAAAACAACTAGATGCCCTTTTACTCACTGTAGCAAAAACTTTAAATGATCTAAGTTACCTGCGTTAAGGTAGTGATTCTGGTTGCAAATGATAAAAAAGCAAACAAACAAACCAAAACCAAAACCAAAACAACCTAGTTCAAACTGACTTGAGCACAAACGAAATATGTTGGTTCAGACTCCAAAGAGTCTATGGTATCTGGCTTCAAGAAGAACTGGATGCAGTGCTCAGCTGATCTCATCAAAATACAAGCTGTCTTCATACATTTGCTCTGTTCCAGGGTGTTGCTTTTGCTCCACATAGTAGCAAGATAATCCCAGACGCTCTGTATTATCCCATAGTTTAAATCCAATAGGAAAAAAGAAATCCAAGTCTTATTTCTAGGTGTGTAAGCAAGTCTATTGCCAGGCTTTGGCTCCCATCAGGTGGTTGCAGCCAGCTGGACATGTGCACTTACTCACTAGTTCCAGCCTGCCTGAGTCACAGCCACAATCACGTGGACCAAAACCAGGAGGTAGCAGTTTCCCAGAAATCAATTAGGATACTGCTTCAGAAAGGTGAAAATATGCCAGGCCACAAAACAATTGATGACTATTGGAGTCGGCCTAAGAGGGGTAAATGGTCACTCTCAACTGCTGGTGAAAAAAATCAACTTAGGAATAACATTTTGGAGACGATTTCATAATGCATGTCATAAAATCTTCAAAAATACTCACACCTTTGTATCTGGTATTTTTATTTCCCAAAATTTATTCTACAGAAATAACTAAATATGTGTGCAAGAATGTGCATACAAAAATACCATGAATTGAGAAAAATACTAAGCTTCAAATAATATATCCACTTGCATAAAAAGATAGCTATAAATGGGAAACAAGTTATAAAAAACTATCTATAATGATTAACATCATTGTTAAATGTGTAAATAGATATGTGTAGGAAACTATCTGAAAAACTAAACAGATTTTTAATGATGGCCATTTCTGAATTATGAGATAGACAATATGAAGTTTCTCATATTCTGCTTATTTGTACCAATAACTTTCCTAGCATGATCACTATTTATTTATTTATTCATTGCTAAAAAGATAAAATTGAAGTGGCCATGGTCCACAGTGTTTCTGACTCAGCACTCAATAAATTTGTATATGGTAATGATTACAGCTCAGAAGAGCAATGAAGAGTGAGGTGACAGATGAAGGGAAGCTGTGGTTTGGGAGAAAAAAAAATACTTCTTCCTGAAGAAGGTGTATCTCTTTACAAATGTAACTCTTACCCATCAGGTGTTTATCTCAGGCATACATCCGAGAGGTAAGTAAACAACAACCACTGTGATGTGGCCATCTTAACATAGAAAATGCCACACTCCACAATGATTAATGTAAAACAGTGTCCGGAATCATTCTAATTCTCTGAAAATGGAATGGAATGGATAGAAAGAGAAGTAGGATCAAAACTTGATGTTGAAACTAGAACTATTCAAATGAATGGTTTCCTAAATTAAATTTAAACGAGATGTTTTCAATTCTTAAATGGTTCCCCAGTGACCTAAAAGAGTCACAGTATGTACTGTGTACCCAGTATGACAGTTGGATTGGATCCAGATACTATAAAATGCCTAGCATTCTTTTGAATGTTCAGATAGTTGTGGTTTGTTTTTTTTTTAAATGTTGATACAGGGCTGATTGTTTTAAGATCTGCTTTGTAGAGAGTCCTTTCCAAACAGAAGTTTCTGTTAACACGTACCTGAAGGCATTCTCACTCCTGGGCTCCTTCCCCTGGTGTATCTAGGGCAATACTGAAAAGTGGTAGTTGCCTGACAACGTTAAAAAGATATGTCCTGATTTACTAAGGCCTAGCTCCTTCTCCAAAGTTATATGTCCAGTAGCTTTTTCCAGGGGTGGTATGTCTTTCTTAACTATTCTCCCACACACCCTCAACTTTATGTCTTATTGATAATCCACTTACCACAGGAAACTGTAGCAAACAAACAAATGAAATAAGCTGCTTGCCTGAACGAAATCATCCTAAAAGAGAAAACAATACATGCATAACTATGCTGGTTGTATATCACATTTAACATGAACCTTCATTTAAGGTGATACAGATTTTCTTTTAAATGCCTGTATTGTGAATCAAAGCACACAATTACCAATATGGAAAACAAGGGTTTTCTGTATATTTTGTGCCCAAGGACTTGGCACAAAATGCAAATTGAGACCTCTAGACTAATAATCGTGTTTATTGCTCATTTGCCACATACACTGTTAGTTATTGTGGAAAGGGAATTGGTAGGAGGGAATTAAACAGTTGTGAATCCTCTTGATTTGAGCAGAAGGAAAATTATTGTAAATAATAATAATAATATTGTTCCAGATTCCCTAAGTAAAGAAAAGCTCTCAAAATATTCAAGCCCATTTATGATTTTTAAATCAGTCAATATTCTTTCAATTTAAAAATATTTTACACTTAAATATCCCCATATAAAAGAACACCAGTTCCTTCTACACTCTAAATATGCAGGAAATGAAAACATAAAAAAATAGCGTCTTCATAAAGTAAAAACTATACTCAATTTTTAAAAACCCTCTTTATTTGGAAGCAATCGGAATAACAGAAATTCTCTACCTGAAAGCACAGTTGCTTCTGTGGTTCTAGATGAGAGGGTCTCCCGCCACTTAAAAATGGACAGTCTTCAAGCTTTCCTGATGTGGCACTGCAGGCAGTATTTGCTTGGCTCTGATATTGACTTTGGTTTTCTGCCAACTCTTTCAACTTTTTGCCCTGTCAACATATTCTATGAATGTCCCATTCCAGTGTTCAGCTATTTAATATATTAACTATTTCACATTAGGACCATACAATTCATGCAGTTTTCCATTTTTAAAAATGTTCATAACATTCTCTGTTATTTGGGGTCATGAAGCTTAAATCACGTCTCACTGGACTTTTTCCATTATAATTACCTAGATGCATAACTGAATAAAGGGTGGGTATGGATAGATTATCCTGGAAGGATCTTAAGGCAAATGGTATCTATGCCTTCCTACACCAAAGGCAAAGAATCTAACTAATGACACAGGAATTTTAAGTATGGAAGGGAGTTGGTTGATATTTATGTCCTTCTCCCACCTGATGCAGGAAATTAGATATAGTAGGGTTGACAAACCACAGTGCACAGGCCAAATGTGACCCAGCACCTGTTTTTATAAATAAATTTTTATTGGTGTACAGCCATGCCCATTCATTCATATGAGGTCTGACAATTAAATTCACGAACTTGTTTTCAATGATGTTGCTAACTTTTTTTTATATCAGAGGGATTATTCATTATGACTTTGTACCAACTGGACAAACAGTTAACCAACTTTACTATTTGGAAGTGCTGAAAAGGCTGTGTGAAAAAGTTAGGCGACCTCAACTTTTCGCCGACAATTCATGGCTCTTGCATCACGACAAGACACCAGTTCACAAGGCACTGTCTGTGAGGGAGTTTTTAGCCAGTAAACAAATCACTGTATTAGAACACCCTCCCTACTCACCTGGTCTGGCCCCCAATGACTTCTTTCTTTATCCAAAGATAAAGGAAATGTTGAAAGGAAGACATTTTGATGATACTTAGGACATGAAGGGTAATACGACGACAGCTCTGATGGCCATTCCAGAAAGAGTTCCAAAATTGCTTTGAAAGGTGGAATAGGTGTTGGCGTCAGTGCATAGCTTCCTAAGGGGAGGACTTTGAAGGTGACCATAGTAATATTCAGTAATGAGGTATGTAGCATTTTTTCTAAGATGAGTTCACAAACTTAATTGTCAGGACTTTGTATATTATACATGCTTGCTTTCACCCCAAAACTGGGGTTAAGTACTAGTTGTGATAGAGACAGTTTGGCCTGCAAAGGTGAAAATATTTACTATCTGGTCCTTTTCAGATAAAGTTGATAGAAACCTGCTGTTTAGCACTCCTGGCATAGAGTTTAGATTTCTCTGTCAGGATACCTCGACTGCAAAGCAGTATGCTTTCTGATTTTCCCAGGAGCCTGTCCTGCTCAGGGAGTTCTATTTTATTTTTATTTTTCAGAAAAAATTCTCCCTACACACTGAAATACACACCCTTGCAACTTTTATCCTTCATTCCTAGATTTGCCTACTAGATCCACACAAAATAATTTATACTCCTGGTGCTTTTTAAAATATCTAAAGACCATACTCACTTGCCCACTAAATTTCCTTTGTTTCTAACTATTCTTTAAAATTCTGGTACATCATTTTGACTAGAAAATTAGATTTTTAGGAAGTTGATTCTTCAGTAAATAGTTAATGCATATTACTGCAATGCAAAATTGTGCTTATTAAAAATGTAGGATAATGTTGTCAGTAAAATAATGTATGGCTGTAATGAAGTAGCATATTTCAATATGCATGCTGTACTGTCTTTTAGATTCAGGGTATCAAGTGGTACACCAGTAATCAACAAAAGAAAATCCTCTGCCATGTGCATCATAAAAGAATTAAAAGTTGGGATCTTATCAGCTAGCAGCCTCAACAGGAAAAAAAAAAAAAATGATTGGGACAAAGCTACCCTGCCTCCTTATCACAGCAGAAACCCTCACAGGTTGTTTCTCTAGAAGGTGTGATTATAGATTTCAACCTATTTAAGTATACTTCTGTTTTATTTGAATTTTTCTTACAGTTAGATGTATCGTGTTTCCTCAAAAATAAGACCTAGCCGGACAATCAGCTCTAATGCATCTTTTGGAGCAAAAATTAATATAAGACCCTGTCATGGGGGGTGTTATGCAGGGTCTCTGGTCCCGCTCCCCACATAAAAATGCAGGATATGATAAGGCCAAAAAGGAACATCAACGGAGCCATAGATAGGGGAGTCATACCTCTATATTCTCGCTGGCGGCTCGGTTGGAGACACAGGAAGAAGGAGCCACATGACCTGCAATTTATCGTCCGCTTCTCTGCCAACCAACCCACCCCACTTGCTAACTGCAATCCGCGCTTGCTAGTTTAGCCACAGCAATTATATCAGTGGCTAATGGCTAACTGGTTACAGCTGATGGCCAACCAGTCACAGCTGATGGCCAACCAGTCACAGCTGATAGCCATCTACTACCCGAACCAGCATCTTTGCATGTGAGGTCGAGAGCCTGGAAACTGGAAACTGCTCCCTGGGACTCTGTCCCCACAGACCCGGTTCTTTTTTACTATAATATAAGACCAGGTCTTACATTAATTTTTGCTCCAAAAGAACGCATTAGAACTGATTGTCCAGCTAGGTGTTATTTTCGGGGAAACACTGTAAGTAAAGTTCTAATAATACCATAAAACTGAAACTTTGCCGATTTAGAAGGACCAGATCAGAATTAAGTTGAGGAGTCAGTGATGGGCAGAATTCTAAAATGTTCCCCAAGATTTCCCACTCTGACCCCAGGACTGAGTAAGACGGGACGCTCTGTCTGACCATGAGTACGCTCTGTTACAGAACATGACATGCAGATGGAATTAAAGTTACTGAACAGTCCCTTTTGAGCTAGCTAAAATGGAGATTATCTGGGTATGCCTGATCTCATCACACAAGCCCTTTAAAAACAGTCTTCTGCCGTTAACATAGAAGGCCGAGAGGTTTGAAGTTCAGTTCGAGAGAGATTTGACAGGAGAGAAACTCTTCATTGTGGCTTTGAGATGGACGAGGCCTGGGGCAAACACCTGAGAATGGCCTCTAGGACTGAGAGTGGGCTCTGGCCAAGAGCCAGAAAGAAAAGGGAGAATTCAGTCCTACAATCACAAGAAACTGAATCACTTCCAACAATCTGAATGCACTTGGAAGAGGATTCTTCCCCCAAATAGTCACACCTTGACGCTGGGCTTGTGAGAAACCAAACAGCTAAGCCTACCTACTGACTTACAGAACTATGAAACAATACATTGGTGTTGTTTTAAATGGCTAAGATTGTAGCAAGTTGTGAGACAGCAAAAGAGCACTAATAGAGAAGGTAATTTGATCTGAAGTGACGGTGACCTGGAGAGAGGGGGTTTGGAGTTGGACACTTTTGAGGTGAGGGGTTGGAGAGTCCCTAAGGGAGCATAAGGAGCCTTGGTGGGAAGATGGGCCAGAGGCAGAGCAGTGATCTGCCAAAGGTCTTCAAAGGAAGGGGGAAAGCCCTGATTCTCTGATGAAGCTGCTGTGTGGCCAGGAGATGGGCCCACCAGGAACGAAACAGATGAACAAACGCTACCTTGCACTGCGCATTAAGAAACGAATCTGAGTTCACTGAGAAAGGTCTTCAGTGGTTACTTTTGACTCACAAAGGATTTTGGCTGTTTGTGTCCCTATGGCATCAAATGTCCCTGAGAAGGGTCACATGTTAGGCTCTACTCTTCTCAGTGCACTTCAGTGAGAATTATAATATTACCGCTATAATTATAATACACCACTATAATAAGTAGGCAAATAAATAAAAAAATATCTACTAATAGAATAGATAAAAAATAAATATCTTAATAGATCTGTCACTGTCCTTGAGATCAGGTGTTATCTGGAAGGAGAGGGCACAATAAAGGGGGTGCTAAATCGCTATTTGTAAGGAATTAAAAAAAAGAAAGAAGGCAGTGGAAAACATGAGATGCCATCTTTAAGCATCTCACCTAAAAAGTCATTGCTTGATTTTTCTTCATAGCACTTACCACTTCTGACATTATGTTACCTATTTGCTCATTTTTATGTGGTTGTTCTGCTGCCCACTCCTCATACCTTGTTGTTAGGCCTCGGACTCAGTACATTTGCTGTCTGTCCCCAGAGCCCTAAATTGCACTCGGCAGACATTCATTGAATAAAAGAGTGAAGTGATGAATAAATAAGTGAATAAGGAATTAAATGTTCTTTAAAAAAACCCAAAAGAACCAGATCGAGGACAAGATGGTCCTTTCACCCACAGCTGTGCACCATCTAATTCACACCGAGAGTCACTGTCACCATTGTAAGTGAAGATGAGCTTCTTGTCTTGGATGTCACTGAAGATGATTATTAGACTAATAGCCAGACTGGCCCTAATTCTGTGAATGTCCTCCGGGGGGAGGAATGTCCTCTTGAGGTTCCATCCTATCGCATCACTGTGAGATGCTGAAGTACTTGGCTTTCTAAAACAACATTGTTTCTGGTAGTAACAAATCAACACGGATTACAACATCAAGCATTATTGATGATTGTAACAATTAATTCATGAAGGCCGAAAAACCTGAAGCACAACCACATTCTTCCGGTGCTATGGGCATATGAAAAAAAATTAATTGTGCCTTAGTGCATTAAGTTTTAAATTATTCTATTTCCATAAGCATAAAATATAAAATTGGAGATTGATTTGATTAAGAAAGGAGGCCAAAGGTACAATATAGTAAAAAAGAGTTAAGTCTCCTTTCTAAGATTCCCTTGTGAGTTCTTCTGTGTTTACCATTCAGCTAAAACATAAATTTTAAAGCTATATATAGTATTTAAAAATAAGTTTAAAACATTCTAGAAATAAGAAAATTATTTCTAAATACGGTGACATTTTTTCTTTAGAAGAAAAGATTGTCCTATGGTTTTTACATAGGAACATGAATTTTAGTAGTCTTTACTTTCATGAAACACAAGTTGACTATATCAGGAAAAAAGGGAATTATTAATATAAACCACAACAAAAAGAAATTGATGGGTAAGAGGATAGATAATGATGGGAAAGAAAACTAAAGTGCTAAAAATTTATCTCCTAAGTTCACAAGAGCAGGAGTAGGAACAGCTACCATTGAGAGTTAATTTGGAAATTGAATTTGGCCCCAAAATCTCAAAGAATAACCCATTTGGTGAATTTTTGGACAAGGAGCTGAGGAAAGAATACACAGAGTCAGTTAACAGTAATTACAGATGAGAGGTTCGTCCCTGGAATTTGGAATACAGCAAGCTAGATGGCAAACCAGGATGAACCTGATTTAATTAATGAAGGGAAAAAAAAAGCACTAGTCTGAGGAATAAATCAGGATGGAGTTAAGAAACTAGATTGTTGTGTTAGGCTAAACCCAGCTGTATTCATGATATTCATTCATAAAACCCAGCTGTAAATGAAACACTATACTTTCAATTTTTCTACTATTGAGGAAAGATAGAAACCCCGCATTTTCTCAAATGCTATTTCATTTATCATTTAGCAATATATACAAACATCAAATAATTATTTTGTACACCTGAAACTGATATATTATCTCAATTATATCTCAATTTTTAAAATGCTATTACATTTAAATGTCTAGCAGATATATCTTATGCACTGTAATCCAGCCTGGAAGAGAGATACTGAAATAAGGTGAAGACCTAAATTCATGTCCAAAGAATGAGGCACCTTTCTTCACCCTGAAGCTGACCTGACAAACACTACGTTGCTTTTGGTTACAAGTGAAAGACAATCAATCTAAGCAAAATGGCAATATCCTGTCTCTTGGGCTCCAAGGTGGAGTTGAACAGAGGACAGGGCAGCCACACAGCTGAAACTCAGCATTATCTTGGGACATGGGACTCAAACCCAGGATTCTCGCCATTACTTATCTCTGCATCCTTTCTACTCATCATCTTTATTCAATTTCCTAGCAGCTGCTCCAGGAGTTCAATTCCCAATTGATCCTCAGTCTCACAACTTGAAGTTTCTACCAAGGGAGATTAACTGTCTCTTCTTCAATTCTAGCTGGGAAAACCCACGGGGAGAACTCTGATTGGACTCTGCTTGGGTCAATCAACTGAAGTCAAGAGAGTGGGATTGCCTAAGAACATGGCAGCATCAACTAGAACCACATGCTTACAGTTTGTATATTGGGGAAACAAAAGGATGAGAACAGAAGAATAGGAGGTATGTGGTGGTGGTGGGGGGGGGGGGGGCGTGGATTTGTCACAGGATAGTTCCAAAAATATAGAGGGTGCTGTTTCTAGGCAGACTAAAACTATGTAAATTCAAATGGAGACTGGAATCAAGAAACCAAGAAAAGCCTGAGACTCAGAAGGGCAGCAATGGAAGAATTAGTAAAGATCAAGAGCAATGTTTCATTAGAGACCAAGATTGAGATTATCCACACCCTAATATTCCCTATTTTCCTGTATGCATGCAAAAGTTGGACAATGAAGGAGGCTGACAGAAAAAAAAAATTGATTCATATGAAGTATGGTGTTGGAGGTGAGCTCTACAGATACCTTGGACAGTCACAAAGATAGTGAGTCCTAGAGAAAATTCAGCCTGAAACATTACTGGAGGCAACAAAATGACAAAATTGAAATTGTCCTACTTCAGGCACAGCATGAGAAGGCAGAATTATTTGGAAAAGACAATACTACTGGGAAAAATAGAAGGCAGCAAGAAAAGAGTAAGACCAAATAGGAGATGGACTGACTCTATACAAGAAGCCCTAAGCATGAGTCTACAGGAGCTGAGCAGGGCTGCTGAGGACAGGACACTGTGGACATCACTCATCCGTAGGGTCACCAGAAGTTGAAGCCAACAGCACATAAAATACACACACACCAGCATCTCATTAGGTACTGGAAAGAAATACATTTTGATCTTCTAGATACATTCTGAGATAAAAATTGATCTTTTTGTGACCAGAATCTCTTTAATTATGAGACAGGTCAGAAATTGGTCCAGAAACTGACATTCTTCAGCTGTCTGTGACAATAAATAGAGCATCAATGTACCAGTTTGTCACCTGGAGAGGTTTCTAGACTGTAAATCCCTGGGACCCAACAGATGCTTATGGGTTTTGCCAATTCCCAGGTAGTCCTAAGAGATTTCACTTTCTGCTATCAGCTGAGCATAATGTTCTGGTATGTCTATTTCTACTCTAGTATATTTTTCAAAGTCAGGGAGACTCGAAATCAGTCGATGATAATGGCACAAGGATCATTTTGTTAGAAAGTCTTGAATGACACTAATGACATTAACTCATATGTGCTATGTCTTTTCTTACTCATTATCAGTCACTCACTAATTGATCTTTTAAAATTATCTGTATTTCAAACTGACATCAATTCTTAGAATAAAATGTGACACCCATGTTTAAAATGTAATTTATTATTTTTTAAAGTTATCACTTTCAAGCAGAAGCAAGACAAATATTCAATCATCCTCATATTAAAAAAAAATCAGCATCTTGATTTTGATACTATAGACCATGATGTAATTTCTCCATTCCAATTGTGACAGAGTTTAGGTGAATTTCCAATATGAATAGTAAATTATTCTGGGGCTAAATGAAGATGTTAGGTCAAAAGATAACATTAAGCAATGTTTTACTTTAAATCTTTAAGGGTTATTTCATGTCTAGTGTAAGGTCACTAAAAAAATTTTAAAAAAGGCAAGGTTTAAATGCAAGTGCATAAAATTGAAAAATAATACTAATTTTTTTTAATTAAAGTTTATTGGGGTGACAATTGTTAGTAAAGTTACATAGATTTCATGTGTACAATTCTGTATTACATCATCTATAAATCCCATTGTGTGTTCACCATCCAGAGTCAGTTCTCCTTCCATCACCATATATTTGATCCGAAATAATACGAATTTTCATGACTAAAACATTAATTATCCAAAGTCATCTCAGAACAGATTTTCTACATATATCCACTTCTAGATAATGGAATTTGCCATGTGATGGAAATCATTTTTTACTATATAATATACTTTCTTGAATGTTTCTCATCCACTTAGGGACTGACTTGTCTGCTCTGGGGCTCTTTGAGATAATAAAGTGGGTAGAGCTGTTGACACTGACCTAAATGTCCCAGACTGTAATATGGCTTTGGTTTTGTAACCTCTTCCTTTGATATCCAATGAAGAATACATATTACATCCTCCTTCTTTGTTGCTTCTCTCTGCTATTGCCTTTAGAAAACTGAAGAAACAATGTTATTTAAATTACTTATTTAAAAAAAGTTTTTAAAGTCACTCAATGAGGGAATAGAGATATCGATAGAAGTAAAATTCAGGGGATGTGTGTCAGTTATCAGCTTGATAGGTATGTTCTAGAGGATTGAATTTCCTGGAAGCTTAATCCTAAACTAAGTGAGACATTACTGAGTTACTAAATATAGATGAACGGCTTCTATTTTCCTTAATGATGGAAGAATTTAGAAAAAATATGCCAAAATCAGAGGCAGAAGATCTGTGTTCTAATAAGACACCTAGTTATAGAGCTGAGGTTCATAAAACAATAGAATATTGTGTATCATATTGGAAGTGGAGAGGTTTGAAGTATAGGCCTCTACCTATTTCCAGCCCTGTCACCCACCAGTGGCACGACTTTGGACAGAAACTTACCTTCTCATTGATCTTACTCCCTTACTTCTAATGAAAAGGACTATAACGAGATGAACTCTAAGGTCCTTCCAAAAGCCATTAATCAACCTTATGAGGCACTGTGAGGGATTGGAGAGTACCAGGAGGAATCTCTCCCAATAATATGTGATATACAAAAGTAATCATGATATTATATAGAATAAAATGAAGCCTATAAGTACATAGTCAAACGAGAACAGAACCTATGAGTCAATTTATAAATCATCTATTCTAATTGATAAAATCTGAAAAGTATCATCATAATTCTTCTCATAACTGATGCCATTGATACAATTTTAAAAACTTAAGCTCCTTAAGTCTAAGTGCTTAATTACTTACCCTTTTCAAACTAAATGTATATGTATACATGCATATTTATGTTCCTGAGTCAACGAGAATACCTTAAAAAATTCTGGGACCTCAACTAAATTATATCCTTTGGGTCTATCAGTTGAAATTTCCCTCTGTTGAGAAACTTGCTATATTCTTATTTGGGTACCAATATCAGTCAACTCTACTTTTGGGATTAAAACCAGGGGTAAGAACTATGGTGGTGATGAAAATATAAAAACTTTTTCTTTGTTACACTTGACCCTAAGGTAAGTGAGGACAAGAAAAAATTAGGTCTAGGGATTAAGAATATTGAATTTACGACCTGTAAATTGTAAATGCAAAGCTTCCCTTACAGAAAGGCCTTATTTGTGAGAAGGGCACAGCCCAATAACACACTTAGGATTCATCTGTGTTTCTCCTCTTCAACTTGATCCAGATGCCATTAATTGGACGAAGAATCAGCTCTCCTGACAGACCAAGTTCTTCTCTTTTCTGGGTGGATTCTACCCAAAAATGCCTCAGGATGCAGGAAAGAATGGTCTTTTCTTCCATCATGGCAAATCTTTGACCTTCAAGTTAATGTAAATAAATCACTGTAATTACATATGTTTCTCAAATGTGAGAAAGAACAGATCCTATTAGAGGAAGCAAGCAATGTGCATTTTCACAGAAGGCCCAGGAGGAAGCAGAATCACCTGGAATGCTTGTTAAAAATGAAGATTCTTGAGTGCCCTTCCCCGATCCCACCCCGTGCATCTGAATAGCTGAGGTGGGCTAGGAATCTATATTGTTCCAGCACCTTAGATTAAACCCTGGGCTCTTTGAAGCATGAGAATCACTACTCTTGAATGCTTTCTTAGTGGGCCTATAATGTAATTTACTATAGAGTTACCAACTACGTATCAGGACACAGATACACACAGAGGAAAAACTATGTGGAAGCATAGGGAGAAAATAGCCATTTCCACCAAGGAGTGAGGCCTCAGAAGAAACCAGCCCTACTGACACCTTGATCTTAGACTTCTAGCCTTCACAACTGTGAGGAAATACATTCCTGTTGTTTAAGCCACCCAGTCTGTGGTACATTATTATGACAGCCCAAAGAGATCAATACACTTTATGACAGTCATATTTGAAATCAATAATGTATAGTAAAGTGGAGAAAAAATAAAACAACTTTTTTTTTTAAAAGACTTGTATATGGGATACTACATCTCAAAGAAATTATTATGAGAAACTCACTACCACGGGTGTCTAACAGTCAAACCAATTCTGAATACAAACCTATACAGTTTCTGGGTCCAGCAGAGAAGGGCACATATGCGTATGGGTGGCGTCCTTTCGAATTCTCGGGAAAGAATCGCTCTGGCTTAAATTCTTCAGGATCTGGGAAGTATTTTGGGTCTCTATGCAGTGCATAGAAAATAATGAGTGCTTGAGAGCCTTTCGCGATGTTGTAGCCCCCTGTCAAGAAGTAGTCAATATACATGAGAATGGAGCAAGACAGACATTAAAAATCCATTCTCCTTACTGCTTTAATTATAGAACTCTTACCAACATTGCAATTTTGATTAATGCTACGGGCGATCATAGGAACAGAAGGAAAAATACGAAGGGTCTCCTTAATAATGCATTCCAGATATTTAAGTTTCTTCAGGTCTTCTAAGGTAGCAGGACGATCAGACTTCCCTGATTAAATACATGAAATAAATAAAAGAAATAAAATAAATGAAAATATTATTAGGGCTTGGGGGATAAGGCATCAAAAAAGAATAATTTAATCAATACATTGAATGTCAAATTCCCAGAGCTAAAGTAGAATTTCTAACATTATAGATAATCAAAATAAATGACATAATATACTAAGTAAAAGAAACCAGACATAAAAGGTCATATAAGAAATACACAGAGTAGATAAATCCATAGAGATAGAAATTAGGTGTTGATAGGGGCTGGGGGAAGAGGGAATGGGAAGTGGCTGATTAATGGTACAGGGTTTCTTTTTGGGGTGCTGAAATGTTTTGAAATTAGATAGAGGTGATAGTTGCACAACATTGTGAATGCACTAAATTCTACACTTAAAATAGTTCATTTTGAGTTCTCAGAGCTTCTTCCAGAAGTGTATCTTTTCTTGGGTCAGATTCTTGGTCTTTCACCTGAGCATGGCCCCAAATGCCCTTTATTCCTACCTCAAAAAAGAAACCAAGACTGCCTCCTACCTCCAGGCTGGAGGACACATCAATCTCTCTGGATTTGCCAAAGGGAGAAAAAGAACAGCAAGAAGCAACTGAACATATTGATTAAGTACAAATTGAAATAAACTGATGTAATGAACAAGCCAGTGAGGAGATTTTGAAGGTAGAACAGAAATATAACTCTACCAATCATTTTTTTCAGAAGCGATTGTAATTAATTGCCAAAATCCCAAATTTTGGGGTAACATTTGCCAACTATCCCTAAGCCTGCACTTCCTAGGGAGGACGATGAAAAGGCACTGTGTTATTTGACCAGAATTGAAGTGACAGAATTTAAAAATATTAAATCAAGTCACAGAATAGATTTTCACTTTGATGGAAACCCTTCCTTTGAAAATAAAGTTCTCCCCAAAGAATTTCATCTGAGTGAGAGTGGTGATCCATCTTCAAAGTCCACAGAAATCAATGTAGAAATCTGGAACGGATTTGATGAAATGTTCAATTCAAATGCAGAATGAAGCCAGCAGGAAAAGACAGCATGAGGAACAAGAGGGATTTTTTTTCTCTGATTTACAGCCATTCTGAAGCAGTGCAGATGAGTTGGGAGAGGTCATCAAAGATGATATTTGGCAAAATACAATACAGCACACCTTGGGTCCTGACATGGATGATAAATAAGGGGAAGGAGAAGAAAAAGATGATGATGATAAAGAAGGAAGAGAAGGAGAAGAGGATGAGGATGATGATGAAGGAGGAGGATTGAAAGATAATGAAGAAGGGAATGAGGATGAAGGGGAAGAAGATTATGAGGGGGAGGAAGGAGGGGAGGATGAAGACAAGGAACACGAATGGATCTCTGTTCTCCTTTACACCCTGGTTCTCAACTTATTTTGGGGGGAAATACCTTGAGCAGAATACTGGTGAAAGAATCTCTACCTCATTCTGATCCAAATTCATTTTTATCCCTTCCTGTCTCAACAAAAACTTTATGGAATCAACACCACCATGCTCTGTGGGAAAACTTTCTGTTCCCTTAGCTCTGCTGGAGGCTGGAGGGTGCTCAGCCCTCCTCGTGTAGTGGTGCATGGAATTCTAGCTTTTTCCTTTCTGTCTCTGTGTATTGAGCTCAGAGATTACACTGTGAAGCTATGTGAATACAGATAGTTAGCACGTGTCTGTCCACTGTCTCTTGCATAAAAATTTTATTAAAATGTTAAAAAATTAGGTTTATAGAAGGTCCACAAAAGGTGGGTTTGAGACATTTGGGTGGGTTAAGTGGGCATTTTGACAACATCGCTTCTCCTTTGGCATGTTTAATTGTGATGTTTGATGGACATCCTTGCAGTTTAAGATGACATTTTTAAAATAAAATTCTCTACTAATGATGACTTGAGTCCTGCCACTTGATGGGAGAATAGCAAACCTGTAGAATCTTATTTAGAATTGACATTCTCTATTGTAATTTTGTCCCTATTTATTTTTAAATTATCTTTTCCTTTCACTGGAAAGAAAAGATAATGTTTAGTTTTAAACATTGAAAGTGTACAAGTTGCTTTGTTATGATAAAACTAAATGCATACACAGATACACACACACACAGGTTAATTTTATGTTATGTGAAGTTTACCACAGTAAAATAATAATAATAATAACAACAAAAGTAATCAATACTTGCATCTCAATATCCAAAGATCAGTCGCTCAAAATGTTTTAAAACTAATACTGGGGGGAGGTAGAAAAAATGGTGAGGCACAATTAACAAAAACATGAGAAGCAGTGGAATAAAGATTCTAGTAATAATGGTGTTACTAGTTATGTGGGATCTGAAAGCATTGGGGAGACCAGCAGTAAACTAGAAAATGTAGAGGATACGAATATGTGACCATATTCCAAAAGAAGTGTGTTTTTAAATACTAAATTTACCTACCAGAGGTGATCTGAGAGGAATTAAAATTGATATGAAAAAAAATAAAATGACTGAAACAGAGCCAAGAAGTTTAGATTGTCTCCAATCTACAAAATAGCCTTCCCTCTTGATATGAAATTCCAGTCCTCAAATAATATGAACACGAAATTACTTTTCCAGCTTTACCTCTCAACACATCTCCCAAATGTCCTGTCCCTTGCTAGTTACTATTATCCTCCAAACTTTTCCACTCTGCCGTTGTTTATCTGGTTCCCCTCTTTCTAGAATGCCTTCCCCTTTCTTCTTTTTTCCTTTATTTTTCCTTCCCCACTTCTTCTCTTTATGAAAATACATCAGATACTACTTTGTTGATTGGCCAGCCCAACCTTTTCCTTTTTCCTTCCAGCTATGAGAAGCCATGTGACATGTGATTAAACAAAGGATAACATTGATGGCACAATGCATAGCCTTTATGTGGTAGGCTGATCATGCCCCCAAATATATCAGGTCCTAATCTCTGGAACCTATAAATATTGCCTTATTTGGGAAAAGGTATCTTTGAAGATTTTATTAAGTTAAGCATCTTAAAATGAAATTATCCTGGATTAGTCAGGTGGGCCCCAAATGCTATCACAAATGTCTTTATAAGAGAGAGGCAGAGGAAAATTTTACATACCCATAATAGAAAAGAGATGTGAAGATGGAGACAGATATGGCCATAAGCTAAGGAATGATGGTAGCCACCAGAAGTGACAAAGAATGGAGTTTCCCCTAAGCCCTGCCACCACATTGATTCAGTCAGTGACACCGATTTTAGATCTCTGGCCTCCATCCAGAACTGTGAGAGAATAAATTTCTGTTGTTTTCAGCCACCTAGTTTGTAGAATTTGTTATAGCAGCCCCAAGAAACTAATACATCTTTCATGCCCTCCTCATCTTTCTTCTTGCCTTAAAGATAAACATGAGACCTGGAACAACAATGAAGAGAAGAAAAGCCATGATGGTAAAGATGACAGAGGAAAAAAGAACAAGCTTGGGAATCTGATGACATCCCTACTGGCATCAGCCTAGGACTCTTTACCTAGAGATTGCTGGTTGTATAGTAGAAATTTATGTCCTGTCAGCTTAACCCATCTTTTCTCTCATTTGTAGCCAGAAGCAATCCTGTATGAAACCACTTTCCTTGACCCCTCTAATTAGCTTCACCTTCTCCTGTCTGCTATCGAATAGCACCTTCTTCATATCACTCAAGCACACAGCTGTGATATGATGCTTTATATGCAATGTCTGTTTCATCTATTAAGCAATGAGGTCCTTGAAGACAGTAACATTTATCTAGCCCAGTGCTGTCACATGCCAGGCAATTAGCAAATGCCTGTAAATGAAGGGATGAGACCTTGCAAAGACCAGTACCGGAAGGGATCCCATATGGAAGCCTTCCTGCTTATTACAGTGTATTTAGGGTAGGTCCTATTGTATACCTTAAGGAGTAAGAATGACATTTGCTGACTTGAGACCCACAGTGTAACTAGTGAAGGGGCCAAACATACCGAACACTTCATCCAGTTCATTGTCCAATGTTTTCTGGACTTCTGGATAAGAACCCAATAAATATAAGGCCCAGTTGATTGCAGCTGCAGTTGTATCATGGCCCTACAAGTGTAAGAAAAAAAAAGTAGTTTAAAAAACATGGTTCAAAATGTCCTTCGATAGACGAATGGTTAAAAAGTTGTGGTACATATACACAATGGAATACTATTTGGCAGTAAGAAAAGATGAAATAGGACCATTTGTGACAACATGGATGGATATTGAGATTATAATGTTAAGCGAAATAAGTCAGACAGAAAAGTAGAGAACCATATGATTTCACTGATATGTGGTGTATAAACCAAAAACAACAAAAGAACAAGATAAGCAAATGAGAAACAAAAACTCATAGACACAGACAATAGTTTAGTGGTTACCAGAGGGTAAGGGGGGTGGGGGGTGGGAGATGAGGGTAAGGGGGATCAAATATATGGTGATGGAAGGAGAACTGACTCTGGGTGGTGAACACACAATGTGATTAACAGAGGATGTAATCAGAATTGTATACCTGAAATTTATGTAACTTTACTAACAACTGTCACCCCAATAAACTTTAATTAAAAAATCAATCAATCAATCAATCAATCAATCAATAAATAAATAAATAAAAGCATGGTTCTATTAAGATTAGCAATGCTAACTTTATTTGGAACTGTCTCCAGATTTGACCGTTGTAATATAACCCCAGGACATAACAAATAAATTTTGTACAGTATTTCACCTTGGTGAGAAACAAACAAACAAAACAATCCCTTCAAAGTGGAGGCCTCTGCTTAGAGAGGGATTCCAAGGCTACACAGAGTTGCACGTTTGGTGAGAAGTGGCTGGGCCAGGCTGAGAAGAGGCATTCCGAAGAAACTGAGTGCACTAGACCTTTACTCAGGGGAAAAAAGTCTGACTTTTCTAAGCCAACTTGCCAGATCTGTACTTTTCTACCTTCTCCCATTTGTAAGGTAGGGAGGGAGTATATGTGTGGTTCTAAGTAATATTCTCCACATCAAGACATTGATAAATAGTCTCATTTAATCCTTGCTGAGTTAGTATAGGCAAAATACTAAACACTCTACGGAAACTAAATCAATTATTCTTCACAAAAACTCCACAAAATAGGAATACTTGATACTACTATTCACATTTTAGAGATTAAAAACTGAGACCCAAAAAGAAGCTAAATGACTTTCTCAGGGCCAGATAGCTTAATAGGAGGCAGAGGCAAGACTAGAACCCTTGGAGTGTCTGATGCAAAACAGAGCCCACACTCTTCCCCCTGGGCGTGTGGAGGATCTGGGGAAAGGACACTCCAGCTCTAATACTAATATTAACACCCTGGACAACTTTATTCTCTGCCCACTCAGTGTATTAGGCTCTTATTTCTTATCCCCATCTCACCAGGATATTTTCACATGTAAAAATGGTAACTCCTTCAGAAAACAAACATATTTGGAAAATAAATAATAATATTATAGCTCTATGAATAAGACTTCTAGAAAAATAAATTATCTCCTCTATGGAAGATCTTACTTTTCCATTTTCCCTAAGTGACACAACTGATCACTGTAATATTTCATTCTCTGGGCAGAAATTGCCAAACAGCTTCTTGAGAATTATTCTGCAATTTTGAAAAATATATAGTTTACAAGTCTTTGATATTGGTGTGTCATTGCATTTTCTTACTCTTGAAGTTTCTTTACAGAAACAACTCTGAACTCCAGACACGGTCTGACCCATTTCACTCAGCTGATTACCAAAGTCACAGAAGGAAGTGCTCTTGCTCAATAATTTTTAATAGCTTTTCTTGAATTTTTCAGTGGAACCCTGACCCAAATGTGTAAGAGAAGTTGCTGAACTTCCTGTTTCATTTTCTCTTCTACCTGAAGACCGCAAAACGTACAGCATAGAGTTGACAGAAGCACACTGGTGGAACTGAGAAGGGGCAAAAACCCTAATATCTAATGGCTGCCACCTGGGGCATGAATGGCATGGCAGTAATAACCTTATGGAGGAGGTCACAGTATCACAGTTGTGCACGATATCCCTCCTATTTAATGTGAAGAAGAAAAAGAATTTGAATTTCAAATGTTAGAGCTAAAAGAAAGAGATCCTAGTTTGGTTGTTTTCATGAAAGTGAGTGGTTACTGGTAGGAGATGGATGTGTGTGTATGAGTATATACATGTGTAGGTGTGAATGTGTAGGTATGTGCATGTGTGTGTATGTATGTGCATGTGTGTGTGTGCATGTGTGCATGCAGGGTGGAGACATAAGAAGGTGTCTCCACTTCAACATCAAATAATAGCCAATATGCGCTGCATGCTTCGTGCCAGGCACGATTCTTGGTGCACTTTAGAAATCATTCATCTAATTGTCTTAACTATTCTGTGAGGCCCATGCTATAACAATTTGAGGGATTCAAATAACATGTTGAGGGATTCACTCTTTGGAATATTTAACATAGAATTATCTTTGCCAAATATTCATCTTTTTTTCTTTTCTTTTTTTTTTTTTAACTATGAAGAACTGAAATCCCTATAGAATCACAAACTGGTTAAATTCTCTATTAGAGGGCTCTTATTGTCTTCTTTAGTTAGGGCAGCTCACAGCAGTAGCTAAACGCTCATGTCTAAAACTTGAAAAAGGAGGGAGTGAAGAAACAGACTTGCAGGTTTTGGAGATTAAAAGGAAGGGGAAGCATGAAGCAATATAGAGAATGGACAGCAATTTCTGACTGCTCTTCTGCTTGGAAAAGTCTGATGAGCCTTAGGTTTCCTTGAGAAAAATATGTGTCTACCGCTGTACCCACCAAAAGTCAAAAGCTTTTTCTGAAGAAGAACGTTGATCTGGTTTTTCAATCTGGGTTTTACATTTTGTAATTTCTAATTTCAATATAATGACTCTTCCTCAGTTATATTAAGCTACTTTAAATTTTCAATAAATTTTTAAAAATCATGCTAAAGATTATTTTTAAAAAGTGGAATTGGTTTAATAACACCTGAAATTAACATGATAATACAAAATACCTCAAACATGAAAGTGTCCACTTCTTCTCGAATATCTTCATGACTTAGCTTGTTCCCTTCATCATCAGTCACATTCAAAAGCATGTCAAGAAAAGCCTGGCGTTTGTTTTTGGAGAAGGTAGTGCCCTTGTCATCACCTTTACATTCTTTATCCCTCTTCATTTCATTGGCCCGTTCAGCGATGACCTGTACGATTTAAACAATCACATGCTTTTGTTTGGAATTTGATATAGCATACTAATATATTTTCCAATGAAAATATACTAGCTCCTTTAATTTTTTCTACACTTTCCTGTTCTTTCTAACTCAACAATAACTTAGGCTTTTGTGAAAAACATAGTAAAGCTTCCTGTTAACATTTTTAGGGCCTTATTTGATACGACTTGTTTTTGTGTGTGTGGGGGGGTGGTTATTGGAGAATATGGAGGAACAGTGTATTTCTCCAGGGCCCATCAGCTCCAAGTCGGTGTCCTTCAGTCTAGCTGTGGAGGGCACAGCTCAGCTCCAAGTCCAGTCATCGTTTTCAATTTTTAGTTGCAGGGGGCGCAGCCCACCATCCCATGCGGGAATTGAACCAGCAACCTTGTCGTTGGGAGCTGGCACTCTAACCAACTGAGCCATCTGGCAACCCTTCCAGAAGTGCAGCGGCAGCTAGTTGTCTTCAATCTAGTTGTGGAGGGCGCATCTCACTGGCCCATGTGGGAATCGAACATGCAACCCTGTTGTTCAGCGCTCATGCTCTAACCAACTGAGCCATCTGGCCACCCCTGATAAGACTTAGAAAAATAAATTTAATATAAGACAAATTCATGATTTCCAAGGGCAATTTTTGCAGTTTTTCAGCATGGGAATAGAGTAGTAGTAGTTTACTAAATAGGACCCTCGAGTTCTGAATGAGTTAATGAGAAAAAGTTTAGGTGGTGGAGAGAATGCAGTCATTATGTAATAGAGTAAGTAAAGATCACTCTAATTACATGTTGTATTGGAAATAAGAATCACTCTGTATGCTTGTTGTTCCTTCTGCTTAGAATGCATTATCCTCAGATGCATGACTGGCTCCCCCACTTCTTTCAGGGCTCTGTTTATGGTCACACTATCAGAAATACCTTCCCTGATCATTGCCACCCTAGTCCCTAGCACTCATTATCTTCCCAAGCCTAGTTAATTTTTTCCATTTCACTTATCACCTGACATTATTGTACTTGCTACTAGTTAGTGTCTTTCTCCTCCAAATTGAACGTATCATCCATGTAGCAGCAATATGTCTTTGTTCATTGAGATATTTTCAACTTTTACAATACTGCTTGGCATTCTAAGAATGTTAGTTAGATACTTGTTGAATGAATAAAAGAATAAAAGCCCATACACATAATTTGGTTATACATTTCAACTTCCTTTTCCTATCAGGCAATTGACCAAACCTTCTACTAAGTAGTTTGAATGAACAGATCCCAAGTTCTTTGAAGGGCAAAACACCTTGTTTTCATTTATTCTGGGTGGACCCCTAGTGTTCAGTATGCAATTTTCAATATTTATTAAATATTTATTATCCATCCAACTT
Source organism: Rhinolophus ferrumequinum (assembly GCF_004115265.2). Taxonomy (NCBI): domain Eukaryota; kingdom Metazoa; phylum Chordata; class Mammalia; order Chiroptera; family Rhinolophidae; genus Rhinolophus; species Rhinolophus ferrumequinum. Next base: position 75,980,951 of record NC_046287.1, read on the forward strand.
GGAATTCATTAATTATTGATATTAATGTATGGAATTTGAGGGAAAGTGTTATTATACCCATAGAATACAAACTGTTCACCATTTTCCTATTACCAGGTGATTACACTCCACTCCACTGCGGGCAGTTCAATCCAAGATCTCAGTCATCTAACATCTACTGACTCTGTAACCACTTGATCTGTTCATGGTAGGCAGCACCTCATTGAAAGGAAGCGATTCCAATATACTTTAAACCAAAATTTACAACAAAGAGTAAATATAATTACTAAGGCACTTTTATCAGTATCTTTAAGTTATAATTGGATGTATATTTTCAATTCAATTTTGCTTTTTCATAAACACATCTTTAACACAAAGACTGACATCCTGTATCCAAAATAACATTACTATCTCCTTGTTATTGAAAACAATATGTAGTTAATTTTTCTTTTCCAAGTTAAGATACAGTGCTCGCTTCGGCAGTACATATAATAAAATTGGAACCAAGTTAAGATACTGCTATAAATGCCCTTTGCCTTTGAAAACTACTGCCTAATCCAAACATTTTCCAGGAGATTCTTATAACACAGACTCTTGTCTCTTTATTCTTTTAGCTTAGCACCCTGTTTGTCAATAAATAATCATAGCTCATATCACATTTTGCAAATATTTGTTTATAGACAAACTCCCCTACTAGGATAACCACTTTCAGGGTAAGGAATATTCATTACTATATTTCTAACACTTGTTTACCACCTAGTAAGTGCTTAATTAATATTTGGTGCATACCTAATTTAAATGTAATCATGTCACCTACTTTTTCCCATTATTATTCAATCCATTATTATTCAATAATTTCCATTATTATTTAATTACTTTATGACACACAGGCCCCATGGTCCTACACTGGTTATACTAATAAAACATAAAAATCATGGACCTATAAAAGTTCCAGAAATGGATAGCAGTGATGGTTAACATAACATTGTTAACGCACTTAATGCCACTGAATGTTACATTTAAAACGGCTATAATAGTACATTTTATGTAATGTGTGTTTCACCACAATAAAAAAAATCGAGGACTTACATTGTTGGTAAAAGCATGTACAATCTTTAGGCACCTTTTGTGTTCCCATCCTTCCTTAAACAGAAGGAATGAAAAGTCAAGCCAGAGCCAAGGCACCCTCATTCTTCGATATATCACATCACTCATCCTATAAATAGGGAAAAAATACATCAGCTAATACATCAAAAATGTGTATTGCTTGAGCACCTATTTGGCACCTGGTCTCAATGAGAGTAATGTATGACAATGATGATGATTCATCTTAGAGGCTACTAAGAAATCCCTGCTTTATGCTCAACAATAAAGTCATGGGTTATTATACCACTGAAGCTTAAAAAATGAGTGGGTTCTTTAGAAAAATCTATTATAAAACATCCTTACTAGATGACATCTGATCTCTGCTTCTGTTTTCCAAGAAGAGTTCCAGACGGCCACAATTGCCTGTAGCTCTTGTACCACAGGGTGAAATGAAATCTGCTTTTTTTTAATGTCCACTCATTTGCCACATCACTCCTCTGGAGTGACAGAAAACTAGTTGTCTTCCTCAACAGAAAAGTGTTCATTAAAATCTATCTGTCACATACCTGTCCTGAGTATCTCCCTTGTCATTTCCAGTGACAGAGCAGAAAGATATCTATATGATCTCCTCCATTGTGACTGGCTTAGAGACCAACTCTTCAGAAAGGCCTTTACTGGTTACTCAATCTGTGGGACCTGTTTTCCTCTCTAATGTTAACTTGATTTTTTTCTTTCTAAGCAATTATTAAACCTTATGCTTATATTTATTTGTTTCAATCAATGCTTATCTCCGTTATTCTGTTTTATGGAACACTACCTTATACTGTGATTGGCAGATTTTATATATGTTAAATAAATATTTGTTAAGGTGAAGTGAAATGAGCAGTGGACTTAAAGGTAGAATACATCAAATCAAACCCTGGCCCTGCCTCTTAATAGCTAAATAATAAAGCAATTTTTTAAATTAAAATGATTATTTCAATTAAAAAATAGTACATAATCAGTGCAGAAAATATCGGAAAGAACTATAAATAACAACAAAAACAAAACACAATAAGAAAGAGGAGCACACCAAACAACAATAATCACAGCTAACATTCTGGTACAGTACATTATAGTTTTTCTATGAATAATGTTTTATACCATCATACTGAAAAGATTATTTTTATGCTATCTGACATCAAACTATACCACAAGACTATAATAATCAAAATAGCATGGTATTGCCATAAAAACAAACACATAGATCAACAGAACAAAATAGAGATCCCAGAAATAAACCTACCCTTCTATGGTCATTTAATCTATGACAAAGGAGGAAAGAACTTACAGTGGGGTAAAGCCAGTCTATTCTATAAATGGTGCTGGGAAAACTGGACAGATACATGTAAAAAATGAAACTGGACCTCCTCCTTACACAATATACAAGAATCAACTCAAAATGGGTTAAAGACTTAAATGTAAGACCCAAAACCATAAAACTCCTAGAAAAAACATAAGCAGTAAACTCTCTGACATTGCTCTTAATGATATTTTTTATGATCTATCTCCATGGGCAAAGGAAACAAAAGAAAAAAATAAATAAATGGGACTACATCAAACTAAAAAGTTTTGCACAACAAAGGAAACAATCAACAAAATGAAAATACAGCCTACTGAATAGTGGAAGATATTCCCCAGTGATATATCTGATAAGAGGTAAATATCCAAAATTTATAAAGAACTCATACAACTTAACACCAAAAAAATAAACAATCCAATTTAAAAATGGGCAGAAGATCTGAATAGACATTTCTCCAAAAAGGACATACAAATGGCCAATAGACATGAAAAGAAGCTCAATGACACGAATCATTAGAGAAATGCAAATTAAAACCACAATGAGATATCACTTCATACCTGTCAAAATGGCCTTCATCAATAAATCAACAAACAAGTGTTGAAGAGGATTTGGAGAAAAGGGAACTCTCATACACTGTTGATGGGATTGCAAATTGGTGGAGCCACTACAAAAAATGGTTTGGAGTTTCCTCAAAAAATTAAAAATGAAACTACCTTATGATCCAGAAATTTTATTCCTGGGTATTTATCCTAAGAAATCCAAAACACTAATCTGCACCGCTATGTTCATTGCAACACTATTTACAATAGCTAAGATATGGAAGTAACTCATAGGTCCATCACTAGACGACTAGATAAAAAAGATATAAAGATGTGATAGACACACACACACACGGTGCCAAAAAATGTATACACATTTTAAGAAAGGGAAAAACTGTATTAAAATTGTAATACTCAATATATACTGATAACAAAAGATGAATAAAAATCACGTTTGACTTCTGCAATTACGGCGAACTACTGCTTGAGCAACACTGACCAAAGTGTTCACTTGTATACATTTTTTTGGCACCCCTGATATATATATATATGTGTGTGTATATATATATATATATATATATATACACACACATACACACACATACACACACACACACATATATATATGTATGTATGTATGTATGTGTGTATGTATGTGTTTGTGTGTGTATATATATATATATGTATATGACACATATATATAATGGGATATTACCTGGCCATGAAAAAGAATGAAATCTTACTATTTGCAAGAACATGAATGGACCTAGAGGGTATTATGCTAAGTGAAACAAGTCAGACTAAGAAAGAAATATCATATGATCTCACTTAAATGTGAAATCTAAAGAACAAAATAAATGAACAAACAAAACAGAAACAAACTCATGAACAAACTGATGGTTGCCAGAGAAGGGATTTGGGGAGTTGGCTGAAAAAGGTGAAGAGAAGAAACACAAATTGGTAGTTATAAAACAGTCGCCAACGTGTGAAGTGCAGCATAGAGAATAGAGTCAGTAATGTTGCAACAACTATGTATAGTGTCCTGTGGGTACTAGATTAGAGAGAGGATCACTTCTTAAATTATAGAAATGTCTAACCACTATGCTGTACACCTGAAACTAATATAAAATAATACTGAATATCAACTGTACCTGAAAATTTTTTTTTTAAATTTATCTTTCTTTTATCACTTAGTACCATAATGTAATCTCTGAAATATTATAAAATAATCATTTAAAGTTACTGCATAATCTGGGTGTGCTGTAATTTATACCACCATTCCGCTACTGTTGAAATACATGCTTAAATTATTAGGTTGATTTTTAGTATAATGTTTCAATCTAAAACAAAACAATACAACACAGACAAAAAAATTATTAGTGATAATTTTTTAAAGCACTAATCAAAAACAATTTTTAAAATAATTAAAAGGACTCCATTTACCTATAAACTGCACGGACATACTCAGAATCATTATTACTCTGAGCACCAATATTCTTGCCCATAGCTGTTTCTGTAAAATATGGGTGAGAAGCAACCATTCAATTCATGCACATACTTTGTGTTTATTTTCCAGTGGTAGACACTTGAAAAAAGACATACGTTCTAATATATTTTAGAATTGTTCATCCCACTTTTTCACTCTTGTACCTTTTGCTTCCCCTATTCCCTTTCTTTCCTCTGACCTTCCTGGCATATTCGCTCTGTGACTGCTCTGCTCAAAGCTCTCACAGTGGCTACTGCCTGTAAGGTGGCTAATTTAGCATAGGACTACCTAGAAGAATCCAATATCCTTTCCAAACCCTTCATTTGCCTCCCAATGGATGTTATTTTCTATTTGGGTCATTTTATCCTTACACCATACTTTTATAAACAAATTAGTGAGACTTACCACAGATTATATCTAAGGCACAAAGAGTGATGTAAAAAAAGCAGTTAAATGCTTCTTGGTTAACATGTTTTGCTAACTTATTAACCAATATATTCGATTGTTCATTCATGACATCTAAGAAATCTTCCAGAATTGTAAAATGGAAAGTGGGTGTTAACATTTTCCTCCGGGAGCGCCATTTATTTCCAGTACTAGAAATACAATACATGGTTACAAATAAAAGAAAAGCAATATCCAAAACAAATAAAGTATAGTCAAGACAACAAAATTCTACTGAAACAACTTAAACTACAGATTCTCAGATGCTTTGGTCAGAATGACAAAGAAAGATTCATATAGTTACAGAACATGGATATTTTGGATATTTTTCTATATCAATATTTAAAAAGCATTCATAAAAATTGAAAAATTTTAGAATTTTTCTAAACTTATAAATTCTAAGTTTCTAAAGATTAGAATTTATTTCCTCCCCTCTATCACTACTTTAGTCCTCAAAAGATTGATATGCTCAGTGAATCTACTCTGATCTCTACTATCTGAATTCTCCAAAGTCACCACAAAGTCCCTACCCTTCTCTTTCTCAGTCAATGGAGTCCTATTTCTGGATGCCAGCTCAAGGATTGAGGTTACTATACATCTTTGAGGCTGACTGCCTTTTTCACTGAATTTTCAAAATTTCCCTGCTCCAAATACTCCTTTTCTTTACTCCATTTATTTCAGGACCTTCTAATTCTTCTTGGAACACTGGTGATCATCATTACTGAATACCGTGGCTAGAGATTACTATACAACCCGGATTCCTGTATGTCAAAGGCCCATTTCCACCCAACCTTTCCTTCCAGTGTCTCCCTACTACCTGATACTAGTACAGTCTTGCTATAGGAAGGCTAACTTGTGTCAATTGCTGACATAACAAGTTACCCATGAGAAAGCTTTAGAAATTTACACTGACGTACCTTGTAAGAAGTCCTAAGCCAAGCCATGGTTCTAGGAACTTATACATAAAGGATTTGTCAATTTCCTTTGAATTAGTTAAAATCACCTTAGAAAGAGAGGGGGAAAAAGAGAGAGATATAGATATCAAAACAATCATCTCAATTATAAGAATACCTGGTTAGAACATAACTACTTTTTAAAGCAACATTTCATAACCGTTCTTTCTCTGTGATTCATTTTCATTCCTGTGCCTCAAAGAATTTTAGTTAAAGTTTTGAACATATAACTGTCATTTAGTCTTAGAGGCTAAATGGAGTTGAGAGAAAGGAAAATGTCCAAGATGGTTCCCTGATTCCTGCCATGAACTAGGAACCAAGTGGAGTCTTTTACTGAGGGTGAGGAACAAGGGGTAGGAGGCAGATGAATCCAAGGATGACCACATCTAGGAAGATGGAAATCACAAGTTCATTTTCAAGTATGTTGACTTGGAGGCATTCAAGTTGCCATGGTCTGAAAGCAGGTATGAGGCTCAGGATTAAGGCTTGTACTAGAGGTACACTTTTGAATGTCTCCAGGATATAACTAAATTGGGAGCCATGAGTGTTATTGGGTCACATTTTAAGTCAAAGTGAAGTAGAAGGGATGAGCATACTAAACAAAAAGTACTTCCCAGGCTTCTGGCTCAAGTCCCTACTCTGGGCAGATCTTGATCCACATAAGTACTTATACTAAGTCAGCAGTGGCTGAAATCCTATGTTTGGCCCTTTTATTATCTACTCTGGACCAGGATTCTGCTGTGTGGTACCAAAGAAACACCAACATTTTCACCACAATAACTAAGAAAGATAAAATTTCCTAGGAAATTCTCTTTTTAATTTTGTTCCATGAAGAGGTCTGTTTATCCCATTTTTATTCCCTGACTCAAATCTTTGTCTCCTTAAACCACAATATAATTTCCCCAATGTCATAATAATAAGTAAAAAGTATACCATTTTTTGAGGAGTAATTTCAATAGCATGGATTAATAATATCTGACAAATCAATATCAGATTAGCACTCTCTTTTAGGGAAATTAACTTGGAATAATAAATGTATAATGGATATGAGACTAAGAATTTTGAGGCAAAAAACTCATATTTGATTAGTCTTATATTTTTGGAATCTTAAAACAGTGCCTGGCTGGTAACATGTGCTCACCTGATAGAAAAATCTATTTATGGTTCTATAAAACTGTATCCTGCAGACTTTCCAAAAAGGAACAAATATATTGGGACCTGATAACAAATGAGTATAGACATCTAGAGGCTACTACTCTCCCCAGGATTCAGACTATACCTGGAAAGCATTAAATGGCACCTACATAGTCTAAAATATTTAATGGAATGCTCAATGTACTGAAGTCAATTTAATATAAGGACATATTCACTATATTGATTCTGATAAGTTCTCACACCATCAAATATACAGTGGAATATTGATATTTACCACAGACTCACCTCCACAACTTCTGCATTATACATGGCCACTACTGGCATTGGTCCAAGCCAGAGTTTCAATAGTGACACGTCTCGGTTTCCTTCAGTGTAAGAAATCATCTGCTGAAAAAATTCTGGGAGAAAACATTTAATTTTGAATGAATTTCTTATAGTGTCTTTTGGGTTTTTTACTTTTTCACTTTGGGCACTCAATTAGTATCTCCCAGGTCTCTCACATCTTAAAGGTAAAACACAGGTCCCTATTAAATGATTTAATGAATTATGAAGGTAATTTAATTTAATCATGAGTGAGATAACACATATGAAATGACCTGGCTTACTGTGAAATGCCAAACATTGGGGATACTTGTGGTGAGCCTTATCATGTGCCTTTCCCAAGAACACTGAGGCTATTAAATTTCTCCAGGTTTTGCCTCAGGCTACTCTTTTATAAGAAGGAAAACCTGTCCTGCATCTCCATCACTGGTAGATAGATGCTTCCCTTCTACTCTCTCTAAAACAGGATTGAGGTTCCTCAAACGATGGAGAATAGAACTACCACATGATCCAGTAATTCGTCTTCTGGGTATTTACCCAAAGAATCTGAAAACACTAATCCAAAAAGATATATGCACCCTTGGTCTTGGAGACACTATTTAAATAGCCAAGACATGGAAGCAACCTGTGTCCATCAATAGGTGATTGGATAAAGAAGATGTGGAATATATATACAATGGAATATTGTACATTGTATATAGTCTCTTTTGTTATAAATTAATTGACCATATTTGCATGAGTTTATTTCTGGGCTCTCAATTCTTTCCATTTATCAATGTGTATGTTTTTATGCCAATTCCATACTGTTTTCAGTATTATAGCTTTGAAATATAGTTTAAAATTAGGAATTGTAATGCCTCCAGCTTTGTTCTTCTTTTTCAAGATTGCTTTGGCTATTCAGGGTTTTTTGTGGTTCCATATAAATTTTATGATAAGATTGCTTGTTCATTTTGTGTGTGTGTGTGTGTGTGTGTGTGTGTGTATGTAAAATGCCATTGGAATTTTTATAAGAATGGCACTGAATCTGTAGATTGCTTTCAGTAGTATGGACATTTTAGCAATGTGAATTCTTTCTGCCCATGAGCATGGAATATCTTTCCATTTATTTGTGTCTTTCTTAATTTCTTTCATCAAAGTCTTATAGTTTTCAGTACACAGGACTTTCATTTTCTTGGTTAAATTTATTCCTAGGTATTTTATTCTTTTTGATTCAATTGTAAGTGGGGCTGTTTTCTTAATTTCTCTTCCTGATAATTCATTATTAGCATAAAGAAATGCAACTGATTTTGTACATTAATTTTATATCCTGCAATTTTACTAAATTTGTTTATTAGTTCTGTTTTTTAGTGAAGTCTTTAGGATTTTCTACATGTATAATAATATCATCTGTAAAGGGAGGCAGTTTAACTTCTTCCTTTCCAATTTGGATTCATTTTTTTTTCCTTGCCTAAATGCTCTGCTAGGTCTTCTAATACTATGTTAAATAAAAGTGGTGAGAGTAGGTATTCTTGTTTTGTTCTTGATCTTAAAGGAAAAACTCTCAACATCACTTGTATGGAATTCTTGCCAAAAATGCATAATCTCAACCAGTTATGAGAAAAACAACAGACAAACCCAAACTGAGAGACATTTTACAAAATACCTGACCAACACTCAGCAAAAGTATTAAGGTCATGACAGACATGGAAAGACTGATAAATGATCACAGATTAGAAAAGACAATTACGGGATACAACACAAGGAAACACAATTACTAAATGTCGGGTGAGATCTTGGATTGAATCCTGAAACAGGAAAAGTACATTACTGGGAAAAGTTATGAAATTAAAATAAGGGCTATAGTTTTGGTAGGAACATTGTACAAATATTAATTTTCTAGTTATGATCATTATACTAATTATGTAAAATGTCACCATTAGAGGAGGCTGGGTAGACGGCATATGTGAACTTTCTCTGTACTAGTTTTACAAATTTTCTAGAGTTCTAAAATTATTTAAATAAATACAATTTTAAAAGTAAAGGGAGTTTTATTTTTCTGAAGGTAGAGATAAGAAGTAAGCTGGAAGAATGTTAAAAAAAATATTTTGTTAGTTGGAGACGAACACAAACCACAAATATATAAATAATGTCTTGTGTCCTTATTTTCTTTGATATAGGGGAAAAAAGCTTACAACTTAAGAGTGTAGGAGGTGGCATTTGGTTTGGAAATGTGACAAAAATGTGGAAGAACAATCATAGTGAGTATAAGAAAGAATCATTGAGCTAAAAAATATTACTGAGCAGCATTGAGGACAAAGTTGGGCTTACGTAAGGAAATTTGGTAGTCCATCAAATCCAGGACATGTCAAGAAATGAGAATTAATATGATGGAAATACCTTAATTATCCCTAAAAATACAAAATGCTCACACATGCATTCCACAGGCAAAGAATATGCACCTCTATAGGACCCAGTCCCTACTATCAAGGAACTTATAATCATGAGAGATGGTCACTCCTGTAACTGATCACAATACCAGATAAAATGAAACGGGGGTTAAAATAGAAGTTTAAGTCTGAGGAGTTTTTGATTTTCATTGAGAGGACTGGAGAAATTTCATGAAAGAGTTAGAATTTGAGTGTGAAAGAATGAGTTGGCTTTTTATAGGCAGGAAAAGAAAAGTTAGGGTGAGGAAAAAGAATGTAAACCCAACAGCAGAAATAGCAGAGCAGAGGCATGGAGGACTGAAAATTTCCTGTAGGTTCAGCCAAAGCATAGGATGGGGGATGATCACCTTGGTGGAAGAGAGTGGAGTGTTAGAGGGCTATGGAAGTTTGCTTTTCTTTTATAGACTCTAGGCCATAACTGAAAGTTTCTGATGAGGACTAGCATGGCTGGAGTTGTATTTTATAGGACAATAACACTAATAATGTGTCTGAGATTTGTGAATAACTTGGGTGTGCTGGGACCACGGGAAGCTTCTGGGAGTGGGCTGGGATTCGCTGCAGCCAGGTTCAGGCGCCCTGGTCCTGCTTTATGGCTGGCCCTTGTGTTGAGTGTCAGGAAATGGTGACCATCGATCCCAATTACAATACTGAAGTAGTGAGGAAAACTTGAGAGTCAACACTTTCTGTGCTGATATCTGTGAGGCTTCAATCTAGGGAATACAGCCTGGCATTAAGGGAGGTCAAACAATGACAAATCTCTCAGTCACGGAATACCATATTGGTGAGTGCCACCTGGGTGGGAACAGGACAGTAGCCAGTGACTAAAGGATTAGGACACAGGGCCCAGACCTCAGAGAAAAGACCTGGCAAAGGTTAGACAGAGCCCAAGTAAGTCAACATGAGGTCGAGGGAGGACTGGAGTGCTAGCTAGGGAACTGACTACCCTTTAAGAAATGAGGCAGAAGCCTCATTACACTGCTAGCAAAATCTAGGTAGGGATGGATGAAGAGGAGCAGGCTAGCTAAGCCTCACCACAGTGAGATGAGAAGCACTATTGTGAAAATCACTAAACAACTGAGGAAATTGTCCACAGTTAAGTAACCTGACCAATATTACAGAGCTAATAATAGATGGTGGAACCTGGCTTTGTACCCAAGGTATCGAGGCCCAGAAAGGTGCCACCTTAACCATTACATCATACTGCTTCAAAATGTCTTCCAGTCAAAACAATTGGCTAAATTGCTGTGAAAAGAGCTAGGTTAGATCACCAGTATCAAAATATCATATCATGCTAATAGACTGACTGCCTTGGTCTAAATCTTTGGTTTGAAGGTATCAGGCCCAATAGCAGGGAGCAGCTGGAGAAGACAGGTGTTGACATAATGGACTGGAAAAACAAGATCTTTGAGTTCAAAAGGCTAGTTAGAAGTCAACTGCAATATTCTAGGTGAGATTACTAAGACCAAACTTCGAATAGTAGCCACAAGATGAAAGTCACCATCTCTAGTATAAGAGACAAGTTCACTGAGAACAGGAAATGTATCTTAGAATGTTCTTATATCCTCAAGTTTGCTGAGCTCAATTCTGGGCACAAAGCAGGGCCTCAATAAATGCATGATTGACGACTAAAGAACTTACTTTAATCAAATTTTAGATAGTGATCTAGAAGCTGCATTAAATTTAATCTTTAAAACAACTCTGTAATATAGTTTACTTTTACAAATAAAGGGTAAAAAACTTTCACTTAGAGAGATTTAAACAAACTCTCAAACAACTTGGTTGCAAAGCTGGAAACTGAGCAAAGCTTTGTCTGATGCCAAAATCCAGTACTTGTTGATAGATTAAAAAGTCCCTTTGTAAAAGACAATATATTGTCATTCTGTTCACTCAGAAAATAACTCCAAAAGGAATTACTTTCAATAATCCAATCAACTCAATTTGTTTTTGAAGCAGGTCTTATTCACTAGAAATTTCAATTCTTAGAAAAATTCACCAAAAGAATATGATGAGAAGTATATTGTTTCTTGTAGGGGGCCAGGGAGAGTCTATATTTCTATATAATTATTTTTAATATATAAAGCCTTAAAGCAGAAGAAAAGATTAGCTCTGCATTTAGTATTAGCCATGATGATTTTTGCAAATGTAATTTTCGTATCTAAATGTGTTGTTGCATCATTTATAACATTAGTCACATTGAAGTTGGTTGGTGAAAAGTTTACTTGGATTTCTTCTGCCAGAAATATTTTCAGTATTTTGGTAGCATTCTCCCATGAGGCTTCATCATATTCCTATGAAGTTGAAATGGTGGCATTATTTTTATTTGGAGTAAGAGAAGTGGAAAAGAGATAATCCTTGAAGCTTTGGAGTTAATATTCAGCCTGTAAAACTATTAACAATCTGAGGGGGAACTGGGCTCTGGCCCCGGGCTCATTTTTTTTTCTTTTTATTGTTGTTGTCTTATATTTTTATTAAAAAATATAGCTAACACACAATATTATATTAGTTTCAGGGGTAAATCATAGTAATTCAACATTTATATACTTAAAGAAGTGATCACCATGATAAGTCCAGCAAACATCTAACACCGTACGTACCACATTATTACAATATTATTGACTATATTCCCCATGCTGTACATTACATCCCCATGACCTATTTGTTTTTTCTGGAAATTTGGACCTCTTATTCCCAATTCCCTTTCCCCCCCTTTTTAAATTTATTAATTACCATTGATATTCAATATTATTTTATATTAATTTCAGGTGCACAGCATAGTTATTACACATTTACATAATTTAAGAAGTGATCCCCTTGGCTAGTGGGGGCGATAGATAGGAGGGGGTTGGGGGCCAGAGAGAAAAAGGTAAAGGGAGTTAGAAGTACAAATTGGTAGTTACAAAATAGTCATGGGGATGTAAAGTTAAACACGGGGAATATAGTCATTGATATGGTAATACCTGGGCTCATTTTAAAATGCTTCATTTTGGGCAATTCTTTTCAGCTCTTGGTATCACAACTTATACACCCATGCAAATGAAGGGTTAAGATTTAATTCACACTCCTGAGGGGGGACTGCAAATATCAGGCACTTTTTTGAGCTTTCTAACTTAACCTGATTTTTTCCCCATCAACAAAGCATAATATCAATTTATCTATTTAAAAGATGATTTCAATTAAAAAACCAATTCACTCTTTAATAAGTAAGGCTTTTAAAACTTGCTGTATGACTTTTCAGGAAGGCCCTACCATGGTAATTTATTTATTGTTATTATGTAACCTCCTTAAAAGGGCTAAGAAATGAAAGTAGTGGTCAAGTCTTGTGATGGAGGGGGATGGGGAGGTGGGGTTCAAATGAATCTCTAGTTCCTTGTTTGAGAGAGAGAGAGAGAGAGAGATGGAGGGAGGGAAGGAGGGAGGGAGGGAGAGAGAGAGAGAGAGAGAGAGAGAGAGAGAGAGAGAGAGAGAGAGAGAGAGAGAAAGAGAGAGAGAGAGAGAGAGAGAGAGAGAGAGAGAGAGAGAGAGAGAGAGAGAGAGAGAGAGAAAGCTTTCTAAGTTATTTCTGCCCTTAAGTCTTTAATAGCAAAGGCAGAAGAAAAGAGTGTTTTGAGATTGGAGCAGCTTGGAACTGGGAAAAGGAGAAGAGAAAAAGCATAAAGACAGCAGTTTAGAAATACTGTATTCTATAGTCCACATAAAGTTCATATGGAACGGAGGGCACTAGCAATTGTGTCAGGTGTCAAAAGCAAAACTGGATAGAATTGGGAATCCATTCTCCAGGGGGTGACGGAGTCTCCTCTCTCCTTGTAGCTCGCACTGCAAGTCCTAGTGTTCCAGGCTGATGAGGACCAGCTGGCGGTGTGGCCCCAGGTCTCCAGCTCCGGGAGCAGCTCCTGCATGCCTAGGACTCCCTGCTAGGCGGGGTCGCGCGGGCAGGGAGCCCACCGGCCCTCGCGTTAGGATGCGGCGGGCCTGAGCGTGGTCTCTTACCTCTCGAGTCCGGCTTTATGATCAGCGAGTGTCCCAAAAAGGGGAGGAAGCCCGGTATGCTCGGGATTGACCTCATGTGATGCCATTTCTGCGCGTAGCTCGCCACCATCTTCAGGAGGTTCACGATTAGGGTGGCGCCCACCAGGGAGACAGCACTTATCGCGCCCCAGAGCAACACGTTCCGCCCGAGGTTCACCAGCCACAGCGCCATCCTCGCACCAGAGGTCAGCTTCGCACTGGGACTGAGACTAAAATGACAGCAGACGCGATGTGCTTGGAGTCGAAGGCGTGGTCCAGCCCCTGGAGTTCAAGTGTAGTGCTGGGAGGAGCTCCCGGACTCCTGGAGGCGGGCATGTCCCGGAGTGGGAAGAAGTGGCCCCAGGCGGGTAGGCACCAGCCTGGCCACCCACAAGCGGGACCTCCCGCTGCAGGGGCCGCCCTGCCCCTCGAGACTAGGTTGGAACCTCCCAGGCTCCGAGGACAGCACCACAGGGGTGGGGAGTGGGAGTGGGGGTGTCATTATGCAGGACAAAAGCCTACATACAGAATGCACGCGGGCCTCATTGTTTGGTTCAAGCAGAAAACGAAAGACCGGAAGACAGTGTCAGGGCCCTATAGAGTGTGCTGAAAGTAATGAAAGCAGATGAGTGGGGCGGAGAACGGAATGAAATTAAGACAGCTTGGTGATGCAGAGGCGCGCTGGGACGAGGGTGGGCTAATCTGCGGGTTACAGGACTCGGCTGCTGGGCATGGCAGATTTCCAGCTCGGGTGAGCTGTTTTAAAATGGAAATAAAGAGGCATCTGGTTTGAAATTCAGCCTCTGGAGTTACTTGTGTTCCCTGGCTGGGTATCTAACCTCATGCTACCTTGCACAACCCCAATCGATAGTGTCCACTCAGCTGCGACCGGCTGCCTGAGAAAGGTGGATTACATCATTACATCATGACTTCCTTTCAGGACCATTCAAAGCAGCTTCCTACTTTGATCGAGAGTAGCCTAGGGACACCAACCTTAGGGGTACCGGTTAAAGTTTACATCACGACACTGACTGAGTCACGGGAGAGCTGAGTAATGTTGTTGTGATCCAAATGTTTTCCAAAAATACCCTTGAGACCAAGCCAAGTCAACAGGTAACAGAACAAGAGGCGGGGAGGAGAGGATGAACGTCAAGGTCTCTGAAAGCGGTGGAGATAAGAGATGCTGGGAAAGGAGTTTGATAAAGAGATGATAGTTATGGAGTGCTCTCAAAAGGAAACAGTCATAAACCACTGAGCCTGAGGAAAATGGGAGGACAGTGAGAAGGATGCCTCTGACTACCAATTCCTCTGTTTTCTCCAGGCAAAGGGACACCAATCCTGACTCTGGTTCCCCTGTCTACCCTCAATCATTCTTACAAAGGGTCTGGGCTAGCAGTGTGCCTCTCCTAGTAGCAGGTCCCTAAGTTATAGGAAAAGTGACAAGGAAGATGACATATTGAGAAATGCTCTGGATCCCTACTTGCTGACTTCGTTTTACTTGCAGCTCGTGTATAGGTTGCCCATTACCACTTGCAGGGGCCTCTTTGATGTAGAGAAAAACATGCCTAAGACTTTTCTCCTATCGAATTTTTTTTTTTTAACATCAACTTATGTACTGATGTAGAAAAATGTTTGTGAGATATTAAGTGAATAAAAAATAAAACAAGTTTTATCTGTTGCAGAACATCATATAATGTAATGCCATCTTTTGGGGGAAAGTTTCTCTACAGCTAGGCAAATATCTGGAAAGAAAACTACTGATCAACTGAGTGGGAATGGAGAAAAACGTACACTTTTTATTTTATTCACTTTGATATTATTTAATCATTTTAAGACGTTTAAAAAATGTGTTAATTGAATACCTTTAAACATATCTCACCGGCTTTAGTTTTGTTCTCTCTAAAGGTCAATTCCAGCTACGAAAGAAAGTATAGGATTTGTCTATATCTGACTGTCTGCTGGTCTCTGTGGACAAAACAAGAATGTACAATCGCTGCCCACAAGAAGTGGAGCAAGAGGGGGGTGCTGCAGGCAGCAGCAAACATGAGCAAAGTGCTCCAAAGCAGAGAAGGGTATGATGAGTTCAAGAAGCTGTGTAGGGGCCACTGCTTGGAGCACAGCGTGGCTCATAGTAACTAGAACAAGATAATGTTCACAGGTAGCATGGAGCTAGCTTAATAAAACTTGACCGTGAAACTTAGAAGTTTTATCTTTATTTTGAAGGCAATTTGTGGGTGTGGAAGAGGGCACTGAAGGTCCTTTGAAAAGGGTCAACAAAATAAAAGCCTTGTTTCATTGTTTGCTGAGTCCTCTTTCCCCTGTTTTCCTTGTTACCAGGTAGGATCCTTCTCATACTGCCTTGGAATGCCAAAATTTCAGACTAAACCAGTCAGATGGCCAGGCATGGCTGAGAAACACTTGGGGACACCCTTCTATCTTGGCAACAAAGTACACAGTGTTGCATCTTAGATTGTCCACCCTGAAATGTAATGATGGTCTGTATCAGAAACATGGCATTGCCAATGTAGGTAAATGTGATGATTATCTACATTTGTAACCACTTTTATTCTCAGTTTCATGAACTAACTCAACTGTGTAGGAAGGTATCTCTCCTAACTTTCTCTCTGGAAGATTCATTCTATATTAAAGGACAAATTTCTTCTCACTTGGAAGATCTTTGCTACTCTCCCCTGCTTGAAATAAGTGCTTTTGAAAATTAAAGTCATGGGCCAGAATGTTGTAAGCCACAGGAAGTCTTTGCAAATGTTAAAATTTTGATTTTCTTCAATATTCTATCACTTGGTATGATTTCCAATATGAAAAAGATATTTAATTTAGATTATAAAAATAAATTCTGGCTGAATATAGACCTATATTATTTACATACTTACACATACCAGATCATTAGGGTAACAGGAAACTTTGTCATGAATTTTGAATCACAGACACCAAGATCAGATAAAGTGCACATTACTTAAACGTACTGTTTTATAAACAAACATCATCGCTTCTATGTAATTGCCACCTAGGCCATACAACAGAACATGAAATCATATTGTATGTACTCTTTTGCATCTGTCTTCTTAAACTCAGCATTAATTCTGTGAGATGAATCTATATTGCTGTATGTGTATATTTCTCCTATTTTTTCACAGTTGTATATTATTCCATTGTTTGACTAAACCACAATTTATTATCCATTTTATGACCAATGATTGTTTCAGTTATTTCATATATATTTATTATATTTCATTTCATATATATCCTGTCTATGGATAATCCTAATATAATCATTTTATTAAATTGATTCCTATGTATTTGATGTTTTTGAGGTATTATAAATTATATTTTTATATTTTAGCATCTATGTAATTGTTAGTATATAGAACATAAATGAATTGTTATGTTGACCTTGTATTCAATGAGCTTGCTAAAAATCATATATTGATTTTTTTAAGTATATCTATAGATTATTTTCGATTATCTACCTACATAATTATGGGTTGTGTTTTGTTTTTTGTGTATGTGAAGAATGAATTTTTTTTCTTTCTGCCCAAGTCTTAAGACTATATTTTAATCTTCCCCTATTGGACTGGCTAGGATATCCTGTATAATGATGAATGACCTTAGTGGTAGGAGAAAATGTTTTGTATTGTTTCTGATCTTAGTGGGTATTGTTCAGTATTTTAACATTAAGTATGAAGTTTGCTGTGGGTTTTTTTCTCCCCCTCCAAATATCCATAATCAGATGATAGTTTTTCCCTTGTCTTTCTAGTTTACTAGGAAACTTTATTATGAATGGATTTTTTTTAAACTTTTTCTGCATCTATTGAGAAAATCATATATTTGTTTCCCTTGACAACATTTCTTGCATTGAGTATTTTTCACATGATAGACCAAGCTTACATTTCTGAAATAAAAATAGATCTAATTTGGGTGGTATGTATTATCCATTTCATACCTAACTGATTTGATTTGTCACTATCTTGTTTATGAGTGTATCATCTATGTTCAGAGACAAGGCTGGCCTATAATTTCCTTTTTTTTTTTGTTTTTCTTGTAATATCCTTATCAGGTTTTATAGCAAGGTTATGCTAGCCTTACAAAATGACTTTCTGTTATCTTGAAAAAGGCTCTTTTATTGGTATTATTGATGCTGTTTTTTTCTCCTTAAATATGTATTTGCAAGGATTAACTATGGAAGTCATCAGGACTTGGAGTTCTCTTTGTGAGAATTTTAATAATAGATTTAAGTCTTATAATAAATGCAAATCCTTCCAGATTTTCTATATCTTTTTTGTCTGGTGATAAGTAATATTTTTCAAGGACTTTAAACATTTCATCTAAATCATCAAACAAAATTAGTCATAATATAATGGTCACATTTTAATATCTACAGGATCAGTAGTGATATGCCCATTTTTATTCCTGATATTCTTTTGTGCCTTCTCTCCTTTTTTCCTTCATCAGTCTTACTCTCAATTTTATAAATCTTTTCAAAAGCCAGCTTTTAGCTTTGTTGATTATTTTCCTTCTGGTGTACGTTTACTTTTAATTTTATTAATTTTTGTTCTTGTCATTATAATTTCAGGTCTTTTACTTTCTTTGCGATTATTTTGCAATTCTTTTTCTCCTCACTCTCCTCTCCCCTCCCCCTAGTAACCTCTATTCCTACTTTCTGTCTCTATGAATTTGCCTATTCTGGGAATGTCATGTAAGAGAAATCACAGACTATTTGTCCTTTTGTGTCTGGTTTATTTAATTTAGCATAGTTTTCAAGATTCATTCATGTATCAGAATTTCATTCTTTTTTAAGGCTGAATACTATTCTATTGCATGTATATACCACATTTCGTTTATCCATTCATCTGTTGATGGGCACGGGTTGTTTCCACCTTTGACTATTGTCAATAATGCTGTTAGGAGCATATTTTCATTATCATTATGCTTAAATATTTTATAATTTCTACTGTGATTTCTTCTTTAGCTAACAGATAATTTAGAATTGCATTGCTTAGTTTTCAAACATTTGTGAATTTTTGTTTATCTGTTACTTTTTCTAATTTAATTCTACATAATCAGAGAACATATTGAATGACTTCAATCCTTTGAAATTTGTTGAGACTTGCTTAATATCTTAACACGTAGTCTATTTTTCCCACATGGATTCAGAATCTTTCCTGCAATATCCCATTTTTTTTCCCTCTGTGCTTCCACCTGAATATTGTCTACTGACTGGTCTTCCAGTTTACTAATTCTCTTTTCTGTTACATCTAATTTAGCTATTGATTTCTTCAATTCAGTTATTGTATTATTCAGTTTTAGAACTTCAATTTGATTATTTTTCACAGATTCCAGTTCTCTGTTGAAATTATCTGTCATTTAATCTATTTTCCTGAACATACTAATCAAATTGTTTCATAGTTTGTACCTGATAATGCTAACGTCTTAATCACCTATGGGTCTGTTTTTATTTTCTGTTTCTTTTAAATTTGGCCCTATTTCCTGAGCTGTTAATTTTGGATTGAATGTCATACATTGTATATGAAAAATCATAGAAACTCTGGGTGATGTTCTTTATTCAGAGAGGACTATTTTTTTTTTTTCTGGCAGTCAGATAAAATATAGGCTGGCCATCTTGATCTAAACAGGGGTTACATTTATTCTAGGTTCTACTACGAGTGTTTTCAGGAACTGTCTATTCTGAGTGTGCTTTTACTCCTAGAGTGTAGTCCTTCAAGAATGTCAATTCAAAGACTGGGGCATTTCTCAAGGGCCTCGTGAACTTCTCACAAACCCTAGAATGTTACTTTTTTCTTGGTTTCTATGCCTCATGCTATTAATCTCAAAGACGCTGATGGGCGGAAAAGAGTGGCCAACAGTGACAAAATAGAGCTCACCTCAATGTATTTTCCCTGTCTCTGAATTTGCTCTTTCAAGTTTGTGACTGCCTTTTTTGCTTTTCCTCCAAATAATTATTTCTTGTCCATTTACATCATTTAATAGTTATTCTCAGTGGAAGGGTGAGTTTGTTACAAACTATTCTTTCATACTCAGTAGTAGAATGTCTCCGCATTTATTTTTAAAGTCACCTTGGTTGTATATATTTTTTAAATATTTTGTCTTGAAGATAAAACTTTCATCCATAAACACTCTACCACATCCCTAAATTCGGGAGAACCTCCTTGAGAAAATTTAGCCTTCTCTGACTGTTGCTTCTGAATTATAAATTAATATTCCCTCAGCTCTGCCAGCTCTTCTTTAAATTTCAATTGGGATATGCTCCCCATATATTCCAGAGGGCATTTTAGCTATCTTTCTTTTTTGGTTCAGCATTCTTAAACCAAATAATGAAGACATTCATCAAGATGAACATTACTAGGAAACAAGTACATGTGCATGCACACACACACACACACACACACACACACAATGAAACAAATAACAGGACAAGTATTGGGGGAAATTTTGTTTTCAGACCTCAGATTATTTTCTTTACAGAACTAAAACCTAGTTATAGGTTATCTTAAATAGAATATCTTACCAGGCAAACATTCCTAGTTCCATTTTCCTCTTATTTTTCACTCCTCCCTCCTTTTTAATGCACACATGGTTAGGTGCACAGATGGATCCAATACACTCGTACGCACAGAGGCTTCTGTGTCTATGGTTGCTTCAACCACATTCCTCCCACTATAGGCTCTCCCTAAACTAGAAGCTTCTACATAAGGAGCTTCAGAGGAGAGTCTATTGGAAAGATATATGAAGTGGAGGTAAGAAACTATTTTTACAATTTTGTTAAAGTAAGGAATTAACACATTTTTAGGTACAAGGACTTGTAAATTATCCAATATTGGTGAAGTCTGAACTGAACATGCTCCTATATCTCAAATTATCCCATCTACTTAGGCCTTCCAAAGGACATTGCTCTAGCAACTTTCTTCCTTCTTTCCTGTAGCATAAGTTTTCCCTCCTACCAAATCATTCTCAACATGCGATTTCTCCCTTCTGAAATCCACTCTTGAATTCTCCCTCTAGGATCTATTCCTCTGCTGCCCTTTACAGAAAAATCCTCAAAAGACTGTCCATGCCTATTGTCTTCAGTTCCTTTCCACTTATTCTCTCCTGAATCCTCTGCAAACAGGCGTTTCATCGTCTCCATTCCACTAATACTGATCTTGTCAGAGACATCAATATCTTCCCTGTGGTAAAATCTTTTAAGTCATTTCTCAGACCCTATTTAACTTGTCTTATCAACAGCTTTCAACATATTCAAGTCCTTATCACTTCCTTGAAAAACTTTTCCTTCCATTTGACTTTAAGGATTCCACATCCTCCTGATTTTCATTCTCCCTAACCATTCTTTCTCAGTCTGTTTTGCTAGTTTCTCTTCACATCCCGTATCTCTATATGTTATTAATAAAATGCCCAGGGCTCAGAACTCTCTTTCCCCTTGCTTCTTTATACTCGCTCTCCATTTAGTACTTAAAGACCATATTTCACCCATTTCAGTACTTAAATACCATCTGTATGTTCATAATTGCCAGATGTATACTTCTAACCTATACCTCTTCTCTAAACCTTAGGTACAGTGTCCCACATACCTCAACATCTCCCCTGAGGCATCTAATAGGAATCTCAAACATAACATGTCTCAGCATGCTTCTAAATGTGCTCCTCTTGAATTCTTTCTGATTTCAGTAAATGACAACACCATCTTTCCAAGTGTTAAGCCAAAGTCTTGGAGTCAATCGTGATTCTTCCTTTAGTCACACTCCATATCCAATCTCATAACAAATCCCATTGGCTCAAATTTCATAACATATCCAAAGTCCCTGGACTTCTCAACATCTACACCAGTATCATTTGATGAAAACATCACCTCATGTCAGATTACATCACTCTGTCCTCAAAACTTTCCAGTCTCTTCCTATTATAATTTCAAAGGCCAAAAAGCGATACTAATCACTCAGCTCCTATTACTTCACTGATCAGCTCCTGCTATGCATTCTCTTGCAAATTCCATTCTATGTCCCAGTGTTCTTGAAACCACCAGCTATGCTCCTGTTTTGAGCCTGTGTGTTTTTTCCTCTGTCTAGAATTCTCTTTTCATTTCTACATGGCTTCTTTTCTCATCTCCTTTGCATCTTTGCTCACAAATTACTACTGCAAGAAAGCCTTCCCTGACTATCCTATCTGAAGTTGCAGCTCTCTCTACTCTGTCACCTTGCCCTGTTTTATGTTTTTAATAGCACTTATTGCAATCTGACCTTATATTATGTTTCTACTGATTTGTTTCTAGGCTGTCTGCACTGGAATTTAAGTTCTATAAGGGCAAACATTTATTTTGTTTATTCCAATGCTTACAACAGAATCTTAATACAAAGAAGGGGCTTGATAACTATTTGATACAAAAAGTCAATCCATAATAATGACTTTTTATGAATGTAAAGAATTTCTGAAAACTTTTGCAACACTTTATATTTCATTAAAAATTAAATAAAAATCCTGAACAATGATCTGTAATTATAAAGCAATGACATTAAAAATATATCCAAATGATTTATGACATGAAAATGCACCTCTTAACTGATAGTAATTACATTCTAGTTAATAATAACGTCAATATGTATACTTCCTTTTATATTAAATTTATAAAATCAAGCAATTTTTTGTGGTATTTTACATGTATTTATATTATTTTTAAATCCCTTCTTTGGTTTTGGATAAATTAATAGACATTTTAATTAATGCAGTCACTAATTTAAAAATTGATCTCAGGAGTAATTCAGTTTGCCTTTTTCAATTTTTAACAGAGAAATACTAAGGTAAGACTCATTTATCAAAGATTATTATGAAGACACTGCCCTAAATTTTACCTAATCATTTTAAAAAGCATCATCCTTTATATATCTATTTACTAACCTCTAAATCTCATTTAACCTATAATGAAATATTATCTTTAATACAGGTCAAGTCAGTGGCAGAGCCAATTCTTTATGTTATCTCCAAAATAGTACTTTATCTTCGAAATGAAAATGTTTAGGAGATATGAATCAAGATTACTATACTTGGTTCTATTTTCTTAAGTTTTATATATATATATATATATATGTATATATATATATATAATATATATACACACACATATATATACACATATATACATATGTGTGTATATATGTATATGTGTGTGTGTGTGTGTGTGTGTATATATATATATATATATATTTCACTTTTTGCAAAACCGCAAAGCCAAACAAAATAAAGCTACCATAAAATCTATTCATTGGTCTCCATGAAAAAAATAATTAATCTTTTCTCCTCTACCTAATATTAGTATAGGATGCATATCAATCCTTTTCCCTTCTAAAAATTCTGGCCTGATTAGGGAAGGAATTGGATGGTTCCTTGAAATTGATATACAATAGCCTGAAATAGTTTTGAAAAAGCAGGGTGGAGAGACATGTCACATTTAGCAGTAATTATGGACCAGAGAGCACCTAACCAGAGACCTTTAGGAACAGGAGCTCCAAACTGCTCACATGTCTAGAAATTCCTCACATTTGACAACTGTAAAATCAAAACTAATGATTTCTCTTGAAAGTTTCTATACTTAATGTTTAGGGATAGTTTGAAAATTTTTTGTGTGAGTAAATAAACAATTAGGAGTATTCCTTAGAGTTATGGAGATGTAGCCATCCAAAAGAGCTATAGATAAAGTGATCATTCTCATGTCTACTCCCCAACATGTTCCATTACTATAGAAAAATCAAGTAGAGAATGTAAAGGAGAAAGTATCAATTGGAGGCAAGGCTCTAGGGTCATTTTTTTTTTTTTGTCAGTCTCTGATGATGCACACTAATTCCAGTCCCAACACATTAATTTTTCAGACTTCTATAAGCAGGAAACAACTCTCTCTTCTTTCAACCAGAAATATGTCTGAAAATAATTTATTACACATTTATACAATTATATATGTATATATATAGTTTGACTTTGGATTAATGAAAATTTGATCGATAGAATATAATTACCTGATAGAAAAGAAGAAATTATGGCAATTTGAGACTAGAGAATATCAAAATATATAAGGATTTAAATCACTACGAAGGAAAACAGTGGAGAAGGGGAGGAAAAGAAAAATGACCCTAAAGCCTTGCCTCCAACTGGTCATTTCTTCTTTGCATTCTCTATTCCATCTTTTAATTCATGTCAAATAGGGATACATGCTATGAAGAAAAATAAAGCAGGGCAAGAGAACAGAGAGGGGAGGGAGATGTGGCTTTAGCAGAAAGATCAGGGAAGACTTTATTGCACAGGTGACATTTGAGCAAAGATCAGAAGATCAGGTTGTGATGAAATCAAGAAGATGCTGCTGCAAAGCCTTCCCACCAGTGGATGAACACTATTTATTTATTTATTATTTTTTATTGGGGAACAGTGCATTTTTCCAGGGCCCATCAGCTCCAAGTCATTGTCCTTCAATCTAGTTGTGGAGGGTGAAGCTCACTGGCCCATGTGGAAATCGAACCGGCAACCCTGTTGTTCAGAGCTCGCGCTCTAACCAACGGAGCCCTCCGGCCACTCCTGGATGAACTCTTTAATTGTAAACAATAAAGATGAAACCATAGCAATATTATTTTAATTATGTTTATATTCATAATTAAAATCAATCAACTGATTTTAAAAATCAATAAGTTTGGGATACTTCTAAATAGACTGCCTGAATATGAACACAAAAACTAATAAAACAAGATTGGCTTAGAAGACTTAGCCACTGATATTCCTCAAAAGGGTTCATGACTAAAGTACTTTTTTAAAAAGGTATAAGAAAGTCAGCAGAATGATTAGAACAATATGATTCTTAGTCAAACTGGCATATCATACCAAAGATGACTTTGCTATTTTCTAAAGAATGGAATAATATCTATTACTGAACAGGATTTTGATGGATTTAATAATAGAATGAGACAAAAAAATCTCAAAACACAAAGTTACAAAATGGCGTACTCCTATCTAACATACTCTCTCATATTAAGTAGTGAGTGAATATGTACACTAATTATATGTATATCTGTGTATAATTCATAAAAGGGTGGATTATCAACACAAATTCTTCTGAGCAAAGCGCAAAGAATGCTTATTAGAATGCTTCCAATAAAGAAGAAAGTTGGTGAGTTTGACTTGTATTCTCTTTACAAAGCAAAGTGTTCAAAATTATTTGTTTGCATTTCTCTCAGATAGTCTAACATCTCAGACTGTCAGACAATCAGATACATAATATAATACTTATTCTTCCATTTTTCAAGTGATAAATGATGTGCTGGGGCTTTGAATGCTCCAAAACAAGTGTATTTCTGGTGAAGTAACATCAAGATGCCACTTGGAATCTCTTTCTTACAGTCAAAGTTGTCTTCTGAAAAGATTTAGGTGGATATTGTGAACCTGAAACACCAACCAAAAAGTAATTCTTATTAAAATGTTGAAAATTCCAGCTCTCAAAAGGATTGTTTTGTATATTCCATGCAGATGATTTTTTTAAAAGAAAAAACGTTATTTTTATGTCACTTTTAAATAAACGAGAAAATAGTCACATGCAAAAATTGCCATTTGGGGTGCTGAGAAGAAGGAAGGTGCTCCTCTCCTACCAAGACCAGGTGCTGGCCATGTATCCTTCCAGAGCTGGTGGGTTTGCAGGACATTTCTCCCCAGAGATGGATCCCTAAGGCCCAGGAAGTCGAATAGGGAGCTCTGGCAGCTCTACTACTTCACAGGGGCAGAAGCAAAATCAGCTGCTTTCCCACTTGGGGACACCCCCTCAGCTTCTCCCTTCATTTTTTGCTGCCACAGAACAAATATTGATAAGTTAATAGCTCCTGGTGCTTTTTGACTTAGAAGCAAAAGTAAGAAAGAGACCACATGTCTGCTTGTCAGAGAAAATAGATAAATAAATCCTCAGAAGTAGAGGAATAGCTCTCCTAATGTACCCTCATGTGTATAAAAATGAAAAAGGCTTCTGATTATCAATACTAGGAGTTGTCACAAAGTGTTTGAGAAGAGACGATACTGACTTAGTATTTGGTGAAAAATTAAGAGTGCAGATTTCAAACAAATTCAGAGCCCGGTTCCATCTCCTAACCTCTACTCTTGTGTGCCCAACCAACTAGTAGAAATCTCCACTTTGCACTCATGCTGCCGTCCACATCTCCAAAATTGAATTCATCAGTATTCCCCGAGTTCCCTTTTTCAGCACCATCCACAGAATCATATTTATCAGCCTTCACTCCTTTCTCTCTCACATCCCACAGAATGTCCATCCTGATTTGGCAGTTCATGCTTCCTTCAGGATGCTTCTCTACCCCTTTACCCGCCTGCATGTCCAGACAGGTGGCCCTGTTCACCCATGCTCATAGCCCTTTCCTTCTTCCCCACTAGACTCAATGTTCCTTGAGGCATAGACCAAAACATCCTTGGTGTTTGAATCTCAGCCTTTAGCACAGAACTTGGCATAGAGTGAGCACTTAGTCCAGTGTTATTTATTAATAAACTAACTCAGATGTCTCCTTTCCCCTTGACCATCTACACTTAACGTTAAGAGCAATACCTGATAATATTGCATGGCTGTCGTTTAGAGAAAGAACTGTTGTCACTGACCACGACAGCTAACACTGCTAGGGGGAAAAAAGACAAAAAAACAACCAAAAGGTACAGCAGCCTAGAGCTATTAAACATAGGAGAACAATCTCAATGGGCTAAAGAATCTTTGACATCACTCTGTTATAGAACTCTAGAAGGGCTGATGTAAACAGTGACAAACCTGTATTGTCCCAATGCTTAAGATTTGCTAAATTTAAAATTGTAATATATGAAGTATTTTGCTTAAAACAGCAAATTATCCTTTACATTTCAGGTGATCTATAATACAAATGTTCATAATTTTTGAGCAAACAATATCTGCCTGGCATCCAGCTAGGTCCTCTCCGTACATTTTCCCGATAATTATTTTATCCACCTAGCCCGTTATAAAAGAAGAAACTGACACCCAGAGAGGTTGAGGCACCCCGAAGATTGCTCAGCTGGTAGGTGGTAGAGTCAGGATGGAAACAGCATTCAATTCCACAGTGGCACACCTCGTGACAATGCTATGTTGCCTCCTTAAACACAAATATTGATAGTAGTTTTGAAAATTAAAACCCCATTCGCTTGAATTCAGGCTACAAACTTTACTCTTCAAAGAGTATACTTACCTGTAAAACTCTACATTATAAAATAATTAGAATATATGCATTAATTTTATCAAGCATTTTTCTAGGTAAATGTTCAAGGATAATCTAAGATTAGGGTTTAATCGAGAAGAAAAGCATAGAAACTCTACAGCAGAGCGGGACACTAATTTCTCCTGACTCATAACGTATCATTTTCCTTTTTTAAGAGGGAGCGCCCTAAGTTAATTAAGGACATTTAGGCATTTTCCCCCCCTTTATGGCCAACATCAGCTAAGTGCTTCTCTTTGCAGTTTTGCCCTTTAAAGAGATTTCTGAGTTCTGGGCATAGACCACAAACATTTGTTATTTCCTCTTACGTGGCCAAAACAGTCTTATCAAGGTAGAAAACCTTCAATTTCTCTTTCCAAAAGTTGACTTCATACATTACATCATTTATTTACACGTGGAGAACACTGACCTGTCAGAAAACCTTGACCTGTCCAGGTATGACCAGCAAACTCCATCAGTGTCAATGAACCTTTTTGAGGACTGTCTGACTGTTTAGAAGAAAAATAAAATGAGGGATGAGTTTTATTGTTTCATTTATTTTAAAAACTAAAGTATGGTTAACACAGAACCTACCTGAAATGTATGGGTTGTGCTGGGCCTTGAAAACTGTTCCATGGTCAGAGATCTTTCTCGAAGAGGTGATCGTTCTATACTATCAGGTATTGCACTTAACACACGGTTTTGTGCATGTCTTCCTCTGTACTAAATGAAAGAGAGTATGCTCTTTTTTTAAAAAATGCAATCTTTAAAAAGACAAAAAAAAGCTTATATATGCTTCAGTCGCTCATTTAGTCATTCATTTATTCGCTTATTTGAAAACTTATTTATATATTGCTAAGAACAAGGTCTACTAAGCGTAAATATCAAAATATATTTCAATTGTGTAATTGCATTACTCAACCTAATAAAATGGCTGTGTCCTAATAGGTAAATATGGATTGAAAACCTTAACCACATAAAATTCTTCTTATTAAATTATAATAGAAATGTAATTCTGCATTTGTGAAGCATCAAACATTTTTTAAGGTGGTGTTTGCCTTCTTTTATGATTTCACTCTAAGCTACAATATTTTAAGTAAGGTTAAACATTAAAGTTTTGCCTATCTTGCCTTCTAGGATTGCGTTTTAGTGCTATGCTCAAGGAGGCACAAGGAATGCATAAGAAAACATTGCCTCAGTTGTTTTTCTCTCTCTAGGACTTTAGGTTCCCAGAACTGGAGGGCACAAGTTACTTGTATCAGAGCAAAGTGAGCAGTCATTATAAAATCTGGTGACGTATACTACCAACAGCATACCTTCCCAAGACCTTTTGCAATTGTATGGCTGAGTTGCTCTTGGGTGAGGAAGATATCACCTCTACGTTGCAATAAACATGGGAAAGTTAGCTGTAAAAATAAGGGCTGATAAAAACAGCAGGGGTATTTTACAGAGTTAATTTATGTCAGGCTTTATGAAACATCTATAAATTCATTTAATCCTTATAACAATTCTTTGAGGTAGGAATCATTATTACCCTTTTGTAGAAGGCAAAAATTGAGGCTTAGAGAGATTATTTGAACCAAATTACACAGAGTTTGTGTGCAGGACTGAAACACAGATCTTCCTGACCTCACCTTTATGCTATTTTCTCCACTACACATCCTGACCACCAGAGAGTTTCTTGACACCTACACTTTCTAATTTAGTTGAAGCCATTTTTTATTTCACCAAATAATAAATTAACCCTCCCACCCCCTGTAAATTCTCACAAGCCATTTACTTTCAGGAAGCAGATTATGGAGACATTTTATGTTAATGGTTTCACTTCGAAACACCAAGATTATATTTTGTTTGTTTGTTTTCCAATAGACTATCTAAATGGTGCACTTAAATACAATGACATCTGTCTTACAGACACAGGGCGAGATGCAGGAGCTGCCACATTCTGTTCAGCAGTCTCTGAGCCTATTGGAGGTAACCTGCTCCGTGAGGTCTGGACTGGTGGGGAGGACACGTGGTCTATGCCCGTTTGCCTGTAAATATAACAACATGTAAGTGAGCACCAAGGTGCAAAGACAGACAGGACAGACCTTACCACAAAGCTCCTCATCTGAGCTGTTAATCACAGTCTGCCTTCCAAAAAGAAATGATCTGAATTTCAGCAAGACAAATGTGGAGAGGGGACTTCCCACCACCTCCAGTCACCTTCTCCTTGTTTAACAATGACTGTCAACACATATTTACTGAGTGCTCAGCTACGCTAGCCACTGTGCAGAACAGAGAAGTAATTGAAAGTCTAGTTCCTCTCCTTAAGGAGCTTACAAATTATTGGAAACGTGAAGTAATTAGAGCACAGTGCAATGCAATTTATATAATAAAGTGCTATAGTATATGGTTCTGAAAACAGGTACTGTAGACATTTAGGGAATGGAGTGATCAATGAAGGACAAAAGTAGTTAGTATAAATGTGCAAGGCCGAGATGAGGAAAACTACAAAACTTTATGTAAGGTCATAAAAAGGACAGGCAAAATGTGTTCTTTAATGGGAAAACTAAGTATCGTGAAAATGTCAGCTACCCCTACATTTTCAATAGACTTCATACTATGAAGTCCAATGTAACACTTTTAAAAACTTGACAACCATGTTGTAAAGTTTATTTGTCAGGATGGGTGAGTAAATTTTAATAAAAGAAAGGAATGATAATAGGATGGCTTCCCTACCAGATGTTAACACTGAAAAATTAAATTGTCTGGTTCATGCAGACAATAGAGATGAATATTCTAGAAACAGATCCTAATTTATTTATTAAATAATAAAGTCTTGAAAGAGTCCAATTCCTGCTTAAGCATTGGCAGTTGCTTGTGCCTCCCAACCTTATAAGAGGACCTAAGTACAGCCCCTTTAATAACTTCCTCCCTTGCTGATGGTCCAGGCTGTGGTCTCCCAGGCTAGATAGCACCGTGGGGATGCTTATGAGTTACTTAGCTGTGATACAGCTAAATTATACAGCTAAGTATACCACTGGAACAAAATTCATGTTAAATATTCAAATGTTAAATATTCAATTCATGTTAAATATTCAAATTAATGAATTACTTAGAAAAGTATCCACATGAATTTGATAGAGGATGCTTTTCTGGAGTAATCCATAAGCTCTAAGTGACAAGCATCCCTGCCCTCTGTGTCCTTTGGTTTACCATGAGTAAAAGAAGACTTACAGTTTTGTTCCCCTAAGAACTTCATCACTGTACACATTGGGGGTTTTCATTCTCTGTGAGTTTGCAGTAAGAGAAGGCAGCCACCTATGGGCCGGTGTTTTCTTTGCAGAAGTCTGTAGCCCTCGAGTATCTGAGATTCGTTCCAGGCGGTGCCGTGCCAAAGAAAGAGCACTGGCTCTTACGCCCAATGATTTGTCCTCTTGTTCGTTCCTGGTGGGGGTGGGGGGCAATCAAGTCAATTACTCAGATGTAAGCAATGCAACAGCAGGAGACATATATAATTGCCTAATACTACACACTGTCTATAACAGTGCCTGGCTCCTGGAAGATATTCCTAATGATGTGTTGACAATCATTTCCAATTCAAGTTCAATTTCAATGAAGAATCACTGACAGGGAAAAAAAGATCTTAGTTCCCATTGTTTGTATAGCCCATAAGATTAAGACTTCACAGCTGCATTCCATTTCTCTTCTGTGCTCCAACCTAAGAGTAATCCTTTTATGTTTGATATTAGAACAGTGTGGTTATTCCTTCATGGGGGCTACATCCTGACCAGAATGTGCTCAGGCACACAGGCAGCAGGGGACTGAATGTGATTTTCATTCTCTCATGTCCTCTGTAATGTTCTATGTGCTCCTGTGTCCGGCGCAGGGAGGAGGTTGGGTGATTATTTCTTATACATACTGTGGTCTATCTGCAAAATAGGTAGGTCTCTGCTGAAGTGGTTTTGCTTGAATTATCATCACACCATTCAAATCACTGTAAAAATTGTTGGAGAAGCGATGAATCTGAGAAAAGTAAAAACGATAAAAATTAAAAAGCATCCAGTGCTATTGCAATTACTGATGCCTGTCAGAAATCGGCAAGAAAATGGCACACTTGAGCTGGCTAATTTGAGAACCTTTTAATAAAGGGATTATTTTTTATAAAGAAGTGTGGAAAGAGAAATTAATAAGGAACAGCTTAATTGTCCAAAGCTTGTAACAGTGAGGACACAGGCCACACCCAGGCCGGGAGCAGTGAGAAGTGAAGGAGAGGTTCCTGGAATCTGGAGAAGGTAGCTGCCAGAAGAAATGCCACCAATGTGTCAGACAAACCAAGAGAGAAGCAAAACCAGGCCCCACTCTCCCAACAGCTGCAGGGCAAGGGAGCCCTGTAATGCAGCCAGCTGCCAGGGCACACCTGGGTGAAGAAGGTACAGAGAGTATCTGGAGAAATACAACCAGGATGTCCCAGGTCCTAACTGGTCTGCTTGCTCGGACCTGTTTTCTTACCCTGTCCATCATAGCTTGCCCCATTAGCTTCCCAGGAGAAGCAAGATAGCCTGGGAAAAACCCGAGCACCACATCTCAAAGGTTTAAATTTGAATCCCAGTTCTAACTGCTTCCTGGTTGGTGACCTCGAAAAGATTACTTTGGAGTTTTGATTCCTAAATGTTTTAATTGGGGATAATGACACCTACTTCAGAGAGTTGTTATGAGAACTAAATTAGATAACATTGGTGAAAGCAGGAAGGAAAGGTTAAATAATCAGTTCTCTATTCGGTCCCTTAATATGTCCAACTAGGATTTAAAATAATATTTAGATCTAGACAAATAGGATATCTGAAACTAGAATTCTGTTCTAGTTCAATAGATATAGCAACCACAATCACACTTTCCTCATGTTGAATATATGAAAAAGAAACATTAAAGGAATAAATTAAAACCTACTATAATTACCATTAGGATGCTTTGATTATTTCAAATAGGTGCTATTAGTATTTAAGTTTTACTTTTAACTTTTACTTTAACTTCATTTTCTTTTAGCATTTATCCAAATGCAAACTTCAAAATAGATGTAAAAAAAATTTTTTTTTAAACTATAAAAACAAAATATCTGTAAAAAATTCCTTAGACCTTAAATTTTCCATTTCTCAAGTTTATTTTGCCTGACATTTAAAGGTTATTTTCTATGTCATTATCAACTGTTCATTTTTACACAATTCATACTCCATATTTGAATGTGCAAAGTGGGAAATACTGTTGAACCACTCAGAGCAGTTTCAAGAGACCAGTAAAATACAATAAGCCAGCAGTGATTCCAAAAGTTTCTTGTGAACAGCAAAAACAAAGAAGACTTTTATAAAGTCTTTACACCACAAAATAAAACAATCCTATTAGATATTTCTGCTCCCTGAACCATGTGCCCTATTCAGGCATATGTCCTTTCAAACTTACAAACATGTTGTTTATTTGCACCTATGCTGGGTGCATATTTGTGTCTCTGTCTTGAATGTCCTCCCTTTTCTTTTTCAGCTTAACAAATCTTGTCTATCATTTAGGATTTAGTTAAGTTAATAAATTTAGTTAGTTAATAGAAACTAACACTATTGAGTGCCTACGCTATGCCACACATCTTACCTCCTTTAAGTCTTACAGCTTCCTACCCCACAGAACCCATATATAATAAAACTGAGGTTTTGAGAGAAAGGTTTTCAAAACCAAAAAGCCAATAAATTATGATGTCAGGCTCCAAACTTGCAATCTATACTCAAAGCTCAAACTCTCATCCACTCTATTATCTACTAGGTTATCTCGTGTGTGTGTGTGTGTGTGTGTGTGTGTGTGTGTAGTATTGTTTGGCATGGCCGGACTCCCTCCAACTAAATTGTATGTACCTCAAGACCAGGAATCCTCTCTTACCCCTTTTTTCTGCTCCATCATACAAAATGAACTATGTAAAACCTAAAGCACAAACTCCTTAGCACTACTGAGTGAGCTTGTCTTTTCCAGCCTCACCTCCCACCAGATCGTTGAATAAGAATGCAATTCAAGAAAAATTTACTATGTTAGTTAGTTGCCAGGTTCTGTGTTAAGAGCTCTCACATATTTACATGATTTTACCCTTACAACAATCCTTTGAACAACATATTATCATCTTCATTCTATAGATAAGGAAACTAAAGTTTAGAAAAGTAAAACATGTCCAAATAATTCCCCTTAGAGGTCTCTTGATTCCAAATGCCCTGGTTTTACCACAATGCCTCTGCTGGTCCCAGTATCCCATCTGCTAACCCTCAGTCCAATCACTGTTTTCCCAACACACCCCCTCTTTCATTCCTTCATGCCTTTGTTTGGCCTGAAATGACCCGCACAGACTTCCTACCCATGAAAGTCCTACTCATTTCTTCATGTTTCTGCTCCAATTTCACCTCCAACCTAAAAGATCAAGCCTCCAGCTCTCCTTTATTCTCCTGCGACACTTTTTTTGCATATCACTCACAGAATATATTGCATCTGACTTGTTTTATATTTTTTGTTTTACTGGGTCAGGGACTATGCTTTGCTCATCTACATATATCTCCTCAAAATACCTAATACAGTTCACTTAATACAAAATCAATAAATGTTGAATGAACCCAATGTATACTGATTGACTGTTTTATCACCTTGGTGGGAAGAGAGGAAAACATTTGTAACCAGCAAATTGTCTAGAAATATTGGAGGAAAACATTTTTTCTCTTCAAAAATATGGAAATAGCTCTGTAGCTCAAAGCAGGTTGAGTCTCAAATCTGAGAGACCCCCCCTCTATTAAAGAATATGGTGAGTCTATTAAACTCCAGGAAACAATTATTTTTAAATTTTGATATTATTGACAAATGGACCCAAATATCTTGACAATAAAATTTAATAGAATGGTAGTGTTGACAAACTGAGCCAGAGACATAAAAACTGAAGGAAAGACAGAGACTCGTAAGGTATCTACCTGAGCTGGATTAAGATGAGAAGTCAGGGATATACTTCGATTTTCAGAACTTCTGGATGGAGGAACACTTGATACATCAGTATTAATACGGGAAATGAGTAGATGTGAAGATTTAGTGTCAGCTACTCTCAATTTTTCTTTCTGTTTTTTTCTTCCTGTGTCAACAGAAAGAGCAATATTATTAGGAAACATATTTTCTAATATATGTGCTTAAAATTCACTGTTCATAGAGAATATTTGTTCTTGAATAACCATGAGTCTGCTATGACCACTGACCCTTGTTACAGAGAGCAGACACCCCACAGAACAATTGGCTGATGTGACACTTTTCCACAAGCACATAATGAAATGTCTATCATTTCAGTGGTTGGTAGAAAAATAGCTATTATAGATTGGAGCAAGAACGATTCTTGGTGTTTTATAATATCCCAACTAATCTCTTTGGTTGGAAAAATAACAATATTTAAATTAACATGATTATTATTATTGCTGTGCTGTCCAAATTGATTCCATAACACCAGTCATTAATGTCCACCAGTAACATTTCTATGATTCATTTCTACTCAATTTCAAGTAGTTTAGAAACATCTTATAAGGTTAAATGAAGTGATTATTAAATTAGTTATGTTTACATTTACTTTACAAATAATATCACAAAGAATTAAAAAATCAGCATCCCACTATTAGAGATTAGTTAGTAGGTAAGTTTTCTTTTCTTTTTTTAACCATCATACAATAAAAAAAGAAGTGACTTCTAGCTTCTTTCTTGTGTATTTCTGTGTTTTTTCCAGAGTGTACATACATGATTTATTATAACTCTAAAAGAACCATGTCCTTTTTGAAAAGTACAATTCACTTGTGAATGAAGGCAGAAAACCCACCTCCCCCTGACCTTAGTCATGCCCTAGGTATGGCCAGGCTGGGGGGGTGGGGGGTGAGCACGAAGCTGAGCAACAGGGGTCTTTTTTTCTTTTCATTAAGCTGTGTTCTGTAATTAAGTACCTGTGAGTGTAGTTTCCCAGTGTTTTCTAATCAGCTCTTTCAATATTTCCACCACATTTATCCAGACATAATCAAACACTTCTGCAGCCGCGGCGTCTTTGACACAGTCATGAGGGGAAACGGGAGGTAATCCATGTTTAGGCCACGCCCCACGATGGTGAGCTGAGCTTTGTTCAACACATACATCGTCACTAAGGACAAAACCCATTCCGATTAATGAAAGTATCAATGGTTAAAGTTAAACTAATGTCATCCATCTAGCTAATATGCATGCATACATGTACATCATACATATATAAATAAATGTAACATTCTTTTGTAAATAGCACATTGTTATTTTTTTTAATGGAGCAATTTTCAGTCATGAGGCAAATTTTTATTATACAGTATTACAGAGACTGGACCTTTCCTTTTGCCCGTCTGGGCAGCTAGGTATAGGGTACCAAGAGCATCCTGGAATAAAGGCCACAAGTAGCTTTGCTCACTTTCTCAGCATGCTGAACACAATTCTTGTTTTCCGTCTGTGCCATGTGATCAAAAAGAAAGGGAAGCACTGCTCTAGCATATACACTTCCTGTTAGGAATCTAAGAATTTTTTGTAGCACACTACTCTCCAAAGAATGGAAAATCTTTTGGATAAGTAAAAAATACCCAAAATGCTAAATGAGCATCTAGTCAAAATAAATGCCAAATAAATTAATATTATTATACTATTATTAAGTTGATCTCAAATAAAATTCTATTTACTCTTCTTTTTTGTCAAAAGCGAAATATTCTTCAATCTTTCCATCTGCGTCATAGACCTCTTCTTGCAGGGATGAACATGCCGGTAGGTTAGCCAGCCCTGTGCAGTCAGGGCCTGGCAGGGCAGGGGCTGCAAGTGCCGCTGGGAGTATGTGAGAGCCAGAGATGCACAATCTACAGGGAAAGAAGATTCTCCATGAGTTTGTAGAACATCAGGAATGCAATGTTTACATGATTATGGTGGGTCTTCAAATTATCCATAAAGCACAGAATCCGAAATGAAAAAAAATAACTAAATATTACATTCAACAAAAGTCATATCCTTAACAGAAACATTTTTAACACAGGCATCATTAAAAATTTTAGGGGCTTCTTGAAAGCCTAAATTATTCTCCGTGTTTGTATCCTCTCTACTGTAATGAAAAGATGTCATGGCACAGTCCCTAATACTATGTGTGACTGGCATAGAGGGATTTATCAAAATCTGTTAATGAGCACAAGAAAAAATGATGGAGTTTTATTTCTTCTGCGGCTACTGCCTTGGGGCTTAGGATTCATCACAGTGAAGCAGTTTCTGATTTTTCATCGAGCCCACCTTTCAGAGAGTCTTTCAAACAAAAGTTGAAAAGTTAACTCCCTTGATATCTGTATTATACACACATCATCATCACCATCATCATCATCAATTTAGAATCAGAAGTATCTTGTGAAAAAAATACTCTGTTTTTCCCCTTCACTGAAATCTAAACTTCAAATTGATGGAGCCGAGGCTCATGGCTGAGACAGATGTGAAAAAGTGTAACTAAAATGCAATTAAAAATACTTTTTGAAAGCAACTTATAAGAACATACTCTCTGATGTTGCTGTTGGGTTCACAGGCATCCGAAAAGGGTTCGTGGACTGCACAAGGAGGCTCGCTGCCCTGGAACTGGCGGACCCCTTCATCAGTTGGCAGGAGGAGCTGTCTTCCCAATATTCTGCAAGTTAAAAAAAGGAAAAGACAAGAAACTACTAATATTTTTTTATTGGAAAAGGGAAAAATATTTTGCAGTGTTAAAAGTCAAATAAAATAATATTGCGAAGGAGCATCTATGAAGCAGTCAGATACTTATTGGTACATGAGACGCATCATGGTATCACAGAAAGAGCACAGGCTTGGAAGGAGCAGGCCAAGCTGTTCTTGCGACCGATGAGGAAACTGGAGACAAAGTTCTCAGGCTCTCTAAGACACTGATTTCCTTTGATTGTGGATGCAAGATAGAGTAACAATATCACCTTGTCAGACTGATGAGTGACTTAGGGATAACGTATATCAGATCCGAACATCTAGGGTAATTCTAGGCACACAGAAGCTCTCTCTAAATGTTAACTAATATCACATAACAAATAAAAATATATAAATATATAGACTTGGCTTATGTTCCTTGCGATCTTTCTTTTTCCAACCTCCCCTCCTTCATTTTTATCATAACTACATAAGACAACTGGGACGGGAGCCAGTCTGAGCTCCTGACATTTCAGTAAGTGCTCCAGGCCTAGGACAGTAAGCATTCACAATTAATAGCTCCTTGACATATTATACTCTTTAAGGCAGGGGGCTTATGAAGGATTAAAAAGAAAATAAAAACTTAGTCAAGATTTTTTTGAAAAGGTACTTAGTTGAGGTAACAGGAAGATCCACTGACAATTCTATGAGCGTTCTCATTTATTTTCCCCAGAAAATGAGCTGGATTTGCTTCTCACAAATTAAAATGCCCTTGAGTATTGGAATGTCTCCATATTACCTCAGAAACCATTTCAAAGGATGTGATTTCTCAGTAAAGGACATGTGTTCTGGATACATATTTTGACTGGGCAAGTGCTTTTAGTCAAAATGTACTAACAGTATTAAACAATCGGGAGTGGGCAGTTCCAAAAACCATTCCAGAGAATTGTTATGAAAAACTCCCTACCTCAGATGGACGGATCTTCTTGACCACTCACTGCATTCAGCCAGTAGGTTCTGGATCTGAGGGCTCACTTTCCCTTCAAATAACATTTCCTCGACCTCCCAGAATAACTGCTGTACTTTCTGTGCATTGGCTTTGTCAAAATCCTAAAACAGAAATGCACATTTATTTTACAAGACTAGAAGTTGCAGAAATATCAGCTTCATAATCAATGATACTTACAAATTTAAAGCACCCATTACATAGGAGGGAATATGACATGATAAAAAGAAACTGGACTTTAAGGCCAGACACACTACTGCTCCAATTTTTAATCTTCTGATAAATTACATCCCACTCTGAGCCTCAGTTTCTTCAACTGTTAAGCAGAGTTAATTTCTACCACATGAGCTGAGACTTTTGAGATTTTACATAGATTTTATATACATATTTACACAGACATTGATATACTCATACACACACCTATATTTCTATTCTCTCTCTCTCTCTCTCTCTCTCACACACACACACACACACACACACACACACACTTTCTTCATATACTTGGGTGTGACACATCTAAGCACATCTGCAACATACACTTTTCTTTCTGATGATGATACCACTAAAAAGGAAAATTACTCTTTCAGAAAAGGCTACTCACATTCTATTAATCAATGAAAAAAAATCCCGCTATCCTAAGAAGCAGGGTTATTAGGTGGAGACCAGAGTATTAATTTTTCCTGCCTGACCTTAAGAGGTTCTTGGGCTGTGGCTGCAGTGAACTGCGGGTGAGTAAACCTTTCAGCCTTTCTGGGTGTTGTGGATTGTTGCGAAGTTCAACAGTCCTATAGCCCTCAGGACCAATGAGGAGACCATAAATATTACCATAATTGGGAAAACAACACTAGGTAGGCAGCCTCCAGTGCAAAAGCCCTAGTTACATTCTGTTCCAGCGGTGTGTGAACCTGAAACCTAATCCACAACTCAGAGCAACAATGTGCATATTCAGTCTGACATACCTGATCCAAATGATCAATTCAGGTTGATTTTCATGGAATGCTATTCAGTATTTTCTGGGTTATTTCTTCCCTTCAATTGATAATAAACTAGATTCTCATGTTGCAGGGGAGTTATCTCTTTTAAAAGCAAATAAGGAGAAAACCAATAATATTTGTCTCCTTGGGGGTATTAGGTAGCTGGGGCCTAGAAGAGGGCTTACTTTCAAATTGTCTCTTTTGCATTTTGTTGCTTTTGCAAATACTACCCATCAAAAAGTAAATAAAAGTATTTAAATTAAATGCAATTGTAAGTTCTGGAGTAATTTAAATTCTATAAGCAGAAATCATAAGAATCTCTATGGATAATGACATGAAAACGATAGGAATCTCAGAATTTGGAGGGTATGAAGCAATGGTTCTCGGCCTTCTTGACATTGGCATATTTGTAACAAAGGCATGTGAATCCGGGTGGGAGTTGATGTGAGGTGAGCGCTGTTAATCAGAAGTGAAAGAGTCCCATCTTGTTTGTAAGTCCTGAGTGATTCAGAGCTGACATCCTCCAGTCTCCCTTCCCACACCCTCCTCCCTCCCAGCATATGAAAATCACAGCTGTAAAACCAGAGGAGGAAGGGGAGCCCAGCCAGATATGTAGTGATTAGTGGAAAATTGCTTTTAAACAGAGCAAAGACTCAGCCATAAAAAAAAAAAAAAAGAAAGGGGGGGGGAAGGAAGGAAGGAAGGAAGGAAGGAAGGAAGGAAAGTAGGAAGGAAGGAAGGAAGGAAGGAAGGAAGGAAGGAAGGAAGGAAGGAAG
This sequence comes from Rhinolophus ferrumequinum, assembly GCF_004115265.2. Lineage (NCBI taxonomy): Eukaryota > Metazoa > Chordata > Mammalia > Chiroptera > Rhinolophidae > Rhinolophus > Rhinolophus ferrumequinum. The sequence goes on from NC_046287.1 coordinate 76,020,398, forward strand.
GAAGGAAGGAAAGAAAAGAAAGAAAGATTAACATTTGCAACAACATGGATGGATCTAGAGGGTATTATGCTAAGTGAAATAAGTCAGACGCAGAAAGAAGGATACCTATAATCTCACTTCTATGTGGAATCTAAAGAACAAAATTAAAAAATCAAAACAGAGACAGGATCATAGATAAAGAGAACAAACTGATGGTTGCCAGAGGTGAGATGAGTGGGAGGGGGCTGGGTGAGAAAGGTGAAGGGATTAAGAAGTACAAATTTGTAGTTACAAAATAGTCATGCGGATGTAAAGCATAGGGCATATAGTCAATGATATGATAATAACTATGTATAATGCCAGGTGGGTACTAGACTAGTCAGGGGGATCACTTAAATTATATAAATGTCTAACACTATGCTGTACCCCTGAAACTAATATAAAATATTACTGAATGTCAATTGTAACTTAGAAATAAATAAATAGATAAATAAATAAATAAATAAATAAATAAATAAATTTAAAAAAATGAAAAAGAGAGCAAAGGAAAACAGAACTCAAGAAAAAGAGCAGCAATAAGAACATCGAAAGTGCTATGGCGGAGGAACGTCCCAGACACAAGGCTTCACAAAAGGCTGTGACCAGGGTTAGCAAGGGCACTTGAGGGACTAAAGAGGCAGGAGACTGTGCAATCAATCAGCAGTGTGTCCAACAAAAGCCTGAGCTTTAGATTAAAAACTCACCCAGCTAAGAATACCACTCCCGAGAAGAACAAAAATAGGGCTAGTTTCTGCTAGGGTTAGAAGGGGAAAGTAAAACATCTGACTTAGAAATTCTCTAATCATGGTGATTTTTTTACAGTTTTCACTTTCTCCCAAATTTTCCTCTTATTTGAGTTCCTACTTGTCAGAGTCTGTCCTGATTTTACAGCTATACATATCATACAAGAAATCATATATAACACACCGAGGGGGCGGGTTAGGAGGTAGAAGAAAGAAAACTGTCAACAGCTAAGACTCTGAGTTATGAGATTATGACTGATTTTTGTTTTTCCTTATATCTTTTGTATTTTTAAGTTCTTATGTGTGACATGTGAATGCTTACATAGGTATGTGTGTCATAAGTAATGCTTTTAAAATTGGTAAAGAGATTTTTTTTTTAAAAATAAGAAAGCAACTCTTCATTATAAATTGTAATCATGGGATTATCCAAAGTATTCTGAGACATACATCATCTCTCCAAGAGTAAATGGAGCTCCTCTCGGTAGATAAACCAGTGGTGGAACTACGCGTCTCAGATGAAGAGCTGTGGGCTTCTGAGTGTGTGAGGCTTCCACTGGATGAAAATGACACAGATTCACTGCAGAAACAACGGAAGGTAATATAAACAACATTTCCAGGGGAAAGGTTATACTTATAAGTGGCTTTACTTCTCTGAGCCCCTTCCTTTTTCTTTCTTTAAATACATCTGTTAATTTCACAGTATACCGATTTAAAAATATGTATTCAGTTTACTCACTAGGCTAAAAATAAAACAGCTTTTTTAGTTTTACAAATTCATGGCCAATCACTGTGTTTTTCCCCCCCATATTCCTCATGGGCATGTTTGATTTCACAATCGGAAACATTTAACAGGCTAATTCTTACCAGATACGTGTATATTTATCAATGGCTTTCTGCACATTTCTTGTAAAATGTGTAGGTAAAGGATCTTTGCTTTTCACAGCAAAATTGTGCTTTCCAGATCCTTCTGATAGTCCTCTTCTGAAAAATAAAATATGAAAAGTATCTCTAATGTTATAATTTTACTCAATAAGGCTTTTAAATTTTCTTTTGTATAAAGTTATTGCCTTCTTCCTGCCCTGTCTCCCTAAAAATACACATGTGCAATGCACATACAGACATGCACACACCACATATCCTCAAGAAACTGAGGCCTAGGACATTACTATTTACTTCCTTAGAATCAAGGTTGACATTACCCTACATACACCTTTATGTAAACTGAAAAAAAAAACAACAAGTTTTGCAACTTAGCCAGGCTAAAAGTTATACAAAATTCTGGGCAGATAGATATAGGCTAACTCCATGGCATGAATTGGCGAGTAAAACATGACTTCTGATTTCAGGTTCCACCCATCCCTTTAGCAGGTGCCCTTTGCTTGCAAAAAGCCAGCCAGGCTCCCAAGAAAATGTCTATAATTCCATGTAATTCTGAAATACATCTAATTCTATTGAATCACTAAACACATAAATAAATAAATGTCTGAAACACACAAACAATAACTCACTTTAGTTTGGCATTATTGTTTGGTGTATAGCCTAATTTGTAGAGTTTTAAAATATTAAAATTAATGTAAAACTAAAAAAGAAATCTCTACATTTTAAATAAGGTATTAAACCTGACGAGGGTAATACAATGTTAAACATTAAAATACCCTTTCCATGAACCTCTTAAAACATTTACTTCCCTCTAGTCAAAATACCTTCCCAATGTTTCACAGTAAACAACTTCTATTCTTTTATAATCCTTATCTTCTTGGACATATATGTTATATCTTATATTAACTTAAAATATGATAATGGTTTGGGGAAAAAATGTCAACTTGCAATATTTCTAACAGGGACACCACTCCAGCATTCATTAAAATAAAACTTTGCTTTCACTTTTAATTAAAATGGTACCTAATTTTCCACATTTGCATTTCTGAATGTAAATGCAGTTTTTAAAAATGTTAATACATGAGAATAAATTCTGCCCTTAGTTATATATTTATAGGTACTCTTCAACAAAGGGAATTTTAAAAACAAATGAATTACTATAAACAGGTTAGCAAGAATCTCTGACTTCCAAAAATGTCCTGTACAAGAAAGAATTATGATTTTTTTCCTCTCCTATAGCTCATATATCTTAAGTACAACCAAGCAATTCTGAGGATAAAGGCGTTAAAGAAAGGGTATCAGAGGAAGAATATAGGACAAGCTTTCATGCTAATAAACTGCTTTACCTTTAGCCCTGTTCAGTTTTAAAACCATCAATTATTTGTCATTTACACGTGACTCAAAAACTCTTCAGATAAACATACAAAACACTTAAGACATAAGAGAAGTAATCAACTAAAAATTATATCAAACAGATCTGCTTTGAACATTAAGAAATATATACTGGTATATGAGTTAATTGGCTTATTATTGAGGAATAATTGTAAACCTCAGGGTGGTGACTCAAATAAGATAGCAAATAAAATATTATTCCTACATAATATCTCTATAATAAAAATGGTGGGTGCAAATCTTGCTCTGCCACTAACAGGCTGTACCCTTGGAGCAAGCAGCTGTGCACTCTGCCATTTCTCTTCTCCTGGACTCAACATGCATATCTGTAAAACAGTGACAATATTGTCAATGCTTCTGTAGTTATTGTGAGACAGATTAGATAAAGGGTGTGCAGTGTCTACATATTCCGTGCTAGATACATCAGATTGATTGTGCTCGGTGCTATTACCTTTAACACACACTACTCCGTGACAACACTGTGCTTTTGGTAATTTGCACCTCCCACAGCATTTCTTTCAATAGTTTCTATTGTGATGACCTTGGCACTTCATTAGTTTTATCTGTAGCATGTAAAGCGATTGCTGTCACACAGATATGTTCTATGTTTATTGAAAGAACCAACAGAGATTAAATTAGTGCCTCTAACAAAGAACATGTTGTTGCTCTATAATTACTCTGAATATTCATGCTTAATTAAAAAAAAAGATTACACTGTGGCCAGACATGAAATTATTCTCCAAATTCAAGACATTTCTGGAGAATCTTTTATCCTTTATAAAGAAGAAAAATTACAGCTTAGAGTAGCTGATTTCTCCAAAAATGACTTTTACAACCAAATAGATCATCTGCTGCACTCATTTCCACTTCTCTTTCTTCTTGTGCTTCCTGTTTTGTTATGCAACTTGAAAACTAAATGTACTAATCAGACACATGCCCATTTGTTTGTTTCCAATGAACAATAATTTCTTCCTCCAGAAAATTCACCCTTTGTGGGGGTGGGGAAGAGGGACAGTCTTCAAACTAAAAAGAAAATTATTTACAAAATGGAAGAACTAATTTTTATATTCACATTATATATCCTTGCCAAATGGGCAGTCCTATCACTTCAAAGTGAGTGAGGACAGGAGGTCTTCAAGATGCAGGGGTGCTGGGGTGGGGGGTGGGGGAATTACTATAAAATGGATACCTTGAAACAATTATCTACTTCCACATCATTTCTCCTTTTTTCTCCTCTGCTGTTCCCTGCTTCTTCCAAGGCTCTATACTTCTGTGGAACTTCTTGAATGTCAGAGCTCAGTGTAATGACATATACATTTGACCACGGAATCTGAAGAATTCTTAAGAGGAATTTGAGCCCATTCATTCAATGACTGCCCAAAGTCACGAAGATAGGGATGGAGCTGGTCCTAGGACCCAGGCCACCTGACTGGGTGGCTCTCTAGGAACCACAAGTTACTCACATTATAAACTAAAAACAAATCTGTATAATTTGCCTTTTTCTTTTTCTGTCTTGTTTTGATTCTTTGGTTTCTCTGTCCTCCAATCATGCCTTATACTGTTATTTCACGTATAATATTGAACATCTTTAATTGCCTGTAAACACTCAACTCCTACGAAAGCCATACAATCTAAGTAAGTGTACACAACATACACATGTGTCCTATAAATATCTCATAATTTGAATGTGGCAGAAAGTTTATTAAGCTTTTATTACATAATACACAGACGTATGACAGTCATATACTAGTTCCTATCTCTACTGTTTATATTATAGAGATGATAAAATTCAGCTACTCAGTACATTTAAGGCTGTTCGTTTGCAGACAGGACCTAGTTTTTACAGTAGACTGAAGTGCAACAACTGAACCATGTTGTACTAATTTGTTGGTACATCAAAGTTAAGGCTAAATCTCACTCTCCATGAATCACTCCAGTCTGTATTCAAATGAATGACTCGATCATATACTTTTACTTTAAAACGCTGCCTCTTGGTAGCCCACAAACCTCTGCCACTTTGCCTTGTAGAAATTCAAGTATTAAACAGTGTTTAGAACTTTCAAAATTTTGTATTTCTGCTTAAAAGGATTGTCTGAAATGAGCACTGTATTCTGAATGCGTTAGAATGCAGGATGATTTTCCGATGGACTGGCCATCAAGAGTGCTATAAAGCACTCATGCTGCCTTGACTTAATATAAGATCATCCTAGAAGTAATCTTGGCTCTCGGGAGAAGTCATCTCAGATGCGATGGATGCTTCTCAGAGCATGTGAGCAACTTCACTTAGGAAGGCCGGATGAAGTCACCACGAGAGATTTCATGAATGGATGAAAGGCACAGACCAGATGGATTCCAGCTTTGCAAGCAGAAAAAAAAAAAAAAAGAATCACGCACATGGCACAAGAATACGACACGACAGAGTTCATCCCACTTCCTTTCCAGATCAAGACTTACCCAATCACAATCAGCCCAAGGCCTGCACTGACGTCCCCGGGGCCGGGCCCCGCACCGCCAGGCCTGGGAGCCAACCGGCGCGGACACCGCACGCAGGCCCCCTGCAGGCGGCGGGCGACCGCGCGCCCCCGCGCCCCCGGGGCCTCAGCTCTCCGCCCACCCAGCGCGGCGCCTTCGACTCGGCTAGTCCCGCACGTGCCGCTGAGTCGCGTCCGGGAACAGCGAGCCTTGAGCAGCTTGGCTAGGGGCGCTCCTGGCCAGGTCTGCGCAGCCCATGGGCGCGGCTGCTCCTGGAGCGCCCAGGGCTGCTTCGCCCTCCGGATCCTTCGGCCCCGCAAAGACCAGATTCCAGCACCGCGGGGCAACGCCTCCGTCCCCTCCGCGCACGCTCTTCCCCCCTCCTGTCCGGGTCGCGTCGTCCTCCACAGAGGTCGGGCTGGGCCAGGCGGTGGGTCCCCAGCGCCCCCCGCTTCCAAAATCTGGTCGGGCTTCCCGCCCCCATCCGCTGTCTCCCTGCCCTCCGAACACCTCCCACTTTCCCAGGACCCTGACCTCCAGAAAAGCACGTGGTTCTCCCTTCCCTCAACCAGAGGCCAGATTTCATAATCCAGGGACCTGAATTTTGGTCACAGGCCACTCAGCCTCCTGGCACGCGCCCCACCGCCCTCTCCTGGCCTCCAATGAGCATCGGTCTGGCATTCCCACTCCAACCCGGTGGGCTGGGTGGAAGGGGTGGGAAGTCGGGGGGAGGGGGGTGCTGTCTGGGCGGGTCTGACCAGACAGGTATTTGCTGTCCTTAATTCTTTTAAATAGAATTTCTCAGACCTGGTAAATGCGAAGTGCTATTCTGGTTACCAGGAACTGTAGGTCTAATTATGCACCAAAGATTTGTTTTCTTTCATATCCTGTCTCACTGTCTTCCAATAGATGCTTTATATCATATAGTCCAATAACTTTTGTCTACAAACCAGAGACACACCTGTGGTTTGGTTTATTATGTGCTTGTTTCAATCCTGGAGTCACATAATTATACTAGGACCAGAGTCACTGAGCTCTGTAATGAGAGCAAAATTACCAGGCCACCATTTTCATAAACTAAAAGAAACAGGAGTGAGTTAGCTGAAGATACATTTTTAAAGCAAGATGTGAAAAGATAGACACTACCTATGGTATGCCTTTCCCCATTTAAAGATTTTTGACAATTGTTACTAATAAAGTGGATTCTGGTGCACTTTCCAGCCTGCCGTCCATAGCCATTCTCCTTTGAGATCTGAGGCCTCCTAAGTCTGAACAAGTACAAAGAAGCCCACCTATTCCTCCTGCTCAGTATCCTGCATTTACAGAGGTAAACCGTGCTTGTTTTATTTAGTAGTGAAAAATCCAGTTTATTTTGAATTTGACTCTTAAGAGACAACCCTAAGATAATAAGAAACCACTACCAACAACAAAACAATCATCCATTTCCCGAACTAAGAATACTATGATCCTTACCATATTTACACATAATCAGTAAGTGGTTATAAATTCTAAAATTAACGAGATTTTAAAGCCTGATAAATACTTATGTGTATATATGCAGGGTGTGTATCAGAAAAGAAAAAAAAAAGACTGATGGCATCTGAAGTAAACACATGACTACTAATACTGTTTATATGTAAAGTGATACATGACAGGGAAAGAAAAGAAGACCACTATGATGCAAATATGTGGTAGTTGCTTTATACATATTCTATTTTAATTATTTAACACCCATACCAGGTAGATACTATAACCCAATTTTATTGATGAAAATACTGAAGGCAGAGATTTTAAGTAATATGTTCAAGGTCACCCAACTAGGATGTGGTGTGTGTGTGTGTGTGTGTGTGTGTGTCCCAGGTATCTATTACTGCATAGTAAACTACCCCAAACGTAGTGGATTAAAACAACTGCCATTTTGTTATGCTCACAATCCACAAAATTAAGGAATTCCAGCAAGACGTGGCTGGGTGATTCTTCTGCTCCATATGGCATTGACTGGGTTACTCAATGGTATTCAATTGGCTACTGAGCTGCTCTGGAGGGTCCAAGAAGGCTTCACCCACATAGCTAGCACTTTGGGGTAAGGGGATAGCTAGAACGCTGAGCACCACTGGGCCCTTCTCCCCTATAGTCTCAAGATATCCCCAAGTAGTCTCTCCAACAGGGTAGTCATAATTCCTACATGGCAGCTTCGGGCACCTAGAAAAGGCAGAAGCTGTCAGCTCTATTAAAGGCTTGTCTGGAACGGGCATAGTGTCACTTCTACTATATTATCAAATCAGTCACAGATTCAAAGGGTTGGAAAATAGAACCTACCTGTCAACAAGAAGAGTGTCAAAGAATTTGCAGACATCTTTAGTCTGCCATAATCCACTTTCTGGCCACACATAATTTACATTCCTTCCACATTCACGCACAATATACTCAGGCCTCTCAAGAATCCCTAAAATTTAATCATCTCAATCATGTTCAACTAAGAATGCAGAGGCTCCTTCTTGGGGCATTTCCTCTTCACCTGAACACCTGCAGCCTCCTGCAAGCTGAACAAACAATAATGAGACAGAGGCCAGATAACCGCAGCTGACATTTTGTTATGCTCACAATCCAAAAAAATTAAGGAATTCCCTCAAGACGTGGCTGGGTGATTCTTCTGCTTCATATTCTTCTCCTCTTTTCATATGTTTGAAAAGAGGGGCAGCAGGAGATACAGGGCAGCAGTCACTGGTCCACAGCTATTTGAAATCCAAGCAGGCTTAACCCTTCTAGTCCAAGTTGGTAGTGCTTCCACCACTCCACTGATAATTCTCTTATGTAAATTTTGTGCTTTGAATTTTATCAGCCTTCACGGCATGAGTCATAAACCACACTGACCTTTCTTTCTGGGACAGAAATATATTTTATTTAATCCAATATTTCTAAAATATTGTCATTTCAATGTGTAATCAATATAAAAAAATGATTGAGATATCTTAAATTACTGCAGAATTTAGACTTACCAAGCTTCCACAATTGTGAACTAATTCCTTAAAATATATCTCTCTCTATCTCTTTATATCTATCTACTTATCTATTTACCAATATATATGTCTCTCTATGTAAATCTACAAATAGAGATATAGAAATAGATGTAGGAATAGGTATAGATGCATCCTATTGGTTTTATTTCTCTGGAGAACCCTGATTTATACACTGATGAAATTGGAATGAAATTTAGAGCTTGGTTAATAATAATGCATCAATTTTGGTTAATTAATTGTAACAAATATATCACAATAATATGAAATGTAAATAATGTAAATTTTCTGTAAATTTAAAACTATTATAAAATAAAGTGTATTTAATAAATGCATTAAACTCCTCTACACATTTAAATATATTTTACAAGTTAGGACTGCTTTCCAAGAAGACCAATAAAACAATATCATGTTCTATTATTTCCATGTGAATAGTATAATAATTTTAGAAAGTGCTAGGTAAACTGTAAAGTCCACAGTTTATATAAAATTATAGAAAAACATAAAAGTAATATATTATTTAACATAAAAATGAAAATAAATTTACGTAGGTGGCAAAATGTATAAGGAAATTATTTTTAAATGATTACAAGAAATTATAATCTGACATTAAATAATTACAGAAATTTGCTTTATATGAAATTTTTTCTAAAGACCGCCTATGTAAAGCAAGCAATTTTGGATGAAAACATTTTTATGTAATACTACTTGAAAGCCACTAGATGTCAATCTTTCTTTTACCATTTCAAATACCATGCCTGATGGATTTTAATGCATGCTTTTTTGCAAAATTTAGGAATTAGTGAGAATTCATTTACAGTAAAATGTAGAATTCTGTTCAGATTAGAAGTCACAATTTCAGTGAACAATGTCTAGTATGTACAGCTAACAGAAAATGTCATGATACTGACACGTACCATGGATGGAGTGCTTTCACTCTGGCAGGCAAATAGGGTCCCGGACCTACATACCTTACTTCTAAACCTCACGACAGCCTGAAAAGTGGCTACTTTTTTGTACAGAGAAGAAATAGTAAGTAAATTATTAAAGGTAAACAATTTTTCCAATTATCCAGTCTCACTTTAAAACCATACTTATTACCCTTTTAAAAATTCACCTCAGATGTAATTTGCAGATTTACAATAAAGTTCGTTTTTCATACAGATGTTTTATGGACATCTATTATAGACATATCAAATATGTTCTATAACAATATTCACTAACACTTTTTAATACTTGTCATATCCCAGTCCATTTTAAGCCCTGGATACATGTTAGTGCATTTAAGCTTCACAATGATTCTTTGAAGGGAAGGAATATTGTTAGTATCATTCTACAGATTTGTAAACTGAGGCAAAAAGAAGTTGACAGTGTGGCAAAGCTTAGGCCACTAGTGACAAAGCTTACACCATACTTCTATGCAGGACCTACCCCTCAAAAGTCCTCTATGGATAATAGAAAGAAGCTAAAGTTCACTATAGTTAGCAAAGAATAAAAAATAGTTTTGAAATTTAGAGGAAAGCTGTATCTAAACAGAGATAGCATAAGGAGAAAGTATTAGACTTTTCATCTGAAGAGTATAAAAATATTTAGAAATTCCCAAGTAATCTATGAGAGCTACAGCTTATATTAAATTATAGAAGGATATAGAACTAGTATATTATTCAAAACAAAACACTTATCTTGGTTATTTAGAAACCCAACAACTGCTAAATGAGTGCTGAAATTGATCAAGGACAATAATTATTAGGTGAAATCATATAAAATTACTGATAGCATATGGTTTTGAACCAGAAAAACAGAAATTTTATGTTTCAGTCTAATACATTGGATAAATGGGTTCAACAACATTCATTAATATTAAATATATTTCCTTATTTTTAACCATTTACCTTATGATACTTTTATCAGTAGAAAGTGAAAGAAAACAAGGAATCCAAAAATTGTTTTATAAATATTTTTATCAAGAATTCATCAAGCTTTCAAAGTGAAAACAGCTACCTAAATATATTCTGTGAAGAGTTCTATTTCCTAAACTGCAACATCAATATAGTCAAGATTTCCCAAAACACTGTTTTTAATACTTGATTTCATTTATTCTTTTAATTAGTAGAGAAGAAAGTGAAGACTTTGTAATAATTGCTAGATTACTATTATAAGTTGCTTTCATTTTATATTTTAAAGTCTACTACCAGTATGTCTGATATTATAAAAGCTGCACCAGCTTTCCTTTCATTAGAATTTGTATGCGCACTTTATCCACACATTTATATTCAACATTTCTGTATTCTTATATTTAAGCTGTCTATTTGATAAACAATATAAAGTTGTTGCTTACAGCTTAAATTTAGAGGGGATTAAATTTGCCTCTTACAGCAAACTGGTCTTGGGACTCTAGCCATCCCAAATCACCCTGATCCAATCAATAGTTAAGAAGATTTAAATCTGGGGTTCAGTCTCTGTGAAACTGGTCTATTTCCATTTCACCCTAACTCCTAGGTGTTTTTTTTTTTTTTTTTGTATTTTATTGTCCAGCCTTTCTAGTTACACTCAGATGATAGTTTGTCCAAAACTCGCTACTCTGCCATTGCTGGAAGTAGAACTAAGGGAATTTTTGTAGTGAAATTTTGCAAAATGTGTGATATAAATCACCATTCATCTCCTAAGAAAATCTTCAGTAAAACATATTTTTTTCCCTAATGCTTTTAATGTAAGAATAATTCACTGAGGCTTTCTGTTGAAAACAGGGTTGCATCCTGCTTCACGGTCAGCTTGAGGCACAAACAGAAGTTTCCAACAGGAACAAGTATTTGGCTTAGAAGTGTATTTGGACTACACACACACACACACACACACACACACATGCTCAACTCAAAGTCTCAGTTTTAACCAAAGGAGCAGCTGAAGTACATTAAATAACAACGATAAACATTCTTATCCTAAATTGATGTTACCATTGACCTTGAGTTCACAAAAACCATAAAGTCTAGAACACAATAGACCCATTTCCATTCAGCACAGCTCCATTTTTGTCTATAATAAAGACAAAAACACATTTTCTTCATTATAAGAAGGATGAAAGTCTTGTGAGCTAAGCTGTTCCTTTGAGGTTTCTGTTATTTCGTTTTGTTTCCTTAATAGCATTTCGCTGAGTCGCTCTTCAAAACTGAGTACTACATGAGTCTTCCCGCAGAGCACAAGTTCTTCTTACCCATGCATCAGCTAAAATTGTGGTCCTTAACCGCAATCTCAGTTGTGAGGTCAGAACCAAGAAATTTAGGACTAATTTGTATCAACAATTAGCATTTTAAAAACTAGAGTATTTCCAAGACTATCCCTTTCATTTACATTCCCATATTTTTGTTTATGTGGAGAGTAAGAGATTACATGAACAATTATGCATAATCATGTGTCTTACATGTAAATGTAATCCTATAATGTGGAGGAAACCAAGGTTGAGAACCACTCAACAGTGACCCTGTACCCACACTCCAGCTATGTGATTTCTGAGGATGTTGAGTAATCAACATCTCTTATCAGTGTTCACAGAGCAGAACCATTTTCGGTAATCTCATAAACTTTAGCCAAAAACATCCTTTTGTTTCGATCTACTTCTCATATCCAGGATGGCTTTGGAAATAAACATACTTCTTATATTTATTAGCAGTGGTGTGCTGGTAAACCAGCGCTATGAAATAAAAGCTGATTTGCCGGGTGTGAATACTCCCTCCTTACCCAGCTTCAAACTACCAGTGTGATGCCAGTGAGTACTGGAGGCAGACGTCAGCCAGTAAATCCATGCCAGCACGCTTCTTCCTGGTGGGCAGAGAGGGATTCTCAAAGATCGTACAAAATGCAACCTTTGACTTCAAAGTAACTGTCATAATCACAGCATTTGTAATTGACTTACATGACAACTTTCCCATTACAAAATACAATTCTATTCTTCAATATTCATCTTTAATGGTTCTAAAGCAGAAATCTAGTTCAAAAATCACCTGAGAACTGTGATACATAGCCCATTTTTTAAAGAGTAAGCCTCCCTTGATTCCCCCATATGGTAGAGAAGCTGAGAGAGTGGATAAACTCTATCCATCCAGCAAAGGAAGAAAAACTTGGGAAAATATTAGAAAGGGCAAGAGAATCAACTTATCCTTTTCAATTACAAAGAGTGAGACTCACCTCATAATGAGTGGTATGAACTTGGAAGGTAAGATAATGATAATGAAAAGATTTAATTTCCTGAGTGTCATGCAGGGTCTCAGCTCCCATTCCTCGCACAAGAACGTAGGATATCGTGAGGCCAAAAAAGAACACCAACAGAGCCATGGATAGGGGAGTCATACCACTATATTCTCGCTGGCGGCTGGGTTGGAGATACAGGAAGCAGGAGCCACACGATCCGCAATCTGCCATCTGCTTCTCCGCCAACCAACCAACCAACCAACTAACCAGCCAATTCTGCTCTTGTTAGCATAGCCATGGCAGTTATATCAGTGGCTAATGGCTAACCGGTTACAGCTGATGGCCAACTAGTCACAGCTGATGGCCATCTACTACCCAAGCCAGCACCTTTACATGTGAGGTCGAGAGCCTAGAAACTGCTCTCTGGGGCTCTGTCCCCACCCTGGGAATCAATAAAATCGAAATATTAAAAATAAGAGTCCAGATCCCACAGGAGTTCAGGAAATGCCACCTGTGGGGACAGAGTCCCAGAGAGCAGTTTCCAGGCTCTCGGCCTCATGTGGAAAGGTGCTGGTTCAGGTCGTTGATGGCCATCAGCTGTGACTAGTTGGCCATCAGCTGTTACAGGTTAGCCATTAGCCACTGATATAACTGTCGTGGCTACATTGGTTGCTTGGTTGGTTGGCAGAGAATTGGGCCGCAGATTGCGGATAGTGTGGCTCCTGTTTCCTGTGTCTCCCACCCAGCCACCAGCGAGAATCCCACCCACCCTCCGTGGGTGTTCCTTTTTGGCCTCACCATCTCATACGTTCTTGTGCAGGGAGCAGGAGCTGAGACTCCACATGACACCACCCAAACAGGAATTTAAGGAAGGAACAACGATGGCAACACCAGGCTTTTGGGGATGAGAATTTTGAGAACATGAAGGTCATTCAACCTCCTGGGCAGCTAGAGAACAGACCAGCTTCTTGCCCTCTTGGCAGTATGAGTTTACATGGTGAAGGCATCATGATTACTAATGTGATTCAGCTCCTTTATGTTTCTGCTTCAATATCTCATCCTCTACCTAATATTTCTTTTTGGCCTCTGCTTCTGAGAGCTTTCGATTATTCATAGTCCCATGTATCTCATGACATCTGTTCTCTACCTTCTCTCAGAGTATTCTTCAGCTCCAGTTAATAACAATAATATTCATAATAATTACCTAACGTTTATTAAGACCTCATATTTCAGCCGAGCACTCTGCTGAGTGCCTTATGTGAATAACCTCATTTAAACCTGACAACGACCCTATGAGAAGGGTGCCTACTAACTCTCCCTCCCATGTAAATTCTCACGAGAAACATATTCCACTACATTTACATCCCTCTTTGGGCACAGCGTCCCCTAAATGACTTTACTGATTGCTGGCCAGCTAACAGATTGACTGTCTTCCTCAGACTTTCACGCTTCCTCTCATGAGCTAAAAGTAGCATCATCGTTCTGTGTGAGGAACTGCTTAGGGCTGCTTCCCCCAGCAAGGGTTAAGGTAGAGAGTTTCTCCAAAGGGGATGTGGGTGTGGCAGACATCCTAACAATAAGCACTGTGCTTATTCAGTGAGAGATGCCTCAAGATGGTGGCTGGCTAGCACATATCATAAAACAGTGAGTCAAGAAGTACCATTATTATTTAGAGGAAAATATACTGAGAGAAAATAAAAGGTTTCTGAGATGCTACCCAAAATGATCATGGCAGTGCAATCATCAACCCATATGACTGAACCTATCACTATGCTGAGTTCTACAGAAATAGTAAAATGTTGAAAGCCAACCCACCCCCTGCCTCCATCCTGGAGGAGTACAGGTTGATTGAATTTCTTACTCATAAAATCATTATTTAGGTGTATCTTGGGGTCTTAGCAGAATTCTATCCTTTTCTGACCAACGGTACCCCTCTTTGGAGAGTGGATGATCCAGGTAACAAAGTGACCACCCACTACCAAGTTCTTCACCTTCTATGTAAGCATTTGTCCCCTTCTCCTACGTTCCATATAATTTTAGCTGTCTAGTTCAGACTGTTAATTTTAACAGTAGAACTCATGTTAAGCAATTTCAGCTGTCACTGCTTTGCAAAATAAGGTGGTTTCATAACAAAGGAAAAGAAAGTGATTGTCACTTACATATTTGCTATTACATAATTCTTTGAAATCATAACGTTGACTGTCAAAGACTGTGAAGAATCTGGGATTTGACTCTGTTCACAAGCTAACCCATTAGCTTGCCACAGTTTTATGGATGCTTAAAAAAGACACAAGCATGCTGGGTAAGAAATGGAAGACTTTATTACCTACAGCCAAAACAGTAGCCAAAGTTATCGATGATTCCTTAAACCTCAGTGCCCACAGGAATAAGTGTTGGTCTAGACAGATGCCAGCACATGCAGTAGATTACATTATAAGAGAGATTCTCAGGAGCTTTTGAGGGTTAAACCAAGAGTCAAACTTACTCATCAAGTCCAGGGTTAAACTCTACCACAAGGTCAAGACAATGACAAAAGGATTAGAAGTAGAGCTTCAATAAAGTTAGAAGAGAGAATAAGGACAAAAAGACAACTGCTGGATATAGGATGACAACACAGGTTCATTTGTTTAGCCCAAATCAATTGAGGCAGCCTGTTAGTATAGACACGACATTTTTGCATACATTGGAATTCAGTAATTGTCATCAATATTCCTTTTACATCTTGAATAGAGTCCTGTGATTTTTTTCAGTGTAAATTTTTGTGATATGCCTTATATAATGAAATTTCATTGTAAGGAATTGAAGTCAATAATTATTATAAAAATCACTTTAATGAATCTTTAAGACAAATATTTCATTATTAGATTTTTTTAGATCATCAAAATTATATCATTTATGTTGGAAATCAACAAGCAATAAAGATTCAAAATGTTAAATGTTATGTGAAAGAAATATATTCATTAGATAAACATGAATATAAGTCTGGCAAGGATTACAGTTGTCAATATTTAATTGTAAGGTTTCTTCTAAACCTTTAAGTGAACCATCTAATTAAGAAAATGCTGATGTACAAGTATATCCTTTCCCCTTCCAAGGGTCATATCTAATTCCTTCTGCTCCATTTTTTTTTCCTAGTAAGACATGCTTGCTCATTATTGCCTTATTCATATGGATAAAATATTTGATTTGCTATTAAATATACACAAAATTATTTATAAAAAACACACGTATACATATAGAATAAACCAGAAAGAGTAAAACTAATGCTTTATTTTAAAGAATTCATGCTTTTTGTATTAAAAGCTATTGGTTATCTGTACTTCAAAATGGACAAAACTAAGCTTTAACTTTGGTTTCCTTATCAGTAGTAACAGGAATATTATTCGGAGGAAGATACTTTTAGACTACTTATTTAAATAAATTTTATTTTTCAAATTTATTTTTATTGGAAATAGTATAATTTAGTCAGGTTGTTCCAGGAAAAATACCACCGATGACCTTAGAAGTAGATTTTAATCCTCATTATTATCTTAAATAACTTGTTAAAAATGCTTGCTTACACATATGTGTGGATAATATACATTGACTACTAGAATTTAAATGTGATACTGTTCACATATTAGCTGTGTGGAATTACACAATTTCTTCTCCTTTCTGAGCCTCAATTTCTTCATCTGTAGAATGAAAATAAGATTCCTACCATGTATATTTGCTTTGGAGATTCATGGTAATGTCTTTAAGAACATGCATGCAGCATTTGGCACCTAGTAGACGTGGCAATACCAGCTCTCATTTCAAATGCTAAGAACCTCAGCTTTGTGGAATAATATATATTTGAGCATTGCTCATGTTAATCAGTGAAACAAGACTACAAAATGTAAGTAAAACAAAAGTCTGACTGAAGTAGACCTTTCCTTCAGGATATATCATCTATCTGTATGTTTAAAATATACTTCATACGCTAAAAATAAACTTTCCTAGGATTTATTTTTTTATGCATTAATTTGGCAATGAAATTACTGTTTTTTTTTTTAGGGAGAAGGGTTCATTTTATTCAATGTAGACTCTTATTTCAACTGGATTTAGTAAGTCTTGCATATACATGAATGGTTTCTAATACTTCAATATTTGATGTTAGGAATTTGAATTTAAATGTTGCATTTTTCAATAAATACCTGTTTTAACCTTCTATGTCTCTAGTGACATTCTCTTAAATATGAGTACAATTATTAGTATTAAAAGCCTAAGGTAAATTGTGGGCTTCCAAGGGGAGGCATGTCTTCATTTTCGTTACTGGTATTATAATAAATTTAAGATGACAATGATCCTAAGAAGAATATATATGTATATATGCAGAGGAGAACATTTTATTTAGTCCAGTTTAAGCTTAATAATCTGTTTATTAAACAACAGTAGGGAAAGTCTTATTTGACTGTTTTTCTTGTCATTGCAAAGAACTTCAACTTCTTTTCCAAGTTCACAATTGGAAATTTCAGAGGCTTTATTTTATTTCTGTGCTTCCTTACATATGGTGTCTTCATTGACCATTTCTCTCAAGAATAAAGGGGCAACTTTTGAATTTTTTCTATACATGTTTAATGAACAGTATTAACTCATTTATCTAATGAATAGCACATAGCATTTAACGGATCATGTCATATTTAATATATGTCCGGATAATACCTAGTATTCTTAGGACCATAAAATGTTCTGATGACTTTTACTACAAAGCAAAATTGTTGCCTGTGGATTATAAAATTATTCATACCCAAAGAGGTACAATTTGCCTGTTGTTGAATGAAATAAATACCTACACTGCACTGGTAAAAGGAAAAAAAGAGTTCTCTGTATGTGAAAGCTGTGTGGTAGATTACTTTTAACTGTTAACTGATATTTTGTCCCTATTGTTTTCATTTTCCTTTGTCCCTTCTCACACTAAGTAATCCAAGGCTTTTTTTGCTTCTTGCTTCAGAAAACAGAATGCAGGTGGATTTTTCCCCCCTTGATGTTTACGTTTTTTTGTTTCTTTTTTGTTTTGTTTTTTAAAGCCTAAACTTAAAAGATTGGTATGGATTTTTATCAAAGAAAAAGATTTAGGAGGAAATAGATATGGCAGGGAGGTTCTTCCCAAACTTTAGAAGGGAAGCGGATTCCCTGGAATCGGGAGATGCTGTGGACTCAGATTTTATGTCTCTGAGAAAGTAAATCTCAGGGAGGTTAGGGGATGGGGCTCTGTGATTCAGGGGCCACTACAAACCAAAATAGTCTATCAGGGACACTGTGGCGTTCAGAGGGCACCCAGGCAGGAGGTCTATTGGAGGCTGAAATCTAGCCAGCCCTTCACTTGATTTGTACTGTGGCGCAGTACAAATGAGCCTCCGTATGGAGGCACGTCTTTTCTCATTCCCAAGGAGCTGGTGGGGCACTGAATCAGGCACTCAACACCAGAGTTCCTAAAGGATGTCACACCTCTGGTGAGCCGGAGTACAAGGTGAAGGTTGACCTAAGATAGGTTTGTCGGGTAACGAATCAGAAGGGACCTGTGCCCTGATCCTTCAGTAGAGCCTGGATAAAGAGATAGGATCCCAGAGGGAAAAGAAAGCCTGGGTCATATGGATTGGCATCCTCCTGGAAGTCCTGTGATGGAGGTTGGTATGAAAGCAGCAGGCTGACCCCAGGGCCTCCCGTGGGTACCACAGAAGCAAAGGAGAGAGACCCCTAACTTGAAGGGCCTTTGTGGATAGATGCATGAGACCTGGGTTATAAAGAAGAATGATAAAATGAGATTATGGATATTTCTCATCCAGCAAAGACAGAGGTTACCAAGAACAAGTGAGCTCCTTCCCCACCTCTGAATGTCCTGGTCCCAAAATGATGCCAAAGCCTAAAATAAAGATGGGGAAAAATCCCAGATAACAGAGTTTTAATTTTTACCACTGTGGTAGAGTGTGGTCTTCACCCTCACCAATGCGTGGCCAAGCTCGGTGACATGTATCATCCCAATATCTTTATTTTTATCAATTTCATTCATAGACCCCTGTACCTCTCCTGGGGTTTACTGCTTGAGCCTCCTTACCATCTTTCTGTGGTTATATTCTCTTATGCATTAGTTTAATCCTTCTAAAGCTCAGTCCTGTTCATGCCACTTCTGTGCCTAAAAACATTTAGTGGTCTATCCAGTGTTTACTAAACAGGGTCTAGTATTCAAGTCTCTCTCCAGTTTTTCTTAATGCCTTTTCAAACACTATGCTCCTAACTAATTGAACCCCTTTACATGACAGGTAGTGTTGTACCTCCGTGCTTTTGTGCGCACAGTTGTAGTCTCCTAGAATGTCGTCCCAAACCCCAGGTTTCTATTTGCCCCAATTTGACACATGCTTCAGGACTCAAATCCCTGACCCCCTTTCTTTCCCATAATCCGTGGACATCTTCTTCTCTCTTAACTATGTGTTCATGGCAACTTGTTTGAAATCTCTCCTGACTTATTCATCTTATTTTCCCTGCTCTTTGATGATAAGATCCATTTCCAATTCTTCTTCTGATTACTCAAAAAGTCTAGCTCCATCTGGGTTTTAGACGGAATAGATATTTTATAAATACAGATTGACAATTAGTGTTTAAAAAATAATATATTTACCTTTCCTGCAGATCACAGCAGGAAGCTGTACTTTGTACAAAAGATGCTGATTGCGGTACTCAAGGTGAATACTTAATTGGTATTTTATTCTTAGTATTCTCAGAAACATATTAGAGTGGGATTCGAGTCAAAGTCAATCTGCTTCAAACTTGTGCTCTAAAACCTATACTAATTAAATTAACTACTACAATTTTAGAGCTATAAAAGATTCAAATCCCATGTCATATGATTGTTGTTATGAACTAGACACATATCAAATATTATACATGTTAGCCATTACATTAGAAAAAATTCAAAATGTGTTCTTTATATACACAGTAGAACATATAACTATTACCTCAAATGTATATTTTGTGATGTTAAGTATAATAACCAAGAAGACTACTTAAAGTTTAAAAAACTATTGCAAAAGATGGGAAGAACAAAATTGTTTTCTTTCCTGGGTTTGAGAAAATACTAGATATAACGACCAAGTCAAATTTATTACTATTTTTAATGCAAATAATGGTCATATGACTGTAATAGAAAGTAATAGTCACATGACAATTGTCTACTGAGCTCATCATTCATCCCTGTGGAAATGCAAAGTCCCAGCAGAAAGCATTACTTAGGGAGAACTTAGGGAGAACTCCAAGACGACAAAACAAAAAAGCCCATGATAATAATTATTCTTAAAGAAAGCGATTTAAATTGCCCCTAGATTTTTATGAGATTAGAAACGCACAAAGTGGATAATATATGGAAGAAAATATTGTCACTCATTCTTTTAATAAATTTTATTAAATGTCTTTGTGGGCATGTGTTGATGTGTTGCCTTAAGTATCACAGGACAGACAGCGTTTATGGTCCCGAAAGGATGTTTATATAAGTCACAGGATTTACCAGGTAGAAATGGACAAGAGCTACACAAAGGGGGGGTCGTGTACGATTTGTGATACTACTGATGATTCTGCATTGTCTCTAAAAATTAAAAATTAAAAGTTCGATCCCAAGGTGGTAAATTTCTTGTACGTATTATACAGCAATCAGTGGTAATGCTAATTAAGGAAACCATTATCTACTGTAAGTTGTGTAGGGAAGTGATGAAAGATTAGAGTGTATTCTATATAATTTGCTCTTCCAAATAATTGAACTAAAAGATGCCATTTATTACAGTCACATGATAAACAGAAATGAATTTTTTTGTCACTCTTCTCTTCACCTGGAACATATCCTTTAATGAAACATGTTCTCAAATTTCATTTCTGTGCCAAGAAGTAGATAGTAATTACAAATAACATTTTATAAGCACTTCTGCATGTGTTAGGCACTTAAAATATAATTTCAATTAATTTTTGGAACATACCAATGAGGGAAGTATTATTATCGTCTCCATATTATCAAGGTGAAAAATCTATAGTTTGGAAAACTGAATAACCTGCCCAGAATTACAAGCTAGAAAATTGAGTGTGGAATCCAATCCATCTGATTCCTGGGTCTATAGGCATCTCTCCAACTCTAGGCTGCCTCAGTACCAGATGAATTAAGAGACAAGTCCCTGCCTTCACTTTATTTCCAGCCAAGTCAACAAGCCCTGCAGACAGTTACTGCGATATTTCCACACTACTATAACTTTAACAATGGTTCTCACACTCCAATTAGCAATAATTACATGCTAACAGCAATAACTCACAAAAGATATGAACACTTCCAGACCACATGACATTTCTAGTCTACCAACATTTATATATTATTTACAATTTCTATCTTCCTACCTACCTACCTTATGTACTGTTTTAAACTCTTGTATTTCCAGAACAAACAGAGAATAAGACCTTTTACAAGATGATAATATGATAGTTTAAACCAGAAGTGCACACGGAGGTAGTGAAGAGGGAGGCACGAGGCTGAAAAGCAGTGTAAATTAGGCACAAAGTACAAATGAAATGCACAGGGAGGTGACGGTGAAGAAAGTGCTGATTACACTTGCTTTGTTTGTTTTTGCAAGAGAGGGAGGGAAAAAAGAGAACTCAGTATCCTGGACCTCTGGTTCAGATGCTCAGCCAGTGTGGAATGAAAGGGCCAACACTTTTCCATGAACCATTCCTTTATCGAGTTTATTGATCAGAGATCAAACTCATGCTGCTGTATTACATCTCAATGGAAAAAAAAAAAAAGGCTCTGATTTGAAAGTTTGCATATTCCCCCACCAAATTAATTTCACTGTTTTTAGTTTCAACAAAGGCCAAATACATAACCAGGTCAAATGTAAAATGCATGGGTTTTCTTCAGAAATGTATAAACTGTGAATGAGAGTTTTCCTTTGTCAGTGAAGGTGATGTTCTTAAAATTAGATTAGCGTTTCTCAAGGATTTGTTTACACTTGTTTACATGCACCCACATCCTCTTTACCTACTCTTTTTCTCTTTCTACTCCTACTTTTCTTTCCTTTTATCTAAGTATAGTTATTATACAATATTATATTAGTTATGTTAGTGTCAGGTGTACAATATAGTGATTCGACATTTTATACCTTACAATGTGATCACCTTACTAATTCTAATATCATCTGTCACCATGCAAACTTTTCTCAATATTATTGATTATATTCCCCTTCACCATTTTCACCCACCCCCCTATGCCCACCCCCTCTGGTTACCACTCCTTTGGTTTCTGTTTCTATGAGTCTGCTTTGTTTTGCTTTGTTTTGTTTTTTTCTTTTACATTCCACATGTAAGTGAAACCATGCAGTATTTGTCTTTCTCTGTCTGAATTATCTCACTTAGCATAATACCCTCTAGGTCCATCCATAATCCTAAAATTTATATGGAATCACAAAAGACCATAAACAGCGAAAGCAATCTTGAGAAAGGAGGACAAAGTTGGAAGTGTCATGCTCCTACTCCTGTTTTAACCAACTCCAGGTCTCCATGTCCCTGGGCTTTAGAAAACTAAATACACTATTTTAACATTAATCAGTCAGGTTGATTAGTAGCCGCTATCTGCAAACTGGCAAGTGAAGTGATAGTTGTATAATTTAAATCCATTGTTAAACGACGTTTGTCAATGTTATAAATAGCCACCCCGAAAATCCAAAAGGGAAAAAATATACTTCAAGGTACAAAATGTCTGTAGTATTTTAGGGGAAAATCACCTTAATATTTTCTTCCTTTCCTCTAGTCTCTTTGTAAACTTTATGATTAAAAAATGAACGAGGTATGAAAGGAATTGAATATGACTATTTTTGCATGTAAAAAAGAAAACTGGCGTACTCAGAGGGCTGTCTCATGTCCTACAGAGGGCACAAACTCATTACCAGAAAGATCCTTGAATGCACATATCTGTGCATATTATTTCTCATAGCAATTATCTAAAATTCAATGTCTGCATTTTCAGTAAAATCGGATATATTTGCTAATGCAAAATGGTGACTTCTGTAAATAATGCCAAACAAAGTGTGAATCAAACAGTATCTATTAAAAATTTTTAGACAATACAAACATAGACAAAAATGCTCAACAATGGAAACCAAAGACAGTTCTTTCAGGGCCTGTTTGTAAAAAGCACTAATACTAGAGTTTAAGGTCAATGTGTAGATCTGTTTGCTCATAAAACATTAATTGCATAAATGTTAAGGACCAGTAGCCAATTACAAAGGTCGAATTCTTTAGGCATACATATAGCCACTTATCCAAATGCAATTGATGTTCCTTAAGGAAAAAAAAAGTCAGTTTATTAATGTATTTTAGAATGCAATGTTTTAAATTAAAGGAAATAACTTATTTAACTGCTTATTTTAGTACTGAGATGAATGTCACGCAGTTTTGTAAAAAAAAAAAAAGTAATTATTTGGATTGTGAATGGGTTAGAATTAGTCTTGATGCAAAAGTTCTCTAGTTAATTGGGGTGGTGGGGAGCTTCTATAGTAGCAGGGCTGACTATTCTTCTTTTACTAGATTGTAATGCAGAAATCTCCATTCGGGAATGGGCCCTTCTGGTTTGCCTTTAACCATTTCACTATTCCTTCGTAGGACTCCGAAGGCTGAACATGTTTGTACCCACTTAAGAATAGTCATATATTCTGCTCATTAAAAAATAAAATGCACCTTAATTCCAAAATACACATTCTATACGAAGAATGTTTCATTACTGCTCTGTGACATGGTTGTCCACTTTCTGGCGTACCTCAAGGGACTATGCAAGAACTCAGGAACTCTAGGGTATACCTCAGACCTCTCCTTAGCATTAGAAATGTCGTCAGTGTCAGATGATGTTATACATACGTAAATTAATTAAATGTCTCACAAAGAAAACCCATCCCACTTGGGATAAGAATTGGGGCTGATCTTTGAAAAGTTGGAAGGCAACATTTCTGAAAATCGCAGCTGCCAACATATGTATTTGGATACCCTGCACATCTGCCATATTCCACATCAGAGAAAGGGACCTGAAGACTCCTTTCAAAGTCGTTGAGAAAACCAGACTATCAAATAATCTAAGTGTCAATGTTTCAGCTAGAAGACAAACAAAATTCTGTCCTCCTTTCCTTCAAGCCCTGCCTCTCTGCTGGTAAACAGCTGAGGATTATCTACGAGAAAGTTGAGCAAAAGCCTGTCACACTGTGTTTGAAAAGAACATAAGGACCCAGGACAAGTGCAAGGAGGGTGCCCAGGGTAATTAGTGGAAGTCATTGTAAATAGAGCAATTTTCTGAAGGGTTCCTGGCAAGGTGAATGTGGCCAGCGGAGGGGTAGGGGTCCCAAGGAAAGACCGCAGGCCGGGATCCTGCAGCTACTCACGCCTCTCCGCCATCCTCCGAGTCGCTGTCCGAGGCCCACTCCTCGCCGATGTCCGGCAGGGTGAAGAACAGGGTCTTGGGGCCAGGCCCAGGGGGCATCCAAGCGCCGGGTTCTCGCTCTCCGGGGTCAGGCTGGCAGGGGTTCCGTGGGCTCGAGGCTAAACTGCTGCTGCTGCGTGAGGTGCCTCCAATTGATGGGAGCGGGGCCCAGACCCCCCCAGGGCCGGGGAGAGGCCTTGTCTCGGTCACCAGGTGTCCTGGGGAGCCTGCGGCGCTGCAGTCACGGCTAGAGGAGGCCAGGGACAAGGCCTGAGCCAGGGGCTGGACTTTGGCTGCTCTCGGGCTGCTGGGCAGAGAGAAGGGGGTCCCTATTGCTTCTGCTGCGCGGTTCGCGACAGAGACCCTGGTGTAGGAGGTAGTGAGCAAAGGATGGAGCAGGACGGGTGTCCCCCGAGACGCGGAGAGGGACTCAGGAGGCATGGCTGGAAGGGTCAGGGTGGAGGCAGTGCTAAGCTCTGTGTCCACCGGCTCTACGGTGGCAGCGCCCCTTGAGTGGCTGGAGGAGGCGATGGGCGAGGGGACGGCCGGAGGCGCCGTCGAGGTCTTGAAGATTTTGGCAAAGAGAGACCCAAGGTCCAACACAGCGACCTTCATATCCCAGTCTTGGAGATTCTATCCCCGATGTTGCCTGAACCTCAAGAACATGGGGAGCAGGTCTTCGGAGCTCCATCCACCGCCGCCCGCAGGAATTCGGACAAGGCGGCCCGGGGCGGGGATGGGGTTATCGGATACCCGCGAACCTCTGAGCTCCTGGGGCCTCTGCCGCACTCCCCACACCGAGGAACGTCTCCCGGCGCTCAGCTCCGCAGCACTTGGGATCCACCTTCCCGACGCCAGGTGACCCGCCGAGGTTGCTGGCGGTGGCCACCCTCTGCGGGGAGTAGTCCCTTCTCTGCCCTGATGCTGCGAGGCCCCGAGAGCCAAGGGTCGAGGAACCCACAGAGGCGACGTGCTGCAGCTGCCAGGGCCACCGCTGCCTGAGGGTGGGGATTTGGGCCTCCGCCCGCGGAGATACCCAGATGGGCCCCCGGGAAAGCGAGCGGGGCGGTTGCTAAGCTAAACAAAAACCCTGCTTAGCTCGCTGCTAATTGGGCCCCAGACAGCAGCTTGGGGCTGTGTCCATAATAGATACCCTAGCTCCCCACCTTGATTCGTGCCTTAAAGGAACACTCTCTAATTTCTCCATCATCCTTAGAACTTCACCAGATTCACCAAGCTCTGGGCTGAGGGCAAGGCATTTGAACAGAGCCCTGGGAAAGATAAACAGGCTTTAAAAAGATCGGAAACTTATCTAGTCTTACAAGACCAAATGAGCCAAGGCTCAGGGAGACGGCCAGCTCTCTGATATAAGGGAAGGTTGGTAAAAAACGTGATGTTTAGGTGAGTGGACTTGAAACAGCCGTGCTCCTCTCCCTTCATGTTCAAAGTGTGTCACTAAAGATGACATAAGGGAACAACAGTGGGGTGTCTCGCCCAAGAACTAGGAAATAAGAAGGGGCTCTGACAGCTAAACTAGTAAAATCCACATACGATGTGTGTGTTTAAACCAAGAGATTTAATAACTAAAATGTTTTGACAACTCAAAGTATAATCAGACTGATTCGATATAAACTCAAAGGCAGATATGAAAAGTAAGAGTTTCTTTTTAAGAGGAATAAATTGCTGTTTTGCTAAGTCTAAAAAAATATATGTGAAAAGTAGAGTGTATGAGTGTGATGATCTGTAGGAATCCAGGGTCAGTTCTGAGCAAAATTTAAAAATAAAATTTGGACAGGGTTTATTCATTAATGTGCAAGAGATATAGTTTCTGATTTGGGGCAGGGAAAGGAGAATAATAAGTCTAGTAGTGAATAAATTAACGGACATTCATGATCTACATTATACACATTACATAACATTCACTATATACTATATATATAGTCTTTTGCAAGTTACCAAACTGGATTCTGAGCCACAGTAAATTTCCATGGTAATGCCAAGTTTTGCATCTTCTTGTAGAGAGCTAACACATCTTCTACTTATGATATCCACATCTTGTCAGGATCTCTTTTCTAAATCCAAGCACCGTGAACAAACATGTGCTGATCACAAAACAAGTACAATTGGTGGCAGCCATTGCAGTCAGCATGAACTTGGGGAAAGATCATTTGTGTGCTTAAGAGAGGTACGAGACATAGCCAATAGGGTCTGACTAGAAAGGGCCTTGAATGTTGAAAGAGGGAAGAGTATACAGTTGTCAGCATGGAAAGCACCAGCACACAGTGAAGAATCAAACTGAAGGAAAGACGGAATAAGTAACAAACACATCTGAGAGCAGCAATGGAAACTAGAGGGTCAGATCAGGGAAGCTGTGTCAAAGACACCAGAACCATCCATATTTGTTATAGTCTCATTGTTCCTCTTTCTTAGCAACTCATCAGGTAGCTTTAGAGGTGTATGAGGTCCATCAAAATATTGGGCTATTTTCATACAGCACTCATTCAGGATTGCAAAGCTGTTTCCTAAATATTTTTTATTTATTCCCCTTGCTTCTGATTCATAGAACAATTAAATCCTTAATATATTAGGATCAATCCACTCTCAATACAAGTAGACTCATTTCTAGAATATGCACTTGCAGTGTTTAAGCAGCTAATCATCTGATTGATTTTGGGCCCTCACAGCTGAGCAGACTTTCAGGGTGGAGCCCCACTAACCTGACTCATAAAATACAGATGCATAAATCCCCAACTCAAACGTGTTAATTAATAAATACGCAACTGCAATGTTGTCCTCTACTCTTTCCCTATGAGAGGAATTCCTGTTAAGACCAAATTAAGTTGAAAGATTGTTAGGTGAGCACAGGGAGTGTGTCATATGATTCATAGATAGGAGACATTCACAGTAAGAGCCAATTATCCTCCTCCTTCTTGGAAGAGCAACCCTGCCTGAACAGTGGATTATTCACCTGTCTTGCTCTCTAACTTTAGATATTTCTATTCTTTCATTATCAATCACTTCTCTTCTGTGCACATGCTTTTCTTTAAGCATATGGAGACTGTTAATAAGGCTACAGAAAATCTGCAAAACCTTCCAGATCCTGACCTTGAAAACATTCTATGTCTAAGGTGTTTGCATATATCCCATATGTTATGGGTGGTATTGTGTCTCTCAACAAATATGTTGAGGTTCTAACCCCCAGTTTTGGGGAATGTGACCTTATTTGGAAATAGGGTCTTTGTAGATGTAATCAAGTTAAGACAAGGTCATTAGGAAGGGCTCTCGTCCCATATTACTGCCATACTCTTAAGAAGAGAGAAATTTAAACACAAACTCACAGACTTCTCTGTTAATTACCAGTAGCTTGCTATTCTTATAACATGAGCCCCAGGAAATGTATCATAGTGGCCTGCTCAAAGTAAGGAAATGAAAATGCAGAACATGAAGTGATGACAGAGGCAGAGAATGGAGTGATAACAGCTGCAAGACAAGGAATGTCAAGGCTGATGGCCACCACTAGAAGCTAGGAGGAAGCAAGGGAGACTCAGAGGGAGCGTGGTTCTGCCAGCATCTCATATCAGAATTCTAGTTGCCAGAATTATTATCTGTTCTTTTAAACCATCCAGTGTGTGGCACTTTGTTATGGCAGCCCTACGAAACTAATACACGATTGGGGTATTAATTAAGTACTTGGGTACTTCATGATTATAGTATCTTGCTGGTACTTACCTTTATGAAAGTCTTCAGTGGGTGTATTTGCTCTAAAAAGCTGGCTACAAATTAAAGTGATAATCGTAATTGTATCAAATTTACAAGGAGAATGATGGGAATCCTACAATGGATGGGGGAGGAAGTCTCATTGTCGTTTAAGGCAGTGAATGTAACATTCTGGCCAGCCAGTCTCACGACTCAGGCACAATGAATGAATGATTAATTCTTTTGTTTGAAGGTCCTTTGAAAATGACCTATAATTGCAAACGACAAACAATTCTTAGCAAGATGTTAGGTCTTTTATACCCATTGTCCGTCTATCAACACTCTTTCAGAGAGATATTAGATGCTACCAGGCTTCTCTGTTAATTACCGCAGCTTGCCATTCTTATAACATGAGCCCCAGGTGATGTATCATAGTGGTCTGCCCAGGCAGAGTAAGGAAATGAAAATAAATGCAGTAAATCATTGTTTCTGACTGGGACAGTGTTGATTTTAAATCGGCTTTATTAGAAATGTCAAAGCAGTGTTTTGTGTGATAAAATCCTGCTGCTTATGTTGGCTAATTAACAATTTGAAGAACTGATTTTCTGATGTGTACAACAATGCGTGGCTACATCACTGAGAAAGTATTAGGAAGTGATGACCATGTTGCAATGAAGAAATGTTATGTTTTGGAAACCTGGAATTTAAAACAAATAACCTGAGTAATTCATCTGTTTAAGAATTTAAATTGCCTTCCGTAGCATGACACTAAGGCCAGAACCTATAAAGAAAAATACTGTCAAATTTGATTATAAACATTTTAAAATTCTGAACAATAAAAGGCATTTGTTGATTCAACAAATATTTACTAAGCACTACACTGGAGACAATACAGTCTGGTAGACTCTGGCGCTGGACTCTCTAGGTTCATAGTGTTTTTGCCACTGACCCACACCCAGGTTTCTCTCTTTCTGTTCCTTAATGGTTCCTATCTCAAATAATGGTACTTTGTGAGTCACAGTAATGAACACATGCTTGGTAACTGGAACAGAGCCTAGCAGGGTAAGCTGTCAGGAGATGTTAGTATTTATTATATGTGACACTAGGTTACATTGAACAATCTGAGAAAAGATCTGGAAGGAAATTATACCTACATTTACATCCAAGTTTATTCCTTTTTGTACTATTTAAATGTTTTCAATAAATGTGCCCTATTAAAACAGATACAAACCTCCAAAATCTTCAGGCAAGTTTTCTGTGTTGTTTTTTTATTTTTATTTTTTTTTGATATATGATTAAGGGCTGTACGGAAAAATTCAAAAACAGAAACAACTTTTACCAAAAAGCAGCGTTAGGTGATAGAGATTCTTTTTTTTTTTTTTTTAATTTATTGGGGTGACAATTGTTAGTAAAATTACATAGATTTCAGGTGTGCAATTCTGTATCACATCATCTATAAATTACATTGTGTGTTCACCACCCAGAGTCAGTTAATAGACCATGACTGAATCTACTGGGTATGGTAACAGATACAGTGTAGTGCAAAGAGTAGAGACCAGACCCATCAGGCTTTTCAGGTGCTTTCAGCTGCAATAACAGAGAAAGCCTGCACTAACTGGAGATTAAGAATTGGAGATGCTTATGTATCTCTCAGAGCAGGAAGCCCACAATTAGCTAGTTCTGGGATTGGTGCTGTGATTACCAACATCAGCAGAGACTCAAGATCTTTCTCTCTTTTTTGTTCACTCATTATGAAGATGTTATGACTTGATTCCTGGTGTTCCCAAGATGGCACTCTCACCACCAACCATCTTTTATTCAAATAACTGCATTCAAGGCAAGAAGAAGGTACAACTCACTCTCCCTCTCATTAAAGAACAAAACACTTTCCTGAAGCTTCTCAAGCGGACTTCCATTTGAGTCTCATCGGCCAGAGCTAGGTTAAAAGTCAGTAAGAGTTATCATGCTTTATAATCATAGTGCACCCCCTAGTGTTTGAGAAGGGGTCTACTTTCCCTGAACATGTCATCTGAACAGAATCAGGGATCCATAAATGAAGAAAGGAGGACAGCTGGACATGTTTGTTGGGTAGAAAAGAAGCAGTGTCTGCTGTGATAGGTAGCTATAATGAATAGTGTGACTATCTGTTATTATCAAATGAAAAGGACAACTACCATTTGTCTTCCATTGTGCTGTGTAATGGCTTCCATTGTGCTCTATGGCTATAAACTCATGCATTGAGCATTTCTTTACCATTTTAAATGCTGTCATTGAAGAGGTAGTAACAGGGCTTCTCAAACTCAACCTCTTCATATTTCTAGATGAAATATGACCAATTTCTATGTCAGATCACGTTGTATTTTCATAGTTTTAAAGTTCAGATCTGGAGTCAGACTACTAGGGTTCAAATCATAACTTCAAAAAGTGGCCCAATTCATTACATTGGGCGAGTAATGAATTTAGCTTAAGTAACCACGTGTTTCTGTTTCCTCATCTATAAAAACAAGGCAATAATAGTATCATATGAGGTTGTGAGTATTAAAATAATTAATATATGAAAAATACTTAAAAGAATACCTGGCACATAGTAAATGCTCTATTAACAACAACAACAACAACAATAACAATAACTATGACTGAAAATTTGGCAAATGTTCATGAAGATTGCTCCCCCTGCCTTTTCAGTCTTTGATTAGAAAGTGTGCATGATTTGTCCTTCCATGTCTAGGGAAACTCTGTGTTAGTGGAGAGATCAAAGTCTTTGTAGCCAAGCGAGCTTGGACTTGAATTTTGCACATTCTTCCTATTTGACTTCAGATGTCATTTGGCTTCTGTGGGCTTCAGTTTTCCCATCTGTACTATCCTTTCCATTATGAATATTAAAGGATATAATGGTGTAAAGTAGGTGATAGGGAAGAAATGGTTGCTTAAAAAGTTCATTAGTAGATTTGTCAAAGTAATGGCTAAACATTGGTGAAGAAATTAATGCTCGTTTAAAAGTCAACTGAATATCAGTCGAGTTTAATGTTTCTCAAAGTGACATCTACAGACCCCCTCTAGGAGAGTCATCTGAGATGATTGTCAAAATGCAGAACTCTGAGCCAAACATCATGACTCAGAATTTCCGATAGTTATGCCAGGATCCGCATTTTAGCAAGCTACCCAGGTGAGTGGTCAGCATGCTAAAGTTTTAGACCTTTATGTCTAGTGCGTAATGTACATGGGATCCTGTCAGCCCAGTGCCTACTTATTTACCCAAAAGGAGGGTGTCAGACTTTGCATTAAAAGGTAGTGGAAAACAGATGTCTCCTCCTGCTCTGACCTCTACCCATGCCTGGCAGCAGTGGTGTTCCCTGTGATTTCTGCTCAGAGCACTTTACATTTTCCTTGCCTCGTGTTTTCTCTTGCGAAATTCTCCTACAGCCTCGGGAGCATATTTCTGCCTTATTAAAGCCTCTCCCATCTCCGCGCTTCCAGGCCCTTTCCTCACATCTGGTCCTACGCATCTCTTCTATCTGGCTGTTCTTGAGTTATACCCTTTTATAATAAACTGGTAATCTTGTAAGTAATACATTTCTCTGAGTTCTGTGAGCCGTTCTAGCAAATTAATCAAACCGGAAGACGGGGTGGGTCTGAAGCACAGATAACATTCTGGATTTGTGACTGGAATCCAGGAAAAAGGTGCAGTCTTACAGGACCGAGTGGGACCTGACACTAACTATCTGGACAGAGTGTCAGATTTGAGTTGAATTGTAGCACACCCAGCTGGTGTTGAGAATTGCTTGGTGGTGTGGGACCCGGAACCCCCAACCACCGCCACCACATGTCAAAATTGGTTCTAGAACTTTTTAAGGATTAATTTCAAAAATACATAAGAAACTTCTATAACTCAATAGTAAGAAAAAAAAGGCACTAAGGACTTAAATAAATATACGTATATATTTTTTCATTTGCTGTTTATGTAAGATTTTTTTACCCAGCCACATCTTAGATAGATAAGGGATTCCCTCTGTTTCAGTGTTATTTTGATACTATTCACAAGTATAATGTTCTCGAAGCACAGCCAAGTTAAGAAATGATGCTTAGACTTGGAATAAAGCCTTTCGCCTACTTGAGCTAACTGACCCTTCCCCTATCTTTTCTCCCCAAAATAATGCATTCTGGTGTTTAATACAAATTACCCAAGCAGCTTAGTGAACCAACAGTAAAGTATGGTTCACTAAAAGGATCAATTGAGAGTACAACAAAAATTTTAAGAGGGATTTTTTTTTTTTTTTGATGTTTGTGTTTTTCTGCTATGCATGCTTCCACACTGGGACACAATTCATGGAGAACAGAGAGGAAAGAAAGACAATTGAAGGTAGAAAAAAGAGAAATAAGTGGGATTGAAGGAAGATGGAGAATAACTATGTAACTGGTGAGTTTGTCTTTAAAGTTTGAAGTATGCCCAATGGCAACCCTTAGAATTTATTCAAAGGTACAAGGCTCAGAGCACACCATGCCAAGATTAACAGGAACTCCAGTTTTCTAACTACATCCCTATAGCATCCCTTAAATACCTTTTCCCTCTCATAGACTCTGCTATTATGTTCAGAAATCACCAGGTGTTCCCTAATAAGTGTGGAGGTGGCCCTGGTAATGGGGGGGTGGGGTGTTTGCTCTCTTCTGGGTTGCAATTATTATTGGGAGCACACACACTTACTGTAAGGCCAGAGATTGCCATAGGAGCCACCACAGACAGGTTACATCAGAGGAGGCTTCAGAATCACTAAGTTGCCAGGCCATGAACTTGGGACTGTCAACATGGAAGTCTAGAGGGACCCTCTGCTTCTTACCACTGTTCAGGTAACAGGGACGATCTCACTTGACCCAGTGTTAAACCAGACAAGATTGCTTTATACCAAAACAACCTGAGCTGGATAGCTCTTTAAACACCCTTGCGCTGAAGAGTTATCTTCAACAAAATAGAGTGGAGAAAAGGCTCCGACTTGAGAGCACGCTCCAAAGTCACATGGCTGAGACTAAGCCCCTTCTAGTACCCAGGATTTACACAGATTCTTGAACCTACAATAGTGGATCTTAAGGTTAAATGCACCCTTTTTAGATTCTGCAGCCACTCACACTGTTTAAGAGATTGAGCCCTTCCTATTCAAGAGGACTTGGCATTAGGTAAAGGCCTAACGAACTCATCCTAAGGAGGATGTGTATTTGGGAAGGCTGTAAGTTTCAAGGCATAGGTCAGGTTAGATCACCTTGGAGGAGAAACTGATACCCGAACTATCCCTTGAAACTATAAAATTTAGTCAAGAAAAAAGGATATAAGACAACAGTTGAAAGCAGAACTACATTTACGTGTGGATGCAAATTTGAAAGGGGAAGGCATGTTGGGGAAACTGCAAGTAGTCCTGGGAGGCTGGAGTTCAGGGTATATTCATTCACTTAATCCTTTATCATTTAATCCACATTTTGTAACTGCTTACTGTGTGTCAGACACTATATAAATGTGAAGGAATAGTTGGAGGTGGAGCAAGAGAAGAAAGAGGGCAAGATCATAAACTTAGAATGTGCATTAAGATTTGAAGCAGGAACCTGGAACTCCTTAGACCATTGCTACATGGAGTACTGCCATGTTTTTGGAATAGGTATTGCAGAGTTGGGAGAGGTTGGAGGGAATTTTGGAGCATCCTGATTCTCTTTTGTTTGTTTTCTCTCCAAGAAACAGAATGAAATTTCTGGATGCTAAAGACACATTGTCACAAAATCAAATTTATCTATTTCCTTTCTATGTCCAGTGCCACACTGTCCATCTAACATTTACTATTCAACAATCTCTAGTTTGAAAAATTATTATGTTCTAGTCGTTTTTCTAGATACCCAGGATACCAAGATGAGTATGATGGAACTCCCTGTACTCAAGGTGCTCATATCATGGGGTCTCAGGATGAAGTCAAATATAAACAGTGTGCAAAACACAATGTGCAATTAGACTAAGGGTATGAATAAGGTGCTATGGATGCAGAAGTAATGAAGTGACTCATTCTGCAAGGTGTATGTGTTAGCGGAGGGCGTATATCAAAGGACTCCCACAAGAGTTGCCTGAACAATACAGTACAATAAAGTACAATAAAGGTAACATAAAATTCTTATTGTTTCTTCTTCACCTTAATCAAACTGAACAAATGTAGTAATACTGTTAACACTCTGAAACTTAACATACAAAGCGGGACATGCTGTCTTCTTTAGTATCATCCTCTGTTATCTCCAGAGCTTGAGTTGGTTCATTTCTTTCTGACTCTCTAAAATCCATACATCAGGATAGATAGATCGATAAAATTTTTTTATATATTTAGGACCCTGACCATTATCTGGCCTTTGAAATTTCATCGACTAAAGCTTAGCAGGTTGATTGAGTACCGAAGTAATAAGTGGCTGTTCATCACAATCAAGAAGGTCATGTCTTTTTATAAACAGTTGGAGAGGACAGGAAGCAGCACTGTGCGCCAAGGAAGGAGCACAGCCAATGCACAAAGCAGTGGTTGTGACAGTGCTGGGGCACAGAGTGGTTAGTGCAGCTGGTACTAAGCATGAGAGAAGTGGTTAAAAAAAAAATAAAATCAAGTTAGGGAGATAATGGACCTAGCTCTGAAGAGATTTGAGTGGTCATGCCAAGGGATTTAAACTTTGTCTGATATAAATAGGGGCATCTCCAGGACTGCAAGCTATTCCCAGACAAATCACACTTCCTAAAACCCAGCTCGAACCACACATCCTATTCATTTCCCAATTAACTTCCTTGGTTGAGTGTTTGAGCTTTCCAACCACATGCTTTGGCCCATCCTATAGTAAAGGGCACCTGCATGTAGTAGCTGCAATGATAGACAGAAAGTGCTACCAAAATGCTGCCTAAAGCAATGTGCCAGCAAGGATAGTGTTTGGTTGGAGTTTTAAAATATGGGTGCAAAGATGGAGGGGAAAGTCGTGAAGAATAAGGTGTTGTGAACTGAAAAATAATATCGACTAGGTAGTTCATCACCAAAAAGGATTTATTCGGTAAAATAGAAAGGATTGCAACCCCATGCATGAATATATGGCAAGCCATGTGCACACTCCAGCCTGCGTGCCAAGATTGCGGGATATTTATATAAGGGAAAACGAAAGTTAAGGGTAGGGGAAGTTAGAACCATAGAGCTTTATTACAAACTCTATAAATAGGGTCTTCCTGGAGCATTCTCGCGATTACATAGGGTGGAGAACTCCTCCCATAAGCCTTAACTTTCCCAGAGACCCTCCCGACTGATTATGTCTGCTTCAACTTCCAGTTGGCTTTTATCACTGTGAAATCTAAGGTGGGCAAAGGCGTGAAGATGAGATCTTTCAGAAAACGTAAGGAGAATTAAAATAGTTAAGCATGTCAAGAGTGTTTTCAAAAGTGTTATGCAGAATATGTATTCAGTGGGATGTTAATAAGAGTTCTAACATCAAATTAATTTAGGAAATGCCTCAGTAATAAAAAGCGAAATACTTTTCTTTAAAGCGGGACATCTTAACTTTGTATTAATAACATCCTGATAATGCATTGTGTATTTTTGAGGGGAGGATATAGTATCCAGTGCTTCCCATGTTTATTGGGGAGGGGCTCTTTTACAGGATATTATCTTGCAAGACTGGTGTTGTAAGACCAGTGAGGAATACTAATCAACACCCTAGATGTATAGAACAAAATGGGAGATAAGTCTGCAACACTGAGTGGAGACACAGTAACAGAAATCTTCAAATTCTCTTTATTAGAGGCTAAGCAGTGACTGGAAGAATTTGTGCTGGAGTGGCTGACCAGAGCTAAGCCCAGCCTATAAGTGGAGCTACAAGGGAGGATTCTGGATTCCTGAAGGGACAACAAAAGCATGCCAGGAAAGAAAGAGCCAGCAAACTGAGCATTATCCTTCCAAAGGCCTGGAGGCTAGATCCTGCCTCTGCCAGTCAAATAAAGCCTTCTCTGTCCTTATCTCCCTTCTTTCTTCTGTGTTCTGAATTCTTGGGATTCTAGAGCTGCTCAAACCATCAGCTAGCAAGTGGAAGAGCAGGTAGAGTGAGAAGTGAGGCAAGAAGCCAACACCACCCCCTTATCAGTGTGTGCCTCCTACACAGCAGGCCCTGCTGGGGACACAGAGCACTCCAAGTGGGCAAGAGTCCGGGCTTTGTCTGTTCTTACTCCTGGCCTGGTGTTTTGTGACTCCACTATTCCCACCCACGCCCCTTTTGTTTTGTTTTGTGGGTTTGTTGTTTTTGTTGTTATTGTTTGAGTGTCTGAAAAGCTCTATGATTAGCCTGAGGTTTCATCCAAATGGTAGAATTTTATTTTTTTAAGAGCTCTGAGAGGAAGAAAGAATAATATAGTTTCATGTTTGTACCTTACTGAGTCCAGTTTGTTCAATAAAGCAGTTGCACGTGTCTCAAACGGTGGGTATAAACTGCTCGGCATGACTAGCACCCCTCTTTGGGAAACAGTATTCTGTCCATGTGGTTCTACTGGGTGCTGCCAACCACAGGACCCCACTGCCATGGCCACAGACATGGACAGATACCTCAGAGACTAGGCCAGTCACAGGCCTTTCCTGAGGTCTTAAAAATTGGGACTAGGAAAGAGGGACAGTTCCTTCTTAATGTGAAATTGAAACCTAAGAGATTCTGGGCACCTAAGAGATTTTGGTTATAGACCAGATTCTCTCTTTTTGTGTAAACAACTTTGAGTTTCTGTCAGTTGCAGCCCATACTCACAAACATAAAGAATATCTCTTCAAGGAGCAAAAACAAAAACAACAGTGTGAAAACTGCTGAGAAAGTAAAGGAGAGCAGTACCTGATATCCAGAAGCCAGCTTGGCACTCATAGCTGGACCATGTTATTCTCTTATTGGCTATAAGCAATCTCACAGAACAAAAACCTCAGACAAGTTTGTTCTGACACTGTAAAATGAGACAGAGCATGACAATTTCATAATTTTGTCTGAGTATAGGCAAAAATAATGTCGCCATACTGCCCTCTAAACACCATAAACTCTCCTCTCCTGGCTAAGTGACTGCTATTTCTTTAGCAATTACAACTTCACCCTTATTCTAATCTCCCCTCCCTATACATAAGATTTATTGATAAGACTTATGTATTATAAAATTTCCTCCTTCTAACAGCATCAAATTTAGAGCAAACCTCCACTTCCTCAAGCTCTCAAATACCCAAGGGAAACACAAACTTACTGTAATGACGAGCAGGGGAAAAGAAGGAGGAGGAATATACACTAGAGTGTGGCTAATGAATTTATTTAGCAATATCTAATCAACTTATTTAGCAATATGCACTAGCAAAAGACAAAGGCAATTAATACAATGTGCTAATGATAGAAAATAAATGTGGTTAGGACTAAACTATATGTATTGATACCGGTGGCATGTCAAAGGAGTACACATAAGTTTAAGAGATCCCAACATATGTTTATATTGATCAAAAATCACTTGGCTGAATACACAAATAACATCAGTAAGGAGTATCCAAAAGCAGTAATAAGCTCTATAGGATAGTAACTATTACAGTAGATGTCAAAAGCTCACCAAACTGGGGAAAAACAGCACTGGAAAAGTCATAAGTCAAAACCTTGCCAGGTCTGTAGCTGAGAGAAATTCAGGCATCTCCCACACCCCAGCTTGCTAGTTCCCCAAATGCTGCTGCTGTTGTTGGCATTGTTATTGTTAGAAGTCAAGGCATCTTCTGATGTTGTAAATTGCAAGCTGCACACAAGTTTTCCAGATGCTAACAAGTTCTCAAGAAGGCTAACCGCGGGGAACAACACGGGAAAGGCTGGGAACCAGCCAGCCCTTACCAGGTTTGCGGCTGGAAGTCAGGACATCCCCTGGTGTTGGAACCTGCATGTTGCTGGAAGTCTTCAAAATGTTAGAATGATGACAAATCACCAATGACAAATGACCAAATGATGAAACAATAATTATTATACTACTGCCAACTGAGGTCTGTCTTATATATTTTCTCAGATGTACCTTAGAGTTAAGTTTCTTGTTCCTGCCCCCCTCCTCCGGGAATGGCCACTTCTGGGAGGGTCCGGCAGTTACTGATACGAATGTTGCCCATCCGGCCAAAGGGCCAATTCATCCGGATAAGCAACATCTACTGTTCTTGCTTGCGACCATCAGCCCAAGGTCTTCCAAAACCTGGCAATGTGCCTGGCACATCATCCTGATATAACTTAGCTACTTTTTCACTTCATCTGCTAATGTGGGCGAAACAGACAGAACAAAGAGGGAATTCTCTCAACCCCTGATCAAGAATTTCTTTAACCCTAAGCGAACCATCACCTCACAACATGCACAGAACAACAAACATCATCTCATATCTCCCCTACTCGAGAGAATGAGACCAAACAGAAAACCTCCTCTCATGTCTCCCTTGCTCAGGAGAATGAAACCCAGAGAGCAATACCATCTCACATTTCCACTGCTCCGGAGAATGAGAGCAAAGGGGGAATTTACTCAACCCCTGATCACAGCACAGAAATCACCTTACATACAGGAATAAATCAAAGCTAATAGACAATAGCTCACATCAACCAATGAAGACAAATTTTCTTCAACATCTTCCCTACACTTATATAATAGGATCTTTCAAGCGTCTTCTTCCTGAGACACCCCATGGTTCCCCATGGTACGTGTCCTCTCCTTCACTGCAATGAGTAATAAACCCAACTTGCTCAACTGCAGGTGTGTTCCTGGTGGCCTTTGACTGGAAGACAGTAACATTGTTAAAGCATCCTTGTTTCTTTTGCTGTTTGTTTGTTTTTAAACGTTGACTTCTTTTGAAACCATTTGTTTTCCAGAATTTCTGGAAGAGACTTCAGTTTTAGAAAACAAAATGGTTGAAGTGTGCAGAAGTGTTTGAAGAAACCAACCGAGCTATGTCTATTTTAACGTTTAAATACCTCGGAAGTTGTACTGGTTGCAGTAGTAAACTGCCAAGAACTCCCCTTCGGGACCCGGGCACCTATTCTTCCAGTTGCCCAGAGTGTTAGATGGTTCACAATTGAGTTGCTCCTTTGGCATTGCTTTTGGACAAAGCTTTTTGCTCAAGGTCACCCTTCCTCCCTGGGACTGCCTATATGTAGTGACTAATTGATGTGAGGGTACAGCAGTCCAGGCCCTTTGCCCAGATTTGTGTCAATTCTGTAGGTCCATTCCAGGTCCAGAGCCCCTGGTGGAGTCTGCTAAGGCCTCAGTTGCAATTACAATTGCATCACAGTTCACATTCTTTCTCTCCGCAGCCCAACGTTTTTCTCTCCCATTAAATCAGAGCACTGCCCCAAATCTGTTGCCTGAAAATCTCCCTCCCGGAGTCTGTTTCCTGTTGAACAGACTTAAGATAAAAGGGAGGTAAAAATTCAAAACTGGTTGCCCAGAAATTCTCACAACACGAAACTAGAAAATTTCCATCATTGAAAAGTCCCTTGACTTCTGCCCGATGGACACAATGAGTCGTTTGCTAGGCTGGTGGGGTGAAAAGTCACCTAACAGAACCAGTTTCTTTCTCCCTTGGACAGGAAGATAGTCAAGGTCAGAGAGTGGTAAGAGCTGAAAATGGCTAACATATCAATCACCTAGTGTGATTAGTAACTAATGATCAACTGATGGTCATGCTTTGTTATTTTAACACAAATTTATATATTTATAGGAAAAAATAGGTGCTTCAAATCCCTTTCTATTATGTGAGAATAAGCCTGGCTGATTGGACTATGCAGTTGTAAGTTACGTTCTTCTATGCAACTAGTCACATAAATCTAAGTCATAGATCCAGGAAGGAAATTTTATTATAATTTTTGGTTTTGCCAATTGATACCCATAAAGTTACAATTTTAAAATACCTTACTCTTTAAATCTAAATTCCTCTGTCATGCTCTCTGCAGCCTGGTTCCATTCTCTGTAGCCTCCCTACTCTCTCCCAACACCAAGTTCATGTCTCCCTCCCTATTTTCCATCTTACCGTTCATTCTGCCATCATCCTCCTCACTCACCAAAATCCTACCCTCCTTTAAAAGGTCTGATCCTCTTCTTTGTAGCCTTCCTTGTTCAGGCCCATGTTTGATAATCCCTTCCTACCCTAATGCCGATTGCCCC
Source organism: Rhinolophus ferrumequinum (assembly GCF_004115265.2). NCBI lineage: Eukaryota > Metazoa > Chordata > Mammalia > Chiroptera > Rhinolophidae > Rhinolophus > Rhinolophus ferrumequinum. The sequence continues at coordinate 76,060,421 of NC_046287.1, forward strand.
ATTTTCTACATCACATAGCCTTTGTATCCCACAATATTTAACACAGGGCTAGGTACATGTAGCTGTTCCATGAATACTACATTTTTAACAGTTTTATTAATACATAATTTATATACCATAAAATTCACCTGTTTTATGCATACGATTCAATGATTTTTCATAAACTTATATACTAAAATCATTATGTAAAATCATTAGCACAATCCAATTTTAGAATGCTTTCATCACCCCAAAAGATCTCTTGTGCTCACTTGCAGTTACCCCCCATTCTGGTCTCTAGGCCCAGACAACTACTAACCTGCATTCTGTCTCTATAGATTTCGAGAAATGTTTTTTTAAGCACTTGATTTGTAGCATCTTTACATTTTCTAATGATCACCATCACTTACTATTGAGTTCCTTTTCAAATAATCTAAGGTAGACATTTGAATAATTAGATATTGTTAAATAAATGGCATTGACACCTGCCCCCCCCCCCCACACACACACAAACAAACAGATTGTATCTACTAATTATTTCAATCTAAAAGGTGTCAATTTTAGGTGAAATCTAAATATTTTAAACTCAATGTTGTTGATTCAGCTACCTTTTGTCTTGTTGATGATAGCCATTCTAACAGGTGTGAAGTGATATCTCATTGTGTTTTGATTTGCATTTCTCTAATAGCTAGTGAAGTTGAGCATTTTTTCATATATTTGTTGGCCATTTGTATGTCTTCTTGGGAGAAGTTTCTCTTCATGTCCTCTACCCATTTTTTAATTCGATTGTTTGTCTTTTTGTTGTTGAGTTGTATGAGTTTCTCATATATTTTGGATATTAGCTCCTTACTGGAGGCATTGTTTGCAAATATCATATGTTCTTGTTGGGAGAATGTAGACTCTCTTAGAACCAGAAGTTCAGTGAATATTACTTTCTCCAGAATTATGTCCATTTAGCCCTGAGAATACTGAACTATTTAAATCACAGTTCCAAAATGTGATGTCTCAAATTCTCCATAAATTTAACATATGAATTCTTTAAGTATAGAAATTAACTCAACATTATAATTTCAACTCTCTTATATTTGAATTAACAGAACTATAAAGGTTTTAAAAAGCCATTCATGTCTATTTCCAATAATTAGACTTTTTATTGTAAAACAAAAATAAAACAAAATAATCATAAGGACTAATTTACAGATAGCATATTATTTTGTGGTACAATAATATATTCCATCATCACTAATTATATGAGATCTTTAAGATTTTGTTTGTCATCATAATTTTCCAGATCATGAGTCAAAGAATCCCAGTGGGACCAAGTGATTTGGCCAGGGCCACCTCCTGAACCTGTGACCAGGGGAGGACAATATTTTAATTCCACAAAGCCAATTTACTGATTAACCTTTAGGAAGCAAGCCTTTCTGCAACACTTCTAAGTAAGAAAATTGTTTCTTCTAACACCTCCTATAGCAAAAATCCAAATATCAAGATAATATAAGTATTTATTAAACTATTTATTTTCTTAAATAATCAAAATGAATCACTAATGTTTTCTACCCTTTTATCTGTATATTAAAATGGTATTTAACAAAATAAACATTGGGATAGGCACCACTAAAATACAAACTTCTCAATTGAAAAACTACTGTAGTTAAACTTTCAAAAACATGGGTACATATTTTACTCTTTTACAATTGAAATAGCATTATTCCCATTAAAACAATTATTTTTATTCTATTATGAGTTCATCCAAAACAACCCAAATACAACTTTCACAAATGCTTACAAAACTCTAACTTTACGTAAATGAGGAATATAGTTAAACTTTCTTAACTTGTCGTTGGCCTCCAAAACCAATTGTGTATATTCATTAGTAGAGGATAGTCCTCTATGTTTATTTTGGGTCAAATTAAGTCAATTGGTAATAAAAGGCCTGAAATAAAGAGATATATTTCTACAGAAGAGAGATAATTGCGATCTAATACTCTCACCTATAAATATGAGTAAACAGATTTACATTATTTTCAAGTAAAACTTAAATTTACCATGAAACTTTTAAATTAGGAAAGTTATTCCTTTATTAATTTCATTTTTTAATAAATTTAATGTACTGAATTTCTGGATCCAAGTGCCACTTGCAATTTATGATGGAAGGCATTTATTCGTTCTTTCTGAACTGGCCAGTTCAAGATGCAGTGAGATTTAAACATTCCTCTTCGCAAGCAGAGTGCATGATTCAGCTTATAATCTGGAATCTCCTCAAGAAAGATCAAAATAATGGAATCTAGATTTTGTTCAATAGCTTGCTGAACGGCGTGGTGCACCTTGAATCTAAGTTTAAAAAAAAAAAAGTATATATGAAGTAAGTCATATGTCAATATAGCGTTTTTAACAGCCACAGGCACTAAAATCTAAAATTCCCCTTAAAATTTAATATGTCACTAAAAATCAGTTTATGTTTTTCTTAATTTTATTTTTCAAATTCTTTGAGTTGTGAGCAATAATTTTAATAATATTTAAAATCTCAATTTGAAAACAAGTATACACTTAAAATTTCATAACGTTCACCTACCTTTTGCACAATGGATCTTTTAAAAGATGCTGTGTTATAACAAAAATAATTTTTCTGCTCCTTTTGATGCTATTAACAATTGCTTCAAGTTCAAGAACACCTGCCTGAAAGTCCCTTTCTTCCAGACAAAATTTGAGAGTTTGATCTTTTTCTTCCATTGGGCAGAAGTGTTCCCAGACCCAATCCCTATCTTTATAGGCATGAATTATGTATGCTGCATATTCAAACTGCTCGGGCTGTCTGTCTATTTCTTTGAAACCAAGAACTCGATGCACTGAAACATTCCAATAAAAAGATATCCTCCAGCCTTCAAAATGGATGAGTAGTACAATAAAGACAAAAATCAATAAGATACTAGTATTTATCATGAAAAGGAGTTCAAAGGGGGCACTGTCTTTGCAGGGTGATATATCAAAAAGCATCACTGGTAAACCATGATATTGAGGCGGAGTATTACAGAGGTAATGGCTTGATAGCTCAGAGATGTTGGTATGGGTACTATTAATCCAGTTAACAAACCAGGCAATGCTTTCACATGTACAATCAAATGGATTAAAGCGCATATCTAAAGTACTCAGGTTCTGGAAAGCTGGCCCAAAAACATTCTTCTCAACTGATGTTATGAGATTCTTCTGAAGGCTCAATGACTTTAGAGATACCTGATTATCAAAGACAGACGGTGGAAGTATGTTTAAATTATTCAATCCTAAATCGATGCTCTTTAATTCAAGTAAGTCCTTGAAGGCCTCTGCGGGGATCTCATCAAAGCCATTGGACTCTAAGTTAAGGACGTGAAGGTGAGAAAGACCCTTTAGAAAATGAACAGGACCACCAGGGTTTGCATGTTTCCAGAGCCGAGCTAAGTTGTTATGCTGCAAATCCAGAATTTCTAGTTTCAAAAGACCCTCCAACAGTTCATCATTTATGTTGGCTATGTTGTTGTTGCTTAGATCCAGAATGGTTAAGTTATGAAGAGAGTGAAAAGGTGAAGGGGAAATATCCACGTTTTTAAGGGCCACCCTTCGGAGCATCAGTTGTTGAAGGCTTGGAACCAAGGCAAAAGAATTGCTAGTCAGTTGTAGGTATTTGTTGTAGGAAAGGTAAATTTCACTGATTTTTTCTAGGCCTGTCCATTCGTCACCTGTGAGCTCTTGCCCAATTTCATTAAGGCCAAGGTCAAGTACCTTAAGATGGCCCAACCAAGAAAAAGCTCCACTCTCTATTTTTGATATTTTATTTTTGGTTAGGTTGAGTATAAGTAAAGGAGAATGAGCAAGTGACACAAATGTTTCATTTGTTAAAGTTCGCAAACTTGAGAAGGAGTTGGATAGACTTAAGTATTTCAGCTTTATTAGACCTGTGAACATATTGCTTTTTAAGGCTGGAAAGTTGTTATCGTCCATGTTAAGATATTCCAAACATTTTAGCCATTGAAAGGAAAAGTCATCAATCTTGGGAAGCGAAGAAAGGGAAATGCTTTGTTTGGTAAAAGATCGTCTCAAATTCAGGTATCTCACATTGAAAAGCCCATAAAAGGAGCGAGAAAACAAATGGTCTATATTATTGTACTCCAGGAAGAAATATTCTAAATCTGGAAGCCAAGCAAAGGAATCATTACCAATCACATTTATGCTGTTATATGAAAGATCAAGCATGGTGAGATTTGTCTGCTTTAGTCCAATAAAAGTCATATTGCTTGTTTTGGATAGCTGGCTGTTGCTCAGGGATAGACTCTGAATTCTTGTGTTGGATAATTCCAAACAAAGCTTCTCTGTGAGACTGGGGCCCAACTGGGCATTGTTCAGAGAGAGCCCAAATATTTTTCCAATTGCATGGAAACACCCTGGAGAGAACTAAAGGTGGGGAGAAAAAAGGAGATTAATAACCAAAACACAATAGCATTTGTATGACATTTGCAAAGCGTAAGCACAATTTTTTACTGAATCCCCCTTCCTTTTTCACGACTTTCTCTGGGTTTTCTCTCCATTCCTCTAACACACAGCTTCTTACTCTATGCCTGTAATACCATGTCCGGCTCCAGCCCTTTACCTCCCCTGGCCACAGGCTAACTTCTACTGGGCATTTACACCTCAGCTTAGATGTCACTTCTTTGAGGGACCTTCCCTGACCTCTCAATCTAGGTTTAGTCTCTCGTACTTTTACTTCATCACATTGAGTATAATTGCAATTAAACTATTCATAAAGTCACTATTGAGGCAGAGCCTGTTTCTCTCTTCATGACCACTGTTCTCAGTGAACATTGAGGAACAAATGGGTGGATTTTATTATGAAAGAGTGACACCCTTTTTCCCTCTGTAACTCTTGAGTTCCAGCTATCCTCTTTGTCTTTCCAGCAGGTTTTCTCCTGACTTCATTTCATTGCTTCCAGCTTCATTTCATTGACTTCATTTCATTGCTTCCAGCTTCCTTCCCTCTGTCCCCATTCCCTCACCAGATGCCTTGGCTATTCTGGGACCCAGCGCTGGAACAAAAGAAAAGAAAGCGGGAGAGAAGGAAGCCAGGGAGGACAGCAGCCAGTCCCTGTCAGTTAAATACCAGAAGAGCAAAGAAACTCTTATTTCCACTGTGTCATTTGTGAAATGTTAGGACTAATGGAAGAAAAGATAGAAATGGAGAAGAAAGCATGCTTTATTGCAGGTAAAGTGAGTTGAACTGCAAAACAGGACATTATTAAATTAATTATGATAAATTTACATAATAGGATTATTTTGCAGCAACTAAAATTAAGCTTTTGAATATTTCTTAATGATATGCAGAATGTGCATGAGGTAAGGTTGCTTTTAAATGTCAGGATACACTGTCATCCTCAAGAGACACGATATAGCACACTTGTTAAGAGCAGGAGCTCTGGTCCAACACTGCCAGAAACCCAGCTCTGTCACCTGTGAGACCTGGAACACGTTTCTTAATCTTTCTTCATCTCAATTTACTCTTGTGAGAATGCTACCGTGTTTCCCCGAAAATAAGACCTAGCCAGACCATCAGCTCTAATGCATCTTTTGGAGCAAAAATTAATATAAGACTCGGTATTACATTTTATTATATTATATTACATTATATTATAGTATATTACATTATATTATATTATATTGTATTATATAAGACCAAGTATTATATCATATTATATTATATTATATTATATTATATTATATTATATTATACCCGGTCTTATATAACATTATATAAGATCAGGTCTTATATTATATTAAAATAAGACCGGGTCTTATATCAATTTTTGCTCCAAAAGACACATTATAGCTGATGGTCTGGCTAGGTCTTATTTTCAGGGGAAACACCATAATAGGAATAGGTTGGTTATAGGACTATATAAAAAATATAAATAAAGAAGTTGTCACAGTTAACTATATGACTTTAAGCTACTGATGTTTTTCTTACTATTATTTGGAGAAAAGCTGGAAATAAACATATCTCGATGCTAACATTGGCTGTCTCTGGATTGTGGGCTTTTGGATGGTTTTTATTCCCCTCATTATTTATATATTGTAAAAAATTCTACAACAAATGTTCTAAAGCAGAAAAAAGTGCTGTTTAAAATTAATATGAGTAGCTTACATAAAACATTTAATTATTACCACAGGATAATTTTGTACAGTCTATTTTTTTATGTCTGAAAATTAATACAGCTTTTAAAAATCTGACTTAATTTAGGATTTCCAATATTCTTATACTCAGCCTGTAAAAGAATAAAATACAGACATACTTGTATACGAAAATAGTTAACAAATTGAAGATCATGGATCCAAAAAGAAAAGATTAGTTATGTATACCCAATTATTGGAACATTTTTATAATAATCTAATACTAGTGACTTATTGAGCTTACATACCAGACCCTATGCTACAATCTTTACCACACAGTCCTATGAAATAGTGCCCTTATTATGCCAATTTTAGAGCAGAGAAAACTTGAAAAATTTGCCTAATTACACAATTAGTAAGAGATACAGCCCAGATAGGGAGCCAGCTAACCCACCTCTAAAGCCCGTGCTCTTAACTATCAAGCTATTTTAATTTTTTCAGAAATTTTGTGCTATAGATAGTATTCCACTCTATAAGTGAGGAAACTAACATCCAGAGAGGTTAAGTAAATTTCCCAAGGTCAAAGTACTGGTCTGTAAATGGAATGGGGATTTTAACCCACTTCTGTCTGACAGCAAAGCAAGCCCCAGCTCCTACTTGCTACCAAACTCCCTTTCTTGTGGGGATGACATTAATGGCCTGAGCAGTCAGTATGAAAGATTTTGGAAGACGTGGCAAAGGTTATCACCTCTTTCTATAGGGAACTTTAGATTCCTATCCATGAGACACAATTAGGGACTATCCACACTTAAAGTCAGAAAATAAAATAATTTTACCTTACTTCTTACCTCTTTAATTTGATTTGATGACAACTCTAATTTTTTTAAGGAAGAATTGCCAAGGAAATCAAAGTCTTCACGTCTTAGTACATGAATTTTATTATTTGATAATAGAAGCTCTTGGAGATTTTCCAGTTGGAGCTGAGTTCCTAATTTAGTAGTTGATAAACCATTATGAGATAGGTCTAATTTGATTAAATTCTGAGAGAAAAAAAAAAGTATATAAGTTAGAGTCTCACCATCAAAAATAGTTCCTCTAAATGTACATGAATCTTAGAAACAATTCAACAGCAAAATAACTTTGTTGTGATTAAAAATACCATTATTGCAAAGATTTAATATCTTATATCAAGAATCACTTTATTTCTCTTCACAAAATAAAAAAAAACTTAAGCTTACTTACTCATGATATAAGGAATAATTATAATAAACATTTATTTACATATTTATTTATAATAAGCACTTATTTATGATGCAAGGAATATTCCTGTGCTTTATCTAACATATAGTGTCATGTATCAGCCTTGAAAACTAAACAAACAACAACAAAAATAAATGTTTTCTTAAAAAGTATGAATAGACTGTCATCTATGAAATCCTAAAAAGATTCTTATATTTAGAAAGATCAATAGTTATGTAAATGTTGCATCATGGCTAGTAGAAAACACTAATTTTTGTTTGTTTTGTCAGTGTTGTGGGATATTTTATTACTTACCCCAGGCTGCTTTAGAACATGTAAATTTACAACTCAAGTAAAAGGTAAGGAAAAACTGATACATGTGCAGGCAAAATCTTATGCAACGTCTATTAGAGAGAATAAGACTATTTATGTTTTAAAAATAAAAATAATATTTCAACAATGATTACTCTAATCAGATTTTGAGGTCTTTGCGTTCAAAGACATTTTCTCCACATCAGAATCTAATAAGGCACAAGAAAGAATTTCAAATCGCTTGCAAGCAAATCGTTTTATAAATGTTTCTAAGCATATTTAAATTTGTATGTTATTCTTGGCATCTGAAGTCAAGCAATGCTCGGTGTTTTATAAGTCCTTAAAACGAAGAAAATGGAGTTTTGAATATGGTTTTGGCTTAAGAAAAGCACTTAATAATTGTCTCAGATTTAGAGATAATAAATACTTTTTTCACAGACTTAAAATTCAAGCAAAGTACTTAAAGGAAAAAGTCAGTAGCCATTGGAAAAAGCAACATTGTGAGGAAACTTGTACAATCAAGAGTAGGCAATTTTTACTTGAAGAATTTTTCATGTATCAATGTGTTAACTTAAAGTTAGGATTTAGACTTGACTGTTTTTTTCATTATTTCAGGTACTAAATCAGCAGTTTTGAGCATTTCTTTGATGTGTTCCTCATGGGATATTGTGATTCTTCTCTGATCTCTACCTCTTATATCTAAGTTCTGGTTTTAACAGGAGGAAGCAAGAGAGGCAGAGTTCTTCAAAATTAAAATGGAAACTGATTGAAGATGATATTTTCTCATTTGAAAACATTTCCAATCATAATGGCAATATTTGTGTGTCCCCCACCCTCATTTGAGTAGGTCAGATTTCTTATTTTTCACTAAGATATCTAGATACTAAGTCTAAGGATGAATATGTGACTTTCATCTTACCTTCAGGCTTTTAAAGGGATTATTTTGAACTTTCTGGATTGAGTTGGACATTAGATGGAGTTCAGACAAATTCATACAGAAGACAAAGGTTTTATCAGAAAGTTGAGATAGCTCATTGTGTTGGAGGTTCAAAATTTCCAACAAGGGGAGTTTTTGGCACAATTCTGGCTCCAGTTTTGAGATGGAGTTAAATCCTCCATCCAAGATAGTAATTTGGCTGTATCTTGTAAAATTGGCAGGTGGTAATTTTCTGAGTTGATTATGGGTAAGATTCAACACTGTTATGTTTGCCGGGAGGTCATCAGGTATTTGAGTCAACTTCAGATGACTGCAATCAGCTACTTCATGCCTCACAGCACATTTGTTGGTAGAAGATGTACACAGTATCCAAAAGGGCAAGAGTACCCAAAAGCAGGAGATGTGATAAAGCAGATTCCAACTCATGATTCTGCCCTATAAAAGAAATATTAAAAAGCAATGGACAACATTAATATTGCAGGCTTTCACATGCATTGGTAGATTCCTTGTAAAACATATCACCAAATGTGACTGTGTCTGATCTTTTTACTATAATACTTACGATATACAAGTATGCATTATACAAGTAGTACATCATATGGAAGTAATTCAAACAGCGCAGAAAAGTACAAAATGGAATATACAAACTCCCTCTTCACTCTCCATCTCCACCCAGTTAGGATGTTCCAAGGTAACCTCTTGACAGTTTCTATTTGTAATTCTCATGATCACCTTCACAAATCTAAATAATATGGATCTGCTTGTATTTCTTCATTTAATGCGTTTGAGTATTTTCTTCCCATTATAAAGATAAGGAACTTAATTATGGTACTTCCTCATCATCTTCACAATATTTCTTTAGTTATTTTAAATTTAATTTAATCTCTGTGATATTTATAATTTTAAAGAGTACACCTACAACTCAGTCTATTGATCACCCAACTTTAGACAAAATCACTTGACATCTCACCTCATGATACAGGAAATGTGCAGCCCTGTATTTTCTACACACTTTTTCCATCCTTACATTTTCTAAAACTGTCATCTATAACATTGTTAGCTTGTCAAGGTAATAAAACATTAGCATTTATCCTAAAACTATGATAAATCAGGCATAGTTGGCCTAGATGAATTCAGAAAATCTAAAGTGAATAAACAATATTTTCAGTTTTATAATTATGTAAATAAACATTCACTGCAGAATCAGTAAGACTTAGAGAGCCATAGTGATTAAGAGTACAAACCCTGGAATTATACCCTCTGAGTTCCGATCCTGGATCCTCTACTTTGTAACCTCTGACAGGTTAATTCATTTCTCAGGACTGTTTCCTCTTCTTGTAAGTAGAGATAAAGTAACTCCTTCATAGGTTGTTATGAAGATTAAAGGAGATAAGTCTTGCAGTATCTGGAGTAAAGCAACATTGAATGTTATTACTATTATTATTAATCAGTACAATAATCCATGATTTATATACATTGATCATTATAACTATTTCTTATTTTGTAAAGTTTTTACTTTATAAAGAAAAGCTATACCAAATGAATTATACCATGAAACAATCACAGCTAACAGTCAAATAGGAAGGAAATAGTAGAAGGAGCCAAGCATGTAAAATAATTGAAATTCAAGGAAATTCATGAATGGTTAGAAAGCTTTGAAAAGCTCCTTATTAACTCAACTTTGGGTTAGGCGGAGAGCTGCAGGAGACACTCGGGCTGTCTCCATGGGCTGGGAAGCAATCACTGTCTTCCCTGGACTACAAATGATCTTTATTTAATGAAGCCAGGTTTCTTTCAAAGTGGTCTGCTTTTCAATTTCATTTTAGAGAATGAAAAGAAAGTCCTAGGTTAGGAGATCACTTTACCTTGCTACTTGATCCAAAGAGAGAAAGTAAAAAAAAATTAAGCGTTTGCTAATACATCATTCACAAAATTCAAAAACCTTTAAATGTTTTAATAAGAATCCTTTATGTACTGTATAAAGAAATTGCTTAGGAAACATTGCATTAACCACTTTGATTTTTATATAAAATGTGCAATTCTTACAAATTAAATATTATCATGCTTGATATTTTAAGTGGGTGATTTGAGGAACCATAACAATCACAGCTTTGCACACAGAAATAAAAAGAAATAAGATTTCAATTTATGGAAACTTCACATTAAATACAGGTTTTAAGGAATTAATATTACCCACGAATAAAACATGAATTCAGTTGAGTGCAGTTAGTTGAGTGCAGAAGATATAACCCTATGCTCCCAAGCAAGTGACCCTTGAATATCTCAGACAACATGAATTCTTCTCCCTGATACTCAGTTAGTTCTTAAGAATTATGCCTTGTTTACCTTGTTGCTTATTTCAACCATGACTTTCTTGACTTTTATAATGTCTCCTATTCTATTTTTGTTGAAAGAAGACCTACATGTGGCTTCGTTTCCATAACACCAAGATCATCATCTTCTTAATCATAGTCTTGGTTGAATGCCAGTTTGAATGGATTTATCCAACACCTGCTACTTGACCGTCATCATGGAATCCATTTCACTGTGCTGCCGGGCTAATGCCACTATTTTATAGACTTCGGTACCTTCTTTCTTCAAGTATTCTTATTTTGGCTAGGTAATCTCCTTGAATAGTTCTTCCCCCTCCTTCCCAGAATGCTTCTAGGAGGTTATCTTTCTAAGTTCATATCTATCTATCTATCTATCTATCTATCTATCTATCTATCTATCTATCTATCTATCTATCTATCTATCTATCATCTATCTATAGATAAATATAGACATAGATATAGATATCTGTTTTTGTTCTTTTGCCATATGATTATGCTGTGTTGGCTATTGAGGTTCCAAATACTTTCTGTGCAAAATCATATGTGGCCTGACAATTAAGTTCACGAACTCATCCTAGAAAAAGTGCTACATACCTCATTGCTGAATATCACTACGGTCACCTTTAAAGTACTCCCCTTGGGAAGCTATGCAGCGATGCCAGCACCTAGTCCTCTGTTCAGAGAAATTTTGGAACTCTTTTTCTGGAATGGCCATCAGAGCTGTCATCGTATTTCCCTTGATGTTCTGAATATCATCAAAATGTCTTCCTTTCAATATTTCCTTTACCTTCAGGTAAAGAAAGAAGTCATTGGAGGCCAGATCAGTGAGTAGGGAGGGTGTTCCAATACAGTGATTTGTTTACTGGCTAAAAACTCCCTCACAGATAGTGCCCTGTGAGCTGGTGCATTGTTGTGATGCAAGAACTCCTTCGGGACCATTTTTGCACACACCTTTATCATGCTGAAGATTTTCAGTTAAGATTTTGCTAACTGTTTCTCTATTGTTGTTTACTTGGGCTGCTATGCTTCTCACAGTCAGCTGATGATTTTGACACACAATTCAATGAATTTTTGCAATATTTTCATCAGTTCTGCTAGTCACTGGCTGCCCTGACCTCTCTTCATCAGTGACGCGTTCTCTCCCCTGAGAAAAATGTTTAATCCATTTGTACATTGCCGTTTCTTCATGGCATTATCCCCATAAACTTGGACTCACACGTCCCTGATTTCACTTCCACTATTGCCAAGTTTAACAAGAAATTTAATGTTTGTTTGTTGCTCTTATTAAGCTCATTCTCCTGATGGCACACAAAAACATACAACAATAATGAATGACACTCAGCAAGACACCGCCACACATAGACATGAACACAGCTGTGAAACACTTATAAACCAAGGTTATGAAAACTTACCCAGCTGTTTGTACAGTGCTGCCAATGTAAGTGCACAGTGGTGAGTTGGCAAACTTGATTATCAGACCTCGTAAAGGCATTATTTCATTGTTTTCTAGTATCCAGTGTTGCGAAAAAGAAATCATGCTCATTTTTTTTCTTTCCTTTATAGAAAAGTTTCCTTTATTTTAGTTTCCTTTTTCTCTTTGAATGTTTTTAGTATCTCTTCTTTTTCTTTTACACTTTATTTATTTATTTATTTATTTATTTATTTATTTATTTATTTTGGCATTCAATACTATTTTGTATTAATTTCAGGTGTATAGCATAATGGTTAGACAGTTATATAATTTAAGAAGTGATCATCCTGACTAGTCTAGTACCCACCTGGCATGAAGCATAGTTATTGTCATATTATTGACTATATTCTGTATGCTTTACTTTACAACCCCATGTCTATTTTGTAATGACCAATTTGTACTTCTTAATCCCTTCACCGTTTTCACCTTGCACCCCAATTCCCCTCTAATTTATCACTCCGATAAATCTAGTATGCTTCTTTGTTTCCCCATTTTAGTTGGCTCCCTGTGTTTCTTTCTATGTATTAGGTAGGGCTTTTATGTTTCCTGGTCTTAGTTGAATGGCCTTATGTAGTAGGTGTCTCGTAGAGCCCAGTGGTGCAGTCTCCCTGGTCTCCTGAGCCTGGTGCTCCAGGTGTGTCCCTTGTGTGGGCTGTGTGTGCCCTTCTGTTGTAGTTGTGCCTTGATTGCTTTTGGCACATCAATGGGAGGGATTGACCCTCAAGCTGATTGGTTGTGATGACTAACCATGACTACAATGGAGGAGCTGTTGTGCAGGGGCTGACCCTACAGAATAAAACTTGCTTCAGCAGGGCTCTGGTACCTGCCAAGCCTGCCTTTTGAGCATGTTGTTTGTGGTGGTGGTTGGGCAGTGCTTTGGTGTGATATGAAGCCAGCCACCTGGTGTGTTGATTCTGGGCCTCTTGGAAGGGCCTTGGAGCAGACTAAAGTTGTCTTCTGCCTATGCCCTGCCTGGGGGCCACTTGGTATGAGTTACAAAATGATCTACAGATGGTTGTCTCTTGTACTGGCTTGGAGTTGCCTGGGAGAGGTTAAGCTGCAAACCCACGCTGGCTGCTTCTAGTGTTACGCTCGGGGTTGCTTAATAAGTGGTACAGTCCAGGCCAAGGCCACGTGCTGCTTGTTGGGGTTTTGTGAACCCTTGAGAGATTTTAGGAAAGTCCTTCGTATGAGCCAAGACAGGCCGTTTGTTTGTTAAAGCTCCTGGAGGCAACTTAGGTGGGTCTGCAAGTTGGATGTGGAGGGGCCTCAGGGTATCACCAGAGCAGAGTGAATTGCGTTAACCAGCTAGATGAAGACAGATATGGCATCCACTTGTGTGTACAGCCTCAGGGAGAGGGGGTTGGCTCACAAAAGAAATAATGGCTTCTGCCAGCACTTCTGTCTGTGAAAAAGCTGCCTCTCCAGCCCTCACTCTAAGGCAAGACAATTCATTTCCTCCCCAGATGTCCCTGGCACTTTTCAAGCTGCTGCCTCAGGGCTGGAGCTCAGAGCTGGTGAGGATGTCAGCAAGTCAGTCCAAGTGTGGTCCCTTTTAGAGAATTACCTGGGATTGCACCTGCCCTCATCTCACTCAGCCACAATCTCCACTAGTTTTCACAGCCAGAAGTTATAGGGTCTTCTCTCCCTGGCACTGGAACCCTCGGCTGGGAAGCCTGGTATGGGGCTGGGACCCTTCACTTCTCAGGGGGGACCTTCACATCTGAGATATCCTTCCTGATTTTTAACCACCACCATTCTGATTTGCCGCCCTCTCCTATCAGTCTCAATGTGGTTTCTTCTACATGTCCTTAGTTATAGCACTTCTGTTCAGCTAGACTTCAAGTGATTCTCAGTGGTCGTTGTTCTGTAGCTATAGTTATAATTTTGATGTGGTCATGAGGGGAGGCAAGCACAGCGTTTACCTACTGTGCCATCTTGTCTGGAAGCCAGTTTTGTGTGGTTTCAAATCTCATTTCAATGGGATCATATTCACTCTCTTAAATAAGGCTTCTTTTACCCAAATAATATTTTTAAAATTCATCCATGTTGCATGTTTCACTAGTTGTTTTTTTAATTAACTGAGTATTCCATTGTATAAACATACCATACTTTTTCCATGCTCATATTATTAGACACATGGGTTGTGTAAAGTTTTTCAGTATTATGAATAAAGTTATTATGAACATTTTTGTACATGTTTTTATGAACATATACATTCAATTTCTTTATGGTAAATACCTAAGATTGGAATTCCTGGGTCATTTGGTAAGTGCTTACTATTGTTAGTTGTATAAGAAACTGCCAGAACTTTTGGCAAAGTTTTGTGCCATTTTTACACTCCCACCAACATCTTTACCAACACTTGGTGCTATTAGTTCTTTCACTTTTAGTCATTTTGGTGAGTGTATAGTAATACCTCGTTATGGTTCTAATTTGAATTTCTTTGATTACTAATGATACTTAACAATTTTTTAATGTGCTTATTTTCCATTTGTATATCTTCCCTTGTATGTTCAAATATTTCACTTATTTATTAATTAGGTTGTTTCTTTTTAATTATTTGTTATAGGAATATATATATATGTATATATATATGTATATATATATATATACATATATATATATATATATTCCATTTTCAGAGTTATATTTTTGTGAGTATTTTCTCCCATTTTGTGGCTTACCTATTTATTTTCTTAAGGAATAATGATATCTTCATAATTATGATAAAGTCTAATTTATCATTTTTTCTTTTATTATTATTGCTTTCTGTGTCCTGTCCAAAAAACTTTGCCTCCTCCCAAGTTTTAAAAGATTTATGATTTTAGCTGCTATGTTAAGGTCTGTTATCTCTCTTAAATAAATTTTTGTGTATGATGGGTAGGAGAAGTCAAGGTCCATTGTTTTCAATTGAACATCTGGCTAGCCAGACTACTTTTTTAAAAGTCTTTCCTTTCCCCACTGTATTGCTTCAGTGCCTTTCTTAAAAACCAAATAAGTGTTTAAGTGTGAATTTATGTCTGAGCTGTCTACTGTCTTCCACCTAAATATTTTTCAATTCTTATGCCAACACCACATTGCTTTGATTGTTGTAGCTTTATAGTATGTCTTGAAGTCAGAAGTGTAAATCTTCCTATTTTGTTATTCCTTTAGTATATTGCTTTTCCCCATGTGATGGTTGTTTTGGGAATTATCTGAAATAATTTTAATTAATATTTATTTAATTATCCCTACTTACTAGAATAAAAAGCTGTAATAGGCACAGTGTTGTCTGTGCCTAGAAAAATTACTAGAACATAGATGGTATTGAATAAAATATATGTTGAATGAATAGCTTTCCCTAGGCAGTGAATCAGCTCAAGAAAACCACTCTCAACTCCATGTGTATTTATAACTTTATGTTGGTGGGATGTGTATAAGATGGGTATTCTCTGGTATGATCATTTTACCTAGTTACACCTTCAGATATTAAAAAAAAAATTCTAATGTATTTTTAATGTATGTAATGATGGATCAACAATAATAATATTTAGAGATTTTCCAAAAGATTTAAAGTCATGATACGAGAAGAATTCCAGATAAGTTTTAGAGAGTAAAATCATTTTAGATGATTAAGTCTGGGAAAACAGAACTAGTGTGAGTATTGAGAATTCTAAAACACTTAAAAAAATTAGTCGTTTTGCTTTTATTCTAATCTCATTCTCAAGAACAGAAAAAAAAATCAGTTTCCAAAAATTAACATTTCAATCTTACAGCCTTTATAATACTGTCACTAAATATTTTTAAAGCTACACACAATCTTTCTATCCATAGTCTAAGAGGAACATCACAGCCCAGGCCAGCTAGGATGCTCCTTACCAAACTGCTCAGCTGTGTGGAGAATGTGGGGCTGGAGTGATAATTCTGGAAATCTGGGACGAGGCCCCGACCCCCAACCTCTCTGAGATTCTCCCAAATCTCTCCTCCCAATCCCATAAGAGTACTGCCTTTATTTACTGGCTCACAGATACAGGCCCTGCAATGTATTCTCCTCATTGTCTAGGTGACATTTACTTTTTCTGAAAGGGCTACAGAGATCAGAATTACTGTAAAGGAACAATCCATTTATAAAGCATATGCCTGAAGGAGTGAAAGACATTACAGATCTGAAAATATACTTCATCAATGGAAAAGAGTCACCAAGTGCTAGGCAGGCTGAGTGAAAATGTGAAAATACACAGCATCTTATGAAACTTAAAAATTGTAACCATTAACAAACAAAATCCTAAAACCTTTTCAGGAAAACATGTGATCAATTACTTCCAAAGGAAAGAGATCCTGACTGATACAAAATTTTTCATCAGCAGCATCATCCACTGGAAAACAATAGTGATAAGCTTTCCAAACATTCAGGGAAATTATTTTGAACCAAAAATTTCATTTCCAGGGGAACAAGTAAAGATAAGGGGGAATATTTTAAGACATGTAAAGATTCAGTAAGTTTATAACTATGTAACCCATATGAAAAAGTTACTGTAGAATGTGCTTCAGTAAAAGAAACAAAAATACAGTTAGAGGATGAAATGAGAGTGAAAACAAGTTGCTGTTGAATGAGACATAACAGAAACAAAGAAAGCTATTAGGTTGGTGCAAAAGTAATTGCAGCTTAAAAGGTTAAAAATAATTGCAAAAACCACAACTATTGTTGCACCAACCTAATAAAAAGAAACGAAACAGAGACTCATTGAGCCAAGCCTTTTCAGGGTGCGTAGGATTACATTTCTTTGTCTAAGTGACAGAAAATATTGCATCATGATTAGGACATACACCCTGGAACGAGGCCACTTAGGGTTACCACTAGTTACAGTTTGGTTTGTAAACTTTACAATTTCCCCCTAAATTTATGCAGATACACTGTATGCAGACACATACCAACACAAAATCATATTGTAAAGTTGGGAGGCAGCTTCCTGAAACTAGTACCAGCCGAAGCTGACTCCGTTTCCATCCAACTTAATTCACATTTGCCTAAGCAAGCCATTTTCTTACTCCTAGGAACAGCCAAAGTTTTCTCCTTCTCAAGCATATTATCATAAAAATGTCAGCTTCTGTCTCCTCCCCAGCCAAGAAAACTGAGAAAAAAAAGATAAGCTCTTTTAAGCTCACAGGGCTTTGTATCTTTAAGAAAAAGTTGAGATTTTTTTTAAACGGCTGTTGCAAAATGATTTCCATAGCTACCCTAATGTATAATACTTTCCCAGGTACATTACAGAGGAAATAAAACATTTTTAAATTACTGCATAAAATGTTTTATCATGTTAATTAGAAATTGTTGCTATTATCTGTCCTCGAGTTATGATACACTTCTCCCCCTACTTTTATCCCTCCTCTTCCTTTTCTTCCATTCGCTTTGTTGAATGATTCTGACTAGATTTCAAGCACCAGCTCAAAGAAAGATCAAAGAATGCTAAAACCAAAGTGCATTCTAGCTTTACTTAACATGAGAGATCCTATCCCAATAGGAATTTAAAAACATATACCTTCACTTATTCTGATGACAGTTGACCATTCCTTTTTTCATTTATCCAAATCCAGTCGTTTTCACCAGGGAAGTGTAGCAGGTTTGCTGCAATCTCGAAAGTGAAACTGAAGTTTAAAAAAAAAAAAAAAAAAAAAAAAAAAAGCCTTTTATAGTTGGTGAATTCTAGCAAGGGCAAAGGAAATAAACCACAATCACAGCAGGCGTTTTAAATTGCTTCTTAAAAATGTCTTGTTTTTTTCTTCTTCAGGTGCAGTCCCCTGGGTTTCATTGAAAAGGTCACAGACTTAGCAACACAGAAAGCTGAAGGAGTGGGACTTCACCACCACTCAAAACTTAATGACTATCTAACAGAGTGAATTCCTCTGTTTTTCTTTTTTTTAACCAAAGGCTGATGCAAAACTGTCAGAATTGAATGGTGTGTGGTCAGAAGGACAGAAAATAAACCTCAGTCCATAATCAAAGCCAAGTACTTCCACTTCTCTGATCTTGCTTTCTCGCCTTAGCAACACTGTAAGATAAGTAATGCAGAAACTAACCTGTTGATCAAAGAAGAGACCAAATTTCACAGCAGAGAAAGAGCTGGCCGTGGCAAAGACCAAAGCCAGCCTGACAAAGGCCACTCTATTTTCCAGATTTCCAGTCAGAATCTGTTAGAAAAGAAACAGATATGCCCAGAGAAAGTTCAGATTCACTATTTAGTTTTTGATGAGCTTTACTGACTCCAATTAGTTAAAACAATGTGCTTGTCAAAAAATTAACACATTTTTATTGTTGATATAATATGACATATGTTATAACTATATTGATATATAGTAACATATAAAAATTGGCAGGAACTGTAGAGATTATCTAATCCAACTCCCTTGTTTGAGTAATGAGGAATATGAAACTTAGTAAGGTAAGTGATTTGCCTAAGGACATACTACAAGTTGTCATAATCAGTTATTCAAAGAAGTAAAGTAATAGAACAGCCTGGAACAGTTGAAACACATCAGTAGCTTGACTTGATTGCAAAACTGAGAGCAAGAACTAAGTTTGTGTCAAGGTGCAAAATGCCCACTCCTGGGCCCCAGCCTTAGCTGGACCACCTTGTGGTTACTCAGCTCATGGTTAACACTTTTCTGATTTTCAATTGGCACATCTGTAATAAAACACCACAGGCAAACAATTGTCCTGAGTAAATGCTTGTCCCCCATATCTACTCATTGGGATATGCTGGATAACATTACTAGTATTTAAAAGATTTCTTCGTTGTGAGTTCCTTGAGGGCAGGATAGGGTATGTTCTACGTATTATAACTCTCTAGCCATTCTTCCATGATAAGACTGCTACTTTGGGCTCCAATGAACCTGGTTCCTCTTCAGTATTCAGACCCTTGCACGGTCTTCTTCCATGCTGACTCTGGGTTTGGCCATGTGACTAGCTGGCCAATGGGATATTAGTAAGCATGAAGCAAGCCAAGGCTTGATAAGCATTTGCTATTGGGATTTACCATTTTCCTTTCAGAACCCAGTCATTGTGTTGTGAGAAGCTCAATGTAGCCTTTTGCCAAGGCAATATGGAGAACTGAGGTTCTGGCCAACAGCTCCAACTGAATACCCAGAAGACAGCCAACATCAACTTGCTATTCATATGAGTAAACCATATTGGAAGTGGATTTTCCAATTCCAGTTCAGTCACCCCAGCTGGTGTAACATGGAGCGGAGACAACCTGTCCTCAACAAGTCCTGCCAAAATTTCAAAAAAGTAAGCCAATAAATGACTATTGCTGTTTTAAACAAACAAAAAACAAAACAAAAAATAGAGTAGTGTGTTATGCATTATTATGGCTTTCAATAAATACTTTTTACTGATGGTCCCATAATGCATAATCAGTTTAGGCTTAATACCAGTTCACATCCAAATATTAATAGTCCTTAATTCTTGCTAGTGTCTATATACAGCACAGGTCAGTTTCTCTCCACTAGACATTTCTTAATTATGCATTAACTTACTTAGCTATCATGGTGGCACGTGCTACAGTGAATAAAAGCTTTTTCCCCCCTTTTTAAGATAATTAAATCAAAATTATTTGTGATATATATCCATAAGTATGAAATAACAAGTTCAGTATTTACTGTTATTTCATACTATGATAGATAAGCCAGTCTCAAAATAAAAATGAAGCTGCATTATTCCGGGACAGCAGAGATCCACAGAATTCTAGAAGCCAAGGTCCCTTAAATTTCTTAAATTTGTGTTAATTTTACTAAGATTCATAAATTTTATAGTTTCCTCCTTCAACCTGAGGGAATATTGTTTTTTAAAGAATTGATCAAGTATATGCAAAGTGTCTGAAATAACGGTTTAAGAAAACAGCAAGTTACACAGACTGGAAGTGATAAGCAGATAATAATTAGCAATTTACTATTTACATATTTATGAAACTACAGACTCCTGTCCTTCTCTGCCTGCTCCTACCAATAATTTTTAATAATCTAGTCATTGTATTCAAAAGACAATTACAGCCATTTTCATTCTGGGCAAAAAATTGTTTGATGATTAAAGCTAGGATATAATCACCAGGAACTCTAGTCACTTCATTATAAGATGTATAATGGAAGGCTTGGTTATGATTTTCATTATTATCATCATCAATATCTGTAATACTAGACTACTGAAGGCTATACGAAATAGTCTTTTAAATCTCCTGTATCAATTCATTTAGACATGAAGATTGCATCATTACAACTTTTTTTTAAATAAAGTTTATTGGGATGACAGTTGTTAGTAAAGTTACATAGGTTTCAGGTGTACAATTGTGTAATACATCATCCATATATTACATTGTGTGTTCACCACCCAGAGTCAGTTCTCTTTCCATCACCATATATCGGATCCTCTTTGCATTATTGCAACTTCTGACAACATATATAGACAGTTGAAATTGTGGGGCAAACAGAAGACTATGTGAAAAGGCAGATTGACATTAGACAACACAATAATTACACTGTTACCAGATTCTGTGAGGTCCAAAAAAAGATATAATTAATTATTGAGGCATACTTAAACTTGTTTCAGCACTGAGTCTACGTGTCAGGGTGCTATTGGGTATTTAAAAGAGTTAGTATTGTACACAGGTTTACAATACCTGTGTATTGAGAATGGCTCTTAGGAAGTTTTGAAATAAACCTTTATTCACGGAAATAAGGAGATTAGACTAACCAGTCTTCCCAGTGGTAGCAAGAAGCCAAAATATGACTATTTCTTGTCATCATTAAAACTTCTCATTGGTTTATAATGTGATGAATATATTATGGACCTATATAAATAGTTAAATTTACCACAGAGCATTAAACAGTCATTTTGAACTGTGCTTATGGGTCTCCCTTTATAGTCACCATTCAGAAAGGACCTGGTCTTTGCTCTGTATCATCTGACATTCTAGAAGGCATTTCTTTTTTAATTCTTTCCCTAAAGCAAACATACAGTTCCTCTTACCAGTATCATTTCCATTTCTGCTAATTGAACTTCAGAGGGTTTAAATTAAGCTCAACCAAACCACAAACTCAGCAAGAACATTAACGAGACAATAACACATGTCTTTTGCACTACTCTCACTTGTGTCTGCTAAGCAGGATTGAACTTGAACTTCCCTTCTGAAAAAGAAACCAACATTTGACACACAGAGCCTCTGGTTCAACCTGGACTTTTATTTATTTTCTATTTTTTTGTAATTTTACAGGGTAGTTGAGAAGTGGCAATATCTCTCTATCTCTTATAAATCAAGCTGTGAAGTGGGTTAGTGTGCATAGGGTCTCACGCTCCTCTATTGACAATCTAATGATGTGGCTGAAGGCTCTTCAAACCATGTGCCTTGAATTTGATAATCGTTTATTAAAATAGAATTCTGAAGCCAGCTTCACTATCATCCTACACTTTAAACATCCTAATTAAATTTGACTAAACTGATGTCCACTGGGCATCCAATGAATGCAGTCAGAAATGTCAGACAAAAAACATTAAATAATCACACTCAACACAAGAAAGTTCAAAGTATCAAAAACAACTACAGGTTTCCCCCCACTATTCAAAAATGAAATATTCCTTTGAAATCGTTCCTAAGCCAAAATGCCATAAAAAGAGGAAGCAATTATCATTAATTTAATATGGAAAAAATTTGGGCGTTCCCAGCCCAAAAACATCACCTACCAAATCATACCAAGTAATACATAATACCTAAAATAACACCACCATATTGCAAAAGCAGAAATGATATAATAAATACACAGCCTGTATAAAGTAGAAATAATGTATGTACAGTATAGTTTCACTTGTTAAAGTGAAGACTGACTGTTTGTTTAAGATAATGTTTAAGATAACTTAATGGAACATCATGCTTTGTACACCCCTCACTCCATTCAACCAATAGACTTTCCGTTTTATCTGTGACTGGATGTCAAATATAAGTGACTACTTTGCTACTGGCAGAACCAATAGTAACTTTGGCAGTTTGCAAGATTCTTTCTCTCTAGACACAGGCAAATTCGACATACGTACAATGTCTTTATTTTTGTTCACCACCACTGCATCATTTAGTTCTGTCCAGGTTTACACTAAGGATGACAGTCTTCAGAACTCTCTGAGGCTTTTCTGATACCTGAGGACACATCTTGCTAACAGGTGCATAAAATAAATTGACATAAATTGAGATGCTCACTGAACCAATTCAAAGCTCTGGCAGCTTGATGCTGAGATGTTGAGTATAGTTCTCAGGGGAGTAGCTTGGTGGGGCCACTCTCGCTGCTCAGGGGTGCCTCTGCCTCTATAAATGGCTCATGCAAAACGGAGCCTGCACGCGATTCTTGCTTTTCATCCTTTTTCATAACAGTGAAAACCCTCTTCAGATTTCATGCAGTTAGAGAAAGCAGGTACTAATCTAGGTCATTCGTAAAAGGAAAGTGGCTTAATGCAAACTTTAAAAAGCAGGGCATACCTGTAATAACTTACCGCAATCCTATTGAACTGGTCATTAGTGAGAATTAATGCCCATGAAGATTGATCTCCATTTCATAATGCAAATTCAGAATCAACAGTGGAAATTAAAGAGAAACTCCAGGATTGGAAGGTTTGGGAGGTTGCTTTTAACCACATTTCTTCTTTTCACCTAACAGGAAGCTTTATCTGTATCATGGGAGGATTTGTAATAAGAATATGAGAACTGGTCCTCACAAAAGTGAGAAGTAAAAATGGAAGGGATGGGGAGGGGGAAGGTTTACTATGAAAAAGATTTGGAGATAAAATACATAAATCTAACAAAATTCAGACAACTCCAACATAGAGTTCACAGCCCGTATAAAATGACAGTCTTATTCTTCCCTTCATGTACAGATAGACCTATATAAGAGTTGAATGTACACTTTAACATCATCAAAAGAAATGGTAACAATTTTCTTTAAATTATCTGTTTGTGCTATTTTTACAAATTACTTCTGGTTTTTATATTTTTATTATTGATTTGTAAGAGCTTTTTGGAAAATTATGGAAATTTTCATCTAAATATATTACAAAATTTTCGCCTGCTTTGTTATCTGCTTTTGATTTTTTTTTCTTTTGAGTGATTGTTTAGCTACACAAAAGTTCCTCAAGGGAGTGATGTCAGCAAAATGGCAGACTAGGAAGCTATGAGGCTTTATTCCATGGAAATATCAAAAATAACAAGAAACTGGCTGAACTAACCTTATAGTAGCTCTGGAAAACACCAAAGAAATACAGTAAGAAAGTGAATGCCCAGTGAAGAAACTTTACCTTAAAAAATACAGGAAATTTCATGGCATTTTAATTCACCATCGCCCTAACCCTGCCTCAGTTTAGCACAATCTTCATTTGGAAAACTCAGCAGTTCTATTCCCAGTAATCTCCTTTGAACAGGATGTTGCAGAGTAAATATTATTGGCCACACTTTAACCTATCTGGGGACTTCTTAAAGGACTGGTTTCTATCTCATCTAAGTTGGATCTCAAGGTAAGGAAAAAGCAACAGCTAATGCATGTGGAAGCTTCAAGAAGATTATATACACAGATACCTGGAACAAGACAGGTGAGGCCATACAGTAGAATATCTAAGGTACTGAGGAGAAGCTGAAATGAGACTCTCTGGGATATTAAGATATTCAAAAATAGCCATGTACAAGGTGTGATCAAAAAATACGGTGAATGCTACTGCTAGGTGCCATCCAAAGGAAAGGCAGGGATCTTCAATACAGAAAGTGGCTCATCAAACCTGAGTACCAGTGTGTGATAAGTTCCAACTTGTTGAGTGCAGTTAGTCAGGTGTGAGCTACAGTTGAGAGAAAGTGTGTTTTAAAGTGTGCCATAAATCATGGATCATGAACAATGCATTAATATGAAATGGACAAATGGTTGCAGCCTCCATCATGACAATGCTCCGTGTTACACATCACTTCTGGTATATGACGATTTCTGCCAAACAAAAATATTATGGTGTGTCCTCATCTACCTTATTCACCGGATCTGACACCATGTGACTTCTGGCTCTGCCCCAAAGTCAAAATGACCGTGAAAGGTAAATGTTTTGAATTGATTTAGGACATTGAGGCAGCCATGACAGCCCAACTAAAGACACTCACGAAAGAGGACTTCCAGAAGTGCTTTAGAAAGTGGCAAGAACAATGGGATAAGTGTGTTTGAAGCGAGAGGGAGTATATTGAGGGGGATTAATGGCAATGTGTCTTTTACTGTAATAAATTTTTTATTTAAACATTCACCATAGTTTTTGATCACAACTACTATATGGGAAGAATTGAGAAAGCCACATACAAGCCCAGGCTAGAGACATTCTCAGAAAAGACTTGAGAGGATCTTAAGATTCCACCTCAGGGGAATCTCTAAGCACAGAACACACCCAGCCAATTAGTGAAGCACTGACTCAGCATAGAGCCAGGTTGCAAGGACTGGGAGAGGTGACTTTTTTTTTTCCAAATGCCCAATTTCAACAAAAGAATCATAAGACATATACAAAAAGGAAAACATGGGTCATTCAGAGGAACAATACAAATCTCTAGTTTCTGTTTTTGAGGAAACACAGATATTGCATTTACTAGCAAAGATTTCAAACAAATTTTCTTAAATATGCTCAAAGAGCTAAGCAAAAACACGAAGGACTAAAAGAAGTCAGAAAAATGATAAATGAACAAAATAAGAATATTAACAGAGAGAAGGAAATTATAAGGAATGAAATAGAAACTCTAAAGCTGAAAAATACAACTGAATTGAAAATTTTACTAGATGGATTTGAGCATGGAGAAAACAGAATCAATTGACTTAAATACAAGAAAACTGAAATGATTGAGTCTGAGGAACAAAAAAGAAAAAGGAATGAAGAAAAGTAAATAGAGCTTAAGAGATTTATAAGTATATGTGCATTGTGGGAGTTCTATAAGGAGAAGAAAGAAAGAATGGGGCATAAATATTATTTAAATAATGACTAAAATTGTCCCAAATTTTATGAAGTCTATGAATCTACAAATCCAAGAAGCTCAATGAATGCCTAGTAAGATCAACCCAAAGACAAGGCATTGGACCCTTATCTTACACTAGGTACTAAAAGTAACTCAAAGTGGATCAAAGTCTTAAACATAAGAGCTAAAATATAAAACTCCTAGAAGAAAATACAGGGGGAAACTTCATGACATTGGATTTGGCAATGATTTCTTCCATATGACACCAAAGCATAGGCAAGCAAGAAAACAAACAAATTGGAAGTTATGAAAATTAAAACTTTTGTGCATCAAAGAACATTATTAAAAGAATGAAACAAAACCCACAAAATGGGAGAAAATATTTGCAAAATATCTGACATGGGATTAATATCCAGAATATATAAAAAACTACAACTGAACATCAACAAAACAAAACAAAACAAGTTAAATAATAGGCAAAGGACTCGAAGAGACTTTTTAAAAAATAATTTGAAGTGCTGTATTGATGTAGAATGGCTTATATTATGGAAACAACCAACGTGTCTTTCAATAGATGATTGGATAAGGAAGATGTGGTATATATACAGAATCGAATAGACATTTGCCCAAAGAATATAATCGTTCAAATGGCCAATAAGCATAAATAGATGCTCAATGTTATTAATCATTAGCAAAATGTAAATTAAACTCACAATGAAATAACACTTCACACCTATTAGGGTGGCTATTATTTTTAAAATTTTATTTAAAAAATACAAAAAAAAAAAACACATGCATTGGTGAGGATGTGGGAATATTGGAATCTTTGTACCTTGCTGATAAGAATGTGAAATGGTGCAGCCACTCTGGACAATAATATGGTGTTTCTTCAGAAAATTAAACATAGAATTATCATGTGATCCAGCAATTCCTATTCTAGTTATATAGAAGAATTGAAAAGAAGCAAAAGCAAAGACTTGAATGGATACTTGTGCAAAATGCCCATAGCAGCATTATTGACAATAGCCAAAAAATGGAAACAACTCATGTGTCCATCCACAGATGAATGGATAAACACAATGTGCTCTATCCACATAATGGAATATTACTCAGCCTTAAAAAGGAAGGGCAGGGAGTGATGTCATAGGAATGGCAGCAGCAAAGTGGTCATCTTGAGTTCTCCTCAGGAACCTACCACAAATTGAACATCTATAACCCATCAAAGGCCTTTCTGCTCATCACACAGAACAGCTGAGACTTGTACGAAGACTACTTGAAGGTGGGCAAACTGGACGAGCAGGGGAAGAAGGAAGGAAGCGGAGTGGAGACTCAGGCCATATCTGCAACTGCGGAGATGCAGGGAGCCCCAGGGCAGAACAGAGATCACAAGAACCAGGAAGTGGGCTCTTACTGAGCGTCCCACAGCTGAACTTTCCTGCCGAGAGAGCAGCATATCCAGCTTTTGAGGCAGTAACCTCAGTTGAGACCTCCAGCTGGGCCCTAGGTCGGACAAAGGAAGTTAACACCATACCTGGACCCCTCCCCCTACTCTCCCAATCTTACCCTTGCCCTTCCAGAGACTCAAACTGGCCCCTGAACTGAGGAGTAGTGTCAGATTACAGAGAAGCAGTGGCGCTTAGGTTCTGGGAAGACCGGTTTGCAGCTGCTGTGACCCAGGAAAGAGACTGGGAAGAGTGTGACACTGCTGGGCTGGGAGAGAGAAGGCTCCTGCATCATCAGCCCCCATCCTTTTTGGCCTGCCTAGGGCAGGGCAATTACAACTGCAGAGACACACCCAAGGGTCAGCAGCAGGTGGCAGAGGCAGCTCTGGACTTTCAGCAGCTCAGAAATCTCGTGCCCTACTCACACACACACACACACACACACACACACACACACGGAAGAAGTGCCCTAAGACTCAGGACTCAGGAGACCTGGGCACAGGGTTGGCTGTGTTACTCTCAGTGCACGTATGTGCAGGCAAGAGCAGAAACGGCACTGACTTTTTAAAAACTACCATCCAGACCCCATAGCCCCACTCGTGTAGAACTGCAGTCCCAGGGTCACTCTGGGCACCAGGTGACAGGCTCTGCCTGCACAAGACGCAGAGGACTCTTTGGTACAACAGAGGACAACCTGAAGATTACTTGGTGGGCTTAAGCCAATACTGGTCCTACTTTTTTTGTTTGTTTTGTTTTGTTTTTGTTTTTTTGACATTTTTGCCTATGTTGAGTGTGGGTTATCGGTCGTTTTTACATGTGAGTGTATTTGGTTTTTTTTGTTGTTGTTGTTGTTCTTGGTGATTTGCTTTGTTCTGAAATTGCCCTATATCGGGCCCAGCCCAAGAGGCACAAGATTCAACACACCCAGAGGGAATTCCTACAGGCACAAGAGCCCATAGGGGCCAAACCTCATTTGAGGGGTCAACCCTCACGCAGCAGATCATCCACTGTGGGCAGAGCCAAGTCTCACAACTAGTCAGCCTAGGAGTCAATCCCACCTACTGACAAACCAAAAACAATTAAAGCACAATTTTAACAGGACAATATACACGATGCAAGGGTCACCTTTGGAGCACATGCACAGGAGAATAGGGAAGTAGTGCAAGTCAAATATAAAGGACACATTCTATATAAGATGACCCAGCAAGGACTGAGAACCCTAGGGGATCTACTTAATACATCGAAGCAAACACAGAGAGTCAGCAAGAATGGGGAAACAAAGAAACACGTCCCAAATAAAAGAACAAAAGAAACCTCCAGAATTGGAACAAAATGAAATAGAAATAAACTTATCAGAGACAGAGTTCAGAACACTTATGATAAGAATGTTTAAGAAGCTTAGTGATGACATAAAGAAGGATAGAGAAATCATAATGAACAACCAGTTAGAACTAAAAAATACAGTAACTAAAATAAAGAACACACTTGAAGGAATTATCAGCAGGTTAGATGAGGCAGAGGATCGAAACAGTGACTTAGAAGACAAGTTAGAAGACAAATTAGCAGAGTTCACACAAATGGAACAACAAAAAGGAAAAAGAATAAAAAACAATGAAAATGGTTTAAGAGACGTCTGGGATAACATCAAATGCAACAACATGCGCATCATAGAAATACCAGAAGATGAAGAGAGGAAGCAAGGGATTGAGAACATATTTGAAGAAATAATGTCCGAAAACTTCCCAAACCTGGTGAAGGAAACTGACATCGAAGCCCAGGAAGTGCAGAGAGTTCCAACCAGGATAAACCCAAACAGGTCCACACCAAGACACATTATAGTTAAAATGGCAAAGGTTAAAGACAAAGAGAGAATCCTAAAAGCAGCAAGAGAAAGACAGAGGGTTACATACAAGGGAACTCCTATAAGACTATCAAATGACTTTTCTACAGAAACTTTGCAGGCCAGGAGGCAGTGGCAAGAGACACTCAAAGTGATGGAAGACAAAGGCCTGCAACCTAGACTGCTTTATCCAGCAAGGCTATCATTTAAAATAGAAGGAGCGATAAAGAGCTTCCCAGAAAAGAATAAGCTAAAGAAATTCATTACCGCCAAGCCAGCATTGCAGGAAATATTCAAAGGGCTTCTGTAAGCAGAAGAAAGATAAAAAAATTCTAACTACAAATTTAAAAAAATAGCAATAATTATGTACCTATCAATAATCACTTTAAATGTAAACGGATTAAATGCTCCAGTCAAAAGACATAGAGTGGCTGAGTGGATAAGAAAGCAAGACCCTTGCATATACTGTATACAACAGACTCACCTCAGATCAAAAGACAGTGAAAGTGAAGGGTTGGAGTAAAGTGTTTCGTGCAAAAAAAAATTTTTAAAGTCTGGAGTAGCAATACTTATATCTGACAAAATAGACTTTAAAATAAAGAATATATTAAAAGACAAAGATGGGCACCACATAATAATAATGGGATCGATCCAATAAGAGGGACATAACCCTAGTAAACATCTACGCACCCAACATAGGAGCACCTAAATATATAAAACAGATATTGACTGGCATAAAGACACAGATCAACAGTAACACTATCATAGTAGGGGACTTCAACACACCTCTGACAAAAAGGAACAGGTATTCCAGACAGAAAATCAATATGGAAATAGGGGTCTTAAATAACACATTGGGCCAGTTGGATTTAATCGATATTTTCAGAGCATTTCACCCCAAAACTGCAGAATACACGTTCTTCTCAAGGGCACATGGAACATTTTCCAAGACAGACCACATGTTAGGCCACAAAACAAGTCTTGATAAAATTAAGAAATTTGAAATCATACCATTTGTCTTCTCTGACCATAGTGTTATGAAATTAGAAATCAATTACAGGAAAAAAACTGGAAGGCACACAAATACATGGAGGATGAATAACATGTTACTAAATAATGAATGGGCCAACATGAGATCAAGGAAGAAATCAAAAGATATCTCAAGACAAACAAAAATGAAAACACAATGACCCAAAATCTATGGGATATAGCGAAAGCAGTCCTAAGAGGGAAATTCATAGCAATGCAGGCCTACCTAAAGAAACAAGAAAAATCACAAATCAACTGTTTATCCTTACACTTACGTGATCTGGAAAAAGAACAGCAAAATAAGCCCAAAGGGAGTAGAAGGAAGGAGATAATAAAAATTGAGTGGAAATAAATAAAATAGAGACCAGAAAAAAAAAATGCAAAAGATCAATGAATTCAAGAGTTGATTTTTAGAGAAGATAAACAAAATCGACAAACCTTTAGCCAGGCTCATCAAAAAAAAAGAGAGGGGACCCAAATTAATAAAATCAGAAATGAAAGAGAAGTGAAAACAGACACCACAGAAATACAAAAAAAGTTTAAGAAATTAGTATGAGCAACTATATGTCAAGAAATTTGACAATCTGGAAGAAATGGACAATTTTCCAGAAGCATACGACCTTCCAAGGCTAACTCAAGAAGAAACGGAAAACCTGAATAGACTGATCATTACCAGGGAAATTGAATCAGTAATCAACAAGCTCCCGACAAACAAAAGCCCTGGACTACATGGCTTTAAAATTGAATTTTACAAAACATTCAGAAAAGAATTATCACCTATTCTCCTCAAACTATTCCAAAAAAGGAGGGAAGGCTCCCAAACACTTTTTATGAAGCCACTATAACCCTGAGCCCAAAATCAGACAAAGATATTACAACAAAAGAAAACTACAAGCCGATATCCCTAATGAACATAAATGAAAAAAATCCTCAACAAAATATTAGTGAACAGAATTCAGCAATACATTAAAAAGATCGTACAACATGATCAAGTGGGATTCATCCCTGATATGCAAGGGTGGTTCAACATCCGCAAATCAATTAATGTGATACACCACATTAACAAAATGAAAAATAAAAATCATGTGATCATATCAATAGATGCAGAAAAAGCATTTGACAAAATCCAACAGCCATTTATGATAAAAACTCTTAAGAAAGTGGGAATAGAGGGAACATATCTCAACATAATAAAGGCCACATATGATAAACCCACAGCTAACATCATACTCAATGGGAAAAGCCAAAATCGCTCCCCTTAAGATCAGGACCAGGCAAGGTTGCACACTTTCTCCACTTCTCTATTCAACATAGCTCTGGAAGTTCTAGGCACAGCAATCAGACAAGAAAAAGAAATAAAAGGCATCCAGATTGGTAAGAAGGAAGTAAAATTGTCATTATATGCAGATTACATGATACTATATAGAGAGAACCCTAAAGACTTCATCAAAAAGCTATTAGAACTGATAAATGAATTTAGTAAAGTAGCAGGATACAAAATTAATATTCAGAAATCAGTTGCATTTGTATATACCAATAATAAAATATCAGAAGGAGAAATTAAGAAAACATCCCATTTACAATTCCTTCAAAGACTATAATCCTAAAATACTTAGGAATAAATTTAACCAAAGAAGTAAAAGATCTGTTCTCAGAAAATTATAAGACACTGAAGAGAGAAATTAAAGAAAATACAAACAGATGGAAACATATCCCATGTTCATGGATAGGAAAAATTAATATCTTCAAAATGTCCATACTGCCTAACACAATATACAGATGCAACACAATTCCTATCAAACTACCAAGGACATTTTTCACAGAAATAGAACATATAAACCTAAAATTTATATGGAACCATAAAAGACCCTGGATAGCCTCAGCAATCTTGAGAAATAAGAACAAAGTGGGATGTATCACGATACCTGACATTAAATTATACTACAAGGCTACAGTAATCAAAACAGCATGGTACTGGCATAAAAACAGACACACAGATCAATGGAACAGAATAAAAAGCCCAGAAATAAATCCATGCCTATATGGTCATTTAATCTATGACAAGAGGAAACAAGAATTGGAAACAATGGAAACAAGAATTTACGGTGGGGTAAAGACAGTCTATTCAATAAATGGTGCTGGGAAACCAGGACAGACACATGAAAAAAAATGAAGCTAAACCACCTCCTTACACCATATACAAGAATAAATTCAAAATGGATTAAAGACTTAAATGTAAGATCTGAAACCATAAAACTCCTAGAAGAAAATATAGGAAGAAAGTTCACAGACATTACATGGAGTAAGATTTTTACTTATATATCTCCTTGGGCAAGGGAAGTAAGAGAAAAAATAAACATGTGAGATTACGTCAAACTAAAAAGTTTTTTCACAGCAAGGGAAACCATCAATAAAACAAAAAGGGATCCTACTGAATGGGAAAAGATATTTGCCAATGATGTATCCGATACAGGGTTAATATGCAAAATTTATAACAAACTCACTCAACTCAACTCCAAAAAAACAAACAACCCAATTAAAAAATGGGCAGAGGACATGAAGAGACATTTTTCTAAAGAGGACATACAGATGGCAAACAGACATATGAAAAAATGCTCAACCTCACTAATCATTAGAGAAATGCAAATAAAAACCACAATGAGATACCACCTCACCCCAGTCAAAATGGCTATCATCAATAAATCAACAAACAAGTTCTGGCGAAGATGTGGATAAAAAGGAACACTTGTGCATTGTTGGTGGGATTGCAGATTTGTGCAGCCACTATGGAAAACAGTATGGAGGTATTTCAAAAAACTGAAAATGGAACTCCCTTATGAGCAGCCATTCCACTCCAAGGTATCTATCGGGAGAAATCCAAAACTCTAATTTGAGAAAATTTATGTACCCCTATGTTTATTGCAGCACTATACACAATAGCCAAGACATGGAAACAACTGAAATGCCCATCAGTAGATAACTGGATTAAGAAACTGTGGTACATTTATACATGGTGTATTACATAGCCACAAAGAAGAATGAAATTTTACCATTTGCAACAATATGGATGGACCTAGAGAATATTATGCTAAGTGAAATAAGTCAGACAGAGAAAGACATGATCTCACTTATATATGGAATATAAAGAAAAGAATAAATGAATGAACTAATCAGAAACAGCCTCTGAGATATAGAGGAAAAACTGAGGGTTGCGAGATGAGAGGGGTTTGGGGTGAGAGAGAAGGTGAGGGGATTAGAAAGCACAATTGGTAACTACAAGATTGCCACAGGGATACAAAAGTCAGTTTGGGGAATATAATCAATAATGTTGTAAGAAAAATATTATTAAATAATGTTGCTTCAGTTGTAATGGTGACCATACAGTGCTGATCACGACAGAATTGAGTCCATATTATGAAATGTTTTAGGTTATCGTCTCCGAATATTCTTGAAATTTATATGAACTTGGAAATTCATTTGGTCATTCTGGAATTCACTTTGTAACAATATCATGTTTAGCTTTCCTCAATAATATTTATTGCAATGAAATTACAATGTCCCAATGATAAGAGTAGATATTTTACTGTATGTGAGTTCTAAAATGTGATTCTGAACTATTGGGAAAGGCAGATACAGAAATAGTGTGAACTTTGTAGCTAATCAAATCCAAGTTCTAATTATGACCCAGCCACTTACTAGCTTTATGACCTTTGGTAAATCATGCAATCTTTCTGTGCATGAATTTCCTGTTCTGTCAAGTGGAGACAATGTAACAAACTGACAGAATTCCTATGAGGATTAGGGATAACTAAACTCAACGTTTGGCACGTAGAATGTACTCAATAATTTATAGCTACAAGTGAGATCATATGGTACTTATCTTTCTCTGCCTGACTTATTTCACTTAGCATAATGTTCTCTAGGTCCATCCATGTTGTTGCAAATGGTAAGATTTCTTTCTTCTTTATGGCTGCGTAATACTCCATTGTATAAATGCACCACAGTTTCTTAATCCAGTTATCTACCGATGGGCAATTTTTGGTTATTTCCATGTCTTGGCTATTGTGTATAGTGCTGCAATAAACATAGGAGTGCATAAAGATTTTTGAATTAGAGTTTTGGATTTCTCTGGAGAGATACCTAGGAGTGGAATTGCTGGATCATAAGGTAGTTCCATTTTCAGATTTTTGAGGAACCTCCATACTGTTTTCCATAGGGGCTGCACCAATCCGCCATCCCACCAACAGTGCACAAGCGTTCCCTTTTCTCCACATCCACGCCAGCACTTGTTGTTTGTTGATTTATTGATGATAGCCATTTTGACTGGGGTGAGGTGGTATCTCATTGTGGTTTTTATTTGCATTTCTCTGATGGTTAGTGAGGTTGAGCATTTTTTCATGTCTGTTTGCCATATGTATGTCCTTTTTAGAAAAATGTCTCTTCATGTCCTCTGCGCATTTTTAAATTGGGTTGTTTGTTTTTTTTGGAGTTGAGTGAATTTTTTATAAATTTGTAATATTAACCTCTTATCGGTATGTCATTGGCAAATATCTTTTCCCATTCAGTAGTATCCCCTTTTGTTTTATTGATGGTTTCCTTTGCTGTGAAAAAACTTTTTAGTTTGATGTAATCCCCCATGTTTATTTTTTCCCTTACTTCCCTCGCGCGACATATCAGTAAAAATCTTACTCCGGGTAACGTCTGTAAAGTTTCTTCCTATATTTTCTTCTAGGAATTTTATGGTTTCAGATCTTACATTTAAGTCTTTAATCCATTTTGAATTTATTCTTGTATATGGTGTAAAGAGGTGGTCCAGCTTCATTTTTTTTTCATGTGTTTGTCCTGGTTTCCCAGCACCATTTATTAAATAGACTGTCTTTACCCCACCGTAAATTCTTTCTTCCATTGTCGTAGATTAAATGGCCATATAGTCATGGATTTATTTCTGGGCTTTTTATTCTGTTCCATTGATCTGTGTGTCTGTTTTTATGCCAGTACCATGCTGTTTTGATTACTGTAGCCTTGTAGTATAATTTAATGTCAGGTATCGTGATACATCCCACTTTGTTCTTATTTCTCAAGATTGCTGAGGCTATCCGGGGTCTTTCATGGTTCCATATAAATGTTAGGATTATATGTTCTATTTCTGTGAAAAACGTCGTTGGTAGTTTGATAGGAATTGCTTTGAATAGATATATTGCCTTAGGCAGTATGGACATTTTAACTATATTAATTCTTCCTATCCATGAACATGGGATGTGTTTCCATCTGTTTGTATTTTCTTTAATTTCTCTCTTCAGTGTCTTATAATTTTCTGAGAACAGATCTTTTACTTCTTTGGTTAAATTTATTCCTAAGTATTTTATAGTCTTTGAAGGAATTGTAAATGGGATTGTTTTCTTAATTTCTCCTTCTGATATTTTATTATTGGTATATACAAATGCAACTGATTTCTGAATATTAGTTTTGTATCCTGCTACTTTACAAAATTCATCTATCAGCTCTAATTGTTTCTTGGTGGAGTCTTTAGGGTTCTCTCTATATAGTATCATGTCATCTGCATATAAGGACAATTTTACTTCCTTCTTACCGATTTGGATGCCTTTTATTTCTTTTTCTTGTCTGATTGCTGTGAATAGAACTTCCAGCACTATGTTGAATAGAAGTGGAGAAAGTGGGCAACCTTGCCTTGTTCCTGATCTTAAGGGGAATGGTTTTAGCTTTTCCCCATTGAGTATGATGTTAGCTGTGGGTTTATCATATATGGCCTTTATTATGTTGAGATATGATCCCTCTATTCCCACTTTCTTAAGGGTTTTTATCATAAATAACTGCTGGATTTTGTCAAATGCTTTTTCTGCATCTATTGATATGATCATGTGATTTTTATTTTTCATTTTGTTAATGTGGTGTATCACATTAATTGATTTGCGGATGTTGAACCACCCTTGTATACCAGGGATGAATCCCACTTGATCATGGTGTATGATCTTTTTAATGTATTGCTGAATTCTGTTCACTAATATTTTGTTGAGTATTTTGCAACTATGTTCATTAGAGATATCGGCCTGTAGTTTTCTTTTTTTGTGGTGTCTTTGTCTGATTTTGGGCTCAGGGTGAGAGTGACCTCGTAAAAAGTGTTTGGGAGCCTTCCGTCCTTCTGGATTTTTTGGAAGAGCTTGAGGAGAATAGGTGATAATTCTTTTTTTGAACGTTTTGTAAAATTCACCTGTAAAGCCATCTGGTCCAGGGCTTTTGTTTGTTGGGAGATTGCTGATTACTGATTCAATTTCCCTGGTGGTAATCAATCTATTCAGGTTTTCTGTTTCTTCTTGAGTTAGCCTTGGAAGGTTGTATGCTTCTAGAAAATTGTCCATTTCTTCCAGATTGTCAAATTTGTTGGCATATAGTTGCTCATAGTAATTTCTTAAAATTTTTTGTATTTCTCTGGTATCTGTTGTGATTTCTCCTCTTTCATTTCTGATTTTATTAATTTGGGTCCTCTCTCTCTTTTTTTTAATGAGTCTGGCTAAAGGTTTGTCGATTTTGTTTATCTTCTCTGAAAACCAACTCTTGGATTCATTGATCTTTTGTATTGTTTTTCTGGTTTCTATTTCATTTATTTCCACTCTGATCTTTATTATCTCCTTCCTTGTACTTCCTTTGGGCTTATTTTGCTGTTCTTTTTCCAGATCCCTAAAGTGTGAAGAGAAACTGTTGATTAGTGATTTTTCCTTGTTTCTTTAGATAGGCCTGCAATGCTATGAATTTCCCTCTTAGGACTGCTTTCGCGGCATCCCATAGATTTTGGGTCGTTGTGTTCTCATTTTCGTTTGTCTCGAGATATCTTTTGATTTCTTCCTTGATCTCATGGTTGACCCATTCATTATTTAGTAACATGTTATTCAGCCTCCATGTATTTTATGTCTTATAGGAGTTCCCTTGTATGTTACCCTCTGTCTTTCTCTTGCTGCTTTTAGGATTCTCTCTTTGTCTTTAACCTTTGCCATTTTAACTATAATGTGTCTTGGTGTGTACCTGTTTGAGTTTATCCTGGTTGGAACTCTCTGCACTTCCTGGGCTTTTATGTCGGTATCCTTCACCAGGTTAGGGAAGTTTTCGGACATTATTACTTCAAATATGTTCTCGATCCCTTGCTTCCTCTCTTCATCTTCTGGTATTCCTATGATGTGCATATTGTTGCACTTGATGTTATCCCAGAGGTCTCTTAAACTGTCTTCATTGTTTTTTATTCTTTTTCTTTTTGTTGTTCTGTTTGGGTGATCTCTGCTAACTTGTCTTCTAAGTCGCTGATTCGTTCCTCTGCTTCATCTAACCTGCTGTTAATTCCTTCAGGTGAGTTCTTTATTTCAGTAGTTGTGTTCTTTAATTCTAACTGGTTGTTCTTTATGATTTCTCTATCCTTCTTTATGTCATCACTAAGCTCCTTAAACATTCTTATCATCAGTGTTCTGAACTCTGTCTCTGATAGGTTGGTTACCTCTATTTCATTTTGTTCCAACTCTGGAGGTTTCTTCTGTTCTTTTATTTGGGACATGTTTCTTTGTTTCCCCATTCTGGCTGACTCTCTGTGTTTGCTGGATGTATTAGGTAAATTCCCTAGGTTTCTTAGTTCTTGCTGGGTTATCTTACGTAGTATGTGTCCTTTATATTTGACTTGCACCACTTCCTTCTTCTCCTCAGTGTGTGCTCCAAAGGTGACTCTTGTATTGTGTATATTGTCCTGTTAATGTTGATCTTTAATTGCTTTCCACTTGTGAGTAGGTGGGGTTAACTCCTAGGCTGACTAGTCGTGAGACTTGGCTCTGCCCACCGCAGGGTGTCCTGCTGCGTGAGAGTTGACCACTTAAATGAGGTTTGTCCTCTATGGGCTCTTGTGCATGTAGAGAATTCCCTCTGGGTGTGTCACTTGTAGGTCAAACCCGGTAGTACTCTGGTTTGGTCTGGAGTTGGCCTCTGGGTATGTTGAATCTTGTGCCTCTTAAGCTGGGCCCTGGTGTAGGGCAATTTCAGAACAAAGCAAATCACCAAGCACAACAACAATAACAACAACAAAGAAAAAATCAAATACATTCACGTGTAAAAACAACTGATAACCCACACTCAACACAAGCAAAGATATCAAAGATATAAAAACAAAACAAAACAAAAAAAGCAGCACCAGTCTTGGCTTAAGCCCACCAAGTAATCTCCAGGTCCTCTGCTGTACCAAAGAGTCCTCTGTGTATTGTGCAGGCAGAGCCGGTCACCTGGTGCCCAGAGTGACCTTGGGACTACAGATTTAGATAAGTGGGGCTTAAGTGTCTGGATGGTAGTTTCTACAAAGTCAGTGCAGTTTCTGCTCTTGCCTGCACGTATGCACACTGAGAGTAGCACCACCAGCCCTGTGCCCAGTCTTCCTGAATCTTAGGGCACTTCTTCCGAGTGTGTATGTGTGTGTGTGTGTGGCAGGCGGGAGATTTCTGAGCTGCTGAAAGCCCAGAGCTTCGTCTGCCGCTTACTGCTGCTCCCTGGGAGTGTCTCCACAGTTGTAATTGCCCTGCCCTAGGCAGGCCAGAAAGGGTGGGGGCTGGGATGGAGAGGTCTTCTCTCTCCCAGCCCAGCTGTGTCACATTCTTTCCACAGGCCAGAAAAGGTGGTGGCTGGGGGTGGAGGAATCTCTTCTCTCCTAGCCCAGCCAAAATCACACTCTTCCCAGCCTCTTCCCTGGGTCAGAGCTGCATGCCAGTCTTCCCAAAGCCTGAGCACTACAGCTCCTCTGTAATCTGATACTACTCCTCAGTTCAGGGGCCAGTTTAAGTCTCTGGAAGGGCGGGGGGGGGGTAGGATTGGGAGAGTGAGGGGAGGGGCCCAGGTATGGAGTTTGTGACCTTTGTCCGATCTAGGGCCCAGCTGGAGGTCTCAGCTGAGGTTACTGCCTCAAATGCTGGATACTGGATATGCTGCCCCCTCGGTGGGAGAGATCAGCTGTGGGACACCGGGAAAGAGCCCACCTCCTGGATTTGTGTTCTCTGTTCCATCCTGGGATCCCCTGTGTCTCTGCAGCCATGGATGCCAGCTGCGTCTCCCCAGCCACAGGTGTGGGCCGCGTCTCCACAGCCACAGATGTGGCTGTGTCTCCACTCCGCTCCCTTCCCTCTTCCCCTGTTCGCCCAATTTGCCCACCTTCAAGTAATCCTTGCACGAGTCTCTTAGCTGTTTTGCATTATGAGCAGAGAGTCCTTTCATGGGTTATAGATGTCCCGTTTATGATAAGAACCGGAGAACTCAAAAAGTCCGTCCCGCTGCCGCCATTCCTATAACATATTTTTTTAAAATGGGATCATAATAGAAATAATATGTATTTAAACTTTTCTATAATCATATTTACAATGATAATACATATTAGTATTATTATTTTGTATAGAATATGGGATAAAGCATGTAAGTAACTAGTGGATATTCCCATTCTATCACCCCCTTGTATCCTTAGAAACTACCATCTTGTACATGAAAGACGATATAGATATAATATGGAGGAGTTAAGTGAAAATATGTAGGTCTAAACTTGGATTGGGAATACTAGCATAAATTCTGTCTAGTGACAGAAGTGATGCATATTCTTCGTACCAGATTGTGATTAATATACTATTTTCCACTAAAAACAAAACAAAACAGAAAACAGGCTTCTAAGAGAAATGGATGATTCCAGGTCTGAGGTAGGAAAGGTACAAGACGAGCCTGGAACATATTTTCATTTCTTACAACAAGGAAGTTACCAAAGACAATGAGGATCCTAAAATTTATATGGAAACACTTTACTCTCATCATACTTCAGAAAACTACTTTACTTGTAGCTAGATGTAGCTAAATTAATGAATTCTGGCCAAGTGTATGAATTTCCAGCAAGTACAAAAAGGAGGTTGTTATATATACTCACCCACCCCTTCCACATCTCCAGTTCTCTTGAGACTCTCCCTCAACCAGTTCAGACCAACTAGCAGTTTTTAATTGAAATACCTCTCTTCTCCAAATCTTTATTTCCTCTCAAGAGATCGCATTTTGTACAGTACAGGAAAAATTCTAAAGCGAAGGTTGGATTCTCAGATCAATTCCCAAAAACCTATTAGAAAGCTGTATATTTGCATTACTGGTTATAGGCCATAATTGTTCATTTCACATATACTTTTAATATATAATTACTGCTTTCAACATAATTTAGTTGGAAATACATATTCTGAGCTTCAAATACAATGCAGCCAAAAGTCAGGCAAGTCCCAGTTTGGAGGATACCCGTTGTTCCAAATTTCATCACAAGACAGACACGAGAAATAATTTACAAGTGACAAGTAAGCTCTGATGCTAATCATGACCTATTTTCAAAATGAAACAAAGATACAAAGTCTTTGTGTCTTTCAGATACAAAGACAAAAATAAGGGTTATCGTTGTGTGCAAGTGTATTTTAATATAGTGCTTAAAGAGTTCTCAAGAATTAATAGCATTTCCAGTCACAATTTATCATCCTCTTTCTAACTGAGAAGCAGGTCAACAGGAAAAGCCTGGGTAGAGGACAGAGCAAACAGGTAGGGCTTTCCTGCTATCTCATTCCTATCACCACCTCCAAACCCTTGCATCTAGTCTCCTAGAATCTGTAGATTAACAGTCAGGAATGACAACTTCTAAAACACAAACTGTCAGTACCATCTCTTGGTTGCAAAAAGGGAGGAATAGTTTTGCACTAATAATATGCATTACCATTAGCATACTTCCAGCCCTACAAGTTGTGGTCTTTTACACCACTGTTATCTCTGCTTTTATGGAAAACCTCAGGTCACTGAGGTCACTATAGGATGGTAGCAGCAGTACAGAAGAGAAAAGGCATATCGTCCTCCTTTATTTCTAAGCAACAGGATCTAAGAGTGGCAGCACAACAGGAAGGGGGCTGTTCTTAGCCTCTGTCTTCTAAAAGAAGGGTGGGATTTTCAATGCTTTTGTCTTCTTTCGTCTGGTTACCAAAAGTAAAAGCCAAAAGGTCATGTCTAACTCTAAAATGATGTATGTCAACATTCATATACATATATATCCATACTTTTATATTCAGAACACTGTGTATACTGTATATAATTTGGGATAAAGCATATAAATACTCATTGGATATTCTAATTTTATCATCCTCTGTGTCTTTGAAAACTAACATCTTGAAAGAAGATACAGATATACTATGAAAGAGTTAAGTAAAAATATGTAGTCCTAAACTTGGATTGGGACTATTGGTATGAATTCTGTATGCACATGTATCCTTATATGCCGGGGGTGCCAAAAATATATATACACATGACTTGTATTCATCTTTTGTTATTGGTCTATATTGAGTATTACAATTTTGATACATTTTTTCTTTTCTTAAAATGCGTATACATTATTTTGCACCTGCTGTATATGTCTATTTCATATATGGCAAGTACTATTATATCAGAGACTTATATAAGTGTAATGTTTTTAAAGGAAGGTTTTTAGCTGAAACCTTAAAAAAAATAAACTGTTCCTCAGATAAATACAATAACTAACTTTATAATTCTGTTTTAAAAATCTCACCTGTCTTTTAGCCTTGAGTTTAGTCCTTGAAATGTTAGTAGTGACATTCTAAACTACATATCCAATTACAAACAAATCAACCTTCCTTGAGAATATTCACTGAGATTCTCTATATTGGCCATTTCCCAACATTTCAAACATACACAAAAGTTGAAAAAAATTGTACAATGAACACCCAAAAAATCCAATACTTAGCTTCTACAATTATTATTTTACTGTATTTACTTTGCTACATAATTATCCATCTATCCATCCCTCTACTAATCCACCTTATTTTTGATATATTTCGAAGTAAGTTTCAGGCAGCAGTACACTTCATCTCTAAAGTCTTCAGAAGACCTATCATTAACTGGATTTCAGTATTTGTTTTACAGTGTTTTAGATATTTACATACACTAAAATACATAAACCTTAAGTTTATCACTCAATCAATGTGAATAAGTGCAAACCCTTATTAGTATAGAAAACATTATTACTTTGACCCCAGAAAGTTCCTTGTTAGTCATTTCCAGTCGATTTCTGTCCTACGTTTCCCCTGCCAGAGGCAACTACTGTTCTGATTTTTTTTTCGCCATAGAGAAGTTTTGTTCCTGTTTCTAGAATTTCAACTAGGTGGAATTATGCATTATATGGTTTCTTTCATTTACGATAATGTTTTTGAGATTCATTCTTGTTATTGTGTGTATCTATAGTTTTTTCTTTTTATTGTTGAGTGGTATTCCTTTGTATGAATTCTATAGTTTATTCATTTTTCTGGGGATGGTCATCTGTCTTATTTCTAGGTTTTGCCTGTTATGAATGAAGCTGTTGTGAAAAGTCTTGGGTCTTTTTATGACATAGATTTTCATTTTTTTAAAGTAAATACCTGGGATTGGAATTGCTGGTATGTATATCTTTAGTTTTATAAGGAAATGCAAGGTCTTTTGCTATTTTACACCTCCGCCAAAAATATACGAGTTTCAATTGCTCTACATCTTTGGCCAGACATATATTGTCTGTCTGAATAATTTTAGCCATCCTGGTTGATTGTGCAATGATATCTCATTGTGGTTTCAATTCGCATTTCCCTGAATAATTTTAGCATCCTGGTTGATTGTGCAATGATATCTCATTATGGTTTCAATTCGCATTTCCCTGATGACTAATGTTGTCGAACACTTTTCCATGAGACCATTAAGTATTCTTTCTTTGTGAAATGTCTGTTCAAATATTTTCCTTTAAAAAGTGGGGTTACAACTCTTTGTCTCCTGGCTGGGCTTATGCAGCATGCACAGCTGATCTTTTTTTTTTCCTTAATGATATATATTATACATATTTTTATTCTTCATGTTTCTAAAACAGAAATACAAAAAAATATTCCAACAATATTTTAAATCATATTTTGGTAAGTTGAATACCAAAATTAGGTATACGACCCTGTATAGTTAAGGATTTCAACTTGTTTCTTACAAATAATTACATTAGCATCCCAGGTCATTTTCTAACTTTCACATGACATCAAAAGCACAGCTGGACTACATGCTTCTTTCTTTTTTCTTTTTTTGTTTTTTATGTTAGTTTCAGGTGTATGAAACAACATGATGATTAGACACTTAAACCCCTCACAAAGTGATATCCCTTCAAGTCTACTGCCCCTCTGACATCATATATAGCTGCTACAATACCATTGACTATATTCCCCATGTTGTACTTTACAGCCCATGACTTTACACACACACACACACACACACACACACACACACACACACCAGGTATGGCAATTAAGTTCGCAAAATTAACACAGTGTAGTTCCATTGGCAGCACTGTACAAAGAGCTCGGTAAGGTTTCATAACCTTGGTATATCAGTGTCTCACAGCTGTGTTCATGTCGACATGTGGCGGTGTCTTCCTGAGTGGCGTTCATTATTGTTGCTGCATGTTTTTATGTGCTATTGCAAGAATGTCTGAGCTTGAATTAGAGCAACGTATAAACATTAAATTTCTTGTTAAACTTTGTAAGAGTGGAAGTGAAATCAGGGACATGTTAGTCCAAGTTTATGGGGATAATGTTATGAAGAAAACGGCAGTGCACAAATAGATTAAACATTTTTCTGAGGGGAGAGAATACATAACTGATGAAGAGAGGTCAGGGCAGCCAGTAACAAGCAGAGCTGATGAAAACATGGCAAAAATTCATCGAATTGTGCATCAAAATCATCGGCTGATTGTGAGAAGCATAGCAGGCCAAGTAAGCATTGATAGAGAAACAGTTGGGAAAATCTTAACTGAAACTTTTGGCATGAGAAAGGTGTGTGCAAAAATGGTCCCGAAGGAGCTCACCAATGAATAAAAGTAAAGGAGAGTCAAAGTTTGCCAAGACCTTTTGGAGAGGCAAGACGATGTTTTAGGCCATGTTATCACTGCTGATGAAACATAGGTGTACCAATAGGACCCTGAAACAAAGCGTCAAAGTGCACAAGGGACGTCAGCCAATTCTCCACAACCAAAAAATTTCCATCAGTCCAAATTAAGAGTCAAAACGATGTTGCTAACCTTTTTTTGATATCAGAAGGATTATTCATTATGAATTTGTACCAACTGGACAAACAGTTAACCAAGTTCACTATTTGGAAGTGCTGAAAAGGCTGCATGAAAAAGTTAGACAAAAACGACCTGAACTTTTCAACAACAATTCATGGCTCTTGCATCACGACAATGTGCCAACTCACATGGCACCATCTGTGAGGGAGTGTTTAGCCAGTAAACAAATAACTGTATTGGAACATGACATTCAGGACATCAAGGGTAATACGACGACAGTTCTGATGGCCATTCCAGCAAAAGAGTTCCAAAATTGCTTTGAAGGGTGGACGAGGCGCTGGCGTCAGTGCATAGCTTCCCAAGGGGAGTATTTCCAAGGTGACCATGGTGATATTCAGCAATGAGGTATGTAGCACTTTTTCTAGTTGAGTTCGTGAACATAATTGTCACACCTCGTATGTGTATTTAATTATAATTGACATTCAATATTAGTCTACTTCAGTTCCAGGTGTACAGCACAGCTGATCTTCCCATTACACCTCATACTAGCTCTCTGTTCAGAAGGGACCATTTTCTCTGGCCTCTTAGATAGGTGTCCCATGGGGGCCTTCCAGAGGACAACTCTTTAACTTCCTGTGGCTTAATGTTAGGCTCCTGAAGCAGCATTGTGCTAATAAGAATCTTCTTGGAAAGGGGCCATTGTATTATATCTCTTGTTGAACTTTTGGCTTTTGGATATGCAAATTTATATACAGACAGTTCCCTAAAATTCTCCCTCAATATACACCCTAGAGTACAAAAGAAATAAGCCTCTTTTTTTTCCTTTCATGCTGACTTGAATTTACCAATAATACATTTTCCTTAAATTATAATAAAAATCAACTATAAAGTTCAAGAAGATGTAGATGAGAACTTTTAACATTCCCCTGCATAATAGTTCTACTATGGAATTTAACTACTTTTAACAATGCATTTCTTTTGGGTTGTGAGAGGTGTCAAGGAGCATGTCATTCCAAGAAACAACACTAGATGGAGCAAAGAGATCAACTGTTTTGTGGCGTTTTTTGTTTTATTTTGTTTTGTTTTCATTTACATCTGGAATTTCTAAATGCCAACACAACAAATTTTTATTTTAATATCAGGTGACTAAATTTTAAAATTCGGT
The DNA here is from genome assembly GCF_004115265.2 of Rhinolophus ferrumequinum. Taxonomy (NCBI): domain Eukaryota; kingdom Metazoa; phylum Chordata; class Mammalia; order Chiroptera; family Rhinolophidae; genus Rhinolophus; species Rhinolophus ferrumequinum. Next base: position 76,105,402 of record NC_046287.1, read on the forward strand.
GACTATAATCAGATTATACTAGAGTCACTTTCCCCACCTAAAAAGTTTATAATTCTTGGTCAAGACCAGTTTATCTCTTTATTCTTTTTCCCTTCTGTATCCTTTATTTCTTCTCTCACACAACTTCCAAAGTTAATTCTAAATAAGCACTGTTCCATCAGTGAATGAATTGCTAAGCAAATGAATGACCAGCTCCCTTGACCTCATTGATCTATCCTTAACATTTCCTTTCCCTTTTCTGTTCCTCCCCCTAACCCCTACCTCACATTTCACTTATTTGTCCTTATCGTTTAATTGTCTTTTGCCAGTAATTGAATTTAGGGCCCTTTTTGAATTCCTCTTTTTCAAATTAATTCACTTATGTAAACTTTTCTGTTGTTCTCCAATTGTTTCCTTGTTGTATCACTTTAATTGCTAGTGTTTTGTACTTCAATTTCCTTACAAACATTAGATTCTACTCACGAAGTAGATTGACTGAGATATTTATGGACATGGCAGCTTGCAAATAAAATTTGTGGACAAAAACGGGGTTCTATGGAAAGTAACCTCACAGGGTTGATCTGATCATAAATTTCTAGCTGGGCAGGTAATGGTGGGTAGATGCACCCCCGGAATATAACTTCGTTAGTAAAAGTTTATCTTTGCTTTAAGCAAGCACCTTCCATTGTTTCCATGCATCTAGGTTAACAACCTTTGAAATGCCTCTTTTCAGACCCCTCATAAGTGTAACCACCCTCAAGAGAACACATAATCTTGTTCACTATCCTGTAATCCAATCCCCTCTCTGCTTTCTCCCACCTTCATGTATTCTTTCTTACTTTCCCTCCTTAATTGAAAATACAAAATTGTCATTCTCCAAGGCATTAGAGATCTTGCTTCCTGGCAATTATTGCTAGTTTTGGCTCAAATAAATTCTTATAAAAATTCTCTACAGGTTTGGATATTTCTTACATCAACAGGAAAATACAATTTAAAAAACACTGTGCTCATAATGAACCCTCCCTCATATGAAGGGAGATGAGTGTAAGGAACTTTCTTTTCACGATCCCTCGGCTCTGTCACAAATACTGTTTATATTTCACATGGCAAAAAAAAAAGAAAAAAAGGGCAGTGAGGGTCTAAGGGTTGTTAAGTTGGTCAAATTATGCAGCTTTCGGAGGGAGGGTCATAAGGAAAAATTCCCATTGAAAAAAAATACTCATGCAGAAAGCTGATAATTACCAAGAAATTTAGAACAATTTGATTCATTTGCTGCACATCTGTTTACTTGTCCATTGCTGGCTTGCCTTTGAAAAAATGGAAGTCTGAAATTAATTGTTTGAAAAGAGAATGTCTCCATGTCAAATCCAGGTTTTTCTGTGGCACCAGAACATTTCCTGCTCTCCCTGCTTTGCTCTTATCTGAGTAGTTTTTCTTATCCAAAGTCAGCCTGATGTGGCCGCTCAATCCCTCCAGGGTGGGGCTGGGAGACTGTGTCCTTGTGGCTGACCTTGATTTTGATCCCTTCCTGGTGAAGGAAAAGGGAAGACAAGCGGGTGATACCCACAGAGCTAAGAAGTTGAATGCACAAACAGAGCACTGAATTCTTCCCACACTAAAACTGAGAAAGATCACCCAGCTCTTCCAAACTCACATACCTTCCTTTCTTGTTAATCTCCCTTTCTGGCTATTATTCAAAGACTGCGGATCCTTTCTCAGGCGTTTAGCCTCCTTTAAGCTGCATAAGGAGAATGAAAAAAATTCACCTTAAGACCTTGGATTTTTTTTTCTTTCTTTTCTGTTGCCAGTGATTCAGTCTGAAAAGCCAGCTGGCAGAGGTTCCAGGAATTCGTGTGAGTGTCTAATGGAGATATACTGCACTTGCAGGCTGTCTAGGCATTTCTAAATATGGTGCTAGCTGGTGGCCGGCACTTTTAGGGCACTGACTTGCCTATGATGTGTGTTTTCCTACCTGCAGAAAGCCTTGAAATATTTCAAATATTTTCTTTCTACTTTATTTGAGGGGGTTAGGGTCATACACATTTTAATACCGTGTTTCCCCAAATAAGACCTAACCAGATAATCAGCTCTAATGTGTCCTTTGGAGCAAAAATTAATATAAGATGCAGTATTATGTTATGATATTTTATGTTATGTTATGTTATGTCATGTTATGTTATATAAGACCTGGTCTTGTAGTAAAATAAGACCGGGTCTTACATTAATTTTTGCTCCAAAAGACGCTTTAGAGTTGATTGTCCAACTAGGTCATATTTTCGGGGAAACATGGTACTTCCATAACCAAAATCGCTGCATTTAAAGCAAGGTAATGAGAACGTACATCATCTCCATTTCCTTATTGCACTTTCTTCCTGGGGAGTTAAATGTAAATGTTGTGCTTGTACCTATAGATAGTTTTCCATGGAAAGGGCAATCATTTTTGGCTTTGTTTGTATTGAATTCTCAAAGGGTCTGCTGATTTATTCAACAATATTTACTAAGTGCCATCTATATGCTTGACACTATAGTTTATAGTGAGGACACAACAAAGAGCAGGGTGGACAGGGTCCCTGCATGAGTGGACTTCTAAATGGATAGGGTATAGGGAGATGTTAAGAAAATACACAAACGACTGTGTATATTTTATCTTGTTCTAAGTGCTCTGGTACTATAAAGAAAACAAACAGGGTGATCTCATGGCATCTAGTTGGGTGGTAGGTGCAGTAGATATTATGGACTGGCTTTTTCAACTCCAATTCCAACCCCCTTATAGGATCTCTTCTTGAACTACAACTAGGTTTCCCTTCCTGAACTGCAAAAGCAGAAAAGCCCCTTAAAAAATTAAAATGACTCTTTGCAGACTCCCTTGCAGCTAGGGCTGCTGTAGCCCCATAAGAGACAGATGGAGGAAATAGATAAATGGAGGGCTAGGTTGTGGGCACATGTGAGGAGATGAGTATTTGGAGCCAGTTTGATGGCAGAAGCATTAGACTTGTTTAGACCACGCAGACAGAAGCTCTGCAGTTGCAGTTGCTGAGAGGAAGGTGATAGCAGTGATCTCCTGCACCTGAGCCTTTTCCAGCCCCTCCCCAAGGGCAACAGATCTGCTGCTTCTACTCCTCCGTCAGAAGCAATGCACCTATGTCGGGGACTGTTTCCTGCCCTGCCCCCAATCCTTCTTGTGTATACACAGTGGAAAGCTGTCGGAAGAAGAGAGTGAGTGAGTGCACCTTCTCCTTGTGTCTGAGGCTCCCAGGTATTCCAAATGATCTCACTACACTGCCCTTGACCTTTAAGAATTTGTTAAAATTTTAAGTATTTTCTTCCAACCTGCTTTAAGGCAGCTCTGTTTTTCTCCCATGCTCTGCCAAAGGTGAAACCACCTGTGTCACTTATTTCCCCTCAATGAATGTGTCACTCTTCAGAATTGAGTTCACTCATTGCCTTATAACCTCTGCTTTCTGATGAGCTCAAGAACAGTTATAATTTTGTAGATTACCCGGCTTTTTATCACTGTAAAGGTGGGAGTGACATCTTCTTGCAGCTATCTACATCTTAAGCAGAAGCAGAAGTCTCTGTTTCTGTTTCGAGATTCAACACTGGGGGTCTGGAGTTTGGTTATCTCGCTGGCAAGTGATCAGAGCACCCACACTACTAAAAGTTTCAGATGTGAAATGTTTGTTAATTCACTGAGCATTTCTTAAGTGTCATATTCGTACATCACTATATAAAGAGCTGAGAATACAAAGATGAATGGGGCACAATATTTGTCTTACAGTTACTCACAATCCAGAGGGGGTGAAAGCACCTGAACAGAGATTATAAAACAGTGTGATGAATGCCATAATAGGAGTGGAACTAAGCACTGTGGGAACATGGGCCTGGATAAACAGAGCACAGGGGCACTGAGGCGGTACCGTTATATGAATTATCTCTGGAATTTTGAATAAGAGTTTTCCAGACGGAAAAGGTGAGGAGGTCTCCACAGAAAAGTGTTCCTTCAATTCCTCATTCACTAATAAGAATTCCATTTCCTGGCAAGGTTGGCCAGGATCAGAATTCTATTTTGAGGTCTAGTAGGTCAACCCCATCTCAGCCAGGGTCAGCTCTGTGCCTGAGTCCTCCGGGGAAAACAGCATTTCTGCAAGGTCAACAGTTCCAGGTCAACAGAACTAATATCAGGGACTCTGGCACATTGTATTTGACTAAAACCAGTGTATTTTTTTCCTTAAAAAAAAAAAGTCCAGAAGTTTAACACCAATATCTAAGATGTTATTTTTCACATTGCCTTCTTTATATTTTTATTAATGTCTAGATTTGTTGCACTCCACGTGGATCGATTTCTGGGTATTAGTTTATTTGGACCACTGGGAGTAAATGTCAGCATTGCTCTGAAAATGAAGGTGATGCTATGCAGTGGTCAAATCTCTCTTATTTGGTCCCCTTAGTCCAGTCAGGACAGGACAAGACGTCAGTGCCAAGACAGGAATAGTAGAGCCAAACAGGGATTTGCTTGAGTCAGATGCCCAAAGGAGCATGTGATGTAGGCCAATATTTAGTCCTTGATATGAAAGCTGAGTTTGTGACAGGCTGGGTTTAGACAGAGTATTAGCAGAACAGAAGATGTCAACTCCCAGGCATGTGCACACAGTGACCAGTCTGTGGACAAATCCAAGATCAGAAGCCGGTGATGTAGTGGAGGACAGGAACGGGATGCAGGACATGGAGCCAAATGGCCCAGGTGACCTCGTGAGGCTAGAGGGCAGGTGTAGCAGAGTCTACCTGAAAGTCTTCAGACTCAGCTCATTTTCCATCTCCACTGGCATTTGAATATCATTTCTGGAAGACATGCATCGTATACACACATAAAAAAACACAGGCCATAACTTCAAAAATGGAACAATATGGAGCAAGTACAGTCAATGTGCACATGAATCCTTGTGCTCGCAATGCTGTAGGATTCACTTTAAAATATTAAACTTGATGGCCATACACTCTGAAAGGTAACTTTTGAAATATACATAACATTTATATTAAAGACACAAATGTTATTGTAAGAAATAGAGAAAAATATTTCAGCAGTGGAAAAGTTTCCCTTTTCTTTAACTATTGACTAATGAAATAAGTTGATGAAGAGAGAGTATCAGACTGTAGAAGAGGATGGAAAATTGATGTAGAAATTTGGCACTGCATATGCTGGCACATCAGTATCCCCATTCCTTGGTATTTAAGGTTTCACCTGCATATAGGTGGGTGTGCTGAACCCTGCACTGTGAAAACTCCACATGCAAATTAAACAGTTAACACAGTCTTGTTTGCCTCAGCATTCCTTTGGCCTCTTTTGTTGTTATTTTGAACTTTCAAATAAGTATGAAGTTAAAATAGTGGTCAACATTTGCCAGACATGATCTTAAATATCTTGAGAGTCTTTATAAAAGAGCCAAAAAAACATTACTTTAAGGAATTGTCTTCTTTATTGAAAATGTTCCTTCATATTCCATCTTCTAGCACTATATAGGAGCATATATTTCCTCTTGTTTTGTTTCTGAGATTTGCATCTGAGATTTCACTGAGAATGTATTTCTGGCAAGGATGAAAAAAAATTACCACCACATAATATCATTTAAACCTACGTACCATCACCCAATTGTTAACATTAACATAGTGAAAAATTCAACAAGCCAAGCAGTTATTTATGATCATGCCCTTCCTTGTATTTAGTGACCTGGAAGTGATTTAAAGCAAAATCAGTTATATTTAGTAGGAAAGTTTATGCTCACTGACAGGGCTAACTCTCTTCTGTCCATTTTTGTCCGCAACTAACACATGCAGGCTTATAATGATGGTTGTGCAAAGGGAGCACAACCATCTGTGGATGCTGGAAATGCGGGTTATACAATTCTTAAAGAAAATCCTTCTGAGTGACACATAAAAGGGTAAGGACACACATCTCCTGAAGTTTAAAATCACCACCAAAAAAAAGCATTTTCTTCATGGTGAGATTTTCATCAGTAGGGTTAGAAGGGAAGTAATTGCATAGAATATTTTTTATACAGTCATTATTATGCTGTCTCGAGGTGAAAATCTTAGACATAGGATTAAATTAAAGAAGTGTTTTAAATGATGACAGATAAAGATGTATTTTCTCAATAATATTTGTTTGGAGCTTTACTTTTAAACTGTTTTTATATACTTTTACTTGATCCTCATCATAAGTCTCTGAAATAGACAAGGAGACATTATTTCCCCCATTTAATTGATGAAAAACTACATACATATTTAATGGAGACAGAAACATCTTGAATTTGCCATCAGAGAAACTGAATTATGAATGGAATGGATACATGACTCACTGCCCCAAAGGCTGGATCAGACCAGACAAGTCATTACCCAGACAAGTCAGACAAAACCAGGATTATTTGGGCCTGGATTTTATCCAGTAAATTGTATCAATTGTCTCCTTCACTTTAGTAGCAGTAGATTGCTCTGGGAATCCCTAACAGTGTCAGGCAGAAAAATATAAACAAGCCTCGAGACTTCCAGTTCTGACTTCTGCCCACCAGAGTGTAGTGTTGTGCTCTGTCTGCATGGCTTGCCCAGTATCTGTTCTTAGAGAAAAGATTGGAACCCTGCAATTGACCAGTCCCACACCTCGACTGCTTGTACCTAGGCTGAAAATGCCACCTAGGATGTGGCTTTGAATCTCCATTTCCAGATAGCGTGTCATTTGCCAGCCCTAAGCCCTAACAGACCACTGGTCTCTATACCAGGTAGTGTGGTTTGGAAGGAGGGAAAGAAACGGTCTCTTTTTTCCTTAACTATGCTCTGCATTGGGGCTCTAACTAAGTCTTTAAAACTTTGATGACTCTTCCAAGTGTTAAGTGATCAGTGAGTAATTGTTATCATATGCTCATAGATTTTTAGCCTAATTCATTTCCTAGAGGAAGGAAAACAGTGAATGGATTGCTTTGATCGTGCTACTAGGGATCAAAAGTTATAAAGGGTAGAAGAGCAGAGAAAAATTCTCTACTCTTATGATTACTAATATCGTAATAACTATGTATGGTGACCGATAGGTACTAGGCTTGTGGAGATAATCACCGCATAAGATATGTGAATGTCTAATCACTATGTTGTATACCTGAAACTAATATAATATTGTATATCAACTATAATTAAGAAATACAATTTTAAAACTACTACATAAAATGCATATAGTACAACCTTAGGTATAATATACTTCTACTGATGTTCAAAGTGTTTTCATGGGTATATGTAGGTGGAAAGATATTTCTGGTGATTGCATGATACTTGAGTGTTTCCGGGAGGATATTAAAATAGCCTGTAAAAGTTTTTACCGTTGAAAATAATGATCCCTATCTTGGTCTGGCTTCACGGCCAATGTGACTTATGCTCTTTACAATCCTGACAGAAGATAATAACTAGGGATCTATGAAATTTCTGCACTAAGACGAAGCCACACATGACCATACATCCTATCTCACAGGCGAAGTCTTCACTCATATTTTGTGTTTCAATATTTCCCCCTCCTCTGCACGAATATCTATATCTCCCTGGCACTTACCTTCTGCTACCTTGTGTTTTAAGTCAATTTCCAGAGAGACTAGATTGATAATTCATTTCAATTCAATAAAGATGTACCGCAAATTACTTACACAGCCCTGAGCTATGTACTAAAATATATTTACATATGAGGCTGTTTCCTACAGAGCTCACCTGTCTCTGAGTTCCTCCAACTTCCCACTCACAACAATTGGTTTTGCAGGACCTTACTTCTTCCTGCAGACACCTGCTCTCCAGGCAACCCCTTTCTACAGCATCCATTGCTTTGATCAGTCATTGCCGGGAATCCTTGGGATGTTTCACCAACACCCTCCCATGTTCTGCTTTGCACACCCACCCTTGCTGACGTCAGTTATCCTCAAAGACCCAAGAAGACAAGACCTTCTTATATGGCTTCTGTCCATATTACAGACGAGGACACTGCCAAGGGAGCTGGGTCTCAGGGAGGCCGAGCTCCTGTCACTCCCTGGAGTCTTCAATCAATCAGGGTTGCCCTTCCTACAACCTCTCTGTTTATACATCTCCACAGATCCAGGACCAACAAACAAATCAAAGTTGAACTCTCCTCCACATTTCTCTTTATACCCACGTGTCTGTGAAAGCCCCTCCCTCATTCTCCTTCAGCCATAAACCTTGGGCAAATCAACCCCGGGGGCGGCCTCCTCCTCGTGGTCATCTCAGGTACCTCTGAATTCCACCAGGGCCTTATGCTGGGCCTTCTCTACAAGTGGGCAGCTAACAGGATATCCTCCCACAGAAAGTTCACATTCACGGCTCTGCCTGTTCCTGATACTCAGCAGAGTAAATTGTACATAGCAGATGCTGAGGTAATGTTTGGTGAGAGAGGTGATAATGAGTGTGGGTATTTGCCTTAATTTTAGGAGTTACCAAACCTGTCATCTGGTTAACAAGTTTTCTGGCAAACACTAAGATAGCTATCAGTATTTTAACACAGAATTCACTGGTTTGTGTGAACCATATAACAGAATCCATCCTTAATTGCTTACTTCTAATGATTTCATGTTAATAAACCTTTCCTCCCTAACGAAACCATAAAGTTCTTAAGGTCATGAAATATCTCAGTATATTTCTCTTCTTTTTCTCTTATCGCTGTTATATACTCTCCATAATCCCCATTTCAAGCATCCCAAGTTCCAGCCACCACATCTCGTATTTCCAGCCCACTCCCTCGAGTTTCCCATCTCCACCAATCCTCTATCAAACATGTCTTTGCTAAAATGTCACATCCACGGACACCTTTTCTTGTTGCCTTACTTAGAATTGCAGGTCCCCTCTCCTCTTCTCTGCTTCATTTTACTCCATGGTACTTGTCACCATCTGACATGCCATAAAGTTTTATTTTGTTTATTGCTAGCCCCCCAAAAGAAAACAAACTCCATAAAGGTGCTTTTGTCCATTTTGTTCACTACTGTAGCCTCAATGCCTACAAAAGTGTCTGGCACATAATCCACAGTCAATAAATACGTGTTGAAAAAAATTAATAAATCAAACACTTAATATAGCATTTTCCCAGAGTGGGCCATTAAGAAATAGTTGTTTATTTGTGTTAGCACAGATATATTTTCCTCAATTCAGGAAAATGGAAGGTCAAGGGTCCCTTATGGACGGTGCCACAAGCGCCTAAGGAAGCTCATCAGCTGTTAAAATCTCCAGAGATTGTTTAAGTATGATTGTCTTGGGTAACAAAATAAGCAAAGAATGCTTCGATTTCAAGACTTTGGGATTGGTATCACGGGCGGCACTGGAACTAGCTGAGCTTCTAACGTGATCGGTTCAGGATTTCAGAACAATTTGCACAGCAGTACTCTTTCAGTGGCACCAAGCATCCAAACTGAAGATATTTTACAAATGCAGAGACGCATATATATAAGGGGGCCTCTGTAACAACAACAACAAATCATCAATGATATTAAGATCATGATTAACAAAGCGCCATTTACAAAGTATGGAAATGTTTAGTAGGGTAATTAATACTTTGCAATATTAACTGTTCCTAATATTGCTTTTGTTCTTCTAATTTGGGAGACTAAATGCAAATTTTCTGTTGCCCCCAAATGTTATTTGACACTGCAGAATGTAGGTGTACTAACCATGTCCTATTGTTTTATCTTTTTCCAATTTTATTGAGATATAATTTACTTACCACATTGTATAACTTTGAAGTATACAATGTAATGATTTTAGGCACACATATATTGCAAAATAATTACCATAATAAGGTTAGTTAATACATCCTTCACCTCACACTATTACTATTTTTTTGTTGTTGTCATTGCTGCAGTGGTGGTGAGAACATTTAAGATCTACTCTCTTAGCAACTTTCAAGTATACGATACAGTATTGTTAACTATAGTCACCATGCTGTACATGAGCTCCCCAGACTTATTTACTTTATAAATGGAAGTCTGTATTCTCTGTGTTTTCTGTATTTTGATGCTTGGCTTCTGGGGCTTTGCTGGCCCTGGAAAGACTGCCCCAGGCTTAGTCAGTACCTAGAGATTAAACCACTCCCCCCTCAATCTTTCCAAAACCGCACCATTCAAAAGCAAACCAACCATTCCAGAGCCCCCACCCCCAAGCACCTACTCTATTTAGGTCTCAAACTCAGGGCCACTGTCCCCCTACCCAAATTACTACAGGTATCACTAGACAATTCAGGACAACACCTATACCTCACAGCCCACTGAAATCACTCAAACTCACCAGTCTAGACCTGCTTGCCCTGCCTTGTCTGCTCCTTCCCCTGGAGGCACGAGAAAGGCTCTTGCCTTTTCCTTGCTCCTTCTGCCCCTGGACAGACTCTAACATATTGTACATGGTGTGGTGTGCCCTTCCTCTTGGCTACTGGGAATAACTACCTTTCAATGGCAGTTTGTTTCTTGGTCTGTTGGTCTTGCCATAGCTAAATAATTATTAAAACCTATACTTTAAAACAGTAGACAACAAATTAGCTTTTGGCTTTTCAAGGCTTCTATAGTTGTGGTACTGGCACATAAACAAACCACTACATTAACAACAAGATAAGTTTGAAAGGATGAAAAATTTCTGTAATTTGGAGAAAAGAAAAAGAGCAAGAGATAGATAACACACGCAGACTCAGGAGGGTTCCAAACTCGACTTTTCCACTCACCCACCGTCTCCTCCCCAGGTCTCAGCCTGAATGAGAAATTTACTAGATCGGAAGGGCAGGTTTGGGAACCAAAACTAAAACCAGCCTTTATCCTACTTCCTCCCTGGAGCTCTAATACTTGATGAGCGTCAGAAATTTCCCTAATGTACTAAAAAATTCTTTAAGGTGTTATCATTAATTTACAGATGAGAAAAATAAAATTCGAAAAGATTAAGGCCACACAATCATTAAATTTATGATATTGAATTATAATAAAAGTATCTGTCATTTATTAGTTGTCTCCTACAGGACAAGCGCAATGATGCGATTGTATCTTATCCACTCAACCACACAGAACAATGCAGCACAAAAATGAAGCAAAACAAAGCAATAGGACTCATGTGCCTGGTTCTAATTCTGACTCAGGGACTCAGCAGCAAAATATTTCCTCTTTCTATAGGTCACTAGTCAGTTTCATCAAGGCCTATTTTTTTCATTTTATTTATTTTTACATTTTTGTCTTTTTAAATTATTAAAACAATAGATGCACATAATTAAAAAGAAAAAAATCAAAGGCTTATAATGCAAACATAGCCGTCCCCAGCCTGTCCTTAACCTCCCATCACTCTACTCCTTAGGTGCAACCACTTTTTACTTTTTCAGGTGATACTTACAAATAGAAAATATGTTTATGTTGTTATTTTTATTAATCAATTTTAGACAATATCTATTGCATACCTCACTGTCACAGATGATGAGGATTTAGCTGCTAAATATGGACTAGCTGTTTATGGACTAGCTAAATATGGACTAGCTGTTTATGGACTAGCTAAATATGGACTAGCCGCTCTGTACCCCTTGTAACCCCACCTCCACTTCACAATATGTATCTATTACTCATCAATTCTATAAACACTGTTCATATTATCATGACTCAGTAGCTTTGGCTCCTTGCAGAAATAAGTCATGTACTGTGATTACATTTCTTTTTTTTCAAAATGTTTCTTCTTCTAGGTGTTCTCGATAATCCTTTTATGTTTCATTTACCTCCATGGTACTTAATTACTTCCCAACATCCAATATTGTCAGGTTTTGTCGTTGTTACATATTTTTCTGTCTTCTCTCTGGAATGCAACTGTAACGAGGAAGCAGAGAAGCGCTCAGCACACAGTAGAGTGAATAAGTAGCTCAGAGAAAGCACATTCTAATGTGGAATTAACAGAGCTGTTACCAATAAGTGGTTGAGAAAAATAGGAATATGTGTGACCTTCCTGAGAGGAAGAAGAGGAAGACACAGGGCTCAGACAGTGCTGTATGGACCGTTGTGCAGCTCCAGGAGGCCCAGGTAGCAGGATAGCTAGCGTGAGTCTAAAAGGAAGAACGGTGATAGAGGTGAGCTGAAGAAATGGCGAGGGGAAAACACAGAAACAAATGAAAAACAATCTGATTCCAACTGTTTGTTGAACTGAAACATCCATGAATTAGATGTACTAGGTTAATACCTGTAACGAATCAAACTTCAAATAATAAGAATAATTTGAAGGCAAATGTTCAGATTACTTGATTTTTCTACTTAACATAGGATTGCCAAAATATCCTTTAAATTGCTGTCATTAGAAATAGTGTTAAACTAAATTTCTTTCCTTAATAATATAATATGCAGTGTATGATTCATTCATATATGGATAATATGGTAGTGTTTTATTAGCATCAACCTGAAGGGTAATTGGTCAGATAAACTGATGGGGAAGAAATGGTTCTGTCAGGAAGACCTAACTTCTTGTTCTCATTTGACCCTACGCAGCTGAAGGTGACATTTACCAAGCCACCTTATTTCAGTCTTTACTATTTTGCCTCTAAATAAAAGGACTAAATGATCTGACGCTCATCGGGTTTTAACCTGCTACTCTTCTGCAATAGTTTGCACAAAGAATATGTAATAGATCTGAAGGACAGTTTTGGGGAACAAGAACCTGAATATATGAGAGGAAAGGATTTTTACATGATGATCAAATTAGTTTTTGAAATATACAGCTATCTAACCCCACTTCTGATCACTTGAAAAAGATTATGAGATGGTGGGGCCCTGACATTGATAGATTTTAAACTATCCCTAGGTGATTGTGATGCATAGTAAAGACTGAGACCCACTGGTGTGTATGTATGATCCAGGGTAAGGCCAGGCCCAGCACTTTCTGAAAGCAGGCAGGTGATTCAGTATAGAACTGCAGACCCCAGCTGTTACTGAGCCAGGGCATCCAACTGCCAATTGTAGTCAGTCCTGGACCCACAATAGGAAGCTAAGCTGTGCTGAACTTTGTACAGACTTAGCAAAAGTCACTTTGATGGTTCCCGGCTCCATTGGTAGAAATGGCCCTCAAACCCAAGTTGCTCATTGCAGAAGTATGTGGCAAAGTCTGGCTATCTATTAATTTTTCTAATTCTACTGTTTTAATTCTATGTATGTATCACATGTTACAAATTAAATGCATTAGGTTAATTATAGTTGGTTACATGATTAGGGAGAAGTTCTTCCCAAATTGTGAGTATAAACATTACCTTCCACATAGAGCAGGGATTATATTAAGGGTAGTTGGCACTGAGGAAGAATGGAAAGAAAAAAATAAAGTACAGAATACTCCTCTATTAGGAGACTGAATAACATGATAAATGCAACACAGATGGGAAACTTCTTATATATGCTCCCAAACGAATCAAAATTATTGGAGGGATATTTAATGCTAAGAGCAGGTGCAAAGAAATCAGAAGGGTAGAATGTTGATCACAGAGAACAAGGAGTTGTAAGACTGAAAACACAGAAAAACTCCATTCCCTCTCACTCCATCAACAAGCAAGAGGCACTATGTAGACAATTTTAGGGAAAGCAAACCTCTTGAGGAGTGGCGGACATGATACTTAAAATAGGTTTAAAGTATTACCAATGTAGAGAATGAGAATCTTCTAAAAATGACAGACACATTCCGCTATGTACTGATGCAGAACAAAACCTGGAATATAAGTAGATGATAAGCAGAATTTGACCAAGGGAAAACAATGAGGAATCCTGAACAATTCAGAATGGAGATTAATTGATTAATCCAATAATTAAAGGATGTTTCTAGGAGTGGCCAGTTAGCTCAGTTGGTTAGAGTGTTGTGCTAATAACACCAAGGTTGCCAGTTCGACCCCCTCATGGGCCACTGTGAGCTGCACCCTCCACAACTAGATTGAAACAACTACTTGACTTGGAGCTGATGGGTCCTGGAAAAAACACACTTAAAATAAATAAAAGGGTTTTTTTGGTTTTTGTTCTAAAGAGTGTTTCTAGTTGCTTAATATGGAGAAATTGAAAATTTAAATAAACACCTCACATTATTAGCTGTTGTTGCTGTTTATGATTTATGTTGAAGTAAACTGTATAGCAAAATGAAGATAGTTCTTACTCTATACTATGGTTTTGACCATTCTCATAAATATTTCTATTGGCTTCATAAAGTAATGAGTTAAAGATTGTTCCAGGTATTGTTAAGGTGATACATCAGGACCAGGTAGGCTCTTCATGATCATTAATTACAATTCCCGTAGATGCAGTGGGATGATCTATGAAATTAGCTTCTCTTCTAGAAATTTCCTTGGTGACTTCTACTCATTTACGTTACGTTCCCCTTTAGATTTTTTCTAAGTGAGAACCTACCTAACTTATTATCCACTTGATTTGTAGTTTATTAAAGTGAAAGTGCTAAAAAAAAAGAAAGAAAAAAGGTGAATGTTACAGAATATACCACTAACATCCAAGATAAAACTTAGTCTTGGATAATTTTTAGTCACAAACATAAAAATCTATATAGTAACATATCAACTGTCATTCTTGATCACCCACACAAACCCAGAAGATGTACCAGAAGTAGGGGAGTGTCTAGTATAAGAATGAAAATATGTTTTTCAAAATTGCTCTTAGAAAAGGGAAAACATATTCAGACTCATCTTCAGAGTTTTTATTCCTATGTATATGTGCCTTCAAATTATTTGAAGAATTAAGTGGGGATGTTATCCCCATAGTAGCTGCTATCTCTATGAGGACTTTGCAAGAGATATTCAGAAACGGGTTCTTACATCATAAGTATCTTACAAGTGACAAGAGAATCACATTGTACTAGAAGAAAGGAAGGAAAGAGATGGCAATGAGTAAAGAAAATATATGGGTAAGTAGCTCAAATGACTTGAACATAAAATAAATTGTCAGAATAGTTTGTGGGCTCACCTACAGAAGAGGTATGAAAGCTACCTCTTATCTTTACTATTTAGTATAGACACTTAATGTCGGTTATTACTATACATAAAAGTTCAATACGGCTTCTTACATTTTTCACACTGGGAAATTGAAGAGACCACAGTGCTTACATTATTACATGGTTAAAATGAGACTACAATCTGGATAGTTCAAAGTTTCTAACTTTTATACTTATATCTCTTTATTATGGCATCGTGTTAATGTTTCAAAAATCAATAGATGAGGTTTGTGTTATTTTCTTTTTGGTCAGAAGAAATTTTGTCGTACTCATAGCCTATAATTCTGTAATTCAGATTATATATTACAATTTATTTATTTGAAGTTGAAATATCCATGGAGATGACATTTTCAGATTCATGATGGAGGTTATGGTCAAGAACATTGTCCCTTGGTTACCTTCTAAGGAACCCAGATGGAGCAGGTCACAAATTCCTCCCTACATACCACAAGCACCTTTACTCCAAGCACAGCTCTGAGTGCTGGGCTGAAATCCAGCCCCTTCCCCCTCAATAATGACTGTACAACCTTGGAAGGAAGGGAGTTCTCTTTCCTAAGTCAGGAAGCACCGTAATCTATCAAGGTCAGCATCTAAATACGAGTATCACCTAATGTCCCCCAACCAGTATTCTAATAGACACAATTGTTATGCATAATAAAACATAAATTTCATGAAAAGAAATTATTGTTGACCCAAGATGGTGAAGTACATAAACACTGCCTGCATCCTTCGGTGAGCACATTAAAATTACAACTAAATTATAGATCAACCTGGAGAACCATCTGAAGTCTAGCAGAACAGAAGTCCTATAACTAAAAATATAAAGAAGCCACGTGGAGACTGGTAGGAGGAGTGGAGACATGAAACAGACCCCAAAACTCCCTCTGGTGGTTGACAATCAGGAGGGATATCTTGGCCACAGAGGTTGGCCCCCAGGGGAGTGAGGGACCCCCGCCTCCCACACTAGGCTCCCCAGCCTGGAGTACTGGTGCTGGGAAAAGGAACCCCCACAACATCTAGCTGTGAAATACAATGGGGATTCTGACTGTCAGAGTGTGAAGGCTTTGGAAAAACCCAGACGTCCTCTTAAATGGTCCACGCACAGACTCGCTCACTCACAGGTACTCACCTTGGGTTCCAGTGAAGGGAACTCAGGGGGCCTCAGAGACATGCAAGGGGCAGACTGAAGCGTGTGGCTTGAGGGGGGAGGACTGGAGAACAGTCAGCATTTTCCCCATATGAACTCCTCTTCTGTGTAGCCAGCAGGCAGGCGCCATCTTTCCTGTGTTGAGCCCTCCCTCACAGGTCAAATCTGAATCTGATTGGCCTGGTGAATTCTGCTGCTCCACCCTACTGACTCAGCTGGGGCCCTGCCCCACCAGATTCACATACCGCAGGAGGCACTTTCTCCTAGAGCAGCCAGCACCCCCTGCATTGCATTCTTTCTTGGAAAACTATCAGAGTCCACAGGCCCCAGGCAGGTAACAACTGGCCTCAGTGAGCTTTGAGACTTTTGCTGAGTCACTGCAGGCTCAGCACTGGCACCAAACCAGAGTCTACATTAACCTCGTGACCACAACTCTTCCCACTCTAGTGACTTCCTGCCTCACCCAACTTGCATACTGCATGAGGCTTTTTCAGTAGCTGAACCTTAAGGGCACAGGCAAGTGGCAGTAGGCCTTGGAGTGTTCTGGCTTTTTACAGAGCTACCCCAGGCCTGGTACTGGTGGCAGCCATCCTCGATTTGCAGCGTGGCCTCTCCTACCTGCCTCCAGGTTTAGTGCAGGCAGCGAACAACTGCAGATCATTTTGTAACTCCCACCAGGTAGCCCCCAGCCAATCACAGGCAGTGGCTACCCTGAGTCTGCACTGGAGCCCCTCCCAAAAAGCCCCAGACCTGACATACTTGGAGGCTGGTTTCAGACCACAGCAGAACACTGCCCTTTCCAAGAGGAAAGGTCCAAGAGGAAAGGGAATAAAAGGTCCCACAAGTGGCACACACAAAAGATGGTCTCAGCAGACCAGAGCCCACTGGGGTGAATCCCACTCAGTGGGGTAAGCCTTCTGCACAGCAGCCCATAAGCTATGGAGGTGGCCAAACCAAACAGCCAGTCAGGCTGAGGGTCAATCCCACCCACTTATGTGCCAATAGCAATCAAGGTTCAACTACAAAGGAGAGCGCACACAAACCACACAAGGGACATACCTGGCAAAGGTTAAAGACAAAGAGAAAAATCCTAAAAGCAACAAAAGAAAGGCAACTAGAAACTTATAAGTGAGCCCTCATAAGATTGTCAGCTGATTCCTCAACAGAAACTTTGCAGGCCAGAAGGGATTGGCACAAAATAGTCAATATAATGAAAAGCAAGGACGTACCCAGCAAAGCTAGCATTTAAAATCAAAGGACAGATAAAGAGCTTTCCAGACAAGAAATAGCTAAAGGAGTCCATCACCAACCAGTGTTACAAGGAATGTTAGAGGGACTAAATTATGAATAATAAAATGGCAATACTACGTATCTATCAACAATTACTTTCAATGTAAATGGATTACATGTTCCAATCAAAAGATATAGGAAGGCTGAATCGATAAGAAAACAAGACCCTTACATATTCTGCCTACAAAAGACTCACTTCAGATTGAAAGATACACACAGACAGAAAGTAAAGGCATGGAAAAAGTTATTTCATGAAAATAGAAATGAAAGAAAGCTGGGGTAGCAATACTTATACCAGGCAAAATAGACTTGAAAACAAAGGCTATAAGAAGAGATAATGAAGGACCCAGTAATCCCACTTTAAGGTATTTATTCAAATACACATAAAACGCTACTTCGAGGGGACATACACATCCATATGTTCATTGCAGCATTATTTACAATGACCAAGATGTGGAGGCAGTCTGTGTCTCCGTCAATGGAAGAATGAATAAAAAGTAGGTGGTACATATAAAGTGGAATATTGCTCGGCCATGGAAGGGAATGGGTTCTTGCCATCTGCAGCGGCATGGATGGACCTGGAGGGTATTGTGCTGAGGGAAATATGTGAGACAGAGAAACACAGATGCAATGTGATTTCACTTATATGTGGAATCTAAGAACAAAATTAACAAACAAAACAGAAACAAACTCATAGATACAGAGAACATTTTGATGGTTACCAGATGGGAGGTGGGTTAGGGGTGCAGATGGAAGAAGGGGATGGGATTAAATAATACAAATTTTTTTGTTACAAAGTAGTTATGGGTGGTTGTACAGTATAGCAAAAGGAATATAGTTGATAATATTTTAATAACTATGTATGGTGTCAGATGGGTACTAGATTATTTAGGGTGATAGATGAGAGGGGATTGGGGGTCAGGGTCAAAAAGGTGAAGGGATTATAAAAAAAACTGGTAGATACAAAATAGTCATGGGGATATAAAGTAAAGCATAGGGAATATAGTTAATGATATGATAATAACTATGTATAGTGCCAAGTGAGTACTAGATTAGTAGGGGATCACTTCTTAAATTATATAAGTAAGTGTCTAACCACAATGCTGTACACCTGAAATTAATATAAAATAATACTGAATGTCATCTGTAATTGATAAATTTAAAAAGAGGGGGAAAAGGAAAGGGAATAAAAGGTCCAAATTTCCAGGTATAAAAGAAATAAGTCGTGGGGGTGTAATGTACAACATGGGGAATATAGTCAATAATATTGTGATAGCGTGGTACAGTGTCAGATGGTTGCTGGACTTATCATGGTGATCACTTCTTTGGGTACCTAAATGTTGAATGACTATTGTGTACCCCTGAAACTAATATAATATTGTATGTGAGCTATATTTTTCATAAAAATCTCTTTTAAAGGGGGAAAAAGGAAAACAAATTACTGTTCTTCTTAGTAATGTCTGCTCCTCAAAATACAGCTACTATTTACAGGTGCTTTAATGAGTAGTTACTGTTTTTGAAAAAGGGAGTTTGGAAAGAACCCAGAAGAAAGAAAAGATCAACTAGAAAGACTTAAAAGAAGGTGTCAAGCCCAGTGTCCAAAATTTTGGGATAGGGCTTCAGAGTAGAACACATCTTTGTAATAGAGATGGTGATCCTAGGTTGTGTAATTAATGGGAAAAATATTATTGAGTATATTTTGTGGACCAGGAATTGAGTTAGATGCTAGAAAGGCAGTGGCAAGGAAACCAGAATTTCCTGACCTCATAGAGCATATAATCTGGAAGAGAAGACAAACATTAAATTAATAATTAAAAATTAACTATAAATATATAAAGTGCTAAGAAGGAGAAGTACTAGTCATGTGATTGCTAGCAAAAGACCTAATCAAATCCAAGGGACCAGGGATGTTCTTGGAACTGAAAAGCAAAGGATGAATATGAATTAGATTATTCTGGTTGCAAATGACATAAATCCAATTAAAAATTGCTATAACAAACTAACCAAATATAAAAGGAAAATGTTGTCTCACATATTTACAAATTCCCAGAGTAGATGTTACTTTTAACCCAGATTAGATATTGTTGCAAGGAGCCTATCTTTATACCTCAACTCTGATTTTTAAGGAGTGGGCTTCATTCTAGGACAGGTTCTCTCAATATGGTGGTAAGATGTCTCTCACTTCCCCAGGTTTACATTATAGCAGCTCAGCAACCCCATTGGAAAGAGAGCTCTTTTTTCCCCAAGAATTCAAAAAATTCCTGTGGTCCACTCCCCTTCCAACAGTTTAGATCATGTGACTATCCTAATGCAATCACTGTATTCAGAAGTTTGGGATATACCAGTGTTCAGACCAGGATTAGCCTTCACACTTGGACCCTGGGGATGGTATCAGGAACCCAAGACCATGGGGGCACTGAATAGGGAGGAATGTCATGGTTTGCCAAAAGGAACTCAGGACTCTGTCATCAAAGGAAGGTGATTGAATGGGCAGCAAAAACAACAGATCTTTTCAAGTCAACTTGAATTCTTTTCAGTCATTGAAAAATCATTTTGTTTATGTTGATTGAATTTAGGCTCATTTAACCTACAATTAATCATACAATTAATTTGCCACTGTAAACTTAACAAAAAATCCAAAATGTCTCTGTCGTGCGGGGCGGCCTGCGGGGTCTCTGCTCCCGCTCCCCACATAAGAACGCAGGATATGGCTAGGCCAAAAAGGAACACCCACAGAGCCATAGGTAGGGAAGTCATACCACTATGGTCTCACTGGAGGTTGGGTTTACACGACGTGCGACCTGCTGTCCACTTTGCTGCCAACCGACCGACTCTCCTCCACTCTCCTTCAGTCTCCTCCTCTCTCCTCGACTTCCCTCCGTAGCCGCGGCAGTTATATTAGTGGCCAATGGCTCAGTGGTTACAGCTGACGGCCAACCAGCCACAGCTGACGGCCATCTACTACCCGAGCCAACACCTTTCCACATGAGGCCGAGAGCCTGGAAACTGCTCTCTGGGGCTCTGTCCCCACAGTCTCATAAATCACTGTACATCATTTTGTTTTCTACAAGTATACATAAGGCAGATTTTATAGGCTGAATTCAATATTATAATTCTATAAATATGAAGCTAAAAAGGCAATATATTTAATTGGAAGTATAAATGAATTAAGTGACCTACAGAATAAAGGGAAAAAATATTTAGGATTTTTATGGGCATGAAGAAAAGTGTTTGAGAAATGGCTCCTAGAGTTTTTTTGCACATCAGTGAAAATAGACCAGTTTTGTAAATTTTAAACACAAGCCATCACAAGGAACCTTAGACATTAGAACATTTCTTCAGTGTTTGACTGGATTGGTAAAATTACGTTAAATGTAATTCGGCCCTAAAGGTTCTGTGGAGTTTGTTTATTCTAATAAAATGGAATGGGAGTGATCAAGACTGTGAAACCTGGCAACTTCCCCAATAATATCATACCTGAGGAAACATTCAGAGCATGAAATCTTGCGTTTATTAGTGATCAGTTTATCTGAACCCTTGTATTTCAGACTCTAAGCAATTACGCTGTCAGATCAGAGACTGTGGTTCCTAAAATCCCCAAATCATCAGTAGTCACTGTTCTAGTCTTACCAAATAAGAGTATAAGTTACGCTGCTTGGCTATAATACAGTATTCATTCATTTCACCTACCCATCTTTGCTCAACAAATAAGAGGGTGGTTTATTATCGGAACACAGAATAGAGCTAGTGGAAAGTATTGAAAATGTAGTGGACCAGCAAAAATGTTTGTGAATAGTATTTTTTTTAAATCTAAGACAAGTCAATCTGTGACCATGTGATAGACAGTGACACCCCATAAAATTTTTCAAACTGCAAAAACTATGGTTGTTAAAAATATTACAGGACACTAATTAATGACATTGGACTTAGAAAGTTCTACCCTGCTAATAAAACAAGTATCAGATGCCAAAACTTATTCCACCATATGCAACAACTCTACAAGAGTAAGAAAGGGAACAAACCTACTGCATACCAGACACTTCTCATATTATTTTATTACCAAGCCCATTACATTGATGAGGAAATTGAGAATCAGGAAGATTAAGAAATTTACATGCAGAAATTCATAGACCTGAGATATGAACTGAGGTCCAGCTGAATTGTCAGCCTATGTCCTTTTTGCCATACCGTTTCACACCAAGGAAGAACTGAGAACTACTTTTTATTGTTCTTTTCAAGGAGGAAACTGTTTCTGTAGGCCAATATATACATCACTGTATAAATTTACCTCAGATATTTTACTTTTTCCATATATCTGTAAGTGCTTTATCCTTATTTGTTACATCCTTTTTTTTATGAGTGTGGGTGTGTCTGTCTTTAACAGCAGTGAAGTATTCAAATAAATTGATCCTATAAATTGACAATTCTGATCTAACTCAACAGGAGATGTCACATGGTAAATCCTATTTCAGTTGAGATCCTCAACATATATTCCAAGTTATAATTTACTCTAACCTTTTAATTATGTCAAATATTGACGATATTTTTGAAGTTTACTTTACCTACAGGTATTACTGGATATTGTTGCATATATATTCAAGTAGAATATAATGCAAGTCAGGCATTTTGCTTAGTTTGTCACATTTAAATGACTGTGGAAAATTTGATTGTCATTAGAGTTAATTTGGTTTATAGCTCACCAACTCTAATTCTTCCATATTTGGTAAATTATTTTTCTAACCAGCCCACTTGGAACTACACCACCTGTTAATTGATCCTAAAAGGAGATGCCAAATTTACCCCTGAGACAATCATTTTTTACTTGTTCACTCTACCATCTCTCTGAGTTATAGTGCATCGTCCATATTTTCCTTTTCCTCCAAGCCATTTCCATTTTGCAGAACTCAATTTCTGGCATAAGCCCATCTTTTAGAAGAATGAGGTCACTCAAACCTCATCTGCCAGATCTCTCCACCAAAGGACAATAACCAAGGACTGAATGGAAAATCTCACACAAAGCCAGATTAGAATTTGCGCTAATGAGACCGCGGTGTTGGTTACAATGATGCTATCTCTCAAAGGCAGCATAGTTTCTGTAAATGCTCCAGTCATCTTCTCTTCTTCTTCAAGCTCTCCTGGGCAGACCCAGAGACTCCAAGTCTACATTTGACCTTGTTTTCCAAGAGCTTTGTTTTCTTTACCATTTGAAGTGGTCAGTGCAGGTTCTGAAAATTAAGGCATAGCAAAAAGTAGAGGTCTCTGACTACAACTACGCTAAATGCAACCCATTGTTTCATATTACTCAACTTTATGCCACTGTGGTATATTGTAGAGATTTTTCAGTATCCAGAAGATATTTGGACTTGAAACTGGAGACCTGAAGTTTCTTTCACCATTTACTTCCTCTTTGGTTTTGCTTAAATCACTGCAGTTCTATATGCTTTACTTTCTTCACTGTTAAAACCTGGCAAAGAAATAATATTCAAACCTGCCAAATTTACCTCAGACATGTGGAAGTAGTACATAAACATATAAGCAGTAAAGACTTATAAAATGCAAATTATTTTATGTTTAATATTAATCTAAAAAAAACTTCAACCCTCTAATGGCAAAAATTGCAGTCACAACACCCATAGCAATACAAATAATATGATAAACCAAATTAACCTTTCCTTGAAGTGCATGTCAGAAAGGAGTACTAAGTTGGTATTTTCTTGTACACATCTGAACAGGCGTAACTCCCATGAAAGTATGCTTTTCATGGAAACTTTGGCCATATTAATCTTGGCAGAGTTTGGGTAATATTTTTGGAACACTGAAAGAACTCTTTCATTTTAATTCCCATGAAAGGATTTATTTTTATATACCATATTAAGGAAATCAAAAAAGGAAAAAAAGCACCATCATACTTCTGATAGTATTTCACGGAAATACAACAGTAGGATCAGAGGAGTACCTTCAGATGTCACCTTTACCATAACTACAATCTGTGTATAAAAATGAGCCTTTCACCCTTCATTCATTAAGTTCACTTCACACTTAGTAATTTCATAAATGCATGTTTGCATAATACATTAATACATTGGCATTTTTACCTTTAAGCAGTTTTTACGTAAATCGATTTTATCTTTCTGAACAGGACAGTGAGTCAGACTCCCCCAGGTGTTTTCTACTTCTAAAACTCCTAACTTTTATAGAGTACAACGAATCTTTCAGGTAACTGCAGTGACCTACCTAGTCTGCATACCACGCTGGTTGCTAGAAGAGTTAATTGACTTCAAGGCTGGATAATGTTCCCCCAGAGAAGCTAAATGACTTGAGAAAAAGTATCTATCTTGCAGTGCTTGATTACTTTGCACTTATTATTCCTCTCACAGGAAGATTGCAGGAGGCAGTGGGGGCTTCTTTTATTTTTAATATTAGAAATGAATTTGGGAAAGTTGAAGGATTAAAAAGTACTAAGGTCTAAGACTCAGCACCCTTGGAATATGGTGAAAACATAAGTCATCCTTTTCTTGTCGAAATTGCCTGTTAGTGGTTTTGCCAAAACAAGTCTCCCTAACAGTAGGAGATTATCAAGTCTCCAATTAGTAAAAGCCAAAACCTCAAAGTCAATTATGTGAGTAATGAAAAGCGGTGGCAGACTCTCATTCCCAAGAAAGGGAAAAATAAAATCATCCATTAGCCCCACTGGGTGTGCAGAGGGATTAGAGTCATATGAACAAAAAGAAATGTTCATATAAAAAATAATGGTGAAAGACCACATATGTCAATAAGTTGGGTTAAGGCTTCAGGCCCAAGATATTTCCAAACAAGGATATTTAGTAAATGAATTAGAGTTAATAAACATAGGTAGGTATCTTCTTAGAGAACTTATAAAAACCTAAGAACACTGGGAATTTTAACTTAAAATTGCAAATGAGGAAATAATTCTTTATAAGGAAGATTGCTATTTTGGTGGAGGCTGCTGGAAATCCACCAAAATCTTCCTTCCATTTTTCCATAGCATTAGAGTTGTTGCTGGGTCCATAACTGCTCAATCAGATACCACATTTCCAAGTCTCCATTGCATATAAGTTCTAATCAGTACAATGAGGATGAAGTAATGTTTGTCAGTCTGGATTCTCTTTAAAATACTGGGTAAACACACTTCCATACTTCCTCTCTTTCCCTGAGCTAAAACAGGGGGGTACCATGAAACCAATGAGTAAAGATTTCTATGGAATGGAGGAAAAAGAAGATGGAAGAAACTCGGTTTCCCAAAGGCCCCCATGGAAAGAAGCCACACTGCCAACCGGATTACTCACCACAGTACTGTCATAAGAAAGGAAAACAAACTATTAAACTTCAAGAGCTTACACTTCAAATAGAGTGAAGGCAGTGCCAACCTCCTGTGAACAGTCCTGTCTCATGCCTGTTGTCTTGACATAATTATAAATGGCATTCTCTTTCACCATCAAAATAAATTATATGCTCATCCTATTGTAATTCAATGTATCATGCTGCCTCTTTTTATCAGAAGTTTAGTTTCTCTACACCTAATATGGGAATTGCCACCTGGAACTTGTGTGATAAACACAAGTAACGTGTGTGATTAACAGTCATGTGGTGGGAAGTAAAAGCATGTATATATCAGGTTAGAAGACTAGAGACTCTTGTTATGCTTTGATAAAACATTTGATAAAATGTCCCCCTGTGATACCTTGAAAGGCAAACCACATGTATCTACCCAACCTGCAGCCGTAATGCCAGAATGTTTATTTGTGTTGGTTAGTCCTTGCTGCATTTACCAAGTTATTACAAGAAAAAAAAATAAAAGGCAAGAGTTGGCAAGTTCAAAAGCAGAGGTGAAATAGAACAGCTGGGGTTGGAAATACCTCCTGTTTTTAAATTTCAAATGGCAGTAGAGTCATAACTGTTGTTTTTTGGAGACTTTCTCAAAGACATTAAGTCAAAGCAAAAGAAGATCAGATTAGGAGTGTTACCTTTAAACATAAACTCACTGTTTTGGATGTCCTCAAAATAGGTGCCTTTAGAATAAGAAAGAGAAGAGTGGATCCCAGAAGCCAAGAAATAAGGCTGACCTAAGAACTATGTACAGAAAAGGGTTTTGTGTATTGGGACTGGAACCTGGGACTGACTGGAAGAAATAAAAGCATGAAAAAGCCTACTAAATTTTTGAAATGACAAACTTGGCTTACAAATACCTGTGACAAATACCCAAGCAAGTATTAATATATACTCCATATCCACTTCCAATATTAGCATGGAAAAATTGACCAAAGAAGACCCCCCAAATAGCACGGCCAGGAGCCAAGGACGATGATGATCAAGATAATTTCTCTGAGAAAAGCAGAACCAGTGTGGCAGGATGAACTAACCAAGGATGCATTTGACTGTCAGGGCAGAGACTGTACATGATTCTTGCCCGGTTAAGAACCATCAGTGATTTTGCATTTTGTGCCTCCCTTTCTAAAGTCTTTATTGCAGAAATGTTTTTCCCACCCCACCACTGTGTGAGTGTGTGGATGTGAAGAGGCCACAGATAACTGGTCTTTTAGTTTGTAGGTCATTGGACAAGCAGCAGCTATCTATGGACCAGATAAAAAAGACTGTCTGTTACCTAGAGAACCTAGACCTTGAGCTGGGTCCAGTACAGAGGGGACATTGAGGGGTCCCCTTAGAGAGAAGGTGGACGTGTCTTGTCTTCAATGGGGAAAGTACACACAAATATTTGGGTACTATTGGCAGAGTCTGAGGGGGACACAGCTAGTTATACGCCAAGATTTTTTCCACATTTTCCTTAAAAATTATGTCCTATCTTGGCTCATGGCTGTCCTTCCACAGGCAACATTTCTGAGCCTCTTTGCAAATAGTGGTGGTCATGTGACTAAGTTCTTCCCGTGGAATGAAAGTGGTAATGACAATGCCACTCAGGATCAGGGCCTTCTAACATCGAGCACGTGCCCCTCTAGCCTCCCCCCCATGTGGTACACATGGGGGCTTTGACCCAGTTCAGTCACACAGAAATAGACGAAAGGAACGATGTTCCTTGCAGGCTGCATTGTTCACCCAAACGTTGTTATATGAGAGAGAAACAAACTTAAAAGTTTTTACATCACTGGGTTGGGGGGATTTCTTTGTTACCACAGTTAACTCTTGACTCTCACCAAATATTGCTATTCATAAATTTACTTTGTGCATCTGTCAGGGAAAGCAATGCACAGTGAGCACCGACGAATTGTCAGACATCACGCTAGACTTCCAGAGCTACATGCCTAAGCCTGCAGTCAGTCACTGACACACTACTGTTCAGGATTCACACTGTAGCCACAGCTTCCTGACAAACGTGCAGTCTACGGGCGACACCACCGCCTGCAAAATTACACAGAATATAAGTGGTAGAACTGGAAATTGAACCCAAGGCTCCCTGACTCTAGAACTATTTATCTTTCTATTATTTAGATGCTTAATTTTGTAACTAATTTTCAAATGTATGAGAATCTCTCAGGAACATAAGGGTTTTGTTTTTGTTTTTGTTTTTAAACATAACAGACATGTTTATTTTGCATTTCCTATTTGATGTTAAAATTATTTGCCAATATTTTGATAACTTGAGACTTGATATAAATAAATAAAAGCACAGTATACTCAGTGCCAATTTAAATTTATATCTTTAGGTTCTGGGAATTTTCCATATACTTCAAGTTACAATTGAATTTTCAGGAAAACAATATTTTAGGAAGTCTATCAGGGCTCTAAGATTCCATGCCTGCAGTGAATACTGAGTAGACTGTGTAATTTCATATCTTAGCATATATTAAACTTTGCAAATAAAAAAGCATTAATAACTTTAAAAATATATACTTCACAAGGAAAGTTCTTTGGTTCACCTAAGTAAATCCACCTGGTTACCTAAAAATCTTATTACAGAATGTTTATTTTTCCTTTATGGAGGAAAAGCCAAAGAGGTAGTCTTATTTATGTTGGCAGCTTGCTAATCTGAAGATTATGTCACTTTTTATAATTGGTACTGGTTAACGTTGGTTCTTATTTTCCTTTTTAGAATCATGGATCTCCCATGAGTAATGCTAGAAATGCTACTCAAGGAACCAGATGCCTCATCAAAATTCTCTGTTGTAAGGAATATCGAAATCACTCCTCTAGATTCCCATTTTGTCTAAAACTTGATGTCGCCTTGTGTCCAGCCTGATTTTTTATGTATTCAGGGTTTTCTTCCCAGCCAGTTGTTTGGTATTTCTTTACATAATGTCTATGGTCTGAATTGTCCATGATGGGTATTTTCACTCTGGAGAGCTGCTGTAGTATGAACTTTCATTACACCCTTGAGTATACTTTGAGTTTTTACCTGACTTTGGATGGCAGCAAATTCAGCATCTCTAGGCAGGGTCCAGCACTATGAGAACAAGGTAACGAAAATGTCGATGAAGACGGCAGAATCCCAAGAGAAAAGGCAAGGAACAGATGACTCACAAAGTAAATATCCATTTATATGAGAATGGATGGCATTTAGCTAAATGTTCAGAAAAAATTATCTAAGGAATGAATTTATCCTCTAATATGGTCCAACCAGTGGTTTCTAACATACTTCCTCCCGAAGCAGCTGTGTCACTCCAGGACACAGAAAGTTGTGAGGCTACTGTGGAGACAGAAGCTTGAAGCTGCTGGGAAAGAAGTGAGGAAGTACATAGTTTGTGAAGATATGGCCTGTTTTCATAGGGTTCACCTCCATCAGGATCTGAGACAAGTAGTCTCAATGCAAGCCTCCTATGTAGTGACTCTCAGGAGGCAGCATAGGAAGGCAGGGTAATGGAATTTGGAAGCCAATAGTGTGTGCTGTGCAGCAGTTACCACAATGGGCAACTGAGGCTCCATCCTAGTGGGGCAAATTTGGGAGACAGTGAACGAGGTGAAACTGACTTTATAGATCTCAACTGTTTTGATGTTGAAAAAAAGGTTAGAAAATGAAGTTTATGGTGACACTTGGAAAATATGGATCAAACTCTGGATATCAAGAGAATATATGGAATACACAACAAATTCAGATTTGAATGGTGTGTAATGAGTGCCAAGCATTGTATCACCATTCACAAGATTCTTTGTTTAACTTTCACAAAAATCTAATAAAGTAGGTAGTGTTATCTTTATTTTCACATACAAAGAAACTGAAGCTCAGAGGAGATAAATGACTTATAGGACATGATATAGCTAATATACAGGAGATCTTGAATTATATTCAGGGTTCCTAACTCAAAATATAAAGAGAAGAAAGAAAGAATATTGGAAAGAACTGGGTTTTTTGGAGTTCTGTTTTTGTTTCCAAATCTCAACAACCAGTAATGACATGGGCAACGACAGAGCAGAACAATGCTGGCCAATCTGTGGGACAAGGATGTCTGACTACACATCAGCCCTGCCACAGAACTTTGGAGAAGCTCCTTAACTTCTCAGGGCTTCAATTTCTTCATCTGTAAAATGGATATGTGATATCTTTATTTTATAAGCTAAAAATGGATATTGACTGACATAAAGACAGAGATCAACAGTAACACTATCATAGTAGGGGACTTCAAAACACCTCTGACAACAAGGGACAGGTCTTAAAGACAGAAAATAAATATGGAAACAACAGCCTTAAAGGACACATTGGACCACTTGGATTTAATCGATATTTTCAGAGCATTTCACCCCAAAGCTGCAGAATATACGTTCTTCTCAAGGGCACATGGACATTTTCCAAGATAGACCACATGCTAGGCCACAAAACAAGTCTTGATAAATTTAAGAAAATTGAAATCATACCAATTGTCTTCTCTGACCACAGTGCTATGAAATTAGAAATGAACTACAGGGAAAAAACTGGAAGACACACCAATTCATGGAGGCTGAATAACATGTTACTAAATAATGAATGGGTCAACCATGAGATCAAGGAAGAAATCAAAAGATATCTCGAGACAAATGAAAATGAAAACACAACGAACCAAAATCTATGGGATGCTGCGAAAGCAGTCCTAAGAGGGAAATTCATAGCATTTCAGGCCTACTTAAAGAAACAAGAAAATTCACTAATCAACAGTTTATCTTCACACTAAAGGGATCTGGAAAAAGAACAGCAAAATAAGCCCAACGGGAGTACAAGGTAGGAGATAATAAAGATCAGAGCGGAAATAAATGAAATAGAAACCAGAAAAACAATACAAAAGATCAATGAATCCAAGAGGTGGTTCTGAAAGAAGATAAATAAAATTGACAAAACTTTAGCCAGACTCATTTAAAAAAAGAAAGAGAGGACCCAAATGAATAAAATCAGAAATGAAAGAGGAGAAGTAACAACACACACCACAGAAATACAAAAAATTTTAAGAAATTACTATGAGCAACTATATGCCAACAAATTTGACAATCTGGAAGAAATGGACAATTTTCTAGAGGCGTACAACCTTCCAAGGCTAACTCAAGAAGAAACAGAAAACCTGAATAGACTGATTACCACCAGGGAAATTGAATCAGTAATCAACAATCTCCCAACAAACAAAAGCCCTGGACCAGATGGCTTTACAAGTGAATTTCACAAAACGTTCAAAAAAAGAATTATCACCTATTCTCCTCAAGCTCTTCCAAAAAATCCAGAAGGACGGAAGGCTCCCAAACACTTTTACGAAGCTACTATCACCCTGAGCCCAAAATCAGACAAAGACACCACAAAAAAAGAAAACTACAGGCCGATATCTCTAATGAACATAGATGCAAAAATCCTCAACTAAATATTAGTGAACAGAATTCAGCAATACATTAAAAAGATCATACACCATGATCAAGTGGGATTCATCCCTGTATGCAAGGGTGGTTCAACATCCGCAAATCAATTAATGTGATACATCACATTAACAAAATGAAAAATAAAAATCACATGATCATATCAATAGATGCAGAAAAAGCATTTGATAAAATCCAGCAGCCATTTATGATAAAAACCCTTAAGAAAGTAGGAATAGAGGGATCATATCTCAACATAATAAAGGCCATATATGATAAACCCATAGCTAACATCATACTCAATGGGGAAAAGCTAAAACCATTCCCCTTAAGATCAGGAACAAGGCAAGGTTGCCCACTTTCTCCACTTCTATTCAACATAGTGCTGGAAGTTCTAGCCACAGCAATGAGATAAGAAAAAAAAATAAAAGGCATCCAAATCGGTAAGGAGGAAGTAAAATTGTCATTATATGCAGATGACATGATACTATATATAGAGAACCCGAAAGACTCCACTAAGAAACTATTAGAGCTGATAGATGAATTCAGTAAAGTAGCAGGATACAAAATTAATATTCAGAAATCAGTTGCATTTGTACATACCAATAATAAAACATGAGAAGGAGAAATTAAAAAAACAATCTCATTTACAATTTCTCCAAAGACTATAAAATACCTGGGAATAAATTTAACCAAAGAAGTAAAAGATCTGTACTCAGAAAATTATAAGACACTGAAGAAAGTAATGAAAGAAGATACAAATCGATGGAAACATATCCCATGTTCATGGATAGGAAGAATTAATATAGTTAAAATGTCCATACTGCCTAAGGCAATATACATATTCAACACAATTCCTATCAAACTACCAATGACGTTTTTCACAGAAATAGAACATATAATCCTAAAATTTATATGGGACCATAAAAAACCCCGGATAGCCTCAGCAATCTTGAGAAATAAGAACAAAGTGGGAGGTATAACAATACCTGACATCAAATTATACTACAAGGCTACAGTAATCAAAAGAGCATGGTACTGGCATAAAAACAGACACATAGATCAATGGAAAAGAATAGAGAGTCCAGAAATAAATACTTGCCTATATGGCCATTTAATCTACGACAATGGAAGCAAGAGTGTATGGTGGGGTAAAGATAGTCTATTCAATAAATGGTGCAGGGAAACCTGGACAGACACATGAAAAAAAATGAAGCTGGACCACCTCCTTACACCACATACAAAAATAAATTCAAAATGGATTAAAGACTTAAATGTAAGATCTGAAACCATAGAATTCCTAGAAGAAAATATAGGAAGAAACTTTACAGACATTACCCGAAGTAATATTTTTACTGATATATCCCCTCGCACGAGGGAAGTAAGAGAAAAAATAAACATGTGGGATTACATTAAACTAAAAATTTTTTCACAGCAAAGGAAGCCATCAATAAAACAAAAAGGGATCCTACTGAATGGGAAAAGATATTTGCCAATGATATATCTGATAAGGGGTTAATATCACAAATTTATAAAAAACTCACTCAACTCAACTCCAAATAAACAAACAACCCAATTAAAAAATGTGCAGAGGACATGAAGAGACATTTTTCTAAAAAGGACATACAGATGGCAAACAGACATATGAAGAAATACTCAACCTCACTAACCATCAGAGAAATGCAAATAAAAACCACAATGAGATACCACCTCTCCCCAGTCAAAATGGCTATCATCAATAAATCAACAAACAACAAGTTCTGGCGCGGATGTGGAGAAAAGGGAACGCTTATGCACTGTTGGTGGGATTGCAGATTGGTGCAGCCACTATGGAAAACAGTATGGAGGTATCTCAAAAATCTGAAAATGGAACTACCCTATGATCCAGTAATTCCACTCCTAGGTATCTATCCGGAGAAATCCAAAACTCCAACTCAAAAATCTTTATGCACTCCTATGTTTTTTTGCAGCACTATACACAACAGCCAAGACATGGAAACAACTGAAATGCCCATCGGTAGATGACTGGATTAAGAAACTGTGGTACATTTATACAATGGAGTATTACGCAGCCATAAAGAAGAAAGAAATCTTACCATTTGCAACAACATGGATGGACCTAGAGAACATTATGTTGAGTGAAATAAGTCAGACAGAGAAAGACAAATACCGGATGATCTCACTTATATGTGGAATCTAAAGAAAAGAATTAGTGAATGAACTAATCAGAAACAGTTTTGGAGACATAGAGGAAAAACTGAGAGTTGCTAGATGGGAAGGGAGGTGGGGATAAGGGGGAAGGTGAGGGGATTAGAAAACAGTCAGTAACCACAAGATGGCCACAGGGTTTTGAATATTAATTTGGGGAATGTAATCAATAATGTTGTAAAGATTTTGTAGGGTGTCCGATGGACACTTGTCCCATTTGGGAGACCACCTCAGGGATGCTGTAGATGCCTGATCACTGCACTGTACACCTGAAGCTGAAGCTGAACAATAATGAATGCCAACTATAATTTTATATATATATATGTGTGTGTGTGTGTGTGTGTGTGTGTGTGTATATATATGTATATATGTATATATATATACACCTACAAGAAGCGAAGTACAGCATTAGGAATAGAGACAGTGGAAATGTAATCGCTCTGTGCAAAGTCAGAGGGATAGCGGATGGGGGAGGGGGGTTCACACAGTGTGAGGGATATAAATGATAAACGTCTAAGTATTACTTTGTCTTGTGCACCTGAAACTGATAAAAAATAAATAAATAAAGGGGAAAAAAAGCTAAAAATGTTGTCCATTGTCAAGGCTAAATAAAATCAGCTCTATTCTATTTGTCCAATACACACAATTGATGTCCTAACATCCTGGCAAATTCTCAAATTAGTTTGTTCCTGTTGTAAATACCAGCGCCAACAATGAATAGTTCACATCAAAGAAATCACCTGGTTCTACATAGCTAATGTGAGAGGTTAGTGTTGAGAGAAACAACTTCCACCAGAACTTTATGCACAAATATAAAGACTAACATTTTTCTTTGTTTAAGTTTTTCCTTCAGGTGCCATGATAATTAGATAATTATGACTAGCTTATTTTTCTGGTTATTTTTGTTAATGCATTAACCTTTTGTTAAATAGTTATTAAGCAGCCATTATATTCCAGGCACTAACAAACCAGTCTTGAGAAGAACAAAATAGACATGGCCCTCCTGGATCTTAAAAGTCTAATTACAGAATCAGATGCTAACAAGAAATGCAGCAAGAAATATTATTTTATTTGTGATTCTAACTGAAAATGATGGATATGAGAGATAACCAATATTGCATGATAAAGAGATTGAGGAAACCATTCTCAAATTAAATCTTTAAAACTGTTAACTGTTCCCAGAAAGAAATTACAGATAGATGTTCTGAGCCCTTGCTGAAAGACAAGTTTGAAGGGCTTTTTTAAAAAAAAAAATAAAAATTTTAGTCTAAAAATCAACAGTAGGACCTGATAGTGATTCATTAAGATTGCTGTCAATTCAATTTAACTCAGCTTAATTCAACTCAATTAAACCTAACAAATCCTCCTTGAGTATTGCACGAGTGGAAAGAAATGGTTCTTTCTCTTGGTGCACTAAACATTCCCAAGACTCTAATAAGCTTTAAACCTGACTTCCTTCTACTACCAAATAAGAGCTCGGAGAATGACAAACGTGGTAAAGCAACATGCCTTAGGAAGTCAGCAGGAATGAATTGTAAAGTGTTGTGGTTTTTTCCTTTTTTAAAAA
Source organism: Rhinolophus ferrumequinum (assembly GCF_004115265.2). Lineage (NCBI taxonomy): Eukaryota > Metazoa > Chordata > Mammalia > Chiroptera > Rhinolophidae > Rhinolophus > Rhinolophus ferrumequinum. The sequence continues at coordinate 76,139,376 of NC_046287.1, forward strand.
ATGAATCACGGGAACAATTGACCTGACCAGTTGAAAGCAATTAGTGAAGAATTTTGTTCTAGTCTTTGCTAGTACGGATAGTACAATTGCTTTCTCGGTACAGATTCTTCCTCTTTAAACTGGAATTTTTAAAAAAGATTTGAATTTTGTGTGTTTTTCATTTTTAAAAAATGGCTATGTTTCTCTTCATTTACTTTCAGCCCAGCTTTACCTTAAAAGTTAGTTTTGAGGGCCTGAATGACTTGCCCACAGTTTGCCACTCAATAGTGCCAAAAATGCCTTAGGCAATTAGATATGGAGTTTCAAGTTGCATGGGACAAAGATTAGTAAGTGCTAATTCAAATGTCCATCCCTTTGGAAATATTTTCTACTGGCAAAACTCTGGTAAAACTGAAGCAACAGAAACTCCATCACTGAGGATTTCAATCACTTTAATAAGAATGGTTCCCACAGCTTGGCAAGGATTGGCAAATGAGAGGTGTGAGCTCCATTTTGCTTTATTCGAAATAACCTCCAAAACATGGTTTGTTTTCATTCTCTGCAGGATGGTGAACCAGATTGCTCATATAAAACTGTCATATAAGAGTGTCTCAAGTAAAATGTAATGGTGATTTGGTTGCTAATTCCTCAGTTTTGCTTTTGATTATCTTCTTGGTAGGATAAGATTTTTAATAATTTAGTTTGGAATTTACTGAATTATTTTTTTTTGTTATTTCCATGATGTTAATTTCAATATCTCAAGCAACAACATAGAAGTTTGCAACATTACAGGAAAACAAGAGACATTGGAATATTCACTTTCTGTTTTCCACTTAATGGAAAATTCACTTAGTGATATTAATTGCAAAAACCTTAGATTTGTGGCACAAGCCACATAGGCCAAAAGAAAGCTCCAGTTGGAAGTAAGCTTAAAAATATTTTAGCCCAACAACTTCATTTGATGGGTCAGGAATCTCCAGAAAGCTTTAAGAAGAGAGCATTTCCAGCTGATTTGATGAACCTAAATCTAGAGAGTTTCTAGGAGACCTTGGCCGGGGGACCATTACTCCAGAAAGAACTTGCTTCCAACATGTGCTTGAGGACATTATCAGTTCTGAGCCATTATCTTAATTTCTCATTTTGGGGTTTCAAGGATCTTGGGGGAACCACAAACTCTTCTGAGGGCATGCCTGAAGTTATGTTACTGTTCTTGGTGTTGTTGTTTTGCCCCCTACTCAGCTCTGATGCTAACAAAGAAAAATATCTTTCCCTTTGACGACAAATAGAGTTTTTTTCTAACCCATTCTTTTATCAAGAAAAGCTTAAAGTTTTAAAGAGTTTAAGCTTATGAAGAAATCTCAGTTCCAGCTCCCCAGCTCCATGCATTGACCTGCAGCCTTGTCTTTTATACCTCCCTCCTTAGAACTCAAAACACTCACTTCTTGGTGTCGGCAGATATCAGCTCCCTTGCCTCAAGACAGAACAACTCCTTCATGTTATTCAAGATGCACAACCCCGTTAGGATGGAGCTGACGCTTTACCCATCTGAAACTACATCTTTCCTGGCCTAGCCTGGTTCCCTCCTTTTCCATAAATTTCTCCTGGCAGCACTCACTCCCTATCTCAGGCTCTGCTGCTCGGCAGACGCCCCTCCTCACGACTTCTTTCTCATTTTTTTCCTAACTTCTCTTCAGATGTGTCTAATCTGTTGTTTAAGCTGACTTTGTTTTTTATTTCAATAATTATATTTGTTTTGTTCTAACAATTCTATTGGGTTCTTTTCCAAAACTGTACTTTTTTCATACTGTTACGTACTTTCAATATGGTTTCTAGTTTTTTCATTTATGTTTTTGTTTTTCCAGGATTGGGAAGCTACTGAAATCTCTGCTGATCTCTACAAAAATGTCCAATATTTTAAAAATATAAGGGATATTGTCATTTTCCTGCAAAAAGCAGTAAAAACTGACACAAAATTCTAGCTTTAGGAAACATATTAATTAACCAAGCTGTCTCCAGTTATTGCATGGTGATTTATGCTTTACTGGTTAGTTATGTTTATATTTGGTATATTGAAGACAAAGGGAGATGAAATTTTATTTAATACATGCAACTCATTTGATATTCAATATCTTTGAATCATGGAGTCCATCTGGGGAAAATCATAAAAGGGGTCCTCATGAGTAATAAAGAAGTGTCATCCCTCAATAACAATTTTTTTTTGAGGTTTGGTCTTTGCCAGCTTTCTTGTAGAATGTACATACCACTGAATTTTTCTTATTTCTCGCCTGATTCTTGAGTATTTGACTTTGCCTTCCTTAAACTTCTCTCCACACTCCTATCCTTGAACCAAGGTAGAAGGAAGATGTTTTGAATAATATGCATTCAGTTCAATTTCTACCTGTGTTTCTCCATCTTCCTTTGCTGAATTTGGGGCCCAATATCAACAGCAGGTAGGTATGATTTAAATGTGTCTTAAGGAGATGAAGACAATAGGAAGTTTGGTTAGAGATGATTTATTTTTATCAAGGTTAAAGTGGCACTTTAAAACATATTTTAAAATAGAAACCTCTGTGTTCCCCAGACTTATAGTAATCTAAGTAATAATGTCCTCTGTTTATTGCCCAGAAGAGCTAATGTGAATGGAGCAATTTATGAGAATAATAATTTTTATTGGAACACTGGTCTAATGAATGTCTTTCAGTGAATCAGCATCAGAAGTCTCTTTTTTCCTGAAAATAAATGAATGAAGTAGGTCGAGGTGGTAAATCTAGACCAATAAGTTTTGTTGTTAAGACAATCCTGAAACAAAGCATTTCAGTTCTAGTAAGCAGACACCAACCCTTTGCATTGTGTTTGAGATCTGCAGCTGAATATGGCTTTGAAGTGAGCAGACAAAAGCGGTGACAGACTCAAAAGAACTAAACCATTATACACAGTGCGAGTGTATGCTAAGAAGGAAAGGGGCTGCCTTTTGTATCACTGGTTAATTATCAGAAGGGTAGTTTGGATCCTTGTTTTTGGAATTAGAACTGACAGTTACCATTTATATTTAAAAACTTTATAGAGATTTCCTTATAGTATAGTTTCTTATAGTATAGTATAGTATAGTATAGTATAGTATAGTATAGTTTCTTATAGTATTTCCTTATAGTATAGTATAGCTTAGTATAGTAAAGTTTCTGATAAAAATGTACAAATTCAAGCACTTACATAGGCAGTCTGCCATTTTAAGTTAGCTGTTCCACTTCCATACAGCATAAGAAGTCACTTTATTGTGCAATTACTTTCTAAAAGCACAGATTTTTCCCCCCCTTCTTCCACCTCCCCCAAACTCTGGTTCAAACCGTTGTTTCTCAGTCTAGTTGTGTAGGACACAGCTCCCTGTCCCATGCTGGTGGTATTATGAGCCTTGTGCTACCCCTGGCTGAGGCAGTGGGTCGCCGCCAACGGTCGGTCTCTTACAGCAGTTCATGGCAGAGCTCGCCGACTGCCGGCCACTCACATGGGCCACCGGCCGCTTCTGGCAGCACATGGTAGCCCATGGCAGCCCAGCTCCAGGGAGAGCTGTTGTTCACAATACAAGCTGTAGAGGGCACAACTCACTGGCCCATGTGGGAATCGAACCGGCAACCTCGGTGTTAGGAGCGAAGCGCTCCAACCACCTGAGCCACCAGGCTGGCCCTAAAAGCACAGATTTAAGGTAAAGTCTGTAATCACTCATGGCAAACTCAAATTAAAGCTAATTGGATTTCCGTAAAGCATTGCTTGTATGGATTACTTAGGCATAGGAAGAGGTAAATTTAATAGGACAATACTCCAGTATCTCTGGGTATGTTGGGTAATGTTCAGGATGTAGGGTGGACAAGATGGATTATGCTATAGGACAGATCAGTCTCTTCCTCCTAATACATGTTGACTCTAGTTTTTCTTTTATACCTTGTAATCCTCAGTTCCACCCAAATTTAGGTACCAACATGAAGGAGATATTCAGTGTTTAGGGAGTGAATGAATGGTTAAATGATTAAATAGAAATATCAGTTGTGAAAACTGTTTTTTATAATAAATTAATCTTACAAATTTTATTCTGAAGATAAAGATACATGCTAAAGGAATATTTATTTATTTCCTAACCATAAAACGTTGATTTAAAAGTCATTTTCTATGGCAGCCAAATTTTTGTATATCGCTACCATTGGATCAAATGTCCTTGACCTTCTCAAAACTCCTCAGTAGGCATCAAAAGGGTATTTAAAATTTTTTCCACTTTACTTTCATTTGTTTAAATGTCATTAATATGTAAGCTTTATTTATAATTGCATAAAATGCCTCTGATTCTAAAGTAGTAAGGGTATTTTATTTTACAGTTCATTTATCTTCATGAATGAGTTTTTATTTTTAACTAATTATAAATGTTTTGGAGAAAAATATGCTGAACATATTTGTATATTCTTCTTGAATGTTATTTTGTTTTAGTTCACTTTTCCATCAGTTTAGAGTTTTGAAGAGTGCTACTGCACGTGCTATCATTGATTTTAAGATGTGTGATTTTTTTTTGAAGTGCTTCTTCAAGAAAGTGACTGAAATGATGAGTCTGAAAGAGAATGCCAACAAACATATTCAGTGGAGGATTCCAAGTAGAAGTCAAAATTTTTACCAATGAAGCCAGAGATGATCTTGGAATGAAGCTGAAACCAAATAATAAAATGCTCAAATACTGAGGACTTTCACTGTTTTTCATAATTTGCAATATTGAGAAAAATATCCTATAAAAAGGTCTTACAAAATGAACTATCACACTTACATGAGATTGAAAAAGAAATACATGAGAGAATTACAGTTTGAGAAATGAGGGAACTATATAGTATTTTGTAAAGTACAGTTATGCTATATCATAAGATTTTCTTGGATTTGCTTAGCATTAAAGAATTTTAAGGATTTCCAGACACTTGATTATTACAGTGTTGGTAATATGGTACGTGTGTTGAAAAAGTTGAAATTTTAAATGGTCATATGACTTATCCTATATTACTCAGTTGGTAAATGGTAGAACATGCATTAGAATTAAGATTTTGGGGTGCCAAATTATACCACGAGCATCACTTCTATATACAACCCAGCCCTTGACCGCAAGTACAATTTCACTGCAAGTGGCCATCAAAAACATTGTACATGATTTCTCTAAGTTCCTGTAACTTATTTTCTCTGCCTTCAAGATGTTCTATATATGACCAGGCTCTATTGTTCCCATAATAATGACAAGAAGGCTAACCTCTTCACCCTTCCATGAAAATTCTGTTTCCAGAAAGTATTACATAAATTTAGTCACTTTATTGGTGATTTGGTAAAAGACTGTTAGCCATCTCACTAGCATCCATCTCTGAATTCCTTATCTCTTCTACCTTCACAAAGAAACAGCCACATAACATCCCCGTTCCCTAATAAGTTCTGCCCACAGAAAGTGCTATGGAGTCTTTTCAAGGAATTTGTTACACATGTAGCGCTCAACTATGCAAGGAAATCTGATGGGACAATTTCTATATGTTATTGAAACACATCACGTTTTTGACGTTATACATGTAACACTATATATTTAGTCTGGTATATTACTCTAATTTTTATTGTTACCAAAGTGTTAATTTTTTAAACTAGAGCACAAATTCAATATGAAGATCAAATTAGTAGGTTACTAAAGACGTACAAGACCTTAAATGGCAAAATGTACTTTTTTTTCTCTTGGACTAAAAGTTTTCTCATTTAAAAAGTTCTTAATTTTATTAAAAATTTTATGATTCAAATTTGCAATATAGAAAACTATATAGGAAAAAAAAATGCTTGCCCTCCCCCGGCCCCCCCGGACTGTCCAGTTTTGCTCTCCAGAGGCGCCATTATCAGTGATTATTTTGTGCTTCTTTCGAAAGTTACTATTTTTTTTCACACAAATGTGTCTCCTCTTTTCACATTGTTGTAGATTGCATTTTCCCACTAATCATCAGCAAGTAAACACAAATCTACCTCAGTTCTTAATATTCTGTAATATAATAACTTTTATTTCCATTGAAGTTATATGCGTGCACATAGTTTATAGAGTCAAATTCAGTGATTACAAAAACAGTACTCCTTGCTATTTCTTACTCAACAGATGCAATCATATTAAAAATTTTAAGTCAATTTAGTAATTTTTAAATCTCTAAATGGCATGTTTATATTTCTACTACTCGCTGTTTCACTTTTAAGGCTTTGACCTTATATAAAGTTTATATATTAACTTTTTCCTTTGGAAGATGAGAATTTCTCTTTCACCCATGCACCCTACACCTACCACACAACTGTAATTGCAGTCAGCTGTCCTTCAAATATTACATTTCTGCTTGTATCAATACTCAATGCTTTTATTATATAGTTGTATAAACACTACTCAAGTCTGATCATGAAGTGTACTACGAATACTTTTCCTATACAATAAAATTGTTCTTTTTTTGTTTTTCATTTTTTATGTACTTAGAATTAATAAAGCCCAAAGCACACCCCCAAGTACATAAATCTTCTCTCAAAATATTAAATATATTATATGCCATAATGATTTTATTTTCCTAAAAACAATCTCTCTGGGAACTTTCTGGCCTGTTCCAATCTGGACTGGTAGCTCCCTGGGTTGGCATCTATTTTGAAATCTTACTCCAACACCATTCTTGGGGATGGGTGGCTCCTTGACCTTTTTATTATGTTGTTTCCCAGTGTTCTGTATATATATATATATATATATAAAAACATATATATGTATATATACACACACACACACACATATACATATATATATATGTATATATATACCTGTACATATATATATTCTCTTATTTTGTTATGGGAAAAGGGTCTTGAGAAAGACATTTTAAAGACTTTTCATGTTTAAAAAAAAAAGTCTTATTCTATCTGAACTCTTAGAGATAATTTGGCTGGAGATGGAATTCTAGGTAGGATGTTATTTTCGCTCAGAATTTAAAAGACATTTTTCCACTGTCTTCCAGCATCTAGTATTGTTATTGAAAAGAATAACACAATCCTAATTCTTGATACTTTATATGAAATTCATGGTTTTCTTTCTAAAAGTTTATAGAATCTTCTTTGTCCCAAGTTTTCTGAAATGCCACAGTCATGAGTCAAATATGTACTTCCAATCTGGAAACTCATGGGAACCTTTCTTGAACTATTTTTTAATTTTTTTTTCCTTTTGTTTACTTCATTTCTCTCTTGCTAGATCTTCTGTTATCCATATACTGGATTTCTAGACTAAAACTCAAATTTTCTTATATTTTTCTCATAATTTTTCCTTTTCACTTAACTTTCAAGAATATTTTCTCAATCCATTCTTCCATGAGTTTTCTAAGAGTTTTTGGTTCCACATATTTCCTTCTTGTAGCTGCTTATTCTTGTTTTTTAGATAAGATATAGTCAGTCTTCACTTAGTATGATAGTGAAGGATTGTTAAAATAACCTTGCAAATAGAAACAATGCAAAGCAATCTTAATGATCAATGGGAAAAATGACAACTGTTCTGTAAACTTTAACAATTTTTCCAAAACATTAACAATTTATATTATCACTTTTAAATATATAGGAAAATAAAAATTAATAAAATATATTTACTTAGTACACTGAAATTTAAAACATTGAAAATTAAAGTGTTTTTTATCTGAAAATAATCCTTGTCACCTTCTACTGATATAACTTACCATCCTAAATGAATATCTTTTCCCTGTCTTGACTTGTCATACTCCTTTCTAAATTTGGATCAGCTTCCAAACATCTATCCTTTGTGCTTTGGTGTCATGAAATATCTCTGAGAGCCTTTTAATGTGAATTATTTTGCCAGTATCACTTCTCAGATATCTTCATCCTTTTCATCACAAACACTTTCACTACATAAAATATTTGCCTGTTATAATGTCCCCTTTTGTCTTAACCAATCCTTAGAAGGTAGGTGCAAATTTCATAGCAGCATCCTTTTCGGCTCTAGCAACTTCATAAGATAGCTTAACATTAATCAATTCAGTCAATTTTTGAAACAATGAAACTAGCTATTCCTGGCAATAAAAGTTTCTTCTTCTATTCCCAATAATCGTTTTCTTTTAATATGGCAGCTAACATCAACACTTTGACCTGAATGCTAGCCAAATTTATTTTTTTTTAATTACAGTCTTCAATACAACCATAAGCGACTTTCTGTTCCTAGTGCAATTTAATCTAAAAGATGTTGAAGCAACTTTGCCTTGTTTTTTTTTTTTTTTTTTTATATTCGTTGGACTTTTACAGAGTGGTTCATGTAGGCTCCTTCCTATCTTGTTTGCTATCACCATTTCTAATGATATTACACTTCACTTACTGTGTTACATTTTTAATTTCATTGCTATTCTTTCATCTTTGTTGGCCAATTAACCATTTCTTTTGATTAACCATTCTGGAAAATGACACATGGGGTATCAGTGAGACACAAGGTTGCTGCAGAACTACACGCTTTGCTGCCTGTGTGTGAGCAGATGTGTAGTAACCAACCATGGACAGACGTTGAAAGAGGTGATGTGATTAGTCACTGATCGTGATGTACATCCATTATTACTTAGTGACTGTGGGCAGAGAACTAACAGAAGAGTTTGTACACTACACAGTTACTCAGAGTTAATACAGGCATACCTCGGAGTTATTGTGGATTTTGTTTCGGACAACAACAATAAAGTGAGTATCTCAATAAAGTGAGTCAAATGAGCATTTCGGCTTCCCAGAACATATAAAAATTATGTTTACACTATATTGCAGTCTATTAAGTGTGCAATAGCATTACGTCTAAAAAAATTACATATGATAGTTAAGAAAATATCTTATTGCTAAAAAATGCTAACCATCATCTGTACCTTCAGTGAGTCATAATCTCTTTGCCAATGGAGGCTATTACCTTGATGTTGATATAAATGCAACATCTGTGAAGTACAATAAAGCGAAGCACAATAAAATGACGTATGCTTGTATGCCAGGTAACTGAAATCTGAACTGTATTATCAAGGGCCTGGTGTTATAAACTAAACTGTGTAACTGATATTCACGCATATTGGAACAATGCAAAGTGAGAACTGCTTGTGCATCTCTTATTTCAACAAGAGCATTAACGATAGTATTTAAACGATTTTCCCATTGTGTCCTCCAACTTACTCTTTTCCATATCAGTTTGTCTGTCTGCTCTTTACCTGTTTCTTTTTGGGTTTTTTTTTTTTGTTCTCTGCTTTGATGTTAGATATTTCTCTGATCTGTTTGTATGTAAGACTGGGGCACTAAAAACTCATGTGTAGCATTTATTAACGTGGCCTTCACTGCTGGGTGATCTGGCTGGGCCATTTATTACAAAATACCCAATATTAATGCCTTTAAGTCTTATGTTTTATGATGGCCAGAGTCCCCAGGAAACACTTTTCAAATGTATTTTATGGAGAGTAGAGTATGCACCTTCCTATACATCTAGTGTATACCTGTCTCCTAGGAGTTGTGCAGGAGAGAAGACCCATTTTCCATTAACTCCCATATTTTCATTTTGGTACCTTTATTTGTAACCATGCTAGTCCAGGGACACTCTGTTTTAGTCTCCCCAGAGAATAAAGCTCCAGTGTTCTGCCAAGATGAAGGATGGACAGTTAGACCCCTGCTGTTTTTAGCCCCACCCTAACTCTACTTCCAAAGATCCATTACATCATCACCAGTTCCAGAGCTTATTTGGGCTGGCACATTGTGATTTCTGTCACTCCTTGACTTTCCCCATTGCTAGCTTAGGATCCAACTTTCCCTGGTCATGTAACCTATTCACTGCTCTCTAGTTTTCTAAATTTGGTTGCAATTTTCCCGTTTCTTTGTCCTTGTGGTTTTATTGTTTTTAAAAGAAAAACTTTATTGTCATTTTAGTGAGGCTTTATGAGGGAGAAATGGTTAAATGTACGCAGTCAGTTCACCATCTTTAATTTGAAGCCTCTCATTTTAAAAATAATATACTAATGGGTATTTTTTAATACCCTGTACTAAATTCTTGACTAAAGTAAAGTAGGAAATTGAATCTAATAGATAGATAGGAGATGGTAAAGCTATAGCTTTAATTCTTTTCTTATTTTGCCTGCTTTCATAGAATAAAAGATTTGATATTTCTACCTATTTTGTTCTAGAGACGTTAACAAAGGCTTTACTATTTTTCTATCAGTGATCTTTATGCTTTCATTATTATAGCCATATAAAATCAACCATAAATATTGTAAGAGCATTTTGTGTAAGAGATTTATAACACTTTCTTACAATGGTTTCGGTAGCCTTATTCAACTGTATCTCCTGGCATTTTCAATAACCCTCTTAATATATTCTGTCATCCCCATCTGTTTTGATTTAATGTTGATTACACAGACATGCCGTGCTGCGAGAAGCCACCTGATCACTTCAGCAGTATGTTATGCGTGCATTAGACTCAAGGTATTTTCAGAAATGAAACATAAAACTGCTATTGTTAAATTATATCCATTTTATTAGGTTTCTCCTGGGTAAATTATGTAGCCCTTCAGAAAATAAAACATCAGACATATTCAGAGACAATCACATCACTGGGTTTTAAAACCAGTTCAATTTAACCTGCCACTAATTCCCTAACCGGCAATTCTCTGAGTGCATCCCTAGGGAAAATATATTGAACACAGTTGAAGGTTAAGGCAGAGGAGTCACAGTGAGACTAGGAGGCAGCCAATCAGATGGCGAGGGTCTAAAGATCTGATGCCTCCAGGCAAACACCAAGCTGAGCTGCTTAGTCTCCTTTCATTGCCGACGAACACCACATACATGTCGTAAACGCTCCCTGTGTGGGCAGCAGCCACCAAGCAGACCCTGTAGCTAAGAAGAGAGGGATACATGCCCCAGCAACTCAGTCTGCACCACAGCCGACAAGACAGCGATATCCCTGTGCTGGAATGTTCTCATGCAAAGGTATGGGTTCTTTTTCATTGAGTTGCTATATTTCTTAAGGATTACGGAAAGCAGAGATGCTGGTGCTGGAGGAAGATCTCTCTGCTTTCTAGTAATGCTTTGTTCCTGTTCTCAGTGTAAATGCCAGCCTTTGAAGATGGGTAACCTCTGGGGGAGACGGTAATTAGCAGAATAAAGGAACACTTTACGTTGCTTAAGCTGACTGTGTACAGACCTTTATTAGAACAGACTCTTTGTTATTGTTGCTATTGTTCTGAAGGTAAACTGGCTAAAAATGCAGCTTTAAATCATCACATTCTGCTACGTCTATAACTAAAGAGACCCAGGGAAAGAACTAGGGGGGCGGGAGGGGGCAGGGAAAGTAGGGGGGCTACATGTCTTGAAGGTTGCTGCAATTTATCTAGCTGTCTACCAGCCTCAGAGAGAAAAAGGACCACACTGCTGATCTAAAGTAGAGAAAGAGAATTTTGTCACTGAGGGTTCCTCTATGCTTTTGACACAAGTTTTATAAAGAACACTTTGCATATTCTCATCGGCTTAATAATTAAGATGCCTTAATTATCATTTATTACTGACAGCTGGTGTAATCATCTAACAGTCATCCGCATATTAGCAGCTCTTGTTTTAGTGGTCCAGGTAATAGGAAGGATAATTTAATATGTTACAGAGTAACAAAAGACCCATGAGAAACATATTGCATTAGGTGAGGCAGGAGATTGCTTTGTGGAGCATTTATGTTTTGGAGTGAGTCCCTTCTTTTGTCTCTCGTCTGCATCAATTATCTGTTAGAAAGAATGGATAAAACAGGGACTTCCATCATGTACCATGTGTTTAGAGTAACACAATTATTTCTTCTGTACATTAGGCAATAGTTAATTTATGTCTAAGACATTAAATAGTTAGCCATATGGAAAGGTTTCACTGGTAAGTTGTTCATTATTCTCCACGGGACATTGGAAATCACACATCAGTGGATTATCAATGGTGGCCTGAATGAAGTTGAGATAAACTGTTGTCCCAGGGAGCAGAAATGAATACAAGGTATACTTGGCTTCATTTTCCAGTTATCTCTCAAAAGCATGGCTCATTAACATTTTAATCTTCATAGTTAATTATCAGGGCGAGCGTTTTCATATCACATCTCTGAAAGCTCTCCTAAGTAATGCAGATTCTTTGTGTAGTTATTTTTTTAAAGAGGGGAAATATTTAGGCAATGGTTATAGTTTCTAAATTGCCAGGACACTGGTATTTTTCATTCTTGTTTTTATTCATTTATTTATTATTTATGGTCTGTGATGTTAAATACACTTTGCCCCTGTAACATCGTCAGTTATGCTATTATGATACACTTTGTGACTTTCAGTTTCTCTAAATATTTACAAGGTACATGATTTTATTTACAAATGTCACATAAGTAAAACTAATATGTATAAATAATATTTAAAAATCACTATTTAAACTTGAAAATTCACTATATTTAGTTATATATAACATATAATTAACGATAATAAAATATTGTAAAAATTAAAATTCTAAATTTTAAGATTTAAAAACTCAATTCAAATAAAAATAAGAATATTTTTTCATATATGTTAAATTTTTTGATTTATTTATTTCTATATTTAAAAGCTATTGCTTTGGAGAGGGTGAAATTAACTAATTAATGGGATGGCCATAGGGAGTTTATTAGTAACTTTGATGAATGGGAATGAGAATATAGGAATTAGTAGTATTTTGCAGAAAAGAATACAGAAGGATAATATCTTGTGTACTTGAGCTATGAGAAGTGTTCAGACACCTGAGATGATACAAAATTTATTTCTATGAAAGGAAGAATAAAAAGAACAGTCAAGATGTAATCTTAGACAATAGGGTTAGAGTCAACAAAGCCTTTTAAGACATCAGAAGATGGCTTAAAGGGAATGAATGAAAGCAAAAGGAGGGGCATTGCACTCTGAAGCAGCGTCGGGAGAAAATAATGGACCTAGACTGGCCTTTGGCACCAGACAGACCTGGATGAAATGCCAGCGCTGCCACCTACTCCCTGTGTACCCTGGGTAAATTAGCCCCACCCGGCTGGTTTGTGAGAGTGAGAAGGAGTCCACATAATTATAAGTAGTTCACGTAAATATGAGAAGGGTGTAATTTAAAAGATATGATATCAAAGTCGATTGTGACCCTGTTAGGACTGAGTGGAGACGTGATAACTCCTAATACTTAGGAGAGGGGATTGACTACAGCAGACGAAGGAGAAAAGCCCTTCCTTCTTAGTTCTTCTCTGGCCTCTACCCCCTCTATTCCATCTCCCCAATAATGTCCAAGCAACTACCTTTGAGAGAATCGCCTTCAGTGTAATGCTTTGAATCCTATTTAAATGCAAATTGCCTTGGCACGACTACTTTAAGATATTATTACTCCTTGGTCTTCTGGAAGGACCTGAGAGCAGATGCTGATAGGAGAATGCTGAGTAGGAGAGAGTTTTGGGTTTTTTTGTTTTTTTAAGTGAAGGGTGGGGAGTTCCAGGCAAAAGAGATGCTATTGAGAGAGGAAGAGCTAATTGGAGAGTCTAGCAGCCAGGAAATGTATCCTACCAGGATAGCTTAATAAATACCTACAGAGAGAACAGGTCAACGAGGAGCATTAAATGAGGCTGCAGGTCCAAAATAAAGTGGAACGCCTAGGTAGGCAGGAGTTTGGCGAGAAGCATGATACATACACACTTTGTTTTTCTTGGTCACCTATGAGGATGTTTGCTGCAAGCAGTGACTTCATGCTTGCATTTATGGTCTGTGGAAGAACTTATTTACTGGCTTGAAGGGAAATAAACAAGGGGAAAGGAAATAAAATTTAAGGGACAGAGCAGATTTTATTTTTATGTCATAATCGTTTTTGCCAGAGTGCATGTCAGGAGATAATGTGAAGGACAGCTCTGTTGAAAACTAACTGGCTGTCTGCATGCTCAACTTAGATCAAAACATAAACCATCAATATAGCCTCTGAACTGAATGACCTCCACATTTGCGGAAACCTCCAGACTCTCCCAGCTTGAGGTAACTCAAAAGTACCTCCTAGATTTTCTCAAACTTGAATTTACTCCCATTTACATCTATGCTCCCATATGTTTAGAAATGATTATGTCTAGAGGAGGTTGTGTGTCACTTGAGGACCAAATGTTTAGGGTACTGCCCAGGCAGGAGGTAAAAGAGAGGGTTCTGGTGTTCCCAGGTCGTTCGCACTCACTGACCAGTGTCTTAAATTCTACCTTGAAACCACCGAAATGCAAACACCTCTGGATGAACTAACACTATAAAAAGCTATTTTAACTTTTCTACCACTTTTAATATTCTGCCTTCTTTTTTTATAGTTTTGGGCATGTTTACTTGTTTTCTTCAACAGATTGGAGTTCTTTCAGGAAAAGTATAGAGTCTGACTTCAAATTTACCATTGCCAAGCAAAAGGCCTGCCACCTAGAAAATGCTACGCTAATATTTTTTCATCTCATTAACACAATTCATTTCCCAAGAAACCCATCAATGTATGCCTATTGAACCACCAAGCTACCTAAGTTACCTGAAGGATAAAGGGGCCAAATTAATAGCCTCCATTTGAGTTTTCAATAAAATCTGTGAATTAGGGAAAATTTACCTTTGTTCCACATCTCTCAGCAGCCTCAGATCAATGTATCTTGTCACCCTCATGGTTCTGCTAATACCAGAGGACAGTTTATGCCCAAGCAAATCTAAGAATCCATACTGATGTGGTAATAGGTCACTCTCGTTAATATAGGAGCCACGTCCAGAATGTGCAATGTCAAGGAGGGCTGGTAAGAAGGCTGCAAAGAGACATTGAAAGTATCTGCCAGCTACTGGGACGTGGAGGTTGACTTCTAAGAGGGACAAAGGATACAAACTATAGAGCAGCAGCTCTAGCCAGGCACGAGCTGGGTTTCTGGAGTCAGATGAAGGACTTCTAAAATAAGTCAGGATGACCAATCACTCTCTCATCTTCTGAGAACATAGAAAGCCTCTTCTCGGACATTGTATGAATAGTCCTGTTTCATTCCTCACAATTTTGTAAATCCTTCTTATGACTTTTCAAAATCTTTGTCATAGACTGGGAAAGGAAGCCAAGTGTATGTTTTCTTTACTATGCCTAACGTGATGATGCGATGGTACCTGCCTGTTAACAACCAGGCCTGTGTTATTATAAAATGACGCAGGTCGTGGAAAACAATGGAGTGATTTTGCTGGAATGTTACAAAAAAAAAAAAAAAAGTTGTTTTGTTTTGTTTTAGTATGATGTCATGAAAGGATCATTTGGAGGTAGCATTGAGGTTTATGACCTGTGATTCAATCAGCGTAAGATGTTATCCTTCCCCCACCGCCCACTCCTTAAACTCTACCATTAAAATTTTTCCTATGGGCAGACACAGGGAAACATTTGTAGGCTCATTTGGTGGACATTCAGTTTCCTCTTGAACTATAGGGGGCCTCTAGTCCATTCATATTTTGTTCACAGAAACGTTTGAGTTCCCTTCCCCCTACACCATAAGAAGAGATGGCCACCGTTGTACAGTATAATTTCCGAAGTGTCTCTCTAGAACACACTCAGCCTGTCCTTAGAGGAAAAACAAGAAACACTTAAAAAAAAGAAGAAGAAAAAAAAAAGACTCTGAACAAGTCAAAACATGTATTAAAAATTAAAATATTGTTCCCAGCATGGTCTTACAAGTACGTTATTTAAGGCTCAAGTATGCCTCACTAAATTCAATCCCTTCCAAAATGTGGTATAATAGAATATGAACTTTGCATTTAAGTGGACCTCAGTTCAACTCCTTACTGTACCATTTTAGTAGCTGATCAGTCAAATGAGACTGATATCTATCTACTTTGTATTTCACTTGAAGTTTAAATTGGATAATATTAAGTATCTATGATGCCTTCTGTTGTATAGTAGACGTTTAATAATTTGGAAACAATTATTTCTGTTCCAGAGTCTAGTTCAAATGTGATGCTTTGCATAGAATAGAGGAAACATTCCTAATCTAACATCTGCCTCTGTTAGCAGCCTTGCCTCCTACCCTGACCAATCCACTGCCTATTTCTCCAACTTTATTCACTGGCAATACTTGAGGTTCACAAATGCTGTATGCTGTTTCAGTCTGCATTCTACTATGTTTGCCTTTACATGTGTTCTTTCCTTGACATGAAATGCTGCATTTCTCCCTCCATTTCCCAGAAATCTCCTCTTCATCATTGAACACATAGTTCAAAGACGGTATGCTTCTTCTCAGTGATATTCTTTGTACCTTAATAAGGTAGCTAATATTTGATGATTCTTACTATCTGCCAGGTGCTCTTTTAGGTAAATATTTTGCACAACTTATCTAATTCAATACTGAAATTCATTATTGCACTCATCATAATAGATTGTCTGTCTTCCCCACTACATTTTGATCTATTTGAGTGTAGAAAAAAATGATTAATATAGCTTGAATGAATGAATGAATGAATAGCAAGATAGATGGGTAAAAGAAGATAGAGTGGATAAATGTGTTTTAGAGGATGTGTTTTAGAAACTGCTGTCTGAGACGGGCCAATATTTCAGGGAGAAAACTGTAATGAAGCCCAGGAATTTTAGAGAAGATACTATGTAAACAAATAAACAATAACAAACTTAAATCAGAATGGACTGATGGAGATTGGAGAGGTAACTGCAGTTTGGTCTGATAGAAAGCATTGAAAATAAGAACACAGAAGCTACTTTAGGGCTTTCCTGTAGAAAGCATCCAGGACTGCATTTAGCATGGCTTTCAGTTTCCAACGAAACTAGCCAGAGAGGTCTAGATAGAAAAAGAACCAATACTTCTGGAATTATAACACTGTACTCAGATTAGCACTTTCTTAGATTTAGGCCATATGCTAAGCACATTACATGAATTGATTCATTAAACTTTAAAAAAATCTAAGATAACAGGGATATTGTAAACCCCATTTTATAGATGAGACAACAGAGAGGCAGCCAGACTTGGCTCAGACTTTGAAGTTGGAAATCAGAAAGCTTGGATTTGAACCCAAGTTTGCCTAACTCTAATGTTCATACCCTTTATATTCTGCTGTCCTGGCTCTTTAAACTGTGGTAGATGGCTCAGGCTAGAGAAAAGGTAAATTACTTTGGAAGAAAAAACAAGACAATGAAGAGATTGTAAACAAAGGGAACTTAGATACCGGAGGAGACAGTCATCCATTCCACGTTCAACTAATTGAGGATTGTCAGATTTCCCTATCTATAGAGTGTATCCCCTAAGAGTCCCATTACTGTGAACACTGAGCACTAACCACTTATATGGATTGCATTTCTCTGAATGAGGGAGTAGGGAGAGGATGGGAGAGGAATTCAAGAAAACTGAAAGGGGAAAAGCTATACATGCCATGACCATGAACTTTGGAGGCAAAAATTCTCCTTTCCTCTTTGACCGCATCCTTACTGTGAGTGTATGACTGTTGAAGTATGGGATAGAAATCAGGGGAGTGACAGTGCCAAGTTACGGCTCAGGGACCCATATGTTGGGTTACTATCAGGGAGATTTGTCTGATTTTACCACTCTAACTCAGATAGTCATTGATGAAGGATTGCTTCTGGAGTCAGACAGCAATCCAACAAGCCCTATGTAATTGTCACATTTTACATAGATGAATTAAATATGTTTTATCAGTTTGATAAAATAATAAGTTAACTAACATTTTGGGGGAGGTTTTATTATCTTATTCAGTATTTTTCATTTCACATTTTAAAGATGTATGCTGTAAAATACGTCTTGTTTACAAAATTTGGTTCAGATGTTGAATTTCTTCCACTGACATATTTTTTAAAAAATGAATCCATTATTTAGAGGAGAAAATTGGGTGGATGAGTAGATGGAAGTTTGTGTTTTGTTTCATTTGGTTTATATTCCCTTTGCTGACATTTTGATTAGAAGACTATCTACCAAGGGAAAATATTTTGAAACATAACTGCACAATAAATGTCACACATTGATTTTTCCGGAATTCATATCTATATCTATCTCTCATCGCAAGTTTTTTGCCTCACACATTTTCAGATTCTTTCAGATAGCAAAATTTACAAACATATTTGTGGGGTTATTGTTCTTTTCAACCCATATCTTTTTCTTCCATTCTCACCACTGCCTTAATTCACATTCTCAAATTTTTGGTTCAGATTATTGCAACAACCTGGTAACAGGTCTCTTGGCCCACCGCCTTCAACCTCTGCATAAAAGCCAGCATTCTCTTTCTGAAACACAAATGTACTCATGCCAGTAACTTCCTGAAACTTTTTGAGATAGCTCTTTGTTCTTAGAATAAAATCCAGCTTCCCTCATGGCCTACAGTCTTTCTTGATCAGAAACATGAGATTTTCCCCTAACTGTCTCTGCATCCCCCCACTCTGTATTTCATACATTGTGAACTACTTGTAGGTTGCAAATATACCTCGTTGTTTCACCACCCCGAGCCTTTCTGAATGGTGCTGCTTCTACCTGGAGCATATCCTCCAATCCCTCATTCCTGGCACTTCCCTACTCTTACCCCTAATACCTTCATCTTGGTTTGTCACAACTTCCAGCCATCCTCTGCTCATTCTTTCCACTGCTCACACACTTACACAGAGTGGATTAGATGTCCTTCCTCTAATCTCATTTAACACCCTATTCATATTTCTAACATATGGACCATGTTTTATTTATGTTGGCCTGGTTCTCAATAAATGTCAGTGGAATGAATGAATGATTGAGCGATGGAAAAAGCAAGAATTCTCTACAATAAAAATGACAAAAAAAGTACACATTTTCTATACATAATAAATGGAATCTAGGAGAGGATCTGTAGATGAAATCAATATACTTTGTAAAGATTTGCGAAACTTGGGCAATGATCAGAAAATAAATTGAGATTTGAATCGTTATCATTTTTTATTCTTGCTGTAAAATGTTGCCCATTAAATGTGCTTCCCTAAGACATACTTTTAAAATTTGCTAATTAATATGGTATACCTTTTATGTGTTGATAATCTGGTCTATACATTTGGTATGGCTTCCTCATTTATTCAACATTATTCTGTTAGAAGAGAGCCGATAGGGTTCACAAATTTCTCAGAGGTCACCTCTCATTGCAATAGTTGTTCTGTCAACTAGTTGATAGAATCAAGTGGGTAGATTAAGCCTCCAAGCAATAAAAAGCTGTTGTAGTATTTAGTTTAATAATTGCTGAAGGCTATTTAGTCTCTATTACACTTGTATATACCCACCCCACCATTTTCCCCCCATGACACTGACGTTTTGAAGAGAACAAACCAGTGGTCTTGTAAAATGTACCAGAATCAGGTTTTGTGTGGTTATTTCACTGAGATTGATGTTTACCTTGTTTCTCATTATCTTTATCTCCGGTAAACTGGAAACTAGTTCTTACAGCTTGAATAGATACTGTTTATATGTTTTTGGCAAGACTGTACCCTAAGTGATGTTTTATATGTCATCTGGAGTCACATACTTTCATGATGTCAAACTTCAGTAATGCTGCATGTGATTTTTTGGTTAAGGTGGTGACTGCTAGATCATCCATTCCATTATAAAGAAAGGTTTCCTCTGTGCAATCATGAGGTAATCTGAAGGGTGGTAATTTGTCATTATTTGGGATACCTTGTTCCCCAAATAACCACTAGGTTTGTCCATATTGAAACGGCCTTAAACAATCTAAAGAGCTTATCTGGATAGATCTGTCTTGAATGTGTTCAAATAATGATCTATGAAAGAAGTATTTCACTAGAAATACCATTTATCCAACTCATTCCATCAGAAGAAATGCCAAAAGCTTCCTAAAAATTAGTGTTAAATTAAGCCGTCTACATTATAGAAACGTCATAACTGGATTACTGTGGAATTGTTTTTTCTTGTCCTAATTATTAAATATACTACTGTATCTTCATCACCTAGGTGTAAACCAAAATCATATTTCTTCTGTTGAACTCCCAGAAATAATTAGAACAATATGGGGAACACCTGTTCTTCCAATAATTCCCTCAGAATAAGAATCACTATGGATTGTAATGGGAGACCCAAGATGAAGACACACATTGTCTCTTTCCTTGTCTATTATAAACTCCCTAACGGCAAGAACCATAATTCTGATTTTTTTGGAATAAAATTAGGGGCACAGGTGGAAATTATTCTGTGTAAGAACATGAGGACACAATGTCCTGAAGTTTAGGAGTAAAGAAAATATGAAACTGGGGAAATACAGTCACCTAAATGAAGGCAGTACTGAACTTGAGGAAGAGAAAAAGTGGTTCGCTAAGCTTTGGGGGACCTGCTGTTCCAGAGGCTTCTACAAATTCTCTTTTCCCACCAGCAATTTCTAGTTATATGCAAGTTCCAAAGAGAAGAAAGAGAAAAAGGACTTTTGTCTATATTTTGTTTGGTTGCTCTGAATTTTATTTGTGTTCTACATAAAATAAATAATTTGAAGTTTATGATCTCTAAAATGTTTTCCACCAGAATAATTATATGTAAGATTTGAGGTGAGGCAGGAGAAATGGATGAAATTTGAACAAGTATTGAGGAAAGGAGTAAGAAGGACAAACTATACATGGGAGACAGCGTGGGATAAGCCAGTGAGAAAGAAAATGCATACAATGTCTCAAAGATAGAAAAGATGTCATTGAGTAAAACATGGGAAATAATACTGGAAGGATACATAGGACCATTCATTGCTTTAAAATATTTGAGTGCCTACTATGTGTCTAGACAGAAAGGATTCAGGAATAAACAAGGCAGATAAGGCCCCTGTTCTCATGGAGATAATACACTGGTGGGAGAAGACAGATAATAGACACATAGTCCAAAAACGTAATCTCACAGCCCTATAATATAATGGTTACAGTCTCAGGCTTTGGAGCCAGACAGTCTGGATTCAAATCCCAGTTCTCCAACTTGACCTTAAACAAGATATTTAAGCTTTCTGTGCCTCAGTGTCTCACCTGTATAATGAAGACAGTAATAGCACATACCTCATAGGGTTGACATGAGGATTCATTAGAAAAATACATGTAAAAACTTTAGAGTTTTTCCTGTATTTACAGAACAGTATCTGACACAAGGTAAATCTGAAATAAATGTTAGCTATTATTATTATAATGCTGAGTGCTGTGATAATAATAAAGTAGAGAAAGGTAAGGTTTTTCAACAGCAGCATTATTAACCTTGGGGGCTGGATAAGTCTTTGTTGTTGGGGCTCTCCTGTGCATTGTAAGATGTTTAACAGCATCCCTGGTCTCTACCCATTAGCTGCCAGTAGCATCCTCCCAGTAATGACAACCAGAAATATCTCTAGAGATTGTTAAATGTCCACTGGGAGGCAAAGTCACCCTTGGTGAAGAACTGCCAGGGTAGAGAATAAACAGGTGCAGTACATTTAAATAGGGTGATATACAAAAGCTCTTTGAAGAGAAAGAAGAACAGAACCCTGAGTGATGGAAAAGAAGCAGCCATGCAAAACCTGGGGAAGAGTGTACCAATAGTACATTCAGCAAGGATCGAGACCCTGAGGTAAGAACAAGTGACCAGCTTGGTTGGAGAGGGGTGAAGATAATGTCAGAGAAGTAGGTTGGGTCAGAGTATAAAGGTCAATAAAGATCATGATAATAAATTTGGATTTTATTCCTTATGTGCTAAGAAGACATTAGAGGATTTTAAGCAGGAGAATGATGTGAGTTGATTTCTGTTTTATAAGTTTATTCTTAGACTGCAGAAAGGCAGACGTAGAAGCATGGAGACCAGTGAGGAGATGAATGTATAGTCCAGTGAGATGAAGAGCTTGGACAAGGATAATTAGAGGCCAGGGTTGTGGACATGGTGAGATATAATAAGATTCTGATATATTATGGTGGAAGAACCAATAGAATGAGTTAAATGTATGAAGAATAAAGCGTAAATGGGGAGGGGAAAGTTTGTGGAGAAGGAGTTTAATAAATTCATAATTCTCTCCAGGCCTCGTAAAGTTTGAGCTCCCACTAATCACACAAGCGCTAACTGGGCTGCTGACTATACCAGTCTAGAGACCAGGTGAGAGGTTGGGGCTGGAGATATATGTTTGGGAGTCATCTGTGTTTAGATGACATTTAACCATGGGATCATCTGAGTCTCCAAAGGAGAGAATAAGGTGGAGAACTGAGGACCGAGTTCTGAAGCATTCCTACATTTAAAGGCAGAGAATGAAAGATGTAGGAGTAAAACCCAGAGAGTGTGTGGTGTGCTAAAAGAGAAGAAAAGAAATGTTTCAAAAAGGAAAATGTCATCTGGGTCAAATGCTACTAAGAGGTCACGTAAGAAGAGGACTGAATTCACGTTTGGATTAGACAAGATGAAGAGTGTTGGTGGTTATGACAAGACTGGTTTCAGTGACGTGATGGGGATGAAAGGCTCGCTGGAGTGTGTTTTAAGAGAGTGGGAGGTAAGACAGTTGAGGCAGAAAGTGTAGGCATTTCTTCTGGGAAGGGGATTGAAGAAATGGAATAGCATTTAGAGGGTGATGTGGGCCAAGGAAAGCACTGACTTTTTGTTAAGATGGAAAGCATTGCAGCCTATTTGAATGCTGATGGAACGATTCCAGTGAGTAGGAAGAAACTGGTGATCCTGGGAGACATTAAAAAATAATTGCATGAGAGAATTTACTGAGTAATGGAAGAGGTAACACCTCCAGTACGCAGTGAACTGGAAAGAGAGACAGTTCAATAAAATGGGAGAGAAGAGAAATTCAAGTAAAGTGTTGTATTTGGGGTAGAAAATGAAGTAATTCTCATAAGAATACTTTTATTTTTTTAATGAAATATAAAACAAGATCAACAGCTGATAGCATGCCCCTCAAGAGCAAAGGTTGAAGGATGGAAAAGAAGATTGAAAGGTGTCAAGTATCCCTTTAGGAGAGTGAAAAAGATACACTTATTTGGAGAAGAAGAACAGATTAATTTGGACATAAGGATAGACCTAGAAGTTTTTTTTTTAACAAAAGATTTAGTGTGCTTGTTCTTTTGCTCAGGAGGTATGGGGTTCCCCACTTCTGAAGGTAATCACTAAGGTAATCACTAAGGTAATCTCAACATTGAGATTAAGGAATTATGGTGTCACTATGGAACAAAAGGTTTGAATTCAGGCACATGATTAAACAGCCATTTCACTTAACCCTAACAATATCTCCCTTAAGAAATTGTACCAATTCTACTGCATGACCGAGTAGACAGAAGATGAGAGATGCTAACTCAGCCATGATCACACAGCTAATAAATTGCAGAGCATGATATACTTTACAAAAAGACACTTAAGGGGACACAGAACACACTTCTCAAAAGTTTAAGAAGCACTTTTATCTAATTCACATAAGAGTAGTGAAATTTCCTTAATATTAGATTAAAGTAGCAAGCAGACAGTAAACTGTATCATAATTAAAATCAATCAAATGCCATGTTAGAATACAATTATCATTCAAGAAGACAATTGGGAGTGGAATTTCAATTACATGTAGAATAAAAATTATCAAGCTGAATTTTTTTAGAATATAGTCCTATCACTCTCTAAGAAATTGAATTTACTTTTTAAAGCATTCTGATTAGACATTCCTGAGGAATTGCCACCCTTAGTGAAACTGAGAACCAGTACTGTTGTGGGCTGTTAGTAGTAAGAGCAGAAGATGAGCAGGAGGGGCAAAGGAAGTCTCTTGCACATTCTGGACCTGGAGAGCAAGGGAAATCTGCTGTGAATTGCGTCTCCATTAACCGTATTTTCTGGCCCCAAACTTGGGACAAATGACCTGACAAAGAGACGGAATATCCACAATCAGGGTTATCACAGACATATGGGCTTCATGATTATTATATTATTAGTGGTCGAAGAGGTCAGCTTGGAAAAATCAGGCTTACTATTTAAATCAAATTTGAGGAGACTTACTTGAAAATTGATTTCTGAACAAGTCACACTTGTGAACATTTAATGCTGTGTCTTAAAAGCCCATCACCAACTTCTCCTAAATCTCCTCTTTCTGAATTCCCATACCTGCTGGGTATACGTTTAGTGGCTTTATAACATCGAGTAGAGGTTGAGAACATTGTCCATTGCCTATGCTGAGCTCCATCAACTCTTTGTAGTCCTCGCACCTACAAGAGCAACCACGCTCAGTACATCCTCAATAAAAACTTGTTGAAGGCGTGGAGGATGGGTGAACCTGGAGCCAACCGCAGCCAGAATAAACTACTTCCCGTGTTACATTTCCTGTGAAGGTATCATGCTTACTTCTCCAGATGCATCTAAATCTAGGACTCAGGTTGTATAGCATATGGCTCCTCACTGAAAACTTACCTGTGTACTACCCTCTCACTTTATTTTCAGAGATAATCTATGTCTGTTTTCCATGTTCTTCCGTAATGCTCCCAAATTATACCTCAATTTGATTGCTGGTGTCTCTGTGGAGAGTAAATCACATTTTCCACCTATACACAGACCTCAAAACTAGCCCACTTCACTAGTTTTTAACCAGATATTTTCAAATGAGTGATAATTAACCCTATCGATACCCTAGTTCAAGTTAGTGTCTCAAGAACTCATTCTTGGGTACTGATAATGGCTACTCAGTGGTCAAAATGGCATCCTGTGTGTGTGTGTGTGTGTGTGTGTGTGTGTTGTTTGTTCTGATGATTAAATATCTTAATATTGGTAGAGCACTTAGAATGGTGCTGGTACATAGCTAGCTCAGTTTAAGTGTTTGCTATTACCTTGTTTTCTCTACATTTCAGCAAGCACATGAGGACAAAACAAACTGGTGCAAAAGCCAAGGAATTTCTTAAACACATAGTCTCCCATGGCTTTTATTTGCGTTCCCATTACAGACAAGTGGTGTTTAAGCGTGAAATAAAAAAATGGGCACTTTTGTACTGTCAGTAGACACTCAGTTCCTATATGTTGGGCATCAATTAGTAGATACATTGGATTAAACCCCTTGTACCTTTAATATCTGAAAAGCTTCTCAGTTATTGAATTTGGCTTGGTTTTTATTAACAGCCCATTGAGCAACTAGTACTTTGCCCCTTGGTTTGTTGGTATAAACTGTGATTCCCTGTATTTTCCTCAAGAATTAGAAAAAGAACGACGAAAACCTTTTGTTGTTGGTTTATTTTGATATCTGTAACTATGTGATCTGAGATAGAAAAATATAACGTATTTGGTACGTAGAAGGTGCTACCAAAACATCTAAAATGCAAATAATGCAAAATCTGCTTGACTCTGTAAAAACTATCTGCAAGAGTTATGATCAGATACCTGTACTTAGAGGAGTCTAAGGATGCATGTTGGGGACCATGAAACAAGTTTCAGGAGAAGGGGCCTAGTTTTGAGTACCTCCTCCTAATTGGGCTCAAATGTTAGCAACTGCCTTGTTTTCTTTCTGAAATGCTTTTTTTGTTACTGTGCAAAATCTCACATTACTTTATAAAAGGGTAAAAAAATGTTAAATTAAAGCAAATTGGATGCCTTTATTCAAGAAGGGTATTTCATTTGGCTTTACCACTAGACTACAAGCCCGGGATAGCAAGGAGAGTGCCATGTTTTTATACTTAAGAGCCTGCAGAGGTCATACCATCAAGAGTGGTGTTTGAAACCATTTGTGAAATGAATAAATGAAGCAAAGTCCTTTTTCCCTCTAGGCCCTCATTCAAATAGTTTTTTAGTTGCTATGTTACCCAATGAGGGTATGAGGGAAAAGACATGAGAGTTAAGAGAGAAATCAGCAAAACTGACAGCTAAAGAGAGAGCCTACTGGGAATGAAACCTACTGGGAAAAGTTTGAGGATGCATCTTCTCTAAAAATTTTATTTTTTCCTGTGGGGAAACATGCTTTGAAGAAGAATCGTTTGATTTAGAACAAAACTAGAATCTCTGGAAAATGTGCATCATAGCAGGCTAGACATAGAGAGTTAAGAGCGAGTCAGAGGTCAACTTCTATATCGAAGCTTTATAATCTTTTCAAGAAGGATTCTAATTCAGGTGGCCTACTTTCACCATAATACCACTGTTATAAGTTAAATTACATCCTCCAAAATTCATATGTTGAAGTCCTAACCCCCAGGACCTCAGAAAGTAACCTTATTTGGAAATAGATTGTTGTTAAGTTAATTAGTTAAGATGAGTTTATACTGGAAGTAGGGTGGGCACCTAATTCAATATGACTGGTATTCTTACAAAAAGGGGAAATTTGGACACAGACGCACACACACACATATGGAAATGCCACATGAAGATGAATGCAGACATCAGGTGATAGATCTACAAGACAAGGAATGTCCAAGGTGGCCAGCAAAGTACTAGAAGCCAGAAGAGAGGCTTGGAACAGATTCTCCCTCACAGCCCTCAGAAGGAACCAACCGCACTAACCCCAGTGATATCTTGATCTCAGACTTTTAGCTTCCAGAACTGAGAGACAATAAGTTTCTGTTGCTTAAGTCACCGAATTTGTGATTCTTTGTTATAGAACTCTGAGAAACCAATAGACCCAGAGACATTCCTTAATCACTGCCCTATTCCTTTGATAGCTACTGCTAAATATCACAGTTCATAATAATTCTGCGATAATCTTGCAGAAGTGCTGTAACTTTAAAGTAGACATAAAATCACTGGGTGGATGGTGTTTTCACCAAGACATGAAAATATAATTATCCATGAGCACTGCCTTTGAACGCACTACTGGTGTTAGTAATTCAGACCTTCCCAGAGGAAACTGGCCATTAATCGTCACAGGGGTGTTGAATCAACTTTGTCTTTCTGAAGAGCTAAAAATATGCATCACAGCTTTGAGGGCATGGAAGCTACGTGTTTTCTTCATGTTATAATGATCAAAACACTTAACTAGGAAAGGAAGACTTTTTTTTAGGAGAAGCATTTGGAAGCAGAAGGCTTTAGAAGAATTCTGTTTTTCCCATGAGTGCCAAGGAGTTGATTACAGACAGTTGAAAATATCATAGAAGGATAATTGACAAAGCGATACTTAAACATCTGCATTTATAAGACACAAAAGTCTTGAGAAATTTTTACGAGCTGCTAGAAAAAGGTGTGTTCCCTTTGGATAAGTCATAGAAGAGGGTAATGGAGGGCCAAGGGGGCTGAGCAGAGGGTGGCCCATCTGCTCGAGGCAGTTTGACAGACGCTGCTCTCAGACACTTGCCAGTGAATGCAGCCCTGCAATGCAGTGACATTACCTTCAGGTGACTCTGTTTTCTTCACATTTTCTAATAAAACTTGGCTTTGGATGGAGAGAAAATGACATGCAGTTGGTTTAGATCCCTAATGATGTTGATTTGGTAGAAGTTAATGGGTCTGTTTTTAGCCAACCCATTACTTAATGTGTGGGGATTTTTTTTTTTTAAATGGCAAGAGCAGTCACTGGCCAAAGTACACATCATCATCCTTGCCATCCAGAATTAGGAGGTTCATAGAATCACAGCTCATAGTGGCAGCCGATACTCTAATTAGTATGTGTGCATTATTAAAAGATGACTTAGCACCCTCTCCTAAACCCTCTAAGGTCCTCTACATGGAGGGAATTTCGCAGCAGCTAGAGAACCCATATGCACTGCCTTCTTCTCTGCTCTCCCTCAGACAAATCCCTCTCCATCCCTTGAGCAGAGTTGTGCAGCTACTTCTAAGTAATCACCTCATGATCTTGGGAATCGATCCTTATCCTGCAGTTGGCTCCTTGGGTGTTTGTTTCTTTGTTAATATATAAAATAAGTGTCCTCCAAAAAGCACCAATGGCGGTAAGCTCACACTGGAATTCATTTCCATCTACTTTTACTTCCTTACTCTGAATGCTTGTAAACTTAGAGCCTAGACCATTTATTTACACATCCTTGTTTCTTTCCCTCTCTCTCTCTCTCTCTCTCTCTCTCTCTCTCTCTCTCTCCCTCTCTCTCTCTCTCTCTTCTTATAATAAGACTATAAGCTTTTTCAGGACAAAAATTTCTCCTTAACTCCTGAAATAGTGTTGATTATATGATAGTTGCTCAACCACCATTTGTTGATAGATTGATTCTTCCCTTCTTTCCCACTTTCCCCCACACCCTCCTCATTCTCTCCTTCCTCCTCTTTCCTCCTCTATTTTGAATAAGAGAAAAATATCGTACTAATACATTCTTTGATGTGATCATCATTTATGTAATTTTGCATAGAATTATTCACATAATTATGTCTTAAAAGTGAATATGTTTCATCAATTAAATACATATATATGTGTGTGTGTGTGTTATTCTTCATTTAGTATGTGTCTAACTTTGCTGTTAATTAAATTACCTGTTTAGATAGAATGGGCATATTAATGCATTGAGTTTTTAGAGAGACATACATTGGCACTTGGGCTTTTATAAAAATATGTTGCATTAATGCACTGATTAATAAAGGGAGAAGTAGAAATTTACAGAATTTCTTATACACGTCATTGCTACATTTTCCATCAGAGAATTCTGCTTTGTTTTATTTTATAGGAAGAAGAATATAAAAACTATGGTTCCACATTGTTTAGAAACAAATGGATAGCAATTCAGAGAGCAGATCATATTTCATGAGTTTTAGGACAGTGATAAGAAATATTTTATTGAAATTGATAAAGCTCAAGAGATTTTAAATCTCCCAGTTTAAAAACTATACCTAGTGTTATAGTAGAGATACACTTTTCTACCCACTGATATAAAATAATAAAAATTACAACTGTGTGTTATTTTGTTATGTTTAAGGAATGGGGAGGTGAAAATACAAAACACCTCAGTAAGCAAGTGCAGAATTATGTTTCATAAGTTTTCAGTATAATGTGTTAATTCTTACAGAAAAATAATGACAATAACAAGAACAAGTAATTATTCTGCGCTCTGTGTGCCAGGTATAGTGTTAAGTGTTCTACATACATTATCTCATTTACTCCTTACAGCCGCACCACGAGGCCAGTTCTCTTATTATCTCCATTTTACAGAGAGTAAATTGAGGCCAAAGGTGAGGTAACCTACCCAAGTTCATTCTCCTTTAAATGGCAAAATATGAGACTCAAACCCCAGCTTCTCTAAGGCCAAAAGTCAGGCTTTTAAAAATCTCTTTGCTTTCTTTAAAAAAAAAAAAAAAGTTGACCTTTGATAGAGCATCAAGATGAGGTGTTTGATCGGACACTACTTCAAACTCAATTCTAAAAGACTCTGGAAGCTGGAGCAACAGTAACTTAGAGGTTGGAGCCTTTCTACATCATGTCAGATTGAGTCCTTGAAGTTTCTCAGAACTGGTTTCATACTCTTCAAGTGTGAACTGGATCAAATGACCCCACAATGATCCATGGCAAGCTCATGGAAGCCTGGGCCACCTGCCTCAGAAGGCTTCACCTCAGATCTGCAGAATCAGAAATGTTTCGAGGTGGTGCCGGGGAACCCACAAGCTTCCCAGAGGATTATTACGTAAACTAAGGTTTAGAAACTACTGTTTTTAGTATGATTGCTTTCTTTTTATAGGCAGGAAAAGATTTCATTCAAGTGTTTAAGTTTGCAAGAAAATCACTATAATCATGATAAACCTGGAATTGCAAACTGGTGGCCTGAACTAAAACTGTTTTTTTTGGTCAGTAGTTTGTTTTTGCTTAAAGAGTTTCAATGCCTTTACAGAGGGTATGCGCGCTCTGTTTCACTACACTAACTACGGCTTCCTAGCATGTCACACTTTTAAGATACCTGCCTCATCCCTGAAGATGGCTGGAAAAAAAGAATATTCTTTTTTTTGGATTCTTTTAAATGGAATTCAACAGATACTGGAAAAAATGATGGTACTGGTATCTGCCCGACTCTCTCACAGTGCTCTTGGCTTGTCTACATAGTAGTTTTTCTCTTTGTTAATGGGATTAAACAGAAAGGAATGTTTGGGTTTTTTTTATCCGATTCTACTTAGCCCCCAATAAATGACTCAAAAGGGCATCCTCTGGATCTTGAGATTATTATGCTGAGCGAAATAAGTCAGACAGAAAAAGTCAAGACCCATATTATTTCACTGATATGTAGGATATAAAACTGAAAACAACAAAAGAACAAGACAAACAAATGAAGAAACAAAACTCATAGACACAGACAATAGTTTAGTGGTTACCAGAGGGTAAGGGGCGGGTAGATGAAGGTAAAGGAGATCAAATGTATGGTGATGGAAAGAGAACTGACTCTGGGTGGTGAACACACAATATGATATATAGATGATGCATTACAGAATTGTACACCTAAAATCTATGTAACTTTACTATTGTCACCCCAGTAAACTTTAATTAAAGAAAAAATAAAAATTAAAAAAGGGCATCCTCATATGTAATTTGTGAGCTCTACCCTTTCTGATAAAATAGAAGGGAGAGAATATACTAGAAAGATAAACATTTTTTCAGAAATTAGGGGAACAGAAACAAAATTGATATGAAACTGAGAAAACAGTATATCGAGTAAAACGGGTCAGACTTTAGTGTCATTTGGTAATAAAAAAATTATAGGAATTATGTATCCCTTAAGTGTTCAGAGTATAACAACAGCATACATAATGGCTTTGGAAGGAAGATCTAGGTCAAAATTGATCAAGACACTTTTGGGGGAAAAGATTATCTGTTTGATTAATTAAAGCAACCTAAAGAAAAAAAAAAGCCGATAGAAATGACACATAACCTTAACTTTATTCACTCGATATGGGTAATTAGAAGTAATTAGGCTTTTAATTTCCTACTAAATACAGAAGTGCCAAAAAAAATGTATACACATTTTAAGAAAGGAAAATTTGTATTGAAATTGTAATACTCAATATATACTGATAACAAAAGATGAATACAAGTCATGTGTACACATTTTTTTTTTGACACCCCCGGTATGTATAGTTTTCAAATTAAGAATTAATGGCATTTTTACTAATATTTTATTTAAGTAGGAGCCTTTAGTTAAGAACTGAGTGCTGAAAAATGTTTTTTTTAAATAAGTTAAGACAACTAAACAAATAATACCCCCAAAATATATATGAAAATAACATGATTTTAATATAGCATGACAGATTCTATAATGATGTACTCAAAAGTGATTGTAAAAGTCACTCACTTAGAAATAAAGAAAAATCCTAGTGATAAATTTAAAAGTTTTTAAATTTGCCAGTTAACCTAGTATGTTTCCTAAGGGAAAAATCAGAGGTGTTGGCAAAGGGAAATGTTCGTTAGAGCAACATTTAAACTGAATTAGTACAAAATAGAAACAAACTATGCTCCAAACCTAGTAGATTTGTTTTAAAAATTTGACTCATATAATAGAAATCTATGTGGTTATTTTTTAAAAAAAAAGTAGCGTGGACGTTTCAAACAACATGTCCAAAACTAAATTCTTTGAATTTCTTCCCATAATTTATAAAGGAATAAATGTTTCCACCACCACTGAGATGATCATACCAGAAGCCTAAGAATTGTCCTTTAAAACTCTCTCTCTTTCTCTCTCTCTGAGGGTGGAGCAAAGGTACAGTGACCACCGAATGGAGTAGGTATTTTGAGAACGAAAAATGAGGCAGGCAGCTCCATAGATTATACCAGAATTTATTGGCGGGTAAGTCACTTACAGGGATGGGATCAGAGTGGAAGATGACCCCACAGTCTGCCCAGCTAATCTCTGCTACCAGACAGTTGTTACAGTAAATGTGCTATTGTATAGCCAAGGTACTAATGATTGACAAAAACAAAGGGAAAATAAGTGCAGTACGGGCCAGGAACCATACCTCCTGGTGGTCTTATGATGGATGATTGCTGACAGTTGACGCTAGCACTTAGTTTGATACGTCAGTTGCCATGCCATTCTGGCCATTATCGACAAGAATCTCTATGGCTACATTGTGTAAGTTTAAAGAAAACAGATAATCTTTAACTATAAGGCATTGGTATGCTGCCTGAAACTAGTTAGGTTAGTCAGAGTTCACAACATGAAAACTTGAACAGAAAGAAAAGCAGGGGGAACAAAAATGAAGTCAGTCTGTTCACACCAACATCTATACACTCTCCCTTCCTTGCCCAATACAGCAGCAAATCCTGTAGACACCAAGGTACTGCCTCCAAGACATATCTGGAACTCATCCACTTTTCTCTACCTCCATTGCCACCACTCTAGTCTAGGACACTGTGATCTCTTACGTGGAAACTATTACGTAGCTTCTCACAATACCCTCTTGGCATTGCAGCCAAGATAATCATTTTTAAAATGTAAATCAGATCATGTTCAATCTAGTGCTTAAAGCCATCAGAGGTCCTCCATGTGCTTCATATAAAATCCCAAACATGGTATACAGTCCTGTATAATGCAGTCATTGCCTAGCTCTTCAATCCCATTTAACATAACTCTCCATCTTACTTTGTGCCCCATAGGAAGTGTTGGTGGCCCTCCCTCAAAGCCTTCACAAATGCTGTTCCCTGTGCCTAGAAACGCCCCCCGCCCCCGCCCCCGCCCCAATACACCACTCCTCCTTTCTATCAAGGAATTGCCTTCTTATCCTTGGCCTCTCAGCTTAGTATATTCTGCTTTATCTGAAAAAACTTCCATGCTATGTGATATGGATTAGGTCCCCCATTTGTTCTTTCTTATAGTACCTTGTAACCCTGCACTCAGACTCAATATTGCTTGTACATTTTGTAAATAAAATATCATCTGAGTTTAAGTTCTGTTTCACTCATTAGATTGTAACCCTATGAAGATAGAAGCATACCTGCTTTTTGTCCTGACTACCTACCCCATACCTACAGATACAATACAAACAGAGCTTGACACAGCCATCACTCAGTCAATGTGTAGAACGGGTAAATACTATTTGACATTTAATAATTATCATAATATATTGCCAGATGTATTTTTTTCAGATATACATGAACAAATATACACATCTTATACATATTTTGAATATGTGACTATAACGTTAAGAATACAAACAAAAGTTACTTTAATGATTATCTCTGAATGGTATTATGCTTTTAAAAATATATTTCTGTTCTCCAATTACCCACTGAGTACTTTCATCTTTAGAAACAATGTTCTATTTTTTTAAGTGGATCCCTTTCTTGTACTAATATGAATTCTGACCACCCATCACATCCTATGCTATCACTGAGGCCAGAGGTCCCAGATATTGTGTTTATTAATTTCAAAACCAATTGTACATGTACATATTTAAGGACCAGTGACATTAGAAGGTGTGTTAATTCTCAGAAAGCAGAGTGACTGCTTTTGGAAAAAGAGTCTAAAATGGCCTCAGAAAATCACACAGCATACCAGAAAATTCAACTAATAATAGACAATTAGAATGTCATAGATACAAACAGAACTGTGTTCTTATATCATGGCAAGCTTTGTGTGTGTGTGTGTTTTGTGTGTGTGTGTGTTTAGTTTCAGCATTCATATAAACTTAAATGGTGGCATCTTTGAACATGAATATGGTCTTATTTTAAGGCCATGTGTATCCATTTAAATGCCTTGTCAGAGTGATAATTGTGGCAGGAGCAAGTGATTTTTTTCATTCCTACAGTGAATGAAACAGGCGTTTCCCCGAACGCCTAAGGCGCGTACCTTCTCTATGTACTCAGTGACACCACTCCTATACTCATTGGTAGTATGTACTTCTCTCTTCTCTGTTGGCCATGTCTCCTGAAGTAGACTGCAAGCTCCTTCAGGGCAGAAGAAAATCTTCTATAACTCTATATCTATCTATATCTATCATCACATACATAGCGTGCTCAATCCATTCACATATTCATTTCATTCACTCCGTCATTTCACAAACATTTACTGAGATCAACTAGGTTCACAGCTCTGATCTGGGCCCTGGTGATAGAAGTCAGCACAGACCAAGTTGCTGCTTTTATGTTGTTTCCATTCTAGTGGGATATTACACATTACAAAGGAATTAATTAATATATGATAATATCTTGATTGAGCTTCTGTTGGAAATTCTTGCCCTGAGAATCAACTGCTTTAAAGTTTTTAAAAAGCATCTAAGAAAACAAGAGACGTTATTTTCTATCTTGGCTTTTTAAAATAAAATTTAGCATTTTTTAAAGTTTAGAAGCTGTTTTTAGAACTCCAATACCATATCTAAAGAAGAAGGTAGTGGAGAGGTCTTTCTCTCCTTTTGTGCCTTTTTGAATTTACAAATGTACAGTAATATGTTGTTAAGTCTACATTCCAGAGTAATCATCGCCAAGGAAATGAGTATTCACTGCCAATCAGATCTCACCTGGAGTTTTATAAGAAGGTTACATAAAAGAGCATTATGAGTGATCCAAGAGAGTAAGTCACTCGGGAAAGGGTGCAGGGCATACTGTTCTGACATGAACCAGGCCACATAAATCCAAGGTTGGCCAAAACAGAGAAAAGGAAGAATATGGAAAAACATAAGAAAGGATACTCAACTTGCTTAATCTACTCAGTAGCTGCTGGTCTCTGCGTTAAACACCCCAACTAAAGGTTATTTCCTTTAATCCTCACAACCTCATTGAGAGTTAGCCATTATTATTGCCAGTTTACAGAGGAGGAAACTAAAGCTCAGAGAGACTAAAGAGCTTTCCCAGAGTCCCATTGTCCTTAGTTAGAAAGCTTCAGTCAGGGTTTATATCTAACTTCAAAGTCTTAAATCTTTGCGTTAGGAGACAGAGAATATGAATTTTAAATTTTAGTCTTCCTCAATTTACCAGCTTAAAACCTTAAGCAGGTTACTATGTTTTCTAAATCTTCCTTTCCTGATCTATAAATGAGAATAATAATATCTATTTCATATGAGAGTGTCAATTTTTAAAGAAAAAGCTGTATGAAATCACTTTGGAATCCATAAAAATACTCTGGGAACTACAACAATTACTACATCTTAAGAAATATAAAAAGTCTGTAAAATATTTAAAATAAAAAGATTTTCTGAAAAAGAAATGGAGAGTGGAAGATAAGCAACTACATTTTATGGAGGAAAGGGGGGGTCAAGAGCTGTCATTAATTAAAAATGATAAAACAAGAAGGAAAGCAGCAGAAATATTATTATCTTGGTTGTGACAAGTTCCAGAAAAATGAGAAAATCACCAGAATATGATTCATCCCTGGGACTGAATTCCGTGATTCATTGCTATGAGTTCAAGTTGTAAAAGCTAGAAGGAACCTTGGATGAAGGAACAAGGCCCTGAGGTGTTTGGTGACTTGCTCAGAGCCAGAGGCAGAATCAAGACCCCTGGCTACTCACCCCAGTGTTGTCCCCCAGCCGCTAGCACACTACTGGCAGGCTGTCACGGGGATGGGGCAGTGAGAGGGATTGGTGAAAACCACCATTATCAACATCGTGTTTGAAGAAAATTAAATTGATGCCTCAGAAATTTCTTTTATGACAAGCAACCACACAGTCGTGCTAACCATGATCTTTAAGGCTAAGTGCATTACTCCCCAGAAAGCCAACACTGTAAGTAAACTTCACTGTGTATAGCCACCATGTGCCTGATTAGGGCTGTGACAATTCGTAACTGAACCAAAGGCTCACTAATTAAGAAACTATGTTGATAACTGAAGCTGTTCATCATATTGAGATGAACAACTGATGAATCTCTTCATCATTTGTTGGTCAAGTGAACAACTCCGATTTCCCCAAGGTTCACTAAAGCTTGGAGCAATCAAGTGGCTTCACACAATCGGTGGTGATCCTGTAAATGGTAGATCCACTAGTAAAGCAGTCTGAACAATCTCTGGGCGTGAAGGCTCTGAAGAACGTTGATACTTGAAGTGTTAAGGAATGCAAGACTACTTCTTCTCAAGAAGACCCAAAGCATTCCTGAGAAATCCTAGCAGGCTGGCAAACATCCTGCATAAAGGAATTAACTAAAAATAGCAACCAGCTTGGTGGTAGGCTGATAGAAGAATAAGTGTTGATGGCTTTGTGGTAGCCTCTGAGCTCAGAATCTTTATAAACTTGTATATTCTCATGGATGTTCTTTCTGCATCTTACTATGCCAATTAAAATCTATCCCATTCTTTTTTCCTCTCTCTCTCTCTCCACACTTTGTTGGGAGACATACTTTTCCAGGATAATAAGGAGTCCTTTAGTAAAATATTGTTCCAAAGCCACCATTCCAAATCATTTTTGTTTCTCTTCTTTACTTCCCATAAACAACTCATTATTAAGAGAGAGTCCATTTTAACACCTCCACAAAAGATGAGATTCAGTTTGGAAGTGACATTAAAAAAAAAAAGACAGCCCTATACTGATTGTCTAAACCTACAAATATGTTCAGCTAATCCTCGTGGTATTGGTGTTATCCCCAATTTAGAAATGCCTAAGTGCAGAGAGATTAAAGCTGCCCACTAAAAGATTAAAGGGTCTCTGTCTAATGTCTATGAGAATGAGAAGCATGGAAAACTGAAACCTACAAATAACACAGAAACATTAGTTAAGGGAAGAGCTATCTGGTTTGCCTGTTTTCTCCTTCTCTGATCTGCACACTTGGTGAAGAGGAAATCAGGCTGGTAATTGTCAAAGAAGGTGTCAGTATTCTCCTCCAAGCCCTCTGACTCTTGTGGGCTGAGGGGCCCCCATCAAAGGTGGAAGTCCCA
Organism: Rhinolophus ferrumequinum; assembly: GCF_004115265.2. NCBI lineage: Eukaryota > Metazoa > Chordata > Mammalia > Chiroptera > Rhinolophidae > Rhinolophus > Rhinolophus ferrumequinum. The sequence continues at coordinate 76,176,039 of NC_046287.1, forward strand.
AAGCTCTCTTTTGTATTGAATAACCAAACCTTCACAACAGGAAGTTTCATCGAATGAATCACTGAAAAAGCATTTTAATGACCCATCTTTAGGACTATCATTCTGTGAATTTGTATGCAGGTGACTTTTGTTATGCTTTCCTTATAAGTAAAAAGTAACAATAGTAACTTTCTCTCTTGCTTGTTCTGTTTTCCTTTTTATCAAGAGTCAGAATTCAAACTTTTGAATTCAAAATTCAAGGTGAATTTTATTAAATTCCAAGATTTTATGTATGAGTCTTTGAAACATCCTATCTTCTTGAGGGAAACTAGTGAAAATTCATAAATACATTACTTTCTCATAAATTTCTTTTGAGCTGCCAATGTTTTTAAAAATAAAAACAGTCAAGATTTAAGTTACATCACATTTGGAATGTTGAGTGCCCAGACTCTTTCAGACATACACACTCTATTCTGCTCTACTTTTTCACTTTCAATCACTCCAGCACTTTTAGGAAGGATGGAATGGGGGTACTTTGTGTGGCAATGCTAGACGAAGCAGGTTCTGTTACAAGTTCCCTGGCTGAAAAAGTACACTTCTTTCAGCACTATTGTACATCAGCTGTCTCCAGTTACAGGCAAAGTAGGTGTGTAATATATGACTGGACTTGCTACTAATGCAGGTACACAAATCCGGGGACAGAGACACCTTGTGCTACAGTAAATTGATCTGCCCCAGGCTGCCATTAAGTCATCCGGCACACAAAATGGGAGCTCACATCAGAGATGGTGGGAATTGGTCTGAGTTCTGATTTTTATCTGGCCATTCAAGATCTTTAAAAAGAGTGAATTTAAAAGTCCTCTTTTGTAGAAACTATGAAGCCCATTTAAATATCCTGAATATCCTGGATTTAGAACTATGAGTATAAGATTATGCTACTTTAATATTTAAAAGTTTGACCAAAAAATCTAATTTGCTTATCACTATTTTAAAACTGATTTTATATTTTCTCTTAGAATTGCTTTCATCCAACGTGAATGACATGTAGTTTGCATTTTACCAATAAAGAGTAGAGCAAGCCCATTGTATCAACTATTTCTAGTTTACTCAATCTAATAACGTCTCCGTGAAATGGTTTAATAGCACATCTGTGTCAAATTGTTTCTTGTATGGTATATTTTACTTTTCTCATTTTGACTGCTTTTCCAGGCCAGAAATTAGAATGAATTTAAAAAAAAAAAAAAAAAAAAAACTTTATAGACAAGTACTGGCCTATGTATTTTGTATTATCTCAATTATTATGGAATGCTTAAGAAGAGATAACATTAACTTCGTTGCACAGATCATACAACTATGAGCAGAAGACTCAGAAAGGTTAAGGAGTTTATTCATAGTCACAGATCTAGTAAGTGGCCAAGATGAAATCTGAACCAAATCGGATGCAGAGCCTGTGCCTATCTCACCACACAGAGCTGCCCACAACTACAAATACCATCTGCTTTCAGCAGAGCATCCTATGAAGTGGAGACAGTAAGGCTTGAGACAGAGTTCTAGGCAGAATGCTTATGTAATAATATATCTGAGAGATATTTTTCCATCGCCAAGGAAGCTGGTGATTGAACTAAATGGCAATCTATTTATGCTTTAGGAGATAGACTGACTCTGCTGGGTCATAAGAGAAAGGACTTGATAGAATCAACGGAGTTCATAAAAGAATTCTAATTCTTCCTGATTGCCCCAATGTCCTTTGTTCTAAGAGGGCTATGCAAATGTTATACTGAAATCTAGAATCATCTAAGGAGTTACAAAGTTCTCTTCTGGCCTATAGTTTGATTTTATTTAGAGTCTTGTGTATGAAATGCTGTACTGTGGATTCACTCTCATTTTCATGTATATACTATACATATCATTGGTGTATCAATGGCAAGTGGAGTCTTTTAATGGAGTCCTCAAATATCTTCATGAACATTTAAACCATAACAATATAAGTTGTGTTAATCTCAGCAGAAAATAATACAATTCTATGTGGACACTACAATGAGAGTTTAACAATGAGGCTATTTTTAGTGGTGTGGCCATGGCAGAGGGAAAATGCCAGAGATATTGTAGTGTCCAGGGACTCTGTTTCCAACTCTAGGCTGACAGAAATGAGTGGAGAGAGAGAGAGCTGTGGAGAGGGTTGTCTAATGTGAGCTGTGGAGGACACCACCAGGCTGTGGTGACCCGTTGAGGGAGGGCTGGGAGAATAAGAGCCCCACATTACTTTCCTCTCTCACCCCCTTAGGAACCAACTCAAGTCAAAGCCAGAAACCAAGTGCATCTGTTGATATAGTCTATGAATATCAATCACCTAGGCACAGGTGGAAAAGAGTGGACAGTGTATCGGGGAAGGGAAGTGGGAATAGAAGATATTTAGCATGTAAGTATAAAAGAAATTACTTATAAGCAGAATTTAAACCAAAATTATTAAATGTGAAGACCATAAACCTGCTCAATTCATCGTACATTAGGCATTCCTTTCTTCAGCTCTGTAACAATGAAAGTGTATGAGCAAGGAAATAAATTTGATTAGCTACTAACAGAATCAAATTTTGTGTAAACTTTGGGAAATTACAAATTTAATTTCTGCAAAAAATGCATTACAAAATATTCATATTCAAAGAGATGTTGGACATTTGTAAGTCTGTGAAAACACCTTGGGTGTTCTCACCTTTCCTAACAAGTATTTTGAGTTTTGTTTGATACTTAGTAAATATTGGTTGAATAAATATTCAAGGTACTACAGGTAAGCTATACTGTTAGACCACATCTCAATTGCTCCCTTAAACATCACACTTCTGATGTAGTTTTCCTTCCTAAGCTACGAATTGTTTTATGATACACAAACATCTCCATCAATTCTGTTCTTGAAAGTCAGTGTCTCAGCCTCGATACTATTACTGTTGTAAGTCAGATCACTCTTTGTTGCGGGGCTGTCCTGTGCATTGTGGGATAGTGGGTAGTACCCTTGTCCTCTACATACCAGATATCAGTAGCACTCACCTCCCAGCTTGTGACAAACAAGAATGTCTCCAGATATTGAAAACGTCCCCTGGGACGTAAAATTGCTCCCATTGAGAACCACTATTCAAAGTGAAATGTACTGGGAGTGTCATATCTTGGGCATCAAATTCTCCATTCACATACCAGGCCTCTCTCCATCCCAGGCCACTTCAAGAATCAGCCTATTAAAAAGAGCTACTGTGAGGCAGGAGGCTAATCTGATCAACCCTGATAATCGTTATTAAAGAATTTGCCTTACTGTGCTTCCCCAAGCGGGTGACGCGGTGGCTTTAACTGGCAAGTGACCTGGGACATGATAGGCCCTGAGACAGATGTGTTCAGAAGAACTTTGCAAGCCATTCTCCCGGCTATGCCGAGAGGAGAAACCCCAACTCTACAAACATTTTCCAAATGAAAACAGACCAAAGAATATGTTGATGCCCTTATTTTTCTAATTTAGTTCTAATGATTTGGAATAGAAGGCCACCATCTTTTGCCTGGATGCTGAAATAACCTCCTACTTTAGTGCATCTGCATCTATTCTTGTCTCCCACTCGTCCATGATTCATAATATTATTGACCCATGAAAAATGAAAATAGGGTCTTTTCGTTCTCTAGTTTGAAACCCTTTAGTAGTTTCTTGACTCATTAGACTCTAAGTGATCTGGCCTCCCCTTATTTATCCGATCTCATTTTATTTATTTATTTATCTATCTATTTATTTATTTATTTATTTATTTATTTATTTATTAGCTTTATTGAGGTGTAGTTGATATGTAAAAAAAAATTGCACATATTTAATGTATACATTTTGTTGAGTTTAGAAATATGCATAAACCTGTGACACTAGCATGACAAACAAGACACTAAAGTTATCCATCACCTCCAAAAAATTGTCTTTGTTATTTTGTATTTTGTGTTGTGATACGAACACTGAACCTGAGATCTATCCTCTTAACATACCTTAAAGAGCACAACAGCATATTGTTACCTGTAGGTATTCTGTTGTATAGCAGATCTCTAGGACTCACTCATCTGGTATGACAGAAGCCTTATACCTATTGAGCAATATCTCCCACTTTTCCTCCACTACAGCCCCTGGTAACCACCGTTCTATTCTCTGCTTCTGAATGCGACCATTTTAGATACCTCATATAAGAGGAATCACAATATCTGACCTTCAGTGTGTGGCTAATTTCCCTTTGCAAAATGCCTTCTAGGTTCATTTATGTTGTTACAAATGGTAGGATTTCCTTCCTTTTTTAAGGCTGAATAATATTCCACAATATATCGTACCACATTTTCTTTATCCATTTATCAATGGACATTTATTTTTATATCTTGGCTATTGTGAATAATGCTGCAGTAAACCTGTGGGTGCAGATATCTCTTTGAGTTTCTGATTTCAATTCTTTTGGATATATACCCAGAAGTAAGATTGCTGGATCATATGGTAGTTCCATTTTTAACTTTTGTGGAACTCCCATACTGTTTTCCAAAGTGCCTGCATCATTGTACCTTCCCACCAACATGGCACAACAGTTCCAATTCCTCTGGATCCTCACCAACACTTGATATTATTTTTTTTAATATTAGCCATCCTAACAGGCATGAGGTGATATCTCATTGTGGTTTTGATTTGACCTGTTCATATGTTTTATCCAACCTCATTTTAAACTACTGCCATTTCACTCTCTGCTTTCTTGCTATGCAAGTTCATATGAACCCTCTCACCACAGGGCCTTTGCATGTGTTACTTCTTCCTCCAACTTCTTTTCATCTAGTTAACTCCACATACTTCATATTTCAGCTCAAATGCTGCTCCATATCCAAGCCTTCCTGACTGCAAATGTCAAACATTCAAAATTATCAGCGTTAGGTTTTTTTGTTTAGCTCTCTTATAGAGTTATGTCTCTTTCATTCTGAGCGTTTATCTTGCTTTGCAATTATACATTCAGTCAAGTGATTATTTGATTAATGTCTCTTCTCCATTCAGCCTAAAGCCTGTAGGGGCAGGGCCTGTTATTTATTTATTTATTTTATTTTTTCTCATCAGTACAAGACTAACAAATAGAAAATTTTAGTAAATATTTCTAAATGAAAAGAAGACGGGGCTAAACAGATGGAGGGAAGGGGAGGAGGAAGGAAAGGGGAGAAATGTAAAAAAGAAAAGCACAAGAAATAGATGTCAAATGTCAGTGTGTGACTGCAATCCAACCTGCTTGTCTTTACTCCCCTGGTCTTACTCAGTCTAACTTAATAGATGGCTGTTTTTTTTTTTTTTTTTTTTTTTTCCCCAAAGCACAATGAATTTTTTCATGCCATTGTCATGATATTTTGAGACGATTACCATTTAGGCTTCTAGCCAATAGGCAAAATGTTCCCAAGATTTACAGTTTAAGAAAATGCTTCATAATGTGTTAGACAAAACCTGTATGAATCTGTGGTACTGCTCTTAGAGGAAGACTTAGGTGAAATGAAACCTAGCACAGCAAAAGTTGTTGCAAAAATAAATGCTCCATTCAGACCCATTCAGGTCTCTCACTTAAAGCCATTATTCGCTTGGTTTACTTGATCATATAAAAATGTTGCTGAAAGCAGTAGAAAGGCCAAACAACATTTTAAAATAATAACAAAAAATTGAAAAGTGGTATCAGTGACCTTGTTCCACAGAACATCCTTTCAGAAGAAAGCCTTTCATTTTCCCTAACTGTCCTTCATATCAGTCGTGAATGCCATAATTCATTACACAGTCTATCTTCATTTACAATTGTTTTGCCACACATTACCACTAAAGAAGATGGGGGCAGAAATCCATTTGACACAACCCAGGCTTTCTCCTACCAACAGGAATCAAACAGCCTCATAAAGTCATTTCCAATTAATTATAAATTGATTGTGTATAAAAATTTCTACACTATTTTCAAATGATTATAAACAAGTTGTGATTGGTTGCAGAGGTTAGATAAAGGCGGAGGGCCAGGAAAAGAGAAATGGAGGGGCAGAGAAATGAAACAAAGCTGCCCAATATTCAGACTGTGGTATTTATAAATGTCAATTGGCACTGAATGATGGATGAATTTCAGAACTTCAAAACCCAAAGAATGCATAATGTTAACTTAATAGATTCTTTCAGGCCTGGTTTACCACAGTATTTACAGTACTCATACATTCATGGTAATAACATAATAGTACCTTTCATTCCCAAGTCTCAGATATTTGCACATTTATAAACCATCAGCTTCTGAACCAGCTGATGAATAACTTTCCAGTATATGCCCATATAACTTGTTATAAAACAAGGCTAATGAGTGGCTTCTCTTAGGTAACATAGTAGAATGACATCTATGTAGACTAGATTATAAACACACACTTTTAAGAAAGAGTGAAAATAATGAAAGCATTCTGTTTATAGAAATTACACTGGAATGGGGAAATGATACTCTAACAAATTTCTCAACTGAGTTTTTGTAAAACAACAATCAGTGCAATTATGTAAGATTAGATTTCTTCTTCAGAAGTTAAAAGGAGAGAAAATAAATTCATTTCTAAGTTGCCGAGAGAAAAATGGACACTAGTTTTTTGGGGTTTTTTTTAATCTTTGTGTTTTGTACATTTACTTGTTTATAGCTGGATGTTGCAACTGTAGCAAAGCTAGATCAAGCTTGTTATTGTTCACAGCAAAAATAACCTAGTTATATGACCATGGAATTTCAGACTGGAAAGTGAGTACTTTAAAACCCACCTATTTTTGTGCTCCAACTTTACTTTTCTTAAAAAAAAAAAAATCTTTGCATGTAAACATTTAAATATATTTAAAAGTATGTGTGCTGAAAACCTTAGGAAAGGTGTATGGTTTTATGAGGAGCTGCTGTAATTAAATTCAGAGTGACTTAGAGTTAACCATCTCCCACAGGGGGATATTATGAAGATTAAGTTATGTTTTCTACATAAACGTTTTAATTTAATCTTCAAAGCTCAAAAAATTTTGTTTTTCTGGGAATACATTCAAAGTAAATCATTGCAATGAATGGGTCTTTGAAAAGTCATTCATACATCCTAACATCCAGCATGAGGAGAATCTACTCTACTTCTAAGATCCCAAAGAAAAGACGTTTCTTGCTGTTAAGAAATTATTTTATGTAACTGCTGCTTTGCTGAGTGATCAACAAGTCACCATGCTCTTCAGAGTCAGATCTAATTATATCCCCAAGAAGAAATGAAATGAAAAAGTTATTGGTGGTAGGTGATTGCTTAAGGCTTTCGACACAATAATTGAGATCAGAGAAAAGCAGAGTACAAATGGCAAGTGTAAATGTAGTTCTATCTTAACTGTATTGGTTTAGACTTGTCTTAAAAGTTACTTGATGAATCTTTTGTCATAGCTTTAGCATATATTTTTTAAAACTCCTGACATTGGCCCATTAGGTCAATAAAAATCAAGGTAAATAAATATTCAAAAAAGTTTGGGACAGAATGAGCCTCAGTTTTAATGCTTTATTGGATGCCATCTCACATCTTTTAAAAACTGGCTTTATTTGGTTTATGTTTATTTGTTCCATAAATAGATGTGATAATCATGACTCTGTTTTATGTAATGCTTGTTTATGTAATAGGATATCACTGTGCAATGGGTCCCAAGAACACTATTATATTTGTTTGCTTCTGTTTTCCCAAATAGATGAAAGAAGCAAAACATACTTGTACGGTTTTAAAATTTATTGCAGATTTTGGATTGCCATTCAAATTGAATCAATTTCAACACAGCAAGACATTTCTAAATTCAATCCTACAGCACTTTAGAAAATGAAAACTATATTTTCCATGAGTCATTCTTTGAATTACAAAATGTTCATCATCCAGGAATGTTTATTGTATTCATAAAACTAATTCAGCTCAATAATAGGTGTTAATGTCACCAGTATCAGGCTGTTTATTTGGTATATTCAATACTGAAACGTTAGTGTTTAATGCTTGTGTTTGTTGTGTAACATGAATTGCTCATGCTATCAAGTGCTTAGTCAGTGGACCAAATTTTTTTCTTGATAGTCTCCAGAGCAAAAATATATGTATACAAGTTTATTTTTCTTTATAAGAGCATTGTAAAATAGAGGACTTTAAAAAAGCAGCTGCCAGAATCTCAATAGTAATCATGTTGTTTTCCACCTGGATTCAGCTTCTCATTTTGGATACTCTCCCTTCTCTACTACTTTGACCAAGTAGAAACTCTTAGAGATGGAAAGTACTCATCTGTAAGTACCAGAATGGGTTGGGGCTGAGCAAGAATGGAAGCAGGAGGCGAGCAGAATGCAATGGGTATTGGGGCGATATGGCCAACTGGTAATATTAAATGTGAGAAATTTCGTAAGAGTACTATAATGATTAACTAGGCTCCTTTATTCTGTAATCAGCATGTCTTTTCAGGAAGAGATAGATAACGGAGAAAACACATTGAAAAAAGGGTAGGGTGTGTCCAGACCCTTATCTTAAGTTAATACCATGCATTTTATAATTATATCAGTTTAGGCCCCAGTCCTGTTTCACTGTTACTATTTGTAGTATTGTTCCTGTTGCAGAAAACAGGGTCAGTGGTGGTGAAGAGCATGGTTACACAGCCAAATTGGTCTGACTGGAATTTGGGCTGAATCCCATACAGGGTGTTTCTTAGGATTTCCTGTCATTATATCTTGAACAATGTTAGACACATAGTCAGGCATGATGTTGAATCAGTGAGTGGTAACTACTAGAAACCAAAATGCAACAGAGAAATCAAATAGGTAAAGTATCATTGAAAGTTAACTTTTTTTTTTGCATGTTTCTCTATTTTATAGTTCATGATTAAAGTTTCACAGCTTTATTTATTGAACCAGATGGCAGTGAAATAGCATCCCAACATAAGCCCTCATAGTTCTTCAAAATCTTTGGCTATAGCTATGAGATGATAAAGCATTGCTTGAAAGATTTTTAATGTATTACCTTGACTTTATATATAAAGGGAGAAAGATAGAAGAGGAATGGGAAGTGGGTATAAAGACACACACACACCCTTTCCTATTTGGGGATTATATTTTAGAGCCTCATGTTTCAGTGTTTCATTGCCCATCATATCTAACTTTTATCTTGATAGAATGGAGGCTCTATCATTGTGCCCAAAGTAGGACTCTTGTATCTCACTCTCCTAGGCTCAACTCACTTTACTAAAAGTTTTTATCAGTTTTTAGAAATATTTGCCAAAATTCATTTGGTTAAGGAGTCATTGCTTTTCATAGGTCTGAAAAATTGTCCCCTGAGAGAAACACAATACAGCTTGAGAGTCACTGCCATAACATCCTTTTGAGAGGTCCTCTGGGTCTCAGCAGACAGACTCATTTTCCAACAAATCCTTTCAAAAGTTTACAGTTTAGCAGCTCATCAAAAAAGAAAACAGCAAGAGCAATATCCTGAGGATGTATTTGTTTCAGGAGAATGAACATGAAAATGTGTGAAGAGCTAAACATGTCTCTGCCCGATGACCTTTTAAGGTAGATTTTCCACAATTACCTCTCAAAGTTCCTTCAATGTTTACTTATACTTTATAATTAGCCATGTTGAGAACATAGTGCTAAGATTTTTTTCAGTCCCCTGAAGGACAAATGATTGTGTGTGTGGTTATATTTACCAACAGAAAGCATAGTCTGTAACTCTGTCTACAACTATGCCTTCATCTATATTCCCTGCACTTTTCCACCAAAGAACTGAGGCAGCTTAACAAACCAACAAAAGCACATACTATGAAAGGATAATATACAATTTAAAATAAAATATCAGACGTCAAGAAATAAAAAAAAGAATAGGCAAAAACCAAAAATCACCAGAAAACAACAGAACGTAAATAGGGCTGGTCACAAAATTTGTTTCTTGATGGCCAAAGTAAAAAAATCAAAACATGGCAATTATTAGGTTGATGCAAAAGTGATTGCGGTTTAAAAGGGGGGTTGGGGGGTGGGAAATGAGGGTAAGGGGGATCAAATATATGGTGATGGAAGGAGAACTGACTCTGGGTGGTGAACACATAATGTAATTTATAGATGATGTGATACAGAATTGTACACCTGAAATCTATGTAATTTTACTAACAATTGTCACCCCAATAAATTAAATAAATAAATAAATAAATAAATAAATAAATAAATAAATATAAATAATTGCAAAAACCACAGTTACTTTTGCACCAACCTAATACATTAAAAAGACCGACTCTGGGAGAGAATCTAAACTTTTTCTACTTCATAGCTCTAAAATAAGTGTCTTATATAGAGTTTTATATTATAGAGATCCAAATGAGATAGTGAGTATATAGTAGTATTCATATACATTGGTAGGTATACCTAGAAATATTAATTAATTAATTAACTAACTCCAAATATGTATATTGGATTTGAGATGGCTACTTCTTACAGTTTCTTGTCATAGAAACTAACATTATAATACGAAAAGGCAACTCAGGGAAAACATTTAAGATGGGAAGACAGACTACCAAAGAAATTTGGTCTGAACTGTCCTGTGGTCTGGTTTCAACCAACAATGACAAGTGAGTATGTGAAGAAATTGATGAACAACAAATTTTCCCAACAATTCAACATACATATCACTTTCTCAAGTGGGGACTTAGGGTGTAATAATCAAAAATCACTTATTGATAAACATCTAAGTATTACTTTGTCTTGTGCACCTGAAATTAATAAAAAAAAGAAAAAGAAAAAATACTATGGGGAAAAAAATGTCAATAATGAGAATTCAATAATATCACTCATGAATTCAGGCATTTATTATGTGCCTACTGCATGCATTAATATTGGATGAGATAAGTTTGTTAAAGACAAACTTAGAGCAGTAATGGCATATTAATAATACCCCATTTCAAATATAATAGTAATTTCAAATATATCATAGCAAAAGTTTTCTTGTCTTAATTTTCTAATGTGCTTTTGAGGCAAGATTCCCTGTCAGCATGAGGCTCCATTCAGTATACTATTATAATATTATTAGGAAAGTACACCTTAATTCCTCACATCCTTGGGTAGTTGTTAGCTAACCAGCCACTGTACTGTTCACTTTTGTATTTCTGTCCTTTGTATTGCTATATAAAACCACATTATTTTTTTAAAAACAATCACTTATTGGAAGAAAAATCTTATATATAATATTAGAAGAAAGATATAGATATAATGTTATATTTATACTCGTATGTATTTAGGTCATGCATATAATCCAAGAATCATACATGTGAGGGGAAAAGGAATTTAAAGAAGGATGCTAACCACAAACTTAGCCTTCTCCAGAATATTGTCCCAGACAACCATGGGTAACTTCTGCCTATTTGCCTCTAGCATCCATCCATCAAGCCAAAATGGACAAGAAATAAATGTATGCAACCATAATGATAACAGTAACAATACCTCCTCCTACCATTTACTGAGTATATAGCATTATGTGACATGCTTTACATTTATTATCTTAAAACTTCATCGTAATCATAAAGAGCCGAAGTTTTTTCTCTAAGGATTAAGTATTTTGAACTCAGGATGCAAAAAGAACAAATCATTTCTTACAGCGTACCCCAAGAAAGATCACTATAACAAATAAAGCTATGTTACATTCTTTTTAATTCTTAATGAATGACGACGACGATGACTGACACTTATTGCTTGTGTGTTGTGCACTAGGCAGTCACCACATGAAGAAACTTCCGTTCATTTAATACTTGCAATACCCCATGAAATCAGTGCTAGTGTGATTCCTAGTTCACAGATGAGGATCCCAGCTTAGAGCGGTTCAGTAACTTCTCTAAAGGCGTGCAACTAGTTTATGGCAAAGCCAGGTTCCAACTCAGTAATTATGACGTCAGAGCAGGAGCTTTTAATTACTTTGCCATCGAATTAATATCTCAGTTGGGTATCATGCATAAAGCCAGGAGAGCTAAACTGTTTGCTCTCAAAAGAGGTGAGTTGAAGATTTATATAATACTAAACTTACATGTTATAGCAGCTTTAGCAAGATACAGAAAACAATCAGGATTGAATGTATATACCGTGTTTCCCCCAAAATAAGACCTAGCCAGACAATCAGCTCTAGCGTCTTTTGGAGCAAAAATTAATATAAGACCCGGTATTATATTATATTATATTATATTATATTATATTATATTATATTATATTATATTGTATTGTATTGTATTCTATTGTACTATATTATATTACATTATATTATATTACATTATACCCGGTCTTATTTTACTATAAGCCTGGGTCTTACATTAATTTTCGCTCCAAAAGACGCATTAGAACTGATTGTCCAGCTAGTTCTTATTTTCGGGGAAACAAATACGGTATGCGCACACACACACACACACACACAGATGTCTCATACCATTCCTATCTCTGACCTCTTCCTCACACAGAGTAGCCTGAGGATTTCCCGTGTAAGCCTTTTCTCCCTATTCTTTCTCCAGAGTATTCATTGATGTTAGTCTCCCTATAAGATAGCCAATCAAAAGATTCATGCAATAAATTATCTTATTTTCTAATAAGGATTTTTGATTTGAAAATGCCCTGGCATTAAAATGTCAAATAACTTGGTTCACTTATTTCACAGACCATTTGCTTGGGAACTGCCAAGTTAGATTTTCTTTCCAAAGAGGATCCTTTTATATTGTCTTTAATAACTGTTTTAGGCGCTATATCCACTAATATTTTAATATTATTCACCCTAATATACTAGAAAATGTGTAAATAAAGGATTTAAAAATAATTTTTCTTTTTGTATTGAAGCATTCAAAGTGAAACTCAGAAATTGAACTTTGAAAAAGTACTATTATTTCAAAGTGGTATTTTCTTTAGCAGTGGTAGCTCAAGAAACATTTTTGACCCAGATTTTGAAGAATGGATAGAAGTACATCTGATATGCTTTAAAAATACTATTTCCTGATGTAATTTACAAAGAAGAGGACAAACTACTCAAATAACAATTCTGACTGATAGATAACCTACATAACAGCCTCTTTTTTTTCACAATAGATCTTTCATACGATATTTACACTTTCACTAAACAGAGAATTTAAAAGCTAAAATAAGCAGAAGCATGCAGTAAAAGCTCTTTTAACCACAAAACTCAGGTTTCAAATGGTTTGGTTACATGAATTTTCTGGCCAATTAAACTTTAACCTGGAAATCTTGTTTGTTTCAATGCTTGCATCATAAGAATTGTCCAGTAAATACACGTATATTTTTCATGCTAGGAGCTTGTAACTCATTGTGTGAAACCCTACTAATTATTTTCACGTTTGTCTTAGTAAGAATACTTTAGTAAATATAAATTTATCTTTGCATGCCAAACGAAGATCTATGATCATTGTTAAAAACACTAATTGTTAAAAGCTCTATAGACATAAGAATTTGAGTGGTTAGCATGAATATGTAATAACTTCAAACTAGCCCCTTGACATTTTTAAAACATTTCTGTCATACGTAATTTTACTGTAAATTTTCCTTTTCAAAATTTTGGCTAAAGCAAGGGGAAAATCTAGTTTGGAAAACATATTTTGGAAATATATGTATTCTGAAAATATGAATATGAATGAAATTTTATAAATGGCATTATATTTTAGACCAACTAAAGGAATTTTAGAGCTAATTCTTTAAGAAAATAAATGAATGCCACTTAATTTATCTACCTTGTTTCATTCAACTGAAATTGCAAATGTTGGATTAGCACCAAGTGAGGTCAGCCTTAACCCAGAAAAAAATAGATATCCGTAAAGGGTGTCTGAGACAACTTGGTATTTGCACTGCTTTCATTGGACTATTCTTGAATTACATTCAGTCTTTGCTTTTGGTTACTGAATCAGATTCTTGGTCTAAAATGTTACAATGTATCTTCTCGCTCTTTCTCAAAACATACACACATATACAAACACACACAAACACATACATATACCTAAGTATTGAAGCAAATAGTAAGCAGTTTCTGTCTTCCAACTCAATTAATCATACATTTTGCAAATAGAAAAGTATTGTATATATAACACACATTTATTCTCATATCCCTGCCTTTACTGTATGCCTGCCTTTGATACTCTTTTGTCTTAAATTCTTTCAAAATTATCGAGAAATGACGTTTCTCTCACTTTGCAGCTAATCATCTCCATATCCTGGCAGTCTTAATCATTTTATGCCCAGAATGGATTTCAGGTGAGACTTACAGAGTTGACTCCTTTGAACTCAGGTTGAATTCTCTTTGTTAAGGGAGCAGGACTGGTACTTGGCTGAAGAAATTCTCATTGTTGATCTAGAGGCTGAGTAGTTATCTGCTGGGTCTCACTATGTAATGGGCAGGACTGTTATTCGTCACAAGTTAGGATCTATCCAATTTAATCGCTTACTCTTGTGTAGAGTACTTGATTTGTCCTATGTACTATACTGCCATTTTTACTTATAAAGTAAGGACGGTGTCTAAATTTCTCTTGTCTCTGTCTCCTCCCTTCTAATGCCACCGCCTCTACCTTAGATCAGACTTCGTCTGTTTTCTTCTAGATTATGGCAACAGCCTAACTAGTTTCATTATTTTCAGCTTCACTGCTTCCTAATAAATCTTCCATAGTGTCCAGCATAGTAAGCCCTTGATGAATGCTTATGGAATGAATACGTGAATTCATACAGCTGTAAACACTGTGTCAAACCTTCAAGGTACACGACTTGCACAACTCTAGTGAGCTCACCCAAGCACAAATCTACTTATTAAGAAAGAGTTAAAGAGGACTTTTTACCTCATTTTTCCAATTCTAAATGTCAAACCCTTGACTACTACACATTCTTACCTCTGAGAATTCCTGGGAGTGTTGCTTGGTTGGTTGGTTTCTAGGTGGGTTTTAAACTCAGTGCTTCACAAAGCGAAAAAGGATTATCAAGAATGACTGAATTCACACTCTGCAATGAAAAATATGTCAAAATAACTGTGCACATTTAAAATACAGTGATTGGTATAGAAGACAGAGTGGGTCTTGAAAACACCAATTAATTCTTCTTACCTGAGAACCACTGATAACTGGTACCGATGTGACTAAGGAATAGTTTCTGTCCTGGCCCAGCTTGGATTATCTTTAGTGTGTCCCAAATTATTTTATCTAGACCAGATTGGCTGCTTCTTACCTCTGAGCCATTGCTTGTGAATCCTGGATTGGTGGTGCAATACTGCACCATCTCTTTCTAATGTAAGCACTCTGTGTCAGAGCCGCTCTGATACCTGTCTACAGTGGTCTCTAGAGCAGGCTGCCCTAGAGACTAGCATCTGCTCTGTGCACTGAGACAAGGAAAGGGTTTTAGGCTCCTTTAGCTATAAGAGCATCTTCCTGCTTGAAATGTGAGCTAAAAAGAATTCCTTATTGAACCAATGCATGATATTTTTATGTGGCTCCAGAGAGCATCCCCTAGGCAAAAGTGTATGATCACATCAAGCAAAACATTACTAGCTTTGTCATTATTTAGATTTGTGCTTAATGCAGCTTTATTAAATCACACGATGTCTTTGCCTCTGTAGTGAAACTCACAGCATCCAAATAATATTCTC
The DNA here is from genome assembly GCF_004115265.2 of Rhinolophus ferrumequinum. Lineage (NCBI taxonomy): Eukaryota > Metazoa > Chordata > Mammalia > Chiroptera > Rhinolophidae > Rhinolophus > Rhinolophus ferrumequinum. The sequence continues at coordinate 76,191,663 of NC_046287.1, forward strand.
CTTGCTTTTCCTGGAGATGTGTGCATCACCCCATGCCAAACTGACACCTTTTGCATGTCACTCCCATTTTATTTCTGCTACATCTTTGCTTTTTTTTTCCCCCAGAGATAAAGACTAAGCAATAGAGCTAACATGAAGATTGATACAGTCACAGCTTGTTTAGTTTTTGTTTTTATAGTCTCTTTTATATTTATTTTGTCACCCATTTACTAACCCCAAGTAATACTGTCTCTGAAATACCCAGGAATTAGTCTTGATGTGTTCGTGTTTCTCAGCCAGTCCCCCACTCAATGAATCATTGAGTGATGGATTTAACCCCTAAACTAAAACAAAAAGATCTCTTTCTCTCCTTCCTTACAGACATGGTACTAATCCGGGCCTTTCTTATCTTTGACATAAACGACTGAAATATTTTCCTTTCTAATCGCCTTTCTTATATGCCTCCCCCCACCTCCCTTTCATTTATACTCTGTTCAGTTGCTATCTATTATGATCTATTTAGAATATAAATATTAAAACTTTCAGTGGCTTAGGATATGACTGAATTTCTTTGGATGTCACACAAATAGAAGTATTATCAGAATCATGTCCCATCATCCTTCTTCTATCTTCATGCAGGAATGAGACGTTAATAAAAGATATTCATTAAGGACACAAAGTTTATTTAGATGTCAAAAAGTCGCAGCATTATAGTCACTCTGCTTAGGTAGCATGTTAACCTCTGCTAGGGAATTGTCAAATCCGTTTGCTTTTTAATTCTCTCATATCTTGCCTTGAACTCATATCCATAGACGTTCCATGACTTTATCCATGGCTACATGTAGTAGGTTGTAGGGCATATCCTTTTCAAACTTCAATATTTATGGTTGCTACAGATGACCACAGCTTTTCCAATGGTTTAGTAATCCATACGAATCACTGACATGTGGTAACTTTTTCCCCCATGTGTAGGCAGTATTTGGAATAGAGGACAGGTATTTTTGGAGTAGCTGGGAACTGTTGAGTGAAATTCATCACACGCTATTATTACTTCCCAGTAAAGTCATCTTTCAAATAAGAACCCTCTGACTGCAGCATTTGCAGACTTTATGGCTTTTTGTTAGTGGGTACACACTACAGACACATGTGCCTAAGAAAAGAGTACAAAGAACACCCACCGGGGGTCACCAAACACCCCTTATCAATCATGTTATTACACCACACAATAGTTCTGTGTTTAGAAAAAGAGCAGCAAATTGAAATAAGAAGTAAGGATTTCCCATATGTCAAAAACCAGTTATTAGTTGTTTCAATAAAGTTATTCTGTAATGTGTAACCTTGGTACGTCTGGCATACACTATTGGCCTCCAAGTTAAATTTTACTTGCATTTCTAAAAGAACGTAGCTCAAGAAAACTCCACTGTTTGAAGTTTTACTTTATCAGCATATTAAGGCTCTAAGTTAATCTCAGTATAAATCTCAAATATTCCTGTTTCTCTGATATTCTTCCCTTTTTTGAGTTCTCCTAATTCTTGTAATTGTTTGAGGAGGCGCAAAGCCCTGCTCTTCTCCCATTATCAGAACTTTCCCTTTGCTTTCAAAATTAACCTAATGTTCGTGTCCATGATTGAATGAAAACAAACACCACTGGCATTTCCTGTTCTCTGACCTGGGTTTCCAGCCCTTCTGAGGTCAGCCACCATGACAGCCTGTGCTTGCTGTGAAAGTTACTTCAAGATACAATCTTTGCTCTGTGGGAGGGTGCTAACACAATCATCATTAACTACTGTTATTCTCTTTAATCCAACAGCCTATTTATTCTTGACACCCGCTGGATATATTAACAGCAGTTAATGTGTCTAAATCTTTCCCCTGAGAGTTTGTATCACATTCAGAACCCATCAATGCCTGAAATGAACCCTTTTCCTCAGGTGCATTTCCTTATGCATAAAACAATTGGAATCTATATTTTCCACCTATTTCTCATAACAAATTCCATAATAAATCTGCTATGGAATCCAATGGAGTTATGCATATTACCCAATTTCTTTTAAAAAGATCACTTTTCTTAATCCTAGTCTCCTTTTTTGGGGGTGAGGGGGGTCTAATAATCATTTGATCCTTCTTTAGAGATGAATAATTATTGCCATACCCATCCATTGGGATTTTGAACCCCATCACGCTAAGATATTCTTTTAATCAGTCCTTACTATTTTCTCTGGCTAATTATAATCCAAATGAAGATTTGTGCAAAACTGTGTGATCAAACTCTAAAAAAAAATTTTTTTAGCCATATTTTTACAAGAAAAAGAAAAACTATACTTTGCCTACATTTTGTTTTCTGAAAAAAATATTAATGTTACAATGTGCTGAAGACACCGTTATTTAAGTTTCTTATTGTTAAGGCCACATTCTCGGAGAAAAACCCACGTCCTCTGCTTCGTCTGTGTCAGTCACACTCAAAGTACCGTCTGGGGCCATGGACATTGAAACCTGGCCACTGAGCAAAAAAAGCAGCCAGGTGCTGGGACCAGATTATTTGGTTCCTCGTTGGTGTGGTGCTACTAACACAGGACCCCAGGTTGCCTTTCCTGGCACCAGGACCACTGCAGCCTGGAGAATGAACACTCATGCCACTGCTTCCCTTTCCTCCAGAGACCTTTGGGTTCTTTGTTTCCTATTCAAAGTCTGAGGCTGGAGCATAAGCTGAGCTAGATTACAGGGCCAGGGAAAGGGTGTATGTCTCCTTTTCGGATTCTGTATTGGAATTGGTTCAGTGGAGTAGGTGTTTCTATAGTAAGGAATTGCTCAGACATAGGGGTTGAGTTCAGAAGATGCTGTGCTGTCAAAACAACATGCGCTGTACCTTGACCCTGATATACTTGGTTGCTTTTGCTTCAGTGACAACATGTTTTTGCCCAATTACTAACAAGAGCTTGGTTTAGGGTCAGATTTGAGTCCCCAGTGAGCCTTATTCCTCTCATCCATTCTTGTTTCTTTTTTATGTCTTGAGCTCTTAGAAGCAAACAACTAGTAAATCACATTTTATCAAGTCTAAAATGAAGGGTAAATGTGCAATGTGATTAAATAGAGGGGTCATTTGAACACTGAAGCTGTGGCAGTACTAGGTACTGTACAAATTAGAAGGTGGGGGGAGGCAGTGGCCGTCCAGATTCTGTCACGAGCTCACTGAGTGATGGCTCCCCTCCTGTCTCTCCTGCAGGAAAGTGCCGGGCTGGGATGAGACGATCTCCAGGCCCCCTTCATTCTCTGACAGTCTATGATTTTCAAGTCACAATAATGTTTGCTATAGCAATGGGGTGCGATGTCTGGGTTGATTGAGTGCTTTGTTCCCTTAATATGGACTGAGGCAGCAGCTCTATTTGGCATAAGCTGAGCTGTGTCAGCACAACAGAGTTGATTGGCTGGGCCCCAAAAGCAGACCCCAGAGAGATACTGATTCTGACAGGGAAACAATTAAAGGGGAAAATTGGTGCCTTGTAGATAAGGCATCTGTGTGCTTGTGATGCCCTTGGTCAAGCCTTCAGTGTAACATGTGGTTTAACTGGTGCAAACAGAAATGCTCTAGGTGAAGGCCATTCTTAAGAGGAGCTGGAGACTATGTCTGTGGAACTGGGAATATACACTGAAATTTTCAAATCTATTTTTCAGTTTTAAAGATTCCAATAGCAGAAATGACTCTCTTTATATTTCTGATTCCAGAAACCAAGTAATATGTTAGAAAATTAGTCAAAATCTAATTTTAAGGTTGTATGAACACATTAGGGGCCATGAAGCATTTGACAAGTTTTACTTCCACTTTTCCCCACCACCTCCAGTCAACATTTTCTTCTGTGTTTGGTCCTTTTGCTGATCGTCTTCATATTTTCTCCTTTAAAATGTCCCCACACTATTTTTACTCTTTACAAGTATGCATATTTCTATGATTTGGTTCATCACAGACCTTCATAATGCCCATGAATATGGTAGTGAGGGGCCCAGAGCCCTCAGTATCATAGAGAATGATGAAGTTTTTCAAACCCAAGTCCGTTTAGTGGGTGTGTTCCCTCTAAATCAGTCCCTCACGCCTCACCCTTGATGTGGTGGTGGGTGCTGTGTCTGGTGTATTTCAACCTGTCCCACCTGCTTCCACCAGGCTCAAAAGTGCAGATGTCAGGACCCTCTATCAAGCCCTCTTACCACACTTATCTCTGTAGTATATGTATTAGTTTGCTTGGGCTGCAAAGTACCATAGACTGTGTGGCTTAACAGAAATTTACTTTCTCACAGTTCTGGAGACTAGAAGTCCAAGGTCAAAGTGTCGGCCATGGGACAGCATAGATGGAATAGAGGGTATTATGCTAAATGAAGTAAGTCAAAGACAAATACCATATGGTTTCATTTATACGTGGAATTTAAAAAAACAAAATGAACAAATAAACAAAACAGAAACAAACTCATAGATACAGTGAACATTTTGATGGTTACCAGATGGGACGGGGGTTGGAAATGGGTGGAAAAGGGGAAAGGATTAAGATGCACAACTTGCCAATTATAAAATCAGTCATGGGGATGTAAAGTACAGCACAGGGAACATAGTCAATAATACTTTATGTATCAGATGGGTACTAGACTTATTAGGGTGATCACTTCATAAGTTATATAAATCTCTTACCACTCTTTAGATGTTGTACACATAAAACTAATATGCTATTGTATGTCAACTGTAATTGAAAATTTTTTTAATGATTAAATTAATTAATTCATGTCCTTATGTCCTTAAATAAAGATTTCCTAAAAAAAAAAAAAAAAAAGAAAACAAAGGCAAAGTGCTGGCCTATTTAGTTCCAGGTGAGTGCTCTCTTCCTTACTCACAGAAGGCCACCTTCACTGTTTCCTTGCCATGTGTACATGGGTATGTGGGGTAGGGCAGAGAACTCTTCCTCTTCTTATATTCACTAATTGGTGACTCCCATCACGAGGGTCACATCCTCATGATTTAACCTAGCCCTAATTACTGCCAAAGGCCCATGTCCAAATACCATCACATTGGGGGTTAGGCCTTCAAATATGAATTTGGGGTGACAATTCAGTCCATGATAGTATAGAACAGCACAAGACAGCCCATTTCCTAAGTATAACAGGGCTTATCTCTTCCTCCTTCTTTCTAATGATGAAACATACAAATGATCGTACCTTCCCATACTACATGCATGATTGTCGCTGTTCCAGCTCCTCCACATCTAGCATCTTTTGGACATTCGAGACTAGTCATTCATTAGGTCTAGACAAACTAACTGGTCAGAGTACTTGAAGCAGAGAAGAATGCGTTGTATATTTCCTTCATTCTTATTATTTTAATACTATAGTTGTCCTTTTACCTCAAAGTTGTTTGTTTCTTTTTGTGGTAAAGTATAAACATAAAATTTACCATTTTCACCATTTGTAAGTGTCCAGTTATGTGGCATTAAGTACATTCACACTGTTGTGTAATCATCACCACCGTCCATCTCTAGATGTTTTTCATCTTTCAAAACTGAACCTCTGTATCTATTAAATACTAACTCCTCGTTCTTTCCTCCCCACACCTTGGCAACCACCATTCTACTGTCTGACTCCATGAATTTGACTACTCTAGGTACCTAATAGGTGGAATCATATAATATTTATCCTTCTGTTACTGACTTATTTCACTTATCATAATGTCTTGAAGGTTCATCCATGTCTGAGCACGTGTCAGAATTTCCTTCCTTTTAAAGCTGAATAATATTATATTGTATGTATATGCCACATTTTGTTTTCCTATTCATGGACACTTGGTTGCTTCTTTAGCTATTGTGTACAATGCTTCCATAAACATGAGTGTCCAATCAAAGTCCTTTTTAATAAAACAAATCCTTTGGAATTCTGACAATGCTCTGAGAAATAACTGACATTGATTGCTTGGAGATTGTAAACAGGAAATGTTGTAGAGATGTCTGAGTGGATATTTTAGATTATGTGTAACCTTTGCCCCTTAAGGATACATGATGCAATTCTAAAACATTAACTTCAAAGTTCTTTCATAGCTGAATATTTTCGATAAAATCTTTATTCTTCTGTATACTCAGCTTAATTTCCTAAAGCATTTGAAACATTCCAGTTTATTTTGATGCTTAAAAATTTCTAATAGAAACAAGGGTAAAAAAAATAACTGGCATCAAGTTTAACATAAAATGAAATATAAAAATAGTTATGATGTTTTTGTAGATTACATTTCAGGAGATACAAAAGTTTACCTATATCTTGTTCACTTGTGCAAAAGAGAAATATTAGAACATATAGAATCTTAAATTCATAACATGTTACATCTGGAAGACGTAATCTATCTAGGGGATAGAGACAATCTATCCCAACCCCTTTATTTTATAGTTGAACAAACCCAGAGACCTTATGGAATGTCTTTCTTTCATTCTATTCATTCATTCCTTCATTCATTCATTCAATTTTGCATGTCAACTATGTGTGATGCACTATATATATCATGTGAGACAACATATGATGTTTTATACTATAAAACACACAAATCAGTTACAGTTTTATTTCTACCCTTAAAGAGCCTATCTTCTAGCAAGGCAGAAATTCTGGGCATTGAAATTCAACAAATGGCAAGTCACTACTATATTCAAGCCAGTTCACTAAATATTGAAGAAGACACAAAGATGAGAAGGCACGTCCATACTTAGTGAACATACAAGCCAATAGTGGGACAAAACATATATACAAGTTCTGACAATCAAGTTCATGAACTTGTTTTCAACAATGTTGCTAACCTTTTTTGATATCAGAGGGATTATTCATTATGAATTTGTCCCAACTGGACAAACAGTTAACCAAGTTTACTCTTTGGAAGTGCTGAAAAGGCTGCATGAAAAAGTTAGACGATCTGAACTTTTTGCCAACAATTCATGCCTCTTGCATTAAGACATTGCACCAACTCACAGAGCACTTTCTAGGAGGGAATTTTTAGCCACTAAACAAATAACTGTATTGGAACACCCTCCTTACTCACCTGATCTGGCCCCCAAAGAATTGTTTCTTTACCCAAAAATAAAGGAAATATTGAAAGGAAGACATTTTGATGATATTCAGGACATCAAGGGTAATACGATGACAGCTCTGATGGCCATTCCAGAAAAAGAGTTCCAAAATTGCTTTGAAGGGTGGACTTGGCGCTGGCATCAGTGCATAGCTTCCCAAAAGGAGTACTTCAAAGGTGACTGTAGTGATATTCAGCAATGAGGTATGTAGCACTTTTTCTAGAATGAGTTCGAGAACTTAATTGTCTGTCTATACTGTTAGAAAGGGCCCAAGTAAGGAAGTGGGGCACAGTGGGACTTGAAGGAGGTGGGGACCATATCCATCAGGGAAAAATAAGTGACTTCTTGAGAGAGCTCATACTTGTAGCAGGCCTCAAAGTATGTGGATGAGCTAATAGGCAGAAATGCAAAACTCGAGGAGGAACATGATCAAGACAGGAAGTTAGGAAAAACTGAGGCTTTGAGGAGATTCAGGAAAGGAGTATGAGTGGAGGAGGGCTTAAGGGACCGTCTCTCTCATTAAGCTATAGAGATAGAAGGACCAGTTCTAGCCCTGACTAAACCTCAGGACCCTTATTCATAACATGGAAATATTAATGGTCCCTGCCATGTAGAGTTGTTGTAAAGATCAAAGGATGTGAAGTGCTTCACAGTGACTAGAACACAGAAACGTCCAAAAAATGTCAGCCATGGTAACAACTTTTGTATTGCCAAGAGTCTTTGACGTCAGTTGAAGTAAATTGAATTGAGTATGTTTAATTCAATAGACAATGGAGAGCCATTAGATTTTTTACAAAAGAATGATATGTTAATAAATACATTGCTTAAAAATTAATCTGCCAGAGTTCTGTAGGAATGGGTGGAATGAAGGAAGACAGGAGATAGAATATGTATTAGGTGGTGATTGCAGTAGGCCAAATGACAAGTAATGAGAGCTGCATTAAGTCTGATGGCAGTAATAATCAATACATTATGCCAGCTGTTACCAGGCATTAAGAAAGTATTGGTGGGGCGTGAGGAGGAGGGTATAGCCCCAGATTGGGTACAGTGAAAGGAAGGGAAAAATCAAAAGTGAACATTTAGCACTTAGCTTAGACACTGAGAGGAACATTAGAAGATAAACTGGAGTTCAAGGTGATGACATTTTTGGTTGTAAACATGTTGAATCTAAGAGACCAGTTGGGGTGGCTAACATGCAGCCCACTGTGGAGCTCAGCTTTAGGTTCAGGGTAAACAAGGTGACGTCCAAGGAGCAGGAACTGGACTTTATAAAAGTCACCAGTGAATCTGAGAGAATAGCAGATGACAAACAAGTTTGGAATGATTCAGAATGAGTAAATGGTGAGGTACTGAAAGTGATCTTTAAAAACAAAAAGACAGTGGGAAAAAGTTAAGATGGGTGGTGGATAGCAAGACGCACGTGCGTTTTCTCTATTTTAATATTGATGAACCTGATTGTGTTTTTCAGTACCAGAGAAAGTGCAGACAAAGAAGGACAGATTCAAAATGTTTTGCAGAAGGGAAAACAGCTACAGCAAGGTGCCAGGGGAGATGATTACAATGAACAGCCTGGACTCAAGGGGTTAGCAACTTTTTCAGTGTTAACCGTTTGTTGGCGGAGCTGAGTGACTCCCCCGTTAGGCTGGCTGAAGTGGAGACGGGAGGCTGCTCAGGCCAAGCTGTGTGACACTGAGCCTTAAAGCACTGGCAGGATTTTAGTGCCCAGTGACTGTTGGGGAAGGGAATTCCCGAATGTTGTGTAAGCAATTTTTAGGACTCAAGAAAAGGCAGTGAAACACACTCCGGAAGTGAGAAACACTGCATTAGTTTCTTACGGATGCTCCAACAAATTACCACAAATTGAGTGACTTAAAGCAATAAAAAACGCATTCTGTCACAGTTTTGGAGGCCAGAAGTTCAAAATCAAGGTGTCAGCCGAGTTACATTTCCTCTGGAGGCTCTAGGGGAGACTCTGTTCCTTGCCTCTTCCATCTTCTGGTGGCCGTGGACGTTCTGTGGCTTGCGGAGGCATCACTCCACTCTCTGTCTTCATCTCCATCTCCGTGTCACCTTCTCTGCGTGTCTGCTTCAAATCTCCCTCTACCTCTGTTTTATAAGGATATATATGACGGCATTTAGAACCCACCTAGATAGTCCAGGATAATCATATTTGCAAAGACCCTTTGTCTAAATAAGGTAACATTCACAGGTTAATTGATTCGGGAATTAGTGCATAGACATACCTTTGGGAGCTGTTACCAGCCTAGCGCAAATACTTTACAGAGTCTGACAAATGCAATGAGAATTCAGAATAAATAAAGTAGGACAAGCAGTATGTTGGATGCCAGAGGGAAAAAAAATCTAGAATGGAGGGTTTCCTAGTTTGTGCTTATCAGCACTGTAATAAAAACGTATAACAATTCTATGTGTACATGATAACTCAGTAAAATAGAAAACAAAATGAGAGCAACTATTTCTACCCAAACAACATAAGGATAAAACTTTTGAGGAATGAAATTCCAAATATATAATAGGATTATTTGTTATTAAGAAGGTCAGCAACCACATCTTCTTAGTAACCCTCCAGAAAATATGAAATGAAATGATGCCAATATCGTGTTAGGTTATCGTACTCTGTATGAGAATACTAACTTCTTTTACTTTAGGCTACAGCAGCTCATTTTGTTAAAATATCAAAATAACATATTTCAACTCACTTGCAAGAAAAATATTTTTTAAAACTACAAAGTCTCTAGTCCATAAACCTGAATGCTGCATGGTATGACTTTACAGTGGCAAACTCTTATATAATAAGTGCCACAGTCTGGGACAGCCCGTAAGTTGTGATTTCCTTTCCTGAAGCCAGGTTGCGGTTCTTAACTAAACAGTAGTTTTCCAACTCTTCAAACAACTGAATCTTTATAACCCTCTCAGAACTGTATAAAAAACGGAAGTATGTTTCTTCAAATACTGTAATTTGGTTTGCTCAAAGACTTCCTTGGTACACAGAGCACCTTCTCTTCTACCCAGCCCATAGAACATTCTGCTAACAGACGGAAATGTATTTTTTTCCTTCGTCTTTTTGGACTGTGAGTATATGTGTAGGTGAGTATACATCCACACTCTCACTCAACAACCATGCTTTGTTACATGGACGCCATTTCCTCACTCTCTGAATGCCTTTTCTTGCTTGCCATCGGATGGCTGTCCAGGCTTCGCTAACTGAACTCAAGTGTGCCTTCAAAGCCAGCACTCACCTCTCAAGCAGCCCTTCTATCTCCAGACCAGCTGGAAGGTTCGTCTTCTTACTGAGTTGAAATCTGTTTCTCTGTCGTTTCCAACCATTTGGTCTTAGTTGTACCATTCGGGGGACACTGAACAATATGCAACTCTCTTCAAAGCACAGTTCACCAAATACTTGAAGACGATGACAACGTCCCCTCTTGCCACACAGTTTGCTCTACACTAACTGACCCAGATCTTTTTGATCATTCTTTACTCCTCCTAACTCCCAGCCCTCTCATCATGCTGTTTTCCTTTTCCTATTACAGATGTTCTAAATCCCTTTCAGTACGTCTTTCCCCGCACTGAATCCTGTGACCCAGATTTGGTCTGAGCAGTGGAAGGCAAGCAGAACCATGGCACACCACAATAATAGTATATGCCTCTTAGTACAGCCTAAAATACCCTAGCCTTTTGGATGCCCACCTCACATTTTCTTTATAAAAGTTTCTAACGGGATTGAAAGCTCTTTGGACATAGTCAGGAAACAGGTCATTAATTGACCTACATGCTTTCTCAGTCAGTTTATAATTTTCCATCTTTGTCCATGGACTTGCTGTGTTCACTTGTTATGTATTGTATTGGCTTGTAAACACTTGCATTGACCAGCTTGTCACATGGTTTGCCAAAGAGCACGGTCACTTATAAGAAATGTTTAATGGCATGATTTCCTCAGAACTTTTAACACAAACGACAAGTTGGTGCTATATGTTAAAATGGGAAGTTTTAAAAATCAAGTGTCACTTACTTTAGAGAAACTTATATGAATAAGACCAAATTCTTTTTCTCTAAAAAGATATCCCCAAAGAATGTAATGGAAAATGGAGTGGGTGTGTGAGAAGCACGATTTGGCACTTATCATACTAGCTTCTTTTCTCTACAGAGATGCCAAGGATACTCTAGAGGAATCTTTAACTAAGAGTCGAGTACTAAAGTTCATTTCTACATTATTATGTATTTTAGTCTTTTCTAAGCATTTTGAAGAACATGATGAGAAATTATAAAAATAACTGGTTAGTTGTTTTTTTTTTTTAATTTAAGTTAGTACATGGCAATATAGTTTATAGGCCTAAAGAAATCTTGAAAAGTAAACTATGAAACGCTAACCTTTTGAGCTGTAATTGGCTGTGGAACAGCCACTAAGCTGAATGGCGTCTATGAGCACGGACGGACGTGGTCTGGGTAAGATTTGGCTCCTGAGTACAGTGAGTGGCCCTGAACACTACTGCACCTTCAGTCTGGTCTTGGTCCTCTCTGAAATGCTTGTTTATTCAGCAGCATGAGCCAAAGCAACAAGTGCCCTGTGGGCTATGTCTTATTTCTGAAACAGGAACGTGAAAGGGCAAGAGTGAACTTTTACCTCACTGTCAGGTATATAGATAACATGACAGCATTTTACCCATCCCCAATCAGAAGGCTACAAACAACATCCAATCAGAAGGCTTCAAACAACTACATACTTCTAGCTTCAACCTTAATAGCTTTAAAGACAAAGCCTGTGAACTAGTTCTGAATATCTGCTCAGTTTTGCTAAGTAGCACCTTCTTCTTTTCTAAACATTACTTGAACATTTTGGGGGTGTTTTCTTTTTTTCCTATTGCTATCGTTCCCAAGATAATTCCAGAACAGGTGTGGAAGAGATGATGCACACATTGAGAACAGATGGTAGATTTGATATATCAGTTTATTCAGTGCTACCAGTCTAGTTGCCTGATTTTTTTCTGTAAGGAAATAAGCAGCTTGCCCAAAACTTTAGTACTTAAAGTTAATAAATAAAATATGTAATAATTCCTCCCAAGGACTGAGAAGGAATTATGTCAATAATGTAAAAAACTATCTAAGAAAATTTGCTGTTATATGAGCATTCCAGAAATGCACTGACTTCATAAAAGACTAAATGTTAAAAACGTCTTATGAGTGAAGAGTGTGATTGGAACCAAAGAAAGTTGAGAGATCATATAGGAAGTGGGTCTTCTTCTGAAGAAATCATAACCTAGATGAATCACCCACCATCTACCTGCTTAGCTCATGGCCTGAAACCCAGAAGAAGGCTGATGTTATCCCCCAGTGAAATCATATGATCTTACCTCTATCAGGGCCTCTCTGCCATCCTGTAGTCTTTTTTTTCCAGATCTTATTAATTATCTTTTTTTTTTGATCCTTTTATTTTGAGCTTTTAACAAAAGTGTAATGGCCCTTTTATTTTTATTTAAAAATACTACATTAGGGGTCTAATATATCGTTATGAAAAGAGAACTGACTCTGGGTGGTGAAAATACAATGTGATATATAGATGATGTATTACAGAATTGTACACCTGAAGTCTATGTAACTTTACCAACAATTGTCACCCCAATAAACTTTAATTAAAAAAAAAAGTTTCAACCAAAAAAAAAAAAAAAAGAAAATACTACATGCTCATTTTCAAAATCAAGCAATACAGAAATATATAAAGAAGAATGCAAAATGCCAATCAAAGTACCATCACTCTGATGTATAATCCTCATTAATCTTAACTAATAAATATTAATATTTACCTGTCTATAAGGACATCCAGGTAGAAAAATGGAGACAATTTAAAGTCAGGATTATTGAGGAATAAAGTTCACCCTTTTTAGGCGTACAGTTCTATGAGTTTTGGCAAATACAGTTCTACCACAATGAAGATATAGAATATTATCATCACCTCATAAAGTTCCCTCATGCGCTTTTCCAGTCAATTACCTTCTTCCTCCCCTAGCTCCTGGCAAAACTGATCTGATTTCTGTCTCTATAGTTTTGCTTTTTCCAGAAAGTCTTATAAATAGAATCATACAATATATACTTTTGTGTGTCTAATTTCTTTCACTTAGGATAAGGTTTTTGAGATTCTTCCATGATATTGTATGTAACGATAATTTTTTTGTTTTTATAGCCAAGTGATATTTCATTATACCAATGTAGCACATTTTATTTCTCTGTTCACCAGTCAAAGGACATCTGAGTTATTTCCAGTTTGGTCTATTATAAACAAAGCTGCTTTGAACATTTGAACACAGGACTTTGTGTGGATATAAATTTTCATTTCTCTTAGGTTCACACCTAGAAGTGGAATTGCTTAATCCTAAGTATATGTTTTATACCACAAGAAACTGTCAAACTGTTTCCCAAAGTGGCTGTACAGTTTTGCATTCTCACCAGCCATATCTGAGGATTCTAGCTCCTCTGCATACTCACCAGCGTTGGTACTGTCAAGTTTTAAAATAATTTTAGCCATCAAATAGATGTGTAGTGATATCTCATTATGGCTTTAATTTGCATTTCCTAATGACTTAGGTTAAGCACCCTTTTCTGTGTTTTGTTTGTCATTACTATATCTTCTTTGGTGATGTATATCTTCAAATCTTTTGCCCATTTTTAAAATTGAGTTTTCTTATTAGTGAATATTAAGAGTTCTTTTTGTAGTATGGATATAAGTTTTTTCCCAGGAAGTGTTTTGCAAATATTTTCTCCTTGTCTATGGCTTCTCTTTCCTTTTTTTTTTTTTTTTTTTTTTTTTTTTTTTTTTTTTTTTTTTTTTTAGCAGTGTCTTTCATAGTAGAGGAGTTTTCAATTTTGGAAAAGTTCAACTTAATTTTTTTTGGTATCGTTTCTAAGAAATCTTTGCCTAATCCAAGGTCACAAAAATTTTTCTTCTGTATGCTCCTCTAAAAGTTTTATATTTTAAAGATTTATATGTATGTCTATGATCCATTTGAGTTAATTTTTGTAAGGTGCAAGTTATGGGTCAAGGTTCATATTTTGGCATAGGGATAACCAAAAGCTCAAACACCATTTGTTGAAAAAACTGTCCTTTCTGCATTGAATTGCCTTAATACCTTTGTCAAAAATCAATTGACATATATGGGGAGGAGGGGCAATTTTAAACTCTCTATTATGTTCTATTGATCTATGTGTATATTCCTTTCCCAATACTACACTATTTTGATTATTGTAGCCTTATGGTAAGTCTTAAAATTGTGTAGTGTGAGTCCTCCAACTTTATTCTTCTTTTTCAAATTTATTTTGACTATTCCAGTCCTATACTTTTCTATATAAATTTTAGAAGCAACTGAGCAATATCTACAAAAAAAAAAAAATCCTACTGGAATTTTTGTTGAGATTGCACTGAATCTATAGATGATTTGGGGAAGAATTGACATATTAACAATATTGATCCCAGGAACGTAGTCATTTCTGATAGATTCTTTTGGGAATTTTTATGCACACAATCATGTTGTCTTTGAATAAAAACAGTTTTTTCTTCCTTTTCAAACAACATGACTTTCTTTTTCACCAGTTTAATTTTCAAAAACTACTAAATGGAATTTTACAGTAGTGGAAAAGAGAAATTATATAAAACTAAATGAATTGTAGCATGAAGATAAATATTTTATTATCACATGAAATAGTGTCTAAAAGATCACATCACAAAATGTGATTTCAAAATATTTTGAAAATCATTAAGCAATTAGGCTCATTAATATTTTTATACTTCTGTTTTAAATTTAGATATTACTGATGAACTCAACCATGTGACAGATTAAGGAAATTAACAATTTTATATTTCCTTCTTCTTTCTTTTCTCTACTTGTTGATTATTTGATTACCCTGTTTCCCCGAAAATAAGATGTAGCTGGACAATCAGCTCTAATGAGTCTTTTGGAGCAAAAATTAATATAAGACCCAGTTTTATATTATATTATATTATATTATATTATATTATATTATATTATATTATATCATATAAGACCCAGTCTTATTTTACTATAATTTTTGCTCCAAAAGATGCATTAGGGCTGATTGTCCAGGTAGGTCTTATTTTGGAGGAAATACGGTATGTTGTTATATTTATTTTGCCAATATTTATAACACCTTAAATTCTGTAAACAAACTTCCCACAATAATTTAGCTTTAGTGTCATATAAAGAAAAAAGTAATTCATTCTCACACACATCCTCTAACCTTTCCTTTTTTGTTTCTGACATTTTTGTTTTAATCAATAATATATTTAGCTAAATATCAGTCAAAAATTTGTTGGGGTTTTTTTCAAGAAGAAGTAGTTTGTTCTATAGTCCCTGAATTCTGAAGTGGTCTGTGGCTAGCCTAAATTCACCACTTGTAGATGATTTCCTTTTTTCTTGTTTGGATGTGTGAAAATTCTTTTCTTATGCCTGATGTTAAATAATGTTGAAAGAATGTATTTTGGTTTTCAGTTGTTCTGTACGCATTTTTTTAAAAAACAGTTTTGTCCTTCATTTCAGAGAATTTTCCTTGGTACAAAATTCTTATACAGAAAATGTTGGGTGCTATGACAGTTTATTTTTCTGAAATACTATTTATTTCAATCATTGTTATCTAATTTCCAAATCTATTATCTTCTCTCCATTGCTTTAATCTCTTTTCCTATGCTTTCCCTCTCATTATCTGGTTACTGCTGTCTCTAATGTATTGTTCTGTAAAGGGCTATTATTTTGTTTCTCAATTCCCTTAACTGAAAAGTCTCCCTTTTTGTATCATAGTTTTATTATTTGACCATCAAAACTTCATTTTACTGAAATGATATCAGGTCCTTCTATAGTGCTAAGAGTTTAAAAGGAATATCATTCTATAACGTTACCTAAATTTTACTATTTTACTATTTTTTAAATTGAGACTTTTGCCTACGGAATTCCTTCCTCCTTTCTTTCCTTTCCCTTTTCTGATCTACCTTCTGTCATTTCTTCCTCCTTTTCTTTACTTTGCCTTTCTTCCCTCCTTTTTCCTTCTCATTCCCTTCTCTGTCCTCTTCCCCCTCCTTATCAGCATTATGTTTGTACAGCTACCATCCCAATTTTCATCATGCTCATGCTTACCATAGATAGTACTTTCCAGATCTTTCATTTGCTCTCACAGAATGAAGGAAACTATCTTGAACCTGTTACCCTTTATCTGACCAAGGTCTATTTGAGTCTAGCCATCAGTTGAAAATTGGGTATTGTGATCTATTTGCTTTTCTGTAGTTTGAGAGCCTGGCAAGAAAGGAAAGTGCCACGTGGCCCTAAGCACATTTGTTAGAAAATATCAATGAGAAACTTCTGTCTATCCCAGTTGTTCATGAACACTGTATTGCTATTTTTTATAGAAAGTTTAATCGTTTTCAGTGTTTAGAGTTTCTTGGTTTAAAAATATGTTTTTAAGACATTCTTTCTCTTTAAGTACAACTGCTGCAAAAACAGTGTTCTTTTCCCCAAGACACCATTCATTACTTTATTTCTGTTACGGTATGATAGGATCCGTTTTGACAGGGCATATTCCTCATTTTTTTTTAATAAGATTGCTTTTTTCAAGGAATCAATGCAATTATAGAATAATTCAAATGCATTCACAAACCATATCAAACCTCACATGCTCCCTAACTAGACAGAGTAACCAGGAGATAGCATAACGTTCATTTAATTTGAAGATTCAAAATAGACGTAATTACAACTATCTATCCTGATATTAAGTGTGGCTCGGTTCACTAAATGAGATATACTGGTCTACTCTTCCTGTCCTAGAGAGATAGGAACTGAAGAAACAAGATATAGATGGCAGTATGGTAGACTAGGGAGGTAGCATGGATAGGGGAAACTAGAGAAGAATCAGAGTTCCACAGAACTGGTCTTGAGTCTGAATGTGGACAAATCTTAGCTATTTAATCATGAACTATTTATATATATCTTGTCAAGCCTCAAGTCTCCAATCTGTATAATGGAAAATTTTCCATTTTCCTTTTATTCATTATTTTATTATTTCAGCCACGCAACTAATATATATTGACAGTCCATTATATGCCATAGTAGCTCCAGACATGGGATAAAGCAGAAATTATAATAGATCTAGACACAGCGTAAAACAGAAAACAAGACAGACTGACACACCTGGGCTCATAGTGCTGACATTCTAGTGTTCATGATAGATATTTTACCCAAGAACAAATAAATGGCATCCTTGTGTGTAGTTGTAAGTCATCCTAAAGAAAACAAAAAGTGACTGGCGAGTTGGGTATAAACTAGCTGCTGCATTTGTGGCAAGCCCTGACACAGACATGCACATGGCCTGGTGGAGGGACGGAAAGATGGGCAATGCCGCAGCACGCTGAATGAGGGGGAGAGTGGTAAGAGATAACATGAGGAGGAGGCAGAGGCCAGATTCTGTCGGCTAAGGCAAGAAGCCGGAATTGTATTCCAACTGCAATGAGAAGCAGCTTTGGTGGGGAGGGGTCTTCATCAGGGAGTGATAAACTCGGATTTGAGCTGTAGATTACTCTGGCAGCTAGATGGAAACTTCCAGAAGGGTGAGAGTCAGAAGGATACCAACTAGGAAATAGTTGCCATGATCCTAGAGAGACCAAAATGGCTTGAGTTGAGGTTTTGACATTGGAGGTGATGGGAGCTATTTATATTCAGCAAGTAGTTAGAGATAAAGTCAACAAATCTTGCTGAAGATTTTAATGTGGGGATGAGCAAAGGAGGAACCAGGTATGTATGGCTCCTAGATTCTTGTCCTAGGAAACTGGGTAGATGGAGGTGTTGTTTACCATGTGGATGTAAGATACGTCCAAACCTGTAGAGGAATTCAATGAGTGTATTTGAGCCGAAACTGATGACAGTCGCCAGGAAGCAAGATCTCAAATGCTTCAATGAATGACAGTTTCTTTTATGCATTTGAAATTAAGGAGGGAACATAAGGAAGATTATAAGAGGCTAGGAGAAAGCAAGGTGGGGATTAGATTACAAGATAGTTAACAAGATTATGTGCTTTCTTGAGGTTGGTTATGCTTATTCCAAAGGTATGTTAACCTAGATGTACAAAGACAATTGGACAGGGCTTACTTAAGGCAAATATAAACCTTTTACTAAAAAAAAGTATGTGCCTGGGACATGGCTACACACCATGACCTACCCAGTTAGAAATTTATGATCAGATTACCCTGCGAGGCTATTTTCTGTAGGTCCCCTTTTTCTGTCAACAACCAAGATGGGGAAGAAAGAGGAAAGGACAGGGTGGGGTGAGAGAGGGTGGGCTTGGATCAAGTACTTTGTTTGTTTTTAGGTTTTTTAACAAGATTTTATAGTGTTCTTCATATACGGATTTCCTGAAAATTTTATAGCTTTTCAAATTATGTTTTTCTCACATTCTCACTTGTACTTAATTGCTAGAGAAAATTTATTTTTAAAAAAATGTTTACCTGATATACATGCAATTCTTGCATTTTCTTTATCTCTAGAGTCACCGGGCTTTTCTAGATAGAAAATACTATCACTAGCAATAAGAGATGTTTTAATCTTTTCTTTTTCAATGAGTATACAATTACTTTATACCTTAATCATATATACTAAAATCTACAAGGGTAATAATAGTCATAGGAAATGTTCCTGTCTAGTTCTTGGTTTTAATTGAAAATATTTTAATGTCATACCTCTTTGGATAATGTTTATTTTTGGTTTTTTTGGTAAAGTGTTGTTATATTTGGTTGTCTCCATTTATTCATATTTTTAATGAGCAATGATTGCTGAATTCTGCCTCTTCTGTATATGATTATCTGATTTCTTTTTCATTTCATGATTTTAGAATAGATAGTATTTTCAAAATTATCAAGTCAAATATATGTGAGGCTGATTCCTGGTTTACACTGAATTGTTAGCCTTAAAGTTTAATATGGTTTGTAAATGCATTTGAATCATTATGTAACTTCAGTAATTTCTTGAGAAAACAACTTATTAAACAAATTTTTGTATTTTCTCTCTGCTTTCTTGGCTTTTTTAAAAAAAGGTAACCTTTAAGGATTTTTTGAAAAAACAACAGCCTTTATTTCACAGCTAATGTGGTTAACAGATTGCAAATTATAGTAATAGGTTGTATCTTTGTGGCTCTTTTATGGGTGATTTTATATGTATATGACATTATTGTACCTGCTGTTTATTTTTGCCCACAGGAAGTCATTTTTAAAGAAAATGATTAATTATGTTTCTATTCTTCATGATCTAGAGGTTATTACAGATAATTTTAGTCTTTCATTGAAGTAGATTTCTGACTTATGGGCTCATTATCCAAAGGAAATTGAGTTACAAAATTTAAAAAAAAAATTCTGAGCTACAACCATAACTAAAAAGAATTAACCAACTAAAGAGATACCATTTTAATCTCATCAGCATATTTTATGATTCTTCGAGTTTGGTTTTGGGGGGACATGAATAGTTTGATACACCCTAGTTTGTCCAGTACAAAACTATGTCTATTGCTCCAGCATCTTATCTGGTTTAACGTTTGTTCTGGAAGTTTCATTTTAACAGAATTATTATTATTGTTGTTGTTGAAGTTGTTATTAACAGAAAAATGCATTAACGTTTACATTGCAATAACATTCGCATACATTACTGCAATACAATAGTATTTGTTATTAACATCTGCATTTAAATAAGCCAATAGTATTTAGACCCGTTACGTTATTGTTCCAGGTTCTGCCTGGTCTGGTCTATTAGAATGTGAGATACATGAACAAAAAAAGAAGGCTCACTTAGAATGGGCTAAATCTGAAAGCTGATCAGTGGTAGTCACAAGGGACTTGGGCATCTAGGGACAGCTAACTCCTTCTAGTCTTGATGGAAGTATAAATTAGTAAATCCCCTTTAAGTATGAGGGCACTTTACCAGGAAAAATGAAAGTTCAAAATGTATAAAAAGTTAAAACCTTAAAATAAAAGTTATTGCAATTTTTCTAGGATTCTGTCATACATAAATACTTTACATCCATATCAAAAGTTATACAAAGAGTACAAAATACAGAGATTTATTTGTCATGGGGAAAAAAAACTGTAAAGAATAGAAATGACCACCAGTGGGTTGTGAGATGGATAATTAAAGTACAGCAATTCCATATTATGCAACTTTTAAAAACAACAAGATAGATGAATGTATTCTCAAGGCTAAAAAAAAATTCTTGAAAGCCATGTTACTAAATGAAAAAAAGCAGAGCAAAAGACAATACAGACTCTAGGATGCCATTTATGATAAACAAAGCAATACTTTCATACATGTGTCAATGTACGGTTGCATATGTCTGTGCGTATGTACCCGATAAACTCCTGGAAGGGTGTAGGCACAATTGCTCATAGGGTTTGCCTCTGGAGAGAGGACTCGAAGGCTGGGGCTAAAAGGACGACTTCCGTATGCATTCTCTCTGTATCTGTATTGTTTAAAACATTAATAGAGAAAATAGAATCGTGTATCATGTGTATAATTTTTAACCTGAGCACAGAAAAAAGAAAAACCATACTCTACAAACTGTGTGTATCAACCAATGTCCTTAACATGAAGATTCAATTACACAGTGACATGCATTGAGCACAAGAGGAATTTAAATGCCTCCAAAACCTCCAAGAAAAGTTTTTGTGTTTGCGTTGTTTTGTTTGTTTTGTTTTGTTTCAACTAGGAGAGTTTTAACTTCAGAGGTGGGTAGATTATAAAACAAGTGGCTCAGCACATACTTTTTCGGGTATGAGAACTTTTAGGTGATCTCCATCCAAATGGTTGCCTCCCTGACATTTGCTCTGAATCACCCCTACACTTTCATGACAAAATCTGATTCCATTCAACCAGGAATTCAGTAATACAAATCCAAAATTAAAAAAAAAAAAAAAGTGAATGTTTGCACATGTGAAGCATTATGCTAAACACAATATGCTGTAACGTGCAAAAAAACAAGGTGGGGTAAAATGCGATAATAGCTATTTAACTTTGGAATCAAATAAATGGCCTTGTTCCTATGTTGGTAGCAAGGTCATTCACACAATTAGAGCCAAGGGCAAGTAATGGAAGTTTAAAATCAACAAGTAACTGAAAACAATGGTTGAAATACTTAAAGGTATAGCAGAATTTATTTATAATTAGCTCTTTTATGAAAACTATCTAAAAATAGCACTAGAGTTGAATGTGTGGGGGGAAGTAGTATTAGAGAATGCCTTGTCCCTCAAGCTGCTACTTAATAATTTAAGAAGGCCCTTAAAAATGTAGGAAAAAAGCAATAGAAAATTTTGAATCATAAATATGTAAAAATAAGAATATGAAGCCATTCAACCTGAATTTATTGAACCCTTTTCTGTAACAGGCCCTGAACAAAACAGTGGACAAAACTGACAACAAATTCTCCACCCTTGGGGCTTACATTCTAGTGAGATTCTCCGTAATTCTATTACTTACCCAGAACTAAAGTTTATAGTTTGGGATATATTGTTTGTATCTTATCTCTTTGTGTTTATACAGTGTTTTTTCACAAAATTGTAAATCTAATGTGAGTGTTTTATACTTAAAATAATGTAGCCACATTTTTTATATTATTAAATTTTCTCAATAGCACTATTTTCATGGCAGCATTGTATGCCAAGATCTAAATGAACTGTAGTTTTTTAATCAATCCCTTATTGTTTCAGATCATTTCAGTTTTTCTTCCATCATTATAGACAACAATATGATGAACATCCTTATAGATAAATCTCTGCACAAGTCTAAGATTGCTTTTTCAGGATAAAATATAAGATGTGAAATTGCAGGATAAAGCTTTTCAGGATGGTCTTCCATTATTGATGAAGTTAAGACACTATTAAATATTAAAATTAATGTTTGATATAAGTTATAAAAGCTTTACCTAAAGGTAGAAATTTCTATATATCTTATTTAATTAAAGTAAAGGTAAAACTACTTAATTTATATTAGTTTAATTATTTAAAATAATATAAATATGCAGGTTATATTTTTATGTTTGCATATTAATAGTTCTCCTTAAGAGAATAGTTAACAAAATTTGGTTTCAAAAGTATTTTTTATACCTTATTTTAGGGAGCAAATGCTTTTAAAATCATAGTTTTGAACAACATAAAAAATAAATTATGAGCATTGAAGTGCATCAAACCCCAATCTTTCTCTAAAGTATTTATTTCCTATACAAAGCAAGCATTATAATCTCTGTTATGTGATGTTCCATCCTGATGATCAGCATCTAGCAACAGAGAAAAACAGATGCTAATTTCTCTAGATTTCTGAACCATGACCATAACTCCCTTTCCTGGGTCAGACTGTTTCATTTTCCAAGTTTAGTTGAAAACATAAATAAACTGTCAAAAATGCAAGTAACTTGCACTATAGTATTAAGAAATTTCTTATCTGGCTGGATTTATGTTGGAAATTCAACTGGCAGGTCAGAGTTGATTGGTAGCTTCCAGTCAGGAGAAGGAAAACTAGAGAGAGGTATTACCGAGAACGTATTTTTTTATCTCCATCTCCATAAGCTCACATAATGTGTGAAAGACAGATATATGCTACTGGAATTCAAACACAATACTAGAGAAGATTCAAGAACAGTTAAAGTCATTGCTGGATTCTATAATGGGGAAAGAGTAGCCAGACCACTCTATAAGTTGTTCTTTGGATGAATTTTTTGAGGAAAACACTTTTTTTTGTATAGAATTAATTTTATGATAGCATTTATTTATCTATTCATTCTTTTAGTCAATATGTATTGGGTCCTCTATATGCCAGACACTATACGAAGCACTAAGCATACATTGGTGAATAAAACAGATATGTCAAGCTTACGTACTATCAATTTATCATCAAATCTACCAGTAATTCTTCCCACAGTGACTCCCATCACTAGAGACAGCCAATGAATATGAAGGTATGATCAGTCTGATCAGCCACTGTCCTCCTGAAAAGAAGTAATTATGAGGTGGAGTGAGCGCTCTTCCTTCCCAACACTTCCCAGCATGGGAGAGAAGCCTATGGTACCTACTTCTATGGAACAAGATGGAGGTGCAAGAGAAAGGCAGAAAAGTTCCTTTCCCCTCTCCCCTCCCATTCCCCTTACCCTCTCCCCGTTTTCCCACCCTCTTCTATCCTTCTCTTCCTGAATTTAACCCATAAATAATCTTGAATTTAGACTGCCAACGTTAAGTAAAAGATGAACAATTTCTTATTGCATTTTTCCAATACACAATATCTAACTAATTTAAAACATAATGAAAATATTTCCCTTGAAAGCTGGTCGCATGTTTTCATTTATCATCATCATTCTTCATAGCCATCATCAACAGTCATTTATTGATATTTAGTGCGTTCTAAACACACACATATTTATATGCACATCTTGTAAAATTCTCACAGCTCTTCAGAGGAGGTATTATTATCCTGCTTGAACAGATGAAGGAAAGCGGAGGTCAAGGCTATTTATGGGATTTGCCCAGAGTCATGCTTCTGATAACAGACAGAAGCCAGATTAGATCTCCACAGCTATAAACCATGCACCAGTTTCCCAAATTAAACGCATTTACTGTAGCTTACCCTTCTTTGATAAGAGCTGCCTATAGAAGGAATCATTGGGTTTCTATTCTTTCCCTTGTATTTATCCCCAATAAAAATCAAATCAGAAGTTCTATTCAAGAGCCCCAACAGAATATGAAAATAAAGCAAGATACCAACTCGACAGATTGTTAACGTCTATTATACTTTTTAGATAAAAGGTTTAAAAGGAAATCTGTGCTAGTTTTAATGTTTCCCAAAGGAAAATCTGTAAATGAGATAGGTCACTTATGCATATCCTCCAGGTACTGTCATCCGCCATAAAAAGCTGCCATTTGTCGAGGTATTCTGCACAAAGAGATATAAAATCAGATTCAGAATGCTGGCACAATATCGGGGGCTGTGCATCCGAGGACAGGTGTACTTGCAAACCAGAGTGGCTCAGGGGAAAAGATGTCCAGAATACCCAGAACCTCCCATACTGACTGCAGCCATTAACACCAAGACAGCCTTTAGGTGGGGAAAGCAGAGGCCTTTTTAGTCCAGGAGCACCTGCCCACCCTTCAATCGCTCACATTTCGAGTGTCCGCAGTGATGTTATAGATTCCTTCTGAATATCAGTTGTAGTCTCCAGTATTTATAGCATTCAGGGCTTGATTGCTTTATGAGGCCTTTTAAATAAGTAAAGAGGAAGCTGTGTTTCTTTTGGAACCAAACATTCCTCATACTAACACTTGAATAGGTACTTAAATTCTCTTATTGTTTTCATTCGTAAAATCTACATTATTCTGATTTGTATTTTAGGATTCTTGCATTTTAGGATTGTTCCACCGGGCTCAATGTTCTGGTGGAGCCACAAGTGCTCAGTATTTTCAAAAGGGTATGAATAAAGGTTGAAAAAGCGTATCACATGGCTCACATTTTGTTAAGATATAAGAAAACAAAATTCATTTTTAAAATATGATTATGTTTGTAAAGTGCCTGACACTGCCCCACTTAAAGACTAGACGAAACATTGCTTTGGTTACAGGGATATATATATACTACGTGTAGTTTCATTGATTCAAAAAGATATGTACTAATTGCTTTTTGATAGTCACTTTAACTTTTCTTTCAACTTTATTGAGATATAATTAACATATAACATTGTGTAAGTTTAATATGTACAACTTACTGACTTGATATACTTATATTACGGCAAAATAATTACCACCTTAGCATTAGCTAATACCTCCGTCACGTCGCATAATTATCATTTTTTGTGTGTGTGTGAAGACATGTAAGTTCTACTATGTTAGCAACTTTCAATGATATAATACAGTATTGTTAGCTATAATTATCATGCTGTACATTAGGTCTGCAGAACTTATTCACCTTATAACTGCAAGTTTGTACTCTTTGACCAACCTCCCTCATTTCCCCCAACTCCCAGCCCCTGGTAACCACCATTCTGTTCTCTGTTTCTGTGAGGTTGCCTTTGCAGATTTCATATAAATGAGATCATACAGTATTTGTCTTTGTCTGACTTATCTCACTTCGCATAATGCCCTCAAGGTCCACACATGTTGCAGACAGCAGGATGTCCTTCTTCCACCTGACTGAATAACATTAATATATATGTATAAAACATCTTTTTTATCCATGCATCTATTGATTGATACTCAGGTTGTTTCCATATCTTGGCTATTGTGAATCATGCTGCAATGAACATGGGGGTATAGACATCTCTTCTGTTTTCACTTCCTTTGGATATTTACCCAGAAGTGGGATTGCTGGACCGTATGTCAGGTCTATTTTTAATTATTTGAGGAACTTCCATACTGTTTTCAACAGTGCCTGCACCAGTTTATATTCTCATGAACAGTGCACCAGGGTTTCCATTTTTCCACATCTTTCCCAACACTTGTTATCTATTGTCTTCTTTATGATAGCCATGATAACAGCTGTGAGGTGACATTTCATTGTGGCTTTGGTTTGCAGCATTAACTTTCTAGTTGGGAAATTATTTCCTTTCAGTCCCCAAAAATGTTCTTGAGGGTCTTGAGTAATCACCATTGTGCATATGGAAATAAGCTAAAGGAATGACCCATGTCACTTAACCTTGTTTTCTCAAACCCTAACACAGTGATGGGGGCATAACAGGTGCTTGGAAAGTTTAAATGAATGAATGAGGCTTCTTTCCTTAATGTTCATGGAATTATTTAGAAAAACAAATCTTCAATTAACACTGGTTCTACAAAAAGGACAACAGTGTATTCCTTTCAACCAATAGCATCACCTCATCAAAGTGGATTCTTAAAATTTTCCAAAATGAACTAGTCCCAGGATTCACCTGACAACAATCATGATTCAAAACCCTTTGAAAGGTGGTGATAATTCACAACAGAAGGCACCAGAGAAAGCAAAGCAGGGGCCCAATATGATTCTCCCCGAGTTATCAGTGCAGCATCTAACGTTGCCGTGCAGGGTTTGCTGATGCTGCCAGCAGTTTGGACTTATTAGAGGCACAGTTATTGTGATCAAAGTTCAAATGGGATCAGAGACGAACAGTTTGGAACACAACACTGAAAGAATGGTTGTGGCTTCCACTTATTTTGAATGAGTCTCCTTTGTTGGGATAAAGACTTAGGAAGTCCACATAGTAGGTCATGAAAAGAAGAGAGGCAGGAGGCAGAGAGTGAAGGACTTTTGGTGGGAGCCCTGGGGACAGGCAGTGATGTGCTAAACTGGGGGTATCTTTCGTCTCCTGAAGATAGCACACACCTTGCAATTCCCCTAAGCAGGGAATCCATACATGTCCATTTGCATTAGTTCTCAAACTATGGGCACAATATAATGACCATATATATTTTCTCACTTAAAAGGCAGATAAAGGCAGACATTTAGAGCATACAATTGCTCAGCCAGTTTGAAAATGTGCTGTTTTGTAAATTATTGTGGTGGCCTGTTGCTATAATTATTTGATTTCTAATGTACAATACAGTTCATTGAAATCTTACTCTCTCAATAAGATTTTTCAACTTTTTAATCCCTAGAGGGTCTTATAAACACAAAGGGATGGAGGGGTTAATGTTTTATGGCTTTTAGTTGAAGAAAATGTTGTTAAAGTAACTGACACATTTAAATGATTCCTCAAAGAAACCCATTCTCCCAGAACTACAAAAAGAATCTTCTTCATTTTGTACCTGGGAAATTTACTAAATGTGCGGTCGGGAGCGGAAATGAGGCCCAATTTCCAAGTTCATAGATCTGTCTATGAGACTTAATTTGCCGCTCGCTGACTATGGCAGGCACTCGAAGTTGTCTACCTAACAGCCAATCTCCTTTCTTATGAAGAGAACCCCCGTTTCATTTGTACTGACAACACGCCTGAGTAAAAACTACATTTCCCACCATCTATTGCGGCCTATTTGGGTCAATAAAATATGAATGACAGTCACTGCATGGGGTTCAAGAAACATTGGTCTGTGTCTTATTGTCCTTTCTGCTTCCCCCTCCTTCTTTCCTGGACAGTGAATGTGACCACTGAGGTTACAGCAGCTGTCCTGTATGAGCTAAATATGAGGCTGTATAATAGGTATGGCACAGCACAAAGATAGAACAGTGGGAATATAGTGGGTCCTTCAGATAAATCTGGATTTGCCTACGTACTATGTTTGATAGAAAAAATAAGCCCTTAATTTGTGTCAGCTGGAGTTATTTGGGCTTCTCCTACCAACTGAACAAATATCCTAACTGAAAGAGTGTCCCAATGCAATCATCAGTAAATCTGAAAGATTAGAAAAACATGTTCTATTCATTTTTTATGTCATCTTTGTTCTTAAGAGTCTGTTGTGTAAAATAGAAAACTGCTTGTCTTTTATGGTATGGTCCTGGCTGCTTGATATGGTACCTGTCCTTCTCCAGCATGTTTGTCCATTTATTTTCATTCGTTCACCACCACAGAGAGATTCTTTCCCAATAGTCTGAACATTCAGAACTTTGCCACGATTGTATATTTGTCTCGTACTCCGTACAATCAGCATTGTTTCTCTTCTAGATTTTACCCCAGAGGATTTTGTTTGTCTTCATTACTTTGTACTTAGCATAACATTCTGACCTATCTTGAATCAACATCAGGTTTATACCTTGCAACTTGTCCAACTACTGCCCAAGACAAGGGATTTTCCTGTACTGGTTTAGAAACAATACTCTTTGGTAGTTATCTAACACAGTGGGACTTCCTCCTGGCTATGGAGACAATTTCCCTGCCACTGAATTTTGCCACAGACCTTTACCTTTACCTTTTCTCTCTTCCTCTAAGCAGTCTTTATAGAAGAGGGGTCAACAAAAATTACAAGTAACAATGGAAAAAAGATTGCACTTCGTCAGCAATCAAGATCTCAAACAGTGGTGAGGTAATTTGTTGAAATATTAATATGTTTGTGTTCTCTGGTTTTTTCCCCTTCATGTCCCTCACCCCAACATGAATCCCTTTTTCCAGAGAGTTTTAGGGTTTTGTTCTGTAGATAGTAGAATGGTTTTCTATTTCTACTCTATTACGCTATGCTACTCTACTCCATTCCTCCGACTTCCTGTTAAACATTAGAGGCATTTCCTGTCTTTTATAGGGGCTTAAATGTCCTAAAGGGAGAAGAGAAAGGACTTGGCCTTTGAAGGCCTCCACAGGGAGGGGCTTCCTAACAGATGAGATAGAGGGGGCAGTATTTGTCCTGTGAGTAGCCTGCGGAGTTGTGGGAACACAGAATGTTGGTTGTGGGGTACCTCTAGAGAAGGTGACTCCTCAACGCACGGATACCCTAGCTTCACCAGGGACTTCCAGAACCAAGTGTGGCAACAAGCACTGGAGTCCCCAGACCTGAAGGTAATACGGAGAGGCTAGATAATGGATAGCATTTGTGCTCATGACTGGGGCCTCTCTCAATATTTCTGGGCCTAGAAAGACATCTGCACATGACAGGAGTGGGGCTCAAGAAAAAAGCTCTAGCAGTGACTAAGCTTTCAATTCTTGCCAGTCCGATGATTGAAATCAAATTTAAGTTAAGTTGAACATAAGAGAAATATGACCGTTCCTTCCCAGCTGACTTCTTAGACTGAACTTCTCACCTACTATATTCTTTTTCGAGGAAATGAAAGATCTACAAGCACAGGTCATGATGTAAAGTCCTCTCTGACCTTGTCACATTTTTAGCTCTGCTTGTGCCTGTGTGTCTTGTCAGATGAACTGGGATCGTTTTGACATCATTCTGAGTCTGGATTGGTTAACAAAAATTATTTAACCGTTTGCTAATAAGAAGTACTATGTTGATCTTTAAAACAAACTTCGAAATTCTGGTATACATTGTACTGCACCTGAACGAGACCTCTTATCCTAAGAGCACTGCCAGTATTATTTTCTCAGAACTCAGAGTCTTGTCTTCATTCTGGCAATTCTGAAATTTTGCAATTGAAATAAACAACCAGCTGAAATAAACAATTCAGATTAAGAAATGTAAATTTATCAAAAATGGCACTCAGGAGATAGTACGACTAGTCATAAAATTAATTCAGAGGTGGCAGGGATCTTTTACTGAGTTTGTAGCTAACCAGCAAGATGGGAAACAAATATTTGTCATGAAGTATAATTTGTTATACACATTAGAATTAAGAATTCTGAGGTGGAGACAGAAGGGGTGAGAAAAGAAAACAAACTGTGTCTCATCTAGAAAGAGTTTTTTTAAATGATTTGAACTAAGTGCATTTAAACAGAGCTATCTCAGTTTGTATAAAGCCAGCTTACTGAATCTGTTAGTACCTTTACTATGTACGATAGGACAAGACACAGGGGAAAAAAATGACACCCTTGAATCAGGTTCATGGCCGTTATAAATTTGCATGTGCATTAATGCAATACTTGTATATGTGTGTGAATGTATAATTGTTTGCATCCAAGAAGGTCAGTGTATTAACTCAAACTCATTTCCAATGTAAGATATTTTAAGTGTTGTGACTTACAATTAGATTAATTGAATTAGAAATAAAATGAAATTTGATTTGGAACAAGCACTCCTTTTGGCTTCCCAATTAACAGTGCACTTTGTTTGTTGTGGATCTGGGAACACTGGCCCATTTAGTCTCGAGACTGGTACTCACCCAACACCAACTTCCCCCAGCCAAACATCGGTAATAGTTATCAATATCTT
This sequence comes from Rhinolophus ferrumequinum, assembly GCF_004115265.2. NCBI lineage: Eukaryota > Metazoa > Chordata > Mammalia > Chiroptera > Rhinolophidae > Rhinolophus > Rhinolophus ferrumequinum. The sequence continues at coordinate 76,221,519 of NC_046287.1, forward strand.
ACAATGCTAACTGGCTGGTAACTACAGAAACTAGGGCAGGGATTAGAAAACAACAAAACCCTCTCAAATATGACTACATTTTTGAAGCTTTCTAAGTCTTCTGGAATTTCCCTTGGCAATCTGTACAAATCACAATCTGTATTTCCTGGGTGAGAGTTCAAGAAGATACATGGCAAAAAGCCTGGTTAAATCATGTCATTTGAAACCAGTCCGTGGACAGTTTGTACTTTAGAGCCAAATAAAAATCTCAGCACTGTGTGCAAGAGAAATGAAAAGTTAGGTTTATCAAGAAAGAGCTAGAGTTTTTGCATTAGGGTATCTGATAAAATCCAGGGGCAGAACCTAAAATTTGATGTTGCTCTGGCTTAACAAGGGTTCTTTGAGACTAGAATCATTTCTCTTGCACACAGTGCTGAGATTACATTAGAGAAGACTAGAGACAAATACGAAGTGCTTGGAGTGGGAGGAAATGCTTAGAAGTTAAGGTAGAAAAGCGCTGAAAGTACCTGAGTAAATAATTCCTTTAGTAAGGATGCTGTTGGAAATGGCGTTGTACAATTTTCAATGTTCCCAGTCCAGAATGTAATACCCCAAAAAGCATATATATCCTAGGAGATATACACACACACACACACACACACACACACACATACACACACACACATATACATATACATACATATGTGTACATGTACACACACACACACATAAATGTATACACATTTTAAGAAAGAAAACCTGTATTAAAATTGTAATACTCAATATATACCGATAACAAAAGATGACTACAAGTGATGTTTGACTTCTCCAATTACAAGAGGTGCTCCAAGTACTTACCATCAGCGTCCAGACACTTCTGATTATGGCAAACTACTGCTTGAGCAACGTTGACCAAAGTGTCCACTTATATACATTTTTTTGGCACCCCCGGTATATATATCCTAAATTCCTCAGTTTTATGTTTTTCCTGGGCTTCAGGGAGACAGCAAATAGTTAACCTGCTGATTTTAGGTCCTAGATTTGTACATGGCACTTCGGCAAAGAGGATGATTTCCAACATAGTTAAGCTAATTAGTGGGTCTTGGTGAGCGTGGGAGTGCCGGTGATGGCAGAAGGACCACAGGAGAGCAGCAGCAGACGTGGTGGAGTACTGTGGGGCTGCTGTCCTCCCTTGTCCCTGGGCAGGGGAACAAACGGCCAGTGTGCTATTGTCACTGGTCTCTCATGTTGCAGTCAATTGACTTGGAGGTTGATAATTAAACTTATGTGAATTACTCTCTTTTAGTATTAATGGCTACTCTAAATTATTCCACCTTGGCAACCACATCAAAGACAGGAAAATATAGAACAGAAAGATGCCTAAGGTAATGTCTAAACTAAGCATGCATTTGGGGAGATAAGATGGTTGCAAGAACATGGGCTGGACAGGATTAGGTGAAGATTTATCCTGAAGCAACCACTTTAATTTCTGCTGTTGTGTGCTAACTTCTATTAGTCTTTACCTCTTATTCTCATTGCATACCTCTCACTTTCTACAGGATAGTTTATTTGCCCCCATCAAGTTACTTTCTTTTGGTAAATTGTAAAGTAGTTTCCTTGCCAGCTCCCACTTCCCAAACATTAGAACTTGATTAAACAAATCTAGTGATAGTGACGGATGATAATTCAAATCTTCAAAAGTTCTTTGCCTCACAGGTGTCTTTTTTTTCCTGAGGTATGTTTTCGCCTTTCTGGCTTTTTATGGTATTATGAGAACAATGACCTCATTCTCTCCAGTTGATAATAATAATGGCATACTTTTTATAAATAACTTGAAAAGGCATCTGCGTATTGATATGCGGGTTAAAATTAACTATAACGCAAGTGTTAGCCATTGCATACCTCGCCTTATCTTGTGGAGCAAAATAAATAGGATAGAAAACATGTGAAGCCTGTGGTTGTTTAAGTAAATGATAATCTGTGTTTTGGTAGAGACCTTTGTCTTCTTCTTATGCTTTATTTTACAGCTGAAAAATTAAACAAAGAACCCAGTACTGTTGAATGTAGATCTGTCTACACACTAAAATGGGGAGAAAATAAAACGTCTTATGATGAAGAGGTCACATTTAGCTCACAACCATAACATCTGATAAACTAATAAAATTGTGAAAATTGACAAGCCGATCTTTTCCTTTGGAGGTGACACACATCTCTCACCTATGTGCAAACCCCAGTCACGTTTCCTGTAGGACAACCCTTCTGCTTAGAAATCACAAAATTACCATTAAGACTGATTGGAGTTTCAATCCTAAACAAGAGGAAGGATGATAAATCCATTTAAGGAGCCTAGCAAAATTTTAAAAAATTAAATTAAATCAAAAACCTGAAAATGGAATAATTATAATAATTTTATGCAATAGTACTAGTATTTCTGAGCTAACGTGTAACATAAATTAATCCCAAGTGGATAAGAAAGCAGTACATTTAACACATGTTCTTTTGATCATGAGTTAAAGCTGATAGGATGGTGGGTTACAACCAGTGAGAAATTCCATAATGAAATGAGGATAGGGCTTTGCACCATATTACAATTGTCTATTTACTTCTCTGTCTTCCTGACTGAATGAAAGCATCCTCATAGGACTGCATATTATTATTGTCTCCTCAAGACCCAGTACATTGCCTGGCACATATAAACACTTGATGAAAGGTTATTGTTATTCAAATTATACACATTCTTGAACGAAGGCAGGTCCCAGAATTCTTAATCTAGCCCAGCGCTTCTCCTATTATAAATATGCAAATGCACTGTGGAGGGATGGTGCATTTAGTGTAATCAGCATTAAACACATTAGGACAACAGAAACTTCAGCTATTTGAGAGCTTTTCACCAGTCTTTTGCTGTCCCATCTTACCACCGGTCTGCATGCAGGACATTGCACTGGCAGGGATGAGAGGGCATATAGAAGATGTCACTAGACAACCAAGGGCTCTAAAAGGGTAGATAGGAACAAAAGATGAATTTTACCAGCTACCTAATTGTAATTATGTCCAGGCTTAATCACCTGTCCAGAGATGGCAGCTGTATGTGAGAAGGGGAGACACCCTCCCCACCACCCTCAGTGTAGGAAAACATGAGGGGGACTTGGGAATGAAAGACAAAAGGAAGAAGAGGCAGAGTCCCCAAGACTCACCCCATAGAAAAAAACAATTCTATAATATTGGTCATTCATTCAAGGAATATATTTTCTTGCATATTGTATGTTAGACCTTGTTTGGGTCTTGATTTAATATTTTAAAAATGAATCGCATAAGCTGCTACTTCAGTGCACAAAGAACTGAGTGAGGGAGGCAAAGGCTACGCATAAGTAACCCCAAAGAAAGGCATGCGGTGATCTCAGCCACATGAGGGATCTCAGTGAACTTAATGTCTAGGAGAAGAAAACCCTTTAGAAAGTTCTCGCACCGAAATGAGGCCCGTCCAGTCCACTCTCCTCACTGTAATCACCGAAATGCAAAGTTTGCTCAAAGTCAAAGTTATCGTGTCACTCTCCTGCCTAAATCCTGTCAGTGGCCATTCTTCATTGCATTTTCAGATAAGTTAAACTCTACTGTGGTTTATGAGGCTCAAGGGTTGGCAAAATGTGGCCTCTGCAGACCTAATTTGCAGTCACTGCCCAATTCCTACTGTGTCTCCATGTTGCAAATACATGTAATCATAATCCATCTCTCTCTCTCTCTCTGTGTCTCTCTCTCATGCACACACACATGCACACAGACACACACCCACACATTGTTTTCTATTCCACTGTATATTTCTGGAAATTCTGGAAATTATGCTCCTCTCCATACTCTCTATCCAGTTAATCCCTATAGTTTCAACTTTCTCCTCTCTGCTACCACCATCCTGCTCAACCCACCACATTTCTCATCTGAACTCTTGTTGTCATTGCCCTGCTTCCAATTGCTCTCCCGATTATCAGGAATCTATACAGAAGGCAGAATGTTCTTTATAAAATAGAAATCAGATCTCTTTTCACTTATTTAATAAAATTTTGCAATGATAGAATCCAGATTCATCTCTGTGACCTCTAAGGGGCTGCATTAGCTGCCTTCTCCTCATTTCTCCAGCCTCATTACATGAATCACTGTTTTCCTCCGACTCCATGCTCTGCCCACACGAGCCCTCTCTTGGTTTCTCAAGCACTCTGAACTCCCCCTGATCTCAGGGACGAGACACATCCCATCTGCCCAGAACATTCTTCTCCCAGATGTTCTCATGGCTTTTCCACTCACTGAGGTCTCAACTTAAATGGCCTTTTCTAACCAGCCTTCAATTATCCTCTTATCACTGTGGCACTCTTTATTATCTTTATGATATTCCTCATTATCTGAAATTATTGACTATTAATTTGTTTACTTGTTTGTTTACTTGTCTTCCCTGAACTGGAATGCAAACTCCCAAAGATGAGGACCGAGGTCAGTCTTGTTTATCCAGGGCCTTATATGGAGTTGGTGATTTATAGAGACTCAACAACTATTTCCTGAATTAATGAGTGGATCTCCTTTCTCTTGTTCTTTTCAGTCTTCATTTGCTCATTACATTTTTGTGTAATTCCATTTCACCTCTAGTGGAAAGTTTCCCAGAACCTGCAGCTGCTTATACAATGACCAGTGATCTTTTATTTATGGACCACCTTCAAGCAACCTCCAAAGTGAGATTTAAAAAATTAATAAATTATGGAAGAATTTTAAAAGTTAATAAATTATGGAAAAATCTTTAACATGATTAAAGTTGTAAAGACTCAGTGGCATTTATACCTGCCATTCATCTCTCTTAATGAGTATTTGTTTCTTTACCTGCCTCTTCATTATTTCCAAACACCTACTCTTGGAAATAATAGCCACCAGTGTCTTAGGTTTTGCTCATTATCCACAATCCTTTTTGCTTCAAGTCCTTATCCTCTCCACTGTATCTTTTCACTTGTTTGCCATCTTTTATTGGTCACCTATAATGCGCCAGGCACTAAGAATACAAAGGTGAGTTATAAATGGTCCCTGGCTTCAGGAAGCTTACAGTCTACTAGAGAAGATTGAACTAGCAAGAGTGATATATATCATGGGTTCTAGAATGTAAGTATGTGCAGGATATAGTGGGGCCTAAACAATAGGGAGTGGCCAATTTCATAGCAATGAAAGGGGTCAGAAAATGCTTTGGGGAGGAGGTGACCATAGAGTGATTTTGCAGAGGAGGAATAGGCATTCCTAGAAAGGAAGCAAGGTCAGTAAAGGTAGGAGATATAAAATAGTCCAGCACTTGGAGGAACTGCAGAGTTTGGGAATTGCAAAGGGTGAGAACCAGGAACCAGTGGATTAGGAGATGTGAAGTGAGAGGCAGGTGTGAAGCAGAGCCATTAAAGGATGCGGTGGTTGGGGGGGGGGAAGCGGGGGGGGAGGGCTCTCTGCTAAAATATGTGAGTATTGTTCCATGGGAAAAATGGCCACTGAAGGTGTTTATTTTCCACTCTAAGGAATCCTAAGAAAGCCATTGTCCATTTGCAGAATTAATTTAATTTCTTCAGTCTTTTTGACTGAAGTAAGTCCTATTAAAGCCAATAGTGTATTTTCTAAAGACTCAGGAGAAATCACCTTTCAGACAATAAAATAAACCAAGGTGCTTGTTGTTGTTACTGTTGTTTGGTTTGCAATTTCCTGCCATTTTTCTAATGTCTTTGTTTTCCACTAGCCTTTCGTGTTCACCAAAACCTCGTATGCATTCATTACAATTTATAAATGGACTAATCCTAATAATGAAAAAAGTTTAAAGGTTTTACAGGAACTAATAAATAATTAGAAATTTCAAGGCCTTGTCAGAGACTGTTATAAATATCTAAATTCTTCTTGATGTTCTTATCTTCTTTTGTTTTTGTCGTAAAAAATAAAGTTGTCACAAGGAAGGAAAATGGAAAGTTGTCACATTGTTACCATACCTTTTGGATTTTCTCCAGTTATTATTTACAATAAGTTCATGAAGTCAATTAATTCTTTAGATAAAAATGTGTTCAACTTTCAGTTCAAAAGTGGATATTTATCTTATTCCATTGTGGGTGATGCGGGCTTCTTTAAAATGTCTGTTGCGTCTCTACCTTAATGGCGTGCTATGAAAGGCTGCCTTGCCTAAGGGAAACCAGTTTTTAATGCAACCCCAGCAAAGAGGCAATTTATGGACCTGGTGGAAAGGAAATGTGGCACATGGCAATCTACAACACACAACTGCAATGTGGCTGGTTTTACGATAGCATTTTTATTTCTGCTACATAAGGAGAAGAAAAGATGAGAACAGGAAATATGAAACTAAGTAGTAAAGAAAAAGAGCATTTTACCTCCTGATGCTTTGACATCAGTGAAAAATATAGAGATTTACAAAATTCACAAAGGTTTTAGCTGTAGGTGAGATAGTGGGGTGATATTAATGGGAGGGGTGGGGCTAAGGAGGAAGTAACTTTCTTCCTGTGTCTTCTACGCAGCACACAGTGACCTAGGCGTATTAATTCATAATCCTATTTATTGTTTGCCATAGTTTTGAATCCTAGTCAGATGGCATTATTGGGATTGTACACGTAAGAAAGCTAAATCTCAATGAGCAGGCCACAAAGCTGTGTGGGAGTTGAAATTACAACCCAGCCTGTTCCGCAAGCCCATGATCTTTCCACTTTATGACACTGCTCCTTCTTCTAACCTAGGGACATCCTAGTTAAGACGTATGATTTAAATTGGACCTTGGACTAAATGAGTAACAGAAAAGAACATAAAAAATGCACTGATGTGTATCTTAGTATTTATTTGTTTGAATTTTATACTTTTTTTTTGATTGGGGAAGGGGAACAGGACTTTATTGGGGAACAGTGTGCACCTCCAGGACTTTCTTCCAAGTCAAGTTGTCGTCCTTTCAATCTTAGTTGTGGAGGATGCCATTCAGCTTCAAGTTGTTGTTCTTTCAGTCTTAGTTGTAGAGGGTGCAGGCCAGCTCCAGGTCCAGCTGCCGCTGCCAGCTGCAGGGGTCGTAGCCCAACATCCGTTGTGGGAGTCCAACCGGCAACCTTGTGGTTGAGAGGACACGCTCCAACCAACTGAGCCATCCGGGAGCTCAGCGGCAGCTCAGCTCAAGGTGCCATGTTCAATCTTCAATCCTAGTTGCAGGGGTCGGAGCCCACCATCCCTTTTGAGAGTCAAGGAGTCAAACTGGCAACCTTGTGGTTGAGAGCCCACTGGCCCATGTGGGAATCGAACCAGCAGCCTTCGGAATCAGGAGCATGGAGCTCCAACCACCTGAGCTACAAGGCCGGCCCAAATTTTATACTTTTTGATAAATAGCTAAATTTGAGTGGAAACATATTGTTGTAATCTACTAGATAGATGTATATTTGACTTACATTTATTGAGTGCTGAGTATATATATGCCGAAAATCACAAAGGCGTGGCTTTTTTCTTTTCATGAAAACACAGTGATTAATTCCACAAACCCAACAACCAAGGCATGGCCTTATCTTTTGACAACCAACCACAGTTTACTTCATGTAACTAAAAGAAAATGGCACCTTAATGCTTAACTAGTATCCCAGATATAAAGGACAACAGCAAACGTCATAGGTCAGATTGTGGTGTGAAGGAGACCTTTGGTGGGTAGTCAGACCTGTGAAGGATTTAGTGTAAATACCAACATCTAAGCAGGGCACAGACACTTGGTTCTTATTCCGCTTTGATTCTTGATGATTCTGCAGTATTTATATACCAACGACATACAGACCTCTCTGAGTGTGCTTTCAGAAAGTGCTTTCCTGAATGATTTGTTTTTCAGAGAAGGAAAGTTGTTTCCAGATCAATGTGCTTAAGGAAATGAAAAGCCCTTGATTAGCAGCCAAGAAGCCTCCTAATGAAATTACATTTCCCTCCAGGGATTTCAAGTGGTTAATAAAATCTAGTGCTTTCTGTGTCAAGTGCTTATGTTTGTTTTGTGCATTCTGAGATACACATCATAAACATGGATACAAACATAAAGATGGCCCCAAAATAGATGAATGTGCATGTCCATTAAGTATCGAAGCAAAAGCTTTGTCGGTATCACACACCTGGGTTGTGTAGATGAAGGTAAATTTACCATGTATACAACCTAAATGAACTCTTTATATGCCTTAGTCCTTCAGAGAGAGAACACCATACCTTTTAGCCTGAAAACAGCTAAGTTCTCATTTTATCTCTTAAAATCCTGGGGAGAATGTCAGAGTATACTGTGAGGGAAAACGATGCCCCAAATCAAATAAAGTAGTTAATTCTTTATCAGGAAAAAATTGATAATCTGATGATTTTTGCAGAGGTTAGTAAATTATTAGGATTATGGTTTTTATTTTGCCGTCATTTAAATGTGTATATAAAAATAGAGAGATTATAATTTTTATGATGTCTTCATCAGATAAAATGCTTTGAGTATGAGAAACCCACTATGTAACTTGAAATGAGTAGAAAACATTTTAATGCTATGGGAGAGTTTTGTGGCACCCAAGGGCAAGAATGCATTTGGAGTCAGAGACTAACAAATTCTCTCTCTCTCTCTCTCTGTTTCTCTCTTTCTCTCTCTCTCTCTCTCTCTCTCTCTCTCTCCCACCCTCTCTCTCTCTCTCATCTTTGTGTTTTTCTTTCTGAGCAGCTTCTTCATTCCCTTTTCTTACCGTGTGGGATTTCTCTGGCCACCACAAGAATTTTTAATTGGGCATCTCTCTCATCAAGAGAATCAGTTTGAGAATAGAATCTTTTAGCTCCCAATTTAGATTCACAATAGACTCATTTTATTTCATTAAAACTTTGTGATTTGCTCCATAAATTGAATATTGAATAACCAACACAGTGCCTTGTCATCTTTTGACAACTGACCATAGTTTACCTCATGTGACTAAAAGAAAACAATATCTGAATGCTAAACGAGTATCCCAGATGTAAATTAAAACAGCAAAGGTGTTCTTGACCAGCTTGGGACAGCTGCTGTTTCCGGAAGAAGTCAGCTGTAGCAAGGGGCTCACGTTCACAGTGGTATGAATATGCTGCTTTGCTGTTATAATGATATGCATTTAGAGGGTGGACAGCCACACTACAAAAAAGATGAGGTGAAGAAAATTCAGTATGTCTACCTCAATGAACTTATACAATTAAAGATATTGCAATTCAAATGTGACCATTGCATTTTGTAGCTAAATTTCAAAACAAAAAATTATTAAAATTAATATTCTTCATGTTCCATGTGAATCTTCTCTGCCCTCCATCCCCTTCCCTACCCCCAAACCCTTGTTGACCAATGACTGCTCACCTTCAAAACTCAGCTCATGTTTCTACTCTCTCTGGGATGCCTTTCTCAACTCCTCCCCTCTTTACTTCATAACATTTAATGCTTATACTTGAAAAGAAGCACTTGTCACACTCTTTAGTATAATTACCTCTTTAAAGACAGTAATGGATGATTTATGTATTGAGTATTTTACTTCAGAAACTATTTTCTTAAACTCTTAGGTAAAGATAAGCCTCAGTAGTAGAGATGGTTGAATCCTACACATAACCTAAGAATAACATCTGAATAACATATTTATATCTAGATAGATAGGTAAATAGATAGATGATAGATAGATAGATAGATAGATAGATAGATAGATAGATAGATAGATAGATAGTTTTTTTAACCTTTTTGGTGCTTACTGAAAGCCTTACCAAAAATCCTAGACACATGTCAATTACACCACAGTTTTAAAAAGAGAGAGAATAAAGTGATAAAATGAAAAAACATCCTAGACACAAATCAAAGACTCCATGGTTTTCCTGTCACCTTAGAAAATACAAAAATGATTTTTCTTCCATTTCTCCCTTATGGGGAGGGTTCATAGGTGACATCAGCTCCACCAAAAAGCAATGATCTGGCATACTCTCTGTGTTTCTACTCCTCGTGTGATGGTGTTGAAATACTATATGAATATATTTAAGAGAGTATTTGAGAACTGTGACAAATATAGAGAAAGAAATTCTGACATTTTATATCTCACATAAAAAGTTGTTTGCATATTTCTTCATGAAAATGGACAATTAATGAGAAATTTATCTCATCAATGTACCCATTTTATGTTCCCTTTTTTATGCCCATGAGAAAGAAAGAATTACCCTGCTGCCTTAGTCTGTCCCCATGGGGGCAGCTATCCCTTGCATACCCCATTGCACACATTTGGAATGTGGTAGGAATCTTACCTATGAACCAAAAGAAGCTAAAATAATGCCTCAAAAAATACCAGACAACAGACTTGCTGGTTCCACATTATGTGTTTTGAAAACGATGTATACTTCTTCCTATAAAACTGTGGAAAAGTGATTTTATTTCTTTTACCTTCAATTTCTTCATTCATAAAATTCGACTTATAATATCCACCTCCCTGAATGGTTGTGACATTTGATATTATTTATCTGAAACTCCAAACCTATATGAAATGTCATTTCCCTCCCCATGCTCTTCAAGCTCATACTGATAGGTAGGAAGCCAGGCCCAGGGTCACGACATGTACACTCGCAGGGAAGATATTCTATACCTGTACGTACACACCACTCATTCAGTGTGCATATTTGGCAGTTTATTTCCACCAACCTGCCCACCATTTATATTTAAGTGTGGAGACCCTCACAATCCCCTAAGGATTCATGACAGGGGCAAAAGGAAGGGGGCTATGAGAACCCAGAGATCCAATAGGACACAACTTCCTGGAGTGGTGGTTTCCTTGGTGGTAAATAATTTAAAGCACTGTTTTCATATGAATGCAAATAAACAAAAAAAAAGGCGGGGGAGGGAACCACAAAGACATTGTGTGTTAGTGAGAGACTACTTTCAGTTCTCTCCAGATACCCAAAGTCTCAGTCCACTTGTCTCTGCATTTAGGATTTTGGGCAGAATTGAGAAGCACTGAGTATGGAATATCTGAAAGGGCTGTGAGTGGAAAAATGTACCATAGAGATTGGACCCCAGTAGCCCACAAATTCAATCTGAAATGCAACTCAGATATGGAAATCCATTCCTCTTTTCAAGATTCTTCCTGACATTCAAGGAAATTTCTGGAAAGCTACAGCAATGTCAAAACCAGGGAATGCAATGCTATAAAAACAACCAGATGACCTGATTTTCTAGAACAGACCAAATTAAAATATTTGCTCCTATTGTCCCTGTATATACAGAGGGTGCCAAAACAAACATATACACATTTTAGAAAAGGAAAAACTGTATTAAAATTGTAATACAATGAATGACGCTAGCACTCATTTGATTAACACCATCTTTTGTGCGAACATCAGACTATACATTGCTACCGTGATTCAATTCAACTTCAAAAAGTAATACGCAGATAACATCTCTTAAAATGTGTACTTTTTTTGGCAACTCCGGTAGTTGTACTTGTTAGATCATGTACTCCATTTTTCGGATGGCTTTGAATTTGGCAGCTATGGTCACTTTATACCCATGAAAAATAGATACAATCCTCAATTAGATAGAATGCTACCTACTTCTGCAAACATCAGTTGGAATCAAAAGGTAGTAATGAGCTTGATGAACTTACGGCAATATACCTAAAGCATTAGTTTTTGGGGGTTTTTTACATTCAATATTATTTTATATTAGTTTCAGGTGTACAGCATAATGGTTAGACATTTATATAACTTAAGAAGTGATCCCCCTTACTAGTCTAGTACCCACCTGGTAATATACATAATAATTACCATGATATTGACTATATTCCCTATGCTTTATTTTACATCCTCATGACTATTTCGTAACTACCAATTTGTACTTCTTAATCCGTTCACCTTTTTTACCCTGCCCCCCAATGCTACTCCCATCTGGCAACCATTCAATTAAAAAATGGGCAGAGGACCTGAATAGATATTTCTCCAAAGGACATACAGACGGCTGATAGACATATAAGAAGATGTTCAACATCACTAATCATCAGAGAAATGCAAATTAAAACCACAATGAGATATTATATCACACCTGTCAGAACGGCCATCATCAGTAAATCAACAAACAATAAGTGTTGGTAAAGATGTGGAGAAAAGGAAACTCATGTGTATTGTTGGTGGGATTGCAAATAGGTACAGCCACTATGGAAAATAGTATGGGGGTTCCTCAAAAAAATTAAAAATAGAACTATCTTATGACTAAAGCACAGTTTTTATCTTATTTTCTGTTCCAACCTGCAAGGGTGATAGCATATACATACAGTACTTCCCCCCTTATTCATGGGAAATACACATCAAGACGCCCAGTGGATTCCTGAAACCAAACCCTAATCAACTTCAACTCTGCCGGAAATGTGGCAGTATCTTCTTCATCGGCAGATGCAGCCTCTTCAGTAACTTTTTATTTTTCAGTACAAATCTATTCCTGAATCTGTTTAACCACCCGTTACTTGTAGTGAATGGCTTGGTGTCATTTATTTCAAGGGATCCCTTGCTGGATTCTTCATGAGGCTCAGAACTTTCTGACCCAACTCATTGTTGTCAATTATTATATGAGGGCCTCTGTTACACACTCCAAGTTTTTCTTTACAGTCTTCTACCAGATGTCGTTTGAAAAAGAAAAAGTGAACATGGATCATGAAGATCCTATAAAGAACAACATGTAAGTTATTGCATATTTGTGACCCCTCATTTATTTCTCATGGCAATGGTGAGGCCCTCTCGGAAAAATGGCCACTAGTAAATCCATTCCTTTGTAATCATGCCTAAAAGGATATATTTCCTAAAAGGAATGCAGAATAGAGAACATTTTTTAAAACATCTGTTTATAAATATCAATTCATGATCTTTGTGACAGTTGAAGGTAGATTTCTTCATTTCTGAGAAAAATGCAGGAATTCTAGTTTAACAATAGCCATGTTAGAGGCCAAATATGAAAGAAGAGATGCTTATCTTCTCAGCTCCGAACAGTTTTGACAAATCCTCTAAGGTATATCCTGATTCCACTCAATAAAACTCGCATCTTGCAAAATGTATGATATACAGAACTCAGTGGTTTTCAGCACAGATGGTTGCCCAGGGTAACTACTGTTTCTCAAAGGAAAAAGGTTGGATTTTTAACAGCACTCATGAATCAAAGGCATGAAGTCCTTTTTCTGATGTACAAGAATAGAATTACCATTTGGAGCAAAAGTGTTCTGAAGCCAATGATGCCAGGATATAAAAGAGCTACCCCCTGTCATTTGCTTGAATTTCTCTGACAACGACGAAGAATCTGCCCCCTTTCCTTCTAGCAACTTTTTTATCAAGATGTTAGACTCAACATATGGGGTAAGCCAGTAGAACCTTAAACTTCCTGTAATATCTCAGTATCTCTCAAGATTGCTGTGAGAACCCATGACACGTGGATGGTTAGGGAGTTGTGCGTTTTTCCCAACTCACTCATTACCAATTACACAACCCACATGAAAACCACTTTTAGATTCTCTCCATATTTTAAGAGGAAGTGGTGACTCATGCCTGAAAGGCAGGATGAGGAGAAAGTTCTCATGGGCATCTTCAAATCAGATGGGCCTCTGCTCTGCACTTAAGCCATGAACACGCTTCATTTCATAACAAACCAGAGACCAAATCTAAATTAGCATCTATACAGTCTTGAGGAATTGAAGGCTTACGCAGTTGCAGTCCTTGCCAGGATGGGTGTGGATCAAAAAGCAATGTAGAAGCCCTTATGCCATTCAAAGCAGATTGTCTTCTCTACTCCAGTTGCTCATGTAATTTTAACAACCATATGCTTGTCTCCTGTTTTATGGCAACCTAGATCTGCTCTTTATTTCTTTTTTTAATCTCAATAGAAATTAAGTGGTTTTGGCCTTCAGCATTTCTGCCTGTCTTCTTTCAGTCTCTTGTGAGGAGGAGCAGATGGAATAAGGCCTTTTATTGTCCTGACACAGGCATTGGAATTGAAGTCATAGGCTGCTAATTTTCCATGTTTATAGGCAAAGACCCAGGCCTGCCCCCTGAAAGCATGGCATGCTGGGCTACTCTCTAATTCTACAGTGAGGGGTGAAACATCAAAGATTTCACCTAAAAGAGTAATTGCAGAGACAGGAGAGACTTTAGATAGGAGCAACAATTTCAGAGCATATGAATGAAAAATTATTCTCACATATCTTACTGACTTATTTTATCATGGAAATGCTACCCCAAAAAAAGGCAAGGGGAAGGAGAGTGGTGACAATCCAAAATTTGAGCAGTCAATTCAGAATGTCACTTTGAGCAGAAATAATAAAGAAAGACTTCACCGCTAAGGAAAATCTTACTTCAAAGTACAAAATGGGCTGTCTTGCAAAATCTCAAGCCAGAATTCACAGTAGCCTTGGGGGAAGCTCCAGTGGCTCCATCTTATAGTGCCTGCTCTCTGGAATGGCAACAGAATCAACAAGCACGTGCTGAGATGCAAGGACCTTTGCTAGACCCTCCATAGGAAGGAGTTCCTCTGTCGGATGGAACAGCAGTGGTCATTTTACTAAAGAGGCAGTTCAGATATCACTCTCATGACTGAAGGGCATTATCCAAAAAAAAACCACAGAGAAAAAAAAAAAAAAAAAACCAAATCTTTTCCAGACCAGCCAGCCAGCAGCAGTCAAGTCTCTATGACATGAGTGTGTCACTATTGTATCTTTGATATAAATAAGCCACAGGGATGGAAATGCCACAGTAGATATTTTACTTTGATTTGTCTCGGGGTATCTAACAATCTCAAGCAACTTAAAAATGTTTAGGATGTGTTATCTGTAGGAATAAAGCACAGAAATGTACCCAACAAATTTAATAGAGGAAAGACTCAAACTTTTCGTCAGGAAGTATCCCTATAAAAAGGAGATATGTATATATGGGACATTTATATGTCCTAAATATAAATGACATGTGTCCTTATATAAAGGACAATTTAAAACTTGGGTTTAATTATGAACCATGGGAATCTTCATTTCGATGACAAATTTCACTTTGAATTTCTTTTTGCAGTTAGGTTGATTTCCTAGTTTCAAAATCAGTGTCATAGAAGTCATTGACATGGAAAAAGAAAAATTGCCAAAGTGAAATTTAACACAGTGTGTCACAGTAGGATTTCAGGGGTTAAAAATCACCTCCACTCTCCCACCCCCATGCATTGACTCCACTTCCTTTTTGAGTCCATGATATTAGAGTATCTGTGGTTAAAGGTAGGTTGACTATCACCCACATGACACCGGACTTCCCTGGAATGCCCTTGAAGACTTGAATCACCATGGGGACCATTAAACTTGAACTGACCTGCTTTATGAAAAACATTGTCATAGCTACATCCTGTTCTCTGCCTCCATTCCACTGTACCCATATAATTTGGGGATATATCGGGCTAGAGCTTAAAGCATAGTTCCCAGGGGTCTCTGAAGTTCATCAAATTCTCTGGACTGCTCCAATCCCAAACCATGATTTGGGGACAAATTGTGGCATTCTTAGATTTCTAGATAGTTCAAATCCCAGAGTGTAGGCCAGGCCAGCCCTGTATCCGAGCATGAATCTGAGAAACTTGTGGAATGCGAGGGCCTGCAAGCTATAATATGAAAGAGGAGTCAACTGTTCTTTGATAAGATTAGCCATCAAAAATGACAATAGAAAAATCCTTTCCATTGTGGAAGAGATATCACCTGTTCCAGAAATTTTAGTCATTTCCTGTTAAGCCAACTTCCGCCTGATGGACAAGTCTCCTTAGATGTGAGCTTCCGCAGTTTAGTCATCATTCCAGGGCCCTAGAGTACAACTAACTGCTCCGGAATAACATGTTGCTAAGTAGTCTGTGGGGTTTAAGTTGTCACATTCCTTATGGAGTCAAGGTTACTATAATCATCTCCACAGCAGCTCTGGGAAGGGCAACAGGGTGGAGGGGAATTTCACACATGCCATGTGTCGCTTACTCATCCTGCGAAATCTGGCTTAGACTTACTGCAACTGGGAAGAGGGGAGATGTGTCTGGACAATACAAACACCGGGACCCCAGATCCTGAACTATAATTGTTCATCATGACTCATAGGTTCAGCTTGATTTTATGGTAACAGTGTTTCAGCACTCAGCAGTCACTTCCACACTGGGCGGAGTGAGAATTTGGTGCACCAATCCAAAAGATAAGGTGTTTTCAAAGGGAACCCATATCAGATCATTTCTTCCAACCCCAAAGAAAGTGACTTATGTCACCATTTACTCAGTAGGTCAAAATAACAAATTAGATCATTTTTCTTATCTTGGAACAAATTCTTTCTTGTTAATTACAGCTCAAATATGAGGTGGTAAGAAGAATTAAAACAATATCAATATTGCATCTATCATTAAATGCCAGATGAGTGTAAGTTTACGGGACAGACATTCTCCAGTTGTTTTAGCCTACGCTTCCTTGCATTACAAACTATCTCATCTCCATCGCCACTCCTGCCACACTGACAAATCCTCACAGGGAATATAACCCCACAGTGAGTCTTTTTTTTTTTTTTTCTGGGTATCCTCATTGAACAAAAAGATTTTGTCAAGCTTTACTTTCCCCATTTCTCATTTGACAAATTTCTTTCTCCAAATTAAATATCATAAATAACATTTTTCAAACACCAATGTCCCTGGAGATTCTGAATCATTACCCCACATCACCCTCTTGTATCCCATCCCCACCCCCACCCCACATTTAACTGGTTTTGAATTACAAGCCTAGAGGAAAAGGCACATGGCAGTTTAACTTGATTAATGTAGCACTCAGCGGAGGCCAACTCATCTTATTCTCTGCAGAACGCCATGCTTTCTACCTCATTGAGTAAATGTATGCTGTTATCTCAACCTTGCTTCAGGCTTTACCAGTGACATTGCTCTCCATACGATTGCCAATGCCCTTTCATTTGCCTTAACCAACTGGTACTCTGAGTCATTTTTTTAAAGTCACGTTTATAAACGTGTAATTTATTATACAGTAAAATTCACCCCTTTGAGCTGTACAGTTACGTGAATTTTGAAAAATGAATGCCATCACGTAACTCTCACTACATTAAGATATAGACAATTTACATCATCCCAGACAGGTCCTTGAGTCCCCTTGTACTCAGTGTCGCCCCTGCCACGCTCCAGCCCCTGGTAAGCTATGATCTGCTTTCTGTCCCTAAAGTTTTGCCTCTCTAGGATGTCATATTAATGGAAACAGGCAATTTGCAGACCTCTGTGTCTGTCTTCTTTCACTAGCATCATGCACTTGAGATTTGTCCATGTTGTTGGATACATCAGTAGTTTTTTCCTTTTTACTGCAAGTGGCATTCTATTGTACAGATGTACGTACTATAGTTTATGTATCCATTCTGAAGCTGATGGGTATTGGCATTGTTTCCAGGCTTTAGTAATTATGAAGAAAGCCCTGGTAGACATTCATGCACAGGTTTTCATGTGGACATACATTTTCATTTCTCTTGGATATACAGCAAGGGGAGGGATTACCGGGTTGCATAAAGTTTGTTTCACTATATCAGAAACTGTCAAACTGTCTTTCAAAGTGGCTGTACCATTTTGCATTCCTACTAGCAGTGAACGAGAGTTACTGTTGCTCTATATGTTTGCCCGCCTTTGCTATTGTCAGGTGTATTTCTTCCTTTTTTTTCTTTTATTTTTTAATTTTAGATATTTTAATACATGTGTTATGGTATTTCATTGTGGCTTTGAGTTTGCATTCCTCTAATGACTAATAATATTGAGCATGTTATCATGTACTTATTTGCTATCTGTATCTCTTCTTTGGTGAAGTGTCTGTTCAAAAAAATTTTTTAAATGGGTTATTTGTTTTATTATTATTGAATTGTGAATGTTCTGTATATATTCTGGATACCAATCTATTATTAGATATATATTTTGCAAATATTTTCTCACAGTCCATGGCTTCCTTTTCATTTTCTTAGCAACAGAAAGCATGAAAGTTTTTACTTTTTATTAAGTCAGTGTATTAAATTTTCCTTTTGTAGGAATATGCAAAGAAAGAATTCTCAAAGAAACACAATTGAGTTGCACATAAAATAGAGCCAGCACTTCATATTTTTCAGACGCCATCTCCGATTTCTTTTCCAAGGGTAACACATTTTCTTTTCTCCTGCCTAGATAGATTTGATGGGAAAAGAAGATTGGAATAGAACTAAAAAGGTTTTGTACCACTCGGATAGCTTACAGACATATTTAGAGGAAATGAATAGTCGGGGCCACAGGTCAGACATGCAAGATACTAGCATTGTTATTCTTTTGAATACAAGCAGGTGTCCACACAAGTGAAATGCTTATGAAAGAAGCACACCAAAATCCAGCCAAATTCTACCTAACAAGAATGAGAAATGGTTTTGGTCTACAGATAAGTAGATGATAGGTACCTTGGCATTCTCTTTGACACATTCATGTGAAGTTGACTTTTCTTCTCAGAGTGTTTCTGTAGTACAAGATTTGACTTTTATTTGTTTACCTAAACAATACACTTAAAAAGAACAGGCCCTGACTCTACCACTACGTCAAACAGCACAGAACTTCCTTATTGATCTTCGCAAGCAGTGAACAACACCTGTGCTCCCAGGTTGTCAGCAGTTATGTCCACACTTTCAAATAAGCACTGGTGTGAAACTCTGCTCACAGCGGCTCTGATTCACTCCTTCCATTTCTTCCATGGGAAACAACTTGTGGTGAGCACCAGATTATATTCTAGCTAATAAACACATTATGTGATGCTTCCTTTCTTCACTCCACTCACTGATGCCCTCTCAATTCTCTTCTAGTGCCAGTGTCCCCTCCTTTATGACTCTGCCCCTCTGAAGGCCCTTCTTGGATCAAGCCAAATACCTAATGCTCCTCGGTAGTTGCTTAAGATGCCTTTTTTTTTTTTCTGTCACTTCCCGAGACCCAAAACCCACAAGACTTTCATTTGTACAAACTGCCTTTCATGTTATGGTGCTGTGGCTTTCAATTTGTATTTTAGAGTTTTATAAAAGTGCCCCTGATTGAACAAGACTCAGAAGTCCACCCCATCAAAAAACACCTTCTCAAAGCACTATGAACAAGTTACAAGCCCGGAAGCACTGCAGTGCGTGAGGAGATGTTCCAGTCCTGCCTACCCCCCAACTCCATCCCCACTCTCCCCCGCATCTCTTACCTAGGGAACACTTAGTGCCCCAAAGCTTTTTCTTTGGAGTGGTGACTGCAGGATACATGGATGCTGTAAATAATTGCCAAAAAACCTGATCCCTTGCAGGCCTGCTACTCGATGCCTGGGGCCAGTGTCAGAGACCCGAGAACTGCATTTAAGGACATAAATCTTAGGTAAAATAGCCTGATTTCCCCAGACCTGCTTTCGTCTTTGTCTGAAGACTCATTTGGAAATTCTTAGAACCTTACTCATCTTCTGTATGCCCTCTTTCTCTGCCTCAAGCCAGTGACAGAGATTACATCAGAGGGTTATATCTGAGTTATCCTAGGAATTTGCCTTTTGAATTTGTCTTCTGACTCAGTTCAATTCCCAAAGTTTAGAAAACTTCTTTCACAAGGGAGCATGAACCTTTCTGTTACTGGATCTCTCTAAAGATGGACCGCACAATATAAAAAAGGAGAAACGTTCTCTTTTCCCTTGCAAAATAACATGATGTAGCATTGGGACCTTGTAGATTCTGTACCTCAAAGGCAGGGCTAGAAACTGATGCGTATGGAAGATAGTGGTACTTGCTACAAGGACAGATACACATCATATAAATCAGCACCATCAAATGCCATGTGGCAGCTGAGCAGATATGGTTGTGAGCATAGGTGACATACCTCCTGGTGATTCTCAGACAAGATATTAGAGATAAGAGATTCTATGTCAAGGTGAGGAGAGTGAAGTCTGGATGGTTACTGTTAACTAGGTCTTAACCAGTTTCGCAAGAACACACAGACTGACTGAGCTTATGTGCTAAGCAACTACTTTATGGGGAGGGAAGGGAGTGTGCCATCCTGAGATGCAAGAGTGAGGGAAAACTGAAAATGAGAAAAGGAAAGAGGGAAAGCAAACACAAGGCGATATATTGCTAAGTTGGCCAGAGTTTATCAAAAAAATATGGGTGATTGTTAGGTCACATGGAGTGAACTGCTATATCTCAGCTCTGCTGGCTCCTTCCTCTCTCTTTTCTCTCTTGGTCAGTATTAATTCCCCCACACTCCCAGGTTCTCCTTGTTGAGTCCGCTGGGTAGACTCTGGGGAAACCAGAGCAACTGTGAGTTGAGTTGGGACAGACCTGGGTGGTGAATTTCTGTGGCACCAACCCCACTGGGTATATGGCAGCCTTGCCCAAACCCTGAAGGGAAGTGGAGGCAACTGGGGGTTAGAAGATGAGATGACAGAGGCTGTGCCTGTGGTTTTGCAACCACAGGAATGACGTGAGCTATGTCTGGGACCACTCCAGCTGGGATGCCAGACAGACAGCTGAGGTTGATGGGGTGGGTGGGGTCAACCAGACCAGGTGTGCATGTAATATGAGTCCTGTAAATGCAGCGTGTCACAGGTTAGGAAGATATGCAGAGATGCTGGTTACATTCAAGGTTTGTAAATTTTAAGTAACAATAACTGGAAAGGTGTCATCCTTTGGAATTAGCACCAACATATCTCAAAGAGTTATATTTGTATGGAATGATCTGACTGCAGGAATGTTAGTAATTATATTAGGGCTATGTTCCTAAGTCTAAAGAAGAATAATCTACCTCAGGTAAGTTAGTATGAAAGCCACTTCAGCAAAGAAACAAACATATACCTTTTTTCAACCTAGTTGCATGTGATTAAGGATTATACAAGAACTTTTCTCATATTTGGCTTTTCTTCTGAAGTTCTTGAAATGCTGAAGAAAAAAAGTATTTATTATAAGGGTTTTGAAACAAATAGCTTCCTTATTTCTAAAATGTGGAATACACTGGAGCCTAAAAATCAACAATTTTGAAAACATTTTGCAAGTTGAGGTTCCGGCTCACCTGCAACTTTTGGCCTAGAAGTGAATGACATTTCAACTTCTAGGAAATACTTTGGCCTTCATCTGTGTTTTCAACTGCGTTTTTCTAGGCACAAATAGTTGGTGACTATCCATATAAATTTAAAAATTTTCTGGATATAAGCAAGATAATGGAGATTTATGTAATTTTGTTTCTTACATATATATTAGAATTCATCAACAATTCTATATTAATTGTCCAGTCTACTATGAATAAATGTGAGCCCCTAAGCATAGGCAAGAGTTATAATGTGATAATGTAAGATATCTTTTTAAAATAAACTGTGGGTAAGATAGACTCATAACTAAATATCCATTAGTAAAAGGTGGTAAGTGGATGTTATTTTAAGTGTATTGTGAACATAAGCTATACATAGTTTAGAAATATTAGGAGCTTGAGGAGATCTAAGATGGCAGAATAAACACTGTGCCTGCTTCTTTCCATGAACACATTAAAATTACAATTAAATTATAGAACAATCAACCTGGAGAATCATCTGAAGTCTAGCTGAACAGAAGTTTTATAACTAAGGACATGAAGAAGCCACGTCCAGAGGCGTGATAAAGACGCAAAATGGGCTATCCAGAAACCTCCATGTGGCTGCTGAAAACTGGAGGGATCCCTTACGTGTGGAGGTTCCCTGCAGAGGAGCAAGTGACCCCAGCCACAAACCAGTCTCTCCAGCCTGGAGTACTGGTGCTAGGAAGAGAAGCCCCCACAACATCTGTCTGGGAGAAACAGTGGGGATTCCAACCATCCAGGCAGGAAGAAAGGCTGCGGGAAACCCAGGTGTCCTTTAAAACAGCCCACACACAGACTCTCTCACTCCCAGGCACTCATCTTTGGCTCCAGCGGAGGGACAGTAACTCAGATGGTGTTGGAGACATACGGGGGGCAAAATACGGTGTGTGGCTTCCTAGCAAAAGCTGGAGGACAGTCGCCATTGTTGCTGTTTAGGGTTCTTCTCCCATGCAGCTGAAAAGCAGAAGCCATCTTTTCTGTGTTGAGCCCTCCCCCACAGGCCAAATCTGAATCTGATTGGCCTAGTGAGCTCCGCTCGTTCTACCCTGCTGACTCATTGAGACCCCACCCCACCCAACTCACCCAGAGGCACTTTCTCATGAGCAGTCAGCACCCCACCCCCAATTGCACTCCTTTTTGGAAAACTATCAGTTCCACGGGCCCCAGGTGGGCAGAAACTGGCCTCCGTGTGCTCTGAGATTTTTGCTGAGTAGCTCCAGGCTCAGCATTGGCACCAAACCAGAGTCTACATTAATCTGGTGACCACAATTCTTCCCACTATAGTGACTCCTTGAGATCATGACTCACCAAACTTGTGTACCATACAAGGCATTATCAGTGGCTGAACCTTAAAGGAGGCAGCAGGTGGCAACAGGCCTCGGGGTGTCCTAGAATTTTGCAGAGCTACCACCGACCCAGTACTAGTAGCAGACAAATTCAGTTTGCAGTGTGGCCTCTCTCACCTGCCTCCAGGGTTGGCACAGGAAGTGAACAACCACAGATTGCTTTGTAGCTCCTACCAGGTAGCCCCCAGCAGGTCTCAGGCAGTAAGCAACCCAGGCCTGCAGCAGAGCCCCTCACAAGAGGCCCCAGAACCAACAAGTTTGAAAGTTGGCTCAGACCACAGCAGAGCACCACTTCAGGGTATTTATCTGAAGAAATGCAAACGATACTTCAAGGAGATGTATACGTCCATATGCTCACTGTAGCATTGTTTACAGTGGCCAAGATGTGAAGGCAGCCTGGGTGTTTGTCATTGTAAGATAAAGAGGAGTTGGTACATATATACAATGGAATATTGCTCAGCCATGGAAGGGAATGGGTTCTTGCCATCTGTGGTGGCATGGATGGACCTGGAGGGTATTGTGCTGAGTGGAGTATGTCAGACAGAAAAAAACAGATACAATCTGATTTCACTTATATGTGGAATCTAAAGAACAAAATAAACAAAACAGAAACAAACTCATAGATACAGAGAACATATTGATGGTTGCCAGACAGGAGGAGGATTGGGGGTGAGTGAAAAAGGGGAAGGGATTAAGATGTACAAATTTGTTGTTACACAGTAATGATAGGTATGAACAATATAGCACGAGAAATATAGTCAATAATATTGCAATAATTATGCATGGTGTCCTGTTGGTATTAGATTTGTTGGGTTGACAGATGGGAGGGAGTTGGAGGGCATGGTGAAAAAGGTGAAAGGATTAAGTTGTACAAACTGGTAGATACAAAATAGTCATAAAAATGTAAAGTAAAGCACAGAAAATATAGTCAATGATATGGTAATAACTAGGTATAGTGCCAGGTGTGTACTAGACTAGTCAGGAGAGTCACTTCTTAAATTATATGAATGTCTAATGACTATACTGTACATCTGAAATTAATATAAAATAATATTGAATATTAACTGTCATTGAAAAATTAAAAAGGAGGGAAAAGGGGGAAGGGGAATAAGAGGTTTAAGTTTCCAGGTATAAAAGAAATAAGTCATGGGGATGTAATGTACAGCATGGGGAATATAGTCAGTAATATTGTGGTAGCGTGGTACGGTGCCAGATGGTTACTGGACTTATCATGGTGATCACGTCTTTAGGTATATAAATGTTGAATAACTATAGTGTACACCTGAAACTAATATAATATTATGTGTTAGCTATATTTTAATTAAAGAATTTATTTGAAAAAAAAAAGAAAGAAATTGAAGGAGCTTAGCCATCATTTACACTGGAGTCAAGAGATCCTGAGTGACTGTCCTTAGATCACAAAATCACTTTTAGGCAAAAGTGCATTTTTTAAAACTCCAACTACTCACATAATTTCTTCTTTATCTCTGTATTTTTAAGCATTAAAATTTTAAAATAAGATTTTTTTCAATGAGTAAGTTGATTATAAGGAGCTTGATTCTGGGTGTCATTAGAGCTACATTCCCTGGGTTTGAATCGAGGCTCTGCCACTTACTAGTTGTGTGACCTTGCAAGTTATGAAACTCTGAGGCTCAGTGTCCTGGTCTGTAAGATGGAGAAAATTTTATGCCCATCCCATAGTTTCATTGTAAAGATTAAATGAGTGACTTTTGTAAAAACCTTAGTGGTGGGTATATAGTAAGCACTTAATAAATATTGTTTGTAATTATTATTATTTAAACTGCTTTAATAAACTTACAAGACAATTTTATAATATATTTACCTTCACAATCCCCTTTTTTTCCTCTATATATCACCTGACCTTTCTATAATGTGACTTTCATCTGCTCTGAGCAGGACCCTGGCATTGCAGGTGCTGTTTCAAAGCAGAAAATAAAGCAAGTGTAGAAGGAGATGCTGAGGACTGTAAATGAAGAACTGTATGGGGCCTCGTCATTCACTTAGATTCATTGGGTCAGTATGGATTTTGACACATTAACTTTCCAACTCCTTTAGTAAAATGCTCTATGATTATGCTTTTTAACAAATGAGACATTAATGTGTGATCCGAGTTCCAGGTAGGCAGCTGTAGCTCTTCACCTGCATCTTTTCATCAGCATCATGCTTAAGACCTGGGTCATCATTTATTCTTGTTTAGTTTCCCCTGAATTAAGCTTGTCGTAGTAAGAGACCTCAACTCTGGATATGTTAAGAGGCTTCATATTTTCCTTTGAGTTTATAATGGACTGTTTACGGAACTTGTTCAAGGCAACAGGCCGAATTGAGCCTTCAGAAATTCCTCATCAAGTGAAAACAAGCCTCCTACCTTCAAGGAAGTTTTTCAAACAATTGAAAGTTGACTCCCACGCCATTATGTTGGTTTTTGGGTGGAAGAGAACTGACCAAAGTGTTTTTCTAGTACTTAGTATTCATTAGCTGAATACTGCTGTCAAATATATATATATATATATATATATATATATATATATATATATATATATATATATATATATATATATATATTCTTTTCAAAATTGGCAGAAACACAAAGAACAAAATCCATTCATTTTTATCAACTTTTTGAACAATGCTCATATAAATTTTCTTTTGAATTTTTATTTATGTAAGTCTATTCTAATTTTCTTTAACAAATTATTTTTCTACTGTAGTCTCTATTGCTCAAGGGAAAAGTCAATTGTTCACCTGAATGTTTCATTCTTTTTTACCAAATAAGTTGATAAAATTATGAATGCCATTCAAATAAAAATATTCTTTTATTTTTCTTGAACGAGCAATATTTTTATGGTCACTTACATGCTTTATTTCATTCGAATTTTTCCACAAAATTATTGAAAATTATTTTTAGAAACACTTTTCAATGTTTTTTTATAAATTCCATGTTAGGTAATTTTATAACTTATAAACATCCCTACTTTGGAAATGTTTTGAAAAACAATAGTGTAGGTGCTAGCAATAAAATTATTACTTTTTATTGTGATGAGTCAAATTAAATGTATACCAATATTTCATAATATCCATAATTAAGTCAATTTTGGTGTTCAAATTCATAAGGCCCAACCTTGGAATTATTTTAGACAGAAACATTTATATTCACTATTTCAGGAATGTAAAGAGTAGTTCTCATTTTAGGATTTAGTAGCCTATATGTAGTAGAATATCTAAGTATATACATTTAACATTGATCACATTCTGCCTTATTTGAGAATAATGTGTATATTTTTTTCCTCACTTCATGAATGAATCTAAACTTTTTAAGAGCAGGGGTACATAGCTTGTTCCTAAGCACATGGTAGAAATGTATACATGCTAAAAGTACACTATAAAATATATGTGTTTATCTAATCAGGGTCTCATGAATATATATTTTATACTTTGTGTTTGTTTGTGGAGCACATATTATAAAAGCTGGTTTATCCATTCTTTTGTCATCTGAATATCTATTGACATTTCCAATGTCATTTTTATATTTACATTTATATTATCATTTGATTAATTCTAGAACTTTCTGTTGACAAGACTTACTAAACTCTTGGAGTTTTCAGTCCAATAAGAGAGTTAAATATTATTTATGTGATGCAAAAACATCAAGTGCTTTCTGAATCAAAATTTAAGAATGATTATTTCCATTATAATTATAGTGTTGAATTTTATTACAATTTCACTTTTTATTAATCGCAAGAAAGATTAGTTGAAAATTACTATTAAATATTAATTGAAAATTAAACATTAAAGTTAAATATTAATTGAATTAAATGCCCTGCATAAATCCTTACAAAAGCCTATGAATTAGATGCTATAATTCCCATTTTACAGATGGAAACATTAAGATGATATTCCACAGTCATACAGTTTTAAACACTGATAATCTTTTTGTATTTCATCTGAATTGTTAATAATTTTAATTACCAATACATTCATATTAGTACTCTATTATTCAAAATATTCTTTTCCATACCATTTTATTTTAAAAAGTGTGTTTAAGGCATATATTAATTGTATGGTTTAGTAGTGCTAACTGTTTAACTTATTACACTGGAATGGATTTAATCAGACAAATTCAAAAGCACAGATGCTACAATAGTACAAGATGACAATCCCAGGAGCAGTGTGCATGGTGCTATTTAATTAACTTGACCAGTTTCTGCAATGTTTAAGCTTTGTTGGACTTTCAGGAACAAAGGGGATAGTGACCTCCCCATGAAAAGAATGCTGTGGCTAAGCTGATCAGTTACTTATCAGCCCCACTATTGTAGCTCTGCCAACCAGACGTGTTCACGTTAGTTGGACATGACCTGCCATGGGAGTTATACTCGGACAAAGGTGATAAAGATAAAATTATGACTTCATTTTCCATGGATAACTTATCCTTTGTTCTTTCGAATTAGCCATTTTAAGACCTCACATGAGGAAAACATAATTCCAAAACATGTTCCAGCTGTATAGTAGTACTTTTAATACTTTGCAACAGTTAGATAGGCAAGATATTATAAATATCAAACGTGCTAAACTGTTATTACGAGAAGAAAATAATTTTTCAAAGAGGTAAAGACAAGTTTCAAAAAATATTAAACCTCAGCATTACACTTGAATTTAGACTAATGATTAATGATAGTTTCATTTTGTCAGAAGTGATTCCCAACTGAGATTTTGAAAATGGGTCACAGTAATTATAAGATTGACCATACTGATAACCAGAAAACATCAATTAATATTGATAATAATTGTCTACCACATAGTGCTATATAAACTTTGCAGGAATTATTTCTTTTGATCTGTAGCCCTGTTAGATGCTATGATTAGTTTCAATTTAGAGCTGAGGAAATTGAGATCTAGTTTCACAGTTGTGCTTCCATTCAGCTCTAGTTAGACACACAAGGGATTTGTTTCCTTTTTCTAAGCACCAACAACATGGCAGAGTGTAGTGGAAAGAGCTGAACTTTGGGAGTCAAAAGACCTGTGTTCTAGTCTAGACTCTAAGCTTCCTAAAGACTGTGTCTGGGTTCCCATTCTATGTCCAACACCTATCCTAAACATAATAAATATTTAATAAGCCTTTCTGGAATGATCAAATAGATGAATGAATGGCTGCTAACTCAGTGTATGCTCTTGACCAAAGTTCTTTAAACACTTTGGGCTCCACTTCTTTATTCGTTTTCTATTTCATATCTCCCTAGTCTCCAAAAATGATTTCAGGCTTCATAATAAAAGGTACAACTGCATTAAGACCTTTAAAGTAAGAATAAAAGTTCAGGAGTGATGTACTTTAAGAAGAGAGAAAACCGGACCCCAAATCAAAGATAAGAATGGCTGTCTCACTTGAGCATGGGATTTAGACTGAATGTTGCTGCAGAAATAGAGCATCTGCTCGCAACCACTCCACCTACCAGCTCTTCTTCTGCCACATTTGACCAAAGCAATCTGCTCCTGTAAGGAGTCTTGGAGGAAAGAAGAGAAAAGCCCAAAATATCAGCAATGCTGTCTGATTATTTTTAATCATCAAATCATTCCAGTTCTAGATGATCATGTTAGATACATTTTACAGCCTACGATTAAAAATCCAAACAGCAGAAAAAACTTGGGTTAAAAAAAAAAAAGTTTTCTTTCTCTAGCGAAATTTGAAATAATCCTATTGAATGAAGGAATTAGAATAGCTTGAGAAACATAAAGAAGAGGTCTTAATGCAGGTTTAAAAGATCAGAAAGAACCGAGTCACAGCCAGCCCTGAGTACCAACATATCAACACAAAGTAGCTGGGCCCCTCTCCAGCAGAATGGTTACTGGGAACAACAGAGACCAGGAGAGAAAGAAGAGAAAAATGTCCTGCCATCATCACACAAACTCCGCTGAACATGGTTGCCAACTGCTCTAAGGAGGTTGTTTGTTTTGGGTTCAGACATAGCAGTTTGATAAGAAAAGAATCTGAGCGTAATGGTGAAAAAGGTAAATAATTAACCATGTTACTTGACAAACAGAGGTAATCTGAGAAATCAGGTTTTGCCTCAAAAAAAGAAATATTAGCACCAACAAGGCTCCTTTCTGACTTTTTCTTTATTCTTTGGATGTCAGCTTCTTTACTTTTACTGCAGAAGCCACTCCCTTTCTTAAGTTGAACCAGGTTATACTTTGGAGATCAAAAGGAGACCTTTTCCAACACACTAAAGATCTGCTCCTATTTATTCATTGTTTATGATGATGTTTGTTCAGCTGTTTCCTCCCATAACGCTTTTCTGTTTGCAGACTCAAAAATCAGATATTGGGTGATGCAAAGAGCTATTCAGAAGAAATGTGCTTTATTACCTTATAGCCCTTTATATGTGTTCCGAGTTTCCTGCCTCTATATGGTTATCCTGCAGATTTATTAACTGGGAAATTTCCAATAGCTACTGGCTCATTCTTCAAACTATGGTCTGGGAGCATCTAGATAGCCAACCAGAATGTGAATTTTCTCACTATTTGTCTAAGCACCTTTCAATTTACTACATCTCCGTTAATGATAATAACCCAGAAAATGGAAATAAGAAAAAAAATGTGAAGAAGTGATGAAAAGAATACAACTTGACTTGAAAAATTACCAGTATAAATGTATAATCAAATGATATGCAGTTACAATTTTGCTTCTTAAAATTATATTATACAAGGGGTTGGAACCCTTGGGGAAATTATAGCAGAAATTACTGAATTAAAAGATAGAGAGTGCAGGAGTGTTCATTATATTTCCCATAGCCTTCTCAGAACAATTCAGTAAAGTCATTTTAACTGAAGATTTAAATCTAAAAAATGAAATTATTTACTTTGATCTACTTAGCAATACATCTGTGGTATCACTCAAAAAGTTGGGTGCAGAAATGAGTAAGTATGGATGGTACAGCGCAGATGGATTGAATTAATAATCACTAAAAAATATTTTGTGACTTTCCTTATGAAATAGTTTTTCATGGATGTTTTATTCCAGTGCATAAGTACAGAGTAGGTGTTAACATTTTCTAAATAATGACTATATGACAGAGCTTGGGAGCAAAACTTAAAGGTAAACTCACTCCTCTACCTTTTGGTAAGTGAGATGCTCAACCTCCCTCAATTAATCCTTCAAAGTTATCTTTGCTTTGTGTGTGTGTGTGTGTGTGTTATCATCTTAATAATACTGAAATATGCCTAAACAAAATTGTCATCCACCAAGATCTCAATAGCTGGAATGAGAGACAAAATTAAACTACTCAGATCTATGCAGAGTCCTACCTTAGCATTCAAAAAAAACAAAGCCAGCTACGTTAGTATAAAAGACTGAGAGATGAATGGCTTTAAAACAGAGCTTTAGTTAGCAACCACATTATGTTGTTCACAACATGGAGCTTCGAGTCTAGAATTTTAATATTAGGCCACATAAATAGAGGCCCAGTAACAAGAATGAAAATGGTTGGCCCATCGTTCTTTGCGGGGTAAGAGAAAACTTGAAGCAATCTTACAGTTTAAGAGGGAAAAGATACTCAAAGGATAGGTTTTAAAAATATTACAAACGTGGGACAAGTTTTGGGAACTAAGCACACTTACTTCACAAAGCACATGTGGAGGATGGATTAGATCTGTCCTGTTGTCCCATAGCAGAGCAGCAGGGCCATTGGTAAAAACTGGGAGAGCAGATCCCACTCACAGAAGGAGATGTGCATGCCAACAGAATAGGCTTGTTGGGAACACAGATAGTGGTCCCTCATCACTGGTCCATCCAGTACAAGCTGGATAGTGTTTGTCAGGATTGCAAAGAATAGCTCAACCACAAGGTAGCACTTAAATCAACTGACCTGCAAAGCCTCTCTCTCACCTTGAGAATCTATCATGCAATGAAAGAAATGGAAGTTGAAAGGCAGTCAATGGAGACAAGAGATATTTGATACGGAATTGATCTGCTCTGCTAACGTGTCTACTTCTTGGGCTGCATAGGATGTGATCTTGCTATGACTGTGGGTGGACGATAGCTCCATGCCTTCCTGAGATGTTCTTGAGGTTTAGCGATAATTTAGTACTGAGCTACTATCAGGGCAGCTCTATCATTTTTTTTCTTTGTTGTGCTATAGAAGAGAAATGAAATGATTGTGTCCCTTACTGAAGGCCATTTCAAGCCCCAGATGATGGTGGTGGTGATTCTAGTGGACGCTGCAATCCCTCAGAGCTCCCCGTCAGGACCAAGGAGCTCACCCACCCATCCCCCAGGAGTGTGTAGTGCTGAGAACTCACAATTGAGTCTCTCTCCAAGAATGTCTTCAACCAAAGCTACTTCATGTAGGTAGCCTGCACGCAATGAGTGGATACAAGGATACAAAGGCCCAGCCCCTTGTCTTCATTTGAGAGAACTTAAAAGTGTTATCTCAGGATCATATCTTCCTGTGTCCTCTTTACCAGAGTTCACCTTCTCTTTTTGTCCAGTTTTCCCTGTCCCACTCCATTACAGATATTATAACTAAGGGTACTCCCCAATACACCTCCTTCAGTAAATTCCCTTTTTTTATCGTGTTTCAAGAGAAGTACTCTGAGATCATAGTGAAAATGACGATGATGATGACAGTGATGGAGGGATAAGGGTTAGTGGTAGCGGTGAAGAAGGAAAACAAACTGCATTTCATTTGCATTGTCTTTTATGCCAGCAAGTGAACAAACTCATTTGATCCTCATAATAACTGGTGAGGGGGCAAGGGCCCAAATCACTTCCAATGTATAAATCAAGGATCTGAGAAACATGAAATCAGTGGTTTGCTCATGATCACATAATTAGGGATAAATTTTACAGTAAATGTTGCCTTCTGGTTCTCATTTTAATATTATTTCACCTAATAACAGTACCTGGCACTTCACAGAATTCAGAAAAATACTTGTTGGATAAAGTAGTGTGCTTTTATTGGTGCTATTTCCTTCCTTTTCCCCCACTGTGTAAATCAGGGGGAGGGGAAGGAAAAATAATATATCAATGCTCCTGCTTTTGCACAATAATTATAATTTCAAATATTCTGAATTATTTTTCAATGAATGTGCTTATACTCACCAGCTGACAAGACCAACTTCTTTTGTTCGGAAAATATGACTTATGTGTGAATAATATACAGGGCAAAGATAACAAAATATTCAAAAGAAAGTTGTCCATGACATGCTGACACCCGGCTGTGGTCCTGAATTGATGTTTACCAAGGACTGGTGTTACCTGAGTAACAGATATTAACGGTCAATGAGTGCACATACCTCAGCTTGGTGAATGTACCTGATGGGTCACTCTGAGTAAAAGTATTTCCAGCAAGTCCTAAATGTAAGAAAAACTTTGCAGAAACCTCCCGCTACCCAGTTCTGAAGAGCATATGTGCGCTAAGAAATGTTTACGTCATAAATGCATTGATGTGGCAAATGAATTTAAAAGAATTTGAGTCCATTTTGATGAGGTGTCACTAATTAAAATATTGCTGACTACAATGTTTCTCCTTTACTTTGATTTTGCTTGACTGAGGTTCTTGTTTGGCTTGTTAGCTATGGACTGTAACCTTTAAGGATAGCTTGTTTAATTAACTGCAGAAAGACTTCCTGTGGTGACTGGGATGCCACACTTTGTAGGAGTTTTAGATGAAGATATTCTGTAGTAGAGAGAGGAAATCTTGACTGAGCTAGGTCACAGCACTGAGAGAAAATCAAAACCATTATTCTTCTTTCTTCACAGTAGACTTAGCCCCAGTCTAAAGAACAGCTGGAAGCACAAATTGTTTCATTCGTTTCAGGAGCAACTCTGTAGCTTGATTTTCAAGTGATGACTGTTGCTAGTAAAATAATCTAGCATCTAAATTCTTTCTGATAAGGCTTTCTCCCTTTCCACAGTCCTATGAAAAATGTAACACTTCATTCTAAGATGCAGAAACTATAATAGATTGATCAAAATGATTTATCCAAGATAAATGGCAAATAAAATAAAATAAGCACTGGAAACATCATCATTCCTTTATAATTGACTTTCAGTAATCTGATCCAAACAGAGCCCATAGGAGTCTCTACGTTTACAGGCAATTAAAACAATTCTTAAATAAGAAATTTCGTATAGGAGAAAACTCATGTGATTCTCTGACCTTGGAAATCATGATTTTTTTCAAAGGCTAATTTCTCATCTGTTAAATTAACATAATTCCTACTTGGCAGGTGTATTATGGTATAATATTTATAAAACTTGTAGTACTTGGCACATGGTGATCTGCTACATAAACTACATTTACTATGTAGTAGTAATACTGTGTTTTGAAATCCTAAATGATTTTCAATACAGTAAGAAATAGAACAAAATGAACAAATTAAAAAAAAAATGTTCTTTATGTACCTAAGACTTCGCTACAGTTTAACATGTTCTCTATGTACCTGAGACTTTGCTGCAGTTTTAAGCACCTTCGAAAGTTGCACCAAGTGCTTTATACTACTGGTGGCCTGAAGCAACTAAAAGTGTTTTATCTATAACCAGAGAATGGTGTAACATCACAAAAGCTTCAATTAAGAAGCAATTCCTGCCCATTTGGAGATACAATGACATCATATATGTTTCCTCTCTGAAACTGATGGGTGAAGAGAACACGGAAGCCCACTGGTGGATCTCAGAAACCATGCCTGGGCATCAGACTGCCTACTGCCCGTATGAGGGAAGGACACACATTTGAAGGAAGAGTATGGGTTTAGAGAACGTTGCTTTGGAAGATTCTTCTCAGCAAAGAAATCAATCTTGAAGAAAATTAGTAGGTCTTTTCAATATATCAAATATATCCTATTTTGTTGTTGCTTCAACTTTATTGTGATAGATTCAGTCTAAATCCAGTTGAGGAAACTTATAGTCAATTCAGTAAAGGGGGGAAAAATCCAAATAAACAGTTTGTAGTTTTCTACCAATTTCTTGGGAATTCACTCATTCATGAACTCAGTTTGCTAGTGTTGTCCATGCTTTAGTTCTTTGCAGACACAACTGTGAATAGAGAGCAACACATTTTTTCTCAAAAAGAATGATAACTGTAACACAATTCTATGACTGAATTGTGTCCTCAAACGGATACATTGAAGTCCTAAGCCCCAGAAACTGTGACTGTGACCTTATTTGAAAATAAAGCCTTTGAAGATGTAGTTAAGTTAAGATGAGGTCATAATAGAGTGGACTCTAATCCTTATAAGAAAAAAGAAATGTGGACACAGACACATAGACGGAAGATGGTTATGTGAAGATGGAGGCAAACATTGGAATTATACTGCTACAAACCACAGAGCACCAAGAATTTCCAGCAACTTCCAGAAGCTAGGAAGAGGCAAGGAAGGATCCTTCCTAGGGCCTTCCGAGAGAGCATGGCTCTGTCACCATCTTGATTTCAGACTTCCTAGCCTCCAGAACTCTGAGACAGTGTATTTCTGTTGCTCAAAGCCACCCAGCTTGTGGCACTTTGTTACAGCATTCTTAGTAAATGAATATAATAACCCCTTTGATGTGAAAAATGACACCCATGAAGGTTAAACAAATTGCCCAACATCCCCTAACTATTAAGAGTTACTCCTTATCTCACAAAGGGTATAGGCTGTAGACTGTTCAGTTTAAGATTATTTCTCTTCAATAGCTGAACAAATTTGTGAGAGCCAATCTACCAAAATCTCTGCTTGGCATTTAGATCAAACCACAGACAAAACATTCATTCTGACTCATTCATTTAAAAACCTCTAATCCATAAATAGATGACCTTGAAAAAGATCAACTAAAACACTGCACGTGCCTCTATTCATTCTGCTTTTCTCTCTTCTGACTATAATTTATGCCTAACACCTTTTTTTCCAGGGCCATGTGTACTGAATAAGTCTCATAAAACAGGTCTCCACCTTCTCATTGAAAATACCTTTATATTCATTAAGGCTTCCCCTGGAGAACATATCAGTAAAACTCAAATCTTTCTTCGACTTTTTCATAGTCAGTTTACTATTACCACTTTAAATAATTGTTTTCTTATAGAAAATATGTCAGTTCATTGGAGAATATACAATGTAAATTCATACATAACCCAATCACTTAGTAAACATGGTTAATGTTTAGTGCAAAGCTTTACTGCATTTTTTAAGGGACTATGTATTCAAAATTTTACTTTCAAAAATGGAATTGTGCCACCACACATTTTTATAGGTTTATTGTTGTCACTGTTTATTTAAATATAATATGAACATCTTTTATGCCACAGATAGGAAAATTCTAGGTTAAAAAGTCAAATAGGATCTTTATTCCTGAGCTTTCTCAGAGCTTTCAAAATGCTCGAGTACACTGTGGGACATGGTTTGCAGGGTTTCCATATATATATATATATATATATATATATATATATATATATATATTCTATGTATATAATATATATAATATATATTATATATGTAAAATATATATAATATATATACACATATATATACACTTTTTTCTTAATTTATGGTGCCCCTTTTGAATAGCCACTCATCGAACACGTTTAGAAAATATCAGTCTACATAATTACTTTTAAACACTGAGTGTTTCCCGTGGTGTGGAGGTACCAAAATCAGTTCCCTATTGTAGAAATCATTATCTTTAACGTATTCCTTGCATACTTTGTAAAATTCCCATCTGCTTTCTGAAAGAAAATATCATACTTCAATGATTCCAAGATGCACATTTCCTGCAATTTCACATCACAAGAAATGATCTGTTTCTCAGCCAGGCAGCAGTTGTAACACCTTTGTCCTGCGTGTGCATCAAAATGCACTGGATGCAAGAACATACTGAAAACAGAAATGGCACAAAGAATACAGAAGCCCAGTCTTGTTGAAATGGAGTATGGCCTGGTCCTATATTTTTCACATTTTTCTAAGTGATGCTGATACGTGCCAAACTTTGAAAACTACGAGATAAATGATGATGTTGGACAGAAGTGACTGGGGGATGAATACCAATGACCCTGAATCTAAATGCCATTCAGAAAAGATGTACACTTTCACTTCTTTTTCTTTCTTCCTTTTGTATGCACAGAGTGACAGATGATGAATTTTAAATAAACACACTTAAAAGAGCTCTTCCAACAATAATACAAATTCTAACTGAGAATGTTGTGTAACCATTTCTTTGGCTAGTTTTTTTTTCTTTTTAGTGGAACATAAAATTTTGTTATGTCTTTTGATTTATGGGTCCTTCGTTTTGTTGGCACCTCTTTTGGCACCTAATATAATACCGTACATAAACAAGGTATTCAACAAATGTCAGATAATCTTCAGAAATAAAAACAAGCAAAACATAAAGCCCTATGAAAATATAGTGCCATTGAAATATATATTGCCTAGTTGATGTGTCCCAGAGCTTTCTTCCTAAAATACAAATATGGTCACATCTTTTTTCTTTGGAAAACCCTATGGCAGCTTCCCATTTCCTGAAAGATAAAGTCCAAAGTCCTTAAAATTCAGAACAAGGTATTTCGTCATATGCCACACATTTACCTTTCCAGTCTATTTACTCTCACACCTGCCCCAGCCTCTGCTTCAGTTACATTTGACTCCGTGGGTTCCTCAAACTTCAAATTTGCTTCCTTGTCTCTGTGCTGTCACACATGCTGATTCCTCAGCCTGGAAATCCTGTCCCTGATTTACTGGACGGGTGGAATCCCTCCTCATCCTTTTGGCCAAGTTAGTGAAGTTCAGGGACTAGACATTTTTCTCCTATCGTTCCCTGGGTATAATTGTACTAAAGAGCAAATCACATTGTAACATAACTACTTATTCACTTGTACTTTCCCCCACATACAATGTGAGCGTTAGCTTCGTCACCTGACACCGGATGAGGTTCTTGGCAGGTTATACAGGGCAAAGGAATGTTTGTTGGATTGAATTGAGGGACGGCCATGAAGGAAGATACAATTCAACTGTGACTTCCCCCGCCTGCTCATTCATTCACTTGTTCATTCATCATATCTGTATCTGCATGCCAGGTGCTGTGCAAAATCAAGTGAAAATGAAACAGAAATGATTCCTGCTCTTGTGAAGTTTCTAATCCAGCAGAACAGACGAGTTTAAATGATTACGTGGACAAGTAAATATAACTACACAGTGTCTACAGTCTGTCTGTAACTGAGCAGCCTGTGGTCCTATTGTGTCACTTTCAAAGCCCAGCTGTAGAAACCTTGAAGAAGAAGGTGACTGGTTCCTGAAAGGGCCACTCTGACATGAGTCACAACTGATGACCCCAGCTGACATCTAGCAGTCAGCTTGTAGCCTACCCACTATCATTCTCCACTTATTCCTCAATAAGAGAACGCTGATTTATCTGGGGCTGCAATGTGCCCAGCTGCAAATTGGCATTTTCAAGCCTCACTTGTAGCTAGGAATGGATGATGTGATATTAGCAAAAGTGCTGGGTGAGAATTCTGGAAAAGCTCTTTACAAGGGCCAACTCATAATGTTACATGTCAATTATTTCTCAATTTAAAAAAAAAAAGAGGCCAGCTGAAGTGGAAAATGTGACCCTTTGCCCCCTTCCCTTCTTCTTGCCTGGAACATGGACGCAATGGCTGGAGTACAAATAGCCATTCTGTACTATGAGGATGCGTTGAGCATAGAAGACGTTTTCTAAAGATGGCAGAAAGAGAGAAGAAGGAGCTGGGGCAAATTTTCTACTACTCTTGAACTCCTTGTCTCTCACTTGTCTTATTTAAGCACTGTGATTTGGGTTTTCTTATATATGCAGCTAATCCTAGTCCTAACAGGTATTGTGATAAGACTGTTTCTCATATCTTAACAAAAACTGAACAATAACTAGAGGATGTTTTGTTGTTGTTGTTGTTGTTTTTTAAATTGTTGAGTTTAAAATCTTTTCATAAACTATCATATTTGAGCCTCATAAAAATCCTGTGAGGGAATCAGGGTATATATTCATTTCACCCAATTTATGAAAGAAAATCCACCAAGCCTCTTCACATATCTTAGACTTGGCTCATGTTATTCCCTTAGTTAATAGACTTTTTTTCTATGTTTTTTCCTCATCAAGTTTTCCATATCCTTCAAGATACAGTTTGGGTACCAGCTCTTAGAAGACTTGTCTTTACCCTTCCTCAGACCTATAGTAAAGTTGGTTGTAAAATGGTTTTTTAATGCTAATTTAAACCCACAAGAACTGTTTACAAAGTTGATATCCTTCCTTTGGTGTAGAAAATATCCAAAAGAAGAACATTCTCTCTGGTTATCAGTTCAAGGTAACTAGCCAGCAATGAGGACCTCTGAGTCTTACTTTTGGAAGCATAGAAAATGAATTCTGATTTCCATAGACCTGGTAAAATAGTTACCATTCTGGATTATCGTCCTAATGTACTAAAATGGAGCTCCCATCCAGTATTCCACAAGGGCACGTAGTTTATTTTCCCTAGCTGTGTATGCTGTCACTGGTAGGTCTTTAAGTGAGTATCTCAGACTATGTCCAGTGTATTTCTATTTTTGGTTTTCAACCTTTTTTTTTTCCTCATTTGGTATCAGACAATTAGATTCTAAAGCATGTACCAAATCATGTTATTTAGACCTTATTATACTATTGGTTCATTTTGATGAATAAATTTCACTGAACTAACCGGAAGTCCTTCTAAAGGGCCATGGCGGGTCTCTCTAATTTTCCTTTCTCTCAGACTCGGGCATTTGAGGGCTTTGGCATTTGCATCTTCAGAGTTTACAGAGGCTGCCAAGTTTCACCTGTGTCTCCTAATTTGTTGCAGTGGCTCAGGTGAAACCAGCTACATTTGTTTTAAAGTGCTTCTTGCCAGGTGTTGTTTGCCGAGGCTGATGTGTTTCGTTACTAATTCAATAATGCAGTGACCGCAGAACCCAAAGGTTTTTCTGTGCAGTCGGGCATTTGTGGCACAGCACCTGGTGGCAACTGACGTCACCCTTTCCATAGGAAACAGTGGAAAGTGGGAAAGGTCACTGGAGATACACTCTGTTAATTTGGTCAGAATGCCTCTCAGAGAACAAAGCGTGTTCCCCATAGGAGAGCGAAAGCAACCAACCTCCTCTTTCCAGGTTGCTTTTTAAGCTTATCATTATGAAGTATAAACAATCGAATTCCTTGGAGGCAAGTGCAGTTTTTTTCTACATTGCTCACAGACTCTCACACTGTGGGCTTAATAAAAGCCCAGTGTGCTTTTCTTAAACAGAGGGCAAGCAAGATGTATTTGTGCTCGGGGTTACCAGGGCTGGGGGAAGGGGGTGAGGTGGATGGTTGATGTAGGTTAGTTTTTTTCTTTTGTTATTGGCTAATAGTACTGGTACTGACAAACATTGGTGCACATTTTTAAATAAAGTTGTTCTTGTAAGCTACTGCAATTGTAGGCATTTACAAGCCCAGAGTTTGATAAACCTGAAATATTTAAAACAATTTTGTTGTTATTAGCCAGTCAAGACCAAGATCTCTGGGTCAGTCCTGGCCAAATCTTCTTCCTGTAACTCCCGCCACTTTTCCCCTATTCCTCTTAATCTAGAGAGGATACAGAACTTCTAATGGGTGCTGGTAACTACTAATGGCATTTTTTTCTATGGCTTGCATATGGTAATTTTGTGTTAACAGGTTGCACTTTATTGAGTTTTTACAAACAGTTTTATGTTGCTGACATTTCTAGTTATCATTAGCCCTCTGGTAAGGATTTGTTCTTCTTTAATCATTTTCTCATTTTTAATTAATTCAATAGGTGGAGTTCCATACAGAATTCACTCTGCTAGATTTGTTTTGGTTTCAGGTACCTCTGATTTATCAAGGTCATTCTAGATACTTACCAAGGTCAGATTTCCTCAGAGGATATGAAGGCATTCGGTTAATAGCTGTGGGTCAGTCTGTATCCCACCATCTATTAATATACTTCTGAAAGGATGGAATCTTAGAAATACATCCAATTTGCTGAGACACTCAGTCCTCTTTCTAATTCAGTCCAACATAGTTGTCACACTTCCCATCTTGGTCGCATTTAACAGCACATTGTTCATGTCACTGCTAGCATAACTAATTATCATGGGTTGAGGACCAACCTCTAGTGTGTTCTATTTGTTATTAGGAATTAGAAAATTCAATCTAATCTTTATAACAGTCTGTGCTACCTCATTAAACAAATAGTGCTCAAATTCTATCCTTTAAGTGGTACAAGGGCTTCTTTGTTACACCAGGGACCAGATCCCTGGGTAGATTGTCACCCAGCTGTGGAAGCTGTAGGGAAAGGTGTGACTGCAGGAGAACAGGCTTCAGTCAACAATGATCTTGTTGAATTTTTACAGCAGTGAAGGGACCAGATTAAGAAGGATTTCAACATGGGAACCAAGGAATAACTGGCTTAATATCAGGATACAGGGAAGTAGTAAGTGTAGGGAAACACTAACTTCTTTCAAGTGCAAAATGTTTCCGATATTCTTTACCAAAGTAGTCTCTTAATAATATTAGTAATAATAACAATAATAAGCACCTTCATTCATCCATAACTTACCAACTTTAGTTTTAACTTTGATAAACAGGCCCTTATCAAGTAGTCTTACCAGGAATCTGTGTTTGTTGTGAACACTGTATTTTATTTTCAGTTTATTTCCTGCTTTTAATTTTTCATCTTGAAAACAAAAAAACTTCAAACTTACAGAAAAGTGGAAAGAATAGTAAAATGAACTGAAATATCCTTCCCTCAAGATTCAGCAGGTATTAGTATTTTGTCACATTTGTGTTAGCCCTTGATAGATAGATAGATAGATAGATAGATAGATAGATAGATAGATAGATATTGTTACAAGAGCTAAATTCTACCACACACACACAATATAAATATGTTATTATGCCTTTTTTTTTCTGTTGAACCATTTGACACTTAGACACATTTCCTAAGAACAACGACATATACTTTTAAGACCACAATATAATTATCAAATTATGGAAATTTAAAATGCAAACAACACTGTTATATACCATATAACCCTTATTTAAATCCACCAATTATCTCAATATTATACTTTATGGCATCTTTTTCCTGATCCAACCCAGGATCACACATTATATTCAGTGTGTTTCTTTAGTCTCCTTTCATCAGCATTAGTTCCTCAGCCTTTCTTTTCCTTTCATGCTAGTTGTTATTTTAAATATAAAAGTAATATTCATTTGGCAAGGCACTTTTGCTAACTTTTTTGGTGATGTGATTTGTATGACCTTAGCTTATGGTTTAGAAAATCATTCTTCATATTATGGCAGTAGTATATACTTTTCATCCTGAAAAAAATTTCTCACTGGCAATATTCACCACAGTCTGCATAATAAAAACCCAAACAATTAGCAGTGTGAATTATTGGATTCTCTTTATATGTCAATGGATGTTTTATTAAATTTAATCATGTAACACAATGTAATTTTTAAATATAAAAAAAGTTTGAAAATACTTTTTTTCATGACCATTTTGTTGAAAATTCTACACTAAGACAACAACCTCAATAGAGAAAACAAGCAAAAGACTGTGAACAGGAAATTTATAGAAGCAATAACTCCAAAAGACCCCTGAACATGAAGAGACCTTCAATTTCTCCAGTAATTAGAGAAATGCAAATTACGGCAATAATGAGTAATTACTTTGTACCTGTTGTATTGGCAAAAATTTGAAAACATATGATGCCAAGTGTCCCTACCATAGCTGATTGGACCAAGGATGGGAACCTGACATAGGGCAGTCCAGGGACAGAGCTGCTGGTACGTTATGAGGTATTTCATGTAGCTCAGAAAGATGAGCTGAAAAAAAAAAATCATATTTGTTTCTTGGGAATCTGTATTTAACAATTTTTTTAAAAAATTAGCAAGTTAGGAGGTTGAATAAGACATGAGGTACAACAGAGCCAGAGAGCCGCAGTGACAATGATGGGCCATGGCATCCAGAATTAATGGGGTGGGTTAGACTAGGTGGAGAAGCCACAGAGCCACAGATCATACCACAGAGTGACATGTAACGATTAATAGAGGCGCCATGGGAGCAAAGCAATTAGTCTCAGTTCTTGCCTGCTCCCCAGTTCCTAGTCCTGTGCAGCTTGGGTGTTTTCCAGTTCTCTTTTTTTCAGAGAATGGCAGTTGGGGGTATAGTGGGGCAAGAAGATATAAGATAAAAGAAGAAAGAAAACCTTCAAAATTCCAAAGGAAAGTGACTTCAAAGATTCTTACACCTAGCCAACCAATCAAGTATGAGGGTAGAATATAGACATGTTCAGAGATACAAGGAAAAGAAAAGCCACTTGAAAACACAAAATGAGCTTGGGGTGTTTCTTGATAACTGTTTTAACATGCCAACATTTAATCAAAATCACTTAAATTCTTCTGAAGTTATAATGTTGACAAATATATGATATTGAGAAGGTGAGTTAAAACATAGACTTCACACTATCCAGTTATTCAGCACCTTTTCAGACAGTGTTTTAGGTTCTCATTTAAAATGTACTAGAAATTGGAATATTCCAAGCATGGAAAACCAATGAGACATGGATCAGGTTGGCTTTCCAGGAGTTGACAGAGCAGTATGGGAGTCAGACATGAAAAGAAAGCTGCTAATACGTCAACAGTGCAGGAGAAGTACTGTAATAGTAGAGATAGATCCCAGGTACAGTGGGAACACAGAGGAGACCACTGCATACTCCACTTGTGAGCGCCTGTACTGAGGTGGTCCATTTGAGCAAGTTGTTGAAAGATACAATCAGAGGCAGATTGGGATGCAGGTAAAAAGTTGCCGGGGGGATGGGTTCTGGTTGAGAAGCTTTTAGGTAGCAGAAATTTCTTACTTCCAAGGAAAGGAAGTAAGAAATAGGAGATAATTCAACATTGCTGAAACGTGGGAAGTGAAGAATAAATGATGAGGCTGAAGGCAAGTTCAGGAGTAGCAAACTCAAAATAACTAAAAGGAAGGTAAGTTAAATGAGAACAGGCAAGCAGGCTTAAAATAATATGAAGTGGTGAGGAGTGTACCAAGCGGAAGGGCCCTTTTCCAGCAGATATGCCAGCCCTGAGCTGGCTGGAACCTACTGAATGGGCATCTGGTTGGAAAGGGAAGGGGAAAGGGATTGTTCTGCCAACATGGTAGGGAAATGCAATACTTACAAAATACTAAATCAATGACTTCTAGCGAATGAAGCCTCTATGTTGACAAGTCCAAAGTGTTAACACAACTTTCAAACAGCTTGCTAGAAACAATAATAAATGGACACTGTCTTGGAAATATGTCAAAAAGAATATTACTGGTGACACAGTATTAAAGAAAACACTAGGGAAAGTGTAAATGCTTAATGGTGTTAATCGTGGGAAATTCCCTGAAAAAGTGAATATTTAAGGAAGGTGGAATGCGATCCATCTTACTGAGGAAGTAAAACTATTCCTGCCTAGAAAGTAATGTTTAAATCAAAGAATTTTTTATTTGGTTTGGATTTTTTTAAAGTATTTTTAAATTGCAAATAAATTATAAATGAGCTAAAGAATCATTTTCTGAAATAGGAAACAATAGGAACTTTTTAAATTCTATTTTAAATTGTGTAATACAAGAAAAGTATTAAAATAGTTAGATGAATGAAATCCATAGGTAACATTTTATTAAAATATCACATCTAATTTGGTTAGTTTGGCCACATATAATGAATCATAGTGCTTTGTTTCCATTAAGTGGCTACAAGATTATCACTTAAAACAAAAAGTATACCTGCCTACATTTGCCCATCTCCTATAGGCTCATTCTACATGAAGGTAGAAACTTTTTTGACAATGATTCTAATTATTGTCTCTATAGTGGTTTGCATGTTGTTAACCTGGATAGACCCAAATCTATCTATTGAGAAGGGTTTCCCTTTCTTGATTTCTCGTGTAGCAATGGCTCGTGTAGCATAACTTCCTCTTGAAAGCTGAAAACTCAGCACTCACTGGTATTATTGGTGAAATATTTAGAAAGATAACAGAAGCTACCCTCCTCACAGTGATGAGTTTGATGAAAAGAAATTACCAAGCTGTGTCCATGCGCTGCACATGACCAGCCATGCTTGCTGTCTACAGGCTGTCTGTTGGTTGTTGCTATGACTACGAAAAGCCAGTGGAACCCAATGAGCTGTCTGCAGCCGTGCTGAGAGGACCAGCCATTTTACTTATGGAAAACAGTGTAGCATATTCTGCTGAGCTTTACCCTGGAAGAAGCATTTTTTAAAAATTTATTCAAAGAGGAAAGGAGGGATGGGCCTGTTAGTCTACAATTATTACAGCCAAGTGTGCTTGCAAGCTGCCATTTGGACAGGCTGTTGACTGCTGTTCCTATTAGCTGATTTGAGAAAGTGGAATGCAGGGCGATAATGCTGCATATCTGCTATCAGACAGCAGAAAGGTTTTTGTCTTGGGAAGGCAAACCTTCCCTGCAATATTACCTCAGCAGCTCTCTAGCTTCTTACCCTGAAAACTAGTGACCCAAAAAGGAGGGTGTTACCGTCTGCAAACACGGGTCTTGTGCATGGCTATTGCATATGAGCAGCAGGTCTGAAGAAGCAGGTGTGTGCTCGGATGGGCACTGGACTGTAACCCAGGCGGACGCTCTCAGGTTTACCTGCTTCCTGTTAACAGATTGTTGGCTCAGAGAGCATCTGCCTGCACGCTGAGGCCGTGGCTGAGAAGGAGGTCCCTGTGTATCCCCGGGACTGACAGAGGTAAGCTTTTTTTTGCCTTTTTTAAAACACAACATAACAATAACTCAGAGCAAAACTTAACCTAAAACATTTATATTTGTTGTGTTACCTAATTTACCAAGGAATTATAAAGCCACACACACACACACACACACACACACACACACACACACTTCCACAAAATAGTGTCCAATACATAGAGTTGTTTCAGTGAGTTTAGGTTCTAGAAATCCTATTATTTAAAAAGAATTACTAATATTCCTTGGGGTTTAATGTAA
The DNA here is from genome assembly GCF_004115265.2 of Rhinolophus ferrumequinum. Taxonomy (NCBI): domain Eukaryota; kingdom Metazoa; phylum Chordata; class Mammalia; order Chiroptera; family Rhinolophidae; genus Rhinolophus; species Rhinolophus ferrumequinum. Next base: position 76,265,987 of record NC_046287.1, read on the forward strand.
ATATTTACTGTTTTAACAAACCGTGATGGTTTGTCATTGTGGATCATCTTCATTACCAACAAGCTTCCTCCTTTACGAACAATGGATTCTTTTATTAACTGCACTTTGACGTGTAGTAAAAGAAATACACGGAAAATCAGTGGCTTGAAAATTATGAAGCACTTATTTTTAAGCCTCATAATTGATGTACTGTAATGCTTCACACACCAATGTATACATTTAAACTAAGGAATTCCGTTCCTTACGTAGATCATAATAGCCAGTGGATTTTGCACTTGCTCCTTCTGAACTCAGAGTCTGGGTGTGCAGTTTGATTGAGTGGGGGTAGTTGTGAAGCAAAACATGTAGGTATTAGAAGCAGCTCACACATCCTTTCTGAGTATCATGCACGCCATGCTAACCCAGAGCACAACACACCCATTGTACTCTCCCGGCTCGGACTCCAACGAAAGAAAGGAAGTGAAATCTCCACAGTGAATTCAAGCAAAGCTACAGTATGTGGTGGTAAAAACTTCTCTTATTGCACAATTTTTCTCACAAGCAGATAGGTTTCAGAGATAGAGAGTGAAACCAAAAACACCATACACCTCTTAAAAAATGCAGTATACTAATATTTGCAGCGGATGTTTGCTGGCAGTTGCTACATGATAATAGGACAAACTTTGAACTGCAATAGGATTTGCCCCTTAGTGAGTATTTCTTTGATTTATAGTCTCTCAGGAACAAAGCAGTTACTGTGGATTGAAATTGGTCAGTCAAATCGAAACCCTTGGTTAGGAAATGACCAAATAATGATGAAAGGCTATTTCGGCAGCATTTCAGCTTTACCTAAATCAATTCTACGGTTAGTCCACCAGAAACATCAGCTCACTTACATTGCTACAGAAAATATTTAAGGAAAAATATTTTGTTGAAAACGTTGAATAAAAACCTCTACTAAAGGTTGAATCTACCAGGAAATACAAAATAAATAGTAAATGGCAAATCCCAGATTTACTTCTAGGATATATATTTCTATTTGTCACCTTTTCCCAAAATAGGAGTGACACGGGAGTCACCTTTTAAGTTTAAGTGTAATACAGTTTTCATTGCCACATACAAGCATGTATCACAGTTTCACAGATATAGCAATATGCCCTCAGATAAAAGAATTATATAGCATAGGGAGAATATTTTTCAAAACGTCTGTTCTAAATGCCACCAATATTCAAGACATAAAAATGCAGAGCCAGTAATCTCAGTCTAGAGAGTCATATCCAAACGTTTAATGATGAGAACAAATAGGAAAATGTCTATGTAAGTGTGAGAGACAGTGTCTGGGATGACATGGTAAAGTGAAAGCGTTGTAATTCACTTGTGTTTCACTTTCCAAAAAACAGCGAAATGAACAGACTTAGTTTTGAGTCAACTTTTATAAATAAAAATATCAGCCAAGGAAATAATTCTGTTAGAGCAAAATGACAGGTAATAAAAGTCTCTCTCCAATTTAATTCCCTTCAGAGCTTTACACTGCAAAAGGAGTTCTCAGAATTAACACAAGGCAAGGACCTGCCGCAAGAAACCGATTTTGTATTGGTTTTTCTTGGGGGAGTTTTAGAAGAACAGGGTGAGGAAATACCTAAGGCACACCTGCCTACCGTGTCCTGTTGCCTTTGTGTTAGGACCATGTGCGACAGGAGCCTTAGCCCAGGAGAGACACACAAACTTTATACCTGTGTTATTTTTTTCTACATTAATAACCTTTTCAGGTGATATGCTGTGAAAGTTTAGCATTTTAAGTCCACTTGTGCACTACACATCAACATAGTTATTAATTCAACAACTTTGAGAGTCAGATGCAGAAATAAAACCCCTAAAGTTCAAGACTTTGCACCTTGGCTTTTCTTTTTTTATGTACCCTTATTTTCTGCCATTTTCTAACTTACCTACTAGCAATATCAAATACTATGTAATTTCCCAAACACACTATACCAAACTTCTGCAAAACCTCCTTATAGATTTTTTTTTTTCTAAATCTCCCCCAGTAGCCACCTGTCATACATGCTTCACAATCCAGCTACGTAGTATGTCTCCCCAGACAATTCCTCACCTTCCTCTTGGGCTACATCTGCATTTTATGTCTATAGTTCTGTCCACTGTATCATATTACATTGGTCTCTGCTCACAGGCTTCCAGAGATTTATTGATCTCTATGCGTACTAGAACTTGGCATTCAGACATTTTACTGGTAACCTCGGACTTCAGTATTTTCTTACTAGTTACTGTAAATATAAGCTTGATCTTGAAATAGAAGTCCTATTATCTATACTGCCTTTTATCAGAGAAACTCGAAACATTTAAAAATAGCAATGGGGCTTACATTTTCCTGATTTGAAAATATGGCTTCAGGGACACAATTTAATACACACTATAAATGTCCAATAATATATCAGAATCGTCAGAGGGAAAAGTTTGCAACAAATCAGTTTTAAATAAAATAGCTCGAAAGCTTTAGTATCTAGAAGGAGCTCTTTTTCTATTTACCAGTATAAAATTTGCAAGGGAAAATAAGTATACTAAGTATCCCTATTAGAAATTTGTTCTGAAATCAGACCATTTAAAATTAATGTTGAATTGATGATAATTAATAGCTGATTATAACAGTACTTATGGAATTCTTTTTCGTGCTGAGGGGAGAAGAAAGTAGAGCTAATGAACTGGAAAGAAACCAATAATTGAAATAATGTCTACAATCATAGAATTTCTTTTAATTTTCCTAAATAAACCTGAAAGGTTACTGGCAATCACTAGTTACATTATATTTCCCTATAGCTTAAGTTCCTGCTAATAACTCTTAATACAGACATACTTTTGATTACAGAGACTTCCCACCATTTTTCTGTGTTAGATGGCATGATTATTATTTTTTTAAATATGCCTTAATTTTTATAACCTTTTTTTGGAAAAATTGCCACAATGTTGTAATCAGAAATAAGAATGGATCAGGAATTTTATTAAGAAGTAATAAATATATAATCTTTTGTCTCTAAGATATTCATGTTGAAAGCAAGAGTTGTAATTAACACTATATGATCTTTTTATACAAAAAATAGCAAAGATTAGGAAGTTTAAAATATCCAAATGTTTGGAATTATAAAACAAAATATTTAGGAAATCACTTAAATTCTTATTTCTAGACATTTTCACATTATATTCCAGCATTGAATTGTATAATAAAAATAAGATAAATAGCAACTCTTAATCATCATGCTGTCTTTTAAAGGTTTATTTTGGCTATCTTTCAGGTGATTTTAATGTATAGCATGCTAATTAAATAACAGCAAAAGTTGAAATTGGTTGTATACATCTTAAAGACTAATCATGTTTAATCAGTTATTTTAAATTGTATATAGTAATTAGATTTAGAGAAACATGACTTTATAGTATTTCTGCATCATTTTTAATATTTTATATTTTAAGTAAGTTGAAATATTTTAAAGGCCTTAATTACATGTAACTGTATTTGATATTCAAATAAAATGAGTGTGCTCTTGTTGTTTTATAATGAAGTATTGTAATATATGATTGTATTAGATAGTTTTCTAAAAGTTCCTCAAACTAATAATTTAATAATGGATATGTTCCTTAAATTCTAAACTATCACTGTAAAAAATTATAGATTTTCAAAATGTCTTTATCTACATCACATCTGCAAAAAGTTAAGACATATACACTTATAAGGAAACACGTAACTACTGAGTTCTAAATAGTGTCAGATCAGAACTCTCATTCCAGCTTAAGCTCAATTAAGATGACCTTATTTGAATACATGATACAGAATCACCAAAGGCAGGTTTTTATGGTGAGTTTGGCAGCATGACATAGCTACACAGAACTGTATTATACTTTACTGTCTCCTAGTCTGCAAAGTAGAAATGTACTATTTTACCAAGTAGGAATTTTAGCCAAAAAAACAGTGAAGCATAGGTCCGGCATTAACTCTGCACCTTTAAAAAGTATTATTTGAGCAAAAAGTCCAGAAAGCTTTCACTTTTCCTGAATTTAACCAAAGGTCTTCAAAATTTTTTTTTCTACCTCAAAGAAAACCCCAAAATCAAACAATAGTCTCATTACATTTCTTACTTTATTTTTTTATATCCGTGTTATAATTTAAGGAAATTTTATTTTTAATACAAAACATTATTTAAAAATTCCAGTGATATTTGGGTATTTTATTTGTACTGTTGCCTATTTTCTTTAATTTTTTAATTTAACCTAGGTATTCAATTCTTTTTTTGAGGTGTTTTCTCAATAGTTGGTGTAAATTGCATATCAAACACATTTTCTGATAATGAATGCTATCCTCTGCTTTGAGTAGGAAAGTTAGTCCAATCAATGTAGAAATAATTCTTATTTTTAGTTTTTTTCCTAGTAAAATTTTTCAGGAATAGATGAATGTGAGAGGCAGCGTAAAACCTCTGAGTTTCCAAACCTTCTGATGTTCTATTCAATCCAACATCCTTTAGAGACTAATGTGGTTTTAAGGATCAGCCATAAGGAATCCAAAAGCTATAGCAAAAATAGGCTTCTAACCAAGAGCTGCACCACTTGTAAAAATCCTCTGAGAGTATAAGCAGGGATAGGCATAAAGCACGTTTTTTTAAATGCACAGAAAAAAGTATGCAAATGAGACATTCTAAGTGACCATTAGCCATGTTGGAGAAAATGCATTAGTATAAATGTTTGTTCTGTCCTCCTCTAAAACACTGAAGGCCCTACATCTATTCTAGTCAGGGGTAGGTAGCTTCCTCAAAGATATTTGGTCTTCTATGAAGGTGACCATGTGTAGAGACAGCAGCCCCATTGATAAAAAGAAAGATGCTTAGATTTCTGATTGTGGAGAACCATCTACCACCTATAGACAAATAAGGTGCTTCTGCTTCTTTGAATAGTGCTAATATCAGATCTGAAAGCCTCATAAGATCTTCCTACACTTTACACTATTAACCAAAAAAGTTTAAGAAAGTTACTCTTGGCTGCTTAAAAGCGAGCTATTTTGTAGATTATCGAGATGCCTTCACACCTAATGGTTTGAAATCTCTGTACTAAAGTTAACAAAGGAAAAGAGATTAGATAATAACTTCAGCTATTCTTGCGCTAACATTGTCATCTGGGGAACAGTTTGAGCACTTTCTGAAACAGGTACACTTGATCTGTCCCATATATTATTGCAGTATAGTAAATACTGTATTATATCCTGAGGGGATAAATAACTTTTAAAAGAACCTGTATCTCAATATCTAGATTTGGACATTTATATAGCATTACTAGTAGTGAAGATTAAAACTTTATAACCACTTAGTTGTTCTGGAACAGTGTGAATAGACTTGTGTTTGTTATACCTGGAGCACAGGCTTGAATCAGTTTTTAAAAAGGGAGGTCGTGAGGGTGGCAAGGGCAAGAGGACAGGAAAAGTTACAGATTGCTTGAGCAGAAAGTAACAGGGAAAACTCAGCTTGCTTTAGAATAGCATCTGGAATACTGTAGGCACTCAGCAAACAAGTCAATATACCAGGGATGCCAAAAAAAATGGACACAAGTGGACACTTTGGTCAACGTTGCTCAAGCAGTAGTTCATAATCAGAAGTGTCTGGACGCTGATGGTAACCACTTTGAGCACCTCCTGTAATTGCAGAAGTTAAACGTGACTTGTATTTATCTTTTGTTATCGGTATATATTGAGTGTTACAATTTTAATATAGTTTTCCTTTCTTTAAATGTGTATACATTTTTTTTTTTGGCACACTCTTTTAAGTAGTCAGTCGGTACCTGTTGAATGGATAAGTGGCTCTCAGCAACCAGTTCTTCCACTGGCATTGTGCTAATGTTAACAAATTGACTAGAAGATAAAGCTTGAATGTAGAGAGAAAAATGATAATTTACAAGTTTTTCTGACTTTTTTGAAATTATAAAACAGAGAAGAAAAAAGGGAGGAAAATTTTAGAAACTGTTATTTTAAAAATAAAATACAGTCTTCTTGGTGAGAAACACTGTATTTTAATAATGATATAAAACACGAACATAGCCTGAAGCTTAGATAAAGCTCAAATGTAACACGTCATTTAATGAATAATTCAAAAACCAAGAAAATTTGATTTTTACTTTTAACTTTCTTAAAACTTCTGGTTACAGTCACATTATTCAAGCAATGGCAATATGATCAATACTAAAGAGTTAATTTAAAAAAAAAATAAGAATAAGACAGAAAAGTTTAAACCTAGATTTACAAAATTTAAGATTTTCTTAAAAGTCTTTAGAATATAATTAAACAGCAAATTCAGGATAGAAAAAGGTATCAGTCTGGTAGATTTTCAATTTAAACACTGAAAGAGCAGGAAAACCTTACATAGTCAATGAAAATATCTGCTTCTGATTAAACTCAATAAAACAATAAAAACCTAAATAATTAGAGTTCAATAAACTACAGGAAAAAATTATTCAATTTCTTCAATCCAAAAGATATTGATAATAACAAATCATGTAGACTTTACTCTTTCTAGCTACTATCCCAAAAGCTTTACATATATTAACTTTTAATAAAGGATCTAGGAAATCACAAAACTTTTAAGGATATTTTACCTGGAATTTTCCAGAAGTATTACATGTGATCTTAAATTATTTCCAAGGGAGATTAATAAACATCACATTTAGTTGCTCCTTCTTAGATGCTTTCATTTTAATAAAGTTTTTTCTCTGTGTCTAATATTTCCATATGAAGATAAACTCCATGATAGAGCGATAGGGTTTTATTTCTGTTTTTACCCTTATCATCTTTTCACGTGAATGGCTGAGAGTAAATGAGGGATAGCTGGATGATTAGTCCACATAGGTTGTTGTATCAAATATCAACAAATAAAATTTATACCAAGGAAAAGAGATGGAGTCAAAGTAATATAAACTCTATGTGATTCCATATAACCCTAATTATGAGAAAATTAATACAGTCCACACATCCTTAAATGTTTGTTTGTTTTGTTATGGTTTTTAAATTGTTTTGGTTAATATGTTTTTCACATAAAATACTAAGCTAAATATCAGAGTAATCCTTCTAAAATCATCAGACTTCCTCAACAGAGGAAATCATGACAACCAAAAATGATGTGGCTCATTTGAAGCACTACAGACTTTTACCCCAGAATTTAATATCCTGAACAACTTAACTGTATATTAGTTATCTCAGACAATCAAGAAAGCAATAAAATTGTAGAAAAGCATAATTATCTCCTCTACCAGAAAAACTATTATGCCTTTGTTGAAAATATATCTGTTTTGGGAAAAGGGTCTTTTTAGGGCAATAATTCAGATGACTAGTAATATATCCTGAATTCTTTGACATTGACTTTATTTAGAAACATAATTTTTATATGACTCGTGGTCTGAAACCTGATTATATCACTGACTTCCTTTCTACCCTAGATTTAATTTTTTAAGACTAACATAACTGGTTGATTTATATAATAATATGACTTTTTTCTTGAATTAAAAAAAAAATCTTCCTTCTGAAGTGCACAGTGTTTTTAATATCTTTTAGATTAAATTTTAGATTTGTTGATAGCAGAGGGACATTTCATCACCCTCATTATATAAATAAAAGCAAATGACAATGCAAATAACAATCTAGTTTAATTTAAAAATCATTTTCCTTTTGGCCAAATGTCCTTTCAGTGCCTCAGATTGACAGTTCTCTGTTAAAATAATTTAACTTGACCGACATTATGTGGTATATTAACACATCATAATCATATTGCACCCTAAACTTTTGCTTCCTGTGGAATGAATTGGTAAAACATGCCCTCAAATCTCTGGTTCACTCTTTTTGGCACTGGTATTTAACTTTGCAACTGTCAAGAACTAAAAGATTATGATCGTAAAATTAAGTTTCCCAGGGAATGTTCTATTCATGAACTGCCTTGTTCCCAGATTCCTCAGTCATTTTATTATATCCTCTTCTATCCAAGCCTCTGAGAAAAGGTGCTGGGTTTGCATGATTCAGATAAAGCCTGGGAGGTAAAGAGGACAGGAGATTAACATTTAGGATATAGAAGAACCGTGGTCCTCCATTGGATGGGGTCATTCAACCAAAAGAGCTTTTGAATTCAGTAGAAATTAGGAAAAGTATTTGACTTGAAATTCATATGTTCTGATTTCCAACCAAAAGTAAAATATTTTTGAGAAATCTGTATGTGATCTATCTAATGCATCTCAGAGAGTGAGAGTATTTTATGTAGCCATCAAAACAGAATGGCCCTTTATTAATTGACATTGAGAAATGTTACTTCCCAAAAGGTCAGATTATTATTGGTGAGTGTGTTCTTTCGGGAAATAAAATCAGAATTTCATCTGGCAACTGTAATGCCAGGTGACAAATGATTCTATGACTATCATCAAACTATATTTGTAAATACATTAGAGCCATGAGTTCATAACTGCCAAGTGGGCAAGAATATCTGGAGTCACCCTTTCCTGTACCTGGGCTTGACCATATGCTGACGAGTTCTCTAACTGTCCTTTTCCCAGACTTTTGAAGATCGTCATCTCAATTCTTGGTATGTTAATATAAGTTAGCTGGTCATATCCTTTCCAATTTTATCTGATAGCTCTGTGATTGCTAAGTGAGTAGGTAGGAACAGGTCCCTCGGCCTTTCTAGACCTCTATTTCGCTATGTATAGAACAGAGATAATAGCACTCACCTCTGAGGATTGTCATTAGGATTAAATGACATTATAGCATCAGAACCAGGCTCATGCTAAATAGTTTGGATTGATTCTTCAGAAGCAAAGAGAACCATTGGAATTTATTTAAGTGGGGAAAAGTAATGCTCATGTTTGTGTGTTAAAAAGATATAACTGGTAGCATAATATCAAATTAAATGAAGACATCAAGAAATTGGTATAGAGAGACAGTTTCAATATCTTATGCATGAGAGAAAAACAATCATGAACAAAAGTGGTGGGTCAGGGAGAAAAGAGTGAGGGATTTATTCAGTCAAGATTACTATGTGTCAGTCAGTCTCCTAAGTGTCTGGAATGCATCTAACACAGTGACTGTCAAAGAGTCTTAAAAATAGGTGATTCTAATTCACTGTGGATTTGCATTAATAGAGGTGTGTGACATGCAGAGGATCCACTCCGCTTGTGGAGGAACTCATGAGGCATCACTGAGGAAATGTTTGGGGGCCAAAGACTATGTGGGTGTTCATGTTGGAATGTGCTCAACCCACCATGACTGAGGAACAGCATGTGCTAAAAGCACAGAAGCAAGAGGGACATGTTCTAAGGACTGAGAGTCGTTAGGTATGGTTGGAATGTGAGATGCCGATATGGAGAGATAGAAAGTCAAATTGGACAAGCAGACCAGAGCCAGATTGTGGTGTAATCATGCTACATTCAGTTAGATGAGAAGGCACAGAAAGAGTTCAGACAGGAAAGTGAAATAATAAGTTTTCCATTACAAAACATCTATGCTGGGAAAGAGTACGACTGAGGTGGGATAAGACTAAACATAAGGATTTCACAGAGGAGAAGAGTACAAACTACAGGAAGTAAGGTTGAAAGCCTCAGCTAGGACAGGAAAAAAGGTCTGGAGAGAAAGTGCTGGAATCAAGAGAAATTATGAAGATAAAATCAATAGTACTTAGCACTCAATTAGGGATGGGAACAAGGGTATAATTTGATTACCAGGTTTCTGTTGTGGGGATATAAGACATGGAAAAAGCATGTTTGAGGGAGAAGATAGTGAAATTGGTTCAAGACCTTTCGAGGTGGAGCTGCAAGTGAGATATATAGGTGGAATGTTTCAAAACATGGTTCTAAAAACAGGGGCGTCCAGACCAACAGAAATAAAATTTAAGCTGAAAATTCAAGCCACATATATAATTTTAAATTTTCTGGTAGCCACATTAAAGAAGGTAAAAAGAGAGATGACATCAGTTTTGTAATGTATTTTATATAGCCCAATATTCCCAAATATTATGATTTCAATAAGTAATCAATATAAAAATCGTAACGACTTGTGTGTGTGTGTGTGTGTGTGTGTGTGTGTAGTGTTTGTTTTACACTTACAACATCTCAATTCAAACTAGACACATTTCAAGTGCTCAGGAACTATTTCTGGCTGGTGACACCGTATTGAACAATAGAGCTCTAGACCTTCAGGGCCTGTGCAAATATATGTTTCAAAGTGACCAGAATAAAAGTCTTCTGTGAAGGTGTAGAGAAAGCTTATGGGGGTGCGGGGGAGGATAAAGAGAGCTCGTGCAGTGGTAGGAGATGCGAAAGAATCACTGCAAACGCCCATCACCTTGATCTGTGTTTTAAGGATGTGGGATGTGGGATGTGGGTTGGAGTCTCAGAAATTTCGGGACACTTTGATTATCTGTGTTGAACTTGTATACATCCAGTAACTGCTATGTAATGTGCAGAGCCCAGTGCAGATGAAAATGCAATACCCCCTTCTTCAAAACTTATTAATAATTTTAAGATGATGACCACAGAGGATGAAACCCAGTACCTGGCCCTTGCCAGTGCAGGGTCAGATGCAAATGCTCCTGTCACAGGCCCGTGAAGCCCACCCTGAATATAACTTGATTTGATGTGTTATATGTGAACACTTGCCTTTTGTGAATCAAAGTCAATGTACTTAATAACACGATTGATGAGTTTGAGCGACTGTGGGATACCGTTATCGTTACGGGCAGCCACTCTTCCTGGTAAGAGGAAAAGCGACTTCTCCTCAGGCTGGGGAGCTTGGGATGCATGAATCCCATTATACCCTTCGCACACACCCCACACCGGCAGGCCCTCAATTATGCTAGAACATCATCAGCCTGATTCCTCCATCATGTCTGAGTCTCCAACCTGTTAGGGATCTGGCAGCTCCTCCTAGAATATCCTTTCCCACCCATTGCCACGGTAAGAGAGCATCGCAACATGGGAGTCAGAAGACTGAAGCCTCCTCAAAGGATGGGGGAAGGAGCACTGGCCCAAGCGAACATAACCTGGAATTCCCTCATGTGAGGAAAACAGCTAGAGAGTCTGGGGTGGACTGTGTTTCTGCAGCTCTAGTTCCAGGCTAATGTCTGAAAATGCAATATTTGGATTTTTATATTTATGGCTTTCTGTGAATGGAACTGCCCCTACCTTAGCAATGTAAATCTAATGATCAATTTCAGACTTTCCCTACAGTACATTATATGTGAAAGTAGGAATCTATCTGCCTCATTGAATAGCACCAAGCACCTAGATGGCCCCAGATACTGATAAATGTTAGTGTGCTCCCCACAGCCCCTTGCTCCCATCTATCTAGTCTCGTCCTTCCTCCTCCTCCATCTTTCTCTTCATTCTCCTTTCCCTGACCTGTCTCCCCAACCTAATATCATTTCTTTCCATGATTATCATAGAAATCCAACTTATAGTTGGAAGTGACATTTATTTATTTAGTAAACAATTCTGTTCTTTATTCTCAGTTGCTTAGTTTCAAAAGTCAGTAAATATGATTAGTTTTTTCTTTTGAATTAAGTACTTTTTAATGTTTTGATATCCTATAACTGATTTTCCCTTTGTATGTGCTGCGGCCAAGACAGGTTCCTCCAATTCTGCATGAAAGTCCCTCTGATTTTTCAGAAAAGGAGGGAGCAAGCCTGCGGGACCTGTAAAGTAAGGTCCAGTAGTGGACCTGGCCTTCGTGGGCATGGGACTTAAAATCTTTCAACTACAGATTTGGTACCTGCAGAATGAGGAAAGTGTGCCTAGATCATAGGACCATTAGTTCCATTATATGAACTAATTCATGCAGAGTTCATGTAACATGCCTAACACATAATACATAACATATAATACATAACAACACATAATACATAACAATAAATAACATCTAAAAAACATCTCCTGAGATGGGGATCTCCCAGACGTCTTGACAAATCAAACTTGACGAGGCCCAGAGCAAAAACTACATAAAAAAAAATTAATTTACACAATCAATAACTAATTAAATTTAAAACTTCTTAACATAAAAAAAAAACCACCAGGCTTTCACTGATCACATAGTTCTTAAACTTGAAATTTAACTTCAAACTCAAAGAAACTTCTAAGAGTCTAACAACACACTTCTGTATCTTCTGATCTTGACTGAATTATATCAGACTAAGGCCAACCAATCTTTGGGTCATAAATTACGCAGGGTATTAACTGCAAACACGACGTTAGGGTAGAATAGGGGAGATCACTATTTCTAAAGGTTCTAATTGCAAAGAATAGCCATCGTGCCATTAACTATGCCTATGGAGAAGAATTTTAATTAATCCTGCAGTCCTAAAGTACTTGCTTAAGAATGCCTTCTATGATCTTTTCCCAATAGATTTATCTACTTAATTGTGTTTTTCTGGGGCTGATCTAAAATTAATCTTCATGTCACGTGGGGTTGAGCTTTGTGATCTACAAGGTTAGTTAGGAATGTAAAATAACAGTAAGCATCCTTATAAATAATAATAATAGCTACAATTCATTGAGTGCATACTGTTTCAGGCAGCTTGCCAAATTCTTCAAATACCTCTCATTGACTACTCACAAAAACACTCTGATGAGGGTATTCTTCTCATTTTACAGAAGAGGAAACAGGCTCTCAGAAGTTAAACAGCTCGCACAGGGTCACACTGTGAGGAAGGTAGGCTTCAGCTTGGGTCGGCCACATTCCAAACCCCGCACTCGAACATTTTTCTAGACTGCCTATTTGTGGGAACTGCAGATCAGCCAAAAGACAATGTTATAACTCCTATTTTATCATTCTCTCTAGAGTTTTGTTTTTGGCTCTATGGAAACATTTATTTGGAAGAGCACACCAAGTTTCTTTATACTCAATGACCAGAAAGAGCACAACAATAAAAAGAAGTCGGGAGGAACAAGCTAGGTGGTCAATAGGTTTTTCTTTGAGATGAGATAGTGAATGATTTTTTTTTCTTCTTTTCGCTTGTCCATATTTTCTAAATCTACTTAAAGTTATGAAATTTTCAAAATAAGGAGGTGCATATAGCTGAGGACCAAAGCACATTTGTGTGGCAGCAATCATGTTTACACATTTAATTATAATGTACAATGCTAAGCGATAGAAATTAAAAAGAAAACAAGCAAAAATCTCTAGATATAAATATTTCATCAATGCCTTTTTACTGTTATAACTTGCCTCCACTTTAATTTGGGAGGTTATTCGAAAGATATACCACTGGAAAATTGATCACTGCCAACTTGCTTTTCTGTGGTCAGTGTCAGTGGCCCTGTTTACCAGCAGAAATGGTTTTACCTCCGGATTAAGAATGATTAGTTCTACTTTGGAACCAAATACAGTTCAATTGGAGTTCGAAAAGAATTAAAAGTCTTGTGGCGATGTACATGCCAAACAATTTCCCTTTGTTAACTAGCACTCTGACCTAAAAAATAAAGTGGCCCCTCTGAGAGCATGTATTTTGGGGGGAAAAACAATTTTATTTTCTTCACATTTTTAAAAGACTGCCTAGTATGATAGATAGCAAATCTGAGCACTGATGTTTGCATTAAATTCCATTTCACGGGTATGTCCTAACACACCACGTGAAAGAGATCACCTAAGGCATTTAAAATAAGAAAAATAAGGAAAAAATTTCAAAAGATCATCCTCAAAGTATTCACTGTTCAGTATACATTACATGGCCTGCCTTTGTTCATCCATCATTCAGTTTTCCTCGGCATGAGGTAAGCTTTTATTATGAGTGAGGCACTACATTATATGAACAAAACAGAAGTTCTTGCCATCATGGAGCTTATACTCTCCAGGTCAATTTATACTTTGTCTATGAGGCCAAATTGCCCAAATCATAAATATATGAGCCTGTATAAAGAAAATATATGATCATATGTAACGTGGAAAAGTATTTTTCTCAAACATTTACTGTATTCATAAATGTTTTCCCCCTTTTTTATTCTTATGTGGTAAATTTATGCATACTATTGGATGATAATAAAATGTGGTATGTGGCAAAAAGTGTACTCATTCTAATTTAGACAGATGTACTTCTTAAGTTGAATTGAAAATTATCATACGTTTCAGAATTAGTACTGTTAGCCTAAAAATAAAAGGCCATTCAAAGTAAGGCAAGAAACATTTGTTTGAGATAAAAAATAAAAATAGCTATTCAGAAATCACTGATTCAGACATAAACCCAAATAGCACAATTAAGAGACAAAAGCAAGGGGTATTTATGAGAAAGGGAAGGGAAACAATTACCATGTTTCCCCGAAAATAAGACCTAACCGGAAAATAAGCCCTAGCATGATTTTTCAGGATGACATCCCCTGAATATAAGCCCTAATGCATCTTTTGGAGCAAAAATTAATATAAGACCCGGTCTTATTTTCGGGGAAACACGGTATATTAATAGAAGGCATTCCTACAGGTGCAGATAAGCTAGCGTAGTGATGCTAATTCTAAACAATGTTTTTAATTTTCAGTTCTGTAGTCATCAGTTGGGTACTCAGAATACCTGCTTTCTTGTTATCTTTGCAAACAGTTCTTTGGGACACAAAGCTGCTTTAGGCCCAGTCCAAAGGTTATTTTGCTTGTTTTAACATTCCAAAGGTTTGAATCACAGGACCTGCAAGGCACTTCCTCTGGCATGACAGCTCTGACTCCATTTTAAAGTTTTATGTATACACACACACACATACACACACACACACACACACACACACACACACACAGGGTGCCAAAAAAAATGGATACATATTTTAAGAAAGGAAAAAAACTGTATTAAAATTATAATACTCAATATATACCAATAATAGAACATTTTTTTGGCACCCCCAGTACACACACACACACACACACACACACACACACAAGTTCGGACAATTAAGTTCACAAACTCATCCTAGAAAAAGTGCTACATACCTCATTGCTGAATATCACTATGGTCACCTTTGAAGTACTCCCCTTGGGAAGCTATGCACCGACATCAGCGCCTAGTCCACCCTTCAAAGCAATTTTGGAACTCTTTTTCTGGAATGGCCATCAGAGCTGTGGTCATACTGAATGATGTCCTGAATGTCATCAAAATGTCCTCCTTTCAATATTTCCTTTATCTTCGGGTAAAGAAAGAAGTCATTGGGGGCCAGATCAGGTGAGTAGGGAGAGTGTTCCAATACAGTTGTTTGTTTACTAGCTAAAAACTCCCTCACAGACAGTGCTATGTGAGCTGGTGCACTGTCATGCGCAAGAGCCACAAATTGTTGGCAAAAAGTTCAGGTTGTCTAACTTTTTCACGCAGCCTTTTCAGCACTTCCAAAGAGTAAACTTGGTTAACTGTTTGTCCGAAAAATAGGTTATCAACAAAAGGATATGAAAAAAAGGTTAGCAAGAGCATTGCAACAAGTTCGCAAATTTAATTGTTAAACCGCGTGCGCGCGTGCGTGTGTGTGTGTGTGTGTGTGTGTGTTTAGAGTACTTAGAAAAACCTTTAAAGTTGTTTATGAAAAATGCCATTTTAATAAGCATCATTACCAGGAACACATTTCTGTGCTCTTAAAAGCACATTGATTTTTTTATTTATTTCTTTTGCCCCATACTCATGCTTTTCAACTCAATGTTCAAATTTTTCAGAGGACAGACAATATGGACTATATAGAACCAAGTGCCAAAATCAGCCTTTCTTTCATTTATGTGATGTAGAAGACAAAAGCAATTTCAATGATACAGAATCAATGCTCAGTTAACAAAAGTGGCTCATTTCAGAAAAATGTGAGCAGGGAATCTTGAGTTGTGCCCTAAATTAATAAAGTCAGTTGTTAAGTGATAAATTTAGTTTCGAATATTTATTTGTGAAATGAGAAATGCTTTCTACCAGCCTTAGGGACTATTATAAGAATAAAGAAGTTAGCATTCTTGACATTAAAATATTAAAGTTTATTTTATATTAAGAGACCATCTAAAAGTGTGGCTGTGCAAATAAATGGAGTAAAATATGAGTTTATAGATTTCTTGGCTCTTTTGAGGTGGAAACCAATTTTAGAGTCACTCAGCTACTCAGGTATCTTGTAATAATTCCTGACAGTTTATAGTCCTTATCTATTTGGACAAAGCCATTAGCACATATCCAACAGATGAAATGACAAAGATACATTTATTTTTCTTGTAGAGCCACAGTGATTATCATGTAAGTGAGAATCGGGACTGTTTTTAGTTTAAATGTGTCTTTGTATGTGAGTCTGAACACTAATCAGTATGTGTTAATAGACTGATTTCCTTACCTCATTGTTTTTGTGTTTTACATGTTACCCCAATGCTAGTTCCTCTCAGAACAAAGTTAACATAACCACTGAAGCAGTGAATAGAGATAAGTAATAAGAAATAAGACCCCATATCCCCTATCTCCTCGAAGTCTGTGAAACTAGAGTTATGTTTCATCAGCTTAAAATTAGTAAGGACCATTTAAAAACCTTTTCATCACAGTAGAGATATTGTTTCTCATTGAAACAGAAATGGCCGACACAGCTCATGAGAAACTGCTCACGGTGATTTAGAAACAGTGCAACAGTTTATATGTATTTAAACGTATAGGAAGTAACTTCAAGTTCAAAACGAACTTCCAGATGCACAAAGACAGTGAGAAGATGGTTAAGAAGCAAGTAGAGCAGCAAAATTACATAACTGTTCCTAACTTTGTATGTTTTCAAGAATTATTTAACATGTAAAAGGGAGTTTAATGAAAGATTGCATTAAAAATCAAGACGACTTAAATGTTATGTCTATTAAATGATTCTATTGTAAGAAACTAATGTATGCTGAAGGCACCACGCAAATTTATCCTTTTAAAAACAAAACTAGGGATGAGTTTGTAAAATAAAATTATGACTTTATTTGATAAATTATATTTATATAATTTATTATATGATAAATGTAATTATTATAAATAGGGTTATATTTATAATACAACTTATATAATTTATATATTTTCTAATTATATAATATATAAATTATAATTATAAATGTAACTTATAACTGATAGGATAAATTACATTTTGACAAATAAAATTATTATGACTTTACTTTGAGTAATTTTTGCATGAATATCTTTGTATTTCACTCAAATCCAGATAAGATGAGCTATAATGAATGACAATGACAATGAGTGCTCTAAGGAGACATTTAAGAGTAAAACGAAGGCAGTACCATTTCCTCTGAACAGTGAAAGTATCTAACAATCCTCTCAAGGCAGTACAGAATTAAGCTTTAAAAATGGACCTTACGCTGATTTTTAAGGTAGAAAAAAGGAGCAACATTATTTCACTGAAACAATAAAAATTATCATAACAAAGATGACCTAACCTGGTCTAGAGCTGTCAGTCCAACAGCCCAAAGCATAACGGGAACCCACAGCCCGGGGTGCGCTCTGAAGCCTGGAGTCTTGACTCACCAGCTCATGTTCTTCGGTTTATAGGTTGTGGTGTTTGTTACTACTCGAAATTTCCAGCACCTTTGTGCTTACCCAAAATAGAATGTGGTGCACAAGTTCAGTGTGGAGTCTCAAAGGCCTGTTCAAATGTGCGCAAGTCTTTTTCAAAAGAGGCCAAGTGGATAGATCTTAATCAGTAACACGAAAACAGAGTTCGCGTTACAGCATGGTAGAGCCATAGCAATTTATAGCTCAGGTTTGGCCACAAGTGATGGGCACCATTTGTTAAAGCCTTTCCAATTCCTTCTTCTCTTACCCAACGTTGTATGTGCAAATCTAAAGGTGACCTGAATTTAGTCCTCTTTATCTATCTTTGCAGGTAGGATTCATTACAGGGTATAATTGTAACTTAACGAATAAGTGCACCCTAATATAATGTTATAAAATAATCTCAGCTGCAGGTTTCTATTTTGTAGAAGTGTTTTACTAAGCAAGCCTTGCACTGATAAAAAAAAATTTACCACTGAGAATTATCTCATTTATTCAGCCATTTTTCTAATTATCCTAAATGGTGCTATTCTCCGTTGATGATTAATTCCAAGATCACTTTATTCTATTGAAGTGTCTGGCATTCCTCAATTAAAATGTGTCTAATATTGAACTTTAAAGTTCTGGATTTTACTTATTTTCTCTTTAGGATATAGTGTATTAATTTTCCCCCACTGAATCCCTTCTCACTAAAATTATTGTGAATCTCGTCTCTACTGTTCATGTCTATTTTCTTTTCTCTCTAAAAACCTCTCTTTGTTGCAGTTGAAGCCATCACCTGATACTTAAATGAGTCTACTATTGTGGGTAGCATTAACCTCTGATTTAGTTCATCAGGGGTTTGAATAATGGGTCTCTATCAAAGCTGTTCCCAAGCGAAAGAAAGCGGCACTCGGGGCTGGAGTAACCAGTGCTGGTGGTACAGACTGACAGGACGCAGTGGGAATTCTTCCCCACCTCAGATCTAGAATATGCTGTCCATGCTGTTTAGGCCTTTTCACCCCCACTAGGACAATGTTTTTCAGACCCTGGTCCTAAAGATGGCTTTCCTATAAAGTGATCCTCCACACCCCAATTTTTAAATGTAAAGGAGATGATTAGGTAGGTTTTGTAATGTTCCTCCCAGCTACGATTCGAGGTTCAATGAAAGGAAAGAAGTCTGGGAAGCCAAAATCGGTGCTGAAAGTCTCCAGACTGCCATATTGCAGAAATGCTGGAGACAGGGACCTAGGGTAGAGCCAGTCCATAACGCATGGCCCTCTAGGATCAGGGTCACTACATTTAGGCATAAAACCTATGAATTCCCAAGGTGAAGACCCTCAGTGTATGGAGGACAGAATGAGGGAGGTGGCGGGGTGGGGGTTGGAGGGCTAGGGGAAAAATCTGAAGATCTGAGTTTTATATTAAAAAAAACTCCTGGGATTATAGGAGAAATCAAAGTTAACATAAATTATGGATCTAAAGTCATTACCATATTTCTACAAAGCAAGAAAATATAGGTGATATATAGAAATAGCCCTATTTAAAGATACTATTTATAATCCCCTCAGGCAGTGTAATGATCACCATGACAACTTTTCTCTGTCCCCTACAGCTTATCTTTCCCTTCTAAATATGTTCTATCATATTTAGAGGAAATGTCTTTTATTTACTTTTTACTTAAATCTATTCCTCAGAACATCAGTTCAACTTGTCAATGCTTGTCTCTCTCAGTTATTTTCACTTAAATGAGTCAAGTTTTCTATGCATTTTTGTGGTTGTTTTAGTTTTCCATTCAGGATATTCCTGCTTCGTTCCATATACATTCATTCACAATGTTCTAGTGACCAGATGCTGTGCTAGGAACTGGTTATACTTGTGCTCTTAAAGGGAGTCCTGCCCTGATGGAGCCTACAGCCTAGTAAGAAAAGACAGGTAAATAGCAACCAGGATACATTAAACCCTTTTCTGCAACAGGCACTTAACTGAGTTACTGATTTTCACAGTTTCATTTAATCCCCTCAAAGGCTCCCCAAAAGGTAGGTTGTATTATCTGCATTTTATACTAGATGAGAAAAATCAAGGCTCAGGCACACTAAGTAACTTACCCAAAGTGATAGGGCTTGCCACTAGGGCAACTGTGAGGTCAGCTCTGCCTTGATTCTTTTCCCCTGCAATGTAATCATTGCTAGTATAATAAACACATACTCATATTTCAATTATTATTCATTATAACTGTAGTTAATGGATAGAAGTTAATGTGTGTTTGTAACAAAGATGAATAGGATTACAACTGCTCCTCCCACCTGCTAAGGGGACTTACAAGGACTTACAGAGTCAATTCTCTGCTTCTTCCAGGTTTTTCCTTTTAATGCCAATATCTTTCCTCTGCAAACTTTTACTCAGCAAATAAGTTAATGATAATGTCGTTCTTTAAAGAAGCTATTATGTCAACCATAGACCAAGTCATTAGCTCAGATGGAAATTTCCTTACACCAGTTGACAATTCTATGAACTCTTGTTTGGAATTAAAATTTAAAAAACCCATAAAACTCTGAACATGAGCTATCTGAAATAAAGTATAAGGAAATTAAATTCATTATCTAGGTGTGAACAATTCATTTCATTTTCCCCATCGACAAAGTAAAAGTACATTTACTTGTGAAGATCAATGAATATATTTGCAAAGAAATTTTTTCTACCTGATTTTTTTTGTAAGTACTAATGATTACTGAGTGCCAGCTGTGGTTTTCCGTGCATTATCTTCTTCAGTTCTCTTAATGATGCTCTAAGGTAATTAATGATATCCCTACTTTTCAGATGAGGGAACTGAACTCAGAGGTCATGCCCCAATCAAGGAGCTAATAAGGGGCAGAACCAGAAAATTAACTAAGGACTATTTATTTTCTAAACCCATGCTTTCAACTACATACGTTGTCCATCACTGAGATAATGATGATAACACAACAATTTAACCAACACTTAGGAGTGCCTATTGCATATCGGGCATTGCTTGAAGAGTTTTTCATACATTAACTCATTCAATCCTCATAACAATCATGAGTCAAGTACTGCCATGTTCTTAGTTTGTTAGTAAGAAAACTGAAGCACAAGGAGATTCGAGTAGCCACCCTGTGGGAAGCAGTGGAGTCAGATTCCACAGGGGCAGACGGCCTCCAGAACCTTGCTGTCAATCATTCTGCTCTTGGCAAATACAGATAGAAAGACAAACTATGTGACTGCCTCTTATAAAATGGAATGTATTGTGATTTAGATTCATTTCTTCAATGTATAGTACTTAATCTAGTACAGAAGCCATGAGACAAGAATGCTTAAAATAATTTCCACATCTGTATGTGTATCTTTCATTTTGTTTAAAACTGGAAAACTATTGGCGTCCTACTCCAACATATTTTTGCCTCAATTATGACAGAGAGCATTCACTATTTTAAGAAATCATAAGTGGAAATCGTAAAGGTTATTTAATATTCAAATTCAATACATTGTTAGCCTTGAATATCTTTTCAAAGTCGCCTTTTTTCTAACAAGGACAAATTCCATCATTCAATTTAGATTTTAAAAGCTCAGTAAACTACATTGAAGTGACCATGTTCAAAGTTTTCTGAACAATGCTCTGGCAATGGACACCGAGAACAGGATAAACAGTGGGTTCCTGTTTTGTGTTTCCTGTAGGTTATTACTATGTTTTTATTTCTCTTGATAACACTAATCATTAAAATGTTAGTTTTAGGAAGAAAAGAGCTAACTACTTTACTATATTTAGAGTCAAAAATATCCAAATGATGTAGCTCCTAGGACTTCAAACATAATGGCTCTGTTTTTCATGGCAATTTTCACTCCATTAGAAAATGATAAAAAAGGGCCTGAAACAGAATGTCACAACTGTTGTAAGGGCTAGATATCAATGTCCAAGAGTTCTTTCAAAACTTCTGAAACTACTTTTTACATGAAATCTTAATGGCAGGCCTAATGGCTGTCGTTCAGCCAGCCCACTGTAATAAAGTTGTTCTCAGAGGATTGTGTCAGGTCTGTTTCCAACTTCAAGGAACAGATTACCGCAGGACAACCATTTAACAAGGGGAAGGCTTCGTTTACCTCAAACAATGAGAAGCCCAGAGTGTGTTCACCTCTGTCGTCCCTCCCTTAGCATGTGCGTCCTATGATGGCATCTGTTTTTCCATCAGCTAAGAGGAGAGTGCGAGGCTAAAGGACAAAGGGCAACGTAGCCTTCTTCTCAGGAGGTTCCATGTTATTGTGTGTGTGTGTGAAGTGTCCTACCTGTAGCTTACAGAACAAACGGCAAGGAAATCTGGGAAAGTATGTTTTTAAATAGGCATATTATCAGGAGTCTGTAATCAACATAAAAGCAAAAATGGATCCTAATAGAATCCATTAGAACTGTGGCAGTGTCTGCCACAGTTGTGTTCTATTATTTATTTTAAAGAGTATTGAGTATGGAAAGAGTGACTTGGTTGTAAAATAAAATGTATCACTGAGAAACTTCAATCAGAAATGATTCTTAAAGAAATACTTGCTGAGAAAAAGCGGGCACTTGCTAGAAGATAAAAATATGAGCATTTACTTTGATTCAGAGGTCCATTCCCCAGCCCTCTGCCTGAACACAAAATAGCCATCGCTCCATGCTGGATAGGCCCTCTCAAGCTTTCCACTGGACACCAGTCCAGTCCTGGCTTGAGGATATGAGCAAAGATTCCCACCCTCCCCAGCGGCTGTTTTCTGCTTTTGTTTTGTTTTTCAAAATTGAGCTATCATTACTCATTTCTTGACATTTCTAACATGCCTCTCTCATACCGTCTAATTTTTTGTGTTTCCTTTAGTGGCTAAGACTGTTGTTTCTATTTTTAGTAGGTTGACCTTGCTGGTTAGAGCATTCCCTCCCAAACTTTCCTAGGTTGGCTATAACAAAAGTGAGAATACTTGTAGGCACTCGGAGGTAAACAAATGTAGCTGCTAATAGCCAGAGGTGATTGATCTAGGAGCTCCCACCGCCCCAGGTCTCCCCTGGTCACCTGACAACTGATGGGATCAATATTGCAGCAACACCTGTAACCCACGCAGGATACACCAATAGGTCTCACAAAGAGGTAGGAAGGTCTGGATTAGAGGACAGATAACACAGAAAATATTCATGTGTCCTATCTCTGCAGGTTCCCATATCCAACCTGCATTCATTTAGGGAGACATTTTCCTTGTGCACTTAATGTAATGAATCTATATTTCCTTCTAACGCTTGAATGTTGGTCAACAATTCCTTCTTTACTTCATCTCTGTGAGTTTCAAGGACACTTTCCTAACAGTTTATGTATAATTTATGTCTGTGACTATCCTTGCAAAATTAACTTTTGTGGTCATAGTAATGGTGGAAATGTGCCATGGATTGTTGGAATAATTAGTTCATTTTTGAATGCCTCAGAAAATATATATTTCATGCTGTGCCTGGGGTTGGGGGTGGGGGAGTTCAAAGTGTTTCACAAATTTATAAAGAACATGTACAAAATTGTACATCTTCAAATATTCATAAGCTATAATAAGCATTCCTTTGTCCAGGGTAGGAAAGTTTACACAGCCTCTTCCAAGACAACAGGGCAAAGACCAGCCCCCAGCCTCTGATTGTTGCTTTGTACCCTCAGCCACATAAGGCAATATATTTCAGAGAATCCTCTTGGTTGGATCAGCTGCTTAATTAGAATACACAAGTTTTTTTGCTTTTTAAAGGATAAAATACTCTTATTCCACAAGTTCTAACAAACGCATGACAAAAATGTCATTGTGTGTTGCTTAATGCCTTTTGCAGAACTTATTTAATCCCTTATTTGTTCAACAAATACATATCGAGCACCCATCTTATGCCAAGTACAAATACTTGTGCAGGGAATACGTACAAAGTGAAGGGAAACAAGGAGGTTCCAGGGGAACGGAGGAGAAATATGTGAATCGATCACTCAAATAAATGCAACTGAGTTTGACACTCAAGGCAATGAAGAATATGATCCTTCAAGAGAGAAAATAAAAGAAAAGAGAAAGAGAAAAAAGAAAAGAAAAGAAAAAACGAACAAACAAACAAAAAAAACACTTGACCTTGGCTGGATCAGGGAAGCCCTTCCTGAGGAAAGGACACGTCAGCTGAGGTCTGAAGGATGTACGGCAGTGACTGCTGAGCAGGAAGGCATTTCGGTGAGCGGTAATAGCATACTCCAAGGCCCTGAACACGGCCCATTCCAGGAATTGCGAGAACAGAGAAGCTAGAAGAAATGCAGCTGGAAGGAAGGTAGGGAGAGGAGGCTGGAGATGGGAAAGAGACTAGTTCGTGCAGAGCCTTAAGTAGGCCACTTTAGGAAGGCTTATCTTAAAGATTTTTATGCCATATCTAAGAACTATTGCATATGCTCAATTTCAGTGGAATGTCCAATTCCAGAAAAGCTAAGTCATGGTTATATAAAACAGCAAAGACAGTTTTTAAATACATATGGGATTCAGACAGTATGTTTAAAAACAAAGTTTTAACTAGAAAAGTGAGTTTTAACAAAGGCTTTTTAGAAGTTATTTCCATATAATCTCTTGCATCGGGTAATAGTTCATTTTCCATTCATTAAGAGTTTTACCTTTTGGTGAAGTCCAGTGCCAGATTGCATAACGGTACACGCTATGGCAAATCACCTCCTAGAAAACCTTTGCTTCATATCAGTAACCAGGTAATAGAAATTATTGGACATGATTTGACAACTTCCAAATAATTTCAGCTGCAGATATAGATTGGGGGGTGGGGGCAAATGTAATTTACATAAACATAAGCAAAAGAATAGATAAAACATTAGAGTTAGAAAGGGGTTTATAGCCTAATTCCTCTGCTTTGTGCCTCAGGGCACAAGCATACAGACCTGCATGACTGGTCTGAAGTCACTCAACTCATGAACTTGAGTTTCCCCACTCAAGTGCATTTATTGCTGAGCTCTGGGCAGACTGAGGTTCCTGAAACATCCTGGCTGACACTAGGAACACAATGCTACCAAACGTCATCATTTTTGTTGCATGTGCTTCATTTTGTTTTGTGTGGCTGAAGCAGACGAGTGTAAAAGATGTTATTACATCTAGCCTTCATTTTGCATCCATCATGCCTGACTTCAGGGCTTCACCCGTTCCTTTAAGCAACATTATCTGATTTCTATAGTCTCTATGGTATGAGAATCTGACTGCCTTTTCAATACATCTTTGAAACTCATGCCAGTGTTTCAGGCAGTCTTGCTGCCTCTCCCTAAACACTAAAATACCTGACTAAGAATGATACATTGTTCTGGAATATTAGACAATGCTACTAAACTGACACGGGTCACCAAAGCCTTCGAACGTTTATAGTGCAACTCACTTTTCAAAGGACTTCACGGAGGATAAAAACGTAACCTAGAAAACAATATTCATGGGAAAACAGCATTCACTTCCTTCCTACTGAGATCCTCTCAAATAATGGGAAGTGATGAAGAATCAATTGAGAATTCTGAGTTCTCTTGGGAAAAACTTTTAAACAATTCTCAAAGAAACTCTCAAAATACAAGTATTCAAGAAATCACGCACACAAAAGTCCCTGGAAATCATCAGGGAGGGCATCTGGAAAAAAAAAAATTACTACATTTGGCCAAATATGGAAAACTGTACAGTGATTCTACTATATTTTAATTATTTAATAAACAATAGCATTTATAATGTGCCAGAGTTTTCTAGATTCTTTAAAGTAACTATTTTAATCGTTGCAATAACTCAATGAGATAGGTCCTATTATAGAGAAGGAAACTGAGGAACAGAAAGGTGAAGTCACTGGCCCAAAGTTTACACAAAAGTGGTAGGACCAGAATTCAAACCCTGACACACTGTCTCCAGATTCTCTGCTCTTATGCATTACGCATTTTTTAAAGTTTTCTGAGGCAATCAACCAACTAAGTGAGAAGTAAATCTCAAATGATCTGAGTGTGCAGAATTGGGATTTTTAAATATAATCAACGTGGACCCACTTTCTCTCTAGCAGTGACAATTTTATTTTTATGGAGTCATCTGGAGCATACAGTGCTCTGGTGACCACCTAAACAAGTGAGGAGCCATTTGGCAAACCAGTGAGATGATTCAAAATGGTGTACATATTTATCTGCGGGTGGAACAGAGGTGTCTGTGCTGAAGAATGACAAAGACCTCTCTGCTCCAAAACACTCGTCTTTCTCAAGGTTCTAACAATTGGAGAGTTGAGTTAACAAGGTCCTTTCCTGAGATATAAATACCTCTAGGACATTTTGGTCTATGTCAACTATGCCTTAGCATACATTGTTTTAAATAGACCACTACTTAGCTAAGAACAATTTTGATTGTGTGCTATGGAGTGAGAGAAGGAAATATACAACCAAACCAACTTTCAACACTTCTGTCCATTTTTTTTCCCTCCTCATCTCTGAAAGATTATGTCTGCTTGAGCTTCTGAAACCAGTCCTGTCCTTATGGAGAGTTTAAGAACCTCAGTTAACATGGCAGCTAGTCCCACTCATGACTTATACCAGCATTCTTGTAACTAAGTCCTTATTTTTGGAGCCTGGAGTTCTGCCTCAAGTTCTAGTTCCTCTGAGACCAAACCATGCTCTGCTTTATGCAGTCTTGGGCAGATAGGGACCTCTGTCAGACCTGAGGAGTAATGGAGCGCCTCTTACAAGGTTCCTTCTGCTGGTTGTGACACCCACCCAACCCCCTTGCTGTTGGTTTGCACCATCTCCACCATCTGCTCACATCTTGTCCTCCTAGGACCTGACAATTGCCCAAGCAACTGCCCCTCACAAGGAGGAAAAGTCTGGTTTCTAGATCCTGGGCCCTCTGCATCTGGTCTGATGGGCCCCATTGCCCATCAAACTCAAAGAGCTTGCTTTTACATTAGAATCATGGGGGAGCTTTTCAGTTATGCAGATACTTGAGTTTAATCTAGATTACTTAAAGCAAACTCTCTAGAGGTAGGTCCAGGATACCAATATTTTAAAAGAATTCTCCTGATAAGTCTCATATGTACCCAGGAATGAAAGACATTACTGTATATCAATTTCACTCAAATTTCAATGTGCATACACATAACCTGGGGAGGTTGTTAAAATGTACTTGCTGATTCAGTAGGGCCTGAGATTTTTGCCTTTCGGAACAAGATCCCAAGTGTTGACTTTGACATTGGTCCCCGGACCACTCTGTAAGTAGTAAGACTCAAGACCAGTGGTTCTCAAAATGTGGTCAACAATCACCTGGGGACTTCTTAGAGCTGCAAAATTTCAATATTCTTCCCAGACTTACTGAATCAGAAAGTAGGGGGGTTGGGACCCAGCAACCTGTGTTTTGACAGTTGGAGACCCACTAGCCTAGATGGCACTGCCCAGTAAAAATTAAAGCAAGCTACATATGTAATTTAAAATTTTATAGTTGTCACATTTTAAAAAGTAAAAAGGAACAAGTAAAATTAATTTTAACAACATATCTTATTTAACCCAAGATATCTGAAATATTATCATTTCAACATATATCAATATAAAAAATTAATCTAATAGTGTACATTCTGTTTTCCATACTAAGTCTTCAACATCCAGTGTGCATTTTACACTTATATGCCATCTCAGTTCTGAGTAGCCATGTTAGGTGCTCAGTTGCCACATGAATTCACCATATTGGACAGCCAATTTCTAGACTTACAACAGTGATCACAGCACTAACTTTTATTGAATGCTTGCTATGTATCAGGCTTTACTTAGTCAAGCATTCTATGTGCATTACTCCTCAACTCTATGAATTGGGACTGTTAACATTCCCATTGTATACGGGGAGGGGTTATGACAAAAGCCCTATTTAGTATTTCACCAAAATAAGATACCCATTCTAATTCAAGCATTTCCCAATTATTTTAAATCTATTGATTTGTAAAAACAAAAAAGGATAAAGCATATAAATAAAATCATTAACAGTACAACTGTTAAGACATCAATAGCTTATAAAAGGCATAGCAGTTGGGTAAGTAGAGAAGTCCAAATTTGCTATCCTCTGACCTTCTAAAAATGTGCCTAACGTCCAACATGTACTCTTCTGTGACATCAAATCTGTTGAAAGTTGCTTACTGACAGGTTGTTTGGACAATGGGGACCCTTGGGGAACAAAGCTGACTTTGGTGAATTACATGGCAGTATGAGATTTATCGTAAATGGAAGCAGTTAGCAGGATCAGAATCTGTTCATTCAACTGCAGATTTTTATACAAAATGACTCTAGTAAGATGTTTAGGTCAAGACAGATCGCATATACAACGGTTGTCCCCTAAGATTATAATGGAGCTGAAAAATTCCTATTCACCTCCATACCTCATAGCTTTGGTAATGTTTTGGCTCAATGCATCACTCACATATTTGTGGTGATACTCGTGTAAACAAACCTGTGTTGCCAGTTGTATAAAAGTATAACACATACAATTATGTGATGTACAAAATACTTGATAATGATAATAAATGACTATGTATTTACTATACTATGCTTTTTTATTGTTATTTTAGAGTGTACTCTTTGTACTTATTCAAAAAAGTTTGCTGTTGTTAAAAAACAAAATTCAATTGAGTAAATCTGAAGATGTAAGTGGCATCATCCCATCTAGCAACTAGAAGGGGCCTGTGAGGAATTGTGCAAAATGGAAGGTTTACATAGGAAGAAGAGTGGGGCAAGAGATCTATTACAAAAAGAAAAGAAACGATTACTTTTGGGCCAGGACACCTTTTCTTTGGTGGAAGAGAACAGGAATGGTTTTTATCATGCAGACTGTCTCTTCTTTCTATGGGAGATGGAGAGGGCCCTTTGTGACAGATTACCTTACTGGTACTTGACCAGAAAATTCCAGACTGGTTG
Source organism: Rhinolophus ferrumequinum (assembly GCF_004115265.2). Classification (NCBI taxonomy): domain Eukaryota; kingdom Metazoa; phylum Chordata; class Mammalia; order Chiroptera; family Rhinolophidae; genus Rhinolophus; species Rhinolophus ferrumequinum. The sequence continues at coordinate 76,294,404 of NC_046287.1, forward strand.
ATTAAGATTCCATTTCTGGGAGAGGTTGAAATTGCAATTAGATCAGGTATTAAATCTAAGTTTGGTATCATGGGCTTTCAGCATGAGTGGTGCCATTTTGGGCCTATGGTTTTTTTGGGGGGTTTTTTTGGTTTTTTGTGGGTTTTTTTTTTTTTTTTTGTCTTTAAACACTATGCCATGTTACATAGGCAGCAGCCTCATACATTTCTTGTGTTTAGTGCACCTCTTGATTGCATCATTTTCTCTTGTGCTTGATTTAATCTCGTGTTGTTTTGTACAATAACCTGCTGTACAGGTTTGTAGCCTAGAAGCAAATAGCCTAGGTGATTACTAGGCTATTCCACCTAGGTTTGTGTAAGTGTACAAAACATCTATGAGGTTCAAACAATGACAAAATTTCCTAATGACACATTTCTCAGAATATATCCCCATATGATTGTAGTTAAATGTGAGGCAATGGGCTTCTCTCAGTATTGATGTAGAAAGCCGGCAGCTTGAAATTTAAAAGTAATGGTTGACTTAGTAGTCAAATAGTTAATCTTTATTAGTTTCCTTAACTTCCACAGTTTCTCAAGGAAGGCCAATTTTTATTGTATTTTCCTTTTCATTATAAACTATTATAAGGAGGAAAAAGTAAAACAGTGTAAAACTTTCTGTCTGAGGCTAGGCTTCCATTTTTTGTGAGAATTACCATTTATCATTTTGATGAAGTAATGTAAATATTCTATTTTAAACTGACAGATATTTAAGACATATTAAATTGTGAACATTTGAAATAAATGAACATAAAAATGCATAATTCCTCAGAGATTTTTTTAAAACCCTGCTGTATATTTTTAAAATAAAATTAATCTTATTTTCAATTTTTGATTAGATATTTCAAACTTAAGTTTAGTTTTTTAAAATTTAAATATCTGTGTAGTTTTAATATAAGTGTATTATGCTGAAGGATTTCACTATTTTACCATAGCACTTGAACCAGCAGTCATATCTTTTTTATATATATCATGCATAATCCTTGGTATTTTCTTTTTTAAAATTTATTTTTCAATTATATTTGACATACAATATTATATTAGTTTCAGGTTTACAACAGAATGATTAGACATTTATATACCTTAAGAAGTGATCACTCTCATAAATCTAGTACCCATTTGACAACATACATAGTTATTGCAATATTACTGACTATATTCCCTATGCTGTACTTTACATCACCATTACAATTTTATTAACTGGCAATTTGTACTTCTTACTCCCTTTCACTTTATTTCACTTGAAATAGTAGTCATATCTTTTTTTAATATACAGTGCATGATCTTTAGTATTTTCTATAATCAATTTCAGTTTCTTTATTTGGAAGGAAAGAATTGGATTTGATCTGAGCATCTAGTAACTAACCATTATATTAATTGTAAAATATATCATAGTGGTTTTTTATACTGGACTAAGACCAAAGAATCTTCTTTTATCTCCTTTTACCTCTCAGCAGTACTCACTGACTGCTTAAACATTCTCTCTGTTTGAGGAGTGGGGAATTGAAAGGATTCAGGGATTTCATAATAAAGGCTTTTATAAAAATACTTAAGTGTTTTCTTGGTAGCAAGTAACTAATTTTCCTTCTTAGGGGTGTAAAGCCTTGATGAAGAAATGCAAGACAGGAGTTGGTCTGATGACACATAACATCTTCCTTCAATCCTAGTTTAAAGAGATCTCATCACCAATTGCTATGGTTTGAATAGTCTCATCATGTGAAAAAAAAGAAGCTGTAAAAATTTATAACAAATTCTGTCTTTAACCTTTATTTTCGTTGCATTTGTGTGCTGTAAACCATTGGAAGCAAGGATGCTTGCCGTTTATTTTGCCCACTATTGTATTCTCAAAGTCCTTGGCATATAGTAGATCCAGAAGAACTTGCCACAAATATTTGCTGAATGAATGCATACATGCATGCATGCATGCACGAATGAGTGAATGAATACAACTTTTAGATCTTAATTTATAATTTTAGAAACAAAATGAAAGCTCAAAGCTTGCTGGTCATTGTTGGTTGACCCAATCTGAAGTATTTTTTCATTGGCCTTTGGAGAGAGAAGCAGGGGATCGGTGTCTGTCTGCATCATGTCACTGAATGGTCCCCCGTCTCTGCCAACAGATAACAAATGTCAACAGCTTAACCCAGTAGCTTTCAAAAATAGCATACTTGATGAAACTGGAAATTTGGGTGCATGCTAGAAATAAACCATTTGTCTTCAGTCTTAAGAATGATAGGCTGACAACAGAGATAGCTAAAATAGTTTTTAAGACCCATCTATAAGTGAGGAAGAAAATATCAGAGAAGAAGTCCTCCCTCTCAGTAAGGCATGAATAGAACATCTTATTTTCAGTGAATCAGGTAAATCATTTTGAAAAGTTGAGGATTATAAGAAGGCACTCTGTTTCTTTAAGATTCCAGTCCAGTTTGTTTTTGTTTGTTTGTTTTCAATAGTGCTGGGCAGTTTTCCTCTAAATTTAAATAAATATTAGCACAGTAAACCAAATTGTTGTGGGTTTCCTGGTTTGTGCCCTCCTCCTCCCCGTAGGGGATGGGGGGTGGGTGTGGCGATTCGGATACGATTTTTTCATCCCTTTGCAGACAACTCCGGCTGCTGTTAATGCTGAAAATAGCTCAAATGCTCTCAGAACGGTAGCACCACCCAGCAGCTGGGATTCTTTCCCTCTCTTATTTGCCTTCTTGCTTGCCTTTTTTTCCCTTTTAGACACTTGGATTGGATTTAATCTTAAATCACTGGAGTTCAAGACCTTTTAAAAAGGGCTAAATAAACAATCTCTACATGTAAAGGCCACTGACTTCTACTTCCTCTGTTCAGAGCAACTGTTGAACCCAGCTGCCCGGAGGTAAGATTTTTTTTTTATTCTGGAATTATTTAATTGGTTCATGATACGTTTATGACTAATGTTTTTTTAAATAACTTATTTATAGTGAAAATAAGCAGGGGCTGCGAACGATCTCCAGGTAAATGTGGTGTTCCCGAATACAGCAGGAGCATCTGTGCATTTTTGTGGCTGTAATTTTAAACTTTGCTTAAAGCTCTCTGTCACGTTGACCTGTAGTACAGACCGGCCTGTGCCTCGGCTGCACCAGAACTCTTAATTACGCCTCTGCCAGGGCAGTGAGCGGGCCTTGGAGACATCATAATTTTGTTGTTTAGACTGCTTACTTATTTCTAACTTTTGAAGGACATTTCTTTTTTAAGGCAAAAGATGCAACCACCTGAGCAAAGACAATCTATAAGTAATTGTTCTTTAAGGACAATGAGCAAGCTCTATTTTATTTTGTTCTTTTATCACTGTTTGTTCTTGTAATTAGAACAGTTGTTTGTTTGTTTTGCTTTTTGTATATTAGCACAACATGGGCACTCAGATTTGAGAATTTCTTACCTAGCTGAATGTCTTTTGCGGGCAGATTTCTCTAATGCGACTCTATAATATTGGGGGTAGTTTTCTCTGCCTCCCGTCCCCTCTCCCATGCTTGTGCTTAACATTTTGCCAAGTACTTTGATCTGTGGACTTTAACTTCAAACACAGCATTTGCTTTGATTGTGGGTATTTACTATGGTCAGTAAAAAGTCTTTTGTTGTTGTTGTTGCTTCATGCTTTTCAATAATTTCCTTTAAATAATCTATTGGACTTTGTTTTTCTCTCCCTGATAAGTCTTAGGTTTTACTTGCACAGGGACCCCTAACTGCAGGGAAAAGACTATTTTATGGCGAGGTTCTCTCACCCGTTAGACTTTATGACAGCTCTCTGCTCCCCTGCAGCAGCAAATGACAGTGCAAAGAGTCTGAGTCTATCAACCCCTGACTTGATTGCCCAGCTGCCTCAAAATTACCATATGCCTTAGGGCTAACTGTTGCTTTTTAACATGGACACTGAAATCCATGGAATCTGAAGATTCTTGTTTCCAGAAACGTTTATTGATATCACAGATCACATGTCAAAAGAAAGCATGTATTTGAAACACCCAGTGATCTTCTGGGTAACTTTTCAAAAGAAGAAGAAAAATTTAAAAAAAAAAGGAAAGAAAATTGAAAAAAAAAAAAAAGGAAAGAAAGAAAGAAAGGAAAGGAAAATAAAGGAAGAAAAAAAAACAACCTCTGTAGCCAAGTCTGTTATGCTAGTGAAACTTCTGAATGAGAGGTAAGGAAAGAAAAAAATATATGTTTCCTAAAATAGGCAGTATAGCACATTCCAACCAATCAATTTTTAAATGTTCTCTTTTATTTTAAAGTAAATTCGTGTGTATATTACATTTATCTGTTACCCTTTTCTTCCCCACCTCAAGCAGATACTGAGCCAGATATTGAGTTTGGCGTTCCTGGCCAACTCTCCCTGCCTGTTCCGTTAAAGGTTAGGAGGAAACCGAGCCTAATCCTGTCAGGAGACTGGTTGGTTAAGTCCCAGTCAAGGACTGTGGCTCCTTAGAGCTGACAGTCTGCTCCCTGTGCGCTGCACCTTGCTGAGAAGGAAAGAAGCTAGTGGCCACAAGACAAGATTTCAGAGGGGTGGAGCTAGGGAGAATGCTACGGGAGAGGTTCCTCCGCGTTAGATGCAATTTGATCTCCAGAATTTGGACGAATGGACAGAAAACCTAGAGATGTACAGCCCAGTATTTATTTCCAAAAGCTGTGCATTTAATTGTTACTTTCCTCCCCTTCAAATCTGCATTATAAGGAGCGTATTAGTCATTACATTTCTGTAATGGGTCAAAATGTTAAATCCTCCGGTTATTTTGAGCATGTACTTCACTACTTTTGGCGGTCTAGAATACTCTCCCCCGTAGTACTAGGAAGCCCTGATACAGGATTGCTGAATGCAGATGTAATATAAAGGCAATACTAGTGCAGTTGCAGCATCCAGTGGCACCAGGATGCAATGGGCTGGCAAGGTTAGATGGCCATTCTTGGGCAAGCCTTTTTTTTTTTCTTCTTCTTCCTATTTTGTTGTTTTGTTTCTTTGTGTCTCTTCACCCCTTAATTTTACTCTGAAACTTTGGATTGTTTGAATGTGAAACTCAAGGTGAAACCCAGCCAAAGCCACTGAGTTTCACACAGGTTCCACATGAAAGAGGTATTCTACCCAGTGTTGCTCGAAACTTGGCCCATGTTTTGCCAAAAGTTTCATGAATGTCAGTGAGCCGGGATTTGAAACATAATCCAAAGCCAGATGACTTCTAGCGGCTCTGAGGCTTAATTGTATAAGTATAGAATCTGTCAGAAAAGGACATCCCTTATTTTCACATCTTCTGTAATTTCATGTGTACACACGTTTTCCCCAATAAACTCCCATTTGTTCTATGATATTTTAAAGCCAGGTTCGCTCCTAATATGAATTTTTATAGTTGTGGTATTTAAGCATTGGCAACTAGAAGTCTGCATTTTAAATTCCGACAGTCTGAACCACAGTAGCGTGAACATGTTGGTATAATTCAGCTGAAGGCAGCCCCAGGAGAGTCATGGAATGTCTTTCTTTGCTTAAATATACCTCTGTGCTTGTGAGGAACAAACAGTAACATTTTGTCCTGGTCTATCCGCTTGACAGTATGCTTTTTGTTCACTCTCCAAAGGTGGTGTCAAATATATTGGTGGAAAAAAATAATAAACTTCCAGATTTTTTTTTTCGCTTGCTCAAGTGATATACTCCTAGGGAACATTGTAAGCATTGAAAAGTTCAGTACTATTACTTGTAATATAATGTATAGTGAGAATAAAGAAGTACTCAGCAGAGTTAATTTCCTTCAGAAAGTTTGGTGATTTAAAGCTGACCTGTGTGTTAATAGTCAAATAGGGCCTGGTTGTGAAGGTGTATGTGTGTGCGTTTTGGGTGGGGGTTGTGGTAGGTAGAGAGGAAAGGAGATTTGTAAACTTCGTTCAGCAAATCTGTCACATCTAAAACAAAAATAACCAAACCCAGCCTCTGAAAACATTCCTTTCTTTTGTTGATCATATAAATTTGTGTTGGCTGAATATTGAATATTTTTGGTATTATTTTTCTTATTTAAAGGCACCACATTCTGATCATTAGGATTCCAGAAATGGTAAATCACCTCCAATGAAAATATGACCAATTGGCAGACCCACGTAGTTGTGGATGAAGTTGCTTGAGACGGTCTCAGAAAGATCTTCATGGTTCTATGGCCATTATAGAAGCTAAGCCACCCAGGAAACTAAGATTTGACATGTCATTTTATTAGTTGGAGAATTTCTTAATGCATTTGAAATATTTTTGTAAAAACGAATTTGTGAACTCACTGAAGATTTAGTCAGGCTAAAGTTAATGAGATTTACAGTTATTTATTATAAAATTAAATTGTCGTCAAATTTCATTTTGAAAATTTTGTAGTCATAGTTTTGTTTCATAAAACAGACTTTTTATTAAAGGTATAGTTTGTATTTTAGCAGTTGATTTGTCAAATGACTGTAATTGATTCCATACTAAGTAAAGCATTTGAAAAGCTAACAATAACAAAACCTGTGAGTCCTATATGTAGGAGCTGCATTTGAACACTGACTTCACTATACAGTGTAGCATTTATCAGTATATCTGATTTTATTCCAAAACTAGTACAATGAGCAGAAGAAAGAAAGGTACTCAAATGGAGGTGCTACAGAAAATTATTCAAGACTATCCTGCAAGGAGGTTCTCACTAGACACAGCAAGGTATAAGGTGCTCAATATTTTGAAAACAATCATCACCGGTAACAAAATAGGAAAAGAGAAAGGGTAAAATACCAGGTTAAAAATAAACACCAAACTTGTGCATATGTAAATGTTTCTTTAAATCATTTCAAGACCTTCTTTCAAGAAAGACCTCACTAGTCATTTAAGAGCAAAAATCAGTCCCTTAAAATATTTCCTGTGCTTAATTTACTACCAGAAAAAGTGAGTCCACGTAATAGTTATCCATTATTCAAGGATATATTATTAAAAGTTAAATTTATATATATATGCATTGCGTTTGTTTTCTTAAAGAAATTAGTATCAGTCTGATCAGACCATGATGACACAAAATAAAGCACCCCCCAGCCCCCAAATAGGCCAAAGAGGATTATTTACCCAAAGCACATAAACAATCATTTCTAGGAAAGCCATCATTCTCCAGCTAAATTTTTGTTTGTTATTTAGATATTATAATTTTCTCTGAAATAAAGAGTAGTACTTAAAATAATACTTTAGTAATTACAATGCCAAAATACTACAGTGATGTTAAAGGCTTCTTCTCTTCACCTGTCCAAGATGGACTGTCAAAGATGTGGGCATTTCTTGTAGGTTTAAATGCTTTATCCTGGGGAATCATGGAGTTGGAGACCCTAGTGACCTTCTAAATCACTGTTATCCCCATGGGGAAGTGCAGCCCACTTGGGCTTGAGTTAAAATAGAGAACCGAGAAGGAAACTCCTCTTTCCTCTGTACTTGCGCAGAGGACCTGCCTCCCTAAGTCTCTTGGCCCAGTTTTTTTTTCTTTTCTCATGGCATTATCCCTCTTTTCTGTTACTTCCACTTCCCTTTTTCCAAGAGAAACACAAGTCTTCCCTTGCAAACTTCACCATTCTTGAGGTGTTGGAAGAAAAACCTCAAGGTAGCTAGGTTTGGGGGCTGCAAGATTCATGCATTACAAAGCTAGCCCGTGGACCCCCGAGTTAGAAGAACATTTTCATATGCTTCACAGGTAAAGTGATATTTAATAACTGTTGAATAATTCATATCAGAATAAAAATAAAGTGGATATGAGGGCAGCCTTGTAGGTAAGAAATATCCATTTTTGTAACCAAACTTTATTTTAGAACAGTTTTAAACTTGCAGAAAAATTGTAAAGATGGGACCAGAGTTCCTACACACCCCACACCAAGTTTCCCGTTATTAACATCTTACATTAATATGGTAACTTTGTTATCATTAATGGACCGATGTTGACATATTATTACCTAAAGTTCATACTTTATTCATGTTTCCTTAGTTTTTACCTAATGTTTTTCTTCTGTTCCAGGATCCTCTCCCAAATACTGTATTACATTTAGTCATCTTATTTTCTTATGTTCCTCTTGGACCTCAGTTTATCTGCCTTTTCTTGTCTTTGATGGCCTTGATAGTTTTGAGGAGTACTGGTTAGATATTTTGTAGAGTGTCTTTTTATTAGAATTTATCTGATGTGCTTCTCCTGATTAGTCTGGGGTCATGGGTTTGGGAGAGGAAGAGCAGAGACATCAAGTGCCATTTTCATCATGTCATAAAAAGGGTACATGCTATCAACCAAAGATATCCCTGTGGATATTGACCTTGATCACCTGGCTGAGGGAGTATTGGTCTGGTTTCTCCACTGTAATGCCACTCTTTCTCCCCCTTTCCATACTGTACTCTTTGGGAAGAAGTCACTTTGTGCTGCCCACACTTAAGAGTGTTTATGCTCCTCCTCCTGCTGGAGTATCTACACAAATTATTTGGAATTCTGCATGGGAGATTTGTCTTTTCTCCCCAATTTATTTAAGTTCAATCATTGATTTATATCAGTATAAATACACAGATTCTTATTTTATACTTTGGATTATAATTCAGTATTGCTCAGATTTTTCCAGCTTTGGCTATTGGCTCTTTCACTCGCCTCCTATGTCCCTTTGATACATTCCCATCATTGTGAGGGTTTTTTTCCTGGTGTCGTAAGACCCTCCAGGTTCATTCTGTGTATTTTCTGCCTTAGTCCTAGAATCAGCCATTTCTTCAAAAAGCCCTGCTTTCTTTTACTGAAGAATGGTATGAGAAACCAATGGGTATCCATTTTAATTTTTAAATGTGACCTTATCGGCCACTTAGTTTTTCACTTGGAGAAAATTTCTTTTTGTTTATGGGTTTTTGGTCTGTAGCTGGTAATACCTTGATGTGGTATATAAAAGTAACCTTTCTCGCTTTTTCAGATTAACAAACTATGTGTTGCCCTTGTATACTCCCCTTATCATTTTGAAACAAATTCGATTAAATATCATCAAATCTGTTTTTTTATTGTGAATTTTGGTGGGAGATTCAAAGTCCTACATATGGTCCTCAAAAGTCTTAAATGCAGTCTTAAAAGGTAGAAATCAGTTGTTTCTTCTTTAAATAAATATAAGGACATCATGCATTATTTACAATATGATCAAACAAGACCATTAAGTGAATATGGAATTCTGTCACCAAGCCTTCCACTTACTGTGTGCAAAGAACTGTGCCACATGCAGATTTACAGTCTGTTGGGACCATCAGACGACACATCCAGGTAATAACAGTTGGTAGAAGACGAGTGGTGCAGAGATCCCCTGTGTTATCAGAACACAGAATTGGGGTTGAAAGTCAGGCACGTATAGCACTAGAAAATCAGATACGTTATCACAGCTGGAGAAACTGCATTTGAATTGAGACTTTGGGTCTATTGAGAGTGTCCCTAGAAAGGTGTTTTGGGTTGGCATTCATTTATTAAGAAGAAAGGTCTCACAATTAGGCCCATATGTTAGTATGATTGCTTATCAATGTTCAAAATGATTAGATGGACAGCCCCTTTTAAGTAGATGTAACTGAGAAGAAGGGGACAAAGACGAGAACAGTAGAAATGAGAAGAGATCAGCTGGTACAGAGCATGAAGCATCAGGACTGTCCAGTGCTGCCCTTTTTAACTCAACTTTGTCCTAGAAACTAAAACTCTACCTGCAAAATAGTTGCACCTGTAATTTTTATTTACTATTCAGTATTATCAGGGATAATAGGTTGTATTTTTATTGTTTCACCAAATGCATAACTATTTCATATTCAATAACTACTTGGATTTCCTTGATTATCTATTTTAATGTAGGGTGGTATTACGATTAATATAGGGGTTGTTCATGCAGTCATTAAGGACCTCACGTAGAGGTGAGGACACTGACACCCAGATAAGTTTTTGCATCATCTACTTCACATCCCAAGTAAATGGCAAATGGTAAATTGACTCTCATGTCAGGATCTTTCAAAGTGTGCCGTTCCACCCAGTTATAAAAAGCAAAGATATGAAACAGGTTAGAAATAATAGTCAAAGGTTAACAAGAAAATTATTGGTCCAAATGATAAGGAGATATTTTTGAATCATAGAAAGTTAACTTTCTATACTTCACTGAGAGAAAAACGTAAGGAAAAGGGGGATGAAGATTACTGAGAAAGATATGAGTGTACCAATAGTATAATGAACCAAAAGTTATGACTTGGCCGATTGAAACAAAAGGTACAGGGCAGCAAAAAAAAATTAGGTTAGTAACTTGACACAATGTAAGTAAAATAATGTACTCACTTAAGAAAAGTCAGTTCAATACTAGAAAGGATAGAATAGAAACATTAATCTCTTGTTCTAAAGATAAATTTGGGCCTAAAAAAAAGAAACTGAATTTAATTTAATGGAAAAACACATGTACAGCATGTGTTTTTAAAGCATTGTATTTTGGTTACTTTGACCGTTGCATATCCTCTTCCAAGTACAACTTTGAATTGGTTTAATTCTAGTGGAGTCATTGCTCTTGACATGTATTCAGCTCAGTGGTACTTCTCTTGTTCAATTTTGCAAACCTAAGAAATTTGGTTGGTTTCGAATTTAGCTCTAAGTAGTGTTCAGAAATTTTGTGTTTGTTTGAACTGACCATTTAAATATTTTTGATCTCTGCACCACTTGTCTTCTACCAACTGTTATTACCTGGATGTGTTGTCTGATGGTCCCAACAGACTGTCAATCTATGCATATGCAGCACTCAACTTTTAGAACAAATTCTTAATGCTCTAAAACACTTAATGTTCTAAAACACTCCCAGGAATGTTGAAAAAGTTGGGTACTTTTTATGTGAATTTTATGAACATACAACTAAACATAGTTAACAAATATATTAATAGATTTGATTTGTAGATCAAAAATATTTTGTATTCCGCATTATCATTTTTACTATGAAAGCATTTCCTTTTAAAAAAAAAACTGTTATACTGAGACTAAAGACCATGGTTAAGAATGGAAAACTATCCAAAAACAAATATGGCTATCTAAGTGTGCAGTTAGATTCAAAACCACAACTTTGTGGTCCCAGCAGAGCCAAGTGTTGGAAGGTATGGGCTGGCATCCGGTTGACCTTCATGTGCTCATGTGTAAATAGAGGAGAACAGGGAGCTTGTTCTGAACGGTTCTGCAGGGGAGTGTTGGAGATAAAAAGAAAGTTTTGTGCTAATGCAAGAAGGTGTTAATTGTCAGAGATTTAGCCCTCATTCTGAAGTAGGAAGTGGTCTTCTCTCTGACTGCAGGGCAGTTAAATACTAACTTTTGGAAGAAGTAAACAGCTTTTTTACCTCTTAGTGGTTAAGTTTAAATAAGAGATCAAATTGTTTACTATAAAAATTATTTTATAACTTGAAATATAAATTGGTTTATATTTTTATTTAAGTTAATTAAATTTAAAAATTTTTAATTCCTTTATTTTCTTTATACATTGTTTGTATAATTTGAAACATACATTATTTACATATGACATGTAAATAATTGTTTACAAATTATTTAATATAAAAATCAATCGTTTACTATGACTGTTTCTGGCACAAAATTAAATCATTAAAATTTGCTTTTTATATCAACTATGATTATTTTCATTCAAGACAGAATAAAACCAAAATTAAACATAAACAAGTTTCTAAATTTTTATATTACTATTACAGAAGACTATGGCTTATGATGAAAAAAATCTTAAAAACCAAAAACTAAGTGAAAAGGAATTCAGTAAGAGATGATTTTTTGTATGAAGAATAATGAAAATTGTTCCTTATACAAATATAAATGTAAAATGACTACTGGTCTCCAATTTAATATATATTTCATTTTAGTGTTTGAGCAACTTTTCTTTAAAAGTTGGTGGATGCATTTCATGTTCCAAAATTAATTTAGAGTTGGCACTCGGGCTTTCTTTGTCTCATGCGGCGAGAGCCATCACAGGAGAATCACAGCTTGTGTAAAAGCTTGTAAAAACTTGTTGGGGAACAAAGTGATAATTTTTATGCTGAGGTGAGAAAACTTGATTACAGGGAGATTTTTATCTTCCTTACAATATTTTATCTATGTTGGCTATTAAAATTAAACAAAAAGCATTGAGGGTGAAAAATCATTTTGTGTGCACCTCATAATTTTATATATTCACATACATCCTTTTCCTAGTTAATATTCTGAATGACTAAATAAGAGCATATGTGTAAAAACACTCTGCAGAAGACCATTTTGTATTTTTCAGTGAACATTATAGCTTGGTATATTTAATACTTGACTGTGCTTATCAAGAAGAATGGCCTACATATATATCAGAAAGGAAGGAAATTAGGAGTTTCCCAGTAAAACCAAGTAGTGTTTTAAGTGACCACAGATAATAACTTTAAATGCTGTAAGCAATTTCACATTTACTGAATGAAATATTGTCAAAGGATTTTTTGAAATTGCTTCAGTCATTTAGTGCTTAAAATTTCTTTCACCATCGTCTATGAATCAATCATATGGGGCTTGAGGTTTAAAACTTTACACTCTGACTATAAACCAATCTCAATGCAGAAAACATTGATAAAATCCAAAACAAACTTTCAAGATAAAAAACTCGCAACCAAACATAGGAAGGCATTGCTTTAACCTTAAAAAAGGTATCAATTAAAAACCTAGATTATAAAAGTACAACAAAATGTATGAACTGAAAACTAAGAAATTCAGATACCGGTTACCTCTGGAAGTAGTAGGGAGGGTATTTCAATCAGAGAGGTGTACAATAGGCTTTAGTTGAATTCATATTGTTTTATATTTTAAGATGACGTGGGCACATGGATATTTGTTACATTATTCTTTTTATCTTTTGAATGTTTGAATAAAGACTTGCATCAAAAAGTATTTTCCCTCTATCTCTCATGCCTAAAATTTCAGGCACATTCTATACAGAATAAATTTCTCAGCTGCTAATATTTAGACAGTATTATTTTATTTTATTTATTTTTGTAAAGCAGAACTGATTTTCTGAAAAATTTACAGAGGAAGCAATACAACTGGTGTCATGTATGGCCTATATTTCTATATTTTTGCCTAGGGCCCAAAACTTATATAAATGATGAAATAGAAAAGAAAATGAATTTAGTTCTTTAACAGACAAGTATCTATTGTAAAGCTCCATTCGAGATCATCTTTGTGGTGTATCATTCCACAAGGCATTGTTACATACAATTCTTAGACCCTACTAAATGTGACATTTGCTCTTTAAATTATTAAAGAATTTGTCATGATGCTTTATGAAAATTTGTAATGGGGTTTGAGTCTAATGGTGAATAAGCATGTTTTATCTTCCTGTTTTAAGATGCTGTATGCAATAAATGTATGAAAAGTGATTTTAGAACATAGGCCATTCTGTTTCCACGGGACCACGAAAGCGGTGATACAGCTCAGTTAATGTGATATTGTGTAAAGTAAGGACTGTCTATCTTTACTATAATGACTTGACTCTGTAACTTAATAATATATTTCTTGAATTTAATTTATTCAAAATACTTGTATACATACAACTGTTCCTTAATTTTTACAGTTAACGCTTCTTTGATAACTGGAGTTGGGGGGACCTAATGATTTTTCAATACCATTTGGTAGGCATCAATGATTAAGCTTGAGGATTTTGATTTTGATTATTTTTTCTATTTGTTTTATGCACTGAGTCATTCCAGTATGCTAAAATAGAAAAGCTGGTAGATATCGCTATCTTTTTAAGAGTTTTGACAAATGATGGATCATACTATATGATTTTTTTCTGTTCTTTATTACAAGTTATTTTACATGTAGTCTTAAAATTCGGCAGAAGCCAAAAGTTCATAATTTTAAATCATAAAATTCAAAGACAAAATAGATTTTTTAAATGTTTATAGGGAAAAGCCACGAAAATATTTAAATGGTAAACACATTAGAGAAATCCGGAAGTTCTAATAACACAAAGAATAACTTTGAATTTCCATGTGTCATCATTACTAAAGCTGAGAAACCAAATATTATATAATTAACATGAAGTACTATTTGGAAACAAATGTGAGAAAAAGACTTTCAGATTATGGGCATTAGACACTCTTGATTCCCTGACCTTCATTAGAATAAAATCTATTCTCCTGGGCCTTCTGCAACACAAGGATTTTCCTCCAATCTCTAATTACTCCTGAATTCCACTTACAGATGCCTCTTTCTCTGCTTGACCTTAAAGCTATTCCCCTCAGATTCTGTCCCTCTTATCTAATCTCCCTTGAGTTCACCTGTTTCCTCCCTTATGATAATCCCAAAATCTAAGTCTCTATCTCTGATTTTTTTTGTCTCTCTCTCTTTCTCTCTCTCTCTCTGGAGTTCCAGACTCACATTTCCAAGTAACTGGTGAGACATCTCATTTGAATGTCTACCATATACTTCAAACTCAGTAGGTCTAAAACTCATCATGTTCCAACTCCCAACCAACTCTTCTTCCCCAGAGCTATATCGTAATAATTGTGTCACCCAATTACTCAAGATTAGAATCTTAAACAAGCATTCAAATTTTTCTGCATACCAACTTGGTCACTACTCTTTGATTCTCCCTACTTGCGCACCTTCAATATCACCTGTTGCCCTAGCTAAAGGGCTCTTGCAACATTCTTGACTCGGATTTCTCAGAGTCCTAACCACTTTTACAACCATTCTCTCTGCCTCCTAGTCTAATCCCTTGAGGGCAGAATTGTTTTACCAAAATAATCATGCTTTGCATGTAGAATTCCCACCTACCAAACTCCCTATCATGTAGCAAAAGCATTCACTTTGCTTTCTTTTCAGGCTTTAAGGACTAGGAAAGTTGACATATCAAACAAAGGAAGTAAATTCAGTACATGGTGTTTAGCATAAATAGCCCTGTTTTGTCACTTAAAGCGCATAACTGGCAACTTTTCCAGACTCAATAGTAAGGAAAGAGTGTGGCTCACTCTCAGGCATGGATCAGAGATCCAGTGTCAGTCCTGTTACTTATCGCAAAGAACGCTTTTCCTCAGATTCTCCTTCTGCCAGAGTAATAACTATGTTCACAGATGACCTTTTTTGTTGCCACCTGTTAAGTACTGATATGATGGTTATAGACAAATGCTGAAAAATCAGACTATAGTCATAATGCAAAATTTTAAACCACAAATTCCATATGATGCATATGTGATAGTGAAAGGAGTCTTTAAGAAATCAATGACTGAAGCATATAAAATTAGATCCTTATGACATTTCATTCAGTGAGTATGAAATTGCTTAAGGCATTAAAAGTTGTTATCTGTGGACACTTAAACAGTATTCGCTTTTACCAGTAAACTCCTAATTTCCTTCCTTTCTAATTTACATGTAAAATCGTTCATCTTAAATATAAACACAGCCGAGTGTTAATATACTAAGCTATAATGTTCAGTGAAAAACACATAAACAAGGTATGGAATCGTATCCTGGGGCAGCATAAACATTCTGCTCATTGAGTTATTACCATAATTAAAGTAAATATAATTATCTGATTAGCACGATATGAAGAGTGAAATTCTAAATACCAATCCTCAGGATCTTTTAACATTTATGGCATCTTTGGTCTTTATGCCATTTAATCAATAATCATTTGTTGAGAGCTTACTGGGTGCTGTGTACTGGCCTTTGGGGCAGTCGCTGGGGACTAGTCTTTCCCCTCTCGTGGAGCTTACAGTGCAGTGGGAGACAGTTATTGGAAGGTAATTGCCCAAGTAACCACATAATTCAAATTGTAATAAGAGCTATGAAAGAAAGATGCAGGAGCCTATGAGCACACTCTACAATTTTGAGAACCAAAGGTCAATGACAAAAGACTTCCAGATTTGGATCTTAGTGAAATTATTTAGAAGATGAATTACTTGGGCGTGGGAATCAGAAGAGGCATTGGACTGTGCTGAGAAAGGGAGCCGCTTCTGGAGCCGCTTCTGTCGGTAGCTGAGAGTGAAAAATAAAGACATGACTCCTCCAAACACAGGTATATTCGGCATCACCATGAGCACCCACTCCAAATGCAAGTGAATTTATGTAATGGCCTTTGTCTCTTGGGGAAAATATCTTTAGAATGATAGCTAACTGTACAAGTACATATAAATTCTCCATGGATTATAGAGATAGTGTTGCATTTGCTCCTACTTAAGTATCGAAGGAATGTGATTTCTGAAATGATCTATGAAAGATGCATGTGACTTTGAGAAAATTTTATTTGAGCTTTGAGTGAGAAATTTCAAGATAAATACCCAAGTAAAAGTCGAACAGAGGGATATTGAAACAAAACTTCTCAATGAATAAAGACCTTACTGATTGCAGCTATGAATTTGAGTATTTTGACGTACGTTTAGGTGTTTGCTTTGAAACATATAAGAAGTTAAAAGTGGAAGGACATTTTTAAAGTTTTCTTCCTCGTGTTGAACTACACTTCAAAGAAATACATAATTTTGATGTGAAAGATATATTTCTTCCATAGACCAACACAAATGTGTCTGTGTATGTTTGTGACTGTGTGTGTGTGTGTGTGTGTGCGTGTGTGTTAATTAGATATTGTGGTTGGGGTTATATCTGTTAATTTTTATTAAGTAACTGAAATGACAATCTTATAAAAGAAAATATTTTCTGCTTTACTAGTATGGTAACAAATTATTCAGAGTAGGATTGATAACATTTTTTTTTCTTCTGCTCTTATGCTTTCATTCACATCTTTGAAATCAGCAACAAGGTTGATTTAAGGATGTCAGTGTCTTCAAACAAAAATATCTGCGTACTACTAAAAAGAGAGAAATATGGTTTTTGGATATGTTCATGAACTTGTATTTGTAAAAGGCAGCTGAGCGCGCCTTTATGGCATTTCTTTTCCAGGGATCAGTATTGCTCTAGAAAATGCTGTTGAAATCACAAAGTGGGTGTCCGCATAGATATGCTTTGTTAATATTTCATATCATTCCCCCCTCATGTTTGGCTGAACCATGGACAGTAACAAAAAGGAGTAAAAGAGAGAAATAAAAGATGAGTTACTTCCAATTCAATGAATATTAAAAACAAAGTACATATAGTTGGTCCTGATGTGAGTTGAACCTGAGAAAGGCAAATCTGCATATGGATGGGGAATGGAAATATGTTGAATAGGGGTGGCCAGTTAGCACAGTTGGTTAGAGCATGGTGCTGATAACACCGAGGCTGCCAGTTTGATCCCCACATGGGCTACTGTGAGCTGCACTCTCCTAAAAGAAAAGGGGGGGGGGGAAATATGTTGAATACAGTAGAAATCAAAAGGGCTTGTTGGAGACCCCTAAGCAGTGCTATCCTAGAGTTTACACCATTTCAATGCGCTGACTTGCAGTGGAAAACAAATTTGCTACATAGGAATATGCAACTGCTATGGCATGGAGTACCTCATAGAATTTGAAGATCTCACCTTAATTGATTGCTAAAGTTGATTTAAAATATTGATAACAGGTATAGAATTAGACAAAATATGATCAACTTTGAAATGATATAATAATAACATAAAACCATGAAAACAATTAATAGAATTATAACTATGAAATCTTATGGATTTATTCTATTGACTTAGTATCTCAAATATCGTCATCTATGTTTGAATATTTATCGTTGGGGATAACTTCTTATAGCATTCATCTGAAGTGCAGCTAACTCTTACCAAATTATTCCATTTTCCAACTTTTCTAAAAATTATGAAAGAAAAAAATCATTCAACCCCTAGGAAACTCAACTTTTTTAGAGATTTCTTAGGTCTTCTCTACTTTATTCCTTCACTATTATGAGATTTTGTGAATCGTGACTATGTTCTCTTTACCGCTGTCATTAAATACACCATATCATATAGTCTTGTAGTTCAACCCTTAGAAAATAATATTCCCTCTAGCCTTCCAATACACACACAAATGTTATTCTGTTTCTGGATACAGGCAACCCAATGTACTGGTGGCTTCTACATCCATGGATTCAATCAACTGTGGATCAAAACTATTCAGAAAAAAAATCCCAGAAAGTTCTACAAAGTAAAACTTGAATTTTGCCACATGCTGAGTTCTGGGCTGAATCCACACGAATGAAGTAATTACCCCACACATTACCTATAAACAAATATAGGCTATATGCAAATGCCGCACCGTTTTATATAAGGGACTTGAGCATCCTAGGATTTTGGTATCCCAGGGGTCCTGGAACCAATCCCTCATGAATACTGAGGGAGGACTGTATCAAATGGAGACCTTACATCTATGAAAACAGGACAACAGGACCTGATGATGTGTGGAATTACTGAGTAGAAAAACAACTCTTTTAGGTTATTACTTGAAAGATGCTTTCCTCATATGAGACAGAAATAGTTTCTTTAAGCAAGAAGCTGTTATCTTTCCTGCAGGCTTTGGCATACCACAGGTCTTGCCTCATTTCTGATCTTCCAAAGACTGATCTTGTCACTCTAGAGCGTAGTCATTCACTCACACAGATACAATCTAGCACCTTCGAAGAGCAAAGCACTGTTCTGAGTGGAACACATCAGTGAACAATATTGATCAAAATGTCTGCCCCCAAAGAGCTTACATTTCCATGTGGAGAAACAAACAATAGAAGATAAATATAATAAGAAATTACATAGTAGGTAAGAAAGTAAGAGTGCTTTCAAAATATAGCAGGGCAAAGAGTATCTGGAGAATGTGTTGAGGACGTGCAGCTTAGAATTTTAAATGTCCAGCAAAGAACCTGAAAGAGGTGAGGAGTTATCCAGATGGCTACCTAAATGGAGATGTGTTCTAGGCCGAAGGAACTGTCCTGCAAATGCCCTAAGGCAACCTCGATTTCTCTGTTTGAGGCACAGCAAGGAGGTCTATCTGCAGCCAAGAGCAAGAAGGGGAGCTGAGATGAGAGGGTCTTTAATACTATGAGAAGATCACTCTGATAGCTGTGTGGAGAGTAATCTGTGAGAAGGGAAGGTCGAAGCTGGGAAACTAATTGAGAAACCAGTGCAAAAGCCCAATGAGAGAGGATGATGGCTGGGAACAGGGTCGACATGAAGGAGGTGACAAGACCTGGCTGGTTCTCCATGGGTGTCTATAGCCCTGAGACACTTCAACATTGAGATGTTAGGAATAAAAAGGGAAATCAAGCAATGAAACTGAGAAGGCATATCTGAGGAGATAGGAGGAAAAGCACGAGGGTGCAGTGTGCTGGAAGGCAAAAGAAGAAAGCGTATCAGAGGAGGAGGTCTGATCAAGTAAGATGCCAACCAAGAGACGTGGCTAGTGAATTTTGCAATTTGGAGATCGTTTGTGATCAAGTAAGACGCCAACTGAGACACTTAGCTAGTGAATTTTGCAATTTGGAGATTGTTTGTGATCAAGTAAGATGACAACTGAGACTTGGCTAGTGAATTTTACTGTCTGGAGATCATTTGTGACCCTGACAAGAACAATTTGGTAGAGTGACATAATTCTAGAAAGTCTTTTGCATGACATTTAATAAAAAACTGAAGTGTTTCTTTCTGTTCATGGTTGATACCCTTTCTGTTGTCTTAAGCTTACACATTAGTTTACTCCACATGTCCAGTAGTCATATAGTCCAATGCCAATGCAAGTGTGCATATATAAATGCCACTGTTTAAATGAAATAAGTATATTCAGGTCTGTAAGCTTAACAGTTTAAGCTAGAGTGCTTTCTGCAGATAATTCTGTCCATTGAGTATTCACATGGACCATGGTGATATCCAAAAGGAAAACGCTTTTATACTTATAGATTATGTCATTGAAATGGTTATCAGTGGTATTTACTCAAAAAAAAAATACAACTAAAGTTTAACAGAAGCAAACTGATGCTGATTTACTGGTAGTTTGTGAGTTATTTCTTGTTTAGGGCCCAAGAGTTTCTGTACCAGAGAGCCTTACTAATTGTGTGAACAGTTGTATGCCTTGACATCAGCAACGCCATGAACAGAAGCCTCTACACAACCTGAGATACATCAGATATAGAAGTCTATATTCTGGTCATCAACACCTATATTAACAATCTATAGCAGTTTCTATTTATTAGTGGGCCAACCAATTTGTATAAGCTATTGCTTGAAATAACGCCTGTAAGATTAAAGTAAGACAACCACCATTATGGATATCATTTTTAAATACCTAAGCCCGATCTTTTTTGTTTGTTTGTTTGTTTTGTTTTTTTGGTTTTTTTGGTTTTTTTAGCGCCACCCACCCTCATGAACCAGAATACCTAAGCCTGATCTTTACCATGCGGTTGTATAGCTCTAACTGGAGGGAAAGCAGAGTTCTAAAGACTTGAAATAGCTGAACTAATTTATACCCTTGCCTCTGTGATATGTTATACAATATGGAGCAATCCTATACCAAACAGTCTTCTCTCTGCTAGACTGTTGTGCCTCTGTGTCTTGATTATGTTACCATGAAAGATACAGTGGTTTAATTTCCAAGGACTCAGAATAGTAACTGTTAAAATACAATTGTGTTGGTACAAAGAAAGTAACCTTAAAGACAAGCGTTATTATTCATTTCTTGAAATTATTTTAAAAAGGTATTGATTTTTGAAATCTCTTAAGTATCAAGTTAAAATGAAAAGGAACATTAACAAAAATCTATTAAAATTAGAACATACTGTTAAAGACTAAAATTCGCTATGAGGTTTGTTTGTTTTTCTTACCCAGAAATCAAAATTGGAAAAAGCTGTGAGGGTATTTTGCCTTGCTCTGCCTTCTTCACATAGATGAATTTCCTGTCTTGTTTCTGAGGCTAATTATGAAATGACAAGATAATCCAGATGTTTCTCTTTATAAAATCAGGTTTCTCGAAGGGGCTCTGTATGATCTAAGTGTCTTCTTATGTCATAATTAAAAGCCATTGAAGTACAGAGAAGCAAACTAAACTTGATAGCGTTTTAAAGCCTTCTAATAGAAGAACAAGCCCGCTGAACAGTGTGCTTCCTGCTTTTCCATGCAGTTCAATGAGGAAACCAACCCAAAACTGGAGAACTGGAAACACTCTTTAGGATGTAGCCTGGGGTGTTATCTGTATTACCTACAAGCATATGTAGCAGATACATTTCTATAAGTTGACCACATAGTTACACAGAGTTCAGACCATCCGCAACAATGAGCAGGACTTGAGTTTGTGGACTGACTGATGTGGTTTCTTTCTGGAGAATGAGCTACCTAGAACCAGGATCCTAGACTAGAAGAGTGAACTTGGTGAAATACTTTCTTTTCCAGACTGCCTATGTTTTTGGATAACATCATTAACAATCCATGTAAAGTAAATAGCAAAATTGTATTGTACTGTATGTATACTTATGCTGTTCTGAGGGGAAATTTTTAATTTGATTTAATAGTAATCTTTAAATTTTACCGAGATACATGTTCTAAGGTGAATAATGAATTTTGGTGGCATAAACAAAATAACAATCACGAGCTGGATTGAAAAGCTCTTCTAGTAAGCATCTTCTATTTGATATTCTTGGAACATCCTCTCTCTAAGAAGCTGTAAGTGAAGAGTTTAGCTGATTTAACTTCTACTCTGCCAAACACCAGTCTAAATTATTTGCACACCATTAAGACTCCTGAATGTCTTCATTTGTCTCACATCAAGCTGCCTTGATTTTATGGTTTCTTTAAAACATAACATTCATAAAAATCTGAGACTTAAAAACTTTTTGTTTTGCGTGTCAATCAACATCAGGTAAATACACTGATATTTTCTTCATATTCAAAATGAATATTTTCGGATATTCAAAGTTAAATTTGTTCTTATAATAAATGTGACTCTGTATGAGATCAAAACAAGTGAGATGAAGAAATAAAAGATTTTGACCCCAAGTGAGATGTGGAGGATGAGAAGCCATTTCCTGCTTTACAAATAGAAGGAAAGGTCTTGAAAGAATATGATTGTTCTTCGTAGTCCAAAATGATGTTGATGGTGTGTTCTGTATAGAATAGTGTTTGCTAAATGATGAGAAGGTCAAAATGAGACTTTTAGCCCTTGTGACACAAGTGAATAGATGTGGTAGCCCCTGTTTGATAGTCAAATCTGAGTTTTCAAGACTTGTTGCTACTTCCAAGGTCTATGAGAATTTTCATCCTGTCTCCTTCTGCTACTGTCTGCCAGTAAAACTGTGGCTGGCATCAGTCAGGATCTGATGGTTATACCCAATTTCAAGTTGTGTATTTTATGACTAAAAAACTCTTCTATGTCAGACTCTGATGCCTATTATTTTCTTGTGACTTTTCCCTTCAAATACTTTATAGAAGATAATTCTGGTATAATCTAAGGATAGTGGAATCTATAGTCTCATTCCAGGTGACAGTGACTCTTCCTGATGTTCAGACAAGGATGCAACTGACACTAATCAAATCTTTCCCATGATCTACGTAGCTGTGATTGCTATGAGAAGCAAGGCTGTCAGTCGCAAAGGGAAAGAAGCATGGTTGCTTGGGTGGTCTGGGCATGATAACTGACCAGGTCTGTTCCTAAATGACTGTGTGGAACAGAGGCCTCCCCACCCCACTTTCACCCCCCACCTTCCACTGACCTGCACTGGATATTTAATTTTCCTGTGTTATGCCACTAAAATTTGGAGGGTTTTGTCACAGACATTGGCCACACTTAACACGGTTGGTGAAACTATAGAGCTACCATGACTCTATAATGTAATATAATAGGTCAATGTATCTTCATAAATTTTGTAATTATATATGAAGATACATTTCTCAAGGGTAAATTTTTAAAAAGATAAATGAGTAATTTTAGAAACTCAGATCCAATGGTGACATGATTTTAAAAGAGAGAAAAACATCATAGCATTCAATTTTTAAATTTCATTTGAAAGTATTTAATTTACATATATATCTTTGGACACTGCTGATTAAATATTTCTGCCTTCTAAACTAGCCTAAGAGTTATTCTATTGAAAGTAAAGAATGCACAACACATTACTTTTTTTTAATTCTCCAAAATGAAATTACCCATTTTACTTTTTCTGAGAGGAGAATTTTTATAAATAATCTTTAAAAATAGACTTAAACTTGGTCAAATTTCAAATCAGTAGCCCAATTAAAATTTGCCGGATTAAATTTTTAGAAAGCATATTTTACCTGAACTTCTCAATGAATTGACATAAACTAAAGAAATTTTCTTATTACAAAGTACATCCTATTGAATCCTTTTGCAATTTATAAATGTCCTGATAATGTGTCTATGTATTTTACCACAACCCATCTTTTATTTTTTATTTTTATTTTTTTAAACTTTTATTTATTTAAGTGTGTTTTTCCAGGACCCATCAGCTCCAAGTCAAGTAGTTGTTTCAATCTAGTTGTGGAGGGCGCAGCTCACAGGGGCCCATGTGGGGATCGAACCGGCAGCCTTGTTGTTAAGAGCACCGGGCTCTAACCAACTGAGCTAACCAACCGCCCCCCACAACCTATCTTTTAAAAAAGACTTCGAGAGATTTCTTCATCATTGTTAAATGACTTAGGGAAATGAAAAATGTTAGTGGTGGTGGTAAAATGGTTGTGGTTGTATATACATACCCTCGGCACCTTTTTGTGTGTGTTTGTGGGTCAGTGTCCTACAAAAGTGTAGTGGATACAGAATAAAATGCATTCATTAGGTCTAATTAGGATCAAATATTTATTATGCACCAGTTGCTGCACTAAATGTACTTCCTAGGATGGAAATTGTTTGTGGCTAATGTGCTGTAGCAGCCCATAAAGTACTCACCATTGCGTTAACTGGTTCTGAGATGGGTTCCCTCCTTGTGGAATGTCTTTCATCTCTTAGCTGCTTTATATATATTTGGCTGGGGTTTCCCCTACTGTTTTAAATGTGACATCTTGATGCATTTTAAAGATCAAATATTACGAATAATAGACATGCAATATTTTCTTGTCTGATAAATATCCATTAATTGCCTCAAAAAGGGTACAGATTCTTCAGGATATACATTTTTCCATGATTAAATGGGTCAGCATTCATTAGCAGTTCGGAAAGACAAATACAAAATGGGACCAGTAGCTGGCTTTAATTAAGTTGTCACCTCTTTTAATCTTTTTTTTTTTTTTAAGGCAATTTTCCACTCATTATATTTGAATTCTTTCTGAAAAGGACTGCAGTCAGCCTATCATTGCTTTCCATTGGCATGATTTGGATAGAAGTATTTTCAGTTTATCGCAAAAGGGTGATAAAGCTGAATATATTCCTTTAAAAGTCTGTTGCAGTAGCTGTGTAAAGAATTCTAACTGCAATAATACTTGTTGCTTCAATTCATGTTTAATAAATGCACAATGTTAACTTTGTCAGCGATACAGTACTGTTTTGTAACTAAGTAATGCAGTTTATTTTAAGCTAGTGTTCTGTGTTCACCAGGATCCTCTAGGTTAGGTTTCTCAATCTTGGCACTATTAACATTTTGGGCCAGATAATTCTTTGTTGTGAGGGAGGGACTCTCCTGCAGGGTGTCGGGTGTTTAGCAGCAACCCTGTCCTCCTCCCACTAGATACCAGGTAGTGCTCCTCTGCACCCCGCAGTGTGACAACCACAATGGCTCCAGACTGTCAGACATCCCATCGTGACCTTAGATAATACAACCACTGCCTTAGATAATAAACTATCCCTACATTTCAGTTCACTGTGAAGGCGATTTTGCTTGTTGGTAGATACCGACTCGCGTAAAAACTTTTCTCCAAAGCATCTTGAACGTGTCCCAATTGTGCCTTTGTGCCTGTGCTAAGCTTCTCCTGGGGAATATCGGGCACCTTTTCTTGGCTTCTTTTCTCTGTGTATTCCCTCTGCTCTCAGATGTCCCCTCCTCTTATATGCACATGTCCTATGGGGACACACACACACACACACACATACACATTCTCTCTGCGGGGGTGTCTCAACCACCTTCTGAGGACAGCTTGAGCAGCTGTCCCTCCCAGTCCTGAATCTATCCTCCTTAAGCTTGGTTAGAGATTGACTAAGGAGGCCTATTTCCTGCCCATTTGCCACCTAATTTAGCAAAATGTCAAAAATGATCATCTCACTTTTTCTCGGGCCTGTCTCGTTTCAGTTTGTTTCAGTTCTCCTCATGCCATGATTCTCAGCCCTAGCTCTGACATCCAGACTGTCTGTGCCACAAACATTCTTTTCAACTAGTTCATTCCAGCCAGCTCCCCTTACCTCCCCTCCCCCCACACCCGCTACCTCAATCTTAAGAAAGTTTATGGATTTCTCTCTTTTCTAAACTCATCTAGTAGTGAGAGAAAATAGCATTCCTTTAGCAATTACTTTAAGTACCACGTTATATAACGATTTCTCCACGATTCGTGTGAGCCCTTGAAGTTTTCATGTGGTATATTTTGTCTCCCCAAACAAGGCTATAAACTTTTTGAGACAGAAATCCTATTGTAAACTGTTTTTTCTTTAATCCTTGAAGTGCCTTATATATAATGGGAATTTGATTGCTATTTGCTCGTGTGTGATTTGAATTTCAACACCACCTATGATCAGGAGAAGAGAGTGAAACAATATCAAACGGTAAAGGAAGAGAAAGAAGTAAGTGTTCCTAAGTAGCTTGTAGTTTACCTCCAAGTTTCAAAATATAAGTGAAAGCCAAGAAACAAAATAAAGCGCCACATTTTCTTATCCAAATTCACGATCACTCTCGAATACTACTCACTACTCAAGCATTTTATTCTCAAACGAGCGAGCGCTACTGATTTGGAAATGTGGGTGAAAGTGGTCCTTATTTGTTACTTTAGAATTAGTTCATTTATTTCAACATGGAACAAAGTAACTATGCAAAGAGTACACCGAGTCTACCTGTGAACTTCAATAAAGAAAAGTGTTGGGGGCTCCCCAGCAGCTACTGATCCACTCTGGAGCTTTCTTTCTGCTCCATGACTGGACCAGAACATGCTAAACAGCTTAGCTATTATGTTATGACAGGTAATAGGACCCTATTGAACTTGTGAGATTCCATGATGAATTCAGGGGTATAGATTCGGGACACAGGTGCTCTAAGTTCTTGATATTTTCTAATGGGAAAGAGACATTTCCCATTGCTGGAATGATGAGCAAATTTAAACCCACAGTTTGATGAAATTAAACAGGATTTTATAATATGTACATGTTTGACATGTAAATATAATAGTTTATACATGGGGAATAGCTTCAGAAGCGTTAAATAACTTGCTCAAAGTCACATGTCTAGTCAGTGGCAGGGCAGGGATACTATCCTGGCTATGTGTGACACTGCAGCACCTGCTTTGCCTGCTGCAACACAGGGGTTCTCTGTAATACCGGGGGTGCCAAAAAATTGTGTACAAGTAGACATTTTGGTCATCGTTGCTCAAGCAGAAGTTCGCTGTAATCAGAAGTGACTGGATGCTGATGGTAACCACTTTGAGCACCTCTTTTTGCAGAAGTAATTGCAGAAGTCAAACGTGACTTGTATTCATCTTTTGTTGTTGGTATATATTGAGTATTACAACTTTAATACAATTTTCCTTTCTCAAAATGTGTATACATTTTTTTGGCACCCTCTGTATATTGATGGGATCCGAGGGTGGTATTTGCATGTATCCACAAAAGTGGTCACATTTGAACAGTTTACTGCTTCCCCAATGAATACACTTAGCCACCAGCGCCACCAGTATTTGTAGACAGAAAATAAAGCCGTTGCACTCAGCTGGGGCAGCAGGCAAGCAACAATCCCCAAAGGATAACTTCAGATTTTTTGTTTGTAAGAAGCTTACTGGGTATACACTTGGCAGGCATGCAGTTTCTTCTTTTGGTTGCATTAAGGGCTTTGGTCTCCATCTCTGTGTTTGTTTTGCCTTCATGGGCAACTGAAAGTTTTCCATTAGATTCATAAACTCCTGGAAAACCTGTCTGCTCTGGTCCATTCTGCTTTGGCCTCCGCAACATCTCCAAAATTATTCCTCACACGTTAATGCATGCGTCGAACTACTTTATCTTTACAGTTTTCCCTCTATAAAATTCCACTGTTCTAAAAATCCATATACCCTACAGTTACACAATTTAACACATTTGTCTCTGTAATTCTGAGCCAGAATGGCCAGGAATCAGAGGTCCATGTGATTGATTCATTGGTATATAATCAGCTCTGGTATCTAATACCATCAAGATTTCAGCTGAAAATTGTCCTTCCCTCCGTCCCCCACCTTTCTTAATAGAACATACAGGCTCTATCCCCTTCTTGCTCAAGGCTGACTTCTCCCTGGGATATCAAGAAGGCAGAAAGCTCAAAGCAATTAAATCTTCTTTGACAGTCTCTGCTGTTCCCAGAGGCGGTTCGGAGCAGGGGCCTGCGAGCTGCTCTTGGCAACAACATCAGGCCTTCTTGCCGCTGGCTGTGGCGCTGGCTTGGGGCAGGCAGTCCCCGTCCTCAGTGGTTTTGCATTTGCAGTTTACACTGCCTGTACCAGTGCTGCTCTCCTCAGATGGCCGGCAGCAGCTCCTGCATGGCAGGAATGTGGGTGGGCTCCCTCAGCACCATCTCTAGAAGTTATCAAATGGCAACATGGTCCCTGATCCTGACTGGTGGCTGGGAAATTCCATGGCTTCATCACAGATCAGTTTTTATTAAAAGAGTGTAACTCAAAGTTCTCCAAATGGGCATTAAATAAAAACAAGCCATAAATGTAACAAGCAGAGCCACATTTCTCAACACCTTTTTGGTCACCGTCTGCATCATCTTAGTTTGGAGTTTTCTAGCATTCTTCAGGTTCTTTTCCAAAAATATTGTAGGTGGAGCCCCTCATCTGTGTAGGTGGAAAGATTCTTCGTGCAGGAGAGCACAGGAGCTCATCCATAAATTAGTCTCCAGAAACAGGCCAGGGAAATCTTCTAGTTTGCCAACGGTAAAATGTAAACCTGCTCCCATAATAAGCCAGGTTTAGTTATAATTTTTCAGTATATTACTTGGATTACAAAAAAAAAAAAAAAAAACAACTGATGAATAAGAAACTCACTAATAAAATCTAGTTGGATGGGAAAATTATTTTGAGGTTTCCAAATCAACTTTCTTTATGCCTAAAATGTTAGTAGTGTCAAACTGTGGATACAAAATCCGTAGTAAATCTTCTTTCCCCATCAGTGTTTAGCTGCCCGTGGGCACTCCCTTGATAGCCTGGGTTGGCTATGGGGGTCGCTTTGCTGCAGTGTTCAGGGAGCTGGTACAGTCCTGTGAGGGTTTCAGAGTTCTGCTCCCCATCTCACCTTACTTCATATTCCCAGAAGCAGATGTAAATACGGAAGGATAAGATTGATGTACACTAAACTCTGAAGGTATTTTCAAGAACAAGTTGCATAAATCAAAGTCGGCATATGATTAAAAAGAACTTCCCTGAAAGGCTTAAGCTTTCTTGGGTGGCATACGAGGATGTAGGAGGTTCCTGAAAATGGAGCCAGTCGTTCCCAAACACCCCACTTCATACAACTCTGGTCCGTACTTCACTTCATTAGAACCCAATCCTCACTGATGAGGCCAGGGTCACTTGTCTGGATGTTGTGTGGTTATATCCTAATTTCCTAGTTCCACAGTGTCACCTGGAGCAGGCCTGTCTACCTCAGAGTGGACCACGCCAGAACTCAAACAATGTGCCTCAACTCTTACCACAGCTTAGACCACACCCAGGAGAAAGGCAAGGATCTCTGGTTCAGGAGGTGGCAAAGGGCCACACCTTTCATGACTCCGGGCAAAGAGCAGTGCATGCTGGGAGAGGACAAGGAGAACCCATTGCCCTGATCACCTGCGGGCCTGACTCACCTGTCTGGGGCTGAGGTGGGGACCAGCAATGGTATAGTCCTGGAACCTCTAGCTGTCCTTGAGAGAGGACAGAGTGTCCTCTCTTCTGTCATGCTCTTACCAAGAGACACGAGGCATTCCTGAGCACACTGCCCGTGAACTAGCACTTTCCATCCTTTCCAGTCAGATCACGCAAGCATGTCTGAGCTCACATTCAGACATTTGCAACTGAAGTTGTGCATCACAGAAAGTTGTGTCTCCTGCTTAAAGCTCGTTCTTAAAGCTTAAGGCTGCCACTCGTTCAAAGGACATTCTGGTTGCTGGGGGAAGAAAGTCTCACAAAGCGATGTTTCCTTACAGGGCCTCACCCCACACAGGAATATTTTACTGGGCATCCCTAACCCTATGTCAGTCCAGGAGAAACTAAGCGTGTCGTAGTTTGTCTCCACCTGGAGCTACAGCCTCCATTCCTACTTAAGTAAGTCTCATCAGATAAAAGGCCATGTGGATCCACAGAAATCCATCACACTTCTGAAAAACAACCCTAAAAATATGCCTATGGTCGCAACCCTAAAACCTTGCCTATGTCAGCAGAGGACTTTTCAGAAACAGCTACATGTGTTTGAATCATGTCACTAGGGAACTGTCCCATTGTGAACTCTCCAAGCCACTTAAGTGTAGAGAAAACATTCTCTCCTGTAAATCTTGCCTAAAGATGACCCTGATGAAAAGCCACTTGCTGCTTTCCCTCCTGTGCGCCTGTCATTGTGTGATTCCTTCTATGATTTCTCTCTCTCTGCTGCTTTTCCCATAGTCTACAGTGTAGAAAGAGAACAATTGAAGTTTTGCTATTGAGTGCAGGGCGCAAAAATATTACCAGGAAGACATATTTGTGACAGCTGGGGCTGCCCTACATCTCAGGAAGGGCAAAATGGTGGTAAGAGTCCTGGCCAGGAGATAGTTAACTATAGAGTTTAAGGAAACAGACTTTCATCACAGGCACTCTCCAGGCAGCCTGAGCTGGTATCTTCCATTTGTGTCAGGGGGAGATGGGTGCTATATGCTTAAAAATAAAATATACCGGCTAAAGAGAACCAAAAAGAAAAATGCTGCTTGTCTGTTGCTACTTTGTTTTTCACCTATGACAATAATATTTAAATTTAAATGCTCCCCAAGTATTAGGCTAGTATTCTACTAAATATAATCAGAGGCATACACTGATTGAGTGATACAGAAAACTGGATCCAATACCCACCACATAGACATGGGCACCCTGGAAAAGGATGCAGGGAACTACTATGTTTCCAAATCCTACAGGAATCCAGTAGCTTATGCAATGGGGTATATGGCTTTGAAACCACCAGCATTCACACGGTCGTGGAGTAAGTATTTAGTTATAATAGCATCCAACCCCGTAAAATTTTAGGAAGCAAAAGTGGGAGACAGAATAACAAAACAATTTAAAAATGAGGAGGAAAAGGAGGAGGAGGAGGAGCAGGAGGGAGAGGGAGAGGAGCGGGAGGTAGGAGAGGGGGAAGAGAAGGAGGAGGAGAAGAGAAAAGAAGGAGAAGGAGAAGAAAGAGTAGTAATACATTGACTCTTCAGTTTGCTTTATCCAACCACTCACTGGATACCTGAACCCTGTCTAACAGAATTTGTGGGATTGGGAGAGGGGCGTGCAAAGTAGTAGAGTAGACTGTGAAGTGAAGAAACGAGTTCTAACCAATTGAGTGTGAAGACTGAAATGATGCAATCAATCAGTCATCACAGATCACACGTTGAACTCTCTGCCTTCATCCTCGGGAGTGAAAGACAGTGTGGAATAAACGATTGCAGGACACACAGCCTGGTTTGAGGCTATTTGACTGAGGGATCATTGGTCTTGTCTCCATCCTCCTAGGGAGAAAGTCGAGCAGTATTTGCAAAATCAACAGTGTATCAGGCGTCTGGTGGGTATTCAGGAGAGAGTGAGCTACCACAGTCTAGATTTTCATGCTGTGCCGCAATGTAATGAGGTCAAAAGACTTATCAATTGCAGATTTCCTGGAAGCAGCATGCTGTCAAATGAGCTTGTCTTACTTGGATGCCACAAAGACTAACAATAAATGGAAATCATTGTAAAAATATGGTAACTAAAAAGGACAGCATGTCTCTTGAAAAGTAACGGTATAAAACCTCAATCTTCCCCACCGTCTGATCTTGCCATCTCAGGTTCAGATCAAGGGTGCTTTCGTAGCTGGCTGTAAATGAGATCCCTCCTAAGGAAACTGGAGCTGGTACCGACCATGCCCAAAGAGCTCAGAGCTGCTTGCCACTGTGCTCCTGGTGGGAGATGACACTTGCCAGCGGTTGCACAGCTGTGTGGTGGTGTCCAGATGGGGTGTATATAGGTAGGGATTTTATAAGTACATGTTCCTAGCTGTGTAGTGCCACTTCAGATAGCTAGCACACATCAAGGAGGAGAAAACACTCGGAATCTACTTCATGCCAGATTCACGAATGATTTTAGCAAATACTCCTCTTTCTTGATTTCCTTATTTTCTCTCTTTTTTACTATAGCAGGTAAATGTTTAGCTCCAATTTTTAAACCTTTGCTAAAAGTTTATTGTTATTGTAGTAATAGCTAACAGCTCCTGAGTATTTACTGTGTCAAAGGCAATAAGGTGAGTGGTTTAGGTGGATTATCTTAGTCAATCTTCAAAGTAAACTGCACTGGAATATAATAAACTCCACACGGGCATGGACTTGTATCTATTCTGGGTTCTTGTGGATTCTGGTTGCCTGGAGGATAGTAGGTACTCAATAAATATCTGCTGAAGGAATGAACAAATGTATGAGTGAGTGAAAGAACAACTTATAAAGTGGGCACTATTATTGTCCCCATCTTGCAATGTCCCAGATTAAGTGGCCGACCACTGGTGAGAACAAGATGCAAAGTCAGGCCATGTGTCCCCACAGCCAGTGTACAGGAGCTACCGTTACATAGGTCAGTGGGCTTGGTCTTGTTTTATTTTTATTCACCGCTTGCTTTAGGAATTGAGTAGCCCTAAAATGCCAGCAGACAGGATTGAAAGATAAGATTCTCAAGGGTTATTTGAACTCCACACCCAAACTCTTAGTTGGGCTGGCCCCTGAGAACTAAAAGTTGTTATCTTCATCACGAACGAGCCGAGAAAAGAAGCCAGTGGGGCAAGTTAAATCAGAAGTAATGCAAGGGAGCTGAGAGACCCATTTCAGAGAAAGGCAAGTGGGGCAATTGGGAAGGGCCTCCAACCTTGGAAGGACTCGAGGCCGCAGCAAACTCCACCGGTTCTGAAATGTAGGAGGTAAGACAAGCGAACACAGGCAAGGACGGGGTCGGGTGGGAGGTGAAGAGCATCTAAAGAATCACCGCTAAGGCCAGGCATTAAAGTTTGCTCAGGTAAGCTGGCCAGTGTGTGGTTTGTGGCTGGGTCAGTTCACCTTCGGAGACCAGAAATAAAGCAGATAACAAAAACAAAAATGTATTTTCAGTTTGTATAGATTCTAGTGCAGTTTGTATAGATTCAGCCCACAATAGCAAGGCTGCGTATTACAGGTAAGAAGGGCAGGTCTCAGGCTTGCCATCTGGTTCTAAAGCAGTGATCGCACTGGAGAAGCAAAAGGTATTTTTCATGCATCTCTCGCTCTTACTCTGTCTGTCTTTTTCCTTCTTGACTCCTCTTGTTCTCTTACATAATGTTAGAGTTTTCAAATGATGTTTCTCTTCAATGCTTTTATGTCATATGCATTCCTGTATTCACAGTGTACAGACATAGGTCCTCATTTTGCAATTTTTCCTTAGGCTTTCTCTGCACATTTCCGGGCTCTGATTCTATGCCACAGGACCAGTAACAACAGTTACAGCTGGTCTGTGGTGCTTATTTTGCATTTTGGCTTTCCAGCATCACTCCATGCTGCAGTGCAGACCCCGTGACCTTCAAGCCTTTATTTCACTGACCGCCAGCTTTCCTTAGGCCAAAGCCACAGATCATTCTTTTGTTGTACATCAACTTTTCTTTGCAAAAGCAAAGAGGAAAACCCAAGCACCATAAAACACTTGGCCTGCCCACTCCACAGTGATATTCCATAGGCTGAAGTTTCTGTGCCAGTTGACACCTGACAGGAGTGCATGTGTTTAGCTCTGCCATTTATGTAAATGAATCAGTGCCCTGACAGCGTGCATCTGCTGCCAGCACAGGTGAAGCCCAAGTTAAATGTGTTGACAAGAGCATTTCTTTGCTCTGCTCCAGTCCTATCGAAGCCACACACACGGCAGACTTGTATTTCTGTCAAGGGCTTCGGTTTTCCATCATCTATTTTTTATAGCACTGATACTAACCCAATTGCAGCAAATGAAGGGTATTATTTCTGGCTTGGGTGCATCACGATGCTGATTTGAAGGTCTTGGGCTCCCTGAGCTGGGTTTCATCGTTTACCATGGAAGACTCCATTCAACAAAACGTAAGTGTTCTGAGATGCCTGACATTTCAAAATGTAAATGACTACTTCCCCATGCATGAGGGGGAAAGAGCCATGTGATAATAAGCTGGGAGAGGGATGGAAATTTTATTTGGCATGACTTGTGGCAGGATGACAGTGGGTTGAAGACAACCACAACAATTTGCTACTTCCTCCGGTTTCTCAGTATATCATTAATCACTGAGAGAGTCATGGTTTATTCTGAAGCAACTTTGTGACATTTCAGAATCGTATTGTCATTGTGCTCTTTCTGAAACATTTGCGTGTCCTCATCTTCATATGCTATCCAAATATAATAAGCTTGTGTTTTTAGATTTTAAACAGAGTGACAAAGATTGGCAAGTCGGAAAGTTTAGAAGGAAGCTTTCATAAAGGACCGTAGCTCCATCACATACAGATCACACACACACACCTTTACACACTAACAAACACACACAGATTTTAAAAATTAACCATCTAACAATAAAATTATACATCAGCTTAGAATGCTTTTTGCTTAAAGTAGGTTTACTTATAATGATTCGTGAAATATCCATAACTAAAACCATATAGTATTAAGATGCCTGATGTGAAGCTTTAAATCTGTGGTGTACTTTACCAGGTGGTTAGTGGTTTTGTGAGAGCAAATGCCGTACAATTTATTTCTCTATGAATACTGATCACATTTTAGTTGTAGCGCTATTACTACGTCTTCAAGCATGACATTGTTTTGTCCTGTATTCTCGACTCCAAGACCATTTATTAGCTGTTTGACTTTGTGAACGTAATTACCATTTTTAGCTGGTAAAAAAGAAAATACCAAACCAACTCCTGACAAATTGCTATTTTTCAGTGTTCCTATGTGTCTTGCTTTACCTAACAGCAAGATCAGTAGGACACCAGGAATGGAAACAAGTCAGCTCAGGGCTGCATTATTCACTTTCTATTAAACTTGACAGCTCATTTGTACATTCACACTTTTTTAATGCTAGAGTTCTTGAAATCCTGACAGCTGAACCCTTCCGACTCCAGCTAAATATGCAAATAGAGGATGGAACACAGAGGGTTCCCTGGCACTGGAATCATTTCCAAGGTATTCTTTGGGTCAAAGACAAATTAATTCTTGTTTAATGCTTTCTAGTAAAAGGGAACAGTGGGCAGTGAGGGCAGTGAGAAAAAAAGTAGAATTGAAAGTGTTGTAAAATAAACTTGAACTTTCCACTGAAAGTCACAAAAGGAATTCAAAGACCAACTATTTAATCAAATTTACTTTAAAAAAATCATATTAAGTAAGGATCCTTCCTTAGACCCACTGGTGGAATGTTTCAGATGCTTTTTCTATATAAAGAGATGTTTAATCTGATAGCAAGTGGCATTTTTATGCCCCAGAAAACTTATTTATTCTTAGAAAAGAAGAAATCCTGGACATGTGGCCAGATATGGGAACAAATATTTAAGGGGGTAACATTTTTTTGGCATGAAATAGAAAGAAAAGAGTTTTTTTTTCTGAAACACTTGGCAATGCAGAAAGCTTAAAAATATTTCTAAACTTGCCCAGTTACAAAAACCACACAGCATGCTTTGCTTTTTCTGGTCGGGAAGAAGGAAAAACCCTGGGCTGGGGCTGGCCTTCTGAGTCCCATCACTTCACGTCTCCTGACAGGGCTTAGTGAAATTAACGGAACTGCTGTTGGAATGCCCAGCTTGTCAGCTGTTCCACACACACAACGAATGAAACACATGGCATTCTAAGAAAGAATTTAAAGCAACCAGTTTCTCAGAAAACATCTGAATGACCCTGGGAGGTTAACAGCACCATCATTTACATGAAAATTGCCTCAACTGTGAATAAGTGTCAGCAAAGTATCTGTGTCTGCTAGGAGCTGGAGGTAAACACGCGGCCTTGATTACATCAGAAGGGTAGGCAGAAGACATGGACGTCGCAACCATGTTCTGTCACTATTCCTTCTTAATTCTGGAGGTTCTCTCCAAGTTTTCGTCTCGCAGTGTATTTCCTGAAGTAATCCTCATTGAGAGCGTTAAGCAGCTAGTGAACTAGTTCTTCGAACTAGTGAGCCATTCATTGTGCTCATCTTGTCTCATGTTTGGAGTCAACAAAGTGTGTTTCTACCTGCTGAGTAGAGCGTGGAAAGATTTGTTTATTGAAAGGAAACTTCGCTGTATGATTACTTCTTTTTTTTTTTATTTTACCTTAGAGCTCAATAGGAGGTCTAGGTCGACAGAACCTGATTTTTGTGGAGGTTTTGCTTTATCCGCAGGAGAGTCCTTTAATTCCTCACACCTGCCCTCCCACCAATGGAAAATGTAAATCCTCCTGATGGCACCCTACCTTCTCCGATGCTGGGACCACACCATTCGCACTTAAGCTTCCCACCCGCACTTTAGAATCAGGACCTTGGTGCTGTCAGGGAACTTACAGACCACTTACTTTGTGAAAAGACAATGTTTTAAGTTTGTTTGTTTGTTTTTTTAAGGATAAAATTGCCCTCCGCCCTCTACCCCCCAACTTTTCAAAATAAAAAATAATCTTATTTCTTTTGAGTTGCACCTGTATTGTCAGCACAGTTTTCCCTACACAGTACAGCCATTCTAGGGCCTCCAGGTTCTAAAGGAGCAAAGTCTTGACACTGATTGAGGAAAGAGGAGACCCAGCTCCCGATAATGCCTTTGTCCTCATGCCCTGCCTCTCTCTTCCAGTCCTGCAGCAGCTACATCCGCAGTCAGGGCTGGACAGCTGCTGCTCTCCGTACCAAAGCGCTTTAAGCCCCAAACCTGAGACTTGAGAGCAGTGGAAAGTCTAAGTGTAAATGCCAAGTCTAAACAATCATTGGAAAATCAACCTCTCCTTCTATCTTGCCCTGAAAAACAGTGAAAGAAACAGTGCTTTTAAAGCACTTAAATAAGTAATCACTGAAAAGGGAGAAACTGTGAGCAGTCTTGATGCCAGTGAATGTCCCCAGTTCTTACTTGGTTACTGTTCTTCAGTAAAAGAGGGAAGAAGCTCAGATTAATAGATGTTGCTAAGAGCAACCCAGAAGTCTGACATTTTTATTGTGCCTCACTCAACCTGCTAACTTGGAGTTATGACGTTAGTGGTGGGTTCCCTGGGGGCATTGTGCCAATAAGTGTGGTCTTGTTAGGTAAAACGGGGCAGGCTTTCTTCTTGGGAAACCCTTTCAGTTTACTTCGACATGGCCTAACAGTGCCTCATTCCAAGTCACTGCTGAGAGTGAGCTGTGAGTGGATGACTTGGTGTTTTTGCTCAGCAGCAGATGTGTGGGGAGTTGGTGGCAAACATGGGTGAATGAATCTTAAGTTGGAGTACCTTCGGGTTTGAGTGGGTTGTGTCAGGGTAGCCCTGGGCTGAAGGAAACGCCCAGGGCTGGTGTCCTTCACAGCATATGCCCTATACCCATGTACACTTAGCGCGCATTGGCTCCTTTTGGGAAAGGTGTTTTGTCTGAAGCTTCATTTTCAGACTGTTCAAGTATACAAAAGGAAACTAATGCTGTCATCAGTGACTGTCATCGGCTGCAAACAAACCTCCCATCCTGTTTTCTCCTGAGTCCTGAGGTCTATTCGGTCACCTCCGGAATACCCAGTTTGTTCATGAACAGACTTTTACCTTCGTGGTCCCAGGGCACTCACAGACCAGGGACGACTTTTGTAGGGGAGGGAAAAATAATTTCCCCTCTGCCCTTCTGGGTTCTTAGCTGAGACCCCTGTAATAAAAGACTGATTAACACGAGAAAAACAAACAGAAGTTTTTTTAACACATGTACTTCACGTGTGCGTGGGAGATACCCAGGGAAAAATAAGTAAATCCCCAAGGTGGCTTAGAATTTAAACTTAAATACCACCTTCACAGGAAAGGGGAGAGGGATGTCAGCCTCTTAGGGGAGAGGACATGATTTTTAGGAAAGATGAATGGGCCCTTAGAAGAACTGATGGGAGGTATGATGGTCTGTGACAAAGTACGTGTGGGTTTGGTGTTGACATCTAGCCTCCTCTCCTGTGACAAGCATTTCACCTGATTGATGAAACTCCTGGGAGGGGTTTATGACAATTGAATTCCTCTTGGAGTATCTGTCTTTAGTCAGATAAGGGGAGTTCAGAGAAAGCCTCTCCCTGCATTGCTGTTTTTCAAGTGCCTAGAGCTCAAAATAATCAATATATACTTAAGTGGCATATATTTTGTGGTGGTATATTCTGCTACCCTTCACTTTTAAGCAAGGACATCGATTTGCTATTTCTTTTAATCTTATGATTGCCTTAGGTGCAAAGCATAATTTTTTTTGTTTGTTTGTTTTGGCACAAGCCCAGACTTGCACTGTAACATCTACATGAAGGTCAGTAGTTAGTGATTTTTAAGGATGGCATAACTACAAAATTTACTGCAATTGCTTCTTCATCGACTCAGTATCCAAACACTCAAGAAGCCATGATGAGCAAACTATTTGGAATTATAATGACGGGGCACTTTTAATGCAGCCATAGCAGAGTGTGTCTGAGCACTCATTCATTCCAGGGCCAGGCTGCCTGACCCTGCCTCATTACTTAGAGCTGGTGAACCTGGCACCTGTCAACGGACCCACCTTGTGTTATTGAGATGATTACCTGAGTTAATATAAAACCTTAGAAAAGAGCTTGACATACAGTAAACGTGGTAAGTGTTGGCTGCAATAAATAATACAATTGTGTTGCTGGGAACTTGGTAACATTAAAAATTAAAATTCTAAACATTTTTATGAGATAGTTTAATTGCAACTGTTAAATCTAAAAATCATCAAAGCATATGCACGGAATTTTAGTTATCTGTACGTAAATATTTTTTTGATCCATCATAGACACAGGGCACAAAAGCACACACACACACACACACACACCCCACAGACGAATATACTCCAGGAATGGCAATTTAACTAAAGTTTAACATAGAAGCAGATGCACTTTTTATTTTTTTATTTTTAGTGAGATTTTCATCAGGTATTATTTATAACACAGGTAGTTGAAACAGAATGAAGTCTTGAAGGGATTCTTTGTGAATGTATGTGTGCAGTTTGCCTTTTTCTCTTTGTTGTCAGAATAGTTTCATTTAGGACACAAGCTCTCTTCTCAAATTTGCAGATATCTGCAAACAGTATTCTGCCCAGAAGGGAAAAAATAGCTTACTGTGATTCATTTGAAGCAACTCTCCTAGGATGTCAAAAGAGAGTATTTATTGCTGTTAGAAGATTGATTTATCTGTAGGAACACATATTGCTTCTCACCATAAAATCAGGGCCATCCCTTGAAATAGATTGACTGGGCAACTGCCTCATGAAAGGATCTGAGGACACCTGACAACTTCCCACAATCCCCAAAATAGGCCCCTACAGCCCGTGACCCTCACTTCCTACCTGGTCTGAAATTCCTGCAGGAAGGTTGGGGGGACAGACATCTGTGTTTAGAAAAAAATAAATGACTTCTTAAAATATGTTATAATTTACCTGAGAGATAAATTCAACTTATGTTAGCACATTTTCGAGTCTTAAGTAGTCAGATAATCTACTTCACCCCCTTTAGTCACACTGAAAGATGACTTTCAATTAGCGAAAAGATTCTGGGCAACAAAGATTCAAGTTGTAGAGAAAGAAAGGATCAAGAGCTGGTGTAAATATTAAGAAAAGATTCTTTGAGAAAGGGGACATAAGGGCCTCCTTACGTAACGAATTGGCTTTGGGTGGAAAGAAGGGGAGAACTCGGCTGACAGAGCCAACTTCATCAGGCAGGAAATGGGTTTGCTCCCTCCTCTTCTATTCTGCTTCGTGCAAATATGGGAAGAACTAGAAAAGCACGAAGAAGGTGGGAATGACACGTATTAACGCTGTGGTCTCTGCTGGACTGCGTGCTTACATGCTATTAAATGCTAATCAGTGGTCATGAAGCTTTGTTGGAGAACGTTTGTTTAAAATAACGGAGCAAGGAAAGTGGAAATGAATCAACAAAATGGCTGCCCAAGTCACCCTCCCCTAAGACCAACTCCGATTTACCTTTTTCCATATAATTATAGTGACTAATTGCGGTATGTAACAAACTAAGAATAATAACAAGTATTTGCATAGTTTCCTTTTCGTAGTTTTTTCCTGAGAATTAGGTATCAAACCTTGTAAAGAAAAAGTATATACGAGGTCTGGCAATTAAGGTCACGAACTTTGTTGCAACGATGTTGCTAAACTTTTTCGATATCAGAGGGATTATTCATTATGAATTTGTACCAACTAGTCAAATAGTTAACCAAGTTTACTCTTTGGAAGTGCTGAGAAAACTACGTGAAAAAGTTAGACAACCTGAACCTTTCGCCCATAATTCATGGCTCTTAAGTCATGCCAAGGCACCAGCTCACACGGCACTGTCAGTGAGGGAGCTTTTAGCCAGTAAATAAATAACTATATTGGAACACCCTCTCTACTCACCTGATCTGGCCCCCAGTGACTTCTTTCTTTACCCGAAGATAAAGGAAATATTGAAAGGAAGACATTTTGGTGACATTGGGGACATCAAGTGTAATACTTGATCAAATGTAATACTGATGGCCATTCCAGAAAAAGAGTTCCCAAATTGCTTTAAAGGGTGGACTAGGCACTGACATCGGTGCATAGCTTCCCAAGAGGAGTACTTCAAAGGTGACCATAGTGATATTCAGCAATGAGGTATGTAGCACTTTTTCTAGGATGAGTTCGCAAACTTAATTGTCAGACCTCATATATAGTGATAAAGTTAAGTTTTCCTCAGTTTGATTTCACTGCTATTTTGGTTGTTTTGAGACTGTGGGGCAGATCCCACCCACCTATTTATTGTAACATTTCTTTTCTAGAGCCAGACTAGGACAGACTCATATACCATTCTGATCTGGGTGCATTTCTTCAGAAGGTACGCTGTCCTCATGGGGAACCACGACTGCCTGGGCTTGGGGTCGACAAGGCCAGGAGGAAATCCATGCATGTATTTTAACAAAAAGATCTCTCTATGAGGTTAAGGAAATAAAATGATGGGCAGCAAAGAATATGAGAGTACTCTGACCCCTCCTGGACATTCATTCCCATTATGTTCCCAGCAGAATTTCTGTCTTGAGATTCTGCATGGACACCCTTGATTTAAGCAGACTGAAAGGAGGCCAGCGGGGAAATCAGAGGAAGCAGGGGAGGCAAAAGCGATACCAAGACGATGCGGTTTGCTTCTTGCAGTGATTGTTTTGGAATTCTTTACTCTGCAATATTTCACAATGGAAAACTTTGCTGGGGAACACTGTCAGGAAACTATAACTGAGCCCCACTCTTGCCCTAAAACTCCTTCCTTCTTGCTGCTCAGTCACAGCCATTCACATTAGTCCCTCCTTGTTACAGCGATGCCTCCTGCTCACGGACGCCCCACAGGGCCACAGAGACTGTTTTTATTACCACACACACACCTGATAGCAGGACGTCTAAGCCCCTCCAAATCACCTATGCTGAACTTTCCCTGGCTTTCCACCTGGCTTTCCTGGGCCCCTGTGGTGGATGGGACAGTGAAGCCCAGCTTCTGGAAGTCACTGCCTACTGCTTCAGGCTAGTTGGATTGTTTCACCTGCTGACTCCCAGGCAGAATTCTTGGCTCTCTTTCTTTTCCTGAAATCGCCCTGGTCAGATATTATCTAGATTCCACCGTATGTTGTTCATCTAATCATTATGGAAGAAGCTACTGGAATCTACCCTCCCAAGAAGCAAATTTCCTTAGATTTTTTTATCCTTTCACGACAAATTGTTTAAACCTCAGATTGCAAAAGAAGAGAAGCTTAGAGGATATATGTAAATCACTGTATTCATTTCTTAGGGCTGCCCTAACAAAGTGCAACAAACCAGGTAGCTTCCAACAAAAGAAATACATCGTCTCACAGTTCTGAAGTCTCAAAGTTTGAAATCAAGATATCAGCAGGGCCATGCTTCCTCCCTAGCTTCTGGAGATAGCCAGAAATCCTTGGCATTCCTTGGCTTATGGCAACATCACCCCTATCTCCACTTCCATTGTCACTTGGTGTTCCCTCTCCTTGTGTTTCTCTGTCTCCAAATCTGTCTCTCCTTATAAGGACACCAGTCATAGGAGTGACCGCCCATTCTAATCCAGTATCACTTCATCTTAATTTGAGTATATATCATAAGCAAATCTATATAACAGATATATATCTATATATAGATATATA
Source organism: Rhinolophus ferrumequinum (assembly GCF_004115265.2). Taxonomy (NCBI): domain Eukaryota; kingdom Metazoa; phylum Chordata; class Mammalia; order Chiroptera; family Rhinolophidae; genus Rhinolophus; species Rhinolophus ferrumequinum. The sequence goes on from NC_046287.1 coordinate 76,336,004, forward strand.
ACTATATATAACAAAGTGTGTATCAGAAGCTTAGAGCACACCCGTCAATCCCCAGACTCAGCACTCACCCCCTCCCACATCCACAGAACGGACACCGTGGAGGGCCGTGACTTACTGTCTCCCTTTTAGGACGGGTCCGAGTGGCCCAGGCTATTTCTGAGTGAGGCCAGAGTGCAGAGGACTAAGCACCCCTCACTATCACCAGGTACGTTGGTCTCCCTGAGAAATCATGACCTACTAAAGCCCTGGAGAGTATCTATATGAATTTAAGCCTGCCACTTACTTTTTCCTACGTACTATGATCATCCTTGTAATAGATTATTCTTTTTTGACATCTTTTCTGTCACACTTTGGGGCCCTTCCTATCCACACACAACATTAAGATTATCTTCTAAAGTCACGAGTTTTTCTAAAGCCTGATATGTCCCCTTGATTGTTCTGACTTCAGAGAGCTGCAGGATGCCCTGGAGTTACTTATTCCCATGTAAACAACTTATAAGATCACAAATCTTCATTGAACTTTCCATTTCCTACTGATATATTACTTTTAAATGGAAAATTTTGTCTTCAGGTTTTATATATACATTTTTTTAAAGAAAAAGGATCATATATCATGGTACAGTTATCAGACTGTATAATTCATTATCTACAATCTATAATAATAAGCTATGTGATACTTTTAGTCACCCATCTGCCCTGATTTCATTGGATATCTAAAAAAAGACAGGGACAAAAGCAGAATGAGAGGGAGGGAAGAAGGGGAGAGAGAGAGAAAGAGAGAGAAAGAGAGAGAGAGAGAGAGATCACTTTCTAAAAGTCAGTACTTGGTCCTTACATCAGACTTTGTGTGAGGACAGAGAATCCTACTGAAAAAGTAAATACCAAGAGGCTTAGTTAGGTATGACAGTGCAAACACATTTTATAAATATTTTGATAAGTAGACACAAGAGAAAGTGATTTGTGAGGTGGTTATTTTGCATTAGGCTATGTTCGAAGCCAATTGAAATTCTTCATTTTCATTAACCATTTAACTGTTTTCTGTTTGGAGGAATGTTCTATTTTAAGCTCCTCCCACAGAGGAAGGTAGCCTCTGTATTTGAATCTGTCCAGATGAGCCTGTACTGAAGTAAATTCTATGTGTCATAGAAGTAAGAAATAATTTAAGTTAACCACCAGGACTGAGTCTTTAAAAAAAGCCATTGAAATAGTATGGATATGTGACCATGAGAAAAAGATGTGAAATAGTGAGTGGCGTGTGAGTCATTTGTTCCCTAATAGAAGAAAACCACCTGTTTAGTAGTTTTCATAGGAAAAGTACTCAGTAAGCAGTTAACATGGATTTTTTAAAAAATATATCAGTGTAACATTTTATCAGAAACAACAGAATTTGGGTAGGACACTGACCTGCTGCGAAGTCAGGATAAAGCCCCTGCCTGGTGTAACAATGGATGATACCTGTTCACCTGTTCCAGGAGGCCGGTCAAGGGCCTGGGGCCCAGCTCTAAAGGTGGGGCTGCATTCAAAGCATGAATCAGCACAAGTCCCCTGACTCCAGGCAGGGCCCTGAGCTGAGACAGCCCGGGGCAAACTGATTGCTGCAATTTGGGCCTCCTCCCTTCGTAGAGGAATCTCTGACCTTTGTTGGAGGAACTAAAAAGAGACCAGGGCCAGGACTTCCTGTCAAAAATGCTTAGTCACCAGTGTTCTATTAGAATTCATGGAATGCATATGTTGCCTTTATTTTTGAAGATTCATAAGTGCTGAAACATGACTTCGTAAAGTGTCTTGGTTGTACTGACAGTGTCCCTATGAGTGGGAGAAGCCATGTTTCACAAAAAAAGAAAAGGAGGCGACTCATGATGAAATGAACATTTGGGGATAGTTCTCCATTGTGTGTGTGTGTGTGTGTGTGTGTGTGTGTGTGTGTGTGTTTAATTCATGGTGACCTTTTTAAAAAATTACGCTGTCTGTATTGATTTTCATCTTGTATTTTCATTTCATTGTTTTGAGAATATTTTTTTCGTATCATTAAGTATTCTTTAAGAACGTAAATTCATTAGCTGCACAGGGAATTATACAGTAAATAAGTAAATTACAACATACCCCAATGATAGATACTAAAATTATATACCTCCTAACATTAAAGGAGCCAGAAATTCTTCTGCAATGAGTTTTGTATTTTTCTCATTCCCTGAAAAAAAAAAATTATGTAAGTTATACTGTATATGAAATGTCATGGGTTTTTTTTTTTCTACAAAGTTGATCGTAATAATTCTAAAATTGGGCAGAACCATCTGGAATGTGAGTCATTAGACTAAGTAAGAAGAAAAAGAAAAAAAGTAAAAAAGTGCCTTCCCAGGAAACTGAAGGTCTGCATTTTTCCTTGTATTCACAGGCTGGAAACTGGGGATCTGAGCAAACATTAGATTGCATGATTTTTTCGAACTAACTGACGCTGAGTATTGGTAATTCACATGCCTCCAGAACTGCTGCCATCAATTAACTGGATGGTGGGGGATGTTCTTCCCGAATTAGTTTAACATAAGAACGAGGTGGACAGAGAAGGAACTAAGCATCTAGTGTTGCTCTTACTTACTCAGAAAATGAAAATTCAGAAGAAAATCCTATTTATAGGCCCGTAGAGAGGAGTCCTCTGAAACAGTGGAGACTTGCTCCACTGGCCAGAGAGAGATGGATAGAATGTCAATGAACATCTAGATTCCCTTTGTTTTTCAAGTTTGCGGACTTAAAGGTTTTCAGCAGCTTTATCCTGAACAAGAGTTTCACTTGTTAATACCAGTAAAACTTACACTTTGCCACATAAGAAAATAAAGGAGAGTGGGAAATAATCCGTTTCTATGAATCAGCGATATGGCCTTCCTGTGAGAAGATAACAATTACCAGTCACAGAATTCTTATCATATGTTCTTCCCTGTGCTAAAACACTTCACATGTATTATTTAATTCTCATATAACCAGTGGTAAACAGATATCATCATTCTATTCTATAGCTGAGGAGGGAAAGAAAGATTGAAGGGCTGACTTCATTCATTCTTCTACTTACTCCTTCAAGAAAACATGTATTTGACTCCCAGTGTGTGGCCAGCTGGTGTGAGAGCTGGAGATATGGTTGGGAGCGGGGCCATCATCTCTGCCTCCTCCTGGAGCAGAGAGGACTCACAGCTGGGATTGCCTCTGTCTGCCTGTCTCCAAATCTCACTCTCTAACAGTGCAACTTAAGGAGAAACCTGTGAGATTTCACAGGAGATCAGTAAATACCATTGCATCTTCATTTATTTTCTTCCTGATTTGAGAATCACCCCGATTAACTTTACAATTAGGAAGTAAAATAGTAAGTGCTAGTGTGCATCATTTTGTGATGACTCAGTGAATGCAGGAGGTATTTGGTTAACCAAATTTAGAAATAAGGCCCTGTGCTTTTGCTACTTCACCAAAAAGAGTCTTGTTGACCACAAAGACAAGAATGCTTACAGGGTAGGGTAGAGGCAGTGAAAGATGTAATCACCAGTATTTATCTAGAATATAAGATTCATCACAATTACCAGTTAGAATGGAAAAGATCTTAGCAAAATATTTGTAAGTGATCCCCATACGTGAATACCATTTTTGGGGGGAAGCCAAAGGCCCTTATCAACCAATAGCCAGATGAAAACATTTGCCGAGGTAACAGATGGTAGAACCGGAGCTTGAAAGCATTGATTTGTGACCACATTCTTTCCACTATACCACATAGTAGGCATTTTTAGGGAACACAATCCCTGACATTATATTACATCTTCTGTTCTCCATAATAAAAGAGAGAACCTTAACTGAGTCCCATCTTTGGACTAGATGGATAGGCCCACAGACCCAGAAAGGAAGCACTTTGTTTTTGGAATAAAAATATTTTTTTGAACATTCTAATAATGTCCACAAAAGTTATTCTCCATAGGTTTACTAAAACTCAAATTAATTGTGAGAAATTGACCATATATATTTCGTGTTTTTGTGGTTGTTGTTGTGGTTGTTGTTGTTGTTTAATATCAGACCCCCTAATCAAAGATTATACCACCAGGATGGGTTTAATCTTAAGTCAATCATATTCCCATGAAAGTTAGTCATCAAAGAAAGCATAAAACCTGAATGGAGCAGATTCAAGGACGAACATTAACCAGTAATTCAAAACAGTGATTGAGGTGGTTTTATTTGTGTTTAATTATTTTTCCTGAACAAGCTATTTCTTCTTGCTTTATCTGAAATGTGTATCAAACCTGGTTTTATCAAAATAAGCCTAATCATGAGACATCCTTTAGAAATCGAGTTTTATTGTTACCTAATGGTTTAATAACTTTGATATATAAGGCTTGTGTTCCAGTGAGCACATTTATTTAAGGGAGCTTATTGAAAGAAATGAGTCTCTGTAAGCTTTTCCTTCTTAATGTAGGTATGATCTGATAAAAGGCTTAATTTGGTAATCTATTAGCATAATTGTTAATTTTTCAGTAATATTAAAAAAATCAAAAGCATTGAAATAAACAAATAAGATCGGCTTATAAAAAATGCCTTATATGAGAGTATAATAAAGAGGCAACTACTGAATTTATTAAAATCCTCCTAACTTTTTCTTTATATAAGTATTATTACTTTGATAGTAAGCCATTAATACAATATGTTGACTCTGAAACCTATTTAGTTAGTTGTAATTGTGATCACATAAGTAATAGGATCATTAAAGCAAACTCTGGACATTTAAAAATCTGTCCTCCTTTCAGAGGGGAAGAGAATTTGCTGTAATGAAGCTATTTCTATCACATCAGTGTGGATTGAAGTGACTGACTCATTTAGTAACCATGGAAATAATGCCAAGGAGAATGAAGAGAGGAATATGTGTGTTACTTCCAGATGTCTGTGTGGACACATCTGTGCTGGGATCCAAATCTGTTAGAAGCATACTTAATGTCTCAAAAAACCAAACTCACTTGGTTTTGCTTTCCCTTTATGCTTTTGTTGATTCTCTACAACAGCCTCAAGTAAATGTGAAACAAGGCAACCCAATACTTCACTCACAGGACCCTATGTTCTTTCCAGAAATGTGTCTCATATTTAAAGATGCATGTCCGAATGTGCTAAAAACAGACCCTCCTCCCAGACACATTTCTACTACTTCTATTTCTGAAATCCCTGGTCAATGTCCAGGCTCCCATTCTATATTTATCTTTATATTTGTGTCTCTATTTTTCTGGCCTCCGTTTTCATAAGTTTCTAATATATTGGTACATATATAATTATAGGGAAAACGGTACAAGAAAAGGAAAGAATATCAAGAAAATAAGCAACCAATCTCTTTATTCACTCAAGCTAAGTCTAGTTAAGTTAAAAACGTATGTGTGTATATATATATATATATATATATATATATATATATATATATATACACACACACACACACACATATATATTTGATTTTTTTAAGTGATTTCCAAAACTATCATCTGTTCAGCTTAAGTAAACTTTGTTAGATAAGTATCTTTGGGATAGGTCTTTTATAAAATGACTCATGGAAACTTCAGGTATTTTTCTATTTAAAGTCAAAGTCTATTATACTAATCTGTTCTGGTGATATTCAGCAAGTATTTACTGAAAGCCTATGATGTATAAGGCACAATGAAGAGCACAAAAGTGAATAAAGCGTGGTCCCTGCCCTCAAGAAAACATAAACACAAATAACAAAGTAAACAAGAAGTGGTGCAGATGAGAAACTGTATTAGTTTACATGAGAATGAGCAATTTATGTTGTTTACACAGGGGGCTACTTTGACGTTGACCTCTAAGAATGGGTGTGATTTTAAGAGTAACTGGGAGTAATCCCAATGGAAGAAACATATCACAGGAGATGTGACTCGAAATCATATCTGCCTCGCCACACCAGTCATATGCTCCTGGAAGATAGGGACTCGCTTTGATGATCTTGGCACCTTACCTAAGACCCAGAACAGTGTCTGACACATGGTAGGCGTCCAGTTAAAAATGTCCTGGTTACACTCAAAAGAAGGCTGAAACATAAAATGTACTAAAAAAGGAGCAGCAAAAAGTCCAGCATAACTAAAGGACAGAATATGAAAAGGGGGACTAGATGATAACATCTTGAAAATTAGGTTGGGAACGTATTGTGCTGGGCTTGATTTGAAATTTATTCATAGATTATGTGAAATCACTGGTCCTTTTCAAAATATTAACCTTGTAACAACTGCACCGTGGAATCAAAAGAGAGAGATTGGTGGGGAGGACTAGAGACAGGAAAACCAATCAAAAGACGATTATGATAATTTATTTGCTAAAATGAAAGTAAAATGGCAGACAATGAGCCTGAGGTTAGTAGCAGTAGCTGCAAGTACTGTGTGAACAACAGCAGAAACAATGATAAAGGCAACAAAGAGCTAATATGTAATGATCAATGCTGTGTCTAAGAACAAAGAAAATTTCAATTAATTACCTCTTGGGACTCTTACCACAAGTTGTAATTCACAAGTTTATAGGTAAGGGAATTGAGATTTGGAAAAATTAAGTAACTTCCTCCAGGAATCTCCGCTAGAAGCTATGTGAGGAGGCTAGATTTTCTTTGATCTTCTGGAGCAGAATTCCCTGTGGTAGGGGCCAGAAACCCACATTTAGAAGCATTGTCAAATGCAGATTCTCCTTTGAATACATATGATTAGCTAGAATATTCAGCACCGGTGGTAATAATTCCAAACCTGACCCTCTGGAGCATGGTGCTTTTTGTAGGATAATTCCCGCTCTTATAACTACTGGATTATAGCAGGCTCTGATGGTTTCTAGTTGTTGACCTACCAAACGCTGAAGTTCATTGTAAATATTAACAAAAATCCTCGAAAATAGATGTCTAAATCTTTTTATGGAACCTAGTCAAAGATTGACTATAATTGCTTTAAAAAAAAGCTCTCCATTAAAATATAAACTGGCAACACAATCTTGTATGTGATTCATTTCTTAAAAACATACCGAGCATCTAAGATATTCAAGGTGCTAAACTAGATGCAATGAGAGATAAATCGTGAAACAAAAATTAGCTTTGATCTCACATATATTATAGTGAGAGAAAGAGACAGACATGAAGGAAATAATTATTCTAGAATTATTGTTCAAGGAAAGTATTTGGAGAACACAGAAAGAGTAATTACAGTCAATACATTGGACATGTAAACAAGCTAATTTTAGAGTCCGTGTTCAAGGCTGTGAGGAATACATGCATGATTTCGGAGACTATTATTGACTAGGGGAAAACAAATTACATGTTACAGGATTTGAACAGATGATGAGCATTTTTAAAAAAATGCAGAAAGAAAGAGTAATTCATTCAGGGGGAGGAAGCCTTGAAAGGTGAGTGAGATTTGGGAGAAAAAGGTTAAGGAAATTCTATATCCAGATTGGGAAAACAGCATGGATATACGTCCATGGTGGATTTCAGGAAGAGCAGACAGATGTGGCTGAAGTGAGGGATGTGGCAGAAGACGAGACTGAAGAAGGAAAATGGAGTCAGATCAGGGGATAGACTGGAGGTCATACTATACTGTTAGAAGTTTGACTTCTCAGATGACAGAGACTCCCCAGAAGTTTTGCAAAGAGAGATAATTGGGCTAGGTTTTAGTACGAGCCCTCTGGTAGCAATATAAATGGCTATGACAAAAGGTAGGAAAGTAAAGTTAGGGATACCTATTTCAGATCTGAAAGACTAACTGAATCTGATCACAGGATGGCACATTAGGAAACTGGTAGAGAGGTCAATTCTGCAAATATACCAGAAAATAATTGTTCTTGAAGGATAGCTAGCTCCTCCGGTAATTGTGAAGACCATTAACCAGCTGCTTATTCTTTTGTCCTTTTTCAGTCTTGATGCATGAAAACTATTCAGTAAAAACACACAAAATTTGTCCCAGCACAGCTTAAGATCAAATTTATGGTGTCTTTTTTCCCTAAAACACCCAAGCATCCTCAAAAAAGCCACAGAGGGTTTCTTCTTCTAAGTCAAGAAACCCAAGATCTTTTTAATACTAAACACTTTGGTTTGGTAACTCTACTGGGAAGCTGAAACAATGAAAGGCTGACTTATACCCTCAGAACTGCTTCCTCATGTCCAATTTTAAAGAAAATTGTGTACGGAAGAGAGGAGTAAAATCACTTAGAGTATCAGGTGCTAAAAACTAGTTGCTAAAAGCTCTGAAAATTGTCACTTCTTAGGTATCTACCCTTTGTGTACATGACATATCGAGAAAAGTTTAATGTAAGTACGGTAAAGTGAAAAGATGTAGCTGCAATGCTGCTGGAGCCTATAGATTAATATGCTACAGTTGCTCTCTCCTCATTCCTTATGGACCGAAGACCTTGACATTCACTGAAGCAAGGGCAGTATTCTGCTCTGTGTCTATGAATTCTGCTGTTTCTTCCTTGACTCTACAGAGGTAACTGAACTAGAAAGACGCACGCTTAAAAGAGAAGCATTATAAAACTTCAAAAGCTATCATGTTTCCAGTGTGAATAAGGTATACTCCCCACCTGGAGCTGCCGTAATCTGTATGCCTTAACAAACATTAGAAATTATTCTAAGGCAATGAATAGAATAATTATGGCTCAGAGCAGTTTTTGAAGCAAATCAGCATCTCTGCTTTTCCTGGATATCGAGCACACTTTGCATTGGTGTATTGGATCTTTTTTTTTTCTTTTTTTCCCTCCTGGCTTCCCTTAAAGCCTCATAGTTCTTTTCTGATGTTCCTCGTAGAAATTGATTACTCTGTTAATATATGTTGCTTAGGCTTAAGCTTATTAAAACACACTCTGTTCTACGTGATCCATAATTCAAATTAAATTGGTACTTACTTTCCAAAAACATAAGATTGTTTTCAAAGTTCTTAAGGGAGATGGATCAAAAGTCCTTTTCTCTGTGTTTCCAGTAAAATGGCTGCTATGCTACAGCAAGAAAGCATCTGTGTTATTTCAGGTGCTTACCTTTATGCCCAAGTTGTGCCCAAAATACAGTTTACCTTTAAGTGGCTCTGGAATGGATTAATTTCTCAGATGTTTTCCTTCTTTCCCCTTTGATGATGTGAATTCAGCTCTGGTCCACTTCAGCTGTTAAACAAAATAAAATTATACTGAATCTTAGAAAACTGGTTATTTTCCTGGCACTTTAGGTGCCTATTTTGGGTACAGTTTTGGGTAACATTAGCGGAGCGTTAAGAAAAACTCAGGTGCTTCTGGTAAATAGACACTTAATATCAATAGTATAATCAATGTTTCAGCCTTAATTAAAGGAAAAAGGAGACAAAGCTCTTAGACTGAAAATAGGGATGAAGGAAAAGTTCACTGGTCTCTTCAAGTCCCACTCTTTCAACAGCTTTCTCAAAATTCTGTCCCAGAATAACTAATGATCTATTCCTAATTCTTTTTATCACAAATCAGATGCCAGAAACAGATTCAATGTAGAGTACCATTCTACAAAGCCTGAAGTGATATTTGGGATTTTCAACACCTCTAAAAATATCTAAAAAGGCAACATAGCTGTTTCATGTTAAACTAGATTTTAAAAATTACAGAAACAGCTTTCCAAATAATGCCACTTTCTAATTAAATACCTACATGAATAATGACAATTTAAAGTAAATATAATTGCTCATAGCTCATTAGGATTGAAGAATCATTTTAAGATCCAAAGAATTAGGAAACTCCTATCTTATTAGAATTTCATGGATATTTTTCACTTTTTTAAAAAATGACTCAGCAAGTACCACATACATACATACACCATTCTCCAGATAAGTAAATAAAACTTATGCATAATGATAACTTGTTTTATCCCTCTTTCTGGGCCCAATGACAAAACATGATCTTTTCATTTACATTTTGTGGTTTATTCTGAAGTGCAGTTTCTTCTAACATCTCTTACAGAACTCACAGCCCAGGTATCAGTGGCATTCATTTATGTATGACTTAGGGCTTATGTTATTGTTTTGGCTATAATCTAAAGAACTCATTTTTCTCCCTTACTACATTTTTGTTACACATTGAGAAGGTTGTTTTGGAGAAAAATTATAATCTCACTCGATAGCTTTCTCTAAATTATTTGGAAGTTGAGCAGCACAAGGCCTAATTATAAGGAACAAACGTCTTTAATTTCTAAGAGGAAGACCTCAGTACTCTGGATCAGTGCCCTTCCTCAAGTGATTGAGTCTCCTAAAACAGCTCTTGCTTTCCTCTTTTTCCCATTTGCATGTTAAAACAGAAACCATTTTACTGTGCAGAAAGTTCTAGGTATTTTCTTCTTCCACTTTACAGTAAACTATTTGGCTTCTCTGAAACTGTGGTCTAGGGTTCATCTTCTGGTTACACCCAAAAAATTATCCTTTCTCCATAGCATTTGGCTCCCAACCCCATTTGCATTTCACAACTGGGTCAAAATTATAATTGAATGTGACAAAGCAGGGAAGGGCAGGATATTCACAGACAGCTCCAGAAAGGTTGCTTACACGAGCTTCCAAAAGCCCACTGCTACCTGTTCTGTTATTCTTTCAGAAAGTTCATGTGCAGATTCAATCACCACGGTGATCTTGTGTACAAATAGTAACACATCAAAGGTTCCTATCACCCTTAAAGAATTGGGTTGGGAGTGTGAAAAGGAGGCATTAGGAAGTTAGTTTTCATTGTCATTTATTTTTTGTTCAGTGTCCTTTGTCCTCGATTGTCTTACATCAACCTCTGACCGTAAGATAGGTTAGATCAGGACCTCTGCAGCATGCCCACTGCGAAGGTGAGAAAACTGAAGCCCAGGAGACACAGTGATATGCCCATAGCCACATGGATAATTAGGTACTGGAGTCATGTCTAGAGTCTAAGCTTTAAAAAAAAAAATATTGAGATATAATTGACAAATTGTACAGTGTGACAATATGATATATGTATACATTGTGAAAGTATTTCTTCCATCAATCAACACATCCATCATCTTATATATTTACCTTTGTGTATGTGTGTGTGTGCGTGTGTGTGTGAGAGAAAGAGAGAGAGAGAGAGAGAGAGAGAGACAAAGAGAGAAAACATTTCAGTTTTACTATTAGCAAATTTCAGAATCTAAGCTTTTAAAACGTGCGTTTGATATTCCTCATCTGACGCTACCTCAGTCCAAGAAATTAATTTATCAATACGTCCATATGAAAAAAAGAGCAGTTTATTCTTTGGGATGATAATGTAAATATCTTTCAAAAATTCAGTCTCAGAGTCCAAGGATAATAAACAAAATGTCTTCTGGCAGTGGTACAGTTTTCACGTAAGGTGGATTAGCAAGGCGGAACACCTGGGACTCAGGCCCACCCTCTTAGATACGTGGGAGAGCTTGCATTTGGGGGCTGAGATATGTTTCTGAAGTTTTCTTAGAAAATGTCTAGAAACCTTAACCTTGTGCCTATTTCTGCATTGCCAAGACCATGCATAATATACACACTGCATTACATACGAGAGGAAATACAACCTGACTCATCACTGGGTTGCAGCAGTCCTCTCACTTGTAAAGAATATTTGCATTATATGTGAAAAATCAGAATCCACTGTGATAATATCAGCTCAAGAAAAAGGAAGAATTGAGGAAAAATGAGGAAGTTAAGGCATCTTTTCCATTTATTTTCTAAACCTCAGAATGAATCATTTTGTTTCCTATAAGACATTCCATGGATATTTAGTTTTTATGATTTTGGGCACGCTTAACCTTCAGATAACTTTTACTAGAGATGATCAATAAGGGAATAAACATTGGGTTTGAAGTTCTTTATACTTAAAGGCTTTATGGATCTAAAATTCCATCTTATTAACTATTTTGTGTTACTGTTTGTTGTATCTAAGGTTGTTTCTTCAGGAGTGAGTCACTTAAAATTCCAGTGAAATTTCTCTGTACATATGTTGTTATTAGTGATTAATGTCTGTCTGGAAACTTAGAAATTAAAATTTATATTTAATTTAGGCATTTATTTTCAAATTGTTTCAGGCATTCAGGCATGGTAATGTTAAAAAATAATATAGCTCTATGCATGTCTTTTGAGTATTTTTTTTAAACAAATGATGCTTACATTTTTTTTTTTAATTTTATTGGTGAATATAGCAGAACAGTGTGTTTCTTCAGGGCCCATCAGCTCTAAGATGCTGTCTTTCAATCTAGTTGTGGAGGGTGCAGCTCACTGGCCCATGTAGGAATCGAAATGGCAACCTTGTTGTTCAGAGCTCATGCTCTAACCAACTGAGCTATCCGGCCACCCCTTGAGTATTTCTTTAACAAAAGCTTACTAAGAACTTTTTGTTTGCAAATCACTGTGTTTAGATGGAACACAGTGGAACATAAAATATAGGTCTTGTCCTTAAGGCAGTTATAGTCCAATGAAGATGATAAGGTATTCAAGAAAAAGAGGGAGGGAGGAAGGAAGGAAGGAAATAAGATCTTTGAGAGAGAGACAGGGGTTATAATGCTACTAGGAGTGTCTACTAGGCAACATTGGCTCACTATGTGACGGTTAGAAGGAAAACAAAATTTACTATGAAACTGGAGACTTTCTCCTTATAACTGTGCATAAATACAAATTGAATGAAATTATTAGATTTGCTGTATTCCAACTGAAGTAGTCCATTAACTGGATAAAAGGTCAGTGCTGTTACAGAGATCCCAAATAATAGAGCTTACACGAGACACATTTCTTGTCCGCTCCTGTGGAATACAAATTGGTAGTGCAGGGTGAATATCACCTTATTTATCAGGGTTCTACTGCTCCACACTCAACAAGACTTCGCTTTTGTGATCAAGACCCTAACACCAGGTTTGCGGTCCAGCCAGCATAGAGGAGAAAAAGGGAAAGCAGAAGGCATGTCCCTTCGGTTTAAGGCCAGGGCGCGCATCATTTCCTCTTATGCTCTTCGGCCAAAATTTGGTCACAAAGCAAGGGAAACTGAGACAGGTAGTCTTAGCCTGGCTTCAGCTATGTGCCCAGCTAAAACTTCTATTGTAAAGTAAGAAGGACAGATTGGGTATGAGAGGACAAGTAGTTAGTTATCTTTCCATGTGTAGTAACCATGCTACTACAATCCCCTCCCGCAGAACTCAGCAGAAGTCAGTCATTATATATGATAAAAGAGTTTCCTTAGCACATATTAATTACTAGGGCTTTCATTTTCAAAACATAGGTTCGAAATGCATCTTGGATGATTTCAACAATCAAGGGAGGACTTCTCACCTTGTCAAATGCTACACATTTGTAGCTGAAAACTTAACACCTTATGCTAAGCTAGTCAGAGCCAAATATAATTAATTAGAGTAGCTTGTCACTAAAATATCAAGACAAATGTTCTTGAAACATGACGCTTTCTCCCTTTTTTTTTTCTCCCTCATCTGGTTTATTTACAATAAAAAAGTAGGTTGAGGGATGAAGTTGCAGAAACTGATCCTTATAACTGTTACTCTATCACAAAACTGATAACCAACTGCTGGAGAGAAAAACGTATCTGAATTGTGTTAGCATAGACTGCCTTAGCCTGGATCACATTTAATAATTAATTACAGTGTTCAGCTCACGCCGGTTGGAGAGTCTATAAAAATAAGACTGGCAACTCTGTTTACATCATTCTCCAAAGAGCCTTCCACGTTAGTACCAGAGCTGTGACTCACACCTGCTGCTTCTCCAAACCAGAAAAGACTGAATTTTCCTTTCTCATTTTTCTTCGTAACCTCTAAGAAAATGATTTGCCAGAGTACTTTAAAAAATGCATCATTTAACAACTCTGCCACATACCTTTTTTTATACAATAGACGACAGACAATCTTTTTTGTTTGTTTGTTTGTTTGCTTGTTTTGAACCAGATTCTATTTTAGAGTCATTCGGGAAACTTGCTATTTAATGGAGTCTGACAATCCACCTGTAGAGAGTAAGACTCATCTGTAGAGCAAAAATAAATCGTCTCTTTCTGATTTACAGCTCCAGGTTTGCACATGACAGACTGGCTTAGAGGTAACTTGCAAAGGAAATTATGGCACACAATTGCCCTTATAAAGATGGACAATAACTTTATGAAAATGTGGAGATTAAAGAAGCATTGTCTAAATGTCCCAACTCTCTCATTTGCAACTGAGGAAATGGAAATCCACAATGGTAGAAATAGTCCCCACCCAGTTAATACCAGAACCTGGAATTCCCAAATCCCAGAGAATTGCATTGTCTGTTGCTTGACACTCAGGACAGCATAACTTTTAAGTAGAATAAACATTGAGGTCCTTTTGTATAATATCCGCTTAAATGCAGGCAATCTTAAGTAACCTGATGCACATGTACACCAAATATCAAGAATAAGGTGGGAATCAATAATTAACAAGACAGGAGAATTAAGAAAACCTCTTTGTTTCCTTGAACTTTTCCTACTTTGGTTAGTCTGCCCTATTTATCCAAACTTATGGCTTTACAACTTTTTGAAGTTTCATACACCTGATCCTCAAACTCTTGGGTAGTGATGAGCTGTACTCAGGGCTCTAAGAAAGCTAACCATCATAGTGAAGATAGGTTACATTTCTTTAATCATTTTCTTTCTGTCAGGTACTTTTCTAAGTATATACCGTGTTTCCCCGGAAATAAGACCTAACTGGACCATCAGCCCTAATGTGTCTTTTCGAGCAAAAATTAATATAAGACCCCGTATTATATTATATATTATATAAGATCTGGTCTTATATTACATTAAAATAAGACCAGGTCTTATATTAATTTTTGCTCCAAAAGGCACATTAGAGCTGATGGTCTGGCTCGGTCTTATTTTCGGGGAAACACGGTAGTTTTTGAATTATATTACATATATTATTTCACTATAATTACTTATGTTAACTGCTCACATTAATCCTATAAAGTATGTACTATTATTTTTCCCCATTTTGTAGTTGTGGAAACTGAGGCACAGAGCATGTAACTAATTCACACCAAGTCACACAGCTAGTAAGTAGTAAGAGTTATTATTTAAACCTAGGTTGTTACTTTTAATTACTACACTATACTGGCTATCATAGATAAAGTATTATGTATCTCATAAGCGTATGTATAGGAAATTGGGTGGCATAATGAAGTGAACCCTGGTCTTGGGGCCAGAAGAGTTTCAGTCTTTGCTCTTTTTATTTTTACCTCAAAATAAAAAGTGTTGAGCTAATTATACGCCTCAGTTTCTGATACATTATCTTTTTTGACCCATGCTAGGCTCCTATGTGCATGTGTAAACTCTTCTTTCAAACCAGAAGCCACCCACCATATCTATGCATAATACGCTTTTTAAAGAAATTACTAAAAAATATGATTCTGTTTGATTAAACAAATAATATGTGTTAAATGTTGGTCCCGTCCCATGCCAACCACAACTGAAGAAATACTGGCCTTGCTCAGATAACAATTCTTTTAATTCTACTACATAGATCTTCATGGCTCCCTTAATCTCCCCGCTTCATGCAAAACATTCCAGATTCCAATATCTCACTGCAAATGATAGGAACAAAATGATTCTTAAGCAATCACTGCCTTTTATTTTCCTTTTGGCATTTTGACAACGGGGAGGTTATGCCCTATAATCAAAGGAAAACATAAACCGGTCATCTCCTAGCAACTCACTGAAGATTACTGGCAGGGAATAATTTGTGTGGCTGAGTCTGAGTGCATATATCTTCAGACTTTGAAGCCTGCAGAGCTCCTGCACTGGCCATTAACTCTCTTCAGTGTCCTGCAAATACAATAAACCTGTTTTTGATGATGTTGCCGGAAGAATGCGCACCCAAAGGTCCCAAGCATGGGCAGTTTTATGTGGAAGAGTTTTATGATCTTTTTTTGTAGTTGTTAAAAACCTAATTCCAATTACCGTATTTTGCCATGTATAATTGCACTTTTTTGCCCAAATTTGTGAGGGAAATATAAGGATGTGCATTATTCACGGGTAGTACTAATTCCATATCTATATAAATGTTTTTAATTCTTTTGTTTATGCTTATGAGTTAAAAGTGTAACTCTAGAAATCAATAACGAAATTCATATGCAAACTAACACCCTGGAATACAATAATTGGTTCTGTTGAATTTATGCATGAACTTGCAACAACGAAGAGTTCTTGGCCTTCTGTGATGCATAAACATCGTAAATTTGTTAGGTACATTTTCTTGTACCTTGTATCTGTTCTTGTGTTTTATAATTATTTACATAAATAATTTCTTGTCCCATAATATGTTGAAAAATAAATGCTAAAATTCCTTTATAATACAAAAAACAAGTACCTAAATGTAAACAAATAAAAATTTGAATTAAAAAATGAAAATGAAAGAGTTTTTTCCCCTGAAAGTTTTGGGCCAAAAAGATGGGTGCACATTACACATGGCAACGTACAGTAAATGTCACTAGTCATCAAAATCATTTTGCTGCTCTGCAGTTTCCCTTTGCGCAAGCCTGTTCCGCAACTCTCTCATACAAGGGGACATCTGCCACCGCGGCTTGGACTGCCTCCCAGCATCCTTGCTCCCCTGATGTTTGCTCCCAGTGGGCTTCTTATCTGCCCTCACAGTCTGGTGCACTGGTGAGCCCGATCCATCAAACTCAGCTCCTAGTCAGTCTTAGGAAGCTGCTGCTCTTGGAGCCTTAATGTACAAAGTAAAGGTGCAATCAACACCGATTTTACTCAGCCATCTGTGCATTAAAGAAACAAATGTGACTCTCGGAGAATGCATTCCATCTCTTCACACCAGGATTTAGTACAGTTCTTAAAAATTAGTTTATAAAAAGAGAAAACCTGACTAGAGAATTTGTTTGAAAGAATGACCAAGGCAAGTAAGAGACCCAGTTTCTAAAATGTTTCAGTCACAGATAAGTATCAATGCCAACAAAACATCCGCTTTTAATAGCAATAGTAGTCACATTTTGGGCGTTATGTGCCAGACCCACTTTTAAGGGCTTTCTGTTTATTAATCATTGGATCCTTCAACAACCCTACGAGGTTGACACATTGTTGTCCCTGTTTGTAAAGGAAAAAACTCAGGTTCAAGGAGAGGAAGAGTAAGTTGCCTGACGTTGTTCATATGGATGTGGTAGAATGGGCTTTTAACCCAGTTGGCTTGGCCCCAAAATTTACGCTCTGGATCACTGCACTCTCCTGCCCCAGCAGGAGGCATTACCATACACCACTCCCATCTCTCTGTCTGGAAACCAAGGGCAAAGGGTGATGCTATAGTTCTTGAAAATTCCTCATGATTTGGATCATAAACATTCGTTCTGAACTACTTTGTCTATGAAATCCTTTGCTGATACAGAAATTGTGTCTATTTCTATTTAGTAGAAAGAGGAAGGGGATTGCTTTCTTTTAGGTCTCTTGCTATGTAGTTTGTATATAGAGTAGTATTCTCATTCTGAGCAGATGGAAGAAATGTAATAGACTTTAGGTTTGCTCCACGCCCTCCAGTCGTAGCATTACAGGACGTTATGTAGTGAGCACAAATAGCCTTCTTTTAAAAGTATTCTGTTACATACTCTAGAAACATTTACTGAGCAGTTAGTATTTATTATTTATCTATTGAACATTTAGTATTTTTCACTTACTGTTTATGATCTCTGCTTTAAGCCATTTGTAGCCAAGAGAGGGAAACATGAATGAAGATGTCACTCATCTATACTTTTAAAGGATTTTGCTTCTGTCTACATTTCCAGTGTATTGTATTTCATATTATTGAGTGCCAGAAATTTTCTACTCACTACATAAAATAGTTTTTAATCTACTTTGATTAAAAAAAATTTTTTTTTTGAAGTGCAGTGGAGTGTCTTTCAATCCTGGTAAGTCAGGGCTTAGGAAAAAAAGTAGAATTCATTTTCCCAATGCTTTTTCTGATTCTTAATTTCAATCCCATTTTTATTCAGCCTTAATTAGTTTGGGAGAAATTAAGTTTTTTCTTCTTCAATCTGAAAAGTTATGTTATTTTGTTTTACATCTGTCCCTTTGACCTTGTTATATACATTTTCCCTACTTCATTGTCTCTTGCAGTGCAAGAGTATTTCTTGGACAGTAAAGCTGTAAATTGCTAGAGACTAAATTAATATTATTATACAATGAATTTTGTTGAGTCATCCTTTTTTGCCTTACTGCCAGAGACAATCCCACTTCATGCCTGTTAAGTCAGCATAAATATATATATATATATATATTTAAAGTCAGCATAAATATTAATGACGCCACTCTTAACTCATATAGCTCTCTCAGTTTAGATGAATCATATAGACATGCTTTCCAAAAGCAGTATAAGGCTAATGATTAAGTAAAATAAATTTGTTTTTATTTGTAAACAAATTCATGTGTATGTACTAGAAAGTCTTGATATTTCCTAAAACCTATTGTGAAAAAATGCCAGTGTAAAGTCGATATAATTTTAAGCAATGATTTACGTGCCTTTAATTTGTCGTCCAAAAACACAATTCCTTTTCTTTTCATAGAATCATGTGTTCTAAAGATGACTTAAGTGGAAGTTTAAAATGATTTGAGATACACAGGTAGTAAGATGGTATTACTTATTGTTGCTTTAAAACATATTTTTGTGCAAATTTTAGGTTATAAGTTCTGTGCACTGATGAGAAAAGAGCCTAAAGCAAGCTTAAATAAAGATGGATAAATATTAAGTTTATACAATCTGCCATTATTCTACATGAAGCCAGCTTAGTGTATTCATGAAACTCAAGTATAGACCAAGTATAGAGTCAGAGGCTTAGCTGAGAGACCAATGATACGTTTTCAGGCTCACTATAAGACATTGCTCAAAAATATCTTACACTTCAACCTACTGGCTTTTTCCATTATTCAGGATACTCCTTTGGAAAGAAATAGAAGACAACCTGTTAAAATGCAAATGTGTTATTTTTATAACGCAATAAATATGTCATCATTCATAATCTTAAAAAAACTCAAGGAAATTAAATGTAAGATAGGACATCAGCTATGTATGCATTTAAATAATGAGGGGTGTTATCATCAAGAAATTAATTTTTTTCATTATATTTAGGATAGGTGGTAGCTATTCTATCCCATTTACAGAAGTGAAAATTAAGATCATGAGTAATGGTGGTGATTCCAAATTTCACTAAACTGTGTCAGCGTTGACTGGAATAAATGTCCATGATGAGAATCCAAAGTTAGATCATGATTATTTGTCTAGCTTCATATGAGAACACAAGTGAGACAAATAATGGTGTTCGGTATGAACATAGGGTAATATTAATTTATGTAATGCTACAATGTAATGATAGTGGAGCAATTAGCAAATAATAATGATTATAATTTCTATTGGTCAAGTTATAAAGCACTGACTTGTTCTAATCTTTGACTTTCTCTTGCACTCTGGTCTACAACAGCAACATTTCCCACACTGCCTAAGTGGTAAAGTTGGTAAAATTGACTACGTCTTTGCATTCCCTAAAGGGGAAAAAAAAAAAAAGATTGATTTCAGCTATTTATAATACTCATCCCTTTCCCTAACTACCCTGTGTGAACCCACAGGATGCCAGAATATAGGTGGAACCTCTCTGTAGGCTCCACCCCATGACTGAATTTCCTGCCTCTGAATCACGTTCTCCTGACAATGGTCCCTGGTCTTCTGAGCTTACATTCTTGCGTGGGAAAGAGATAATAAACAAACATGCAAGATAAGAGATAGTAAGAAATGCTCTGAAGAAAAAACTCTTAAGGGTAAAGGAGATGTGGAAGAGGGCATTTTATATGGGGTGGGTAGGAAAAGTCTCTGATAGGTGTCATTTGAGCATAGACCTGAAGAATTAAAGGAGAGAGCTGGGGGTGTATGAAAGAAGTGTTCCAGGCAGAGGCAAACACTCTGGGATCCTTTGAGCTTGGAATGTTCAAGGAGTACTGAGAGGGTTGGTGAGCCTGGAGCAGAGTGAGCAAAGAGGGAGAGTGGGAGCCGTGAAGCCAGAGACGTAATGAGGGACCTGGAGGACCCTGAGAGCTGTAGTAAGGATGAGAGATGGGAGGCCATGAAAGGGTTTTGAATGGGCGAATGAGTGATCTTTCTCAGATTTTGGAGACATCGTTCTGAGTACTTTGGGAACAGTAGAATGCAGGTAATATAAATGGATGAAAAGAGGCCAATCATAGGCTACTGAAATAGTTCAGATGTAGACAAAGATGTAAGGTGAAGGAGCGTGAGGGATGTAAGAGAAAATATGAGTCAAATATCATGTCACTGTTTTCAGTCTGGCAGCCAAAATGGTGATGCTATTTACAGAGAAATAAGATGCTGTAGCAGGAGAGGATGGGTGGTGGGGTGGAATGGGAGGTCAGGTTGATGTGCTTGGTGGATATCCAAGTGGACGCAATGAATTGGCAGTTGATTCCAAGGCTGGCATTCTGAGGACAGGTGCGGCTTGAGAAGTAAATTTACAAATCTTCTAATAGCTATAATTTAGGTTATATGGCCCCTTTTTCAAACACATCATATCTTACTCTGTGACTGCCTCAAGAATGATTGCTTACACCGCAACGTAAGTTTGGGGATTTTGCTTGGGAGGAGTACACATCCGATTATGATGAAACAAAAGATAACGCAAAAAGATGGTGGGAGGTGAAAATATGGAACAAGGGTGGTAAGATGCCAGAGATGTCTTCACCAGCTCTGCAATTTGTATAGGTGCTTTGACCCTTAGAACTGACTTGGATGATGCTGTACAGCAAGAGACCATGTGGAAAAACACTCATTAGACCCATAAATTCCTACAAAATGCTCTAGTTGAACTTGAGAAACAGAATATCTGCACTAAAATGTTGTCTGGATCTGTGACACAATTCTACCTTGTTTAATTGAGAAGGCATTACATTGGTTTTAAAATAATTCCAAATATCTAATTAGTAGGATCCTTGTTATGTTTTGGATGTATTTATTTGCAATTCACTAACAGAGCTATGACTCAGCTTTGTATCTCTTAAGGCCCATCGGTGTTTAACCAAAGAACTTGGTTTTTCTAAGCTCCATCGGGCACAGGGTCTCCCACATCTCCGCTGGCAGCCTACCCGCTCACTTCCCAATGTGGGCAACAGACCGGCAAGTACTTGCTCTGCTATTAGCAGTCACCACTGATACACGACTCAAGTTCCCTAACTGGTAAGACAGGGGCTCCTACAGCATGAGAGCAGCTGTACATCTCGCAGAAAACAAAGACAAAGATGAACATACTTCAGTACTGGAAACAAACAACCATAATTCAAATACAGGCATCATTCCATTGTGCAGGAAAGGACTTAAATGGTAAATATAGGAAAAACACATTTATTCCATCTTGAAAATTTAGAGTAAATGTAGATCTAACATAAAATATAATACAAGAACTCAGAAATACTCAGTTAGCAATAGAAAAGGTCTTTTGCTTATTTAACAGCCAAAAAAATGACATAATAAGTTTGAACACTTTATACCATTTGCCCACATGATGTTATTTTATGTCCCAAGATGAGAAACAATAAGGCATCCCCAGCCACAGGCCTCAGGATAGGGGGAGCACGCTATATCTCCTACTTTAGACGGTAAGATCTCTGGATTAGGGAAAGCTTTGTGAAAGCAAAGTTAAGATAATAACTTTGTCCTAGAAACAAGAAACATAACATGCTAGAATTAACAAAAATTAGAGGTCTAGTTCCCTTAATTTTACAGATGAGGAAACTGAGGTCAAAAGCTTTGTGACTGTCTTTACCCTAAAGGTACTTATAATATAGCTAGAAAGGCAATGCAAAAAGTCATCAAAAAGTCAAATAAAATGGCAGTCCTAGGACAATGCTGCAAGAGAGTTTATGAGTCAACGTCAGATAATGAATGGCACATGTGCTAAGTATAGAAACATGCAAAGATGTGGGTAATTGGGCTTCGGTGGGGAGATAGGAAGAGCTTGGACCAAACTTTGAAAAGCAAATGAGTGCTGTTTCGATAAGGGAAGATGGGACTTTGAGGTGATCAAAGATATTAAAGGGAGCGTGAAAGTTTATGATAGGGAATAATATGTCTATTCTCCTGCCATGTCATAAAGATACATGTTTTTTAAGCATAGGATTGTGGGTGTGCTATAATTTACTTACATGTTTATTTTCATTTCATTTAAAGAGTAACAAAAATACATCACAAACACTTGGAGGAAAAGTTACCAATAATTATTCCTATCCTATTGCAAAAGATTAGTTTTTCTTAAAACCTGACATTTAGTTTCAGCAAAATGTAAGTTCCTTTAAAACAAATTTAGTTTCCCTTTATGAAAACAAAAAAGAAGAAGAAGAAGAAGCCAAGAGCCTTGGTTTACAAGAATTGAATTAAAAATTTTGACAAACGAAGGGAATTCAAGTTTATACATAATCAGCTCTTACTTTTAAGTGTTAATATATATTGAAAAATCTGCATAGAGTAAAGGAAAAAAAGAGAGAGACATACATTGATACACAGGTAGAGATAGATACAAATATAGCTAAAGTTTTGAAATCTCGAAATAATGTTCTAATCCAGATTTTAAAATATAGCATATAAAAGCAATGATAAAGGTAATATTAAAGTATCTTGAAAGTATTTTATTTGCACCTTTGAAAGATGCACACTTTTAAAATATTGCTACTGTAGGGCCTTTTCCCCCTTGCCTTAATGTTTTGAAGGTTGTCAAATCCACAGGTGGTTATCTTCCTCCTTTCCTTTTCCTTAGCATGGCCAGGAAAGCACTGGGATGGGAGAGAGAGATAGCTGCAGGCATCATGGACAGTGGAAAGAACTCAAAATAGCTACTTAGCCTTTTGCCAAATGTATATGAAGTAATTTACTTTTTATAAAGTTCATTCATCGGAATAAAATGATTTAATTTTTTAGTGTTCCTGTGATTACAAAGAAAATCTGACTCATCCCTCTGACGGCTCATTCTTCCTCTTGAGACTAAACCCTCAGAATCAGGATGAACAAGAAATTAGTAGAGTCCTAAAGGGTGGCTCTGATGCTGGCTCTGGTGCTTACAAAGTAAATAAATGCCGTGTATGCTTCCTGTCTTTGTATCTTATGTGTATCTATGACAATATAGCTTCTTGACCAAATATATTTATTATGGGTTATTGTATAGTGACATATATCAATTTAAGGCAGACGTGCTTGAAATGTGTATCATAACTTCCATACATTTTTGAGGAGACTACTTTACTGGTTGATGACTGTTTTGCTCTTCATTTAGGATCACCTCCTCTGGGAAGTGAGACTCCAAGTCACCTCAGCCTTAAATTCATCTGATTTTGTGAGAGCCACCAGGGCCCAGATTGTGCTTGTAGCACAAAGGCATAGAAGCAGCCTGGGCTTCTTAAAGGGAACAAAGATGGGCCTGAGGTATCCTATGTTTGTGATCTAGAATGATGCCCTCAGAGATACCGTGAGGAAGGCATCAGAGAACTGCCTCCACGGGCTTGGGGGGTAGATCTTCAGCATCAACAACAGTGGTCATCTCACTGAAAGAAATTTGCAAAGAGCCTTGTGCCCATTGAAAAAACATACAAGAAAGTTTCCGTGAAATGTGTTTTAGGGTATTTATAATACACATGAGCATTTTCAGTATTGCTCCTTACAGGGTGTACTATATGCATCGATCGATCCAAATTATGACAGTACTGCACTCAAATTTTGCTTAGCAGCCAAGTTATATATTATAAAGTACTTTAATCCTTCAGGTTCTTAGATCTAATAAAGACATTATAATGCAGTGTTTAAGAACACAAACTCTGAAGCCAAATTGCCTGCGTTCCCAAACTTGACTCTGCTCCTTAATAGATGTGTGATCTTGGACAAGTTTCATAACTTATCTGAGTGTTCATTTTTTAAATCCATAAAATAACAATAGTATTTGCCTCATTTGGTTGTTGTGAGGCTCCAATGAATTAATATATATGTAAATATGGTTAGAACAGTTCCTGACACACAGATAGCATTTAGGTAAGGACTATTATTATCATTTAAGTTCTGTGGCAAGCAATTAATCAACAGGCATAGCTATAAGAAACATGTACATAAATATTCATGACAATACTGTTAAAAATAGCAAAAATCTAGAAGCCACCCAAATGTCCATAAATAAGAAAGTAAATATATAAACTGTGTTACAGTCACACAATAGAACATTACACAGGAGGCAAAATGAACACACTACAGAAACAGGCAACAGTATGAATGAATCTTAGCAGTATAGATATGTTGAGCATGGTGACATCATTATCAAGATAAAAGCAACTAAAATTAGCATACTTGTGGAAGACATATGTATTCAACGAAACTATATAAAAAGGAAAGCAAGAAGAAAATGCCTCATGTAGATTGGAACGATAGTTACTTCCGGTGTCGGGAGGGGAAGAATGAAATAATGGCAGAGGCCATCTGGTTAGATGTGAGTTCTTATCAAAGTCTACTTTTTGTTTCAGACGGTGGGTGTGTAGGTGTTTAGGGAGAAGGAAGGAAGGGAGGAAGATGTACGTGAACCTATGATAAGACTTTGTCGTGAACCAAGGATTAGAAGTTATCCGGTTGTGTATATTTAAGACACACCCCCAAAGTCACAGCAATCATTGTCCATTGTTATAATCAATTCCACTAGTGTTATATTACAGATAATTAAGAGATAACAGAGTCCAGGGGATTGCTTGTTTGCTTTGTGTTGATCTAATTTTGGTTGGGAGAAGAGAGGTAAGATAGCTTATGTAGGGAGGATTTTTCTAAAATAAATATCGTTATTAGTCTTCTCCTCTTGGAAAAATAAAATGATAGGCTCTGCCAGTGTTTAGGGTACAGACAGTGAAGATGCTATATGCTATAAGTCAGTGATTTAGTATTGACCAAATCAATGTAGCAAGCATAGCATGATCATAACTACTGTTGGCACTCAGAGATCCCAAATAACTTTTTAAATACACTTCACACTTCAAACAAAACCATGTTGCCAACTGTCAAAATAGTCGCTCAATCAACCTCAACATTTGCCAGTGGTTTTCAGGGATGAGTATGGGTTTGTCAGCCTGGCTCCTCTAAATCATTCAGAGAGTCGTCAAGTGACATAATGTCAGAAGAGCCTGTAAATGTCTAGGGATACCAATATGTT
Organism: Rhinolophus ferrumequinum; assembly: GCF_004115265.2. Lineage (NCBI taxonomy): Eukaryota > Metazoa > Chordata > Mammalia > Chiroptera > Rhinolophidae > Rhinolophus > Rhinolophus ferrumequinum. The sequence goes on from NC_046287.1 coordinate 76,361,200, forward strand.
CAGGTAAGAACTTAGAAAGAAAGGTCATAGACAACCTAGAAAAAGCCAGGGCAGGGATTGTAGTGGGCAAATGAGAGGCGTCTTCAAGCTTCTTTGCGTGGCTCTCTCCCCCTGACCAACTGCTTTATGATGGCAGTCATTCTATCATGTCTGTAAAAGAGGACATCTTCATTCTGTAAATATTTACTGAACAAATACTACCTATCAGATATTGGGAGGGGCTGAAGGAGGGATGGCAGTTAGGAAACCAAAACAGAAAAAAACCCACTACTTAGTGTTTGCATATAGAATATATGATATTAAACTTTAAGTACCTTGGTAAGGAATATGTCAGTATTTAAATTATACACCTGGATGAATGTATTCCTAAAGAGTTTTTTACTAAGACAGAAAGGACTGGATAATAAATCTGACCAAAAGTGATATGGTTATCACTTTGAGGCTTTAACATCTGCCAACTATGAGGTGGTCATATACTGAACCAGGAAGATAAAAATATCCACAAGCAAGTGGCCTGTGAGACAATTGAGCAGGGAAAACAGACTCTTCGTGTGTGTGTGTGTGTGTGTGTGTGTGTGTGTGTGTGTGTTGCTTTTTCTCCCTACCTGTATACCATTGGAAGATCATCCATTTAGTGTTCATTGTTGTCATGGGGACATAAAGCAATGGTATACGTCCCTGCAGCACCATTAACTATCATGTGCCCTCATTTCTCTGATTCTGGGTGTTAAACTTAAGCTTAAACTGTATTTGGCCTATGTAAAATTCAGAGAATGAAAATGGCCTATTCTTTCATAGCCAAATCTTTTGGGGCCAAGATAGAAGACTACTGTCCCTTCCAGAGCTAAACGTCTCTTTTTCTCAAAATATAGAGAGTTGAAGGAAAATGAAATGTCAAGGGTAAATCCCAGGTTCAGCTTATACAATGCCTGACTCTCAAAATTTTTGATTAATGAATGAATGATGCCATTCTCTGGGGTAGGAAATACTGGGAAAATGGGATGAGGTTTGGGGAGAGGGGAATATCATGAACCCAGCATAAACGGGGAAATAAATATGCATTATAGTTGAATTGTAACTTAGACATACTAATTTAGAAACTGGGATAATTCAGTGAGGGTCCAAGCTATTTATACTTTTGATGATATTAAAAGCTAGGTTCTAAAGCAAAATACTAGCATAAGTAGTGAAACTACATAAAATAAACCTTTGGAAACATTTATTACACGTAAATTAATGTCTCATGTACAAATCATTCTTCTGTGTTCGTTAAAATACAATGACTCCAAAGGATCCATTTTTGGCATTATTTCCTGGACCTAGAGTTAATCTATATTTTTTGAAGGAAAATAAATTGTTTTGTCACAAACATTCCATAATTCATACTTCTCCCTAATTTGTCTTTCTCAATCATTTTAAATTAATGATACATTTATCACAGTTGCCTTACAAATAGCCACATATATTAAGTCACAAATTATATTAAGTAAACATTCTAATTCTAAAACTTCTGAAAAGGGGAACAGGCTGATTGAAATTTCTGTGGGTCATAAAGAAGACTTTGGCAATCATCCATGTGAAAAATAACTTGAAATGTCCCTGTACTTCCCATGCCACTGTAATTTAGCAAGTGATGACATGACTGATTCAGCCAGTAAGAAAATGTAAATGAAAATATTGGCTTAGGACACAATGTGCTTAGATCTTTTAGCCTTTTGTCTCCTCAAAGGTCTGTAGACTTTATTCTTTGAAATATGAGATACGCAAAAGAATATAACATTTGGAATGCAAAGCTGTGTTTGCGACCTATGTGTTTTGAAGTTCTTTTCTCGTGCAAAAGAATGAAACAAAAAAGAGTAGAAACAAAAAATATCAATGATTCTTGCCAACCCCAATATCCCTATCACCACGACACCTCCCAGGATGAAAAACAACTTTAAAAAGGTAATGATAATCTATTGATTAAAGTTTTATTTTTATACAAATTGTCTTGATGTAGATTTATAAAATGGGGATTATTTTAGGCAAAATGAAATCCTAAAATTGATAATCTCAGTCGAAGGCACTTGAAATAATATGGGAAGACATGTAATATAGCTAGAGCTCTATAGATCTCATTTCTGGAGTTAAGTGAACTAGGTAGCTAAGAGGAAGCAGCTTTGGATGATGGCTTGGACTCATGACAGTATATATCTGTCTCATTCTGATGTTATTAGAAATATGGATCTTTAAGAGTCATTCTTCTGACTTTTAATATGTAAATGAATCATTAACATATTGACTTCCAATTAGAGGCTGCTTGATAGGTATACACTACAATCATGTTAGTAAGTATATTGGTTTGCAAGTAAAAAAAAGTTCAATAAGTATTAGTCAACTAAATATACCCTTCTTTGATTTAGGAAAATTTCAGACCATAAAAGGAGTTCATGGGCTTTTGAATTTTAAAACAAGCCTTTCATTTTGTAAGTTAAATAGCTCAGGCCAAAAGAAATGCAGTGATTTGCCCAAGCACACATTCACACGTGAGACTTGAATTCTGACTCTGCCAACTTTCTAGCTATTGAATGAGCATATATGTATATTGCTAACATTGCCACTGCCACAAGAAAGGAAGTTGCTAACTTTTTGGCCCATCCATTATCTTTTGCTTCCTCCTAAAATGAGCTACATTTCCTTTTTCTTTTTTTTTTTAAATGAGATATCATTGACATATAACATTGTGTAAGTTTAAGGTGTTCCACATATTGATTTGATACATTTACATATTGCAATATCATAAGTTACATGTTCTTACCCTTAACTCTGACAAAGTAAGGGCAGACAGCCAACATCCCAACAACAGTGAGTTTATATTAGAAATTTCTATGTACTATTGAAAAGTGATCACTCTCCTCTAATAAATTTGCTAGAATCAGTATAGTGGCACAAGGTCACAAGGTATCTAGCTTTCCATTACCAAAAGCTGCAAGAGAAATGAGGAAATGCTTTCACTTTCCATGAGAAAGAGAAATGATATTGAAGTCAATGAGTATCAGATATTTGTCATGGAGATGTGCGCGAGACAACAGTCTCTACCTGTGAACCTGAAGTAGAACAGTCCAGTCCAGTGAATAAAAAGTCTAGGGTGGGTCTTTAAGGTCATGACCCCCTACCACAGCCCACCCTAGAGGTGAAACCAGCCCTCCCTAAAAGTTCCCGTCCTCCTGCTGTTGGGAAGTCAGGATGAAATATTTTCTGCTTTTCAAAGAGCAGCAAAAGTCCAGGAAAAAAGGAAGAAAGTAGCGAGCTTGTTTGCATAGATAAAAAGGAAGAAAAAAAAAGATTTAATAAAGAGTAAATCAAGTAAGATTTAACTACATATGCTAAAATATACCCAACAATCATGTTAAAAAGTACTTCAACCACTTCTAGATTTAGCCACCATGTCGCATAAGCAAGGATATTATTGAACAACAAAATCTTTGTTCAACTAAGTTTCACTAGTTCTCCAATGTATAATTTAAGCATAAATTTGTATGTTGTTTACTTTGCCTATTTTTGGTGTATTGAGTGAAAGTTTTAGCTTTAAATAGTGGCAGGGTATGAGGGCCATATTAGGTATAAAAAATGAAGAATGCTGGGAACATATGAGTTGGTTAAGAACTAGAAGTGAGGTCATTTAGGTTGGCATTTTGCTGAACAAAAGGGCACTAGATATCCACCCCCATTTTGTTGTATAATTCAGAAGTCTTAAAGCACTTAGTTCTAGGATGGACTCCTTTACATCCTTTCTGATGAGAGTTGTAAACCACATTGTTAAAAACAGCATAGAGAAAGTCTCATTTGACTATCGTGCGTCTTAAATTCAGGTACATCTTAATGGAATATTGAAACTTCCAGTTGCAACTGTTAGTCATCTGTCTTCCTGTTAATGCAAAGCATAAATTTGGATTATTTAAGACCATTAACCCCAAAAGCCACTGGGAAGTTTTCTCTGAGATGAAAAAAAATCAAGGTACATGTCAAAAATTTTTCTTACTGTTGCTAATACTCCCCTGGCAGCTCACTCAAAGTCTTCCCACCGAATCACTCAGGGGTCTCACCTCGACTCCCTTCAGCCTCTAAAGACGGGCTAGAGAGTTACATCCATTCCAGGCTGGTTCATGGACAAACACAAAAAGAGGACATATTTTAATCGAGACAACGAGGTCCCAACATGGCTGTCAAAGTGGGCCCATAGTCTTCCTAGATGTATACAATGACTATTTATTAACATATTGATTTAATTATATTTTTTAAACAACTATATCACACTGAGTCCACTAAAGTCCTTGGATTTATTTCAGGTAAAGTTTTGAGAAATCAGTCTGGTTTAACAAAACTGCAGTACTTCTTTTTTATCCCTGTTAAAGTTTAACTCAGCCTCTCAAGATAATCTGTCTTTCTCCTTAATGCCTATTCCTCTCTTGTGTGTATGCCTTCTGTCAAATTGCTAAACATGCCACTCTATTTTTCCAAAATAAAAAGTTGAGAACACACACTCAGGGAAAGACATTCCCGAAAATAACTCATTTACCTCTATTCCACTTAACACTTTCACATTTAGCACAATTTTCTTACTAACATCTACTGAACCATTCTCGCTCTCCAAAGGAATAGTAGTATATAAATGAATAGTATTACGTTTCTGATATCGGAAGCAAATAATTTTAACCAGGAAAATAGATGGTAATCTATCTTTATTACCTATTTTCATCAGATCCAAATGAACAGTATCATAAACTGTCCACTGTTCAACAAAAAAATACCGGAAGCTTTAAATGTTAATAAATTCAGAACTTCTTCAAAGACAGTATTTTCCCCCACTGGCCCATTATTTTCTTCCTTGGATTTTCTAAAATTAGTCAAATTACCTTAAGATGTACTTGAAGTGATTTAATGTACATTTCATGCTCGATAAACTTTGTAAGAGAAGTATTAGTTAATTTTTAAGACTAAAAGACCAAATTGGAGCAAATTTGTAAAACCTCCCTCCTCAAAAATTCAAATTCCACAAAGCAAGTGGAATTTCACCATTTCATATCTGAGACACATACAAACACAAGTTTATAATAATACTGGCAGTATACAATGGCCTTCAACATGGCTAAGTTCCATAATATTATTTCAGGTGTTCAGGAAGCAGGTGTGTTCAATCAGAGAAAAAAAATGACTGATTCTTTAATAGTAAATTAATAATAAGCAGGATTATTTAACTATAGTCATTTCATAAAATAGCATGGAACTACATTAAAATAAACATACTTATTAACTTAAAATTCTGAGGTTCTGAAAAAATACAAATAGCTATTGGTCTAGGTTTAAATCTGAAGAAAAGCTTTCCATTTGGACTTATGAAGTAATTGGGCAAAAGGAATCCTTGTCATAAGCAATCATTATTTCCATATATTAGTCTCAGAAGAATAAATATATGGTCCTCTGGTAACAGCCATTATTTATTCATCAACCAGTTTAGCTTTCCACCACACTTTCTCCTGATGTTTCATTCTTTCCTCTAAACCCTGCCACATATGATTCAGCACTTAATCAAGTGCCATGCTGTAATGTATTAAGGGAAATTATCTTTATTTCAAATGACGTTTTAAGATGCCTTGAAGCAAGACACCTGTTCTTCGTTAACAGTCAAGAAAGTTAAGCCACTTTTGAGCATCAACTTGTTACTATTTGATCTTGGAGTAATCATTTCTTTTATCCTGAAATGACTAATCTCAAAAGTGAGTTATTGATCGGAGGTCCCTTTCAGATGTTTGGATTTAAAAACAAACAAACAGAAAACAAAACAAAATAAAATATACTTCCCTATGCCTACCCTAGCATTTAAGGTTTGCTTCCACCTAAATTGTAAGTATGATACGTGCAAAACTAGATTACATAATTTCCTTTGATATCAAATGATTTGTGATATCAACACATACATTTAAAATAAACGGTTTTCAAATTAAAAAGAGGGGGAAATTTAGCAAAGTTCAAACATTTTTAAATCGTTCCTTTATTTTTTTATTTTTTTACATTGAACATAATTGTTTATTAACATTTTTGAATTTCAACTTTATGGGAGGTATAATTGACACATAGAATTGTAAGGTCTTTGAAGTGTACATCATGTTGATTTGATGTATGTATACATTGCAAAAGGACTCCCTCGTCTAGTTAATTAGCACATCGAGCACATCACGTATTAGTCCCGTTTTTTGGTGAAAACATTTAAGGTCTACTCTCTTAGCAAATTTCAGTTATATAATACAATGTTATTGGTTAGAGTCCTCATGCTATACATTCGATCTTCAGAACTATTCATCTTATAACTGAAAGTTTGTACTCTTTTACCAGTCTCTTCCAATTCCCCCCACTATCACAGCCCTGGGCAACCATTTTTCTACCTTCTGTTTCTATGAGCTTGACATTTGTTTTTCTTTTTTAGAATCCACATGTAAGTTATATCATGCAGTGTTTTTCTCCTGTCTGAGTTATTTCACTTGCATAATGCCTTCAAGTTCCACCATGCTGTTACAAATGGCAGGCTTTCCTTCTTTCTCATAGCTGAGTCGTATTCTAAGATATAGATAGATAGATAGATAGATATCTTAGAATATTACTCAGCCACGAGAAAGAAATTATATATATATATATACACAAACACACATATATAATTCTAAGGTGTATATATATATATATATATATATATATATATAATCTCACATCTTCTTTATCCATTTATCAGTTGATGGACACTTAGGTTGATTCCATATCATGGCTATTGTGAATAATGCTGCAGTGAACATGGGAATGCCGGTATCTCTTTGAAATCCTGTTTTCATTTCCTTCGGATATACATCCTGAAGTGGGATTGCTGGATTATATTTTAGTTCTATTTTCTTATTATTGAGAACCTTTGTATTGTTTTCCATAGTGGCTAATCAGTATATTCCCACCAACAGTGTACAAGGGTTCCCTTTTCTCAACATTCTGACCAACATTTGTTATCTCTTGGCTTTTTGATGATAGCCGTTCTAACAGGTGTGAGGCAATATCTCATTGTGGTTTTAATTTGCATTTCCCTGATGATTAGTTATGTTGAGCACATTTTCATGTACCTGTTAACCATCTGTATGTCTTCTTTGGGAAAAATGTCTATTCAGTTCCTCTCTCCATTTTTTTAATCAAATTTTTTTGTTTTTATTCATTTTGTTTTGTTTTGCTGTCGGGTTCTATGAGTTCTTTATATATTTTGGATATTAACCCTTTATCAGATATATGATTTGCAAATATTTTCTCCGATTCTGTAGGCTGCCTTTTCCTTTTGTTGATGGTTTCTTTTGCTGTGCAGAAGTTTTTAGTTTGATGTACTCCCTCTGTTTATTTTTGCTTTTGTTGCCTTGCTTTTGTTGTCAAATCCAAGAAATTATCACCAAGTTCTATGTCAAGGAACTTACCCCTTATGTTGTCTTCTAGGAATTTTATGGTTTTAGTTCTTATGTTCAGGTCTTTAATCCATTTTTAGTTGACTTTCGTATATGGTTACATGGCCTCTATTTTTATTCTTTTATATGCGCCTGTCTAGTTTTTCCCAGAATATTTATTGAAGAGATTATCCTTTCTCTATTGTATATTTTTGGTTGCCTCCTTGTAAATTAATTGACCAGATAAACATGTGTTTATTTCTAGTGTCCCTATTCTGTTTCATTGGTCTATGTGTCTGTTTTTTATGTCAACACCATACTGTTTGATTACTATACCGGTAGCTTTGTAGTATAGTGTAAATCAGGAAATTTGATGCTTCCAGCTTTGTTCTTTTTTCCCCAAGATTGCTTTGGATATTCGGGATCTTTTGTGGTTCTATACAAATTTTAGGATTGTTTGTTCTATTTCTGTGAAAAATGCCTTTGGAATTTTGATAAGAAATGTATTAAATTTGAAGATTATTTTGGTGGTATGGACATTTTAACAATGTTAATTCTTCTAATCCATGAGCATGGACTATCTTTCCACTTATTTGTGCCTTCTTCCATTTCTTTCATCAGTGTTTTATAGTTTTCAGTGTACAGATCTTTCACTTTGATTACATTTACTCCTAAGTGTTTTATGATGCAATCGTAAATGGGATTGTTTTGTTAATTTCTCTTTCTGATATTTCATTATTGGTGTATAAAAATGAAACCAGTTTTTCCATATTGATTTTTTTTCATTCTGCAACTTCACTGAATTAGTTTATTAGTTCTAACAGTTTTGGGGGTTTTTTGGTGGAATCTTTAAGGTTTGCTATATGTGTCATGTCCTCTACAAATAAAGAGAGTTTTACTTCCAAATCAGAAAGGAAGAAGTAAATAGTTCTTTTAAATGATCAAAGATTTGCTCCTCAAAGTTGAAATTTGTGGAACTCTGTACAATGGTGGAAAGAAAGGGAGATACTTTCACTTAGCAAAATAAACAGGAATGGTTAATATCATGATGTTATCACTCTGCAATTTGTCACAATTCTTTATGTGACATTTTATAGACATCTCTTTCCTCCAGCCATCACCTTAATCTATAAGCTGTCAAAGCAATGAAAAGGGTTTTTTAAAAGGCTAATTGTCACAACCTTTTAGTGTCACTTTCCTTTAGGTTCAGTAGCATTGATTTAGCTGGGCTAGAAGACAAGTGTTTGATTCAAGTATTTCTTTAGGTCTGTCTCCTCTTGTTCACTGAAATGTGGGGTTGAGGAGGGAAACCTCAGCTATAAGAAGGCTCTGTTGAAGGAAGAATTCTGCCTAGAAAGCAGAATTGCAATTCCTATGTTTAGTTGAGGGTGGGATCAATGGAAGATGGGAAAATACATACAAATCAACCTAATAAACCATAATTGCACATTTCAATCTAAAGCAATAAAATAATGCCCCATGTATTTTCAGGAAAGTCTAGATTATTTTCTTAAGACTCAATCCAAGGTGAAGATCTACCTCGAACTACTTGAAATATTAGTGAATGGGAAAGGTGCCAGTGTGCTGGATTGGGGATGGTTTGCTGCGGTGGGGAAGGGGAACAGGTTTGATCCTGCTGCTGTTGCTACTGCTCAAGAAGATGATAATGATACTGGTATAAATCATTTAGATGGCTGGATATGGCAGAATTGGGATTTGAATCCAAGCTTACCTAACTCCACCACCTATCCTTCCAACAATATTCAGTTCACCTATAGCATGTGATCCTGTACTCTGATTTCTCACATGTCTCTGATAATGTTCCTGAATCAGCAGACCCTAATTAGGTCTCTGCTTTATTTTCATTAGTAATCCATTTGGCTTTTGATTTACATAATAAAAGCCAGTAGAATTTTTCTAGTACTGTACTCTCATGTTACACAAATGCCTTTGTCTTAGAAAAAAAGATTCATTTGTAAGTATTTACTTGTATCCTATAATCATCCTTAAGTATTACAATTTAAAAGTAAAGGATACCATGAAAGTAAGATACTATAGCAATATGAAACGTCAATACCATTTAATGTGTAAAGAAGTCAGAATTCCTTTATAGTTAAATAAGAGACTGATTCACAGACTTTGGAAAATCATCAGAAGGAGAACCATCTACCAGGTAATTAACTTCTTCTAACCAGTATAGTCTTTAAGGAAAATCTGTAAGTATTTTGACTAGTTTGCATTTGTAAAGACTCAAAAGGAAAATTGCTAGTTTTCTTGAAAAACATGTGGTGCTATTCTTCAGGAAATTTTTCCAGGTGTCAGGAAATTTGGTACAATTAAAAAGAATACTTTGTATATTCTTATGAAAATAATTAGTGGTGGTGTGTGCTTTTGTTCTTCACTATTCCTGGTGATTTCTTCTTACCCTAGAAATGATGGTGAATGTGTTCTGAGCCCAGCATTCATGCATAAATGCTGTGGATAATTTGGCTCCTGAATATTAAGGGCCCATCTTCAGGCACCACTAGCTCAGTAATGGTGGGAGGAATTTAAAATTCTTACGTGGAGGCTGAGCATGGATAACTATGCCCTCACTGTGGACTTTCATGCTTTGTGCCACATACTCAGAGGCAAATGTGTCTCTGAGTTGGCATCATCCTCGTATGCTGGCTGTCGATTCAGAGAAATCGTTCAGAAAAGGGGTTTCAGTGGATTCTTCTGTTTTTAAACTCAGGGACTGTAAAGCTACTTGGGGTATTTCCCGTGAAAATTTCAAAGCAGCATATTTGATATAGTACTAGAAAAGATAAATAAAAACAAATGTCATCAACCCAAACTAAATCATTTGACTATAATTAAAAAGTGAAATCATTTGGCATTTAGGAATATTTCTAATCCTACCAGTCTGAGAGAGAGAGAGAGAAGGAGAGAGGGAGAGAGAGAGAGACAGAGAGAGAGAGAGAGAACGAGAGAGAGAAATGCGTTGACCACTCAGGGTAGTTGATCCAGAAACAGTGGTACACGTGATTCCATTTTCAAAGTAAATTCAGGTTAAAATCTGGTGCATAACCTTAATTTTAGGTTGAAGCAAAAGTAATTGTGGTTTAAAAGGTTAAAAATAATTGCAAAAACTGCAATTACTTTTGCACCAACCTAATATCATTTTTTTAATTCTTATGTGTAAAATGTAGCTCTAAAAAGAATCTAACATCCCTCAATGTTTTCTTACCATTTAGACTATGTTCTTTCTTCGGAATAATATACGAACTGTGAATAAATTAATTTCAAAATAACCTTTGCAATTTTTGGATTAAAATTATTCCATGAAAAATCTTTTGGGCAACTTCTCACATTAACTGAACTAAAATTTAGTCCTGTAGTTTTTTAGATGGCCTTGCTGCTTAAATTCAAGTCTACAAAAAGAATATGACTTACACAGAATTCTTGGCCAAAACTGAGGAAAGGATTTGCTCCTCTTCAGAATGGGAGGCCTGATAATCAAAAGAATTCAAGCGGAATTACAAGATTATCATTCAAAAGTTTAATTACCCAATCTACTGTCAAATTCGTGTTGGGGATAAAAGTCTGCACTGAACCATATGATACAATGGGATGTCTGATAATCTAAAGAACTTCAAGCAGAATTAAAAGACTGTAGACACAACATCAAGTTGTTGCCCGTGCATGAACAACAATCTATTGCCATAGGTGTATTGGGAACGAAGCTGCTCTGACCCAGACAAAAGCCAAATACAAATTATTATAGAATACATATCAAGTTGCCTTTTCTATAAAACTTTGGCAAGAACTGAATTTAAGTACATGCAGCTCCACATCCCCTGTTGACAATCATTTTGACACACTAATGCAGGGAGTTCTTTGCTCTGTGGACTATCTGCTGAGGTTCAAGGTAATCTGCATTTTATAGTCCGTTTTCATTGTCTTGGCCCTGGTTCAATTCCAATTTAAAAGAATACTTGAAATACTGTCTCTTCTAGTAGGATGCAAACACTCTAGGAATTTGATGCTTTCCAGAATAATCTGTGCTTGTTATGTAAGTACAATCAAAGACACTTTTTCAGAACAGAACAAAAGAGATTAGATTCGCTTTAGTTTAAGTTGTCTAAAGAGAGTTCTCAGTCATGGATTCATTAATGGCTTTAGTACAAATAATGGAAATAAAATCTTGCATTTTTATTAGTCACCCAAGAAGCCTTCCGGTTTCAGGTTCTTCTGGAGGGCTCAATCACTATGGCTCTTCTTTTAACAACTTGGGAAATGTCTTGCCTGATTAGGAAGTTAGTCATTTCACATTTTGACATCTAAAACAATGCAAAGTCTAAAAAAACCTCACAAATTACATTTATAAGTAATAGGATACACCACTTTAAAGATGAAAAGCTCAAGGATTCGTGGCGCCTTTCTTTGTTCCTGCTAATCCTATTTTACTTTTTGAGTGTCAGATATTTCGTAAATATTTCAGCTGAAGTCAAACAACAAACGGTGACCATTCTCTAACTTGATATCAAAGCATTATTTTTTTTATTAACAGATTTTGTACTCTGATCGATAACCTTCCTTCTGTTTGATGTATTCTTTATCAGTCAGTATTGTTCCAGCGCAAACACTCTTTGTCATTCAGTTTTAAAACTTAAAACAGTTTTAAACATCGTGTTCTGAAAAGGAATGATAAAGTAGAATTTGGGGGAATGTGCTTATGGTCCTCATTTTTCTGGAGACTGTTTATCCCTTCTTGTTTTAGCAGTTCCCTCAGCCTTGGTCACAGACATCCCCTGAGGCTTTTCTTTTCCATTTATTTTGTCCATTTAAGGTTAACATATTAGGAGTTTTGCTACTGAGAGATTAAAATAAATAGTTTGATGGAGCTTTCTCAAGGCTCCTGCACTGACCACCGCCTTCTTCCCTGGCATCTCTTCAGTACAGGTGGAGTTTCTTAGCAATGTGCCACATGTTTTTGTGTCTTCTGAAAAAACAGGGGAGAGTAAGGGTGGGTGGGGGGGCAGAATGTGCCTTTTTATTTGTATGCACTGAAAAATAAGGGATAAAATTCATCATAGTAAAGTCTCCCCCAATTCCATTTTAAACTCAATTGGCCTGTGAATTTTTACTGTAAAATTTCCTGTAACATCATGGTACAGGATGTGGCAGCTCTAGGTAAGAATATAACACTGAACAACACAACCAGGTGATCCCAAAACACTACAAAACGAGAATATCACCTGTATTGTTTTCAGTTTATAGCTGTAAAAAATAAAACGGGATGAATATCAGTATTGTGATTATATCCATTCTGTATGTTCATTGCAGTATTTGCTGAGTACCAAGCTGTTAATAATTCAATCTAGTCAAAAAATAAAATAAAATGTTTTCCTCTTGGTTCATAATTATATCTCATATCATATAAGTGTATTTTTTCATGCTATTTTATTTCACAATTTCTTCCCCAACCCTGGGAGAGAATATAGGTATCATTATATTTAGCTGGTGTTTGCATTTTGATTTTATTATTAGAATTTCACAACAGTAATGAAGAAAACCAGGCTTTCTATCAGAGGGGAACTTCAGTGGCCATATTGTAAGAAAATGATAGATGATGAATAGAGCAGAACACATGAAGACAGGAGAAATATCGTACAAAAGGTAGAGAAGGCAAGAAAGCTGGCCGATAAAGACAAGCCAGGAAGCTCTTTCAATGCTCTTTATAGAGACTGAAGAAAAATATATTTATTGAAAGTTTTTCTTGACAAATCATGACAGATGATTTCATTTCAACCTTATCCCCATTCGTCCATATGGTATAAATACGTTTTTTAAATTATCAGATATTAGAGTGCTAAAATACATGGAAACTCAGTGTGTGGTATTTGGGAAGTTCATGTTCAGCCAATAATAGGTCCTACCCAGGAGCAAAGACAGTGTGTCTGGGGTAAACGTCTTTCAGAGAGCTCTCACATTCTTAAGATTTGCTTCCTGTGAGAGCATGTCTTTCCTCTTTAGTCTTAGGGTATGTATAAATCAGAAACTTTCAAAATGGGCTAAGACAATACACCAGGGAAAGAACTAAGTCATAGTCCATGTCATAAAATAATACACAATATTAAAAATCTTTTCGCCGCAATAAGCACCAATCCGCCAACCATTTCTAATGAATTAAACTCAATTGTTACACATCAAACTCTTTACTGGGAAAAACCACAGTATCTGATACTGAAACAGAAATGGGTTTTGTAGTAATCATTTATTTCCTACATCTTAAAAAAAGAAGTAGATGAATCTCATATTCTTTGACTGTTCAAAATATATATTCAATACATTAAATATTCCCTGGTAATAAATCAACCCAGTAATAAATTGAATATAATAAATTGAATAACGTACGGTAATGATTTCAAAGTTCCAGGGTACCTTTTAAAGTTCTAGAAGAGGATGCTTAATGACCAATGATCCTTTCAGGCTTAAAGAACAAAAAATCTCTTAGAATAAATGTTTGTGAAAGAAACTTAAATTTTTAAATGAGATCTCTCCATTTTTATCCATTAACGGTCACCATTGAATAAAAACATAAGTTTATGTTTCTAATCATAGGACCAATAATTGAAATTTAACTTGAATTATAGATTCTGCCCACCTTGTTTAAACTCTGGTTTAAATAAGATGAAAGATATGTGATATTAACTCACAGGTACACCAAAAACAAAACAAAAACAAATCACGCTTTCATGCTATTTTGTTTCACATGCTAGTGAACAAATTAATACGTCATTTTTTTTCTACAGGAAAACTGAAGACTTTAATAACAAACCCTCCAAGGTCAAAATGAATACAGGTATGCTGTCTCTGTTAGTTTTAAACTTTTCAGCCTTGCTCTCTAAAAATCATCTTGACCCTAAATCATTAGTTTAGCCCTCTGCTGATCCTAAATGTGATACTGAGTTTCTGATTAGATTGACAGTCTAAATTCATTACTTGATTTCTTTGTCTTTGTACTCTAATCTTATAGCAATCGAAAGTAGAATTTTCAGTTTTATCTATTTTCACTCCCTTTTTCTGTAATCATATCTGAAATTAACCCCTACAAGCCCTAGGAAGAGGTAGTCTGTCATTTGCATACATGTATTTGAAATCCCTCTTAGAATAGGCTAAATTCAAAGGCAAGTTGCTCTAATAGAAAATATTTCAAGTTCCCCATTCTGTAAACCCTTTATGTTGACAAAGTCAGCAGATAGAGTGCCAAAGCTTCATCTGAAATCAGCTTAATTAATCCTCACACATAATACACATAAAGTCATAAGCATTATATTATTAGATGTTAAAACAGTATCTTGAAATAGCTTAGCAGCATTGATGCCTCTGAACTCTGTATTGTATACAGATTAATTGTAAAAGTGGTTGTGATTGATGCTATGTACACATGAATTCTTTTCCATATCGAAATAGTTTAGCATCTATTTTCACCTTTTTCCTCCTGAAATCTTTATATTCAGTATTAAGTAATTCTGGAAAGCAACTTTCTCATTGACATTTTATAACTGTGTTTAAAAAAATACTGTTTCCTATCTGCAAGCAATCACTAGAAGGTTATTTTAGCCAGTCACCCCATGGCAAAGGAGAAAGGATGGTCCAAGATATTTTCTCACATCCAGCTGGTTGACTTTTTGCTGTCTCTTGCTATCTAAGTGCCAAGGGAGGATTAGTGACCACAGGTGAGAACCAGTATCTAATCCCTAGATTAGGTGTAGAGACATGCCCCATTGTCCATGATTCTGTGGCTGCACCTTAGCAGAAACCTACTCTGACTTCAGAACTCATGGTCAGCTGGCCCCTGAGGATGTAGTCAGCTCATAGATGTATAGAGCAACAGGCAAGATGAAGATATTGGAGACAGTCAAAATATACAAGAAAGGCTCACAATTCAAGAGAAATTATAACCCTGGAAATGAACCAAGTAAAGGCATTTGGACCAGTGGAGGTGTGGGAATTAGACATGAGAAATGAAAGAAGAAATATTCCTAGGAGAAGGAGACTGAAGAAAGCAAATGAAATAGAGAGCCCACAGATGAACTAGGATAAGTCATGTTGTAAAACTGCAAATTCACTGCAGCAGGGTGTCCACATGAGGAAGTTATGTTTACTAATTTTTCTGAGGCCTCTTCTCAATAGACTTAAGTTGAACGTTACATCCCAATATCCTTCATTTTGTAGCGTGCTGATTTTCCCATGTATTATAACCCTATTAGGACAGAGGTATAATATGTGATTATACTAAAGACCCCATATTCCATGTACAATGCATTCAATAATCAATGCTCCTACTCATAGAATCTAGTCCCTAATGGCAAAGTAGGCACATAGAAATTTGTAAATTTGGTTAGGGCTCTGGGATACTGGAGCCAAGTTACTGCTATAGCAGCATGAATATAACCCTCTAAAGTACCCTCTCATTTAAAAGGAGTGAGGTTGACTCTATAAAATATATTTGCATAGTTATTTTGCTTGTATGGGTGAACTTACACAAACATATGCATGTACAATATGATATTCAAACTTACACATACAAAATTGATTAGAAGTGACTAGAACTCTCTGCTTAAAATTCCAAAGTAATACTAATGGTGCTATAAAAACATACCATTTTTAAATATATATATATGTGTGTGTGCGTGCATATATATATATATGTATATATAAAATCTGTAGGAAGTTGAAGAAAGCATTGTTGCTGTAGCTACAAAACGAAGTAGAAATTAGTGCTTAAATATCTAATAATAAAATTAGTCTTCATTATCTACCTATCAATCATTAAAGCTATGTATTACCATTTAAATATCCATGTGTCAGTCACTAATGTTAAAAAAAAGATTATTTTAAAAAAGATTTCTGTTTTAGTCAAATACATAATAAACAAGCCAAGGGAAATGTGAAATTTAATTCCTTTTTCACACTAAAGTATCTAAACGATGTATCAAAATGTACAAAACATGCTATATTTCCACCCTTAGAATTTGTGACCCATTGTTTTCCAAGGCAAATCTTAGCTATGAAAGAGAGCAAAGCAAGAAAGACATCAAATAATTCACGAATGTGATTTGCCCATGAGTGCAGCTCCTGGGGGAAGACGATGCAAAGTCAATAATGGCCTGTGGCCCTGCAGGTCATTAATGAGTGTGAAGGGGAGAGTAGCATTAGGATTCTTCAGGATGACCTGCAGTAGGCAAGACCACATCCTCATTTGGAGATATTAAAAATATTTTCAAGAAATAGCAGAAAGTATCAACACATAAGTAGAAACAGAATATAATAGATTTTTCCGTTCCAGCAATTTCACAAATGCCTCAAGTTTTCAAATTAAACTCTTTATTAAAACTGTTAATGAAGACAGATTCTCCATTCACTTCATCTATATCTTAGAGTTACTTAGCAGAAATTATTTAACCCAGAGGTTCCCACACTCTCTCTGGTTACAGTGCCAAGATATCTCAGTAATTTTTCACTGCACTCTCAAGCCAAAAGAAATACCTGGTAGTTCCATTTATTAAGTAGTTAGGTGCAAACAACTTAATAAGTACTTATGCTGTGTCAACTCAGAAGCAATTTAAAAAATTATACACTTAAATTGAAAAAAAGTAATCATTTTATTTCATTCTTTGTAACCACAGTTACTTACTAACGGAATGTGTGTGCTTATTGGGCACCACAAAACTTCTCAGACCTTTGAATTAGATTGTACATCACGGCTCTCATTTACTGGTCCCAAATTATTTTCACAGGGTACTTGTCTTTTATCACAGCAATCAACTTTTCAAAGATGTAATATCATCTAAAGAAAGGTAGCACCATCTATTATATTGAAACTGGGAACTACCTCAGGTTAGCAGTTCATGCAGTGTCTGATAGGTAACACTGTGTTTTCCTCAAAAATGTAAAGTATCCCCCAAAACCCTTGTAAATCCACTGTGGTAGCCTAGGGCATCTCAACACACAGTTTGGGAACCATGGGTTTAACCACTGACACTCGATCTCCTCATTCTATTAAATACAATTTTCCCTTTTCATTTCTCTGCTTGTTGTTAGATGTTCAGAATTAAAAGAACTAGAAAATACAATCTCTTGGAGAGCCATCAGTTTACACTTTCAACACCCTTGATTACACAATCCTTTGGACCATCAATTGCTATATACCACATATTCAATAACATTACTTCCATTTTATCAGAAACACCCATCCCTCATAGCTATTTTCAGTTTGCAGAGTTTGCTAACATTCTATTAGCAAACTGTGCCTCTCCTGAAGATATCTTTAGTTGTATGTTTCCACCTTCTATGTCTTTCTATGTTTGGTCTTTGAATTACAGTCTTTGATTTATTTGACTTACTTATGTTGTTTCAAGTCATTTTAATTATTATCTGCATCAGGAAATTATTTTAAACATATTTATGAAGTTATATTTTGATATGAGAATCATTCTACCAATTTTAAGGTCTACTGACCTTACTATTTGTGATTTTACCAATAATTAATTCAAGTCATACTTCCAAGCATTTTTAAATTCCCTCATATCTAATAAACAAAGTGGATACTTTTCCTTAAGAAATAAAGAAAAGGAAACAAATATGAGAATAGCATGTGGCAATATGCAATGATTATATTATCATATTGGTGGTTATATTATTTGTCTTTCTTGTTATAACTTTCCATAAGAATTAATTTTAAGTTGTTTTGGTTCCCGAGGAATGAGCAAAACCATTTATTGCACATTCCGTACACAAAGGAATGTGGGAATAGAATTGGAATCTGTTCATAAATAGAACACAAACCTTCCAATTTTAGAAGTCTTGTTACTCTAAACTTATATTACATTACAGTAGTTGGTACATTTTCAGTTATTTTGCTTCATGTTGTGATTTGTATAAGTGTAAATATACAGATCGTCAGATATATATTGTTCAAAAGTATAAAAACAAATTAACTTTTTAAACATGGTCATTTCAATACTGTATATATCTATATTGTCTTTGATTTCAATTAGGCTAATTATTTCCATAACTAATAATAACTGTGTGAAGACACAGAATTTCCTTAATGCTCTATGTTTCTTTATAAATCCTGTATATCAAATATATCATGCCTATAGCAGTTAATAACTGACTTCAAGAGGTGCTTTAAGCTATCTTCATGAACCATAATAGCTAGAATACAGTAAAATCTAAATGATGGATACAAAAGTACTTTATACTGTAGCTGTGAATACTGAAATATGGGTTATCCATAACTCTAAAAGCTAAACACTGCTTATAAATGTAATAATTGAATTTAAATGGTATAAACAAAGTTGAGTTTTATACTTGTGTTTTCACTAAAGAAAAACCATAAAATGTTAAGAATAAAATCTGATTTTTAACTAAAGCATTGGCATCTATTTTTAAGACAGACTCCTGGTGTTTTGTTTTGTTTTGGTTTGGTTTTAGTTTGGGGTGGTTGTAAACTTTGCACATGGCTTCCATGATTACTAATTCTGACCGTTCATCTTTCCCATGGGTGTCTGGCACATTCACTTAAAACGCATGATACTGCATGTGCTTTCTCCTTGCTGTGGCTTCTGCTATGTCATTTTTTTTGCTTCCAGATAGCGGTGGGTGTGCTCGCAAACGTGCTGCCATGTCTGTTACATTAACATCTGTGAAGAGAGTTCAGAGTTCTCCAAACCTATTGACTGCAGGTATAATGTCACTAACTCACAGAATGTCACACTTGAATGGCTTTACCTGACCTTTCTCTCTTTCCAGAATTACCCTGGTTGGATGAAGAAAGTGGCTGTAAATACCTTTTTTAATGTCCCACAAGTTCTTATTTTTCTCGCCTCAAGAATAGCTCCTCTCCCTTCTGACTGTTTTTGTTCTAAAAATAAAAAAGCCAAAGGAAACTGATATCGTGTAGAAAACATTTTGAAAATCTAATTAAAAACAACAGTCACTTGCCAAAAATGTGTTGAGTAACTGTGTTAATAACTATTTAAGTTTTTGTATCTCATGAACTAAAACAATGTAATATTTAATCAAGATAATTCATAGGTGCTTTTGTTGTTTCTTACCTATAAACTGTTGGGAGGTGGGAGCCTGGGGGTCAGGAAGAGGAATTTGTAGGAAACTGAATCTTTATTTATTCATTTCTTCGCCAACAGTTGCAAACAGAATAATAGATAATTAGTTTTGAAAAAGACCTTTAATCCTGTCAGCAAAGATCCTTCTAATATATATTTTTAAACATCTTGGCCCAGTTAAGATTAATATGTATCCACATATGTAAATATACTCTAGAAGTAATCGGGAGTGTGATGTTCCAGCGTCTGCTGAGGTGGGTATCTCTATAACAAATGTATGTCATGACTTACCTAAAATTGTAGACAAGTTCTACACTGAGAGGGGGATACTGTCGTGGAAAATCAAAGTAAGCCCAGCAACCCCAGTGTCTCTAGACATGAAAATATACCTTTCGGTGACTGGTTGGTTGGTTGGTTGGTTGGTTGGTTGGTTGGTTGGTTGGTTTGACGGTTGGTTACTTGGGGGTTCCTTGTTTTTTGTTTATACTTGTGGGTTTTGGAGCAGAAATGGGAAAGGGATGGAGAGTGTTTAAATAATTTTAATTCTCACTGTGCACATCAGTATCTTTTATACATATACATTTAGTAGTTAGTTCAAGAAGCCCTTGGCTTTATAGTCGCTTGGTCCTAAACTACTCAGCTTTGTTGAGGAAAAACAAGCTTCTGTGGAGAACCCTAGTCCTGCCCACCACCTCCAATCCACAAGTGGATTTCAATGTCCAAGTTTAAATACGGGGTCATGTGGTTCAATAATATATTAAGTTAACAAAATGCAAGTTTTATTGCGATGTATGTACTACAATTTCAGATTTACTACAAAGAACCGTTCTCTCTATATACATATATATATGTATTTGTACATGTTTGCTCATGTGTGTATGAGCATGAAAAAATGTTAGAAAAACTACAAATGTGTTTACATGGGATACCTAAGGGAAAAGTGCATGAAGGGAAATAAGAAAATAAATAAAATTAAGTCCAGGGCCATCAGGTCATTGAAATGCCTATACCATGAATATCATTGACATTTCAACCGAGTAAAATTGTAGCCGAG
Organism: Rhinolophus ferrumequinum; assembly: GCF_004115265.2. Classification (NCBI taxonomy): domain Eukaryota; kingdom Metazoa; phylum Chordata; class Mammalia; order Chiroptera; family Rhinolophidae; genus Rhinolophus; species Rhinolophus ferrumequinum. Next base: position 76,381,815 of record NC_046287.1, read on the forward strand.
GCTACTCAGATGTGGACCACTGACTGATGCACATGCTAGGGAACGTGGCATTGATTTAACAATGCCAAATTGCTGTTATTTATAAAAGTAACCACTAAAGGAATAATATTAGATCAAACTAGAGATTGCCATTTTGGAGAGTCACCATTAGAAGATCAGCAATTTCACATCACTCAGTTTAATAGAAAATATTTAATGCTTAAGATTCAAAATAATAGAAAACATTTACCACGTCAGGAATATGAAATAATCTTCAGTATGTAGTGGCTATGGGTCATGGCAAATTTTATATCGCTGAGAATAAGATTTCTAGAGAATGAAGTCCCCTGAATTTTGGACTTAATTGTTACATCGAAAATAAATCTCTTTTGTATTAATTAGACATGTAAGGTATGATCCCCTTTAAAAAGAAGTTTTTACTACATTTTGAAGAAAAAAATCAGCCTCTTTTTATGCCCTTCACATTAGATGGTAGCCTTCATAAGAACTTACCTGACATAGTGCCTTTGTGTGAATCAAAAGGGGATTGATAAATATTTATTGCATTCGATATTGTTAAAATAACACAGCCTTTAAGTAAAAGACTACATCCACAAAAGTTTCTATGGTTCCCTCTCTGACCCCTCAGATCAGAAAGTCAATATAAGCTGCTAGTCATCAACCATTTGTCTCCTAAATCAGTCTTTCCCTTTTCCATTTCCAAGAAGTAGAGTCCCACTGTATAATTCACAGGACACACTGATATTTTAAAACTAAGCTAAAACCAAAACAATGAGTACAGAGATACAAGAAGCCTTTTCAAATTACATTGTATTTTACCAAAATCACTTGGTAGTCTCAGGTAACACCGATAAGGATGGTATGGTACACTGTGGTGACCAAACCACTGTGCCAAGAGACAGTCCTGCCAATACCACCTGTGTGTTTTATACTCTTAGGAAAATTCGTCTCTGTCACTTGTTTCCTTTCAAAATAAAAATTAAAAAATAGAGTTTGGCATTTTCCTGCCTCTCTGAACACTTAATCATTTCCCAGACTCACAAGGATTTGTCAGGATTAAATGAGGGTAAATGAAGAACGTGAATGAAAAGGCTTATACAATACTTAGAAACACAGTAAGCATTCAATTAGTTGACTTAAATTCAATTAATATGTTTAAATTAATTCTTACAAAGTAATTGAACCCGCTAAAGAAAGGAGCTATAAGAATTAAAATCATCATAATTGTCAAGGAAAGTACAATTTATAATGTCTAACATAGCACATAAGTTAACAGGAATTGAAATGTTGGAATCATAAAGTTGGAACGGACCTCTGAGGCCGTACAGTCCAGTCTTGGACACTGCGCCCAGAACACCTGGACAATTTTTCTGACAGATATTTTCCACCTTCTGTCTGGACACAGAGAGTGCTCATTGTACCAGTGAATAATAGTTATATTTCTAAATTCTCAAAGACCCTGTTTATATTCATTGTTAAACCAGGGAATGATAAATCTGTCCATTTACTCGTTAAATTTTCAGAGAAGCAATGACTATCTACTAAATAAAGAACACTAGAAATTTAGGGCTCTGAATTCTAGCTCTGCTTTTTTTACAAGTCAATGATCATGAATAATGTTCAAGATATTGGACAAAACCATTTTCCTCATGAATCTCCCACGTCAGTCATTTACCTTCTCAAGATTTTTTTCACCTATATTCTCTTAGCATGGATCCAGGATGCTTTCATGTTTTCTGTCACCTGCTCCAAACCACCACACTTGTCCTTTCTTTCCTAAGCTTGCCTGGTAGGAATGAAATTTAAAAAGGGTTATGGTGCACAATATCCATGTGGAAGGTATTTATCTTTCAGTGCCTCTGAAGAGCTGTAATAAAATAGCAAATCAGGATTGGGTGTTTTAATATCTATAATTGGACTTATTCTAAAGAAACTGAAATGTTATACACTTGAGTATCCTTAAGAGACCACCCATTTATGTGTGGACTTTAATCATTAACATAAGCTTCATTAAAATATGGGTTCATCCTGAAGTTTTCATCCTTGGCTGTTTTTATTCCTTTCTCCTTTCTCATAATAATTCTACATATTCATGTCTGCTATGTTAAGCAGGGTTTTTCAATAGATCTCCCCACAATTAACATGTCATATTTCCTATAGCACAGGTACAGTTTCATTTGGAAATCCCTGGGCCAACCATGAGGGAAGAAGAGAGCCTCTCATTGAGCCTAGAATGACTGTCTTCTGATTCTTACAGTTTGGTGGGATAAACATCCCACTCAATGTTCCATAATCTCCAATGTGGCCACCAGTAAGAAAGAGCAGAACTAACCTTCTACAAACTATCAGTTAGAGGAAGTTTATTTCACAGTGTCCCTCAAATCTTCTCAGTATACCCTCTTCTTCCTACAACGCCTCTCGCACCTCATACCTCAAAGTAACCTCCAAGTACCTGGCTCCTATCGCCTCCATCCCCAGCACATACCCACACACCCTTCTGAGCTGAGTTTTAGCAAACCAAGAGTAAAATGAAATCCCTGTTCTCAAGCAAATAATTGTATCATAAATAATAATGATTACTATTAATGTGCTTCTGTTTTCATTGTCATTTCCCCAAGTCCACAATCTTGCTCCTTGTCCACAAACAGAATGTGGCAAACAGGTGGTTATCAAATCTCTCCTTGAGTGCCCCAAAGCAGGATTCTAATGATCGCTCCGTGGGCTACGCTGTTTGTAGAGTCCTCATCACTACTTAAGTGACTGAGAATTTCAATCTTGTCTGCTCCTATCAAATTCTAGAAGTAGAGTCTGGTAAACATTTCACATATAACTCTTCAAAGTTACTTTTACTTTACGGCACCCATTTTATTACTCTTATTTTGAATTCACTGGAGTTAAAATCCATACTAAGTTAGCAATTAGCATTTAAAAATGAAGATTTGTTAGTCTTCTCTAACTCAGCTGAGCTGGAGTCATTCAAATGTACTCTTTGCTGATTCACATTTATTTTTCTTCCTTTGATTTGGAAAAAATCTATATCAAATATTTTGTCTAAATTCAAATGCTTACATTTCTCAAGTCATTTTTATCATTCCAAACTCATGTGTTTAGATTGCAAAATAACTATTCCTTAAAGATTAGAAGGAAAAAAAAGAGTTCTATTCTATTATGCACTGAAATAACAGCAATTTATGAATGGTCTCAGGGAACATGTGGAAGGAATCCAGGGCCAGGACAGAAGGGTAGGCTGAATGACCCCTAAGGTCCTTTCCAAAGTTAAGGCTTGATGATTCTAGGAGAAATTAACCATGTGGTATGATAGACCCATGCAATACAAATTGATTACCTCAAATGTGCATAAGTTATGAAAGATTCTTGAATGTCTAAGTCCAATAAAACTGATGATAGTAAATAAGTCATGGAGCCACTTTCCAAATGCATTATTAAAAGCAATTTCTCAGTAATGAAATTTGTTTTCCATTGCTTACTGCAAGATAATGGACTATACTGTAACAGCTCTTTCATATATGAATATAAAATGATTTTTAAATGGCAATAAGAAGAACACTCAAGGTCTAGAGAATGATTTGAAATGTCACGTAATGTGGTAGGCATATTTACATTTTCTTAAAATTGAAAAAAATTCAAGCTACAAAACAGTTGATCACTATCTCACACGGGAGTGGAATATGGTTAGTAACAGAAGGGCATTGAAAGCTAAGGATCTGGTGGTTTGATTCAATGCTAGGAGAACCATTCATTGTTTACAAACCCGATACCTTTTCATGCTTTAATTTGATATTTAGACATTCATACATTCAACTTTGGCAATAAGATAAAACTATATGGTTGCAATATTATTGAGGGGAAAAATCAGGGTTTGATATATGTGTTAATTATGTATTATAGTGATACTATGACTAACATTCTAATTGAAGTGAAAATAAATGTACAAATTTCCCATTGGTATATTTGAAGTGCCCAGAGTTTTAGAACTGAAATAATGTTGCCAAAAAAGTGCGTGTGATTCCTTGGCAAATGATCTTTAGTGGGTTATTCATTTCCTTTCTCCTCATATTAATTTCAACCTTTCTTTTTCTTTCAGGACGTGATTCTCACTCACCAGACTCAGGTAAAAAAACCTATTCTGAATAACCATTACATTTGTTATGAATCATTTTAAACACATCCATAGCCACATCATTAACCTCACAGTAAACTTGAATTGCACATACAGTTATGTATATTAAACGAAATTTCTAAAATGAAAACTTCAATGTTTGAAATAAAAATAAATTTTATTTTAAAAAATGTTAAAAGTGAATGTAGATATTTTTGTATCCAATTTGTGTTCCCTTAATAAAAGCTTGGAGGTCTTACTATGATCGAAATCAAGACACACTGAATGGAGATGCTACATATTCCTCTCTTGCAGCAAAAGGCTTTAGAAGCGTTCGACCAAGCCTACAAGAAAAAAAATCACCAACTCAGGTAAGCCTGCACACACTTGCCTACCGTGGTATTTGAAAGCAAAGTTTTAGACCACTGCTTTAGAGCCTCTTTTCTAGTAATGTGCATATTTTGATACATGTTTTATTTTTAATATGTCTTTGCTTTTGTATTTGTATTGCTTGTCAGACTTGTATTTATGAGTACAATATGGAAGACAAGTCTTAAGTTCCAAACAGGTTCTTTTTTTTTTTTTTTCTGATTCAGCTGATAAAAGCAGGTCAGTTTCTAACAGAATGTTTAGGATATTTTCTGGTTCTGAAAAAGCTGTCAGCTGATGATTTAGACTTCAAAGTTAGGAGGTTAGCAATCCTTTACATACTTAATAAATATGAGTTATGCAGCTGCCTACTGTATTAACTAAAGGAACTCTGTGTTGAAGATATTAGCAAAATTGTGCCGCAAGCATGAAATGTGTTATCGAGACAATGTGACTAAATACACCACCAAAAAAAAAAAATGTATACACATTGTAAGAGATGTTATCTTAATAAGCGTATACAGTTTTTTGACACCCTCTATATATACCTCAAGGTCTAAAAATATGCAAGGGATCATATGTTCACTTTTAACATAATTTCCCAGAATGCAGAAGGAAACAAACTTTATCATGTATTCTCTATAAAATCTATTTTCCCCTAGAGGGCAGCTATTGATAATAAAATAAAACACAACCTAAATGGAATAAAAATGATAATTCAGTCTAGCCAACAAAATGCATAGTAAGAAGGTATGACATTGCTTTACTTTCTTTAAGGGTAGAGTTAACACTGGTTTCTTTAATGACTAATTTTTGACTTTCTCTCTGTTTTTCCTTCAACATTATTTCTCCGGATGCTTGGCAATCCAGGCACCTCTTCTACCCAGAAAAGAGAGCTTTTGTAGCTCCCTGATTACCAATCACACAAAGGGTGACATTTTAGACCAATTAGTAACTAACACACACATTCCCTCCTGTATCAAGTACTTTACTAATAAAAAACCTCTTCAGGGAACTATGAATTCTAATGAAGATGATTCCAGCCAGACAATTGTATATTCTGAAGAATCTAACACAACTGTGTCATACACACAAAAGATTACTAATCTGCTACCAGCAGCTTCCAGCACAGGTCCCAAACCAAATGCTGACCTGAGTAGCCCATTTCTACAAGAGGACTACATGCAAGATTCTCAAACTCAGAGAATTTCTACATTGAAACTAATCCATAACCAGGATCTAGGAAGTAGCATGCCCTTTAATACTCCACAGTTTTCCAAATCTGCTGATGCACCATCATGTGTCAAAAGGCCTCACTCACCACCCCCTAACCCAGTGCCTGAGATACACACAGCATCTCTTTCCATTCAGATAGCTCCCCTGTCAGGACACGATCCTGAAAGCCACAAACAGCTACCTGAACTTTCGCCAGAGACTACAAAGATACCTCTTCAGCAAGAGAGACAAAAATCTGCAGTTGCTGCGGCCTCTCAGTCTTCAGACTGCCGGGTGGTACATTACACTTTCCAATCTCTTCTCACAGGTGTCCTGCAGAGACCTTAACTCCTTTGCTTTGGGTTTCTTGTTTAATCTAATGCTTTGTTAGTACCCAATCAGGAAGGGAAAGGAGAAAGAAACCATCTTCCAATTTAAACCCTACTAAATTCATTGATAAATGTCTGGGGTTCTTTTAGTTCTCTCTCTCTCTCTCTCTCTCTCTCTCTCTCAATCTCTCTCTCTCTCTCTCTCTCTCTCTCTCTCTCTCTATATATATATATATATATATATATATATATATACATATATATATATATATATATTAGTAAAGTACTCTCTCTCATTTTAAGTTCTGGATAACTAAGATTTCTGTCAGTTAGTTCTAGAGACTTTAAAACCATGGACAGTAAAAAAGTATCACATTTATAATGTGTATGTTTAAATAGCAACAAAAAAATACTCATTAAAATAAGAAAAGGAAATCTTTTTATCCAGGGTTAGAGTTTCTTAATCTGTTAGATTAAGGATGTGCTTTACAGTATCTATGAACCCTGAAAGTTTATGCAGAATTTTATGTGTACATACATGAATTTGTTGTGCATTTCTCCTAAGAGGAGGAGCAATAGTTTTCAACAGATTTTTAAGGTACCTATAACCATGAGAGACCTTTTTTACATGGTGATTTTTTTTTAAAGCATTCAATTAAAAGTCTGAGGAAAAAAATAAGTATGACTTTTTATGAGATCAATAGCCTGCTTGATATCAACTGTTATGAAAATGCTGGCTGGCCAAGAACAAATGGTACCACTTAAATCTTTCCCAGGCAAGGTTTCTAAGTTTATACAGTTATCTTTAATTCATCCCCCATCTTTGTATTAATATCCTATAATACCTTTGGCTATCTATCTTACACCTCACACCACACCAAACATTACAAAAACTTCTATTCTGGAGATGTGGGGGACTAAGAGAAATATTTGCTCCAGAGTTTCATTCACTCAGGATGAAGTTGATGCTTATTTTGATGTGTGAACACACATACTTACGGTTAGAATGGATAGCTACAAAACCTTTAATGGGGCTGTCCACTCTTTCCCTTTTATAGACAACCCCTCCACCACGATTAGCTTCTTGGGTTGTATAGCCTTGGAAGTATTAAACCTTTTCTTTCTCCTTTGGTTTCCTTCTCCTTTACCTAAGACTAAAACCAACAGTAGTTCTAACCAATTAGGGTATGTTCTAACTATCATCCATGGCTGGTTTTCTTTTTCACTTCATTTTCACACATAGGTACTACCATTTGCACTACTAGGATATTTTAAAGTTCGGTTATTTTAGTGTCTTATAGTGAAATCTAGAAAGAGAATCAATAGGTGCAAAGGAAACAAAATTCCCTTTCTATTTAGTTGTTTTTAATTTGATCAGTCTTTATTATATCTGTAAGTCAGAAAAAAAAAAAAAAAAACCTAAGACACTTACAGGGAGGGGACAGTAGGTATGCTACAAAGATTTTTCTAGTGAAGGGAAAACTAGTTCTGCTGACTTTCAGACAACCTGATAGCATTTCATATCACAAGGACCAAAACTAAAACTTCTGAGGAAAAAAAATCCCATTATGCCAACACTCTCAAGCGCCCATCCAAAATTATAGTGCAATGCTATATGAAAACTGGTCTTATCTCCAAAAAAAAAAAACAAAACACTTATTACATCCCTTTTCTTCATGTTTTCATGCTTTTTCTGTACTGTATAGTTGGCACCTAATTCTCTCAATATATTTCCTTAGAGTGCTTGCAATTAAAACTGATGCTTTGCCTTCTCTGCCACATTAAAAAAAAGAGATGTTTTATTAATCAGCTAATTTATGTCACCTACTATTTTTTCCTCAAACTCAACTTGGAGCCAGAATTTAACTGCCGGTGTGCTGGAGGTAAAAGCTTCAGACACACAGACAAACCACACCAGCAGCCTCTTCTTTGCGTCCTCCTTGTGTGGTAGCTTTTAACCAAAACACTTTTTCACCAGCCGGAGGCTCCAGCCCAGCATTGCTTACCTGCCCCCACCTGCTGACTTTGGGCCTTCACACTGGCACAGACCTCTGACCCTTTCACAGTTTATACAAACCCCGCCTTCTGGCTCCTGGCCACCTTGTCCAGGGCAACACCACAGGCTCTCTCACTAGACTCGTCCTACTCCTCCCCAGCCATCCCAGATGAGCTGCAGATAGCTGACTCTGACACCACTGACCATTCTGAAACAACTTCCCCAACCTTGGGTCAGAGGTCTGCCGTGACCGATGGCACCATCTTAGCCACCCGGGCTGCCCTGCATATAATTATCCTTCCTTCCTTTGACGCCACCATTTTTTAAACAGATCTACCAAGACCAAAAGGACTGATTTCATGTCAGACATCTCATTTTGCTGCTGAGCATTTTTATTCGCATAGGTGCTGATTATTAGTAAACCGATTTTATACAGTCTATCAGGGAAATTCATTATAGTCACCCTCATAAGCCTACTTTGGGCTGAAAAAGTCAGTTATATTCTCTTCATTTCAGAGTCACTTATGTTTATACTGTGTTGCTCTAGTTAATGAGTTGTACAGTGATTTGCCTTAGTAAGAAGTATTCTCAGAAATTTAGATAAGTATACATGGAACATTCAGATGATTAGATCATAGAGAAAGTAACATGTTTTGAAAATGTAGGTCCTGGTAGATAACAGTTTACCTCAGAGATTCATACGAATATGTCCTCTGTGAATAGTTTGTATATCCTTGTTTCTCACATACACAATTACTGACAGCATGACGCTAACTCTTCCTGCTCCCCCTTCACTAACACCTACATATTTTGAGCCCATCTGTCTTATAGGAGTGAATGACGTAAATTATCTACACTGCAGAAATTAAGCCCTATGGTTTTTTGGAATTATTTTTCTTGAGCCATTCCAGTGTAGAAATTTATGAATGTATAAATTTATGCATATATAAAACACTTATTGTTTTATATGTCAATTAATGTATCTTTCATTGAGAGAAACATATATTTCCCATATATATTATATCATTTAAATATGTCTATATGAGAAGCAGTTGCTAATAAATGACTTATGAATGGCTAACGTGCTGCATAATTTTATGGCACAGATTTTTCAGCTGCATGTAAAGTATAGATACGGACTTCAATTTGAAAAACTTATCTTTTTAGATGAAAATGGGAATTTTTTTCTAAAAAATTGATTTTATAATGAAGTTTTAAATAAGCACTATCATAGACAAAATAGGATTTGGGGCAACTTTTCAAAGTTTAGGAACATAGTAACATGATTGCTTTTAATAAGAAGAATCTCCTGTTTTCAACAATAATTGTAACACATTATAACAATAGTATTAAAATTATATTTATGAAGATCAACCAACCTTGATTTGGGCAAAGAGGCAAAAATATTCTCAAATAACTCATCAAAGGTAAATAAGGGCTCTGAAGCATTTGATAAGCCAGTGCCTCACACTTAATTGAATGTCCACTGTTCTTCAGGTAGAAGAGCCTGAAGATATGGGTACTTCTGATATGAGAGTAATTTCTGTAACAGCTTAGAGAAGTACTTAATCAATAAACACAACCATCGTAATGAAATGTTTATTGACTTTAGGACAGATGTGGTATGGTTATACAGTAATGGAATTAGGTTTATGCTAGGTCATTGGACAACATACCTGTTTTAAAGTGAAAAATCATGGAAATATGCAATTAAGTGTGCATGTATGTTTGTTTCCGGCCTGTATAACAGAAGTTTATTTTGTTTGAAAATAAGTAGAAAAAGTTCACAAATCCTGGTTCATTGTCTGTGTGCACGTGTGTGTTTCTGTGCATTCAGCTGTAAGGCCATTTTAACTAAATGTTTACTAATGTTTTGTTTCATTCGCATGCTTTATGTAATCTCCACAGTGCTCAGTGCTGTGCTGTGGACAGATAGGCATGCTTCGTAGTGGGGATCTCCACCTCTGTGAACTAAGCTGATTAATTCAATTAGAATATGTATCTATTGAATATGTACTGTGTTATTAGCACCAAGCCTCATGTTATAAAAATACGTATATAAAAAAGCATATATATGACTATCTCCAACAAGAAGCTTGAAAGACCATTGGGGATATAAAATACTCATATATAAAGCAATCAAAACAATAAATTATTAAGAAACCAAACAGAGGCCCATAAAGTGCTAAGTAAAATTGGAGGAGGGAGAATCCTGTGGTTTAATGTGTCTTTTTGATTCTTCTAGAATAGATTGCTTTATGATGTATAAATCCAAACAGCTGTGTTCCTTATATCAATCACCTTGCCCTGGAAACATTTATTCACCAGAGGATATCCCTGACTACGTCTGAGAATCAATTCCTTTCCTCAAGGCAAAGAACATTCATTTTGAATCCCACATACAGAGCAGGGTGATAGAGTTCTGACTACTTAACTCAAGACTGTAAGAACAAATTTGCCCTTCACATCTATGTTCTACTGACTCCCACTGACACCTTTTGGTATCTCTGTTGGCAGAGTGGCACGCCCACTAGTCAACTGCTTCCATTCTTCTTAATTACCTCCTGTGCCCTCTGCCATCTATGAGAGTGATTTTCAGAAATAAAGGAAGATAGAGAAGACACGGAAGATATGTAACCTGTCCCTCTAGACATCAATTTTCAAAGTAAATAAAAACTTGACAGATGATTACTGTCATTTGAATGGAAGTCTTCTATGGTCATATGAAGGAATCATGTTTACAGCAGACAATGTGCTTTAACGAGATGTCTTTACACTTTCAGAGCCAGATAACCGTGAATGGAAACTCTGGAGGTGCTGTGAGTCCAATGAGTTACTATCAAAGGCCGTTTTCCCCTTCAGCCTACTCTCTGCCAGGCTCCCTCAATTCAAGCATTATCATGCAGCATGGCCGGTCACTTGGTAAGTCATTTAATTGTCATGGTTTTCGTGACAATTTCAATGTAGTAAGTACAAACCACATGAGAAAAACTTAAAGCATCAAAGTCGTTTTTCAAAAAGGAGGATGAAACACTTTACACTTCACTTTTTAATTATTCTATCTTAGAGGAGGAATTAGGAACTGCATGGATTCAACATTGGAGAAAGTAGGCACCCCGCTATTCCAAGATGATGACTGCTTCTATTCCAAGATGATGAAGGCTGTTAGATATTAAGTGTGGTGGTGTAGCAAGAAAGAAATGGGCAGTCAGGGAGAGGAGAGTTCACATCACCGGAACAGTCACGGTACATTTCCAGGGATGGCAAATACTATCCATGTTGTAGGTAGCCCTTCTTTTGCTAAAGAGCTTTCATTATAGAAAATTCTTTTGGTATACATAAAGAAGAATTGCTTCACAGTTAAAACTGTCTAACAAGGGGACAGGCTACCTCATGAAGTAGTAAATACTAAACCACTGCCTCACAAAGTAGTAAACTACTATTCATAGTGAAGCCAGAAGACCATCAGCCAGGATGTGAGTTCCTTTCAATGACGATTCCAGAATTTCATGGAGACATAATTCTTAATCTTTTGGGAATTAAGAATTAGATGAAAGATATAGCTCTCTTCTAGAAACAAAAAGAACATTTGAACATTCATAAAAAATGTTAAGCACATAATTTCATGGGGCTCATGTACTCTTTGACGCTTCCTGGAAAAGAAACTGTGCTATATAATGTTAGAAACACTATTACGTGGCAAAATACACTTAGAAAATAATGCAATAAATATTTCTTAGTTTCTAAAAAATGTTAAAAAAACAAACAAACCCAAAACATTAAAAAATAAACAGACTAAATCAAACCAATCTGAATTCAAGCTGTAAAAAGTTTCACGATGTTGAACAATTGGAAGGCTTGCAGAGCAGCAGGAATTAGAGAGGAAGGCAGAGGACCACGTGACCACAGCTCACCTCTCACAAAAGTAGGAGAGGACCATCCAGCCACCACCAATCAACAACAGAGAGAAAGAAACTGGAACATAGGGCTTTAACTCCCATTTCCTCTTTGCCAGCAGGCAGTACTTCCTTTTTCCCAACAGAGCGCACTGAAAGAACATGATGTTATTAGTTTACCCAGTGACATTCAGCACGTGCATTGTGGAACTCAACTTCCGTGTCAACAAAACCTCCATAACTGTAACGCTTACATGTAGCCTTGGGACTCGTTAGAGTAAAGACTAAATATGCTTGTGCCTTCTCTAATGCTGCTTCTGGGATCATCTGTGAATCTTATAATGATGTCCTTTCAGAGTAGAAAAAAGTAGAATGTACTTGTGCCAAAATATTGCCCTTAAAAAAATCAGTCCTTGGTGTGGTATTATAATGGGAGCCTATTATATCTAGATTTTTTTTACAGAGCTTTGCACCATCATCACACATCTGTAGTAAAACTCGACAAATTATTCTAGCAGTAATATTTTCCCAAATGATTATCAATTATTATTTGACTCTTTGTTCCCCTTGCCTTTCAATTCTGTCCCTCCCATACCAACAAACAAAATATATAATTACTTGAATGTAGATAGGCTTTTATATCAGAACATATCAATGGGTAGATTTTTACATGTAAACTAAACTACATGGAAAGAAATTCCCTATCTATACGTTGAACAAATTCTAGTTGGCTAGTGCTGAGATAGGTCCTAAGCAGAATATACAAATCTGTCCTGCCCTAGAGGAACTTTATATGTAGTTGAAGACAAAAGACTTCAAACATGAGAGTTAGTAGACCATATAAGAGCATAATAAAAGGCTAATTTATGTAAGCTATAAGTTCATAGACTCTTATGATCCATAGATGAAGACAGAGTTAATATTGTTTGCTTAGGTTGGGACTTTGTACATATTAGGTGCTTAAAAACATTGCTGTTTGATATAAATACTAGCTTCATGGTTGTCCTCTTTGTGATTAAATGGAAAATGAGAGTCAAATATTACATTGTGTCTGACTTTGGAGTTGCTTGGGAAGGATATTAATTACTTTTACATACAAGGGCACATAAAGCAGTTTTAGTCCTAGCTTTATTCATTTTTCATCAGAAATGAATTGAAAATGCTTTTCTATTGCAAACCAAATTGGAAATAGTCATAATAATAGTAATAGCAATTATAAATGTTAAAATAGATTTTAGCTTTCAGGGGTCTTATCTATTCAGAATGAGTTAAATTTTTAAAATCTTGATTATGAAGTTTTATATAAATTTGCTGCAAAAACAGTTATATCTTTTGAGATACATACATATATCTCATATATATATACATATAATCAATCACTGCCACCCTGAAATATTCATACTTTTCCATATCCACATAAAAAGAGAACTTTCTGAGTGACAGGTCTGACAAACCATGGCAAAGATCATTTTTAGTCACCAAAAATTGGAAATTTATTGTTAAAAAAAAAACCCAGAAAATTGTATTATCAATTATACCATATGCATAGTAATACTGTTGATTTTCATAAATATCTGTGAACTAAGAGTAAGTGGAATATATAGTACAAACCACATGAGAAAAAGAACCACACTACATCCTCTCTGTTTCTTAAGAAATTAAACTAAAAGTTAATAAAGATGGCATGAAGATAGGAGGAGTATGATAAAACTCATCTAATTTATGTGCTTAGGGCAAGTTTCGTACTCAAGGGGCAAAAAAGTCATGGGTTTTGGTACTTTAAAGTAAAAGTAAAGATATGGCCGTCATGGCTCCTTAAATAAAAATTAATACTAATAATTTTAAATCACTGATTTACCCCTAAGCCTTCACATCCAGGCATATGTTTGGATGAGAAGATTTCTTAATGCAATTTTTGTTTTCACTTTACTTTTATAAAATTGCTGTCATAGACTCAACAGTCATAACTTTCGTCCCAAGAGTACATTTCAGTCCTTTAAATAACAGTAGCCAGCAGTTTCACAAACAGAATATTAATGTAAACTATGAGCTGATGGAAATTACTAGACTTGTCTCCATTTCTGCCCCTTAACCTATAAAATGGATCCCCCCCCCCAAGATTACTAGAGGGATGAGATGAGATAACGCATAGAAAGTGCCTTCTTACAGTGGCTGCCCCACAGTCACAGGGTCTTCCAACAAATGTTATTCTTCCCCCACCCTCTCTCATAAAATGGTGAGGGTCTTCTTGTTAAAAGTTTATTCAACATACATCTCCATGTTGACAACGAGTGGCTCAAATGGAAGGTAAATGAGTTAAAAGAGGTGGCAATGGAAATGCAGACTACGTCACAGTTGGCGTAAATATACAAGAGGCACCGTGAATTTATGATTCCTTGTGCATCCGATACATTATATTTCACCACATTTTCTCCACAGATTCCACAGAGACATATCCCCAGCACGCACAATCCCTGGATGGCTCTATACCGCTGTACAGATCCTCAGAGGAAGAGAAGAGAGTGACAGTCATCAAAGCCCCACATTACCCAGGGATCGGGCCTGTGGACGAATCCGGAATCCCCACGGCCATTAGAACGGTAGGAGATGCCAGTGTGCACGTCACAGCTCCGGGGCTGTGCACACACTCTCCAAAGAATGGTTTGTCCGTGGCTTTGTGCATCCCTATGGTCTTACATAATGAGGATTGCCCTCTGTGCCATCTGAGTTCTCGTGAATATTATGCTGTGTGACAGTTGAAGATAATCACAGCATCTATTTTTCCATTTTAATTAAAAATCATGAAAATTGTGATTTTGGTAAGTGATAAAAGTATGTTTTGTTTTACCTTTAACCAAAGAGTGTTAGGGCACTAGACAGGAAAGAGAAGGAAGGAGAAAATGTGCATTCGGTGGCTGCATTGAATTCCCACGTGCATTGCAAATAAACCAGTGATTTGTTTCTGGAAATGGATGTATGTTAACACCAGGAGATGCAGAGCTGTGACTTGGGAGTTGGGAGGTGAGATGATTGGAGTGAAGAGAGTTAATGTCATAAGAAGGAAAAACTGAAGAAAAATACACATTTTAGGGTCCCTCTTCAGCTGTGCCTGCTGAGAGCTCTCCAGATGATAAGTAAAAGTGTTTGGATTGTTTTTTTTTAGTCTTTAAACTCTGCCAAAACATTGCTCAGTGTGTCAGGGCAGCCCCTTCTGGCAAAGCTCAGCAGTAGCAGAGGCGGCTATTGAGAGCTTGGGCAGGCAGCTGCTTGCTGACCCAGTCCACTTGAAGAGAAGGTTTGTGCTAGCCGCAAGAAGGAGGACTTGGGAACCAAGATGAGAGCAGCAGCAGCACCTTTGCAGGTGAAAGTGAGTGTGTGTGGGGAGGGGGTGCGAGAATGGAGCTCAGGCTGCGAACACTTGTCCGCAACATCCACATACCTGGCTGGGATGTTGCCAAGAGCTACTATCCTGGAATGCAAACCTGGGGGACCAACGACAGTAGTGGATAGAGGAGAGGAATGAGAAAGAGATCAGAAAAAAGCAGTGGCACGATCGGAAACACCCAATGAGAACTAAAGACAACGTGTGGGGGGGGTTTCTTCTCTCTTTGAATTTGCATTTATTTTATGGGGATTCGGTGTTCTATATCCAGAGAAAAGGGTTAACAATTGATTACTCCAAGCATCAGTATTAGAAATGGAAGCTACAAAGTAAATTTGTATAGCTGTTGCTCTGGGTTTTATACTCGTTAGATTCTGAGAACGTTGAATGTAACTAATTACAAAGTCCTGAAAAAAATCTATGTTGGAACTGATGATTGTCATATTTAAGTGATAGAAAAAGTTCAGGGGTCATGACTTACATTCTTAATCTTATGATGAGTACATGTTTCTGGTGACAGTGTTTTGCCATTTGTTTCCTTTTTAAGATTTCTGACTCAAATGGTTCAATTTGAATTTTTTAAAATAACGTAGAATACAGTGTGACAGGTATAGTGTCATGGGTTTTGCTTCATTGACCTTTGAAGCATGGTATGTACACAAATTAGGAGATCCTTAATTCTATGTAGTTATAGATGCTGTCTAAAAAGAATTTATCTGAGACCTCTGGTATGTTTTTAAGTGTGTTTCTAAGTCAACAAATGATATATAAAAATGAACATGCAAAGCTGGACCTTTTTATAATCCATAAAACATAATTCTCTTAAATAGCAAGGCCTTGCTCATTAGTTTTTAAATGGAAAAAAACTGAGATGTAAATAGTCAAAATCAAGTAATATTAAGATGTTTATATTGTTTATCTACTGCCAAATCAAAAGCATATTTAGATACGCATAAGCAAACACATATACGAAACACTAGTTTTCTTTCTGCAAAATAGAAAATGAAATATAAGCAACCCAGCAGTTCCTTATAAGGAACCATAATTTTTATATACAGTTGTGCTCCTATTTAGGCTTTTAAAACTCTACAAAGAAGGTATAGGTCTGAGAAGACTCTTATTCACATTTCCTATTTCCCAGCCTTGCCAAGCTCATCCCAAGTATAGCTGTGTTTATAAATGTCGAGTCAGGCCATCTCTGAGCCACAGCAGGCCAAAAATCTCCAAGGTTGTTTTTCTTTCTCATCCGCGTAGAAAGTAATGATTATCAGACTCAAATTGCTTCACATGGACTCTCTGATGAGTGTGTACACCAAAAGCAGTGCTGTCTCAATGTATCATGTTATAGTCTCATTTTAGACAACCAGCATATACTGAGGAAACAATTTTGTAAAGTAACCCAGAAACTCTAGAATACCAAGAGTCAACAAATGTACCTTTGACTTATTTGAACGAAGGAAAGCAGTTCCCCAGACTGCCTTCTCTCATGTGACCTGGGACATCTGTGTTAGCCTTTTACTGCCAGTCTTATTAGCTACAACAACAAAAACCGCTAGAGTTCAGATCCCGTGAGATCGTCTAATTACAGGCAGCTAGTTAAGTAAAATACAACACTCTTTTCTCCTAGTTCAAATACAATGCCATTTGAGCATTTCAAAACTGGCAAGGAGCAAAAAAAAAAAGAAGAAAAAAGAGAATAGAATAACTATATACTGGTGTGTAGAAAATAAGGCCTTTTCTTTTTCTGGAAATCTTTGCATGTTAAATCAGTGTTGAGCTCTGATGTCACAATGCAAACATTCAGGTATATTCAGCAAAGGTTGTAGAAAACAACTGCATAGTGAATTACTAGTAGTTACTGTCTGTGTAAAAC
Source organism: Rhinolophus ferrumequinum (assembly GCF_004115265.2). NCBI lineage: Eukaryota > Metazoa > Chordata > Mammalia > Chiroptera > Rhinolophidae > Rhinolophus > Rhinolophus ferrumequinum. The sequence continues at coordinate 76,398,995 of NC_046287.1, forward strand.
AAGTTCGGAGAACACACAGAAGTAAATGTCCTCAAATTTGGGTAGACTTCCATTGACTTAATTTTAGTATTAGCCATAACAACTTCCATGATGGCATTTATACAAGGAATTTTAAATGCTTAGAGGACTTCTTTTAGAAACGGACACAGGGTTTTAGTATTCCCTTTTACCAGTCTCCTGTTCCTCGTTGCCAACTGACTGGGCATTTCTGGCATCTCTGTGCTCACCATATAAAGCTAGCAGATGGCAGAACTGTGATCCTGCCTGATATGTGCCCTCTAGCAAGGGAAGAAAAAAATGCTGTTTGTCAAGATACATTGCCATATACAGTGCTATAACTTACTTATTAGGCATCCTTGTTGCCACTGGTTGTGTCCAGGTTTGGTTGGAAAACAGTTTTTCACAAGGTTATGTCTTATTTTCTGATGCTAACTACTGCAAAGGAAATAAAGCTTAATGAAGAAAAATTGATCTCTCATGAAAATAAATGTCCCTTGAAGATACTTGTTCAGCTATTTTGTGTAAGCCAGCAAATAATAGCTAGAATCCTGCTTCTCCACTGCACCCTCTCCCAGCAGCTCCCACCATTTGAATATAAGATCAGTCAACAATCCCCTCAATTTCTCCATGGTAGAAAGAGCCATGAATAAACGAAGAGGTGGTTCGCAACAACATCAGTAGCCCTTAATGTTAATCTATATTTGTGGTGATTACCAGAATCATAGTTTTGTAGAGACTAAAATAAATAAAGACATAGCACAAAACCTTCAATTTCCACATGAAAAACGCAATGACCATATTTCTGAGATAAACATCAAGATATAAAATCGAAACCAAACCTCAGTCTAACAAGTACAAGAGTATTTTTGCAGCAATCCTAACACAATATTTTATATCAAAAGAATTGTGTCAGAAAATCTGGTATATTTAGTTACTCTACACAGAATGGTTGAGTTTCTTGCCCTAGTAGCTCTGGAAATGGCAAGATAAAGATGTTACCAAGCAAAATCTTTAATTATGATTATAAAGGTATATGTCTCCTTTCACAGGTATGCAGTATCGTAGAGTTCCATCCAAAAACCTGGATTCATTCATTGTTTAATTCTATAAATATTTGCCATTTCCTACAGTTATTATTTCTTGAGCATTTTTTATATACCTAGGATTCTTTTTGTATACATCACCTCATTCAATTCCCATAACAGTCCTATGATGTGGGCATAATTGTTTCATTTTTCAGAGGTGAAAGCTGGAGCTCTACAAAGTTACCTAACTTGCTGCAATTCATATTGCTAGAAAACAGTAATTAAAGGAACGAAGACTTGAATATAGGTTGATCTGACATTAATGTCATATTTCCACGAAAGCCCACTGTTTCTATCATGTCAAAAGCCTGGGCTGCATACGGAGGAGCTTCTATTCTCAAGGAATTTACAATTTAAAAGGCAAATGTTGCGTACATTTTATTATCATGTTACAAATTTTTGAAACGATATCTACATTTTTAGATTTGCTCTCAGACTCTGGATTGTGTTTAGTATTTTAGTAACTTAGACTAGAAAATATCAAATTACTATCTCTCTAAATTGATCAGAATACAATTTTAGTCAAAAATATTCCCTAGTTAATTCTAAAATTAATGTCTTGAACAGAACACTCACTAAAATGTTTTCAAGATAATGATAATTATCACCAAAGGAGTGAGGCAAACTATTACAACACTATAACTTTTATTCAGTGAATTTTGTATAAGTATGTTTGTGCAAATATTAACTGTCCAGTGCTGGGCACAGCTATGATTTGGGAATAATAAAACCATAACATATAATGTTCCAATTCAGCCTAAATGCAACAAGGGGTAATATATTTACAAACTGCATGCATAACTGGATAAATTACTGGTACTATCATCATGAAATAGATTTTTTTTATCACAGAACAGAAATTTGCTATTAAAAAAGATAAAATATAGAAAGAAAAACATTGAGGAAAAATGTTTATTTGGAAGCAGTTTTGTAACTACTGGACATTTTCTTTTACAGACAGTTGACAGACCGAAGGACTGGTACAAGACAATGTTTAAGCAAATTCACATGGTGCACAAGCCGGGTATGTATGTTGTTCTGTCTTCTGATCAGATCCTTGTGGGTTGAAGGATGTATATGTATACTCTCCTTTCATATAGTTCTGGTTCATGCAAAATGTCAAGACCCTAGCAAACATCATGGCCCTCACTCATTTCAACATCCTTCCTTACATCAGCCTTCAAATCACAGATACCTGTTCTCCTGCCCCACACAGATCTGCCACGAAGCTTCTTATAAGGTGACCTTGAAGGGGTGCCAGGTGCTCTGGTCTCTTCCCTTCGTCCTTCCTGATCCAGTCTAAACCGGTGTGGCGCGTTGTCTGCTTAGACAGATTCATTATTCCTCTGTCCACATATGTCTCCTCCTAATCCAGAGAGGGAGCATAGGTAGGTCTCATTGACTTGACAAGAGATATTTAAAGCACTTACGAAAGGAAATTCATGATCCAGAAGAGAAGGCTGCCTGAGGAAATGAGGTCAAGGACTGACCTTGTACGTTGCGAAGAGGGCAGCAGAGCAAATATGTTACAGATAAGAGGTCAAACTGCAGAGGCCCAGCAAAAAAAACAATATTTGAAAAAAAAAATTAAATGGTATTATGAACTAGGCAAAATACATTGGTTTTCTAACAAATTTCTGTTGTTTCTCTGAAGTTCTGCTGTCTTATTATGATATGGTGACCAAATGTGTATTTCCATAATATTTATGTTTCGTTTTCTAGATGATGACACAGACATGTATAATACTCCTTATACATATAATGCAGGTAGGATGGGTTTCCTTTGCTCGCAATGAATATTTTATGCCCTGCATTGCTTGAAAGAACTTCACAATCACTTTTTTTACCACTCTGTTTGAGTGCATGTCTTCAGTTTATACAATCTGGAGGATGCTTTTTTTTTTTTCCTTTTCTCAGAGCATGCATAACAAAAGGATTGATCTTTTCTCATGGAAATGAGAACTAATACTGTTTTATCTCATTCATTCCCACTGTTAGTTTATTCTCAGCTTCAGGAATGTTTGAACCAAAGTGTGAAGGCCAGCCTGAAAGAACATACTGTAACAGGGGTACAAAATAAGATAAAGATCTCCTTTTATCAGTGGAGAGAGTGATTACCATTGCGTAAGATCTTTCAGATACACTTCACAAAAACAAGTCAAGCAAAGTATTTTGTGACCTTGTCCATGCTTTTGCTGCAAAATGCAACCATTCATTGAAGAAGTTTTTAAAATCCCACTTTGCCGGGCCACTTTTCTGACTCAGAGTTGCCAATGGTCCTAATGGACTGACTTCAATTCCAGGCATTTCTACTTGTATTTGAGTGCGTTCGTATCTTGTGAAGTGGCTGCAGGCTGGATGGAGTGAGGAAACCCCTAAAAAATCTTTCTCATCATCGCTTTCTCCTAGATGTCACATCAGGGCATCCCACACAAGGCCTCCTGTCCCTGCCCGGCCTCAGGTTCTGGACTATTGAACGGTGTTTGATTTTCTTTACTTTAGAGCAAGCTCTGAGGATCAGTCTCACTCCCCACCCCCTACTCCTTAAGCAGCTGCATCCTTGCTAGGGGTCCCCTTGCCAGCCTGACCTCAGAACTGCATGAGGTTCTCCCCTCCCTGACACCGGAAGGCCAGTACACAGGCCTGTGCACAATGAAAGACTTTCTAGGCAAAAGGGAGCAAAAACAAGGAAGTTAGTTACACTAGGCAAAAAAAGCGGAAGTTACACTAGGTGAAAAAGCAGATCGGTTATGGCAAGGTCACTTTCCTTTAGGGGATGGCTGGGGTCCATCAGGCAGGTGACCTAACTAGTGATTCCTGACTGACTGGTTTAAGGTTCAATTTCTGGAAGAGGCCTAATAATTAAGTAAGTCTCGGTTTGGTGCTGAGGGCCTTATAGGCAACCGCATTTGGGGCCCGTTGTCTTTTTAAGAAGCTCTAAAGCTGAAGTCTGACTATAGAATGGAGGCAAAACACTGTCTCTATTTGTCATGGCAGTTTGCATGGAACTTCAGCAGAAGCCAATGAGTGAAAACAGACTTCTCTCAAAAGCCTGAGGTTGAAGGAAATTCAGAAATTTTGTAATTATTTTTAATATTGAAGTTTTGTATCCATTAGTAATTAGTAAATTGAACAGTAGGTACATAAAGCCTTGCAGAGCTCTTCAGAGAGAGTTTTACCATTTAATCAGTACACAAAGTGACCCAACTAGTCTCTTTCCTTTCTACTAACCCCACAGCCCACTATTCTGTCTTGTTCTTTCTGCCTCGCTCTTTTTTTTTAATGCCATCTCTGCTACCCGCTTCCCCCTATCCACCCAAACCAATCCTACAGGGTTCACATAATTTCTATTTGTCTCATCTCCAAGATGCACTATAAGCTTACTAAGAGTTTCTGTCCCGTGAGCCTTGCACAGCACATATATAACTTGCTCAATATTTTGTCTGATTGCAATTAACATGTCAATTATTATATGTAAATTAGAGCTGTTAAAGTAATAGAAGATGTTTAGAAACAGTTCTGATAAGGATTTTTAATCTTCCTCTGAAATCTTAACTATGTCATTAGTTTATCTTATCCAGGAGAAAATTTGCCAAGTACCTGTAAGTTATTCCTAGTACTAATCTGAAAGTCTGAATAATTCCAAAATAATTGATGAAGATTGACAAGAAGATTTATAATCAATGCTTGTGTATATAATACAGAAATAACAAATTAATATATTAATAAAGACCAAATTAATATTAATACATTGAAAAAGATCGTACTGCCCAATGCATGCATTCTGATTATACTTATCGATTATAATTTCGGTAAAAATCATTGGCTATTTTATGGAGTACAAATAATTTAATGCACTTCAAAAATCTTATTTGCTCCTGTTTTGTTTTGTTGTGTTTCACGACAGGCTTGTACAACTCACCCTACAGCACGCAGTCACATCCTGCTGCAAAGACTCAGACCTACAGGCCCCTCTCCAAAAGCCACTCGGACAATGGCACCGATGTCTTCAAGGACGCCTCCTCCCCCGCACCTCCCCCACACGTTCCTCCTCCAGTCCCACCACTTCGACCAAGAGATCGGTCTTCAACAGAAAAGTGAGGCATTTCCCCCCACCCAGTGGTCTGTATTTAGCTTAGTATAAGCTATAAGGCCACTTGGCATTCGGTAGAAGAGCTGGTGCTTCCCTTATGGAGATAGTAGACGAATAGCCATATTAGTCTTGTATGTGCCATCTTAGTCAATGCTTGTACCACACTGACCTCTCCTGAGATGGTAGCAAACCCTTTCACACGCTGGGTTCATAACATGACAGTAACCTAAGTTAGACCTGACGTAACCTGGGCACAGTCTCTACTTTTTGATCGACAAATGCATATAAAAAGTCAAGAAAATAGAAATAATTGACATGTATTCCCTTTGGCACAGCAGGTCAGAGACTATGCAGTTGTTTCAGTTTCCTCAGATTTGAAATGTTAGGTCTATGAATAATGTAAAATTTGCTCTGATACACAAACACCCTTTTTGACAGCAGGAAGGTTATTCATAAATCATAAATAAGACATTAATTAATAAGTGTCTAACTGTGACTCATTTCCACCAGCTTTTTGATGTGACGCTAATTTCCATTTTCCCACTGAAATATTTTTATAGAAACTATTCTCATAAAAATAAAAGTGTATAAACACACTTTTATTATACCATTTAAAAGTTAATATTATGACTAATAATCCTATTTATGTCACCTCTATTGAGAGTTTGCTATAAGCCAAGCATTAGTTAAAGCACTTTTCCTGTATTGTATCATTTAATTCTGAGAACAGCCCAATGAGATATGTTTTATTTAAAAGCCATTTTAGAGGGGAAGAAACTGTGATTTAAAAAATTAAAGTAACTTGCTCAGCTCATATAGTTAGTATGTCCGAGCCAGGATTCAAACTTAGCTCTGACTAAAGTTGTAGCACATGCTATATTGGCAATTAATAAATAAGGACATAAGAATTACTCAGTATTAATACTGGTTATTAAGCATCGATCTATCATACCTATCTCAAAAATATTATATTCCACACCTCATTGTACCTTTAAGAGTAACTGACGATCACATAGGGTATAAGATACCATGAAAATAGACACAGCATGTGTGAGGAGAGTCTCATTTTAATACCAATTTCATGATGAATTATGTGTTTAGAAGTGTGATGTCTTAAATTTGAGAATTAATTCTCTAGTATCTGGTATCTCTGCCATAAAAAACAGAACCAAAATTATCTCAGATTTAAATGTGTTATTTACCCTAGGTGTTTAGTAAAAGTAAATCTCATCAAGAAATATGTTAATGTCTTAAACATTTCTAGGTAGCTTCCATATACATTGTCTTATGTCATGCTCAAAACTCCCATGCTAAATATTACTCATCAATTTACTAGAAAGCCAGCACTTGCCTCTAATTCTCCTGTCTCTTAGAGCACTTATATTTCAACATGTCACGAAGTCGGAATTCCATTCCATTCCATGGGTGAGAATTGCCCCCAACTATAGTCAGAAAATCCTTTGTCCTCAAAAGGTATTTTCCCCCGGGAAGCCTTATTTCGCCCCAGTTACCTAAAAAGCTTTATTTTCCAAGCCCGTCTTTGACTGCCTCTCGAAGGATAGTAGTTCAGAGAAAAAAGCTGATTCCAAGGTCTCCTATGGCATGGAATGGATACCTGACTCTGGTTTATCAAGGTTAACACCAAAGGAAGATCTCTTGTCCCCACAGCTTGCTCCTATGGATGATAACCCAAGTGATACTTTTGTACTTTTCACAAACTGTGGTGCCATTTATAAGATAAACAAGATCAAACATGGCGTGTGCATTACTCCTGTCACTTTAAATCAAGGATGCCTGGTCACAGAGTGGTGGGATAAACTCATATAACTTAATGGAGCATAACCACCACTTATTCGAAACACAAATATACACAGCCGCCATTGTGTATGACCCAAGGGTTTACTAGCAGATCTCTGGCTGTATATGTGTAAACCCCTTGTGTGAGTTTTTGAGCCTGCAGGAGGATAATCATTGCATAAAAATAAAAACTAAATAAAAAATAGAGGAAAACAGAATATAAAAGAAATGGCTTTCTTTAAATCATTTATGTAAAACAAAATATAAATGTGGCATTTTGAGCAGATTAACTTTACATCCTGAAAAGACTTTTCAAAAAAATCTGTACCAAAATTAACTTTGAAAACAATGAGTGGTTATCTACACCTGTTTTGAGCGTAGAGAATTATTTTCATGTGCAATTTGTTGATTATTTCTAGGCATGACTGGGATCCTCCAGACCGAAAAGTGGACACAAGAAAATTTCGTTCTGAGCCCAGGAGTATTTTTGAATATGAACCTGGGAAGTCATCGATTCTGCAGCATGAAAGACCAGTAAGCACTTGTCATTAAACAGGATGCCAGTTTTCTAGGCTTCCTGGGTTCCCAAATAAAGTTGAATTTCATATCATTTAGCAATTTTTGTCCCAAAGGTAATAATTTGGCATTATTTAGAAATCATGTGTATTTTATATCATGATTTGTGCCTCTCATCTCAGAATTGAAGATGCACTCTTTAATACTAGGGATGCCAAAAAAAAATATACACATGACTTGTATTCATCTTTTGTTATCGGTGTATATTGAGTATTACAATTTGAATACAGTTTTTTCCTTCCTTAAAATGTGTATACTTTTTTTTGGCACCTTCTGTATATTATCCCTACTGACCAAATCTAGGACTTATATCACATAGCTATGCCTAATCATAGTGCTGTTTAATTAGAAAAAAAAACTCTCATAAATGTAACACTTAATTGCTAGTCTTCATTGCTAGTGAGAAAAATCATTCATTACAAATGGACCCAGGCAGTTCCATTCCTTTCCTTCCATATAGGTTTCTTTATATTTCTTTGGTTTAAGGGGAAATTTTCCAAATGTTTTTTTGAAAAATAACAAGCTGTTTTAATTGATTCTTATTAAATCTCTCTCAGGTTACCAAGCCTCAAGCTTCCTGACTGATTGTCAATCTAATGGATCAAGATTATGTTTAACTTTGTAGTATTTTTTCCCAATTATTTAATTTAATTATATGCAAACAAACAGATATATAAAATGGAAAATAACCATTTGCTTCCCCAAAGTGCAGTTTAACAAAGGGGTTCTTCCTTGGCCTTCCTTGTTTTTATGTCCCCAGTCCTTCTTTCTGAGTCCTTTGCTTTCCCTCCTTGATCAGTGCCCTCAGGATCTCTTTAAAACTATAATTCCTCTGCATCTTTATAAAAATCTCTGCTTCTAGAGAAACAACTGAAGTCATTTGCAATTTACTCTCGGACACATCTTAAAATAATTTTAGGTGTCAGTGAACAGGAAAGAAAGTTTTCTTTGTTAAATCCTTTAAGTATCCAAGAAACCACATTATCATATATAATGCAAGGCCAGGCCTGGAATTTGATTGGAAACCCTTGCCTCACCACACCCAGTATGAGTGTCCTTGATTTAGTTTTGGAAACCCTATATTTATGGTTATGTTCTTGAGAAACATGTTCAGAAACCTTATAATCACATAATTCATACATGGTATTTATCTAAGCCTTCTTTACCTTCCTTCAAATAACTCATATCTTTTAGAGTAACAGAACTTTAACGGAAAAACTGAAAGAAAAAAGGAACATCACTGATTTGCAGGTCCCATTGCAAATGTATAACCCTTTTACCAGGTTCTATGATCGAATATCATGATACTCTGTAATTTCTAGGATGAGAATTGAGTGACCCATGACATCACCATTGCATAAAATTGAAAATAGCAAAATAGTTTTGCAAAATAATGAGTCTCAGATTTAAATGTAAATAACAAAACTTTAATGATCATTCTAACAATGTATGATGCTCTTAGGATGATGACTGCGGCAATTGTATTGGAATGCTCTGGTAGCTGTGGTGCCAGGAAACAAGACTGATTTTTAGAAGCTTTCCTATCAGACTATTTCTATTATTTACTCACTGAGCAACATGTACTGTGCACCCACTATGTGCCAGACATTGTACTAGGTGCTAGGGGCACAATAGTGAACGAGACACAGTTTCTACCTCGAGGAACTTCGAGTCCATCATTTCATGGATGTGCAGAGCTAGAGCTGCATTTGTGTGACGTACACCACCGCCTATATGGTTGAAGTGGTGGCACACTTGAAGATTCCTTTTGCCCTCTCAAGAGCTCATTCACAGGCCCTGTCATTGTGACTGAAATTCCCACATTATTCATGTCTTTGGGTTAAAGCTTTGAAGGCTCCTAGTTTAAAAACAGTAATAATAAAAATAATAATAATAGCAATAACAGTAGTTGTAAATCTTTATTGAGCATTTACTATGTGCCAGGCCCTGTAACTAGTACTTTATGCCTCATCTCATGGTATGATCCCAAGAACCCTCTGAAGTACATATATGGAATTCCCATGTTGCAGATGAAGAGACTGATGCACGCATTCAGTAACTTTGCCCAGGGTCATGTAGCTGGTGGGTGTTGGAGCTAAACCTGGAGATGAGGAGACTCATGCCGAGTGCACTTAATCCCACTATGCAGCGACATCACCAGGATTAGCTGAGTAGGAAGCACACGTAGCTAGTAGTCATTTTCACCTTCGCTTATTTGATTATTTATTTTGCAGTATAAATTATTTATTTGCTAATTTGTAATAAATTAGTGTACTTGATTTAGTTAACCAGGAACCTGGGCCCTGAGTAGTTAAGACATATGAGTAAGACCTGGCTCTAAGAATAGAAAAACCTGGAGTATGGGTATTGCTGGAGATTCGGGTATGGATGAGTACAGGAAAAGGGCAGTGGGGGGACCTACATACTCAGAAGGAAATGAGAATGGGTATCTTACGAAGAAATGGCAAGAACCAAACACTTTTATCCCTTCTAAACAATTTTGCTGAGGGCCAGTCTTATACAAAATGATTTGAGCTAGTCCTCTGCATCATTTTGGCCAGGCTTTTTATTATAGAACTAGGCAATTGGCTTTTTATTATAGAACTAGGCAATTGGCTTTTTATTATAGAACTAGGCAATTGGCTTTTTGTGTTGTTATTGGTGTTTGCCCTTTGGTGGGTTTTTTCTGTTTCGTTTTGTTTTTTTGGAGAGGCAATCAGAATGAATTCAGGGTTAAGTGCACAGTCATGTTGCAGAGACTGGCTGTCTATTGATACAGTTTACATAAGATTCTGGAGTGTCTTGAAAACACAAGCTATAGAGGACAAATGGCAGGTTTGCTAAATGAGAGTGATGTAGGAGCAAATGGACAACACTTAAGGATTTCAGGGTGGTCTAAATGCACTCTCGCGTCATTTTACTCCAAAATGGTTTGTGAGCATTCCTTTGCTCTTTCCGTATTTAATTTTTGTAAATTATACACAATACCTAGGTCGTTTTCTGTTGCTCTTTTCAATTCTTAGATGACTCCATCCTCTGACCAGTTTTCCCAAATGCCATCTTGGACTCCCCTCTTCCCCACTGATCTCAAAGTCCTCCCCCCAGGAGAACTGCCATTGCCTCTCCTCTCCTCTGCTCCACAGTTGTCCATGGCCTGTATTCCAGTGACAGCCACCTACCTGATCACTGTCCTAATTCTCCAATCTTTATGAAATCTTTATAAAATCTCTTGCTCAAAACTTACTTCTGACTCTCAAGTATCCTTAGAGCAAAATCAAAATTCCTTAATATACTTTACGAAAAACCTTGTGATTTGGCTCCTGCCGAGCTTTCCTGCCTCACTCACTATGTTCCAGTTGTACAGAGAGCGTTCCATTCTTTCCTTATTAGAGCTTTGCACGGGCTGTTCTCTCCACCAGGAAAGCTCTGTCCACCACCTCTCCCTTCACCTGGAAAAGCCTCCTCTCACTTCCCCCGGGGCACCATCTCGGACTCCTCAACAAGTGTAGAGCTCCCCCTGCTGTCCGCTCTCCTGCAGCACGCTGCTTTTCCTCCCTCACCACACTGAATTGTAATGGCCTGTTTACTTGTGTCCCTCACTAGACTTTAAGCTCCTTGAAGGCAGGGACCATGTCTAGTGCACCAGTTGTATCCCCAGCACCTAGCACAATGCCTGGCACATGGTAGGTGTTCAGTGAATACTCATTGAATGAATAAGCGAATGAATGAATATAGGTTTGACCCTTGCAGTGAGTGGGTAGAATCGGTGAGACTGAATCCCTGTTCTGTTGCTAATCTACAAAGTCTATACATTTCTAGTGCCAAAAAGCACAGTGGGTCTCCATCAAAGGACACACGAGGGATTCGACACACTGCTATTAGTAACTGTGGTTCACTAACTGAATACTACTCTGTCCAAAAGCATCTCCTTTCTCCTTACAAATCAGTGGAATATGTGTTTATGTTCTTTAACATGAAAGTAAAAGTGAATGCAATTTTTAAAAGTGCATAGCTATTCATTTGACTATAAGCTTGCAAATTTTGATTAAATGGGCTTAATGTTTGATCTAGAAAAGTAATTTGCAATCACCACAAATTTCTCTTTAACTGACTTGAACCACAATTTATTCCATGAAACAATCATTCAAATTCTTGAAACTTTATATCCCACCTGGATTGGATATGTTTGTAGGTAAGCCACATTAAAAGAAAATAAATTTAAATAAAGCATTTATTTAGGACCTCTCTATACTTGAATCAATAGAAAATGATATGAAGATGGTACCTTTCTCTATTATAACTAATCCAGCACACAATGATAAAAGCTGAAAGAAACAATCATTGAAAACACAGAGCAGAATTAAAATTCAATGTAAACCCTCAGTGAACTTAAGCTTCTTTATTAATGAAGACTGTCACTCAAAGTTTAGACTATAAAAATTTTGAGAGTTTCATCTGATGGTTTGAGCCATAAAGAATTACCCCCAACTTATAATGTGCATAGCATTTATCGTGGAACCTCAACAAGTATAAAACATGTGAGCCAATGCCGTGAAAGCTTACCAGTTAATGAGCATACAGTTTTAAAGAATCAGATCATATTGACACTTCTTTTTGTTTGAAACAACATACAGAAATTATATGCCTGTGTTGAGAATACTGAGAACAGTAGACTTTTTATAACCTGAAAAGCAACTAGATGTCCTAAAACTGTAGAAAACATAAAAACTTGAAAAATTGTTACCCATTGGTTACATTTAAAGAAAACTCGTGTGATTTGTAGTTTTAGATTTTCTTAAGCACTTTCTCCTACACTGAAGACCCACTAGTTTTCAGCACAGGTTTGCTGAGTTTTTCAAAATGAGGAGACTGAAAAAGATTAAAAGATGTGCAACAGCATCTCTGCTCTTTTGCTGTCTTTTGGGAGCAAATAGAGTAAAGCATAATCATACTTCCTAAATGAGTTCCTGAGTGTTAACATTTGTGTCATACAACTCAAAGGAACTTTCAAGTTACCCGTGTTTATGTCTGTTAGCTGACCATCATCTGTATGTGTTATCACTGACTGTTGTAAGGCCTTTGTGTACCTTAGCAGTGGATCTAGGTTGCTGTGTAATACATTTAATTGTTGCATGACTAAAGGGATTTGACAGGTCAGCCACAGCAAAGAGGAAATTCTAGTTCTGCCACTTAACAGTTCCTTTACCATAAAGTCTCTGCACAAGCGTGTGTCTTTCATTACGTTCCAATGTTGTGGATAACTACCCATGGTCACTGTTTTGGGTGTTTTCTCTGCTATTTTCAACGGACATGGATTCCAGATAGCTGCCCATTGTGACTATAAATTGAATTTTTATTCTATTTTAACGTACAAAATCATAATTCATGGAAAATTGCTAAGGTATGATGCAGGATGATAGATATTCTGCTCCCTTTTCCATATTCTGTAATAGGAATATATTTCTATAAATCAGGATTTAGTATATCTGTTACATGTTTTCTTGAGGTGGAAGTCAAAGTGAAGTTGTAACCACTGGCAAATATATTAGGTTGGTGCAAAAGTAATTGCAGTTTAAAACGTTCAAAAATAATTGCAAAAACCGCAATTACTTTTGCATCGACCTGGTACTTATTTGTTTAATAAATGTGCTGCCCTCTGCTGTTCAAAATGTTTTTTAAACAAATTTGTTTCCCTCAAGAGAAATTTCGGTCTCCCTTTAACAAAATAAAATAATGTGTTTGAAAGCAAAGATCATAAAATCAAGAATTAATAATATTTTTAAGTACATAACATTAAAAACAGTAAGATTTTAAAAAGCCAAAGATTCGTTTTCCTGTGGAAGAAGTAATAGGTCTCTATAGGCAGAACAAAATTTAACTGAAAAATTCTAATGTCAAGTACCCTAAAAATCAGTGCCAGCTGAACTATTCCATGATTGTTACATGCTGCAGATATCATTTAAGTGATAATTGGAGAAAAATAAGAGTTTAGTACTATCATAATCTCAATTAGCATTTTTGCACTCTTGAATCAAATGTAAATTGAATCAAAATGTAAATTGAATCAAATGTAAACTAAAATCAAAATGGTAAAATTACCTGAATATTTCCTTTCTGTTACTTCTGAAATGTAAACCAAATATATTATTGACATAAATGAGAGAAAATATCTCAAGATTCCTGCAACTTTCCCATTTTAATTATAGTATGTTCTCCATAACACGCGAACAGTGTAAAGCAAAATAACACTTTAAAAGAAAGAAAAGAAAAAACAATCTCAATACCAGAATACCATCATGGTCTTTTGTAAATGTTTTCTTACTGAGCTCATCCCCACACAGTATTTGTGGTACCATTAGAACTATTACACAAGCATGCAGTCATATTCTGCTTTTATCATTTATTGTCCCATCATAAACATTTTCCAGGATTACTATACAGTTAATCATGATCACCACATGTGTCGGATAACTTAGACTCTTTCACTATTTTGTTATGACGTCTCAACTTTTCTATCATTATCTCATATTATAAAATATTGAAATAAAAAGCACCTCTAAAACTACTTTGGATATAATTGATTATTAAATACAGGCTGTATGTTATTAACAAAGTTATTGGAAATGTAAAAAGTCATTTAAACACTTGGACAAGCTAATGTCCAAATAATGGCTTTTGTCTGAATATGAACTATCTCAAGGCACCCAATAGTACAAAAGCATATGTCCTCTCCTGGCCAGGGGGAAAGGCTTTTAGGAAAATGGAGGGCTTTTTTTCCTGACTGAAATACTACTGTCCAATGTTTAATTGCACCATGTTTAATTAGGGTCATATAATACTTATTAGAAAGTAATAACCCATATGTCATACTTTAAGCATTCATTTTTAATAGCAAATCAACAGCCCGAATCAATCTGGTTGGGCATGTATTATTTGAAAGCACTAAGGATATCGCTGGGCAAAGTGAATGCTCCATGTCTGTTTTTTCTATTGCTAAAGTAATGGTATGTATTTTCTCAAATTGTTTATAATAACACTCCTAGTTTTTCTATCTTAACTACAATATTCAGAAACCACTGGAGGGGAACAAGTGAATTATAAAAATTGGCTTTTCCTCTAAATTAGAGTGTCAACCAAAATAGGGTGTGATTTTCTCCCTCACCCTCTCTTCAACCCTTAGCCACTCACAATACCTCGAAAGAGCTAACCCCATCCAAATCTATTTCTCTAGCTCAAGGTAGACAGGTAGAAGGTGACATTTGGGACATCTTATGAGATGTTATCTTTCTTCACTTTCTGATTGGCGCCTTGTCCTCACATCTTTTCAGTGGTCCAGACCATCCCTAAATTATCTGGGTCCCCAAGGGATATTTAACTTTTCCGAAAAATTTCCTCCTGCCTTGCCTAAGGCAGGGTGCAAAGCACTGCTAGCTGGTGTCCTGGGTTTCCTCAAGAACGTCTATCTAATGAATCAGTTTTTCCTTTACCCTCTTTCTTACAGCCCCCTCTCCCAACAACTCTGACACCTGTTCCAAGGGAACCTGGCCGGAAGCCTATTTCTATTTCACCATATGGAGAAGTCACTGGTACCCCCTCCCCTCCACCCAGGAGTGGCATCCCCACACCAAGCCCAAGCACCCCGGCTCTCTCTCCCATCTGGGTGAGCTCCTTCCTTCTTTCACTTATCCAACGCCTGTTGGGAAGTTCAGGTGTAGCCTTTGTCCTTCAGAGGCTAAGAAACAAGGAGAGGCTAGCTACTCACCACCTCCCTCCACCTTGCTGCCCTTTTTCTTTCTCACCTAGATCCCAGGTTCTTCATGCCAATCGAACCCTAATAGCTTCCTAGCACCTTTCGCTCCTCCTCTCACCTTGTATCTCTTCCCACCTTTCCCCTCCTGCTCCCCCGGGCTCTCCATATGGGTGCACCAGAGCAAACTGTCTGCGGACTGCAGACTTACATGCTGGGACCAGTGAGGACATGGGCGACAGAGTGACTCACCGAGAAAAGCTACTTGGTGACAGAAGTTGAGCCTGTTTTAATACTCTGTGCTATCAGTGCTCATTCTCACGGTCACAGACAGTTTTTCATGGTTTATGCATCAAGCTAAGATGAAAAGCGGAAATGGTAGACAGAGGAAGTAACTACCGTGCTTTCCCGAAAATAAGGCCTAGCCAGACAATCAGTTCTAATGTGTCTTTTGGAGCAAAAATCAGTATAAGACCTGGTATAATATAATATAATATAATATAATATAATATAATATAATATAATGTAAGACCAGGTCTTATATTAATTTTTGCTCCAAAAAAAATCAGTATAAGACCTGGTATAATATAATATAATATAATATAATATAATATAATATAATATAATATAATGTAAGACCAGGTCTTATATTAATTTTTGCTCCAAAAAAAATCAGTATAAGACCTGGTATAATATAATATAATATAATATAATATAATATAATATAATATAATATAATATAATATAATATAATGTAAGACCAGGTATTATATTAATTTTTGCTCCAAAAGACACATTAGAACTGATGGTCCGGCTAGGTCTTATTTTCGGGGAAACACGGTAGGGGCCTAAGTGATGCCATCAAAGCTCACCTTCGTATCCTAATTTGACTCATGTTACTTTACTTCCTTTGTTCTCTCTGGCTGAGATTTGTTGGATGAGAGTGGATGCATGTTTGCGTGTGACTGCGCGCGCGTGTTTTTCATACTACACAGCGTTTCCCTCACTTAGCTCAGTGTGCCTTTTCCTTCCCTTTTCCTTCACATCTGCTCCAGACTGATCGCATACATCCAGATGACATAGATTTAGAAAATGAGCCCTGGTATAAATTCTTTTCAGAACTGGAATTTGGACGCCCGGTAAGTGAGGCTAGACTATTAATATAAGAAAATTCGGAGAATGTTGTTGGATTTATAAAACATACCATTATCAGAAGAGATAGGTGTCATTTAGAGAACAAAGCTCAATGTGTACTCTATACACAAATTT
This sequence comes from Rhinolophus ferrumequinum, assembly GCF_004115265.2. Lineage (NCBI taxonomy): Eukaryota > Metazoa > Chordata > Mammalia > Chiroptera > Rhinolophidae > Rhinolophus > Rhinolophus ferrumequinum. The sequence continues at coordinate 76,415,562 of NC_046287.1, forward strand.
GGTACAGCTCAGCCCAAAGTCACTTCTGTACCAAATGTTTAAACGTGCTCCGACACTTTCTATATATAGTTTTTCTTTACTACCAAACCATGCATTAGGATTACTCTATATCTAAGCAAATTCAAAATGTTGAGATAGTTTCTGTCCTGGAATAGTCAGACATTATTACAGATTTATAGAAAACTTCTATTTGTTTACAACCCATTTTGGTCTACTTCAATCAGAAGAGCACTGTAACAATAATGATAATAGTTACTATTATTATAGCTCCTAATTGCTGAAGAATCACCAAGCACCTGGAGAGTGCTGGGTTCTGTACTCATTTTCTCAGTGAGTTCGCACGGTGCCTCTCTAATAAGAAGAAACCAGAGACCAGAGAGGTTAATTAATTTACCCAAGATAGTAAGTGGCAGAGTCAGATGCTAAGCCCAGGCCTATCAAACCAACAAACAAAAACCCTGGGCAATCCCTACTACAACATATTGCCAGAATATTTCCACAATAAAGTATCTCGCTTACTTTTAGGGATATAAGGAAAGGGAAAAATACGGAAACCCTGTGGACCTTGATTTCTAGTTTTGCTACTGAAAACCACCATAATACCTCTAGTCCCCAAACCCCCACCAAAGATGGACCTTATGAGAATGCCTTAGTCTGTTTGGCATAAAGAGTCAACCCAGGCCTCAAATAGCAATTTCCTTTATGAACTCAAGTTTTACTGGGGAACTCTATCAACTAACAGCAGTGCATTTGAGGAGTGTCAGTTACATATTTTTTATACTCTTACTGGTGTTTCTGAATTTTAAACTCTTAAAGAACATACTGACTACACCGCACAGCATTTTATTAGAGATCAGAGAGTACCATCTTCTTTTTGCCGTGTCATAGACTGATTTATATGCTCATATACTAAACCACATATTGTATCCTCATATACTAAACCCTGTATTGTAGTTATAGCACTCCCTTTTGTCCATTAAAATACAAAGGAGACGTGGTTAGATTCGTTATCTTATTGAATTGGACCAAAAGGGACTGTAAATAAATATAAACCAAAGAATTTTTCCTAGAATTTCTATACCTAATAGGAGGAATGTTTTCTCTCAGTTTTTTCTAATTTGTATTCAAGTAGTCAAATAAATGTATTCTATTTCAGAGAAAACAAATTCTTTAACTTTATTTTATATGTATTGTTGTTAATGATTAGACAGCTTATAGGTACTGTACCAATTTCTGTTCTGAGCCTAAATTACCAACATTTTTCTATAATCATTTTCAGCCACACATGGAAACTCACCAGCATGCTATCCACTTGCTCCTTTAATGTTTCTTTAATATACCTTGCGTTCCTCTGTGGCTAGAGACTAGGAGTGCTAATTTGATTTGATGAAATGAGTGTATAAATATACTAATCAAATCACTAGTAATTTTGCCCAGTGCTTGAGAATATTTACGAACATAGTACTCTTCCTCTTAGGCTACCCCCATTTGCTCCATTCATGTCACTCTTTATGTGTATCTGATGCTGTCAGCACTCAATTTCTAACTGTTGTCACCTTTTCCACATGTTCATTCCTTGCTGCCATTGATTCTCCTCCATTCCATCTCTACACTTCTGCTTATGTGGTACATCTACACCCAGCCTCCTAAAAAGGCTCTGGACTATGTTCAAGATCATTCTTCTGGTGTTTCCAATGAGGTAAAAACAAATTATTCTTTTTCAGATTTCTCTCTTAGGAGCTGTTACCTTGATTCTGAACATCTGTGTTTTACAAGTCATTATAGTGGCTAAGCTATTTTTTAAAAATCTACCTCTGTATCATTGTGTTGTACGCAGTTTCATTCCTTGGACATTAATTATACCTAAAGCACTGCCTCTTTCTGAAACGTAGAAGAAGAATCATTCCATATCTTTGAGTTGAATTCTTGAGTGTAGTCCTGGTATCCAGGAGTGTGATCATCAAAAAATCAAAAGTAATAGTCTTAGTGCATATATTAACCACCTGTTTTGATTAGACTAAAATGCTGCCAGAAGGCTTCTCTGAGCCATTTTATCATCATGCTTGGAGGTGCAGAATGACACTTTAAATTCTTAGATAATCGGATGTTTATGCCCAATGTATTCCTAAAATTTATTTTAAATTTTTATGTTCTTTGTGGATTTGTGGATTTTAGCATTAGATAAAATAAAGACTATGGCTGACAAATAACTGGCACACATGTCACAAATTCCCAGTTCTACACCTTTGACAGACATTACTAATCCGTCTCAATGCTGTAATCCAAGCAGCTACTATAATAGATTATCACTGGCATATGTGATGAAATGCATTTGCCACCTCTGCTTAGGAATGTTCATGACAATCTGCTGGGTTAAAAAATTTATGCCAGGCAATGTAAAATTTTATGTGAATTAGTCAAAGAGAGTCTGAAAAAGGCAGAAATAGTCCAGCATCAAAAGCTTTTTATCCTGCTCTTTGCAAAGAAAAATAAAATATTTTGGAAAGTATTTTTAGGACTCATTAGGAGACATAAGCAAAAGTGACAGTTTTGCTAAATATCAGTTATATATAAGTCTCCCTATGGGAATTCTTAGAAACAGTTTGGATGGGAGCAGAGTAAATTGCTTTTTGCACAGTAGTTACTCTGTGGTCCTAAGGAATTAAAAAAACCACTTAATATCTTATTTTCATTGAAAAGTTTATCTCAGTTAAATATGTACCACCAGAAAATAAAACAAGTAGGATGACTATGCTGCAGGAAGTACTATTGACACATGGTGGTGAAAACTGGAATTGCAGGCATAGTCTCAGGAGGTAATATCCAACTTTCTAGAGATTCAACTTGCAATTCTAAATTATTTCCCCTGAGATATGCCTCGGAGTGTATGTTAAACAGAGAAGTGATCAAAATATTTATATACTAAATTAAAAGTAAAATTGAGTAATCAGGAATATTCTGGGTTATTGAATTCAGTCATTTCCAAAGGTTTATTTTTTTACAAACAGGCATGTAATCTGAAGAAAATCAAATACAGCAAACAATTCTATTCTTAGAATTCTTATGTTTCCTTCACATCTGAAGAAAGGGTATAATTTCAACATAAGAACAACCCAAGACTTTGCTTTGGAATTCAATTGGTCTGATATTTCTCTCAGATATTTTGGTCAATATTTTTAGGATGTTTTTTAAGGTAGTTGGTTCACTGAGAACTGGAATAGAATTTAGAGATCACCATGTCCAATGCCATAGTTTTTCAGCCAAGAAAAGTAGAGCCCAACAATTTTAGGAAGTAATGTCCAAAATCACAGGGTAAGTTGGTGGCAAATTAAAAATAAATATTGATCTCTTAACCTTCACTTCAGGGTTGTGTCCTTTATACCACATTTCTTAGCATTTCCAAGAGATATATTTAGAGCTCAAATCTTTTAGAAACACATTATTTACTTAATACTATTCCTTATTAACAACTTATGTCTGTGAAATAAGTTCCACTATTTAACATTACACAATAATTCTTAAGCTAAAAATAGTAGAAACTTAAATTGTACGCATTCTGTATTGTTATAGTAGTGGCAATAAAAATCACATATAAAAGCACTTTGTTGATGGTTTAACTGATTTTTCATTATCTCTGGGATTTAGAGGGGGTGTTGTATGATTCTCATAGCATATTAATTTTTTAATTTCATATCATTGTTTGTAAAAATATTCTGATAAGAATATTATACTGGAGTCTGTCTTTAATAACCTTATGTAAAATATTTCTGGTAAAAATTGTAATTGATTAGACATTACCTTACCCTATTATTTATCAAGCACCTATTCTATGCCAAGAATAACATATTTTCTAATCCATAAATACAACTGAGAAACTGGTATTAGTGAAGAACAATTAAGGACTTGTAAGCAAAGTTAATCATATGCTCACTTAACAGAAAGAATGATTCAGAATCTATACTTTATTAAAATGACCTTCATTTGGTGTGTAATGTATGAATACTTGGTAGATCATAATAGGTAAGATAGGTTACCTCTTTTCTGGAGACAATTTCCATTTCAGGATGAGTACCATTCATACAATTATACAAGCTTTTCTTTTAGTTATCTCTCTAGACTTTTTACTGTTTCTTTATAATTTAATACTGAACCTTTTCCTTTGAGTATACCTAAAATCACAAAATCAGTTTCAGTTTATTTTGGGCTGCGGAAACCAACACCGGAAGAATTATTGTAGTTTCTTAGTCTGAGTCGAAAACAATTTGTCAGTGTAGAACCTTCACTTCCTACACTGCGTTTTAATTTATATTACATTTTTATTAGGCTTATCCAAGGACGGCAATTCAAAATTTCTGATCACTCTAGGGGTGTTCTAAGAGTGCTCTGAAATTGACACTTTTTGATAACCAACTCTAGTTTGTGGTTGTGTGTCCCATCAAAGCAGTGATCCACACAGATGGCAACATTCTGAGGCTCTTTGGTGTTGCTTTTCTGCAAACATGTAGAATTAATATTTCTAAATCAGAATATAGTTATCTGGTTTTGTTTATTTACTTGCTTGCCTTCCTTCTTATATAGTATTTATTTTTTCACCTTTCCAGTGTCCAATTCAGAGTTCAGCAAGTTAAAATAATCATATAAACTTATCAGCTAAGAGGGCCAAGCTTTTTTTTTTCTAATTTTATATTTCTTGAGCACTTAAGAACCTAACCATATTTTAGAAACTAAAAATATTAGAATATGCTTTTCTGTCTAAAATAGAAGAAATATCTTCTTGCAGAGAATGTTTTTGTTTCTGGGCAAGATTCCATTCTCATTCAGTAAGATGGAATTAAATGAAAATATTAGTTAATAGAAGCAATTTTAGAGTTATGAGTAAAGGGACTTGTCAGACTGATCTGCATAAAGAATCTCAAAATGGTATTCTAAGATTTTAATTAGTTAATTGATGTTAATTTACAAATAGAAACTTAAGTTATAGAAATAGTTCTTAAAGTGTGATTTAATTTCCACTAAGTAGGTTTTTAGCACTCTGGTAAAATGTTTCTGTGTCATAGGAACTTAAGATAAAATTCGTCAAATTTGCCTTTCTGGCAGACATTTTTAAACTTTTATATAGAACATTTTCAAACTAGAATTTCAGTTTTTCATCAGACCACAGTTTATTTGTGATGGGTACTTAATCATCACATTAGCATACATTTTCCTATGCATTCTAGACATCATACCACACTACTTTCATCTTACAGTGTCACCTCAAACATTCTAGAGTTCAATACTGATCCTCTCTTGCCTTTGTGTATTTTAGCAACTATTCCAGTAGATGGCCATGGGAAGCGAAAAACTCTTCTGTAACATTATCACTTAATATCTATTTTATTGCACTGTTCAGAATAAGAGTATGAAAATGGTGTGTACTATAAAAATCTGGAATTATTTATCAGTTTGTATTTTCTAATTTTCTTTGTTCCTACAACCACAGACAACAAAGAGTTGATTTTCGGACGAAAATGTTAAAAGTTGACTTAAAAAAAAGGCTCAGTGTTGGTTCATTAAATCATTTATTTTAAAGTAACCCTGAATTTAACTATTTGAAAGACATAAATCTGTACCTGATTTTAGTACCAGTAAGTCAGTTTAATTCCAAACAAATTCTGTGGTTTTTATTAAAATGTCGTGTATGTTGACAGATGAAAGATGTCTCAAGTTCTGCTTAAATTTTAGGTTTTAAAGATAACAGCTGGCAACATGATAAAAATTTATAAAGAAGGTTTATGTTTTATAAGGATTGACTGATGACTACAAATTCTTTAAATTCCTGTATGTAAGAAATTTCTATTTACAGTCAATTTTCTCCATGAAGAAGTGGTTGTTGATTTTTCTTTTTTCACCCAGGCAATGTTTGTGTTGTAGATAACTGGAGTAAAACAGAAAAATACAGTGCAGTACATCAGAAGAGAAAGTTGATAGGAAGAAAGTAGAAATTAGGTTGCACGATTTTTTCTTTGGGGAGACATTTTCTATGATCATAATAAATGGTACTTTTAATCTCAATTTTTGCAATATGCTTTTTAGAATATTTGACTTAATGTTCACAGACGAATGAAATTTTGCTGTGGTAAAAATTTTCATGGTACTATTATTCTATCTTAACAGGCCTCCTTGTATCAATCCTCTATAGACAGAAGCCTGGAAAGACCTGGCAGGTAAGAATTGTACTATATTATGCAACCAGAATATTCTAAACCAGTGGGTTCTTTTTCAATGAAAGATTAATGAGGATTATATATCTCATGTTTTTATTTTAAGCACCGTACTTCATGAAGTTATTTTATTTTGTTTCCATATTATTTTATATGATCATATTCAAAAATTTATAAGAATCAAGTGAAGTAATTCTGGATTCCTTTACAGACTGAGAAATTCTTCCTTTTGCTATTTTCACTATACCCAGTCATTTTTTCTTTAAATGGGTGTTATAAGCATCTTATTTTCAATATTGTTAGATGATGTATATAATAACATATTTGAAAAAATATTATAAATATTTTATAATAAATTATAAATTACAAAATTATAAAAATGTTCTAAAGTATGTTCCACATATATTTGTTTGTTATACTCTGACCACACCAATCAGAAATACTGTTACTATAAATAAATGAGGACTTACTATATACTAGGCATTATAAGTACATAAACATATTCAATCCTTAAGACACCACCATGAGTTATGTACTATTATCTCCATTTTATCTCTGAGTAAATGGAAATTTAGGCTCTGTAACTTACCAAGTTTACACAGCTGGCAAGGAGCAGAGACACGGTAAAACTGAACCAAAATAGCTTTTAACCACTAGTCCTAACTGCATTAAAACTCTGCCAAGTTAAGTTCTGTTGGTAGGCTTTGAATATCACACTTACTTTAAAATATTACAGAAATTTAGACACAGTTCAATAGCAATACTGAATAATACAAATTCCCAGCCACACTGTAACATCCACAAATATTTATGTGACATTAATTCACCCTTCTGTAAATTTCTATCAACATAAGTAGATAACTTTGTAAATCGGGCCCTTTATAAATTGGGGTTCCAAGTGCCATCCAAGACATTAATATCACTAAGAAAGGAGCTCCCCCAACCCCTCCTTTTACATCTTTTCCATCTATATATATACCTAAAATGTTTGAATTTTAAAGTAATAATCTGACCTGAGGATTTCTGTAAAGACACACAGACCCTCAAGTGACAGGACTATGATAGCAGAACAGGTCTAGGAGAAGATGGGGTATCCTCTTTAGAAGAACGAAGACAAATTCTGAGGTCTGGCTCCACCTCTGTACTTGCAAAGCATGTGTGTTCCATGTACTCATGTGTAAAACAGCGATGACACTGTGGGTTATAAAAGACCATAATGTCGGAAAGTAAATAGCATACGGCTGGCTTCTAGGAGGTGGTGTGCTGTTGCTGCTGCTGTGGATGTAATTTTATCTAATGGTTTGACAGACAGCATGCTGTGTGATAGATATCTTTGTTCACTAATGTTTGTCTTCAATGATGCTATACTCAGACCCAGATCATGATAAAAATTTCCTGCCATTATAGACTATCAACAGCATTTAATATAACTGGGTGAAAGGACCCTTTAGTAGTTTACTTGCTGACCAAATTAGTGGTCATTCAGCATTTAAATAGAAAAATCTTGGCATTCCAGTGTAAGGTTTTTAAAGCTCAGATTATTAGAAAGAGCTATCAGGAAACCCTGAGGTAAGAGAAATTTGTCTCACCAGATGTCTTCCTTTTCTTCCCAGTCCTTTCCTCCATTTTGGCATCCCTTCTCTGGATGTATTCATGTTGTTGGAACTCCTCTTTATAGAGAAAAGATACATGACACAAATCATAATGTTGAATTGTCAGTCACAACATGTTATACTAAATGGAGAATTTTTACTTTAAAAGATGATTATAAACTTATATCTATACAAAAACTTGCACACAAATGTTTATAGCAGCCTTATTCATAATTGCCAAAACTCCAAAGCAACCAAGATACCCTTCAGTGAGTGAATGGGTAAACAAACATTCATGTAATGAAATATTAGTCAACAATAAAAAGAAATGAGCTATCCAGCCACAAAAAGACAGGAAGAAATCTTAAAAGCATATCGCTAAATGAAAAAGGCATATCTGAAAAGGCTACCTATCATTGTTTCCAACTATATGGCGTTCTGAAAAAGGAAAAACTAGACACAGTGAACAAGTCAGTGGTTGCCAGGTGTTTAGCAGGAGGGAGAGATGAAGAGGTAGAGCACAGCAGCCTTGTATGGCAATGACACTGTTCTTACAGTAGGATGGACACATGTCATTACACATATGTCAAAACTCATCGAATGTTCAACAGAAAACATGAGCCCTATGTAAACCATGGACTTTAATTACATTTAATAATAATGTATAGGTATAATTCATCAACTGTAACAAATGTACCACACTAATAGAGGATGTCAATCATAGGGGAAACTTCGCAAGGGAATATATGGGAATCTCTGTACTTTCTAATCACTTTTTCAGTCACCTAAAACTGCTCTAAAAAAATAAATTTTTTAAAGAGACAATTATAAAAAAAAAAAGTGTTTAATATCAAGGAACAAATTCCTAAAAATGCAGTTTGTGGGATGGGGGATACGAGTTGTAACACTGTCACCAGCATATTCCACCAATCTTTTCTGGTTCACATGTTAACTTCTCCAAACTTAAGCTGATTCCTTCTTTCAGTTCTGCAAGCCTGGCCAGTGACTTTAGGAAAAGAAGGAAGAGCGAGCCTGCTGTGGGGCAGCCGAGGGGTTTGGGGGACCCAAGTGTAAGCAGGACCAGCCCAGGCCGAGCAGACCTCCCTGGATCAAGCTCCACCCTGACAAAGTCTTTCGTTAGTTCTTCTCCTTCTTCTCCATCCAGAGCAAAAGGTAAAAAACAGTAAATTGAAGTGTAAACAATTTATTAGTTTAAGTTTTAACCTAGAGTAAGTACCCTGTGAGAACTTGTCCAGTGATAACCATCCAGAGGTAGTTATTAATAGCATTTAAATGAGGTTGGTGAACCATTTGAGTGACTTAAAGGTCTCTATCATCTCTTAGTGTTTTTTTCCTCCAAATATAGCATTTATGTTTTTTTGGAATAAATCAAAAATATCAAATAATTTATTGTCAGGCTATTAAAAGATTATATTTATGATTGTTAATTTCTAATGTTGCTACAATGAGCAAAATTAATCACATTTATAGAATAGGAGATATAAGTAGCAACAGAGAACACTGTTGCCTAAAACGTACATTTTTTTTTAATTATTTAATTCTAGATAAAATTTGTCTAACCAATGAAAGTCATTTCTTTAATCACTGGCTCTATATTTTGGTCAGTATTCATATGTATAGTAGAATACCCATGTTCTGCATGTAACATAAAGTGTTCAATTCACAACAGTCCACTAGTAAGAACTAACTGGTTTCAAGCCATAATTATAAAATTTGGATATCACCAAGCCTTTTTTTCCGTATGGTCTGTCTCCTCTATGGAAATTCAGTGAGTTTAGTTGAAAGCAAGTTATTCCTTAAAATGTCTGAAATACTGTTGAGTGCATTACTACCACAATAACAGGAATATTTCTAAAATGGAGACTGAGGATTGAACCAGCACCAATAGATACCTAGATCTATACCAAACTTGGGGCTCTACAGTCTCCTCCAATCTCCTGGGGTTGAAACAGAACAGAGAAGGAAATCTGAAATGTGTGAAGAAAGTGAGCTCCAACAGACATCTCCATGAAAGAGCATAGATTCAGCTACATGTATCAAATGTAGGCACTAAAAATTTTGCCACGTGATAGTAACAGCTAAGAGGTAGCTGGGTTGATGAAAAAAAACAGGCTGGTTTGATGATTGGACTCTGGATAAACAGAAGACAACAGCTCTCTTCCACATCCTAGTAAAACGGTGAATACTAACTGGAAGGTTCAGAGAGAGTGCACCCCTTTCATGATACCCTTCCTCAAATTAACAAGGATACCTTTATCAGATTCTACTCATTTACGCAAACAAATACCTTAAGGTAACAAATAGGTCATGAAATGCCATTAATTCATTTTGCTCAGATACCACCCAAAAGTTAAAAGGATTCTGATTGATTTAGATATTTGTTTTTATCCTAGGGGAGTGTTAAGTCAACTTCCTTTCCCAAACACTACAGATCTATTTAATGTACTTATCTACTTTTGAAGAATTTGGGGAAGATTGTAAGGGAGGAACTGTCAATTGAGATAGGTTCCTCCCCTATATTTATTTCTAAGGGAAAAAAGTCCCTTTAGATGTATTTGGCCTCTCATTTATTAGTTGACTCAACAAAGTAGAAGAAAATATTTCCATACATATTCCAGTTGAGGTCAGGATTAGCTCTCTATTATCAAATTGCAAATGATTTTCTAAAAAGACCTTCCCTGGAAAAAAGCAAGATGCTTTTACCTTAGATGAAAGTTTTCTAGTAGATCCAGTTATCCTTATGAGAACCTGCCTAACAAGCAGTTCAAGGTAGAGCAATTAAAGAGGTAAATTAGTTTGTTTAAAGAAGCACTAGTTATGTTTTTCTTGGAAAAATATTAGCAGCAATAGTTCACAGCATCTTGATATTGTGCTTTTGGAAAATACTTTGTCTTATACCTTTTTCTGTCTAATGCCCACGAAAAATTATTTGATACAGTTATGGGAGTATTAATTAAATGTAAACTTATCAATTACTCTTTACCTCTTATTATTATAAATCAAATGAGACTCAAATCCTGATCCTATTAAGTTGATTACATCTATATCACTTTTGGCATCAATTGGTAAACTTTTAAATTTCTACCAGGTCATAAGCAATGAGCTTATAAGGTACTATTGTGTTTTCAGCATACCTAATACTTGCAGAAAGATGTATGAGTTACTCAATAGAAAATAAGTATTTTAGCTACATTAATTCCTTTTTATATATAGTTTTGTTAACTCTAATACCTGCAAAGCTACATTCATTACAAAAGTATTACCTTGCTTTAGAATTAGACTTTTTTCCTCTAAAGTTGAAGCTTCACGTGTAACAATCTGTCTAGATTAAACCATGCTGCTTTCTCTTTTATCTGATGCTAACTGACGTGCTCTCCTCTTTGTGAAACTTTTAACTTCTCCAAATGTCTCTCCTTCCACCACGCTGCTCTGGATTAAAAGGTGGGGATAGCAAAATGTGTCCACCCCTTTGCAGTTGCTCAGGGCTCAACAGTAACCCCTCCAATGAGTTAGATTCCTGTAATACTTACAGACAGCATTTGGACGTCCCGCATGACTCACAGAGGGCCATTACTTTCAAAAACGGCTGGCAAATGGCCCGGCAAAATGCAGAGGTCTGGAGCAGCACTGAAGAAATGGTTTCCCCCAAAATCAAATCCCGTAGTTGTGATGACCTCCTAAACGATGACTGTGATAGCTTCCCTGACCCGAAAACCAAGTCAGAAAGTATGGGCTCTCTGTTATGCGAAGAGGACTCCAAGGAAAGCTGCCCCACACCGTGGGCTTCCACATTCATGCAGGAGGGCCGCGGTAATGGCAGATCAAGGCTTCGGCACAGGGCAGCCCACGACGCCCCAGGATTCCTAAAAATGTACAAGAAAATGCACCGCATTAACCGCAAAGATTTGATGAATCCAGAGGTGATTTGTTCCGTCAAGTCGAGAATAATGCAGTATGAAAAGGAGCAGCAACACAAAGGCCTGCTCCAGGGATGGAGCCAGTCCTCCACGGAGGAGGTGCCCAGGGACATGGTACCCACCCGCATTTCTGAATTTGAAAAGTTGATTCAAAAGTCAAAATCCATGCCAAATTTAGGAGATGAAATGTTATCGCCTGTAATCCCAGAACCACAACACAATGGTTTATGCCCCAAAAGGCGATTTTCCATTGAGTCTCTGCTGGAGGAAGAAAATCAGAGTAGACACCCTTCTCAGGTACAACGAAGCTACAAGTCTAAAACCCTGGTGCCCATTCATATTGAAGTTACCAGTGAGGAGCAACCGAGAACGCATATGGAGTTTTCTGATAGCGACCAAGATGGAGTGGTGTCCGACCACAGTGATTACATTCACGTGGAAGGATCATCCTTTTGCAGTGAGAGTGATTTTGATCACTTTTCTTTCACATCCTCTGAGAGTTTTTATGGATCCAGCCACCATCACCACCACCATCACCACCACCATCACCGGCACCTCATCAGCTCCTGCAAAGGCAGATGCCCAGCCTCTTATACTCGATTTACCACAATGTTGAAACACGAGAGAGCTAAACATGAAAATACTGAAGAGCCCAGAAGACAAGAAATGGACCCTGGACTTTCTAAACTTGCATTTCTAGTCAGTCCTGTGCCTTTCCGGAGGAAAAAAAATTCAACTCCCAAAAAACAGACTGAAAAGGCAAAATGTAAAACGTCTGTATTTGAGGCTCTGGACTCTGCCCTTAAAGACATCTGTGACCAAATTAAAGCAGAAAAGAGAAGGGGAAGTTTGCCAGACAACAGTATATTGCACCGTCTTATCAGTGAACTGCTGCCCGATATTCCTGAAAGGAATTCATCACTTAAAGCTCTAAAAAGGAGCCCCATGCACCAGCCTTTCCACCCACTGCCTCAAGATGGTGCTATTCATTGTCCATTGTACCCGAACGATTGTGGGAGAGTGCCCCACAGTGCCTCTTTCCAAGACATGGACACCAATAACAACAACTACCACCACCAAGACCACGAGCGTGCACTGAATCTCCAAGGTGGATGAACTTTTCTTTCTTTCTTCTTGTGGTTCAGATACCCACCCTCCAGCTCTTTCACTTTCCATTCCTTCATCTCATCATTCCTGAGCTGTGAGACCACTTGGTATCATTGTGTGTTATGAAGCAAATGCTTGTTGTGCAAACATGTCTTATTGAGTGATTCTCATTTGCCCTTGTGATATTTGGGCTTGAGATGTGGCTTAAAGTGATCATCAATTCACAAAAATTTACTCATTTAAAATCGAAAGGGAAAACCTTTTTGTAGCTTAATGTTATGGTTGAAACAATGGTTAAGTCACATTAAAATAAGAAATTAGACATTTTACTTTAAAAAGGTTTCAAGATAGAAACCATAATTGAGTTATCAGTATCCCTAAGAGATTGACAACTTTGCATTAGTTCTTTTTGTTGTTGTAAAATGAGTCAAAGCCAAAAGTTTAACAAATAACCTTTTCCTTGATTTTTATATTAACTTTGTAGTCATTCATTCAATAAATAATTTGCTCACATTCTATATGGAAAATACCATATGAAAACACTGAGGAAGCAAAACTGAAGTGTGTAATATTGTAATTGATGGATAATTAAAAGAGACTTAGAATTGTCTAATAACTTTCTCCATTTAAAGAACACAATGGGATAAAATTTTTGTGAATGAATCTTTAAGCTGTGTATATATGTATATATATAAAAAAGTCTCATTTCCATCATTCAGTGTATTCATTTTCTCTCCCTTTCCATTATGTAATTTATTTATTTTCTGTTTCTAACACAATTCTATATTGACATTTGAATTAGACCATTTAGGTTAAAAGTGACTCTTGACTCAGTTTTCACAGATGGATTGTCACCTTGAAGTGGCAACACAAGGACAAATAGCAATTCAGATGCAGAGGACTTTTTTTTTTTTTTTTAGGTTTACATACTGAAAAGAACAAGGTGTTTTGATATTTTCATACGATTCTTTTCATTAATTCTTAAGGTGCATCTGTTTACCATGTAAATTTTAAGAAGTTGGAATGAAAATTCCAGGCTGAAACTTGGATCATCAACAGAAAGTCTTCTATGCAGCACACATTGCAAAGTGTTTTGCATATATTATCTAATTAACACTGGCATAAACATAGATGATAGAAATCATTGTAAGCACTGTTTTACTGCTAAGGAAATTGAGACCCAGAGAGGACAGACAATAAATTTGACCAAGATCACGCAGAGAGAAGGTAGCAGGAACAGATTCAAACTTCTAATACTTAGGAATTTGTTGTACAGAATATAATCTCTATAGAAAAAAGAGACATGATTCAATTTTCACATGTAATATATGGCTCATAGTCATATATGTCATTAACAATGATAATTGTTAATTGTCATTGCGTACATTTGCTATTTTATTAGTATTTATCTTTGCTCCATTTATACTATGCATGCAAGACGCTTCAAAAGACAAATTCGAATTTTAAAAATCAATTTCTAAATTTGAAATTTTCACTGAGACATGTTAGAATCTAAATGTTTAATTTGCTTCCTTTTTCAGTTTTTCAAAATCCTAATTTAATCATCTCTCAATTTTATGTGTACATAGAATATATATTATTATTGAAACGTGATTTGAGGGGACTTTGAAATGCATTTAAAGGACAGCTTTGTATGTTAATAGAATATTTAGTTTCCAATTGTGCTTAACCCAAGTGAAAAATAGTTTATAGTCCATGGGTTAGTGAAAGTAATTTAAAATTTATGATTATGACAGGCTTTTGATCATAAAAATATATTAATTTAGAATAAAAAATATACTGCACATAATCTTCTAGCATTTATGAAAATAGCTGGATAGGTTTTACTGAAATATTTATGGCCATGTTATCTTGCTAAGCCTAAAGACTTTGGAGTTTACACCTCACAGGGAGTTAGACATTTATCCTTATCTTTCACTTAAGTGATACCCAACCTGCCGTAAGTAGACAATTCTTCCTTATAATCAAAGTAGTTAAAACTTTTAAACAGTGTTTTCTTTTTATGGATCGGCATTTTTCATTCCTTTACAGATGGATTTATTTTATTTTTAATGCTTCTTGTTATTCAACATAATTAAATTTATTAAAGAGATAAGCAAAATAATATATAAATTTTGACCCAGTTATACCAGTAAAATTTTATAACATAGACTACTGGAATACTTTTAGCCTCTAGCTACATTTCCACATATAAATGTGTATAAGATACCACTTTAGTGATATAGTTAGTGGTATAAGATACCACTAAAAGATCCTAATTTTGTAAAGTGGTATAAGATACCACTAAAAGATCCTAATTTTGCAATCATAATTTTGTAAAGTAATTATTTATACTTTGTATTAAGGGGAATAAAAACAATTCAATGTTTCATAAGCAATTTGGCAACTGATATGATACTATCTGTTTAGAAAATTTTTATCCCTTTGTTTTTTGGAATAAATATTTACTTTCTGATAAGCTAGTTGAGCACCAGGGAAGGCCAGAGACAAAGTATTAAGTCTTAAGATGACATCTTAAGACTCAATAAGTATTTTTAAATAGAGAGAGAGGAGAATGGACATGACCATAGTTCTGTCATCCTCATACTTTCTTTATTTTTCTCTTTCTTTTTCATTACTACATTCTTAAATTGTTGTTCCACAGAATGTTCGTTTCTCTAAATTGTGGCTATTCCCCATCTTCTATCGGCTTTATAATAGTAATTATAAATCGGAGGCAAAAAGAATAGAAATAGAAAATATTAAAAAGTCTTTTAGATGAAAAATCCTTGCAACTATGAGATGCTTATGCAGGATGCTGCTGTATAATTATATTAGCAATGCAACAATTATATTTATATATAGGATTATAATACTTCTGCAACCTCAGATATTTTTTCCTTTTGAAATGTTCTGTTTTTTTGTGTCTTACATCACAACTTTAGGATTACCTATGAGTTTTATACCCATGTTTTCCACTGTGGCGTCTCTCCCAAATTTTAGGTGAAAAATAGTTGCCGGCAGGGAAAATGGCTAAACAAGTCTGCTTTTAATAGGTGAATACTCACTCTGGCCTTGTCCTTTCCCATAGACCGTGAATCCCCTAGAAGTTACTCATCCACTTTAACTGACTTGGGGAGAAGTGCACCAAGGGAAAGAAGAGGAACTCCAGAAAAAGAGGTAGTTAGTTCAATTATCATTTGAGTCTTTTTCAACAACATCCTTGATAAAGCACTTGCCAGCCAAAGTTACATGCCAAACCAGGAAAGAACCCAGATTAAAAACATGAAAATGACAATGGAGAAACTAGAAACAGTGTTCCTTGGAGCCTGAGCAAAGGACTCGAGCTGTTTGCATTCTGACCCTAGCTGCAGATTTCCCCCTGTGGTGGCAGTGAGGCCCCTCTGCCTCTTGACCTCACACCCATGAATTAAGACTCTTTTAGTTATGGTCTAAAAGAGTCTTGAGCCGGGCCACCCTGTGGAGGAAGGAGGATAAAATTCCTGTACAAATTCCTGGCCCAGTGGTATAGGGGAGAGCCCGAGCTCAACTGTGTTGCAAATCGATACAAATTCTACATAAATAAGTTTTGCTGGCCTGTTTTCGTTGGAGAGAATCCCTGGAAACCACTGTCTCTGGAAACCACCGACCTCCTGGCTCTTTGTCCAAGGCCCTGAGCCAGGGCAGGAGCTCTGACTCCCACTGTCTTGGAGCCATGGAGATTTGATGGAAACTGAAGGCTGGTCTTGGACTGGCAGCCACTCCAGGAGTATCTCTACAGGTATCTGATACAGTCCTGTACCTGTGGAACCCCTAAAGAAGTCAAGAATGGTCCAGATTGTTTAGTTTACCAGAATCACAGAGAAAAAGAGTGGGGTGAGGAAATTACTGGGAAATTACTGGGGAAGAAAGAGCTGGAGTAGGTAGCTTATATGTGCCCCAGTCAAATCTGTGGGCCCCAGGGTTTAATGGGGGGCACATGTCACATCATGTCATGACTAAAAGATGAGCAGCTGGCTTACTGTGTGCTGAAGAATTCCTGAACCCTCCAGGGAATGCAAGATCATCAAGCCTATCCTTTGGCCACTAACTAGCCTCCCAGTGATAATTGGGCTAACATCTCTTTGCTATTATGTTAATAAGTGTTTAGTGAAAAGGATGTTGACTTCCTTCATGATTTTTCCCAACCCTTTTATTATGATTCAGAAAGAGTTGTGTCAATACATAAGACAGAGCAATTGACCCTCCACAATTATCCCAGGAAATGCCTTGGTTGCAGCCAAAATTATATCTAGATCAGAATCCTCTGCAAGCATTTTATTCCCCTATTATGGCATTCATCTGCCTTTGCTCCTAAGATGAAATATGATATTCAATTGTTATGGTGAATAACAATTCCTGCTATAAATATATTCCTGCTATAGCTTAAATATCTAAATGAAGAACTAATTAATGTATTCATAAATTGCATATAAAATTTACATTATATATGTTTAATCACTCCTTGAGGTTTCATTTCTGTTTAATTCACATGAAACGGCTTTCTTGTAGGAAATCCAAATTTTAAGTTAGTGCTAATTATTTACCTTCTTTTTCAGAAATTTCCTGCAAAGGCTGTTTACGATTTTAAGGCTCAGACATCTAAGTAAGTAAGATAAGTATTCATCATGTGATTTAAGTTGGCTTTAAATACTTCAGTAATACTTTTAAGAGATAAATATTGCTATGGGATGTGTCACAAATAATTCAGCAATCCACTCTAATTAAATGGTTCCTTCTGAATTAATTGGGATGTGGGTAATTTTATTTTCATTTTGAGTTTAGTTGAGAATCACTGAGTTTTAAATTACACTGAACATGTTAGAACACAATGAATTCAAAAGGATAGGAAAAACAAAAAAGAAATGAAGAATCTTTGTTCCTAGAATTTTCATGTCAAGAATTAAGTAAAAATAGTGTTGGGGAGTAATTAACACTATCTGGGAGAATTTGATACCATTTACTTGTCCAACTATATCAAGGATTGTTCGTGGGGTTGAAGACTAAAACTATGTACAAAGACTCCTGTACTAAAAATCTCCATGTCTCTACAAAATTAATAGATTCTCAGCAAAATAGATTCTCAACATCTTCTGATGTTGGTATTTTTCACACTCCTATGTTGCAATATTTTTTAAAACTTTTTTCTTTAGTAACTTGTTCATCAGATGGACATGTGTTTGAGGAAAGCTAGTACTAAGAAAATGAGTAGGCTTAAATGGGAGGGAGTCTTCCAGCTGTTTTGGCCCATGTGCTCAGACCTCATTTAAGAAACTTTAGTCTCCATCAGAATTCAAGATATTAAATTCATTGTAAATTGGCTTTAAATTACACTGTGTAGTGTAGACTCAATATATATAATAACTAAAATATTTGCTATGAATATTTGCATATGGTATGAATTCATAGTTACAGAATTTGTCTTTGGCAGAAGACATATAAAAAATAAAATCACTCAGAATTTGGTAAGGCTGCTGAGATAGGGAATAAACCAAATAAGAAAATGCCATTTAGAAATAAAGATGGTGAACATGGCTTAAATCTGATGTTAAAAAAAAAAAACAATCCTGAACAAAAACTTACATCATTTTTTGATTAGGTAAGTAACATCTGCTTTGTTTCTACTACACTTTGGTCCTCGCTACTATTCTTTAGATATGGTGTGACGATTTATACAGCGCATGTCGGTTTTATAAAATAATGTACAGAACACGTAAATTTCATTTTTCTCGTTGAGACAATCAAAAGCTTCCTTAAATATGTATGAAACCCTGAGGAATGACAGGATGTAAAAAGTAGGCAGGGTGTCTGCCCAAGGCTCACAAGGTTTTTGAGAAGCCTTAATTAAAAACAAGCTTTGAGAGAAAGATGATGTGCAATGCAGAGGGAGGGTGTTTGGGTGTTGACTGTGTCCCTGGATTTTGTTTGCTTGAATCCTAAGCCCTTCACCCACCCCAGGGTCATGTCCTCATCATGAATGCCCGGAGTTAGCAAAGGTTCAGGGAAACCCGCTCTTTCACATGCCTCCTATGGGAGTATAAATAGCACAGCCTTTCTGAAGGGTTGTCTACACCAACCACCCCATTTACAAAAGTCTTCGTAAACCAATTAAATCTAATTGTATAAATCTTAAAAGAAGTAGATTAAATAATCCCCCATGGGAGCCATCCCATAATTTTAGTAATAAAAAAATATTCTCCTCACACCATAAATAAGTTTATTGCAGCTTAATCACATCCTTTTTGTTCTTTTCTTGGGGATATAAAGAGCAGTCGTTCATCATCCCCAAAGTAGTTACTTATTTGACACAAAAATCAAGGTATGGACGACTCATGCAACTTGAAAAGGCTCACACATCCAGACAGCACTGAAAGTTACTGAAGGACTAGCCACATTTTTAAGTCATTTCAATTAATAACTGGATGTGAGTACTTTTCATGCCTAACATCTTATAAACAAGAGATGGATGTGTTTTAAATAAATATCTATTTTAAAAGCTATTTTTCTTTACCTAATACAAGAAAGTTAATTTTAAAAACTTAAGTAACTCACCAATCATCATGTCTATTGTTAAATAGGAAAAAGAGATAAAATGACATTTCCAAAGTTTGTCAATGGCCACTATTCAGTGTGTGTGGGGTGGGGTGGGGTGGGAGTGGTGGAGTGAACTTACCAAAATGGGACACCAAAATTCTACCTCTGAGATGAGAGAGACCCAATTTTTAAAACTGTTAAATGAGGCTACTATCCTTTATGTAGATGACTTCAAATTTTTAAATATAAGCTTTATAAACAGAAAAGATCTTTTTCATATTTAAAAGAAAAATAATTAGCTGTCTCTAATTTGCTTTTTTTTTTTAAGCTAAGCTTCTTAGTCTCATTTCCAGAAACAAAACATATCTGGCACAAAGAAAAGTGTTGGATTATAAACATTAAATGTTTTGTTTTCTATTGTTTGAATCAGGCACTGGCATAAAAGAAGGAAGTCCTGTATTTGAATGTGAGGCTGTGTGAATCTTCTTTGTCTTTAGGGTTACCAAAAATTTAACATACTCTCAATGTGAAGATTTCAGCCCTTCTAAATGTGTAATAATTCTTTTAATATGCAACGGTTATTTCAATTCTTTTACTCAATGAGAAATATTCTACTTCTGATATACACCTCTCTCCATTACATATTCCACACACAACAATGATCCAATTCAAGGTTCTGAACTAAACAATGCAGAAGATTCAGAGCAGGAAGGCAGATGTGTAGGAAAGTGGGGCTCTTGGGAAAAGAATGAAATAAGTGCTCTCCAATAAAACGTAACTGTGGACGCAAAATACCCCCCCAGACACAATCACCTGGATGATGAAGCCTTGAAAAACTGATGGAGTGAGGGTGAGGATTTAGGCATGGATTTTTTTTTTAATGAGTAATGGCTTTATCACTTACAATTAAATACCCAACCATATCTACTCTCTTCTTAGAAAGAACCAAAATGCCTTTTCATAGGGCCTTGAAAATATTTTTATTCTTTAATAAATAAGTAAATAAGTAAAGTCAACAGGCAATCTGTGCCTGTCTTTGTACTCAAAACATGTTTATCTTTGTGCCCCACTGAAAATTAGGAGTATATGATCTTTTCTGTTTCACACAATAAATTCCTAATCAAGATATTCTACTTCAATACCTGTCAACCAGCTTCAAGGATCCACAAATAAAAATTTTTCTGGTGTTGGTATTTCTGTGTTAAGGCTAAATGTTATTTATTTTCCTGTTGCCAGCTTTAGCATATGAAAAGGAGACAGAAACTAACTCACTAGCTCACTAGCTTCAGGACAGAATAAAAAACATCATTGCAGAACTAATCTATCTACCAAGCTTCACAACTTCTCTGCTATAAACTAATGTTTAGATAGAAATAGTCTTATCTCACCAATTAAATTTCATATTAATCTGCCCGTGATTTATATTAGACATGATGTTTATACTTGTTCTTTTTGAAATCATTTCTAAAGTTATAATGTTATAAACGAATTCTATGAATTTTCAAGGAATATTCTTATCCAACTGGGCTCAACAGATTTTTTTTTTTAATATTGGAAGTATAGTGTCTTAAGAATAATTGCTATACATTGAGGGGAAAAGAAATGTTTAAACATGTCTCTTCCAGGGAGTTGTCATTTAAGAAAGGAGATACTGTCTACATCCTCAGGAAAATTGATCAGAATTGGTACGAGGGAGAGTACCGTGGCAGAGTGGGCATTTTCCCAATTTCATACGTAGAGGTAAGTCCTTTCCTCTGACCTCTTCTGTGGTTGCTGTTTCTAAAGTCACCACAAGTCAAGAATCAATCATTGTTTTCCCTCCTAGAAACTCACACCTCCAGAAAAATCACAGCCCGCGAGACCACCTCCCCCAGCCCAGCCTGGAGAAATCGGAGAAGCTATAGCCAAATATAATTTCAATGCTGACACAAATGTGGAGCTATCGCTGAGAAAGGTAACCTGGCTGTTTGCTTCATTGGTGCATTTGAAATGCACCATTAGTGCAATGCACCATTGGTGCACTGGTGTATTGAAAGGCTGTGTATTTTCAAAACTAAAATAGGTTATCTTCTTCCTTAGACATTTTTGTGTTTTCCTATAAGGAAAGGACAAAAGACTCCCTAAGGCTGCCCTGAGCCACTGTTTCCTGCGGTTCCCTGGGTCCTTCCAGATGAAGTCCCCTGTGGGACACACTGCTTCTCGGAGAGACTTTCCCTCCGTGGTTGCACCTGGGAGGCCCCAGATATTCTCCAAGGGGTGCCTCAGACTGAATATCATGGAGTTATACATGTGGAAAGGCATCAAAAAGAAAAGTACTTGATCACACTTCAAAATATCGTTTTTCTGCTGCCTTGTTATTAATTTTTTTTTTTTAAGAGATGTCCCAATGCTTGCTTTTCTCTATCTTGGAATTAAGGCAAAGTCCTAAAGTAATGAAGATTACTGGGGAGCATTTTGAGGACCCATTTGTACAGTCCTGTTTCCTTATTGTCACTTTTGAGACAATAACATTGTTAACATCTGAGAATGATTAAATAAACTATTTTCATTGTTTGCTAAGCAAGCACATACATTTGTTTGAGGTAACCGCATGCCTGCACACAACACAGACCACACAGCAGTAATATGCAGGGGTTCTGGAACCACTCCTGCCTGTTAGTGAATGCTTAGCCAGGAGCAATGAAAGGTAATAACCGGAAATACCACTGTTTTTGTCCTGACAGAATCTCATCTCACTCTCCCGTTTCCATCCTAGTTCTGCATCACCAACTGATTCTCTTCTACCCTCCAAGCTGCAACACAACATTACATGGATTGTATCCACTTATGTTTCATACTTCCATCAGTGCTATTTATAGCTCAAGCAATAGCCTAGCAACAGCCTGACCTTGATGTATCACAGAAAAAAATCAGTGCAATTTTAAGATTTAGAGGGATTTCATTTTTCTTCAGAATATTCTGCTCAGTGTCAGTGGGACAGTCTATATAAAGCATTCAGCATTTTGGCAAAAAGAGAACTTTCACCTTGAGTACCATCTGAAAAAGGCCTCCCTACTGCACTCAAGTTTTGACTATGTGTCACCTCTACTTCCCTGTCAGGTGCAGCTGCCCAAACTTCCATATTATCTGCTGGATGCAGCTGCGGAGTTTTTACTTACTGTTTAATCACATCTTGCCTATTTATTTCTGGGCTACATGTGGGTTTGAGTTAAAGTTTAACCTGGGTTTTGTGGCATTGGCTGCAGGTAGCTGGAATAGTTAGTGACTGTAGAAAGTTCTATTATTGCAAAGGCCAAGGGTTCTATAAAAATATTTAATGACCACTATGGCATGGCCACCCACTAATCAGAATGGAGACTGGTGTTACACCATCTGAATGCAGACCAGGTGAATGTCAGCCATGTCCATAACGATGGATTATCTAGGGTGCTATCTTTGCCCCATCCCATTAGCTTCAACCTTTGTCACTAGTTAGCACATGTAGGTTAAAGAAGAAAAACGGTGTACCATTCAACTTCATCCCTCTAGAGATGGGTTTCTGCAACCCACTTCCAACACAACATCCCAGAGAGACGAGTTGCACTTTTCTGAAGCTCTTCCTACAGGTCGTTCCCTGAATCTGTCAGTGATAGGATGACGCTACTGTCATTGAGGTATTGCCCATCAAACTGTTCTGCTGTTTGAAATCACTTACACAAGTCATTTCACACGGTACAAGTATGAACATGTATAAGCCCATTCATGTTCACTAAGCATCGTTTAGCAAAGATTCTAACGTCATGAACAGATGATTAAATTGCTTGTATGTTGATAAGCTGTGATTTGTGAGCTCTGAGACTTGACTTGAATTCTCCTGTCTAACACAAACAAACAAACAACAAACTGGTGGTATGAAACTTTCCCAAATGGAAAACTATTGTTTATTAGAAAACATCAAGAGGGATATTTTTATGTTATCACGTCTTTATTTATAATGGATTTTCCTAATATTCATTACAGGGAGATAGAGTTATTCTTCTCAAAAGAGTTGATCAAAACTGGTATGAAGGTAAAATTTCGGGAACCAACAGACAAGGCATCTTCCCTGTTTCCTATGTAGAAGTTGTCAAGAGGAATACAACCAAAGGGGCCGAGGATTACCCTGACCCTCCAATACCCCACAGCTATTCAAGTGATAGAATTCACAGCTTAAGTTCAAATAAGGTAAGAAGACATTTAGCATATTAGTATAACATTTGGGAGCTTGAAGATAATAAGTGATTTTAGGGCGGTAGACTAGAACATCATGTTTATTACAGAGCAAAAGATTTACATGGTAGGTTTCCAAGTGTGAGTGCCATGTCGAGTCAATATAATTTGATTTTTCTTATGGGTGGTGGCATAAAGGTGTAATGCTTGATTTTTGAGAATTTCATTTTGAAGTTAAAATACTGAAAGAGAAAACATTCATATCATAAGACCCGATGTGATATATATCTGTATCTATACATAAATATATCTGCTTTCTGAAACTCAAATTTTTTGGAGCTTGATTTTTCTCTAAAGCTTGATTTTATTCATATAAGTGTATTTCACATGGATTACATATATATGTACATATGCATCTATAAATAGATTGATAAATCTCAAAATGGTTTATTTGTGTATTTCACATGGATTACATATATATGTACATATGCATCTATAAATAGATTGATAAATCTCAAAATGGTTTATTTCAATAATACATGGTCATTAGGTTGAAAAAATTCTATAAAAGTCTTGGGGGTTTTAATATAGAAAGAGATAGAATGAAATTGTTCAATTAAGGTCTGTAAGTCAGTTTGTTTATTAGCTTGAATGGAAATTTTCATTGGTTATTAGAAGTCCTCAAGCGTATTTTATTAGTTTTAGGATAATTATGTGCCAGTTCTATTCTCTCACTTGAGCTAGCAGCTAAAGATAATTATCTTTCTCAATGTCTAATCTAAAAGGAACTTTGCTTCCTGATCTGGTTAATTAATTACAAAAGGCTGTTCTCCTACTTTCTTTGCTCACAATGTGAATTTTTTTATTTTTCTGTTCGATTATAATATAGTGCGTTCTTTTTATGAGTGGTATTTAGAAATTTCTTTCTCCTTTTCATTAACCGCCAAGTAAAAACTTTAAATTACCAAGGAATTACTTTCAAAATATTGTACTTCCCAACATTTTAAAATTTTATTAAGTTGCATAATTTATTAATTATTCTAATAAATAATTAAGATCAAGGCTAGGACATAGGAAAATAAACCATCTAGAGCTAGCAAAATAACATTAACATATCAGACATTATAAAGTGTGCAGTCATTTCATGTCCCAATGCAAGCTCATTTCAAAATTGCATCCCAGTGACCTAAACTATTTCTTTAAAATGAGTCTTAGAAACATTTTACATAAGTAAACAATCTAGGAATCTACTATTTTAAGACAAGCAAAGACTAGGCATTGTATTTATTCTACTTCTCTTTGAAGACTGGGTTTCAGGTATGGGGTAATTACTCTCAATATTTTTATCACTGGATAATGAAATGATTTGGTACTATCCAAGTTTGTTAGCTTGGTTATAAGTTTTCCAGAATCTTCTTCAATATATTTACTTTACTACCAGAGCTTAGTATTTAGAGACCAACATTCTTTCTCCAGTAGTTCCTACTGATAAATGAAAAGATAAGAATCTCCATCCATATATTTGAGCTTATCCACGGTTCAGTCATCTTAAAAGAACTACCAGATAAATTTCAAAGCAACTATACCTTCAAATAAAATTTTATAAGAAAGAATAAGCATGGATCTACAAAGTCTTATTTAACAGTTAAGAACTTCTTCCATAATGTCCTAATTAACATTGGTAATGTAACATTTTAGATCGCAGTATTTTAATCTATTGTCTTGAATATGATTTAAATTTTTTTTCAGTTTCCTAATTTTTTCCTTGAAAATCAGACTTTACATTTTATAAATAGAGAAATGTACAAATGTCACTAATAACTAATTAGTGTTTTACTCTCATTGCTGGAAAAAAAATATATTGAAAAGTTTATATCCATAATTTGAAAAAAAACAACACTTAATGGTTTTATTCCAACTGGCAATCTATGCTATGATGCCATTGGCTTAATGAAGGAAACTTCTCAGTATTATTGAACTCCATCATTTTCAGAAAAAGAACTATAATGTACTTCTAAATGATGACATCCAAAATACATCAATGTTATATATCTTATTTTCTAACTGATATTTGCAAATAAAGGAACACATTAAGTGATTGATGAGAATCACCCTTTGGCACCCTCAAATCACATTTGGTCACATACAATATTTTAGGAGAGACTCAACTCAGATAATATTTCTGATTTTCTGCTTTTAGTGCAGTAGAATTCAATTCTAATGCTTTGGGAAGAAAAGATAAATATATGATTTTTGTATCATAAATGTATTTTTGTGATATAGGTATCCTAGGATACTTAATTTGACTTTCAGTAGAAACAAGTCCATTGTAAAGCAAAGCACTTTGAACCTGTTAACATATATTAACAGGGATTGTGGTGGTAATGACATGGAGTAATAACAGTGATGGAGTAGTAGTGATAACAATGGAATTTAAAGATTTTTGTTTTTCATCTACATAATATTTTTGTCCATGAGAGAGTGAAAGTGGGAAGTCATAAGCTTGGATTATTACATATGTCACAGACTTTCAAAATTTATTGTGTTGCACAATAAAAGCATAAAATTGAATTCTGGCCAATAAAGAAACTTCTCTAAACTATCAAATGAGACTTAGGCCCCTTCTACCTAATTAAAAATTAAATATCTACAGGACTTGCTAAGAGAGTCTATCTATCCAGTAACAGATTATATGTATAGTAATCACTGTATATCAGGCGCTAAAGAGCCTTTATTCCTGAATCTTCTGTTAAGATGCTCACATAAGTTGTGTGACACTTGGTCTCATTTATCCTACCTCATGATGCCATGACATCATATTTCCTTTTTTAAAAAGAAAAACAAAAAACAACTGAATTAATGCTGTAATACCCCATTCCTATTACAGGACGCAGCAGTCGAAAGTTAAATGGGGGACGTACTGTGCACTGGTACATATTAATGCCCTAGGACCAAGAGTGCTGAGTGCATGAGTGAAGTCTCACCCTAAACAAACAACTAGAGAGTACAGCTCCAGAAATCTTCCTTGAACATTTCTTCTTTCCACATCCAAATCGTCTACCTAGAAAGAACTAAAGGAAAATGTCATCCACCAGCCTCTCCCAGGTCTTCATATGTATAGCATGTACCAGTCTTTGTAGTCCAGCAACAATAGATACATGTATTAGAATGTTACCAGGCAGCATTTCTACAACTACTTTTAGTGAATTTACATAAAAATTATGTTTTGTTCAATAGATCCAGAATATAGTGATAATTTTAAGATATACAGAAGTATATTTTTACTTCAGGAGATTAAGCTTCATAAATTACACATCCACAGGTTTACATAAAATGTCAAGCTTTCGAGAGAGAATGGGAGTCCTAGCCAAAGGTGCTCCCATTGACATCAAACGCTCCCTTTCTGTGTAATTATTTAGTTTGGATTTTTGTTTTTTAACTTTGAGGTAGTTGTTAATGGAAGTTCAGCTTCGTTCTGATCATGGGTTCTGTTCTTGAAATATATTTTTCAGAACTTATTCATTTAGAAATGTGTTCATGTAAAATGATGTAGAAAGATTTATGCCATGTTATCATCACCTTGCAAACATCAATGAGAAAATTATGAAAGTTCAAATGATTTGTCACTGCTACCGGAAGAAAGAACACTAAACAAATTCAAGGAGTAAAACAAGGTTAAATTATTGGTTTTCATTCTACATTGACATTATGTCAGTCATTTCTACTACTAAGTCAATATCTGGACACTTTAAGTTTGAAAGAGGTAGTCTATTCAATTAAATCTTTTAAATTTTGCTGTCTGTCCTCATGATTTCCATGACAGCACTATTTTGTTATTTGACATATAAGTTCTCTTTCAAAGACTAGGAGAGTTTCATTTGTTAGATAATTTTCTGATTAATATACTCATGATTTTATGTATTTAAATTCAGCAAACTGTCTTCAGACCTAGACCACAGCATAAAATACTTTTTACATTCACTACCATACCTTTCCTGTATTTCTCTGTCTCTGTGTTTTGATGCATTATTATCATTTTCTTGTTTTTTGTTTTTTGTTTTTTTACTTCATAATCCTTGCTCATTTCTAAGTTGACTTTCAGTGAACCAGCCCCTCCTCTCATGCACAAAGCTTCATGTGGCCCAGATAAAAGAGCTGTCCAAGGAATCACCCAGGGGTGGATGTCCCCGACAGACAAGTGTCCGCTGGCAAACCCTTTGACACCAACACCACCTCCTTTTCTGGACAACTTCTTGGATGAATTAGAGAAGCTTGGTGCTTTAATCTTATCAGCTGACCAAGCCAAACCAAATAACCTAGATGAGATCACCCTTGAAATTAAAGAAGAACCCCCAATTCTCCTCCCATTGCCCGCAGCATCTGTACCTGCCAAATCACCTTCCTCTCAACCACCTTTTCCTCTATCGGGGGTGACCTCAACTACAGTGCAGCCTTATGAAGCAACACCATGCCAGGATCCCAGAAAGACAACTCAAAACAAGTGTGCTGATTTGACAAAAATGAGAAAAGGCTTTGCAGGTCCTGAAAAAGTACTTGAAGTCCTAGGTGATAAATTTGTGGCCTCTGCACACACTAATGTGGGTCCCTTGCCCCAAACCCTCCCTGTCATTGGAGAGGAAGATGAGGAAATCTGTGAGGGGGTTATGTCAGGTATCCCAAAAGGGCCAGAATCTCAAGAAGCAGATGCTTTGTGGTGTGGCCATGATGGCACAGAGAGGACACCAAGCCTGCACATTGAAGAGGAGGAAGAGGAGAGGAAACCTAACGGATTAAAATATGCAGTAGCCACCCCCACAGATCCTAGAACTCCTAAGGAAGACAGCAGTGCAGCTAAAACCAGTAATGAGGTATTTTAATTTTACCTAATTCCTGAAGAACTAACCCTGAAGAACTTACTCTGATTGGCTATTACAGTTAATCATATTAATAAACATCAATTTTGACATTGCTTTAGAAAGTTACCTTATAAAAAATACAAGCATTTATAAGTAGGGCGGTGGACTTATAAAACTGTATGGAAACACACCAAATTTTAATAAGATGATGTAAATGTACAACGTAAGTCCATTATTTATTTACAACTATAAATTCATATTTAAAGTTTGTGTAATTTATAGGTCTTTCTAATTTTCCAAGATTGATAATGATAGCTAGCTAGTAGCTGAGCTCTTACTGAGTGTCAGACATAATTCTAAAAACTCTACATCTTTACTTTTCAGAAGGTGGGTTATTATTATCGCCACTGTAGAGATAAAGATATATTAGTCCAATTCCAGGATGCGAAAACTATATACCATATCTTTGATATAATGGCCGTTTTAAAAGGAAGGATGGAAGGAAGGAAAGAAGGAAGGAAGGAGGGAGAGAAGGAAGGAAGGAAGAAAGGAAGGAAGAAAAGAAGGAAGGAAGGAAGGAAAAAAGGAAGGAAGGAAAAGAAAAGAAAAATAGTACTCTGGTTCCTTATCAATTCTTTCTGAAGAGGTAATTTTATTCAAATTGGTGACTACTTAAGGATTGGGTCCTGCATTTTTCATCTTAAAGACAGAGAACCTTGAGCAATGATTTTAGTCAATAAAGAGGGGAAATACTCTGAATCTCTAGCTTGTCAAGTTCTAGCTTTTAAAAAAAAGAAAAACTTGATATCTCAACATGTAATCTATGAATTAAAAAGAAAATATGATTACTGGCAAATACTGAGATTATGAAACAAAAAGAATGATTCATATTATGCCACTACGCAAGTCCCTTTCCCCTATGGGTCCTCTATTTAAAATTTCTAAAAATGAAAATCATTTTCTAAACCCCATAATTTCCTGTTAAGATCTTACCATTAATAAATGTAGAAGCACTTGGCTTATATGGGGTCTTCTTGCGCTTAAATAATGGTCCGTGGTCATAAGGCCCCCAGACGGTCACAAAACCCTGAGGCTTGACTGTTCCTCAACCAGGAGAGAAAATGTCACCTGGCCATACCTGCATTTGTATAAACACATTACTTAATAATAGAGATCACTCGCTGCAGTAAGTAAGCATAACTCTAAGCCAGTAACTTAAATAACTAACTGTCTTATCAATTTAATTGATTTTTAAGATATGAGTAGATGTGGAGCTTGGTTCCCAGCAACTGCTACCTGCCTGTAGACTATGGGGGTTCTTACCCCAGCCACCCACAGCAGAAGAATTAAACTGATCATAACCACTGGAAATCTTGAATGAAATTCAAAAGAAAACATTAGTGCTTTTAAAACAAGACTTTATCATAAGTATCTCTTACTAGGGGACTAGTTAACTTTAAAATTATTTACACTGGGGGGATATTTAAGGCCGTGTAACCTCATTCTGGACACAAGCATAATCTCATCTTGTCTTTTCCTCAATATTTAAGCCACCATCATTTTCTTCGGGAGATCGAACGTGTACACCTTTTCCCAGATGCCTCCTTTCTTCCCCTCCCTTTCATTCTCCTTTGGCCTCTGCCTCTGACCTGGTCTCTACACTTTCTCAGCCTACCCAGTCCTACTCACCTCCTCTCCTCCCTAAATACTCTTATCAAAAGGAGATAAGTTCACCAAAAGTAAAGGTAACTGCATCTTGAGTGTGGTTTATTGCATGTTGGAAATGAACTTAATTGATTAGATGTATATGTTTAGGCTTGTGCCATCTTATAAGATCTCAAAAGTCATGTAAAGACAGATTGCTAACTTTTAACATCATCAGCATGGCCTCTATCCAAAAAGCTAAAAGATGTATGTGCATAGCAGCTATTCCCATATTGAGGAGAAAAACAAACTAAAATTTATATAAGAATAAAAAGCAACCATTAGGTTTTTCTTTTTTTTTAAGTTGAGGGTTAGCAGGAGAACCATCTGATTCAAAGGTGTCAGCATGTGCCTGTCATCCTGTCATTTCTTAGTGGGCTCACTGCCTCCTGTGGGGAATTCTCTCCCATCAGGCAGCAAGATCAGCAGAGCCTGAGGACGCTCTTTGCAATCGACTGTCTTGACCCTTGTTCTCCCACAAAACTGAAGTAAATTAATGAGGATGCAGGAACAAGCTGCTTTTGTAACAGTTCACAAAGCGTCTTATCTCTGAGACTGGCAGCCTGGCAACTCCCCCTAAGGACATAATTTTAAAAGACTTTTAACAAAATGAATGACTGGCCTTGGAAAAAGATTTAATGGCAATCACAGCATGAAATCAATCCATCACGGAAAAGTTTGCTTCTGTGATCAGAATAATCCAAAATCTTTTCTTTTAGACAAAAGGTGATAGACTTCAAATGATAACCCAGTCTCACATTCAATCTTCAGAACTTGAAATGAGAGCCTCTGCAGAGAAGTGAAGAAGTGAAGGCTCTGGTAGAGTCAAGTTTCTGTTCTAGGAAGAACCAACGCCTGAGACAACCTTCTAAACCCCCATCATGAAATCCATCCAACAAAATTGTCTGTCTATGTGAATTTATCTTACCTATGAAAGGAAAAATGTTTGAGACAATGGAATGCTTTAAGAGTAATTGCTCTTTGCCCTTTGAGGTTTTACCTTAGCTGGCAGGAAATAACTAGGAAAATTTTGTAATAATAATAATACTTTACATAATGTCTAAGACGAAGAATTTGCTTTTCCCCCTCTTTCTATGGTTTTCTTTTTAAGGCCAAACTATGTATTCCTTACCCTTCCCTACTTGTTCTCGAGCCTTTAAACTTCATCAATAAGTGGAAACGTAACTTTAGAAATCAGCGTTCTTTAATTTAGAGAAATGGAGGACTGACCATTGTGGTATCCAGGACAAAACCAGGATTTAGACAGGTTTATTCTCCTGCAAGACCCAAACTCATTTCACACATACATTAAGTTGCAGTTGTTTGCAGAATGATACAAAAGAATGGAGTTATCCACAATGGTGATGTTTTAAAAGAATACTTTAGTAACAGCATCAAATAACTAACTCCAGAAACCTGAAGTTGTTTTTTCAATATTTTATCTCATCTTTGAGAGCAAGTGTTAATTTTTAACTCCCCAGTGAGTTTTTTGAAACCTTATAAATCAAATCTATCATTTTATTCATAGAGAGAATATAAGTTGACTGAAGTTATTTGTGCTTGTAAATATAAATACAAATTGAATCAGCTACACATTTTAGACCATTATTACAATTTAGCCCCACATCCAACACAGTAACAAGCTGTGCTCCACTGAATCCTTTAAGACTTCCTATTTCTTCCATTTCAAGAATGTTAGAAGTTACGTTCATTACAGTGACAGTAACCTAGCACTAAAAGCAAAGAGAAAATAAAATTTTAATGATGTTTTAATAGGCATAGTATAGTATGCATAACATCATTAGAATTTTATCAACCCCTATCAACCATTATTTTACTTAAATCTTCCATAAAAGTAAAATTTACCACCATTTTATAAATGACAGACTGAAAGGTACATATAAATTACGAGTTTGATATATAAATCAGAATCCAGTATTTTCTCAAGTATTTTGAGGATTTTGTTTAAATAATGGTTTTTTCATAATAAAAATTATTACCATCCTCCACTCTTCTATAAGCTGAGCTTCCACTTCCATCTAAGGGAATAGTTTGTAAGAGACTTAGAGCATGTGGACTCAAGTTCCAATGCAAGCTCTTTACAAGGAGATAGAAAGACTCTTTGGTTTCTTCTTAGAAACTCAGCTATTGTGTAGTCGTGTAAGGAAGTCTCCTCACCCTAAAGCCATCCCATCAGAATGTGAACCCCTTGAGCACAGTTTCCAATATGAAAATAAGCCCCGATTCTTCCTAGTATGTTAAAATGACCTTTCCAGCTGTTTAGCCACAACATTCCAACAGCTAAATGGTATTTTTTTCCTATGAGCCCCGATGTTTACAGACAATCTCCCCTGTATTACGCAAGATTGAAGCAGCTGTAGTGCCAGAAAACTCAAAATAATTATAGCTTAAAACAATATAGAAGTATATTTCTCCTATGCATAAATATAAGGCATCCAGGGCTGGTATGGGGCTCCAGAGTCATCAGAGAACCCAGGAGATTCCATTTTATTTTGGCACATTACCATCCTCAATGAGAAGCTTCCACTGCACGCTCCAAAGTGGCTGCACCAGCTCCAGCAGTCTCTTCCTCATTCCAGCCAGCAGGAAGGAGAAAAGAGAAGGGAGCTTATCCCTTCTCTCTTGCTGGCCACTTCCCAGAAATTGCACATAATCTATCTATCAAGACTTATCACATGAGCACCTCTAGAGACAAGGAATGTTGGGAGATAGACTTTATTCAGAATGGTTATGTGCCTACCTAACATGCACGTTTCCATTACTGAGGACAAAGAGAATAGATATTGGAGATCATCAAGCCTTCTCTGCCACAACCCTAAAAGAAAAATGTCTAACACATTTCATCTCCAGGGACTGGAGATTTGAGGTTAATCGTTACAAATTATGAAAATTTTCTAACTAAGAGTTGAGAAAACCACATGCTTTTATTTAAAACTCCTTTAATCCTGCTGAAGTTCTTGAAATAAGCCAAATCAAATACCAGACAATACATTGCTAGATTTTTGTCCACTATTAGAAAGAAAATAAAGCATAGTCACACACAAGAAAGGTTAGCTTACTCACTGTCATATTAAAAATCTTATTTTGTAAGATTACCAAAATACTCACACGGTGCTTGGAGTTAGGACAGTATTCAGTATTTAATTATATTCCATCATTTTCCCCAGTAAAGCATATTTTCTTCTAATGTGTTTTGTTAGAAAACTTTCCCCAAACAAATGATTGACATTTTCTATGAAATTTGCTGGCTATTAAATGAAATGTCCCTCTATCTTACCTTGCATCTATTCAAATAAGCACAAAGAAAACAGGTCAGATCTGAGGGTGTCTTGAACCCAGTTGTTAAGCATTCTATTACAGATATGTTTTCTTCTATGTGTTCTTTGCCATCTACATTGCATCCAAACATCTTCTCTGTGCCAACTTCCCTCTGTAAATTTTTCTCTGCTCTGCCTGTGACTTCCGGATTAAAGCAGAAGCGCTGCCTGTGGTGTGAAAAGTATGGGCATCTGGAAGAGCTGTCTGCAGACTGTTACACCCTTCCTGCTCTGCTATCACTCAGGAGTTTGGCATGCTGAGTGTGCATGAAAAAACAAAACAGGAAGCTCCTCCTGAAGGCTGTAGAATGAGGATGAGAACTAACTAACTTCTTATGGCTTTTCTAGGCTGACTTAAAAAGCGAGATATTTGTCTTGGGTAAGCCTCCACGTAGCCCAGTGATGTCTAGGAGATCCTGCAGCTCACCTGTCAGAGGGCTCAACGGTTCCCACAGGGTAGGGACGGAACACCCTGCCTTGAGCCAGGTACCCTGGCCACACACATCCCCTTCAGTGGGCTGGCTCTTCCTTACTTGTCCTTGCTGTGCTTTGCCAAGCAAGTAGAGCAGATGTACCCTTGAGATGAAATGACCAACAGATGATGAGCTGTGAAATTAGATCCACACAAAACTCCTACCCTAAATGTTTGTATAATGTGCTTTCCTATCTGTGTGTGAATAAGCTGGCCCAAATCCAGAAGACAGGATCAAATTCTCCACTAGACAAATAATGGTGTAGTGTATGTTGTCTTCCACATTGTCTCATGCTTCTGTGCTTCTCTGGAAATTGCTGCTTTCTAGTCACTGTTTTTAGTGCAAAGAATAAACCTGCTGCCAATCATGT
The DNA here is from genome assembly GCF_004115265.2 of Rhinolophus ferrumequinum. Taxonomy (NCBI): domain Eukaryota; kingdom Metazoa; phylum Chordata; class Mammalia; order Chiroptera; family Rhinolophidae; genus Rhinolophus; species Rhinolophus ferrumequinum. The sequence continues at coordinate 76,449,904 of NC_046287.1, forward strand.
AGAATTAAACTCTCACACTTCCAGTAATGTTTGCTTCTGTGTTGTTCCGTTTATTTGGATTTTTTTTAAAACCCATAAGCCTTATTACAGAAAATCTTGTGGCTCTGGTGATATGTGCTATATTCACTCCATGACCCTTTTAAAGCCAACGCTGCTGCTCTGGACTCTAGGCTCTCCCCGTCTCCTGACAGCCTTCATTGAACTTAAAGGCCCAGTTATTTTTCCCTTTAACTACTTAGTTCTATAACATCGACAGCACTTTAAAATGAATTGGATTATAAATGGTACTATCAATTCTGAGGAAGGCAGCCAAGGAGTTTCGGAATTCTCATCTCTGCATGAGTCAGTCCCTTCACCATTTCTCTTTTGATGGAGCTGGTTTAACCTTACATGACCTTACATAACCTTATATGACTGTGGTTCTGCAAGTTTTGAAGGGCTTGATTGCAGAGAAGATTTCCTTTTCCGCTTTTTAAAAATGCAGATACTTCTCTGTGTTTAAAGAGACTTCATTCTTATTGCATAATACGACCTCATTTTGTTTCTGTGGCAGAGATCTGTGTTGCCATAGAAAAAGAGGAATGTTGATTTAAAGAGATTCTTAACCTCCACAGAGGGCCTTCCAGAGCCAAAACAAAAAAGAAAGCTTTTTCCACAATTAATATTGCCCATCCACAAATGTCTTATGGGTCAATCAGATGGTATGCTTTGGGTCACTTTAAGTTATTTTTTTTGCCAGATTTTTACATTATGTACTTGTATATGTGTTTATGTGGACTATAAATATTCCATATTCTTTAAATTTGTGTTTATACAGAGTTGTGTTTTACTTTCATAATATAAGAAGGAAAAATAAGCCTATAAGCATAAACATGGTACTGTTATTAGAAGTTCATCTAATTGTGGTTGGCAAGTACTACAACTAACATTTTCTGGGGGGAAAAATTGACTTAAGAACTCTAGAACTGCTTATAACTCTTTCAAAGGTTTTTCCATATTAGTACTTAAAGTAGCAGTCAATCCTTATTTAAGAATTTATTTATAAATAAATGTTAATGTAAAATAAAATAAGAAATATTTAAGAATCTACCTAATACTAGATACAGCTAATCCTCCAGAAATGCCTCTGCACAGATAAATAGATAGGTTATGGACAGACTGTATCTCACCGTCTGTGCTAGGGAGGTATATATTTTACTGATATCAGAGATTTTAGGATATTGCAAACCAGCTTCCTTTATGATCAGTGGTTTGTGATTTGGTTCTGGCTGTGAAAATTAGCATGTGTTTAAAACCTGTCTCATTTCTACCCATCTTGACAACATTAAAAAGTAGCTACACTAAAAGAGAAAAAACAAAAGATTGTTACGTTGCCCAGGAAGACGTTAACTATTTAGGCTTCCATGAGAACAGCATGACACCTCACTGGGTTTTCTAATTTTATTGTACTCTTTAAGACTCATCAAGATAATACAAATATGATATAACTCTCACCCAAAATTTCCAGCACGCTGTCTGTAATGTTAACTTGAAACCCACGTTCATAAATTCACAGTTCATTTGAGCCTCTCTGAATGTGGTAAATGTATACTGTTCTATATTTATCACAAAACTGGTAAGAAGTTATGAGTAATAGTAATGCCCGAGCAGATAGTTAAAATATAAATGAACATAGACCACAAATACTGGTGCCTAAAAACTGATCCTTTCCCGAGCATTTAAAATGTAGGAAGGGAAAAACACGGTCAGAAAAAGAGATGAATATCTATTCCACATCGTTCTGTGGTCTTTAAAATATCCTTTCCAAATGAATCCAGGCTGAAGGAACTTGGTGAGAGCTGTCCAAGGGCATAAACTCTTAGCATGTCACTGCACTACTTACCACTGGGTGGCAATAGAGAGCAAGAATCTTACAGACCTTTTCCTCAAGGTTTGTGCCCACAGTTAAAAATAACATCAGGAGGGGGAAAGACAAAAGATAGTCTCCTAAGATAATTTGCTTTCGTATCCACACAAAACATAAACAGGTGCCAAAAGGACAAAATAAAGACCATCTATTCCATCATAGTAATCGTTATGCAATAAAGAGTGCAAGTCAAAATTATAAATCTGTTTCTTCTTTTTACTTAGTTGTGATATTAGGAAATTACCTTTGGATTTTAGTTTACTGACCTGGAAAATGAAGTTGAATTATTACTGTTTTTGTTTTTACATGACTGAGACACTTGAGGATTAATTGGTAAATGTCAACTGTCATAGTTCTCTGATGAATGGGTAAGGTTGACATGGCATCTATACACATCAGAGGAAATATGTTTGTGGAAATGTGGATTCCTTCATGGATTCCCTGAGGGGGACAAGCAAGATCTTAATCATCATCCTGTCCAACTCCTTGATTTTAGAAATGAGGAAGCTTAGGTGCATACCCACGGTTATATAGTCAATGTTAACACCAGAAAGACACAGATGTGCCCTCATAAATATCTATTAATGCTACTTACTCCTCAGTTGACCAAATACTTTTAAAATAAATTAACTCAAATACTGTAATGTCATCTTTCCTCAAAACTAGTTTCTAGTTATACATTCACATGGCAATGATTCCTGTTAAAGGTAGCCTTAGAAAAGTTCTAAATCTCACTATTATTGTAGATATGCAACTTCGCTGCTAATAAAAACTGTGATAAATCCTGGCCTGAGTATGTGAACAGTATAGAAATCTGATGATTCAGAACAAAAGGGGAGGGAGAATCCTATTAGAACACACGAAGAAAAAGACGTATGGGGAAAGATGGGTAAAAGCAAGGACGTTTCTGGCCAGCACACCCAGGAACACAAGTTCTTGAGAGGTAGAGGCCTATGGAATTAAGGGAGCCACATACTTCTGGCAATAGCCCAGAATTATTTTCATAATTCTCAAAGGGATGGTTCATTTAAATGTTTTATGGATGAGTTTAATTGAAGAAATTAGACTAATAAAATTGTAATGACGATAACGAAAATGTGCTATACCAATTTTAAAAGTAGGTTGTTTTATATTAATGAACAATCTGATTTTTAAAGTATTATTCAGATGTTAGCATAAGGGAGCAATGAAATTGCTTTGAGCAAGCCCCGGATGCCATGACGTAAAAGTCAAATTTTACTCAACTTTAAAATATCAGAATGATTTAAACATGTGGAAATAGGCATTCAATTTTTAGAGCACAATATTTTATAAAATATTTTCTCTTAAGACAAGAACAAATAATATTTCTTATTTATAACTTTGTTATGCACTGGCAATGGTGCTATGATTGTTTTTGTGAGACAACAGAACCTATCTTGGTATATGATTTGAAATATGGCATTTTTTTTTAAGTTACATTTTTATATACAGTATTTCTGATTGACTAATATGAGCATTTTCAATAGTATGTGGCTTGACTGAGTAATTTTTGGCCAGAAATTTTACTCTTAGAAATACGTTCTAAGGAATGGTTCAAAAGAAGAATGGTTCTTTGTATAAAATGTTTATAGCATTATTTATGATGATTACAAAAGGCTAGGCCAATCTTAACTTCAAAACAAAAGAGAAAAATGGTTAAGAGAACAACAACAAAATATGTATATACATACACACACACACACACACACACACACACACACAAGTGAGGGAGTATTATTCTGCAGTGATTTAAAATGAAAAGGAAGACTGAGAAAGTCTGGAAAATTATTATAAAACATAATAGCAATTAATATATACACATCTTATTTCTGCATAAAAGTTATATATATATATATGATTAGATGAGAACTTGAAGAAATGTAAGAACATATGGACTTATAAATAACTTATATTTGCTTCCTTTCAAATATTTAAATTTACTTAATATGTTGAATTAAATGACCTTAAATGGCTGAAAATGGTTCAGTCTTAATAATTTTTAAAATAGTATATTTTATAATTTGAATAATAGATACATTGTTAGTAATTTTATATTGATTTATAGAAGTATTGTACTCTCTTAAGTCATACATGTGTCCAATCACTTTTATCCATTCTTTAGTCTCAAGTTTATGTATTCTATGCATAGACTGTTGAGCGAAATTGTTAAGAATACTGTTAGTAAAGATTTCCAATTAATATAGTCAAAGCTTAAAGTTTTAGTAATGTAAGTAACTAGTCTTCTTGTTCTAGATAGACAGCTTGGATGGGAAGGGAGTGGATAAAGAATTTAGGAAGGGAGCAGATTATAGACTCGTAGATTCAAAGGAATCCCAGAGTTCTCCCATCCATTCTTTGACCAGTGGGGTTTCTGTGGACAGTTTGCCGGGAGAAATTCCTAGCCTTTCAGTAATCCACTCATAACTCTGGGATCCAGGGATTAGCCCTGATGTCTAAGGACATGGATCTAATAACCAATTCAGTAGTCATCCAGGAGTCACTTTTATAATTGCCATACAAACTCTGTCTCATTTCACCATGTATCCATCATTTAAAAGAGAATCCTTTTGAAATATTTTGTGAATGAACTGTAATTTTTTCCCCTTAAAGGTAACATTTAGGTAGTCAGTATAAACAACATTGACTTTACATATTCAACAAATGTGTTAGCTTTCATTCATTGCAATTTTTATGTGGATATGTGGGATGCTAAGGCTTGTCATTTCCAATATTATAAGTATCTATTACAGATACTGGTCTTGATGCTTAGTTTAAAAAGAAAAGAAACTCTTTTGAGAGTTCAGTGCACTGGGAATTTCTACCAATATTTCTCTTCTAAGGTAAAATGTTACATGTTACCTGGATATTGTTTGTTGCATTTATTTAAAGTTCTCTGTTTGTTGCATTTATTTAAAGTTCTCTGTTTTTCCTTTTAAATATAGCATGTTTTCTCCACACTAAGAACAGAGAGTGTTAATTCAAATGTAGCATGGGATGTCTGCCTAGCAATATTTTCATCTGTACTGTATGTGAAAATGTTGTCTGTGAAGGAACAGTATATTAGAGTGAATGCGGATACTTTGCTGTTAAACTCAATGTGGTTTATTTTCTGCTTGTTTGAGAAAACGCTGAAGGATAAGGCTGTATGAAGGTGTCCAGACTTCCCATTATAGTGGTTTGGTGTCTTATGTTCTTGCCATATTCCTGGTCTTTGAAAAATCAATGGGACTAAACCCTGACTTTTCCTTAAAGCTTGAGCAGACTAGATTATAGATATGTTCAAAACATTTGAACCTTGGTTATTTTGAATTAATTTAAAGCACTCTTCGAAATATTAATTATTAATCCTGCAGAAACCCTTTATTTGGTTTTTTTCTTCCTCTTGGTTTTTTACAACAGGAAATATTAAATGTCAAGAAAAGTACCATGCCATTATCCAAGTTATCTTTTAATTAGTACCAGTTTAAACATTGATTACATTGAAAATCATTTCATTTCAGCCACAGCGTCCTGTGTTTACTCATGAAAACATTCAAGGTGTGGGGGAACCGTAAGTATTCTTCTTATCTTCTAAATTCAAGACTAACCTTGACCCACAAAATGGATGACTGATGTCCCAAAAATAGAGGACGGTACAATTTTGCGAGTGAAAGAGATCAAAGTAACTAACATGAGACCTCTTAAAGAGCAATTGCAATAGTCTCCATCTTTCATAATGGAGAACAGAAGCTGATTATAAAAAGAAACCCATGATTTTGCAGCGAAGACTTTGATTTGTGCCCTAGAGCGAACTTCCAATACCACAGTGACTCCTAAGACTTGTGAATCTGCCTCCTTCTCTATGCCACTCACCATGTAGATTCTAAGAACTACAGCTTTAAAGACACAGAAAGCACTCACACGTTGTTTTTGCACATATTTGGAGAGCAGGAGACCTAACGTCATAAATTAGTGATGGAATTCCAAAGTTACATTCTGAGAAGGGTCTTTGAAAATGGCAGTATTAAAACATTCACTGTCATTCAGTTAAATGCCTTTTCACACTTTCAAATTCCCTCTCCTTGCTGATACGCAAATCAAATCAACCTGAAGGTGTTAGACATTGTCTTGAACACTCTCATGTTTCGTATGTCTGTTTCTGCTCCATTTTGCCCATGAGAGATGTTCAGAGACGCTCTATCTCCTCTTGGCTCCTGCCTATTCTGTGAATCAGTACCTAGACCTCTGGGAAGGAGCATTTACAGAACTGAACCTTGTCAGGCAGACCTGAGCACACACAGTAAGCCTTCAGCCCACCACCCAAGCTCTGCACACTTGGACAGAGCACGTCGGCAGGGTCTGGAGTGTGTCCTGCTATCTTCATCACCATCCATTCCCTGCTCACTTCTCACAGACCTGGCACTTAGCTAAAAGCATGCTCTTCAGATACCGTCTCTCACCTGAGACTGGCTCTCACCGAGCACAGCCAGAAGGTTTTCTTGTTAAGGAAAAGACTATGAAAAGAAGAGGTTGGAAATAAGAATCATTTAAAATATCATTTAACGGGAAATTTTTTAAAATATAACCTGTCATTCTAAAGTTTTGGTTTGTTTATGTTCTCATTTATGCAAACAATGATAGGATCACATCACCAAAAAATGAATTCCAGGGCTGTTGAGGTGTACTCCATTAACAATACATTACGTTAGCAACTCTTAAGGATTTTATGAATTCATAGGTATGTTATGTTCAGTGTTTTATGTAATATGGAGTGAATACTTCCAGTCGTGGTCACTGAGTGTTTATGAAACCACAGCATTCACAAATGGGAGAAGGCACATTTTCAAAGTCCGGTTTTGGGCATTATAAACATTCTTTATTAAATTTCTATTTGATTACTACCCCAATTAGTGAGATAATGGGGTGTCGCTTAATCTCTTTCATTTAAAAAATGGACTTTGAGTGAAAATAGGGATGTTATAATGTCACTAGAATTCAGAATTGTGGTAAAATTGTTATAGAAAAAATTGCAAGTTATAGTGAAAGCTTCAAGTTTGGCTGGGCATTAGCTATTTAAAAGACTAATTTGCTTTTGAGGCATCTTGAACCCACCACCATCATTCATCTCACCAACACATCTTTCAAAACAGCATTTTTTAATTATAATCCAACTGCATTTCCTGTCATGCCTCACTGATTTTGAAAGCCAACAGAGGCAGGAGGATTTCCGGAAGGTTTGTTTATGTTTCCATGAAACTCCCAATTTAAAACAATATATACATATTTATTTATTTTTCTGTAGTTTAACCAAACCAGAATGGTAAGTACATTTGGACAAGTATGCTGGCTTTTGTCATACCAAAGTGAAGTAGGAGGTCATGCCAATTTTGGATTTTTTAGCTCTTGGGACCTTGAGATTCTTCAAGCAGCTGGGGTTTGTGGCCTTAAATAGGCCTGTATCCATAAGTGGTTGGAGATGTGCCTGGGTAAAAGCAAAGCCTGAAAAGCCCAGAGAATATGATGTATATCCATTGAATTAGCAGCCCAGGAATGAATGACGGTCTCTCTCAAATGTGAAATTGGGAAAGGAACTATGTTGAAATCAACTTTCCCCAGGGCTATACAAAAAAATAACATCCCTTCACATTTCGAAGTTAAATCCTTAAAGCAAACTACAAAATAATTTGACTACTCCAATCCACTGCTGGCCCCATGCAAACATCCAACCTAAGTAACGTTGGTATTGAATACCTCTCAGTCTTTTTTCACACTGTTCCGAGATTCTGGCTAGCTTTCTCTGTCCTTCCCCACAATCAGAATCATCATTCAACAGAAGACCTCAGAGGCCCAATCTCAAAAGAGGACAAGTGGCTGAAAAAATTTACTAAGAGGACAAAATATTAACAGGGGAAGAAATCTCTAGTGTTGGAATGTCAGCCTTTGGTAGCATGCCAGGGAAGATAATGTTTTCTAGAAGAATGTTAGGCACCACATCCTACCAACTCTTTCCCAGACACCACCCACCGAAGCCAAATTCATCCTGGTCTCCCAATTTCAAAAAATTCACGGACAGAGAGGAAAGCCAGTGGAGTTATGTCCCTGATTTATGACATAATGTTTGAGTTCAAGTGATAGAACAGTTTTGTTCTACAAAAACATGATTTTCTGACTGCATGAAGTAAGTACAGATAAATCATTCTTGTTCTTGAGCAGTATACAGCATTACCCACTTTTTAAAGTTGGCTTTAAAGAACCCAAAGTGCCCTAAAATGTGGTTCTTATTTTCTTACATTGGCAGAATTACTTAACTGTGATGAAGAGCAGCAGAAAAAAATTCATTGATTTTTTTTTTTAAACACCCCCCTCACAGTATTGGTAATATTTTAGTAGTACTATGAAGTGTTCATCTTAACTGCATGTCCCCTGCTTCCTGGTCTCCTCAGCTGCTAGAATCGGTGCCTTCACTTTCCAAATGGCAGTCCATGTTGATATGCATTAAAAAACCAGCTACTTTATTACCATAAATTTAATGTCTGAATTCATCGCTGATCATTGTCAACAAAACATATGCTCTCAAAGAATTCAGACAGAGGAAAGGAATGGTAACATTCTATCAGTAATGTTTTTATATATAAATTATTTCAAGAGAGAGTTATTACATCACACACAATTAACCAGGGTCCCATTTTAGAAAGGAATTTATGTCCATCATCTACTATTTGAGATTAGCTTAGTGACAACTAAGCATAGAATACATCCACTTGATTTCATAGGTGAAGTACATCAAATTTTCAAACTCTAAATCCTCAGAAAACACCGATTCAAACTATGAAACTAAACTGCTTGAAAGAAAAAACATACAAAACCTGTTTTATAGTAATTCCCACATAGTGATTTTGAAGACATATGTCTGAGACAGATTGTATATCTCAATTTAGAATCATTTGAAAATTCAACTTGCAAGCTACAATTATCTCCTTCTGATTTTGACTTGCTCAAACTGTATTTCCTTGTTTTTATATAGCTGAATAATGCACTTAACACTTCTTTTATGTTCTGTAGTATTATTTAATGTCTAAATGATAGATATCTATGCCTGGCCAATTGACATGCAGGTCTGATTTATAAATGTTAAATGTTTTAGCTCATGGATGTTATCTTGCTTGAAGATAACTTGCTTGAATATTTCCCATTGCAAGTTTTGAAATGCTAATAGTGATCTAATTCCCAAGAAAGTCTAAATATTTCTATTTACAAACTTACCAAAGACTTATATTACCTAACTAGAATATGTTAAAAAAATAGAAATGTTAAAAGTAAAACAAATATTATATAGCTTCTGTAGTTGCACAAAGGTGTAAAGATTTTTTTAAACACATCCATTTGTCCTGTTTAAGGTTTCAGGCTCTGTATAACTATACTCCTAGGAATGAAGATGAGCTGGAGCTCAGAGAAAGTGATGTCATTGATGTGATGGAAAAATGTGATGATGGATGGTTTGTCGGTATGTGTACATTTCCTTTCAGACACATTTGACCATTTTAAATGTGTTCACTTGCATGGCTCGATGTGATTGTCAAGCTTTCTTTGATTTCATAATGCCTTTGATCTTTCATACATTCATATACATTCAATCCCAAGGCAATGGTATTTTTAATGTAATTTAGTACTGACTACTTTGGGTATATGTGATTTTCTGCTAGTTTTATTTCCAGGTAAACTGAGAGAAGAAGTTTTCTTTAGCACCAACCAGGAAAGACAGAGATCTAAGAAGAACAACAACAAAAAATGTTCCTTAGATGAGAGAAATATTAATACTGTGTTCGGTGGAGAATGTGAGTTGTCAGCAGGGAGGTTATAATTTGAGAAAATGAGGTGAAGTGAGCAATTCACTGATTTACTAAGTCTGTTGTAGGTACCCTGAAAGTCCGGTGGTTCACCTTAGCTTTAGTGTGTGGTAGAAGTAGAGAGAAGTTCCATTCTGACCACTTAAATGACAATCCTATTCTAACCATCTTGAAAGAAGAATAGATATTTTCTGAGAGAAAATTTATAGACAAGAGTATCATATGCCAGAACACAGAGGAAAGAGGTAGTAAAAACATAATAAAGGCATAGGCAGATGGAAGAGACAAAAGATGAGGGAATAAGGGCTGTTTATAGACAGGCAATCAGTGAGGAAATAATAAAAGAACCACAGCCAGATTTGTCTCTGTTTCTATTAATTCCCACTTAGAGGTAAAATGAAATGGCTTACCTACACAGGAAAATCAGTCATCAGACTAGACAGTAAGTTCCAGACTGTCAAGGAGAAACAGAGCTTAGCGATCCTGTTCACTCTGTTTGACCTGGAAATCCTAAGGAAGGACTTAGCACACGTTTTAGAAAATGATTCGAAGGAATTAACGTTATTTGAAACCGAAGGTGATCATACTGATGGCCATTGTGCATTTGCTTTCACTCATATTAGAAATCATACCCAATGATAGAATCCCCACCCGCAAATAGCGACTTTGTAAATTGTTCAAATTTTCTATATTTTATTAAGGACTGGCAGCGCTATTTGTAAATGAATCATGTGGCATTCAACATGATCTATGAGATCATAAAGCGATAGTGACAGTGTTCGCAATAATGCCTTAATGAGATGTGACAGACCTTTTGATCACCGAACCAAACCTTACTGTTGTGCTTTTCCAGTCCATCATATCATACTGCCACCCTCACCCTTGTTTAGATGACTACCGTACCTGAACATGTCACCCCCCCCAAATGCTTTTCCTAATCCATGCCTCACTCTTGTCTAGCAGCCTTGGTGATGGAGCTTTATTATACTTACGTATCATTATACTTAAAAACCAACCCACTCAGCAGGGTTGTCTTTCCCTTCAGTTTGAGAGGCTGAGCTTTTCTGTTTAACCTGATGTGACGGAAGCAGAGCCTTTAAGTCTTCGAGGCCCGGAATGCATCAGGCAGTATAGATAAGACTGCTTACTTTGTCTTCCTAACAAAGGAAGTTTGAAATGAATGTTCTTCTTTTCCAAACCTTGCAGGGCTTGCTATCTTAGTGAAGTCATGTAAATAGTTTTCCAACCCACATACATGCACTGGTATCTCACTGTTTTTACCCCCCTTTCATTTATTGCTTCTATTTTCAGGAACCTCAAGAAGAACCAAATTCTTTGGTACTTTTCCCGGAAACTATGTCAAGAGGCTGTGAATCACTCTCCCTCCTATTTATGCTGCATTTCAGCACCATATCAGCATAGCCTCGCCTGAAAGATCCCCGCAGGCCTCCCTCTGTCATGCCTTATGGTTTCCAATAGAAGTCACCCACCATCACCATCTCCACCTGCCACCAGACCACCAGCAAAGTAACTGCCACCGCGCCTTGGGGAGATTGGCAGACTTATTTCCGTATGAACGTGCATATTCCTACTTTCTGTTCTAAACTGAAAAGTCTATATGTTGGGATGAGGAAGAAAATTCATTATATTTAAAAAGGGTTAAATATTTGAAAGTGTCTCAAGGAGGCTCTGGTCCACTTTGGAAGATGTTTGCCCTTCAGGCAACCAGAAGATGGTTTACTACTCAATGCTGTGGTGTGCATTTTCACATTCTTAGCTTGGCAGTATATTTTCCTTTCACGAGTTTGCCTAGTGTCCTAATTTACACAATATGACAACTGTACTTCAGCTATTGTTTGCCTGCACTTATATGTTGTAATATGCACAGTGATTACAAAATCTAAAACAAAAGTAGGAAAGTTAATTCGGATGAGTGTGATTTTGTTGATTGAATGTGAATTTTCAAATAGGAGTCTTTTCCTGCGATTCTTTTGTACATTTTAGAAGTGCAAACACTAAGTGAATAAGAGCTTTGGGTAATAATTATAAGACTATAAGAGGTTTAGCTAGACTACAAAAACAATATTGTGTTGTAAAGTTGCATTGCTATTTTATATTAAAATGTAATAATCAGCATCATGAACAATAAGCTCTTAGTGTTTTATTTATCTGATAAAATTTAAATAAAAGCAGTGTTAGTGAGAGGTGCAAAGAGTTATTCTAACATAGACACTTGAAAGTATCTGTAAGCAATATTCATAGGTAAGACTTTTAGGGTGTGTACACATATACATTTGCGATTGTATGAGAACAGACAATCCATACGATATGTTGTACATTTTATGGAAATGTAAAAGAATCCCACATGTTATTTTATAGAAATAGAGTACTTTAGAAGCATCACAAGTATTAAGCTGGTTTTAGCAAGGATTATGATCGATACAATTATTTTTACTACGATAATTATTTTTCTTCTATGGAACTCAGAATCCTGGCTACATTTGAAAACAGGAACATGTTGAGCCTCATTTTCCTGGTGTGTGTGAAATATTTCCTCGGAATACATTAGGCACTTTTTAGAGGCAATGTTAAATCATTCAGGTCATATTTTCTGCCCTGCAGTAGAACTTTACAGAATGATATTGGGACCTGAGAGATTTAATGTGATTAATAGTGCCTGAATTACACACACCCTGAGAACTAGCTTTGTATTTCTTATGACTTTGCATAAGAACTGTTCATATTTGGATCTTGGGCACCTTACAGATAAAACTTTTTATGGCATTTCTTCTGTGGACAACGATTGATCTTTTCACAATGTATGTAGACTCTAGAATTTTGTACATATGTTTGCTCTTTTTTTGTACAGACTATTTAGTTGTTGAGAAAACAAGGGAATTTCCTAATTTGGTCTTTATCCTTCGCTTAAACTAAGCTAAAGGTTATCCTTTACATATCCCACAGATCTTAAGCACGCATTGATAGTGTGATTCTGTAAGATAGCATTTATGCAGAGTTTATGAACTTAAAAGATCTTAGCAGCCAAACTGAAATGTACATAAATATCGATTACAGAGGGATTTCATTGGGAAGAAGCTAAAGAAACATCTTTGAGTAGCCTACCTAGATTACTGTCAAGTTCACAACCAGCTTTATATTTGAAAGGCTTTCGGTTTGAAATTAGGTCAACTGCATGCAGCTTTGCTGATAAATGAATAATTATCTTTGATGCCATTTATGAGAAAAGACTTCAATATCTGTTGCCTGTCATATTTAAGAAAAAATGGCTGTTTCTACTCTGTATCTGATTTTAAAAGGAAAAATATTCATACCTGGCTTTCAGGTAATTGACTTTGAATTCTTACAAGCAAAGGTCATTGTGTTTTTTTCTTGAATAGAGATCTAATAAATTTTGCTTGGAAGTATACTTCATTTTTTCTTCTTAATGTGTATCCTTATGTGAATTGTGTATTTTATCCCAATTTGTTAGATAAACTAAGAGAAAATGCATTTGTTCTGTGTTCTCTTGACACACAAATGGAGAAAAGATGTATCTGCATCAGCTCAGAGGATATTTTTCAACCCACCACCACCAATATTTTTCAACCCTCACTTGCTAAACACACTTTGGGCTAAAATTTGCTCTTCAGCTAAAACAACACATTTTAGGATATTCCTGCCTCACAAATAGCTAATTTTTCCAAGGGGAAGTTAATTGCAAGAAGGTGTAAACACTTTCCCAATTCAACTATCTTAAAATTTTAAATCCTTGCCCTAAAAAGCTTTACCACTATTGGCATGTCAGACTCACATTAATACCTACAAACTTTTAATAAATTTCAAGTTATGTGTGGCAGTTGGGGGTCATTTCTTTTCCTCACACAAATTGTAGATAGTTAGCTCTCCATCTTGGATCCCCCTAATATACTTTGGTCCCTTCTGGCTCTAAGTGTTTCAGCTCTCTTCCACATCTATCGCTCACATGTTCAGAAACCGTTACGTTTGTTGGTTGTCAATTCACTTAACAAAGATGTCTTGTCACGTTGCTTCACCTTAATGCCCATCCTCATCCCCTCTATTCCACTGGATAATTTCCACTACACAATTAGCTTTCCACTAATGTGTGTTCCCTTGGTCTGAAGACTATGCCACATAATATCCTTTTGCTCCTGTTTTCATCAGAGCATTTGTGGGTAATTTAACCAGGTAAATCTGAATTGGATAAAATGCAGGATGCTTGTTTGCACTCAGAGGTTGCTTCCCATTTCTCTTTACACGTGAATCTGTTGTGAAATGATCAGCACTCTAAAAATATAAATCTGGGATTTTAAAGACACATGCATCAAAATCTGGATTTCTTTGTCCCACCTGAGAATTAATCATTTGTGCTTCTCTGTAAAATCCGCTGAGGTGCAGCCTCAGCTTTACCCGAGCCCTGAGCTTAGGAAGTCCTACCCAGGTATGCAGTGCTCCCAGGCTTCTATCACAGCCATGCAGGCACTGCTATGGGATCCAGAAGAGCTGTAGCCATGGTTTGACCCTCCTGCCGTGCTTCTCATTACAAATGTCAGGATTCTGGGTAGAATTTGAATGATATTTTGTTTCAAAATTGATGCTTAATAACCTATTTTACTTGATGTTATGTCAATGCATGCTCATCATTACACACCAAGAATTACTTAACACATCTCATTTACGTTACTGAAGGCTGCCTTGGTAGGTGGGGTAGGATTCATTACTGTAAACACAATACAATGAGGTCTGGAAAGCACTGTCTCTATTCGCCAGGCTCGATTTGCTGCCAGGCTCACATTTGCGCACTAACTGGCCATGCATGCAGTTAGTTTATGTGCCATGTCCTAATCTTTCCTTTAGCTACATCCTCACTAAAAACAGGCATGTCCATTTCTTATTTGGGGGAAAGCAGAAAGAACCTGTTTGAGTAACTTTCTTTCCACGATCATTCAATGCTTGATCTCTTTGCATAGGTGGTCAGTTTATGTAGCCTGATAATTTCTTCCTATTCTTTTCCAGATTTCACCCACAAAAGTAGATATTCTTTAAAGAGTTATTTAATCAAATAGACTAAGCACTCTGCTTCCACAAGCTTGTTTAAGATTTAATCATTTCATCCCTCTTTCCAGATTATAGCCCTGTAACAGTTGTTTATGTATCAATTATGATTTCAAATTATTTGCTCATCATGGATGACTGGGTCAGAGCACAAGCATTATTGGCACTAGTAACAAACAGTCAATACCAAGAATTGGCAAACCAGGGCTTGTAGGCCAAACTCAGCCTGCTACCTGTTGTTTTATGTCCTGCAAGCTAAGAATGATTTTTATAGAAGAACATTGGCATTAATTTGATGATAAAGAACACTAACTTTGAACCCCAAGTGAAATGTTATCTCCCCAGAAGAAAAAGAACCCCTCTTTTCACTGGTAGATCTATCTATATTAGAAAAACTTTACCCTATCATTATTATATTTTGAATAACACTAAAAATTGGTGAAATTTATTTTCTCTCTCTTATGTAAGCATGTAGTTAATATCCTCAATTTTGCCTCCTGGCGCACAAAACCTAAAATATTCACTGTCTGTCCCTTTACAGAAAAAGCCTGTGAACCCCTGGTCTATGCTAGTTGTCAGCAACAAACCTGGAAACTGACTAGAGGGAAAATAATATTGAAAGTCTGCTATATACCTGACTGTTATTTTACATGTATTTCGCATCTTTAGACTCACAACAAATCGAAAAGGAAACCTGCTTTGTGCCCACTTTATAGATGAGAAAGCTGAGGCTTAGAGAAGTTAAACGAAATATGTGATAGAAATTGGATTCGGAATCTGGTGTGTCTATCTCCGAGCCTGTACTCTGAGTTCTTCTAACCCACTTGGTGCTGAACACAGTGTGGACCAAACTGTGCAATCCCAGTTAAACTGCTGCACCCCTCTACCTCCTTCCCTCTCCACCATTCTCACAAACTCTCCCATCATGAACAGCCACTCACTCGTGGCAGCATCTTGCTGGGCACAGGATGACAAGAAAGAGGTATATGCTCAATCTAGTACAAAAGTGTTTCCCCAAGGAAAGCTAACTTTGGTTTCTAAAAGTACACAGTGACCTGTGAGGATATAATTTCAGTTGCCTCTTTTAACTGAGCTTGAGCCCGTCCATGAGCTGTGATTCATTAAGGCCCTAGAGGCTGTTGTTGACAATGAGCCAGCTGGGCAGCCGGTAGTGGCTTTGAGAAGAGCTTGTATTGTTCAGCCACTTGGAGCCAGGCAAGTCCAGCGTGCTCTAGGAACACGGTGTGCTCACTGGACATCTTTTCGATCTACAAAGCCCCAGGATACACTAGCCATTCTCTGCTGGGTGACTCACTGTGTGACTGAGAACGTTAACTCACTGCTAAATTCAGCCCCTCCGTAGCTCAGGAAAGTTCCATCTGAGCTCATGCACATACATATATCTTGACCTAAAAACCTTTCAGTACAAGACAGAATTCTGCCTAGCGAATCTTCACCTGTTCCTTTGGGGTTTCTTGTTTCATACTTTTGCCTAAAATATGATGGGTGACTCAGTTGTCCCAGTATCTTCCTAAAATAAGTGGCATTTTACATAAACCATTTAAATAAATTATCATTAACAACACGAATGGACAGGTGTCAAACCTTGTACTGATATTACAGGAAGCTTGAGAATGACTTTTTGAAGTATTTTCAATTATACAAGCAACAGATGCATATTGTAGGAAAAGTTAGAAAATATAAATGAGCAAAAAGAAGAAACAGAATCACTAAGAGTCCCATTTTTTAGGGTAAAGATTACTTTGGAACATATTCCCCTACTATTTTTCTGCACGTGTGTGTGTGTGTGTGTGTGTGTGTGTGTGTGTGTGTGTAGTATGCAGGCAAAGTAGGCTCATATTGAACATACTGTTTTATAACGTGCACTTAATATTGAATGGGACTCTGAAATAAAATGAATAAATCATGTTTTCAAGTCAATTTGATATTATCACAGTTTATAAAAAGATTGAGGAAAAGTCAAAGTCAATCCCCAGGAGTCATGACAATGCAATTCATTCAAAACCAAGAGACAAAAATTACAGAATTATCAGTAGGCTAGAAAATCTGTTGCAATCCAAGGAATTGGTAAAGGAAGGGGAACAAAAGAGAGAGAAAAGAAAATATTTATTACCTCTCTCTCATAAGCCATCACATGCATTAGGCATTTTTACAGATAAAGAGTGGCTAACAGGAGATATGAAATTGAGAAATATGTGAACTACTGAGCAGTTGGATACAACATCCAAACCATCCTGGGGTTAGCAAACTGCCCAAGTTTTGAATCAAAACTGACAGAATAACTGCTGAGTAGTTCAGCTTATGCCTTCACAGAAGAGACCCTCTCCCCTGCACACACACATACACATACAGCCACCCAAACAGAAAATAACCAGTGGTATATTCAGTGATGCAAGAAAAAAATTCTTGGTCCCAGCGGGTAAAACTTTAGCAAGATTTCCTTACTCGTTGTTAATTACGCATTGTTAATTATGCTGAGTCTCTAGCAGTATCCCTCACAGGGAGATGGAGTCCCCATCTCTGATCTTAACTTTCTCCAGTCTTTTACATGTCTGCACATTAATCAGGGCCTGGTGAGTTTGGAAGATTCAGTAATAAAACACTTTATGGAGTCTTAGGTCATTGAACAACATTTTGCGGAATGTTTAGACTGTAAGACTAGTTATTGAAGACATTATCTCTTTTTGACCCATTTGTTGAACTCATCTTTGTGGCTGAAGCTCTCTATATGGGTTTATTGAGAAGCTATTCAAAGCTTTTTATGTCTCCACATGCTCCAGGTATTTCTGAATTATTATTCTCTTGTTAACCCTTCAGAACTCTGGGTCCCCAACGTTTGCAAGGGTTGCTTCCATGATAGCTACACCCTCAGTGAGAGTCATAGCACATTTCTAAAATATAATCACATAACTCGGAAAGGGTGAGCTGAGGAGGCAAAAAAGAAACAGGATATGAATACCTGGATCTCTTCAGATAATGCCTCGGGCGCTCAGACTTTTCGAGATCTCTAGTTGGCACCCAATCCTAAAATGAGACTATTTGGTCTACTTTGTTCCACCATATGTTCTCAATCATTTCCTTCAAGAAGTCATCTCAAATATACACTCAGAAGCCTTCAAAGGAAATGTCAGCAGTCTGCTAATTTCCCTTCCACAAGGGACAGAAGGTGGCATTGAAACAATCAACTGTGTTTGCCACTGAGTGTGTGTGTGAGTGTGTGTGTGTCAGAGAGAGAGAGAGAGAGAGAGAGAGAATGTGTAATGTGTATATCTTTACAGGCAGTGTTAAAGGATGAAAAAATAGAAATGAAAGCTAATAATATCAGAAGCTGTTACTTGGGTAGTCATGAAATATCAATGCTCTTCCTCAGGGTGCAAATATTGATAAAGCCATAATAAAGTATAAGTTCAAGAATTTATAGATAATACTTATCCTTGAAAAATTCCCTTGGACAAATAGCAAGGAATCAGTATATCTTTTCTAATGACTCACTCACTCTTCTTTAATTATATAAAGTAAAATTTGTCTCAAAATTAGATTGGCATAAATATTGATTTTATTGGATCTACAAGGCAAACTGGAGCACTTTTTTGTTGTCATTGCTCAAAGACACTAGCCTATATTTAAGCCAGTGCCACTGGTTTTTTTCTGCAGGTGAGCCTTGATACAAGGAATACGATATTGAGATCAAAATTCCACTCAAACTTGGCATTCTGGCTTGAAGATTCCTGATTGAATGCCACCAACATCTCAACTAAGCGCCTCTGGGGCAGACTCGGAACTGTTGATACAGCAAGATGTGACTGATAATTCCACTGAGCTCATCTTGGTGACTCAGTATAGACAGAGTCTGTTTAATTCAAAACAAGAGAAAACTCACACACAGAGACATCAAGCTATTCAGAACCTGTGTATGTCACCATAGACGAGACTGGGGACATGAGATTTACTTTTTAACAAAAACGGCCCCCTCAAAGACTGCTCCTGTACAAACTAACCAATTGTTAGCTTCTCCAACTCGCTGATAACATAGGCTTCTCCTTAAAACAATTGGCATTTTTCTCCTAACCTTTCAGCAAAGAAAGATAGTTAGTGGCAGACAGAAATGAGTTGGAACTTAGCAAGTTGATCTTTGACCTACTCCCTAGGAAAAACACTGGGACTCTTTGTTCCAAGTATTTATAATGAGGCCTCTAAAATACCATTATTTTCTCCCTCTCCCTCACTCTCTTTCTCTCCTTCTCTTTTCCAATGGAGGAATCTCAAAATGCTCATGAACTGTGAGCTAGTGCTATCCAGACCTTCCACGCACCCAACACCCTCAACACACGCAGAGTTATGCCTTTGGTCAGCTGTCAGATGACATGACAACAAGCTTAGCAGACATCTGCCCATGGATTAATGCGCATGGTATTTCTTTCACTATCAAAGATAAATTGCTAGACAGCTGTATTGAAACCACAGCAGACTTCTCAGCACTGATGATGCATAGATGAGATGATGTTTTCTAAATGGGGTCATGAATAATCTTCTTAGCTCAGGAGACATTTTTCCCTGCAACAAAAGATTTAAAGCAGCAAGGACCATGGTGTAAACTTCAAATCTAAATGTGTCTAAGCCTCCTTTTTGACTGTGTGTGGATGCCAATAATGACATATTATTTTAATTCGTTCTGGAATTCAGAGTTTACCAAAAAAAAGTATAAAAAAATTAATGCTTTGCCAACATAAGTCCCGTAATACAGTATGAAAAGCATATTTTCAAATTCAGACTGAGGTTTCTAAGGAACTGGCCCTGACCTGGTGACAATGTCAGTTAGCTTGTAAAATAAGTACAATAAAAAAAATAAAAAATAAATCACATAATGTGATCTGAGGAGTAAATGAGATAAAATATACAAGCAGAATCTAACATATATTTGGCACTAGATAAAGGATAGTTTTCCTGACCTCTTTTCTTTCTGAAGTTACCATTTTGGCTGTTTCTAAGTACCATCAAACATTTGAATTAACTTATTAGGTACTTCTCAGGCTGCACTGCCAAGTTTCAGAGTCTAAGTGTTTAAAAAGACAATTAGAATATAGCATTTAAAAATTCATTTTAAATCAATACAATTTTAAGGCAGATATTGTATTGTATAAAACAGGTATTGTCATTTTTCATAGTAATCTAATCACTTCTTAAGAAGGAAATGATCTAAAAACAGAGTTCAAAGCTAGAAATACCATATTTCCCCGAAAATAAGACCGGGTCTTATATTAACTTTTGCTCCAAAAGATGCATTAGGGCTTATGTCCAGGGGATGTCATCCTGAAAAATCATGCTGGAACTTATTTTCTGGTTAGGTCTTATTTTGGCGGAAACACGGTAGAAAGGGAGCAGGGCAGAAAAATAGGATAAAGTGCCACCAGCCATTAGCTATTTTGATGGTTCCAACAGAGATATAGTCTATGATACAGGCTACAGAAATCCTCGTAGGACTGCGGGGTGATGGATAGACTAGAAGTCTAGAGCCCAGCATTATGGAGCCCTGAATTCTGCCCTTACATCTTCTGTGACATTGAGAATTTACTGGAATGACCAAGATGTCAATACCTTCAATGGTAAAATGAATAAAATCAACTGAATCATAAACATCCTTCTATTTCTAAACCGTCCATGAAATATTTATGGGAAATATTTCAGGAAAAATACCAGCAGAATGAGTGGGAACTGGATACGAATCTCAGAGAAATGGAAATTCATAAACACTGGTTCTGAGGCTAGAAATCTTGCATGGGGATGAGAACAGGAAATCGTGACTAGAGGCCAAACGGTGAGTTCAATCTCTTACATAGGCTGTATCAGTTAAGAGTACAGCACAAAACAAAGGGCATGAAGAGACAATTTTTTAAAAAGATTAAAAACAAAAGAAACATAGAACTACTAAGCATATAAATAATTACACAACCTCAAGAATAAAAAATATAATAAAATAAATTACAATTTTTCACCTAGCAAATGCAACCCTGCAAAAAGTCATCTCCACATCAGGTTTGTGGGAATGTAAATTGATGGAATTCTTGGATGACAATTTGACATTCATAACAAAAACTTTAAAATATTGTATATCCATTGATCCAGCAATGCCATTTCTATATATTTATTCTACCTATTTACTCTATATAGTTATTTCTATATATTTAGTCTGTATATATTTAGTCACCAGAAGTAATTATAAATGTGTTCAAATATTTAGCTACAAATATGTATAGTCATGTTATTTCTGACATCAAATAATTATTTTAAAAAAAACTAAATATCTAATAATGGGAATATTAAATAAATTGTGGTACTTTTTACTATGAAATACCATATATTCATTTAAAAACGGCCTCATAGAAAAATATTTAATGATGTATAAACATATATTTATGTATTATGTACATATATGTAAAATTAACTAAATATTGAATCCTACCTTAACATTTTCCATTCCAAAAATTTAAGCACGCATATTAGGAAAGAATAACTCATCAGGATAAAAACAATTGGTCTTTCAGAATAGCCTCCCCTCCTATGTTTCCTTCCTAAGACAGTTCCCAGGTGAATGGGAAGAGAGTTTAACATCTTCATGGTGGTAGAAAAGATCTGGGATCTTGAGCAGCATGTCTTCTACCTCTTATGGTCTCTAGGGCCGAGTCCCTTGACCCCTGGGTGTCTCCTGACCTTCAGGGCTGAAATCTGAGGATGGTCTAATTGGTGATCTGATCTCCCTTGGTTTGCTCAGGATGATCGCTTCCTGGCTCTCAACCTCATGTTAGCTCCTGCAGGCTGCAGACTCCTGAATATCTGCCATGCCCTTCCTCCAGCCTTCTGGCCCAGCAGCACACCCAGACTCTGCTGTGGGGTCACCTCATGCTGCAGTCATGTGCACCATTGCAGATCTTTCTCTTCTCAACTCTGCATCCCCATTAGATAAAGAACAAGGGCAGCCTGAAAAAGCTAAGCCCCACAGCCCCCTTGCTGCCCGACCACACCTCTTTGCCAAGTTTATTTTGATGTGGCTGCGGTTCAGACCGCTTTTAAAGTTAATTCATCTTAAAGCATAGGTCTCCAGAGGGGAAATCAAGAAACACCACACTCTGTTCATTCTTTCTCTGCTTCTCCATCTTTCCAGCATTTCCCAGCACAGAACATCACCCAGCTTTTCTTCAATTCCCCCTATACCTTTCCCCTTCCTCCTATTCTAGCTAAGTATGCAGGGGTCTCTTCTCTGCATGATGAAAAAATTCTCTGAACAGAGCTCTCTATAATCAGTTATTAACTTGGTAAAGGGAAGTAGAAAGCCTTTCTCAAGATATAGCTTCCAAGACAATAGCTTACATCTTTCTGGTTCTGAAACACAAAATATTAATATTGAATATTACCTTGGTCTTGGAATTTCTCTTATGAAAAATATATTTAAATAAACACTGAGGCCAGAAGATATAACTTTATAATGGTGATAAACCAAGGTATGGAAGAAATGATGATTTAATCATGGAAAACAATGTGAGAGTGTGTGGGAAGTGACCAGGGCAGCACGAAGCTTTGGGAAGATGACTCTGGAGGCTTTTGGAGGAGCAAGATGGAAGCCAAGAAGCCAGCAGTGATCCTGGTCCAAGTGGGGGGAAATGATCGTCTGCATTAGGGCAACAGCAGTGGAATACAAAAATAAAATAAGCAAGACTTAGCCACTGATTGGCTTTAAGAATTGAAGGAAATGGTGGACTTCATGATGACTATGAGGCTTCAAGCCAAGCCAAATGTAGGATTGATAAAAACAGTACAAGTACTGGCCCACTTTCAGTCTTGCTCTTAAAATGAAATGATGGTGATTTATTGTCCACCTACAAGTTTTCTATTATAACAATATAAATAGATGTAAAAGTAAAGAAGGAAAATTTTTGAAATTCAAAAATTTGTACTGAATAAGTATATTTAATGGCATTAAGAAGCGCAATGCATATATTTTAAAAAAGTGCTCATTATTTAGAAAATAATGTTTATCACTTCTTATCTTCAAAGGATGATAGAAATCAAAAGGTAAAACGCTTACTTAACAAAAGTATCTAAATTTACACGTATCATCTCACACAGTATATACACTTTGTGGATTTCTCTATTTTTGCACAGTTATCTAAGTACTTTTTGCTTCAAGTGGTAGTTGAGTTGAATTCAGATCACTAATTGAGTTTTTATGAAATTTATTATTTTGGTAGAAATAATGTCAAGCTATATATAGACTGTTGTCCAATGTGGTATGATATTAGGATATTTGGAACATCAATGTTTGATTAACAATTATTATACAGTGGACTTTACTCACAACTACTGAGATGTATGAAGAAAATTATAGCTTATTTTCTTTAACCAACCTAATCTTCTTCACAGATTCTTTTTATTAAGCGAGTTCACACACCATATCCTACAATTGAGTGGTTTTTCGTATATTCACGATTGTACAACCATCACCACTATCTAATTCTAGAACACTTCTGTAACCCCAAAAAGAAACCTCATACTCATTAACGGTCACTCCCCACTCACCCTTCCTTCCAGCCCCTGGCTACTTTCTGTCTTTATGAATTTGCCTATTTTAGCTATTTTATACAAATGGAATTATACACTATGTAACCAACCAAATTGCCCCTATGAACTCCCACCCCATTGGGTGACAGTAAAAATTTGTTAGCTCAAATTTAGCAATCAATAATATCTCACATGATTCTAGTTTAAGGCCATTTAATTTTGGTAAGGACTCATTACACTCAATAACAGATTGCTTCTCCCCTTCCTTCTTCCTTTCCAAGAGATCTGGGTACAGGGAAAAACTTATGAGTCCTCCTAGCAGTGGTAGGAGGGTGAGCTGTCCTCTTCTGCTGGCTTCTGGGGGCGGTGGCTTAGCCAGTCTACTACGTGTAGCTGGTTAATTTACTCTCCCACAATAGCAGATGTTGGCCAGGTCTCCCCCAGGACCCCTGGGCCTTGACCATTTCAGTGCTGACACAACTTCCAACGTTGAGCTCTTCATCAGTGCCCTTCAGGACAACTGATCCCTACTAGACTCTTAGCAGATGATGGCTTTCCTTGCTGCTGACTCCTGAGCCCAACACTGCATCCCACCATCTAGATCACTGCCCGTGGCAGCCTCTTCTTGCCAACTCCAGGTCTCTGCCAGCTTGCGATTCTGTCAGCTCCTCTGAGAGTGGGCCTGGGCTGTTTCTTCCCCACTGTACACCCTGCACCTGATGTAGAGTCTAGCATACAGTAGGCATTCAACAATATTTTTTGAATGGGTGAATAAATCCTTCAAAATTCCACTAAAATCTTATCTTCTCTGTATAGCTTTTCCCAATAAACCCACCCTTACCCACAACAAGTTAATCTTATTGCTAGTGGAGCATTTGTAGGCTGTACTGTAACCCAGTGTATATGTGTCATCTCTCATACATTATAAATCCCACCTCTCCTTCAAGCCCAGGTGAGGAATTCCCAAGGCTTCCTTCATGTCCATGATATATAAATGATGTGCTCAATAAATATTAAAAGTAATTGAAGGCTTGTTATTTCTAATTAGCTAGATTTCTTTTTAAAAACAATAACATGTAAATTTTACTAAATAAATCATATGGCGCAAGTGGGTATCAAATGAAAAGGAAGTTTCCATTCAGCGCCAGTTTTATGTAGTCTCTCCTATTTATGGAAATTTAGTTCTTCCCAGGATTTTGCTCTTCAAGTTTGTTTTATTTTTAATTGTTTTCCTCAAGTTCATTTTTTAAATAAGTGTGTAAAGTACTATGTGATCATCCAAGTTATTAGAGAAAACTTACACTAGAAGTTTCTAGTAAATGATAGAGCTGTGGTTTGAATCTAGGCAGCTTGGTTCAGAACCAGTGAAACCACTGTTTCTGCAGAAGGAATTAAAGGCAGAGAGGATCACATTTGCAGCATCACCTGTCAGGATGAAAAGGCGAGTAGGCATCTTGCTGGCTAGGAGTTTGAATTTCATTCTGAAGGCAAGAACAAGCCCAGCTTCATCAGTTTCCTACCGACATATGCGTATCTGAACTCTCCAACAGGATTGAAATCTCTCCAATAGCAACTCAAGTTTTTCTCCACTGCTGCCTGGTTGGTTGATCCCCTGATGCCATGTGCCTATGGATGGTTTCTGACACATTTTAGACCCCAGACTAAATAAATCCAGGCACTCCTGAGTTAAAAAAATAAAAATAAAAAAAAGTGGAAGAGTAATACTGAACTGAGAAGTTCAGATTTTGTACAGTGCACTGAGTTGGGGGAAAATTACTCTAAATCCCTTACTGTTCTTTTCAAATCAAAGTTCCACATGTTTCCTCCAAAGTCATTTCAGGACTCTACACACACACACAACATTCCCTTAGAGGAAGTTTAGAGGGAAAGAAGAGAAGCAAGCAAGGCATTCTCCGAACTAAGTAGGTGGAAATTATTTTTCAGGATAGTCTCCCCAGAATCAGAAGTGCAGTTGATCAAACTAAAAGATGGAGAACAAAAGTGGAGGCTTTTTAACTCCTGTTATCCCAATAGAGGCATCAGCATGCTGTGGTTATGAGCACTGTCTCTTAACCAAGCTGCCTGGATTCAGACCACAGCTCCACCACTTATTGCCTATTTTGGACAAGTTATTTGTGCCTTGTGCTTCCTTGTCAAATGAGATAATAACGGTACCTACCTGCTGGGGCTGGGGCTGAGGACTGAATGAGTTGCTATCCATGTAAAGAACATAGAAAAGTGCTTCGCTGTCACCATCCCTGCCATCCCCCACTGCTGCTCTGCCCTCTTTCTGTTTTCCTCCACTGATGACTACCCGCTCATCCTCCACTTCCGCTGGACCTCCTTTTCAATAAGCGTCATTTCAAGGCCCTCTATTTTATCCCAGGTAACTATTTCTTTTATACTGTAATTCTGAACTGAAGAACCCAAATACCTAATTATATATTAGTGTTTGTTAGGTAGAAAGACACTTTCATTCTCTCTTTTCTTTGCATAATGTTTTCTAAACTCCAGCTCACCCTGCTCTAGGGCAACAATGCCAGAGTGGAGTAAATCCCCCAAACAAGGGGGCAAGCAAGGTGAGCATGAATGAAACCACTCCTGGCTTCCCTTTATTGATCACTGACACTCCAGCCTCTGTCCCAAAGGTCAAAAAATCCTGCTCTGAAAATGGACAGAAATCATGCTGAGATTTGGCTCCTGTTAAGCAAAAGCATCTTTGAGAAAGAAAAGACTATGTCATTTTACAATCCTATCAACTTATACAAAGCTGGCCAATTTCTGGAAATAAATTTGTCATTGAAGGCATGAGGCAAACACCTTTTTAGATTATCTCAAGCAATCTGTGGCAGCATAATGCCAGGCAACACTCTCAAAGGACTCATTGTGAGTTTGTGCCGGAGGCTGCTAATTGCTGGCCTCCTTCCATCCCCCTCCTGCAAACACAGCACCATATTTGTCTTTCAGCTGTCACTATTTGTTAGGCGCCTATAAACAGAGAAGATTCTTTCTTAGCAACCACTGTGAGAAAGTCCAACACTACCATCCCCTCCCCTCCCAAAACCAGCCCAAAATGAGGAAAGAAAGGAAAATGATCCTTACAAAGTTACTTGTGAAAGTCAAAATGACAATCCAATATGGGAGGTTTCACAACTTCTGGCTGCCTTTGGCTTGGGGAAGAAAAGACTCTCAAGGAGCTTTCAGAAGCCAGCTGCCAACAGATTAAGAGGCGACTAGAAATGATCTCAGCGCCATTTGTAGACGTCTGGTCACACAGCTATCTGCAAGATAACCAAGAATACTCCAGTTACGTTACTCCATTTTCTTTCCTTGGAGAATGCCTTGGGCTGCACCAGGCTATTTTTAGTCTTCAGTGTCAGATGCCATGGGAAGCCATCACAAAGGCAGTTCAAGGATTACATGTTCATCTAGAATGGGTAAAACCAAAATGACCAGAAAAAAAGCTGCTGGAGATCAAAGCCTTCGAGGGAGTCTGGAAAGGAGGGGCAATGGGAAGACAGGATTTTTTGTTGACAGCTACAGAACAATCTCTGGTGGATGTCACATTTCAGATGGAGAATTACAGAAAGTCATCATATTGGTTCAAAAAAAAAAAAAAAGCATGAACCTTGACCTTAAAAAAGAATATCACAAAGGATCTGTGGGAGCACCCTGGCTATTGCAGTTTTCAGGAAATTTACAATGTTTCTGGATTTAAATCAGTTGATGCTTGCCAGCCTGAGAACAGCCAGTTTAGAAAACAGGACTGGTAGGCATGGAAACAGCAGGCAACATGGTAACAAAACTGATTACAGGGTTTACTGGAGAAAGAAAAACTGTGGAGAAGCTTCAAGAGGGAAGGCCAGATTTGGTACAATTCTGCGAGTCCACATAGTTGGAAATCTTAAATGAGGGTAACTAAAATATGCTAAGCTTCAGGAATTGAGTGGAAAGAATTAAACTTTTGTGAGCCATAATCCCTCAAGTGCTGCCTGTCTGCAAGTATCAGGGTTGCTAATAATCAAAACAGTGAAAGTAAAAGACATCCAGAAGAAATTTTTTCATATTCAATGTTCTTATGCCCTTAAAGACATATTAAGAGATTTTTCAGAACTGAACTCTCATGAAAGTTGTTTCAAAACTGGAAAATATGAACATACTGTGAAAAAGCCTTTATTGATCGTCAAATTTCACATCATCTCATTTTGGTCAGTGTGTTATCTCTGCTGCATTACAGAGAGGCTGAGGTTGGTAGGCAGCAGAGCCAGGCTTCTGATCTCAGCCAGGACTCATTCCCCCCTTCACCCAGCCTCCATCCTGCACGTGCTGTGATTTAGGTAATGATTCATTGTCACATCCAGATATAATAGGTCACTCCTATGGTGCTGGTACTCCCCCACCAAAAATGCCATTGCAGGAGCAAGCAGAGGCAATAGTGAGTATTTTTAATGTAAAAATGGGAAACAGTGTTGCATATTGTTCTTGTATTTTTTTAGAAGCTCTTTTAAAAGCTTCTTCTGTTTTCTCTTCCTCTCCCTTTTTCCTCTTTCTCTTTCCTCTTTTACTCATTCACCTTATCTCGGTGCCCCACGCATTATTATACATCATCCCCATGTCCAGGGGAGCTCACATGAGCTCAAGACTTCCCAGGGTACTCGTTCTACAGCCTGATGGTACCTTCAAGGACCACCCCACCCATATCCTCCTACTCACCCAGGACTTCCACCCTTTTACCCACTCCAGCTGCTTTGTTTGCTGATACCTTGATAGTAAAGGTAGTAATGGATAGCATCAAGGCCTACAGAACAAACTGGAGAATTAGTCACACCTGCTGCCAACTTCCCATGACTTTTGGTCTCCTAGGAGGTCCTATTAACATGGCCAGAGTAATGGAAGAAAAGTGGAAACTGGGAGAAATCATTAAAGGTAACAGGTGTAGCTCAATTTGGCTGCTCAGCCTTTGAAATCGATAGATGGAGCTGTGGTTGGAGCACAGCAATGTGACTATATATGATTAGCACTATTGTGGAAATCACAATATTGCAACCTACTCCCCCCCACACATACAATTTTTAATCATTTTTTTTTCTTCTCCATTCCTCCCCAGTTGTAAGTTAGAAATTTCAGAAATAAAATTTTTCCTATCAGGATACTAACAATGGTGTCTTTCATTAACCTCAGCTAAACGGGGATAAAGGGTCCCCTAGTGACTTGAAGAGCATAAATTTTCTTTCCTATGTGTTTGATTTAATATAACATAAAAGAAGAAAAGAAAGGGAGAGATCCAAAAACTTCTTTAGTCACGAAAAACCAAAAATTCTCCAGGATTATTTGTAATATGCATAATTGTATACATTTTAACCATTCGTTTACATGAATTTACACTTTAAGAAAATGTGATCTATACTGACAATGCCAAATGTTGGCAAGAGAATGGAGTAACTGGAACTCTCATACACTGCTGGTAGGAATGCAAAATGGTAAAACCACTTAGAAAAATGGTTGGACAGTCTCTCAAAAAGTTAAATACACACCTTCCACAGGATCCAGTCAGTCCACTTCTAGGCATTCACACAAAAGAAATGAAAACATAAGTGCAAACAGTTATACATGAATGTTCACAGAAGCATTATTTACAATAATCAAAAACTGAAAGAAAAAAACAAATATTTACCAACAGGTATGGATAAACAAATTGTAGATTATCCATATGATAGAATACTAGTTAGTATTTAAAAAAAAAACAAAAAACAAGTACAGAGGAGGGGATGGGGCAGACAACTGATACAATAACGACACAGGTAAATGTGGAAATCATTCTGCTGAATAAAAGAGACCAGACACAAAAGAGTCCATTCTGCATGGTCCCATTCATACAAAATTCTAGAAAATGTAAACTAAGTCCATAGTGACAAAAGGCAAGTGAGTGGTTACCTGAGGTCAGGGAGGGATGCTGCTAAACATCCTACATTGCATGATAGCCCCTACGTAACGAAAATTTTAGGCCCTAGTTGATCCAAGAAGGTGAAATAAACACTGTGCCTGCTTCCTTCCATACAGACGTTAAAATTACAACTAAAATACAGAACAATCAACCTGGAGAACCATTGCAAGTCTAACTAAACAGAAGTTTTATAACTAAGGATATAAAGAAGACACATTGAAACTGGTAGGAGGGACAAACATGCAAAACAGGCTGGCCCCAAACCATTGTGTGGCAGTTGAGAATAAGGAGGGGTATCTCAGCCACAAAAGGCTCCCCACAGAGGATGGAGGGACCCCAATCCCACACTGACCTCTCCAGCCCAGAGTACTGGTGCTGGGAAGAGGGGCTCCCACAACATTTGGCTATGAAAAACAGTGGGAATTCTGACCATCTCAGTGGAATGGAAGGCTGCAGGAAACCCAGACATTCTCTTAAACAACCCGTGCACAGACTCGCTGACTCGCAGGTACTCACCCTGGGCTCCAGTGGACAAACAGTGACTCGGGGGCAACAGAGGCATACAGGGGTAAAATGAGGTGTGTGGCTCTGTGGTGAAACTGAAGAACAGTTGCCATTTTCCCTGCATAGGGTCCTCCTGTGCAGCCAGCAGGCAGGCACCATTTTTCCTGTGTTGAGCCCTCCCCAAGAGGCCAAATCTGAATCTGATTGGCCTGGTGAGCTCTGCTGCTCCACCCTGCTGACTCACTGGGATCCCGCCTCACCCAGCTTGCCCATTGCCGGAGGCCAGCCCCACCTGCATTGCATTCTTTCTTGGGAAACTATCAAAGTCCAGCAGGCCCCGAGCAGGCAGCAACTGGCCTCAGTGTGCTTTGAGGTTTTGCTGAGTAGCTCCAGGCTCAGCACTGACACCAGAATCTACATTAACCTGGTGACCATAGCTGTTCCCACTCTAGTGACTCCCTGAGATCTTGCCTCACTCAACTTGCATACTGCATAAGGCTTTATCAGTGGCTAAACCTTAAGGGAGCTGACAGATAGCAGCAGCCCTTGGGGTGTCCTGGCTTTTTGCAGAACTACCCTTGGCCTGGTACTGGTGGCAGCCATCCTCAATTCATAGGGTTGCCTCTCCCATATGCCTCCAGGTTTAGCACAGACAGCGAACAACCATGGATCACTTAGTAGCCCCTACCAGTTAGTCCCCAGACAGTCATAGGCAGCGGGTGACCTGAGCCTACACTAGAGCCTCTCCAGAGAGGCCCCAAAACCAACATACTTGGAGATTGGCTTCAGACCATAGCAGAGCACTCACTGCCCAATTAGCCTCACAAGCAGCATATACAAAAGGTGGTCTCAACAGGGACCAGAGTCCACTGGGGCTAATCCCACTCAGTGGGATAAGTCTCCTCACAGTAGCCCATAAGCTGTGGATGTGGTCAAACTGCACAGCCAGTCAGCCTGGTGGCCAACTCCACCACCAATGTGCCAATAGCAATCAAGGCTCAACTATGACAGAAGGGCACTCACAACCCACACAAGGGACACGCCTGGAGCACCCAGCACAGGTGATCAGGGAGACTGTTTCAGAGCCCCACAGGGTACCTACTACACAAGACCACCTGGCAAAGACTGCTCCCGTATCTACATAGCAAATATACCTAATACATAGAAACAAACACAGAGAGGTAGCCACAATGAGGAAACAAAGAAATACATCCCAAATGAAAGAACAGGAGAACACTCCAGAAAAAGAACTAAATAAGATGGAGACAAGGAAACTACCAGATACAGAGTTCAAGACAAAGGTTATAAGGATGCTCAAGGAACTTAGTGAGAACTTCAGCAAAGAGATAGCAAGCATAAAAAAGGACATAAAAACCATAAATAAAAACCAATCAGAAGTGAAGAATATAATAACTGAAATGAAGAATGCACTAGAAGGAATCACCAGCAGACTAGATGAAGCAGAGGATCGAATCAGCTATTTGGAAGACAAGGTAGCAGAAAACACCCAATTGGAACAGCAAAAAGAAAAAAGAATTTTAAAAACGAGGATAGTTTTAGAGACCTCTGGGACAACATCAAGCATACCAACATTCGCATCGTAGGGTATCAGAAGGAGAAGAGAGAAAACAAGGGATTGAGAACGTATTTTAAGAAATAATGACTGAAAACTTTCCTAACCTGGTGAATGAAATAGACATACAAGTCCAGGAAACACAGAGAGTCCCAAACAAGAGGCCCAAAGATGCCCACACCAAGACACATTATAATTAGAATGGCAAAGGTTAAAGACAAAAGAGAATCCTAAAGGCAGCAAGAGAAGGGCAACTAGTAACTTATATGGGAGCTCCCATAAGATTGTCAGCTGATTTCTCAACAGAAACTTTTCAGGCCAGAAGAAATTGGCACAAAATACTCAACATGATGAAAAGCAAGGACCTACAAACAAGGGTACTCTACCCTGCAAGGCTATCTCTTAAAACCGAAGGACAGATAAAGAGCTTCCCAGACAAGACAAAGTTGAAGGAGTTTGTCACCCCACAACCAGTATTACAAGGAATGTTAAAGGGACTTCTTTAAAATGGAAAGAAACAAGATCAAAATTATGAATAATAAAATTGTAATAGCTACATATCTATCAACAATTACTTTCAATGTAAATGGATTAAATGTTCCAATCAAAAGACCTAGGACAGCTGAATGGATAAGACAACAAAACCCTTATATATGCTGCCTACAAGAGACTGACTTCAGATTGAAAGACACACAAACAGAAAGTAACGGGATGGAAAAAGATATTTCATGAAAATGGAGACAAAAAAGAAAAAGAAAAACAAAACAAAACAAAAAACCTGGGGTAGCAATACTTAAACCAGATAAAATAGACTTTAAAACAAAGGCTATAACAAGAAAAGAAGGACACAGTAATCCCACTTCTGGGTATTTATCCAAAGAAACCCAAAACACTACTTCGAGGGGATCTGTGCATCCATATGTACATTGCAGCATTGTTTACAATGGCCAAGAAGTAGAGGCAGCCTGGGTGTCCATCAATGGATGGATGGATAAAGAGCAATATTCCATACATATAATGGAATACTGCTCGGCCATGGAAGGGAATGTGTTCTTGCCATCCGAGGTGGCCTGAATGGACCTGGAGGGTACTGTGCTGAGTGGTGTGAGTCAGAGAAAGACAGATGCAATGTGATTTCACTTTTATGTGGAATCTGAAGAATAAAATAAACAAATGAAACAGAAACAAACTCATAGATACAGAAAACATTTTGATGGTTGCCAAATGGGAGGGGGGTTGGGGATGTGGGTGAAAAAGGGGAAGGAATTGAGAAGTACAAATTGATTATTACAAAGTAGTTATGGGGAGGCAGGGTATAGCATAAGGAGTATAGTCAATAATATTGCAATGACTATGTACAGTGTCAAATGAGTACTAGGTATGTTGGGATAATAGATGGAAGTGGAGTGGGGAACAAGGCGAAAAAGGTGAAGATGTTAAGACGTACAAATTGGTAGTTACAAACAGTCATGGGGATGTAAAATAAAGCACAGGAAATAGAGTCAATAATATGGTAATAAGTGTATAGACAAATAATAGCAATTCTTCAAAACTCTTCCACAAAATATAAGGGAGAACACTTCCCAACTAATTTCATGAGGTTAGTATTATCCTCATACTAAAGCCAAACAAAGACATCACAAGAAAACTGCAGACAAGTATTATTC
Organism: Rhinolophus ferrumequinum; assembly: GCF_004115265.2. Classification (NCBI taxonomy): domain Eukaryota; kingdom Metazoa; phylum Chordata; class Mammalia; order Chiroptera; family Rhinolophidae; genus Rhinolophus; species Rhinolophus ferrumequinum. Next base: position 76,482,992 of record NC_046287.1, read on the forward strand.
ATGAGTCTAGATGCAAAAATCCTCAACAAAATATTGATAAAATGAATCCAACAACATATAAAAAGGATTCTACACCAGACTAAGTGAGATGTCTCCCAGGAATACAAAGTTAGCTTAATATATAAAAGTTAATCACTGTAAAATCATTTTAATAGAATAATATGAATAAAGGACAAAAACCACATGATCCTCTCAACATATGCAAAAAAAAAGTATCTGATAATATATAACGTCTATTCATGATTAAAAAGTCTCAATAACTAGAGAGAAAAAAATGTCCTTAACATAATAAAGGGATTCTATGAAAAACCTGCAGTTAGTGTCACACTAATTAGTGAAAGACTGAATGCTTTTCCCCTTAAAATTGGGGAAAAGAATATACTGTATGATTACATTTATATAAAATGTCTAAAAGAAGTAAATCTATAGGGTTAGAAAAAAAAAAGACGTTCTGACAGGCTAATACCATTTTACCCTCACTAAATATAATGTTCTTCGTAGAGCTCTATGGTAACTTCTGCCTAAATTCCTGTGTGGCCCCAGGATGGTTATATACCTTTCCAGCACCTCCTCTCCAGTCCCAAAAAGCAGGCACTGGCAAACACTCCCTCAGTGTGCAGAGGGCGTGTGTGGTTCTCTCAGAAACAGGAGGAGCTTCAGGATCACAGGACAGAAATATTGAAGAAAATGCTTTTCAGGTCTGAGAACCTGAATTTTTATCACTCCAAAGAATCAATGCGTAAATGTTCTAGAAAGAAATGTCACTTCAACATGCAGGTATCACCCTGGTGCCAGGAGAAAAAGCCCTGCCTCTCATGGCAGTGTTTTGGAGGAAATTCCTCTATCACACCAGTTGATAAGCAAGTCACACAATGCCTCTTGGCAATTGCAAAAGTTTTCTACACATAAAGAAAAGTAAATGGAATCTAGTAGGAGAGGACCCTTGAGAGCAAAAATGCTGTTACCTGCAATAAGTGGTACTGTTCTTAGGATGTTGTGAGCACTCGGTCGTCACCATGTAGATCCCACTCAAACCCCTTGATTATCCTCATATAACGAAGGGCGTGATAAGAGCTTGCGTCCTGGATGCGCCACTGGTAGAGAAAATAGATGTCACCTTCCTTAACAGCGTGTCTATCTGCCTTTTAGCCACTGACATTGCTGGGTGCAGCCTTTCCCTGTGCATCATTTGACAACCATGAATTTACAAAGCGGCAGAGGACCTAAAAGAAAAAGGATTTGGAGCCTGACCTTTCTGTTTAAGGGTCAAAGATTTCAATATATGCCTGGTGAAATAGCATAATCCTAGGTGAGGCTCAAGAACAGAAAAGGACAATAGAGATTATTTATCATGATGATGAAGAAGGGGCTTCTTTGAAGGATGAATGCAGACACAACAGCAGGGCCTTAGTAGAAAAACTGCTAATCCTGGGCCAAGTGTGCTGCTGACGCTGACACCCCATTGTTCCAGCCAGCCTCTCTGTCACCATGTATGTGCTGAAAGGCAAATGGCTACACATGGTAATGGAAAAAGATGTGTCACCAAGACCTGCAAGGCTTAGGATCCAGGGAGTTTTGTTATGCAGAGTAACTGTCTGAACATGAGCGTGAGGGACCATCAAGAGTAGCAAGTCCATTGAGTCTGCTCCGCCACCCACAGACAGACTGGTGACCAGGAGACCTGAAGGTGCAGGGCCAGCCTTATAGGGCCAGAAATGCTCGCATCTGACTAAGAAGCTCCTTCTTCCCAGCAACCCCGTGGGCCGACCAGTCATGCAAATGCCATCACCTAAGTACCAGAACTGCTGGGAGTAAAACAGAAGCAGGTGTTCTCTCATCACCTGTATCTAGACTGCCTTCAGGTTGAAAGGAAGAGACTGAGAAAGAGCAAATTGGTCCTACGGTGTTGAGGGTTAATGTCTAAGGACAAGAGACCCAGACCCACTACAACAACGGTAAGATTAGACACCTTGAAACACGTCCTTCCCCATGTTCTCCCAATGACAGAGGCCTGGTGGCATCTGTAGCCAGCTGATTCCTGCCACACATTAAGGCCGACAGGAAAGGAAGGGACGTCAGGAGACCTGATCCAGTGCAGAGAGGCTCAGTCATTTCTGTGCTGAGTTAGCATCAATATTGACTTTCCATGGCATCTTGTCTAAGTGAAGATTCACACATATCAATTAATTTTCCACGTTGCATACTTACAGTTTATGACTTTATTCTTGACATATTCACAAGTACAGTCTGTGCTTAGCTAGCCAAGTAGGGGAAAAAGAAGGAATGTATGTACTTTCCAGTTTGGAAGGGAATGTGTACTTTGAGCACGTTAGTCTTATTTATCAGGTTTGCTCAGTTTTAAGTTTTTTGCTTATGAAACTTAAGATAGGTTTAAATAAAATTCAAAAGGAAATTGGATTCCATCAATCAATACACGAAAACACAACCAAAATTAGATGCCATAAAGTTATAACATTTCATCACTTATTTGTGCAGGCCCCTTCTGAGAAAACATTTATATAACGTTTCATTTCCTACAAAGAAATTCATCTTCTGGTTCCCCCACAAATTGAAAAATTACATAGTGAGTTAGGAAAAAAGTGAAAACTGTTATTGTAGCCTCAATGGCTAATTTTAACATGAAATTTATTATAGAAAAAGTACCCTTCCATCTAAATAGAAAATGAATTGATTTTGAAGCTTTCTACTTTTCTTAAAGAAAAAGTCTGACTTTAGAGTAACTAGGGTTTTAGGCCATATAATCACTCTTTTGCTCAAATCAAAATTCAGTACCAATATTTAAATCAGGGGTAATTAAAAGAAAATGTCTGAAGCATACTTTTTTCTTTTTTACTAGATGATCATTTCTCAGATCAGAAAAAATAAAGTTTTTCTTAGGTTTCCTCCTGACGTGTTAAAGAGGGTCTTTTGATTCACTCAGGAAATTATATCCAGCAATGAGAAAGATAGGAATTGTGCAAGAATTCAGGAACCTAGAATATGGCTCAAGAACTGAAAACTTCTGGTGCCAATCTACGACTGGGCGTAGTAGGCAGAATTCTAATATGGTCCCCACACTTCCTAACCCCTGGTGTACACACCTTGTATCACCACCTTCCCTTGAATATGGAGAGAACTGAGTATGGTTCTCTTCTTGATTACCTTGTTATATAAGATACCGCAATAGAAGATGGGAATGAGATCCCCTGTTTGTCCTAAAGAAGCAAACAGCCATGTTGTGGAGAGGGCCATGTGGCAGGGAATGACTGGCAGCCTCTGGGAACTGAGGTCTCAGTCGTACAACCACAAGGGACTGAATTCTGCCAATCATCAGTGAGCTCAGAAGAAGACCCTAAGCCTCATCTAACAGCAACCCCAGTCGACACCTTGATTTCAGCCCTTGAGACGCTGAGCAGAGAACACAGCTAAGCTGTGCCTGGACTCCTCACCCACAGAAATTGTGAGATAATATAGTTGTTTGTCTTAACCACTAAGTTTGTGGTCATTTCTTATTCAACAATAGAAAACGAATACACTGAGTTACCTTCTTGCCCCTCGGGGAGAAAGATGTGACAATTCCAACCATTCTGGTGACCAACAGCCCATATCCTCACTTCTCTGCCCTTTGGCTCCTCATGGTTTCTTCAGAACCCTCCTGCCTCATGTCTATGTGTCTTTTCCATTTATGCTCCCACTCATAAGTGAATACCCCTCTCTGTGTCTCATAGAAGCTGGGCAGACAAAACAACACATCTCCTTATAAACACCTTCCCTTCCTGAAGCACCTTCATAATGTCAGCTAATCCTCCCAAGAACCCTTTGAGGCAAGTACTATTATTATTCTCATTTTTGTGATAAATCAAGGAGTTAGATGACTTGAGTGGGGAAGCCAGCCTCAATCCCAAGATATCCTGTACTGTGTGTTTTGCTCTTTTATCCTCTTCTGCACTGCTGCTAACTTGATATAACAAGTTATTTCATGAATGCCATAACATGGTGAAAACTCTAGAGTACTGACAATATATAATCTCTTCTTTCCTCTTGACACAAACCAAGGACAGCCACTGTGGAGCCATCATCAGCTTTTCTAATTATGTTGCTCTTATTTCCCCACTTAAACCTGAGTCAGGAGGACTTAGGTATAAATATTTGTTGGCTCTGTTACCTTGGGAAAATTAGTTACCTCTGAGAGCTTCGGTGTTCTCAGATGTAAAACAGAGCTATGGCAGGACTTACTTCCTAGTGTTGCCATGTAGAAGCTCAGTAAATTGCTTCTACGCTTGGGGGTGGTGATGGTGGCTATTCATCGAGGGACAACTCCCGTGTCTTATACCTCTGTAACTTAACAACAATTAAGCAACTTCTGAGTAAGACTCAGATGAATATGGTACTTAGTTAATATATAGACCAATTTGAATGGTGTCCACACTAGTGGAGGAGTTCCCATAAAAGAACCAATTGGCTCTTTTTTCTTATGGGACGTTATTTCTCAAAAGTTTAAGAGCATTCGAAGTCCTTGCAGAAGGACTCTAGAAATGGATTTGGTCAAAGCATATGGCAATCCTATTTTTGGAACTCTCTAAATGGGCCAGATCATCACCAGCAGAAAATTTCCAGAAAGTTCAAGATCATACGTAAACTATACAGAGTCAACCTGTAGAATAAAAGATCAAATAAGAGCATGGACTTAAGTTGCATCTATCTGAATTCAATTCTTGCCTCTGCCATTTATTCTCTGGACTTCCCTGAGTAAGTACTTATCTCGTTTTTGTCTCAATTTCTCCATAAATAAAATGGGGCTGTTAACAGTATTTACCTCCTTTTATTGAATAAATCACTGTGACAGATGCTTAGCATACATTATCTTAGTTTTTAGTTAGTAATTTTATTAAGTAGATATTATTTGCCCTATTTTACAGGTGAAGAACACGGGTAAAAGATTAACCAAGTTTCTTAAGATCACAAAGCTAATAAGTGGAATAAGTGGTGAACCAGGGACTCAAGGCCAACACCAAGCTTAGTCCTGCTTTTGCTATAAATAAGATACAATCCTTGTCCTTGCGAATGAAAATCTACAGTGAAGATCTACACGTAAATGACAAAATATAATAAGATATAAGTGCCAAAGTCGAGCTATATACAAAGTATTACCTATGGGAGTGAGGAAGTCCTTGGCTTGTCAGAGAAGTGAAAAGCGAACGATAAATAAGATTTCTCCAGAACAAGGACATTGAGAGGGGAAAAGTGGGGAGTAAACTATAGATTCAGAGGAACAAAAAAATGCCTGAGGTAGTGGAGGGTTCAGCAAAGAAAATGACCAAAGATGCTATCTCTGTGATTGAGAACTTGGGTGAGAGTCTAACAGTCTCTGCCCACAAAGTGTGTTGCCACGTGCAGTGATTTCAGTTCCTTGTCTGTGCTACAACGTCAGCAGCACCTAATTGTAAGCACCAAGCTGCTCTGTGTCACAGCCTTTTTCCAGCAGCCCAAACCGAGGTCTGTGTCACGTGCGTTGATGCGCTCCGACTCCTGGAGACCCGGTGAATGAGTGATGTCCACAATGTCCTGTCCTCAGTAGCCCGGCTCAGCTCCTGTGGACTCATGTCTAAGGCTTCTTTATTGGAGTCACTCCATCTCATATTTGGTCTTCCTCTTTTCCTGCTGCCTTCTATTTTTCCCAGCATTATTGTCTTTTCCAAAGAACCCCAAATACTCATGATATGCTCGAGAGAGGACAGCTTCAGTTTTGTCATTTTTGCTTCCAGTGATGTTTCAGGCTTAATTTGCTCTAGGTCTATCACACACCTATCTAAGCTGCATCTTTACGGTACATTTACTGTCCTTGTTTGTGGTACCCACTGTTGTTAATGTTACAGCATTTACTCCGTTCTCATGGTGTCTGGCTTGTTCCACAACAGTTTCTACGGCTTGCTTCATCAGTTTCATCTACTTTAAGATTTTTTTCATCACTTCCATCGGTTTAAAAACATTTATTTTCCTAAGATTTTTCAGCTGTGCCTCCATTCTAGGAAAAATTAATCCTTCTGCTTTGTGACCAGGCTACTTTCTACAGACCTCCTTTTAGAGCCATTATTATTTTGTAATGAGTTTTTATGTGCCTCTTTTCCCAAATGTGAATTCCTCAGGGCAAGCATCAGTACTGTTTGTCTCCAATGTCTAGTCCAGTGCCTAACACATAAATATTTGATAAATACATAAACAAGTGAATGAGTGAATGATGACCCAAAGGTCATCATTTAAGAGCCTCCATTATGTGGAACCACACATAACCTAGCCAACATTTCCTTCCAATAACCTTAACAAGAAAAATTTAGGCTGGTCTTCTTACTACTCATTCCTTCACCTGCCACTCAAACCATTATCCAAGCTCCCCACTGCCTTGTCCATTACCTTAAATCTATACAAGCTATGTTTTTTGTTTTTTGTTTTTTTCTACCTATGTAGTTTGCTAATGTTTACCAGCCTGCAAAGCTAAATCCTCTCTTCTCTGTCAACTAAGATCAAACATTTTCCTCCTGATGTGCAAGATATTCAGGTAGCCTGGCTATTTCCTACCTCTACGCTTTTTTTTTTCTGTATTGTCTTTAATTTTTGAAACCTCTAACACTTATTCTATCTGTGTATTGTCCCTCATCGCTTCTCGGCCTTTTGGCCAAGATCAAGTGTGTATTGCCTCAACTTACTTTATACAGTATATCTTGTCTTCTCAAAGTCAGAGAATGTCATTTCTTGTTTCATTTTTATCTGCCATTATACAATGTTAGACACAGAGAAGTTTATTAAACAAATAAGCAAGAAGCTGGTAGATTCACAGCGGCTACTTAATGGTTAATGTAACACAACATTATCCAAAATATTTTTAGTAGTAATTATAAATTACTATTTCTATTACCATGTTCGATAAGTATGATATATGGACAGAAAGTTTTATGAGGAACCAGGCTGATAGCCATCTGGTAAGAGAACTAAGCTGGTAGATTTGCCATGTGTAAGTATTCTCAGGGACTATGATGCAACATACCAAGATTCAAGACTACGCAATTGTTCCATGATTGGATTTTATTGGCTTGAGAGCTCAATGTTTGATCCTTTAGTACACAGGCTCCCAAACCTGTACTCCTGGGTCCAGCTCACAGTGTACGCGCACTGCGGCCTTCATTCTGATCCCTGCAGCTCTGGCAGACAGCCACACCGTTTCCATCCAAACCTTCTTGTCTGGAATGAGCAGATCCATCTTTGCCAGAATAGGCTTTAGACCTAAACAAAATAGGGCAGCTGTTTGCCAAGCTCGGAGGTGACGTTTGATTCGAACAATCAACATGGAGCTGAGCCACTGAGGAGTAAGTGGCAGAATGGAAAATAATGATGCTCAATTTCCAGAGTAACAGTCATAACATATTTTTAAAGGATCTATCTAGTTGGCTCTGGCCTCTAGGCCTCAGTAAAACTCATCATCCTTTATGTTCTTTTTTACATTTGTGGAAAAAAGGTAAATAATATGTACTTTTACAAACTTCTTTTAATATAATGCAAAATTAAGTTGGAAATCTTGAAATTCCGGTAATTTTAAACGTTTTTAAGATAAGTAGAAGATGGAAAAAAAAAACAGAAAGAAAAGGAGTGTTTTACAATTCTCCTTTCTCAATTATTCATGGGTTCCCTATAAACAGCCAAAACTTCAAAACATCAAAATTTAAGTTGAATATTTGACCCAAATTGGTCAAATCTCATTCTTAAACGGTTCTAATCTGGGATAAAAAGAGGGTCACAATTAAAGACTACGACACTGACTTTGTCTCCTTCCCCCCACCCCAATTCCATATAGCTCCAAGAGAATTAATTCCCTCGAATTCTCTCCCAATTCTCCTTTATCTTCCCAGGAGTATGTCACCTGTCTTCCCAATACCTTCCTTCATGGTCCAGCTGCTACAACTGTTTACACCGAAAATGGCAGTTTATGCCAATGAAACGATAAAGTCAAAATCACCAATGCCCAGAGAAGCCGTCATCATGCCTGCTTATGCCCACTGAAGTCACTGATCCTGATACCAGTTCCCAGAAGAATAGGCAATATGGCTACACCAAGTCTGTGATGTGCTCCACCAGAGCAATGATATTGCTGCCAATGTCTACCTACTTATGCTTGCCACCAACGCCCAGCAGCTATCCAAGCCCAGTGTTGACGGCTAAGGCACTTGCTCTCTGAAGCTACCAGTTTGCTGGTACCTGTGTAACTGGCCATATGTGTGCTTAAATCACATATTTTGATAGAATTACTCTTTCTCATGCTTATAACTTGCTGCCTTAGGTCTTAGAAACACATTGATATGGCTGATCTGGAATGATAACTACTGGGTACACGCTTCCCCTTTTAAACCAGTCCATGGATTTGCACCAATGTTTGAGTATTTATCCAACTTCTTATTCTCTCTTCTCTTATGGTCAATTTCTTCAGAATGGGCTGCTCATGTAACTATACTTCATTTGAATATCCACTTAGTACCCCGTGGGCTCCCAAGTTCTCCACACTTGCCCAGGTAATCTTGAATTCCAGGGTATGTCTGCTGCAAATATCTTTTATTGAGAGTATTTACTTCAAAGGCAATGAGAAATGCTTTTTTCTTGATTCATGCTAAGTGGTGGAGAAACCTAGAAGTTCAAAACTTGAGCTGCAAAAGCATAGGCTGTCAGCTCCATTTTGACTATTTGATTATTTTGTTTTTCTTTGTTTTCCTTGTTTATGTTCCTAGGAGTAACTCCATGATTTTCTTTAAATAAGTTAAAATCTGTGTCCTAATCTTGAGAGAGAGAGCCCATCAAATCCTTAATAGAAGATGGTAAAGAAACTTAACATCAATAAAAGAAGTTCCACATTCCTGACAATTCACTTAAAACTTCAGTAATCAATTATATTTGAATTTCATAACTGGGTATAACAATGAGAGGATCTTAAGACTCTCTTAAACAATTCTGTGATAAAGAGAACTTTTCTAATTTGCAGTCCCAGTGAAAGACTCGTAAGAAGACATAGTGAGGGCTCTAAGTGCCCTGGTGACCTCCAGTCTAGCCTCCTCATCACAGCTGGATGACCAGGCAATACCAAAGCTCCTAGACAGACTAATTCTGTGCCTACTATTTTAAACTGCTTTGTAAAATGAAATTGGACATGCCTGCAATTCTAGGAATACCCGCTAAGCCTCCCACCAGTCTGTCAAGTAAATGACCATCTCATCCACCTTCAAAAAATATTTAGCTAGAAAGATATCTTGCTTCCAACAAGGCCCTGTGTTATTTAAAGTACTCTGTAAGCTGTGGCAGGGGGACTGAATTTAACCCATGAGAGAGACACAGTACAGCATTTTCTTAGGGCAAAGCAGCGTACCTCCACTAAATAGATTAACATGTAGCACACGAATGGCAGGTAGTCTTTGCAGTAGCTTGTCTTTGACATCCATAGAAGGAAATTTTTTAAAATCTTGGCTTCTCTTAAATATTGTGCAGCCTGATCATTGTACAATTCATTATTGATGTTTCATTTGCAGACTATCATAGTGTTCACACTATTTTGCTTACACTTTTAGGCATCACAGTCGCTTATGAAATACATAATCAACCAACATTGTTCAAGACATCTTTTAAATCAAAAGATTTAAAAGATGGTTTAATTTTTTTAAATTTGTAATCTGTGGCAGGTCAATTTGCTGGTTGGAGAAATGAAATTAAAGAAATGCAAATGAAAGAATCCAACCGCTACATTAACAATCTGGCTTCAATCCATTTCAAGCCCTCAGACCACAGCCAACCTCCAAAAGTAATGAGGTCCCAAGTTATAGGGAAACTATATGAGAATATACGCACAGAACAGCAGAAACCCATATCCCTTGGTAGAAAACTCCCCTAAAGCCTTTCGACAAGCATTCATTCTGCACTTATCATTTATATCTACATTTTCCAATTTTCTGAGACTATAGATGGCCCCAAGAACATAGCTACCTTTCACTATCCCAAGGATTAAAAACACATATTAACTTGACGTACTTGATTGACTTTCAGGCAATCAGCTCCAAGAAGATATCACTCTCTGACTGTAGGAGGCCATGAAACCTTCAAAGAAGACTACAAACTCCAGTTATCACAGTCGCAACGTTAGCCAAAACATGAAGGAACTCCGGTTGCCTCACTGGACATCTTCCGTAAGTTAAAAACTACATGTGAATTTTGGATCCATCTTTTCCATGATTCAAGTTAATTTTTTTATTGTGGTACGAACACTTAATACGAGATTTAATTTCTTAACAAACTTTTAAGTGGACAATACAGGATTGTTTATGATAGGCACAATGTTCTACAGCAGATCCCTGGAACTTATTCATCTTGCATAACTGACACCTGATACCCACTGAACAGCAGCTTCGCATTCCCTCCTCTACATGGCCGTTGGAGTAACCATTTTACCCTCTATTGCAAAAAATTTAATTATTTTAGATACCTCATGTAAGTGGAATCATGCAGTATTTGTCCTTCTGTGACTGGCTTATTTCCCTTAGCATAATGCCCTCCAGATTCATCCATGTTGTCACATATGGCAGGATTTCCTTCTTTTTAAAGGTTGGATGATATTCCATTGTATGTATATACTACATTTTCTTTATTCATTCATCTGTCAATGGACGTCTAATTTGTTTCCATATCTGGCTATTATGAATAATGCTGCAGTGAACATGGAAAGGCATGTATCTCTTTGAGATCCTGATTTCAATTATTTTGGATATATACCCAGAAGTGGGACTGTTGGGTGATAAGGTAATTCTACTTTTAATTATCTGAGGGACCATATACTATTTAAGTAGTTAATTTTCTGAGGGACCACCGTACTGTTTAAATAGTCATTCCTCCTTTCCCACACCCATAGCCCCTGGAAAAAACTAACTACTTTCTGTTTCTATGGATTTGCCTACATTGGATATTCATATAAATGGAATCATACAATATATGTTCTTTGTGTCTGGCTTCTTTCACTTAACTTTCAAGGTTCTTCCATATTGTAGCATTTATTAGTACTGCCTTCATTTGTTTTTTTAAGATTTTATTGGGGAATATTGAGCAACAGTGTGTTTCTCCAGGGCCCATCAGCTCGAAGTCAAGTCGTTGTCCTTCAGTCTAGTTGTGGAGGGCGCAGCTCACTGGCCCATATGGGAATTGAATCGGCAAACCTGCTGTTGAGAGCTCCTGCTCTAACCAACCAAGCCACCCAGCCGTCCCAGTACTGCCTTCATTTTTATGGCTGAATAATATTCCACTGTATGGATATACCACATTTTGTTTATTCATTCATTACATGAAGGACATTTGGGTTGTTTCCATTTTTCGGTTATTGAAATACTGCTGCTATTAATATGAACATTAATGAACAAGTTTTTGTTTGAACATCTGTTTTCAATCATTTTGGGTATATACTTAGGAATGAAATTGCTGGATCACATGGTTACTCTGTAAGGTAATTTACTGAGGAACTGTCACACTGATTTCTGCAGCAGTTGCCCCATTTTACATCACTAACAGCAATGCATGAGGCTTCCAATTTGTCCACATCCTGCCAACGCTTGTTATTTTAGAATGATCTTTTAAAAATACAAATCTGATCCTATCACTCCCCTATATGAAATAAAAACTGAACTCTTTGCCATGGCCTACAAGATCTAACATTATGTGGTTCCTGCCTGCCTGTCTCTTCATCCTTATCTCCTACCACTGTCTCCCTTAATATCTGATCTACAGCCACACTGGTCTTCTTAATATCTGTTGAAAACGATAAAGGTATTTTCAACTCAGGGCCTTTACACCTGCTATTCCCCAGACCTGCTGGTTGTTTCTTCCCAGCAAAGATCTCTGTTTAAATAGCCCTCCTCAGGAGAATCTTCCCATAAAACCCTATTTAAAGAAGTCACCACACACTCACATATACCTTTCAGGGCTTGCTCTCTCATTATCTTGGTTCATTGCCTTCATAACTTTCAGAACTACCTACAATTCATTGTCTGCGTTATCCCACTAGAATGCGAGTTTCCTGAGAGCACAACCTTCGTCTGTCATGTTCATAATCACTGCTATGTTCCCAGTAACTAGAATGTTGCCTGGTACAGAGTAAACACAAGACAAACATTTGTTGAATAAATTATTTAATAAATGAATGACTAAATGAATCCCAGGCCAAAGAAGTATTATGGCCAAAGACTTATAAACTGAGCAGTTCAGAGAGTTCTGAAACCACAAGACATTTTATATGATTGGAGAAAGGTTGTCTCATCAGGAGTATGGAAGTTGAGGCTAGACATGTAGTTTGAGGCAGAGCATGGAGGCCTTGTGGGCTTGGTTAAGGAGTTTGATATTTATTCTGAATGCTACTGGGGAGCCCCTTAGGAATTTTAAACACAAAAGGTACACGACTATGCTTACACTTTAGAAGAGATCATTTGGCAGCAGTGTGCAGAGTGAACTGGATGGGGGAGAACCGAAGGCCAGGAAAGAAGTGAGGAGAACTTGCTAGTCATTCTAGGAAGAATTTGCAGGTGCCTGAACGAAAGGAGTGGACTTGGAGACAAGGGCTTGGAGACAAGAGCTGGTAATGCACTGAGGCAGCCTGTGAGGCTGCGAGCAGTCATATATTTGGGGCGGTTGAAAGGAGCAATGGAATAACTACCATGGTGGTGTTCTTCACCAGAGCAGAGAGGAGAGAATGGAAAGGAAGCAAAAGATCTGGGTTGTGGACAAGTTAAGTTTGAGTTTCTCTGATAGAAAAAGCTTAATAGACATTTCAATATATGGATCTTGCATACAGCCAAAAAAAAGTAATAATTGGCTATAGATTTGATTGGGGGAAGTGAGCTCTAATTTTTAAGTAGAAAAACCCATGGGTTTTAATGAAATCACCCAGTGACATTCCAAAACATGACATGAGTCTGGGAATCACTGACATTGAAGAGGTAATTACAAAAGGGGTCTTTTGAAGGAACTAAGAAGGAGCATCCAGTGACATACAGTATGTCAAAGAAAATCCAGAAGATTCTGGTATGACAGGATCCAAGAGATGAATGATTTTAACTGAATGCCTAGGCCCAGAGCCTTCACTGAGTTTGGTGTTAATTTGTACCATGAACATCCAACTCTAAGTCTAAAACTTAGTGATTTCATTATTCTAGGGCAGCAAGTGTATTTTCCTTGAAGATGACTTTCCTATAAAGATAAGACTTTCCCCCCAACCGCTACCACCTGGCAAAGACTTGGAACATAAAAATGTTCAGTTCCTGCCCAGTGTCATCAGAAAACTGGGAAAAACCAGGGCAGAAGTACTTTTCTCCTCCACTCCAGAATGTGTCTCCCACATACAAGGAGGCTGAGCCTATTGTCCGTGAATAGGAATCACATTTTCCATATAATTTAATTATGGACTATATAAAGTAATTAGCCATTAGTTATCCCCATTTTTCATCTTCAATGACAACACTTTTTAGAAGAAGAAAACTGTATACCAGCAAGATGACTATATATGGAACTCAGTTCTCTTGTGACTTCACTGACACGTCGAGTACAGAACACACACATTTTATTTGTTAAGAGACCAACTATGGATCCCAGTGGTGAAACAGGTGGAAATGCTCAGGGAGATGGCCAAGGGGTCTGTGATAGATTAAATTCTAGCATTTGTGCTTTGCTTCAAACCTTCTGAGTGACTAAATCCAGGCCAGGCATTCAGTCATCCAAACTGAGAGCTCCTTGCATACTTCCCCAGGGTTTCCATTCACTCCATTCTCATTTGAAATGTTTTTATAGTAATGATAAACGGACTCCAAATTTTAAAAAGCCCCAAAACACATGGTCTCTGTTACTGAAGAATAGGTTCAGATGTGTTTCTATTATAACTATACATCTTGGCTCTTCTGCTTGCTCACTAGTGTCGTTAAAAATGGGAAGGTACATCTAGAGAGACTCTGAGGGTTGTTAATCCTATCAAGTTAAATTCCATTTGACTGAAGATGAGGTCTTGGATTTCCTGAGACACATTCAGGCAGGAATTTCTAGGAGCCTGACAACAGCATCAACAGGCTGCAATGCGTGAGGTCGACTTCAACTTTCTGAGGAGCCCTTTTCCACAGTGGTTTGGGACTCTTATCTTCGTCCCCAGACAGAATGAAACTTCAGTTTGAATAAAGCTGCTGGCTTTTCAATGTCCTCAAACCATTGCACTAAACAATCTGTAGAGGTTGTTAAAAGAGCTCTGGGGCCAATAAACCATACCAAAAGTGCATTAAGAGGCAACATGGAATAGTAGAAGAACCAGGCAATGACAGAAAAGGACAAATCTAGGTTTGAGTCCAGACACTTAACCAGGGGTATAAGATCTAAGATAAATGCCACATCTTCTCACCATGTCTGTATCCTAGGATGATGATATCTATTTTACAGGATTAGAAATAATTAGCACATTAAATGCTTAACACAATGTCAGACATATTATGGTAGATCTTCTGATCAAGTTCACTTGCATAAAGAAAAAAGTATCGTTCTCAACCAGCCAGTGGCAGGAAGAAAGATGCCTTCATTCAGCTTGAAGTCCACCCAGAAAAACAACCCAGTAAGGAAGCAAATGTTCCAGGTAAGCAGCTTCAATGGGAAAATATGTTAAAATCTCTCCTACCTGACCAACCCGTGTCTCTCTCTCTCTCTCTCTCTCTCTCTTTCTCTCTCTCCCTCTCTCTCTCTTTCTCTCTCTCCCTCTCTCTCTCTTTCTCTCTCCCCCCTCCATGTCTCTGCAATTTGCAAAGACACTAGCACTAAAATGGCAGCCACCAGCATTAACAGAAGTTGTTAGGAGAGGTCCCTATTTGCTGCTCAGCCTACAATGCCGCAGTTCATGTTTCCAGCATACTAATGATTCCCCTGATTGTTATTAGTTAATTCAGGACAAACAGTGGGGAAACTCAGTGACATTTCAGAGGGGAATACCAAATGAACTTGAGCTGAACCATCACATCGTCCCAAGGAGTGTGACGACTTGGGAATGAAACAATATTGGTTCCTGCCAGCACTGAGGGCAGACACAAAGCATGGAATTCAGTGTAGCTAATTCCCTAGAAGAGATTTTACAATGGCCCAAATCCTCCAAAGCATGAAAATCACACAGGCTCTTACCAAAGAGGAAGTCAGACACAATGCGCGGAAGGGCTTGGGAGCAGACTGGCTGCCCCGGCCCTTGGAGAAGCTGGTTTGCACAGCCAAACCAGCAAGTGCACGCAAATACAGCAACACTAAGCTGAAGTCGAGGGAGATGAAACTGAAAACAATGGGTACAACGGTAATTGTCAAGGAAGGTGCTTCTTGTGGAAGCACTATTGTGGAAGGAAGACTTGAGATGGAAGAATTAGCTTCCACAAGCCAACACATCTCAAGACCCAAACCTGTCTCTATACCTACCAATAATTACTGACTAGGTCATCAGGACCCAGCACTGGATGGCAGTTGTGATAAATTCCAAAGAAATGCAATCCCTGCCCTGGAGGAGCCTACTGTCTGATTGGGAATGCAAAAATAGTCTCATGAAAGTCCTTGTGAGATTATGTGCCTCTCAAAATTCAGATCCATGCCTTGTTGCTTTGTTTAACCCCAGCACCCATCACACTGCCAGGTGCTTGGTTAAAATGGAGAATACTAAGTTCAAAATCATGATATATTAATAGAAATAAAAGTTAAGTAAAGAGAAAGTTTGGCATAGACAGAAGTGCTCAATCATGTTTTTCCAGAAAATGTGGAAAGAGTGTGGGATGTGATAGAGAAAAGAGAACATTCCAGAAAGAGGCACAGTACACATAAAGACATAGTATAATAAATTATAATCCTATGTGTTGATTTGTATTACTGTTTCTTAATGTGTGGTCCACAGACCACCCACAATGAAATTTGGCCCCAGCAACTGAATTCAGATCTCTTGAGAATAGAGCCCAGGACTTTGCATTTCTAATAAGCACCCAGGCTCTTTTAATGCACATCAAAATTCAGAACCACTGGCTAAGGTAGTCTCAGACTCAAACAAAGACACACTCTTCTTCCCTTAAAGACAGGCAAGAAGGAAAAGAGGTAGGAAGAAGAGAGAACAAAAGGGAGGAAGAAAGACAAAGAAAGAAAAAAAAATAAGTATAGAAAATAGTGGGAAGTGGTGTCAGAATCACTTGGCAGACTCTATAGTGACTGTTTTGTGATGAGGAGACCATGTCCATTGCACGTGTCAGATGATAAAAGGCCCTCAAACCCTGTAATTGGTAGAGTTTGGCTCTATCTTATGGGTGATGAAGTGCTACCATAGGTTCCTAACACAAGAGAATGACAGTGTTTCAATGTGGCAGTAGTCTGTGAGGTAGAAAGAATAGGAGGGTTTTGACAAGGAAGCAATCTCAGAACACTTGCCACCATCAAGAGGTGAAGTCACTGAATGCCAGAAACAGGCAGGTAAATTTTTAAATAAAGAGAACTAGATAGTCCATTGTACTGATAAAACACCTCCCTTTCTGGGAACTCCATCCACTCTCAGAAAAAAAGGACTCTGTCCTCTTCAAGACCTACACTTCTACTTCTTGTGTCAACACCCTGAAATTGGTTCATCCACATCCCTCTTGGTTCTTCAGCATCTTCTTTCTTCCGACTTTCAGCAAACATCACTAAGGTTCTCATCTTAAGAAAGAAATTCTTTCTCTTGACCAGCATTCTCCTCAGGGGACTACCCTCAGTCTCCCCTTTCCGTTCACTAACAAAGTCCTTGAACAGACAGTCTTTCTGCTCCTCTTCATAGCACAACCATCTACTTCTGCCCTTGTCATTCATTTAACACTGCTCTCTAAGCCCTATATCTAATAGGCACTTACCATTATGACATTCACGTCACCTCTCTGTGACAGTTGCCTTCTCTCCGTGAATTTTTCTCCTCGCTTATCTTCCATGCCACCACTTTGATGGTCTTCTTTAAATATTTTGTAAGATAAAAAATTTTCTTCTATGGTCCTCTGATTCTCCTGCCCCTTAAATGCTGCTGTTTGGGCTGTTCCTTAGAGTGTAATCATCGATCATCTTTTCTTATCACCTCACATACGTAATTCCCTTGGCTGATTCCATCCCATGTCTGTTACTACTGCTGGATAACAAATTATCCTAAAATTCAGAAGTCTGAAACAACCATTTGTTGTGATCACAGATTTTGTGAGTCAACAATTTGAAAAGAGCACAGTGGGGTGGGACTTTTCCCTACCCCACAAAGACTGGGGCCTAAGCAGAGAAAACTTGGAGGCTGGAGGTGACCTAAGGCCTGGGGACTGAAAGGAGAACTCTTCATTCACATGTCTGGTGCCTGTTCTGGGGACATACGACCTCTCCACACAGCTTGGGCTTCTTCACAGCTTGGCACCTCAGGGCTGTTCCATGGCAGCTAAGGGCTCCAGACACAAGCGTTACAATCACAAGGTAGCAGTTATAACACCTTTTCTGCCTTAGCTTCAGAGGTCACACAATGTCACTTCCACCCCATTTTATTGGTAACATAAGAGTCACACATCCACACAAGTTTAAGAGGATTGGACATAAACTCACTCTACCTCTTGAAATCCCAAATGTCAAAAATCTGGCAAACACTTTTTTAAAGTCTGGCACTCATAGCTACAGATTCTACTATAGCTCCTAAATATTCATCTCAAACCCGTATTTCTAGATTTACATATCCAATTGGTCGAAATTTATATATCCAGTTGCTTACTATACTATTACCACTAATAGTAAAAATAGCAAATGATTATATGAACTTAGCATGCACCAGACACAATTCTATGAATTTTGTACTTATTAACTCCTGTGAACCTCATAGCAACTCTAAGAGGCAAGTACTACTCTCATCATAATCTTAACAAAGATGTAAAATAACTTGTCTAAGATCACAGAACAAGGATTAGCTTGGTGCAAAAGTAATTGCGGCTTAAAAGATTAAAAATAATTGCAAAAACCGCAATTACTTTTACACCAACCTAATACAATGGAGCTAGGATATCATGCAGGCATCTGGCTCCATATTTTAACCTTTCAACCAGTGTGCTATATGGCGCAGATATTCTATAGGTATTTCAAACCCAGAATGACCAAAACTGTGCTTCAATCTACCCTTCCTTCATGGAAACAAAAATACCTTTCTGCACTTCTTATGTATTTCTCCCTTGTTAATAATTCCATCATTCACATAATATCCCGTGAAGAAGTTTGAGAGCCATCGAAATGTTCTAACCTCTTCCAAATCCCCCTCAGGGGATCTGTCCCCACAGTGTGTCAATTAACCTTCCTAATGATTCACACGTCTGCCCACTCTTCTCCATCCCCACTGCCCAAATCAACATCTTCCCCTCCATTACTGCAGTAAGTTTTAACTGGACTCCCTGCTGCCTGTCTCTGTCAATTGTGATTCAGCCGCCCACCTCCCAGAATGAAGGCTGCAAAATCAAAATCTGATTTTCATACATGTTGCTTAATACTCTGCCAAGACTCCCGATAGGATGAAGTTAAAACGATAATGTATCATACAGAATCCCTTCTGATGTGACCTCTGACTGCTATGACCCTTGCCTCCTGTGCCTACCCAATTCATTAAGATCTATTCATACAAAATTACTTGCTGTTTCCTAATCTGCCATCTGTTTCTTGCCTCCCAGGCACTGCACATCCTATACAGTTCTTTCTGCCTTGAATTTCCTCCTTCTTGCTCCTCTTCCAATTCCCAGTCACCTGGAAAATTCTTACTCTTTAAGATCTAGCACTGACATCCCTTCCTCTGGAAACTTTCCCTGACACCTCTCCCAACGAGAGTTGATTACATATTTCATTCTTATTCCATCACTGTACAAAACGCTCTCATTACATTATGTGATCACATTTTCCATCTCCGTCTCCTGTATTTTATTACTGGCTCTCAGAGAACAGAAAGTGGGTCTTATTCATCTTTGCGTTCCCAATGCCTGGCATGTCATAGATGCTCAATATATTCTTGTTGAATTAATGAATGAATGAATGAATGAATGAAACCACAATAAATAGTGATATTGGATATACAGGAAATAGAGGGAAAATTTACAATCCTAGAAGCCTGGAACAGTAGTAGAAAAATAAACAGAAATGAGGAAATTGAAAGACAGAGGAGCCAGGAAATCAGTTTGACGTGAGTAATGACAATGACGGGTTTGGTTTTGCCCAGGTTGAATTGTATTTGTACTAATATGCAGTTAGAAAGACAGGATCAGAAAATAGATGAGAGTTCAAGGTTAAAATTATAGATTTGAGAATTAAAATCAGAGACATGATTGTTTTAACCAACAGAAAAATTCTCCAGTTATATCAGAGTAAACAATTTTATTGACCCTCTTCTAAAAGAAAAAGTTAAAGGACTGTCTTAACATGGAATATTTAATGGGATATTTAATGGGATCATAAAAAGTTTACCATAATCCTTTAAAAAGGGAAATATAAAAAGAAAATAAACAAAAGACTCATCCAAAAAGTACTTCTTCGAGTGGAGTACAGCATTAGGAATAGGAAGAGTGGAAATGTAACGGCCGTATGCGACGTCAGAGGGGTAGTAGATTGGGGGGAGGGGGTTATCACTGTGTGAGAGAGATAAATGATAAATGTCTATTACATTGTCTTGTACACCTGAAACTAACTAAAAAAAAATAGAGACTCTATAACAAAAAAACAAAAAACAAACAAACAAAAAAAGAACTTCTTAGGACAACACCCAAACTGACATCCACACAGAACAATCTTCATTCCTAGGTTTCTGTTACACTCGCCTCCCATACTCTCTGCAAAGCTTTAAGAATTCATCAGGTATTATACTGATGTACTGTAGATGTTGCTTACTTCTAAATGATGCCAAAAATGACTGGTAAAAAGGCAGAAAAACAAAAACATATAATTGATTGGTTACATAAGCTGGCTCATGAGATAAAGTACAAGCAATTATTCTAATTACACTATACCAAATAACTTGTCTGATTCTTTTTTCCTAAATTGACCTCTGGGTGTGTGCATGTGTGTGCGTGTGTGTGTGTGTGTGTGTGTGTGTGTACCAAACAGATACAGCCAATGATAGACAGAATAAAATGTGCCTTGCAATAATATAACCAGCCCAAAGAGGTAAAATCAACAAAAATATATATTATGATTATTTCCTTGATAACCCAACTTAGGTGAGGCACTGGAAAATATTTGGGACCTGAAAACACCTGTCCTCTCGGACTTTTATATACTCCACCACAGAGGGCAAAGTAGTACCAGTCATGGTTTTGTGATTTACACAATCCCCAGGCTGGTCTGCTTTGCTTACAGCTTCCTGAATCTCTTTTGTCTACGTCTTAAAATCACTTCCAAACCGACTACTCCATTAAAAGTATTTTGCAGCTCTGCTCTGCTGGAC
Source organism: Rhinolophus ferrumequinum (assembly GCF_004115265.2). Lineage (NCBI taxonomy): Eukaryota > Metazoa > Chordata > Mammalia > Chiroptera > Rhinolophidae > Rhinolophus > Rhinolophus ferrumequinum. The sequence goes on from NC_046287.1 coordinate 76,503,507, forward strand.
TAATATGGCCCCATCATATCAGGCATGAAGTCCAAGACTCTCATTTTGTGTTCTTAAAGCACTACTTCTTTCCTTCCTCCTTCCCCCTCTCCTTAGGACTCAGAACACCCTGGGATTTAACACCAGAAATATTTGATTCCACACTGAGAATAGGGCAAGCTCTTCCCTGGACTCTCTTAGCCACCAGAGTCAGATCTGGGTTTGTGATCTCAATTCCACCACGTATTAGCTGTGTGATCTTATGCAAGTTACTCAACTTCTAAGAAACTATTTGCTTATCTGAAAAAAAGAAATGGGGATAATAGCAATCTAGTGGACTTGAGAGGATAAACTAAGATCACACGTGCAATCACTACAGCACCTGGACCAGGATGCTCAAGGAATGCCAGTCACCCTCTTTTTCTCCTGTGCAGATACATCCAGTTTGGGGTGTTCTCTTACACCGTACCCTCACTCTGCCTGCAGATCCACACAGGACAGTCTGAACTCCTAGATTTCCGTTACTCTTGCCTCCCATGTGTGAAAAACGCAAGTTTAGGGAATTTGTGGGAGGTGACAATTTCTCCAATCAAAATGAATATATATTTTGAGTATATTGATTAATAATCTGTACTTTTAGATAGTTTATTGGATTGGGTATATATTTGCACATTTTCACTTTTAGATTTCTTCGTTTTAAGAAATAAACTTTGACTGTATTTTGTATATGTATTAAGTGTATTATGTATACCATAAATATAAATGACTCTATGTATTAACTGAGCACTTATGCTGTGTCAGGCATTGTGCAGAAGTAGCTCATTTTAATGGTAGCTCACTGAGCGGTGGAATAGTTTTCACAGTAACCCCATGAGGTAAGTGCAATTATTACCCCTACTTTACAGATTAGAAAACTGAGGCTTAAGGATGTTCAGTAACTTAACCAAGGTCACCTTGCTAGTAAGTAAATATTATCGCAATCAAATTTGCTAAATAGCTCCATGTATTGATGATGCTTTTGTTTTACTTTAATTGAAAACTTAGAGACTGTGGTTTAACTGCTTTTAATTTCAAATGAAGCGCACTGCTGAGCTCCCAGTAGAAGAAAAACAGGACAGGTGTTACTTTAATTGAGTGATGGAAGTCGTAACCCGAAGCCTTTTCCAGCGCCGGCTGGAGAGGTCTGGAGGCTGCACCCAACCGGCGCGAGTCTGTAAACTCCCTTGGGTCTGGCGCGTCTCTTTCTTCCAAAGTTGGAGCTCTCCTGGGTGGGAGGAGGTCGGGAGGAGGGTAGATTGGTGACGTCAGTCGGGAGCGGGGATAAAGCTCCCCGGCCGCAGTCCAAGAGAGGAGCGAGGACACTGCCCGGGGAGCATAGTGGACTGTCCGGCTCCGGGACACTCACCGTGGGCAGGGCCGCCCCTCGCTGCGCCCCAGTCCCTGGGAGTCAAGGTGCCTTCACCCTAGGAAGGCCGCGCCAGGCGACACCATGCCCCAGAACGTGGTCCTCCCTGGCCCTGCTCCCTGGGGGTTCAGGCTTTCAGGAGGCATAGACTTCAACCAGCCTTTGATCATCACCAGGGTAGGTGTTTTCCGTTCTTTTGCTGTAAGTCGGGGACTCAGCTGGTCCCCCTGGAGAGGAGAGTGGCCAGTGAGCCCGTGGGCGCTGGGCAGGTCCTCGGCTTCCAGCTCACAGTTTGAGGAGTGGTCGCAACTTGACAAACTGAGGCTTGGAGGATACAGAGCAGCTAAGAGAATTCACCAACTCAGCTCCAATGGTCTCTGCATCCTCTCGGTCCCCGGTGACTTTCCGAGGAGAGTTGAACTGACAGCACGATTTCCCAGAAAGCTCCCAGAAAGCTAGGCTGCGAGGGCGGGGGTGCCCTCTTGGCCTCCACTCCTGTCTCCTTTCAGTACCGAAAGAGATGGGGATCCGGGAAGGAGAGACAAAGCACTGACTCGATGGTTGTTTCTTGGAGTGAGACATGCGAGCGCTTTTCTTGTCTGCATGAAAACTTCAGCAGGGCGCTGTTCACGGGGCACAACCTGGGTCGGCCAGCTTGGAACCACTCGTATCAGCCCAGACAGAGAAAACATTACTAATCTGTATGCCTAGGTTTCCTGGCATTTTGAATAAATGTTTTCCAAGCTGGGAACTTGGCTGAGGAATCATCACCTATAACTCAAACTACAAAGAAAACAGGTCAGCTAGTTTAGTTTACCTGATAGAAAGTCACCACTCAACTTAATAACTGAAAATAATGCTCTGCTATCAAAGTCAAGCTTTCTGTTCTTAATATTCTTTAGAGTATTGTCTAATTGAGAGGGGAAAAAAGGAAACCAGTATTTCTGTCCTGTCAGTAAATTTCTAGTTGGTCTAGTTGATTTTTTCCTAACACAAGTATTTGTCTTAATAGAAAATTACTTCAATTATCACACATATTAAACCTAATTTAAAACCATAAACTCCATGAATATTATACTTTTTAAGCTTTCTTTTCTTTTCTTTCTTACTGCTTATACTGTATTTTATAAATATATACTTTATACTCTGATTTACTCACAGAGATTTTTGAACCTTAAAATACCTTTCAAATTCTGTTCTGTTTATACATTTATGAGATTTGGAAACCTAAGTCTTTTTAAAATATCTTCAATCGTGTATTGTACAGACGCACACCATGGAACATTTCAAGCTTTGTTTTACATTTTTCAAAAACATAGAAACACATCTGACATGTGTTTTTGTATGAGACAGGAAAACTTAACGTACCCCTAAAAATGTTCCTAAGTAAATTAAGCAGAAAATGGTTCGGTGATCTGGGCCAAGCAATTCCTTTTATGGATTTACCAAAGAAAACAGTTTCCATTATCGCTACTAAGAAATATTTTTAAAGTTTCTGACGTATAGTTTTCCTTGTTTTTCTATTAAATGAAATAAGCTTTTGAATCCTAACAAAGGATAAATTATATTTATATTGAATCCTAAAGAATAATTTTGTCACAAAAATCCTTTAAGTGATTTATAAAGGAAATACCTTGCTATTACTACATAACATGTCAATATGATTCATCTTATGTTTGAAATTTTGAGTTGTTGACATTTTAAACAATGTTTAAAGCAATGCTTACATTTGGACTGCAGGCGTTATTGGTAAATGTATTTGCTATGATGACAATTAGTATTTGGGAAGCCAATTGTTTGAATTTTTAACTCATTACTAATTTGTACCACTCATTTTGACACTTGGTTCAATAACAGTGTATAATCATATATGATTATTTCACTGGACCATGCCTTTTCTCTTCAATTAATTTAACTCAAGGAGAGCAGGTAAAACCAAATTGTTTCATATTCCAGATGTCCCCAAAAGTATGCACATGATAGATTTATGTTGAATAAATGAAAGCACATTCATTTGAACATTTTTTGCCTTAGTGAACACCTAATTGAGAATATTTCCACTGAAACCATAAGAATACTAAAAACCATTTGGAAAAAGACTAAAACATATTGCACAAAAATAATTATCAGTGTTGTGAGTAGGTAGTAGAATTATGCTATTACTTTTATAATTTTATATGATGAGAAAAGGTAGTAAATAAGGTTGTGCATGTAAATAAGGTTATACTCTTCTGTTTGCCATGTACTCTTTTAAGCCCTTTATATGCACTGACTCATTGAAATCTCACCTTACTCCAATAAGAGGAGTAGCAGTGATATCCTTTTTTACAGATGAGAAGAGTTAGGCTTCAGGAGATTCATGAACCATTGACTATATCCCCTATGCTTTGTGAGGGGATAAATGTTAATCAGTATGTTGTTTTGTACACCTGAAGCTAGTTTTAAAACAAGAAAAAAATACTTAAAATAAAGAGAGAGAGAGAGATGCATTAACCTGCTGATGATCACAAGTGGTGGGACAAATTTGATGCCAGGTCTACCTGCCTCCAGAGTCTGCATTCTGAAGTCCACACATATGAAAAGTTCTGCTTGTTGTACAGATATTCTCAAATAGGTGTTTTGTGTCATCAATTCATCACCTGGCCCTATTCATTCTATATCTCTAAGATATACCACTTTCCTTTTTCTCTACCACCGTCCTTCTTCAAGATTTCATAATGTCCCACCTAGTTGTTTGTACCCCTCTCCGATTTACCCTGCATATTCTTCCCAGCCATCTTTGAGAAATGCAAGCTTGCTCCTATCTTCCCATTCTCAAACATCCTTCAATGGCATCACCAGTTGATAGAGAATAATACGTGTGGTCTTTACACACATTCATGGCTTTCCCCCTCTGCCCCAACTCAAGGTCCCAACTTCATTTCCTCCCTCTCTCTTTCTTCTCTCTCCTTTTCCTCCTCTCACTCCATAGGTGGGAAGTGGTGCCACTACTCTGGACTACATAGGATTTCTCTAACATATCTTTGCTCTTCTATCATTTTTCTCCAGAATGCTCTTCCCCACCCCACCCAACTGTCCTCTGGAAACCCAGTCAAATAGCACTGCCCTGACCTTCTTCCAGCAACAAGCATTTCATCCATTTGATTACCATAGCTTCTGACCTACAATCTCTCTTCAGATCATACCTTATAGCACAGATAAACATCTACATCCTATAAATCACATGCTCCTGGATGCAGGAACTTTCAAATTGGGGGGCTTACTCAGTGCCAAGCACAGTGCCTTGTACATCACATATGTTACAGACACAATATAAACGATTGACTAAATTGTTCATTTTTTAACATAACTATCATAAATAAGTTCAGATTGTCCTCAAACATATTCTACAATAAGACGAATGAGAATGTTTTTATTGTTAATTGATTTGTCTATTTTAGATAAGTTCCTAAATACTCAAAGAACTGAAATACCAATGCCTGCACTGAATGCCACAAAAAGTTCCATAAATGAGATGTATTCTTCAAGTCAATTAAATCAAGTTTTGTCCTCCTACAAGCTATCTCCTCCCTCCCTGCCTCACACTCTACAAATCCAGACTCTAGTGGTGCTCTTGGACAGTGGTCCTCCACTCCACTAGAGCTGGGGGAGGGGTTTACAAGCGTGACTCACCCCATCCATTGAAATTACACCCATAACTGTTTACAATCCAATTAATCAGCAAGGTTAATCCTTGTATCATGAAAAACATCAAAAGTAAGGTAAATCAAACACCAGACATTCTCAAAAAAAAAATGAGCCGTTGGTTGTGATACATACAAGGTTTAGGAAAGCAATTCTAGCCATAGGTGTTTTAGACTTTGTGCAATATTGGGGGAGTAGGAAGTATTTGCAAACACCGTGCATAACTGGTCTAAGTATTTCATAGAATAAAGCTTAAGGTTCACATCTCTAAGTAAGCAACTTTTCTTTTTCTGGCAAGAAAATTCTAAGGAGTCTTTTTTTTTTTTTTTTTAAGTGTTTGGACCACCCAGAAGGTGGAGTGGATCTACTGTCACTGCCAACTAACAGATCGTTTGTTTTCACAAATGGTCCAATTTGGAATAAACTACAAGCTTCTTCTGTGCACATGATGTAGAATTATTATATACATCTGATGCCAGTATGTCCTTTCCCACTCAATTCCTCTACCTCCTTCCCTCCGCCCTCTTTTCATTCAGAGCACACCCAGGTTTCAGATCACTGTAGCCAAGAATGCTACATGGATCTGGATACCAACAGAGAAAATGTTAGTGTATTCTTAAGTTACGCAGGCTTTACCATAGACAAATATATTACTTTAATACAAACTATAATTGAAATTTGAACTTTTAGAAAGAAATGTTCAAAGTTGAATGCAACCCTTTTCCAGGATTCAAGTGTAGTAGAAAGGTTGATCCAAATAAAAACCTGTTTAATTTTGTTCTAGCAAAGATGTGTCTGCATGGAAGTGCTGGTTCATATGTTCATAACATCCATACATCCCACAATTACCTATTAAGTGCAGAATGTATTATATGTGGAAGGCCCTGTAGAGGATACAATTATAACTTAATGGGTTTCCATGTCCTGAGAAGCTAATACATCAGAAGAGAAGGGACATGTTCATAAACCAACATGTTACAACCTGTCCAGGATTCAATAGGGAAAAAAAAAAAAAGTGTGGCCAAAGAGATAGGAGGAGTCAAGGGAGAGATGACCTGCAGGAGTGGTATGGTGGGATAGTGGAAGAGCTGGAGCTATTAAGTTAGCAAGATCCATGAGGGAAATTCAGATGTTCATTGGATGTGTGACCCTAAGCAAGTTTCTTATACTTTCTGAGCATCAGTTTTCTCATCTTAAAAGATTGTCTTGAGAATTGAGATAATACTTCTCAGCAATAATACAATACCAATAATAATAACAATACCATAATGGTTCTCAACCCTGGCTTCACATCAGACTCACCCATATAACTTTGGTAAATACCCATGCCCAGGTACTACTTACAGAGATTCTGATTTAACTGGTGTGGGGTATGGCTCTGCAAACGTAGAGGCCATATGGCTCTGTCAATGCCGGCAGGCTTTAGATGCCAGGAGAGGCACTGGAATTTGTCTGTAGGCAATGGAGAACAACTAAATGGAGACAGTGCAACTAAAGACACTCACGAAAGAGGACTTCCAGAACTGCTTCAGAAAGTGGCAAGAATGATGGGATAAGTGTGTTCAAAGTAAGGGGGCATTTTTTTAGGGGGATTAACGGCAATGTGTCTTTTACTGTAAGAAATAATTTTTAATTTAAACGTTCACAATATTGTTTGATCACACCGTGTACACACACAACCCTACCTTCTACTCATTCTAACCAGAGCTAAATAAAACACTGTTAGCCTTTTCCAAATCAAGATTGAGTATTATGTAACTTAAATCTATTACATTGTATTAGAAAATGGCTTTAAAAGCAAATGCACTGAGCCATGTTTTCTCATATTTTAACTCAAAGGACAGCACTCTGATCTTAGAAGTTAAAAAATACATAGTACTAATTTTGACAAACTATAGCTAGAGGAAACTGAAAGTTTAAGATTATTTTTAACTCTACAAGTCAAACTGAGGATGGAAATTTTATTCTTCTAACAGTTCTGGGTTGGGGAGACTTTCTAAATGGAAAACCGCTATGAAATGCCTCCCCAAGGCTGAGATGTAATAATTCCCAGTTGTCTTCACCCAGATCCTATCAATTATTCCTAACAGAAAATGATTGTGATCACTAGAGTAGGATGATCACAGAAATAAAGTGAGTACAATAAACATTTTAGTGATGAGACTGAAGATCTAGGACACATGAGAATTTACTATTTTAGCAATTTTATTTATTTAGATGAGTCTTGGATCTCCCTTAGGGCCACAAAGTTAAACAGAATCAATATCTAGATTAAGCAAATAGAGGGGAAAATGGATTAATGACTGATCCTCAAGTAAAACATTAGGGATGATCTAATTTATTCCTGGAGCAGTTTTAGGTTTAAGTCAAGTTCTATGTATGTATTATTCTGCTTTAATAGTGGGAACCTGCAAATGTAACAATGTTTTTTTTGACAATAATAGCCATAATCTTTGGGCATGTAGGGACTAGCTCTTTTTGTTTCATAAATTCTGATTTAAACAGCCTTTTCATTCATTTTTCAATTAATTATTCATTAATTCAGAACAATGGAATACACACAGTGAAGCATTATGAATATACATAATATACATATCCTCAAGAACTTCCAGTGTAACTGGGAAGAGAGATTATACACAAGTAAATAAACAAACATAAAAGTGCAAATCGTCTTCATTAAGGAAATGAACAGGGTGCAGTGGTGGAGAATAATGGTGTAGGAACTGGAGAAACTACTTCAGATGTTTAGGGAAGTCTCTCTGAGACTGTGACTTTTAAGCCTAGACCTAAAGGATGAAAAGGGACAACTAGGTGAAGACTGGGGGAAGCATTTTAGGCAAAAATAACAGAGCACGTAAAGCCCTAACGAGGATACAAGCTTGGCCTATTTGAGGACCTAAAAGGAAACCAGAATAGCTCCAGTGCAGTGGATGAGTAGGAGCAGGAGGGGTCTAAGACGATGTTAGAGAAGCAGGTAGGAAAAGACTGGGTGAGGACTATTAGGCAGTGGTAAACACTTGGGATTTATCAAAAAAAATAGGTATAGCAATAAAAAGAATAATAGACTTTGAATATTCAACATGGTAATAATTTCAAATTTGCTGTCTTTTAAACATTTAACAACTAGATTTTCCCATATCTTTTATAAGGATTCCTTTCATTGCCCCACCTCCAAAAAGAAACAAACATGATTTCTGTAGATAACATAAAATTGGATCTTGCTTTTTTTACCTAATTTGATAATCTCTGTTTTTAAAAAGTGTGGTATGTTTAGACCATTTACATTTAATGTAATTACGGATAGAGTATAATTAAAATCTTGCATCTTGTTCATTGTTTTCTATTTGTTCCATCTGTCCTTCATTCATGGAGAAGAGACTGCATGGACACAAATTTCCCTTCTGTCTGCAGTTCCCAGGGGTTCTAGACTCTCAATGCTAACGCACACTTGGCTTTTAGCAATTTGTTCATAATTTTAGCTAAATTCTTCTTGACAGCTAGTATGGTAGCCTCATCTTCCTCCATGATTTGATACAGGTGAGCCCATGCTTACATTTTGTCTTTCCTTATAGGCATCTGTCTTTCCTTAAATTCCAGGCTAGTCGGTCGCCCTGCAACTTCAGCTGTCTGAAGAGTTCATGAAAAGTTATAATTTTATAATATTGTAAAGATTCTTCTTATTCACAAGGGATTCTCTTTCCAGCTTTCTACATCTCAGATGTCCCCTCATGTGAATTTTAAACATCATAACTTGTACAGATGCTAAAGCATTTCCAAATCAAATATAAAAAGCTCCCTAAATTTAGTAAAGTTCTATTCCTAAATAGAGAGTTTGGGTAAGAAAAACCCTAAAAAAAAAAAAATTTGGTTTAAAGCAAAGAAAATATGATTCAAACAGGGTGTTACGGAAGGTGTTCTAAAAAGAATAAGAGATGTCAAAAGAAATGTGGTAAGAAACAAAATTATTTAATATGATGGAAAAATAGAGTTAATGCGATTTATCAATTAACAGCTATTTTCATCATATTTTATGATTCCCTGCCCAGTAAAACATTTAAAATGTTACCAAGCTGAAATACAAATGTCAGGCATGTAACTCAAGATATTGTAGGATGTTGATTTTTAAAATGGTGCCATGATTTCTTCCAGATTACTCCAGGAAGCAAGGCGGCAGCTGCCAACCTGTGTCCTGGAGATGTCATCCTGGCTATTGATGGCTTCGGTACAGAGTCTATGACTCATGCTGATGCACAGGACAGGATTAAAGCAGCAGCACACCAGCTATGTCTCAAAATTGACAGGTGCTCTTAAATTAAAAGTGTTAAAATGTAATCTGTTTGGCAGGAGAACCTGAGCCATAACTGTAAATGATTCCATCCTCCCAATGAGAAGGGTGTCACAGAACCTAGAATTTTGACTGGCTTTTTATACATCTACTTTGGTCTATTCTTCACTGCAGTCAGTCAATCTAGTAGTTAACAATTGCTAAAAGGAATTCTCTAAAATGTCAGAATAATGAAAGAGGCTAAAGAAATACTAATCTAGTTAATTGACTATGAAAACAGAAACATTACATGTATCGGCCACAGGAACGCTACACAGCACAGCTAGCTGTACTGCTGTTTTAAATGTGGTAGTGAATGGAATTTAAGGATTCTCTTAAAAGAATCTCTTGACTTGGCAAAATGTGGTCATGTTAAAAATTGGTGGTTAATAGGCTGTATGCCATTGACTCTTGTGTACAGAATTCAGCCCAGAAGAATTTCACAAGGTGTGATATTGCATGTGTACCTGAGTGTGTTAGATACGAGACATTTCTGACTGAAAACGGTATTAAGAAATTGAACCTGATCTTTTGCCATCAGAGCCCTGATATGAAGCTAAATCATGAAACGAATGTTTTGTTATAGTGGTTGTTAGTGTATATTTATCCTGTTGCTAACATAGTCACAATTTTCCCTGATGGTACAGAAGGCACACAGTTGACCTGCCATTTCACGGAGGTGAAACAGATTCTTTCCCCATACGCATAACCTGTGTTCCCGCCAAGCACGCAGTCGCTTAAAATCACACACTCCCGAGCAGGTACATAGAAAGCTTTGGACAAAGCACGTTTCCTGGATGCCAGCAGCATCCTCTTCCTGGTTACGACCTCACATGGCCTTCTTAGGGGCATGCGCAGAGAGACATTGTACTTCTCTTCCTCTTTTTATAAGGGCATTAATTCCACCATGGGAGCCCTATTCTTAAGACCTAATCTTACCTTACTTACCTCCCAAAGACCCCACTTCCAAATATCATCACACTGGGGATTAGGGTTTCAACAGATGAATTTGAAGGAGGGACACAAACATTCAGTTCACAGTAGTACATTTTGATCCATTCAAGTTTTCCCAAAAGTACATTAAAAACAAAAGACTAATCAGATGGGAGAAGACAGAATAATGAGCCAGGAATATTGCTTTTGCCTAAATTATCAAGGGTTGATAGTATTTTTACAAGCATAATAAGAAATTAAGGACTGCTGAAACTGGAAGTGCCATTAGACTTTGGAGTTTACAAACTTTGTTTTATTTATAGGGCAGAAACTCGCTTGTGGTCTCCACAGGTATCTGAAGATGGGAAGGCTCATCCTTTCAAAATCAACTTAGAATCAGAACCACAGGTATGAATTTTAGAGTAAATGATGTTCGCATTACATTTCCTTTTAAATGACGTAGGTAACTTGCAAGAGAAAGAAGCGGCAAATATAAAAAATTGCAATGAGCCACCTGATGAAGCAGTTGTCTGTCTTTACTCTCTGAGATTAATTTATATTATCCATGTCTTCTTGCCTCAAGAAAAAGGAGTAGCATGCCTAGGCGAACATCTTGGTAAAAGACAAATGTGTTCTCATCAGGAAAAATTTGGCTATATCTATGCATAGTCCACTTATTTTTTTTCTCTTTGTATGATGGACTTCTACCAAACGACCATGAAATAATACCATAAGTTTAAGATGTCAAAACAAAGCAAAACAAAAGTAGAGTCCGCCATTTGAAACAGGTGTCTTTAATCTAATACTTATTGTGAACTTCAATTCTTCAAGGTCTTCACCCAGATCTTGCTTTACATCCTTCGTTAATTCTCAGTTCTGGCATTCTATAATTAAAGTTACTCTATGAAATTTTGCATTGCGTAATCACGGTGATATTCTGCCCCGTGCAGTTGAATTACAAAGATAAAGGATTGTCCCTTGAGGCAACTCTATCTACTGAGCTAAATTAATAATCTGATGCTTATTTGACCATGTCTACTCTCAAAAGCTCCAACAATCTGAAATTAAACCAACTTTCAATTGGTTTGTATGGAAAATGTGATTAAGAAAGGGTTTTATAACCTCTACTTAGAAGTTCCCCAAATTTAGAGAGACAGATATATGAATTAAATATCCCTTTTAAAACAAATATTCCTACTAAACTGAATAGATATTCCCAAAGTGTAGTTTTTCTATATATCTAATAAAAACGAACTGAAAACATATTTGTAATTTATGCTTCAGCAGTGTTTCCCCTTTCAGTATCATCAATACTGAATTTGTCCTTCAGGTTTCCCATTTGTCTCCATAAGCCTCTATTTTCTTTGTAAAATGCATGTAGAGTAACATATATACACGTATCTCATAGAGCTTCTCAAAGATTGAAGTAAAATAATATCGTAAAAGAACTCGGCACATTGACTCATTCACAGAGATATTGAATTACGTGGGAGCTCTTGTTATTATTGGTACCGTACCTCCTAATCTCCACCCCCACCCCTGCCCCCACCAGGCTGTGATCAGAAGGCCTCCTGGTCTTTTCCTGACAGGAAAATAGGAAGCTGCCTCTGTGACAGTGTTTCCTAGAGACCAGGAAGGCCTTCCTCATTACTATTATGAGGGTCATTACAAATTACTTTGGATTAAAACTTTGTTTTCAGTTAAAATACTCAATAAATAGCTGACAAATGAATGAAAGGAATGGGAGGGTCTAAAGATAAACTGTATTTTGTAACATTGCCCAGGACCAATCCTGGGAACCAATTCTCAGAGGGTGTTCCGCCACCTTCCCCAGCTGTTGCACAGTAAAAGTGATTGTGCAAGGTGAGTGGGGTATTTATTTAGGTCAGATAAGGGTTCTGCTCTTCAGAGTAAGCAAGCAAAAGATAAAATGGATGAGATGGGTTATAAATGTGTTGGGAAGGGATTTGAATGCTGATGGTGGCTTACCCTGGCCTCCCTGGTCGGTGGGTGAATAATAATACCTCTAATCAACATTCTCTTTGATAGAAGACTGGAAGAAGAAAAGGCAGAGTTCTTGAGGTAGAACTGTCCCTTGTCATAGCCCTGTGTAGTAATGCCCAAGCCCACTCACTTCCTCCCACCCTCCCACTTAGAGGCAACGCATGAGAGAAAAAGATCATATGGTGCTTTAAAAAAACCAAAGAAAAAGGAAATTTAAAGCTTACATAGACATATTTTTTGGACCACACATTCTCCTACTATCGTCAAGACAACCTGGATAGAATTCTGAATTTCTTTTTCCTTACATAGTACACCTCCAAAATTGTACTGCACCCTTTTGCAACTTAGTTTTCCCTTCAAGATTTCTCCTAATTTTTTAAACCCAATTTTATCTATGAGATGCCAAGCTATAGGGCCCATTAGACAGATTTGAAAAAGTCCCAAACCCCAGTGATCCCTGATCATGTTGCAGCACCCCCTCTAGCATGCGGGGGGCTGACTCAGCAAGTACTAACTAAGCACAGGGTGAGCTTAGACAGAGGCTGGAGCCTGTGTATTATTAACATCTCTCCAGAATTGGAGTTTAAGGGCAACGGCCTAAGTTTTAGCTCTAGAAGAGGCCCCTTTTGTAAACCATGAGTATTTATCTATGACTATAGTTTTTCCAAGAATTGGATTTTAAAACAGAATCCTAATTTTAAATACCCTGACCTCTTGTCAATCATGTGTTAGCCCATGTGCCCTGCAGTTTGGGGCCAGACAATGTGGACATTTATGATGCTACAAATGGGGAAAAGATAGAGAATGAGATAGGTTTTTTAAAAAAAGGTAAAAAAGTGGGTTAAGGGCTACAGAAGCCAGTCAGATGGAGCCTTTGGACATTCCTTTAGTTTGAGTCATGACTAACTCCTACTAGCAACCTCTCCAAGAGGACGTGTTTGAAGGACTCAGAGATAAGAACCATTTCAGTTATTTTCCTAATGGACCAAAGGATGCCTACTCCTATATCCTCAGGCCAGATTTATGAGTGATCAGTTCACGGAAATTGGCACTTCAGAACACACATTCCCTACACAGCACAGCTCAATTTCAGCCCAACCTCTGCTATCCAAAAATCCGATAGCATAAACTGGAACAAAATGCAGTGATAAAACTGAACAGTGAATTTAATTTGCAAAATGAAATTAGAGAAAAGCTAACCTGTGGTTATATTTGTATTCTTCTTTTATTTTTTAATTAATGCAAAGAGATTTTGTTTTTGTTTTTTGTTTGTTTGTTTGTTTGTTTTTTGTCCCAAATGAGCACTCTGCAAATAAAGCAAACTTCTGGGCAACAAAGGTGTGCCAGCGTGAGAAACAAATGCCATTAATATATCATGTCTTAAGATGCCATTATAGATGAATTGTAAAATGCCATTGGGCAATACAATATTTGAGTTCTTGTTTCTCAAAACAACTCATACTCTATTATAAGTGATGTGAGCTTTGCCATTGGAATAAAATGCTTTTTTTTTTTTTCATTTTGAAAGTAATATATATTTGTTGGAAAAAAATCCACTATTGTATATCCTACCATCCAAGCCTAGCTACAGATAGTGAAGTATTAGTATATTTATTTCTAGTCTGTTTCCCTATGCATAAGTTTAGGCTTTTGGGACTTTTTCTTACACAGTTATAGTAATAATTGATACAAAATTTTATCACGCATTTTGTTCATGTTTCCATGCAATTATGAAATAGTTAAAATTTGTTTTAATGAATGTAGACTCAAAACCTTAGAGTTTATAATTTAGACCAACCCTAGCCATTGAATAAACACTTTCCGTATAATCCTGAGCCTGGCCTATGAGCAGACAATATGCATTTTTCTACACAAAACATTGCTCTAGGCTCAAGGTATGTTACTGGTCTTTGTCTTCCTTCAAAGCTTACCTTTTTGAATAAAACATTACCTCAGCTTTGTCTAATATTAGTTGGACAACTCAAAATTATAATGGAGCTATCCCAAAACAGGAAAAATGCTTTTCAGAAACAAAAACTGGTTCTTTTCTAAAGGAGTAGATAGTGATTTCCATTTCCATATAAAGAATTGCATCCCTGCATATAAGATTTGATAATAAAGATGCACTACATGCACAGTCAGGTGGGGTATGGTTTGAAATTGTTTATATTTTCATAACTTTATTCTACAAGGTTTTGATAACTGGACGACAGCCTGCACAAAGCAAATTTTTGTAATCCCCATTTCTCTAACCTCTTTGTCCATGAGACTTGGGAAACACTTGAAACAGATCAGTGCAGAAAAAATAATTATGAAGGTGGCTTTTTAATTTGCGGGGTGAGGATGAGTCAGGGGGAGGATTGTTCATAAATTCCAAACAGGATAAAATATAATCATTTAGTCAGTATGGCTTGATCAAATATACAATCACTTGATATAGTGTTTTCCTTATTTCCCCAACACTTTTCTTATAAATAAATGTACCAGGGGTGTCAAACAAATATATATAAGTGGACGTTTTGGTCAGCATTGCTCAAGCAGTAGTTCACCGTAATCAGAAGTGTCTGGACACTGATGGTAACCACTTTGAGCACCTCCTGCAATTGCAGAAGTCAAACGTGACTTGTATTCATCTTTTGATATCAGTATATATTGAGCATTACAATTTTAATACAGTATTCCTTTCTTAAAATGTGTATACAGTTTTTGGCACCCTCTGTGTGTGTGTGTGTGTGTGTGTGTGTGTGTGTGTGTGTGTGTATCTCAAACATGATATATCTCAAACATGATATAGCTCAAACATGTTCCTATTGGAGTTGGCAATTGCCTCAGTTCTCAGACTCAATTTTTATTTGTGACACTGTCTCCAAAAGAGAAACTGAAAGGTGAACTGTCTTTGAATGCTGTCCTTGCTGAGGTCATTCCAGGACTCGGGAGATTGTCAAGAACTGCATTCTCTCGATGTCAGCAGATCTCTGCCAAGTTTCTTAGCTTTTACTATAGCAGCTCTAGCATTTTATAAATTCAAACTATAATTGCTTAATATAAACTCCTAACATTTAAAAATAATATTTAAAAATGTTATTAATTACAATGATTACTTATTGAATTCCAAAGAGATAAGAATCATCTGGATGCTTTTGTCTGGGTAGAATAAACACAAGAGCTGGACTATATTAACTGCCATATAAAGTTTTTACTGGTATTTTCCATGACTAATTATTTTCCACTATAAACGAAAAGAAATGAAAGTGGAATAGCAAATGTCTAATTGGTTTTGTCTTTCGATTCTGTTTAACCATCAACAGTGACGTAAGACTTGGACAGAATGTTGCCTCTCAGTGCCATACTTACATTTTTCGTTTACCTTTGGTATATACATTTCATTGTGCTTTTTTGGAATGACTTAGAGCCCATGAACTAATGATTTTACACAGCCTAAATATGAATGTTTGAAGCCTATATTAGAAACCCTTCCTTTTATGATCTGAGTAGAAAATAGAAGGGTATTTTTTCCTTAACAAATTATGCATTTGTGACTTTTGCAATATATAACCAAAACTGAAAATGGCAAAGAAAAAAGTTTGGAGCTGATTAACTTATTTGCTGCTACTTAGAAGTACTACTAGAGATTTTTTTTTCCCATAAAGCCATCACATTAAGTTAACTAATCTTTTCAATTCTATTTACCAAAATCTTTAAGGCATATCATATTGTGATGTGTTTTTTTTTTCAAAAAGCTAAGTTCCATATAGTTTGAGTCCTTCAGTCCTGCCTGATTCATTCTCTTAATTAGCCTGAGAGATTTATAATTCACCAAAACTAAATTAGGTAATTAGCCTTCTGTCTTCTTTCATATCAAAAAGAGTAACAAAGCTCGAATCATGGCCATTGTCATTAGTTACAATTATTTCCAATTCATAATTTCATGTCACAATACTGTCTAATCATAATGGTTAATCATAAAACACAGCCAATCCAAATTCATTATTAAATTAGCCAAAACAATCCAGTTGTATCACTATATAAACATTTGACTACATACATTTTCACATGTTCTAGGATTCAGCATTTTTCTAAAGCCACATTTGGTTGTTTCAGTCATTCATCTATCTAATAGCAACAACCATATTGTCACCCAACCAACTCCTACGCACTAAGCCATTATTCGAAAGGGAAAAAAAAAAAGGAAGGAATTAATAAGCTAGTAGTCAATTCAATTAACAGTCTCATAGTCTATTGTATTCAACTCAGACCTTCTTGTCAAATTCAGGATGCTATTAAAATATGCTGTCCATGGCTGGTGAGAGAAAAGCTGCCCCTGCCCATATCACAGATTTTCAGGTACCATGAGATTTGGGGCAGCTGGAGTCAGTCATTTGATACTGCACCCCATTTGCCTTGTCATAACTTTATTTTTTTCAAGTGGGCTTTGCCAATAGCCTAGATGGGGCCATAGGGAGTATGTGTGGTGACTGCCTGTTCAAGAGAACCAAAAGAAAGCATTATGCTGCTTAGGTCCCTGCAGGAAGAGGCTGGTGTTCTCAGGCATAAGAATCTCCATGCAAAACTCTGGCTCCACCCCTAAAAAGAGGAGATCGTTTCTTTCCTAACAAAAACAGCACCATCCCACAACTTACTGGTCTGTTATGACAAGAAATAAACAATGACATAAAAAAGAATATTACAAGGTATTTCTACTTTTTAATAAAAACAGTCTCTTTCCAGTAACATTTCAAGTAATCATGTTTGTACTACTTGAAATCTATGTGAAACACTGGTGACACATTCACAGAAGTAAATGAAATTGATGTGAATGTGTGAGTGAAAATATTGTAGTAAAGGTTTATCTTACTAAATCTGCCAAATGAAAAGATTTGGAAAGAGAATTAGCTCGTGTGTATTTTAGCATTCTATTTTGGTCTTCTTCCGTTGCTTATAGAAAAAAAATTATAACTTTATAAAATTATAAATCTATATAAAAATTGGAAAATGTGATTCCGACATTAAAAAATAATAATATAGAATTTCGGATCATTTAGGCATATTTCAAGCTCAGAATTTAGGACGCTGATGTTTGATCCTTTTCCTTAAGCAATAAAGTGAAAATCCTTTTGTGACTCATATACATTAGTTATGTCTGCATTAGTGACCTTAGTCTTTCGGCAACTGGAGTAAATGCACAGAGGTTTTTAAGCACACAACATGAAATCATTACAGTAAAAATATGGGGGGGGCGGGGTATTCTATAAATGTTTTTCCTTCTTTCATAAGGAAAAAGTCTTTTAATTGTTATTATTTTTTCTAAACTTAAGTTTATAACTTAATCCAAATTAAGAATTTTGGTTTTTGTTGTATTAAGACAAAATAAAAAAAATAGAGCATTTACTTGAATATTTAAAATAATTCAGTATAGTTATTCACAAATGCTCATTCCCCTTTTGATTGTTTTATTCCTCCATTTCCTAAAATGGGGACATTTTTATTAAAGTATTAACAGAAGAGAAAGCATGTGTAAGTTTTACTTGAGAAAATATTAAGTAGAATAATTTTTCTAAGCCCAAAATCTCACTTCTGAGACAAAATTTCTGTGTTTTTAAATGAGTCATTTGAGAATTTTTTTTTAAAGCTATAGATAGAGAAGTCAGAAGAGGCAGACAAAAGATACAGTGTTTGAATTATTTTGTACTATTTTAAATAAGGTCAATTCCTTTGCCCCTTAACACCAGGTGGATGAACGTAGCACATGTAAATTTCACAATGTAGAAAGGTTTATATCTAACTCCTCCTTTAACCTTGCCATTAATCTCCTAGTGAGTAAATAAGCCTTGATTAACAAAAGCAGTGCTGTTGGTTTGCTCGTTAACGGCTTTGTTGTGCATTCTGTGGCTCTGTGTATTTTGTCTGCCATTGTACAGGAGTTCAAACCCATTGGTACCGGGTACAACAGAAGGGCCCAGCCTTTTGTTGCAGCAGCAAACATTGATGACAAAAGACAGGTAGTGAGCGCTTCCTATAACTCACCCATTGGGCTCTATTCAACTAGCAATATACAAGATGCACTTCATGGACAGCTGCGGGGTCTCATTCCTAGTTCACCTCAAAAGTAAGTATCGGAACTGGTCTCTGGCCACCATGTTCGTAACAATAACCACACGGTTTCTTTTCCTTTCAAAAGTCCAGCTCTTGCTGCTTTATTTTTACTTTTCTGAAGGCACGATCAGATTTGTATTTTAAAGACAAGCATCTAGAACATGGTTCTAATGGTTCTAATGGTTCTAATGTTCTGGAGTCCAAGCGGCCAGTTCCTGAACATTTAGTGAATAGATGGTTCAAGCGAAGAAAGAGCTCTGGTTCCATCATCACCCTTCTTAGTCATGTCAATATCTGGTGGTAAATAATCCGCTCTGTACAATTATTGTTCATTTAATTTTATCTAAAAATATGTATTAGTCTTCCACTGAGGGACTTTTTAACTCTTTGTTTTCACAGGATGTGAACTACTTTGAACACAAGCACAATATTCGGCCCAAACCTTTCATAATCCCAGGCCGAAGCAGGTCATAAGTTTTGAGATTGTGAAGTTTGGAATGCATGCTTCTTTAATAAATCCTTACTAATCATCAAGAAAAGTAACTTTTAGGTGTTTGGAGTGACTTCTCTCATTTTGAAGCTTATTTCAAAAGCAAAAGAAACAAACTCATTTAGCAGAGAAAAAAGCCAAATAAACTCTATTCCCAAGAGTAAACATTGACAAGATGTTAGAGCTTGAAATGTTATGCAGTTATCACATATATTTATAACTAATACCCCTGAGGATCCCATCCAGAACACAGTGACCTTTGAGGGAGGCAGATGTGTCCTATCCCAGCTCAGGAAGGCCCAGCCAGCAGGAACAAAAATGGAAACCAGCCTCCCCCTCCCCCAACCCGGAGTAAGAAAACAGGTGGGGCCAACGTGGGAACACTGGTGTAGCTTTATAGGTCAGACAGACGCTGGCCATCCCACCTCGGCACTTACTTCTCATTGCACTGTCAGAGCCCGCTAGGTAATCCCACTCATTCTACCTGTTACCCAAAAACCAATTTGCATTGTTATGGATACTTGCAACAGGAGAGAGGCCACTTGAAAAGGAACTTTTCCACTTGGGGGAAAATGAGTAATAAAGACAGAGTTAGGAGGGAGGGAGATAGACTGGTTACTCTCACACTGTGTGCACACTGGAATAACAATGAGCAAGCTCTTCATTGCTATCTGGCAGTCAGAGAAACATATTGTCTCCCGATGATCCTTTTCAAATATCTTCTCTAGAAATTGAACTCCAACCTACGAGGGAAGAAATTAATGCCCTGATTGCCACATCAGGAAACAGTGACTTTAGGAAATCTCAAACCCATTCCTCTGACGTTAGCTACATCAGTCCGCCCAGAGAAAGGAAGTTGGGGATTAGGCTGCATTGATCCTAACAGGTTAGGGACATTGAAAAATGATCCACACTAGGTGTTTCAAACTAGAGGGCCATAAGTGGATTCATTCACAGACAATGATTTATGTAACCTTTCAGGTATTTAACAAAAAGGAGCTTAAGTAAGTGCCTTTAAGATGGAACGTCTCCTCTCCAGCTCGTCCAAATAAATGCACATCACTCCTAAGTGTATGATACCCGGCCCATTTTCATATATGTGTGGCCCCCTTGGGTCCTGGAGATATCTGAGTTTATGATGCCTGCTGTATGGATGGTCAGTCATCATTTGACATGTGATGTCCATGTGTAGACCTTTCCATAAGCTAGAGTTGGGACCAGAGGATTACCTCAAAATAAGCCAGGCAATTTTGTGTTATCAGACTCAGAAAGAAGCAATGGAGTGAAAGAGTAGGAGAAAGAGGCTAAAAAGGTAATTACTACTAAATGCATCTTCCCTCACTAGAATGGAAGCAATTACGATATCTCCAACACCTAGACATGGAACAGAGTAAATGCTCAGTAAATGTTCATTAGATAAAGGAACAAAATTCGAAGAGTACCTAATATTTCCTGAGTGGCAAGAAGAACCAGGAGCTATTATCCCTCCTTCACACTTGCAACTCTGCACAATCCTTTTTCACTTCTCTTTGTTCCCTTGTTCCTAATCCATTCTCCTCTGCATCTTTTCCCTATTTCTTCATATTCAATAGCTTCCCAACCTCACGCCCAATAACATGACAACATGGGATTAAAAGCTAAAAAGCTATCTTGCTATTGAACACAGAGAGAGAGAGAGAGAGAGAGAGAGAGAGAGAGAGAGGAGAGAGAGAGAGAGAGAGAGAGAGAGCCAAAGAAATGTATACACATTTTAAGAATGGAAAAAAACTGTATTAAAATTACGCTGATGGTAACCACTTTGAGACCTCTTGTAATTGCAGAAGTCAAACGTGACTTGTAGTCATCTTCTGTTATCAGTATATATTGAGTATTACAATTTTAATACAGTTTTTTTTCTTTCTTAAAATGTGTATATATATTTTTGGCACCTTCTGTGTATATATCTTCCTAAAGAAGCACAGTTAACCTAATACATTTGCATTCTTTTGAGGTTAGCGTAACTTCAGTTAATTAACTATAGGACTCATGGAGGCTTAAATAAAAAAATATATTAGAATAACACATATTTGCCTTTGCTAAAGACCGATAACATTTACTTTTATAAAAGTTCAGGGAAAGTCAGAGAGAGTCAGGTTTGTAACGCCTTTCTGTTATATTTTCATTTTAATTAAAATATGGTAATAATGACAAGCCTCTCATAACTTGTCATTGCAAGGTGCTTTTCAATATAGCTGAATTTGGAAGAGGGGAGAGGAGAAACAGGGATGAGAGAGTTACTTAAAAACAGGTACCAGTATACAAATCTTAAAGAATTGTAAAAACACCTCTACTATTCCTTTCTTCCTGTGCCCCCTCACTACCTGCTCTAGCTTCTGAATTTCTTGGTCTCATCAAATGATTCTTCATCAAGATGGAATTTTCAGTGGCTACATACCAAGCTATAGCTTCACCATTAATGACCAACTTTTTAATCAGAAGTAAGTTGGAGATGCTAAATTGTTAACATAATATGTTAATCTCCCTAGGGTCTTACTACTAGTTATGGTTCTTTTAAACTTTTCATTATAAATCAAGCATATTACAAGGCCAGTATTTTCATATGCAAACATGTAAAAGTTTAAAGCCCAAGCTATTATTAAAAATATTTACAAGGTATTTTATGGAACCAAATGATAAAATACAATCCTGTGAGTGATTTTGGACAAGTCGCTTTCCAAAGCATGTCCCAAAAAGTCTGTACACACACCAGGGAAATTAAATCTTGTCTCTAATGATCTATCCAGGAATGAAGTAATTAGTATGTCATCAGCCTTACAGGTGGTCTTGCCAAGTCACTAAGTCAACGTCAAGAAACCTCATTAGCACCTACCTTTCCATGTCACAGGACTAGATCATGGTGACCCATGATGGTAGTCACAGTGACTGGAGTCTATGAAAATTAATTGATTTAAAGCACCAGTTCAAGAGATCTTTTAAATTGTCCCAGAGATTTATTAAAATTATTAAACACTCTTGTTGCTTAGAGTTTTTTCTTATGTATTCGATGGACATGGGCCCCCAAATAGAATGATAAAGAAACTAGGACATAGAAAACACAATCTTCGCTTAACTAAAGTTATACACACAAACATGCATATATACAAGAACACTAACAACAGGAAAAGGTTACTACTTATTACAACTATAAAAATAAGGTATATCTCTAAGTTCTGAATTGATCATAGTTTATCCACTATCTAGCACTATTCCTACACACAGTAAGGTCAGAATAGTTATAAATGCTTGTTGAAAAGGTTCACTATTCTAAGCCTAAGTCTCCCAAATCCCTAAATTACAATTTAATAAGCTTCTTTATACTTAGATAAAATCAGTATTATTGTGACTCTAAACTGCACTATGACTGAAATTTTACTTCTATTCTTTTACCAACTGAAGTCAATCTCAGGAGCCAGTGTAGTGCTGAGCCCATGAACACGGCGAGTAAGCCACCTGACGTTCTGGTATGTGATCAACCAATTCAAAGACTGTTTTAAACAGGTTCTCAGCAGCCAGGAAGTGAAGGAGCAAGTCTATATTTACCTGCTTAATTTAGGCTGTGCAGGTGGTTGAATTGGATAACATAAGACAAAAAAAAAAAAAACAACATTTAGTAACATGAGATGTCCAGACTAATCAACAAAATCAATGCCCCAAATCTTTTTGGTCTGTGGTCTCCATATGGGGCTGAGGTTGGCACTAGTAACCCTAAAGATTAAATGCAGACATGAGCCACACTTGAGCCCTAAGAGAATACTGACTTTGAGGTAAACACACAATATAATTTTTTCTTTGATTTGAGTTTACAGCAACACTAACCTGCAGGCATGACAGTTTACATTAATACTAACATTTCTTTTGGCTTTTTCTTAAATGACTGTGCTTTTAAAAAGAATCTCAGTATATTTCATTTTCTTACAAAATGTATTTTCTCATGCTGCTCTTAAAATGCACGTAGAAAAATGACATTTTAGTCCTTGGCATGTCAGCTCTGACCAGCCTCCTATCTAGCTTCAGAGAGAACATGAGATTTCCCTAGCTGGTCTTAATATTGCATGATTGGCCTCTCTGATGTTTTAATAAGAAGTCCCCTCAACTTGTCTGTAAAAGGAAATGATAAATATGCATGAAAATATGTGTGCTTTCGAAATTTTACATGAAATAGCTATGTAGAAAAGAAATATATCTTAGCCCCCCAAGAATGCAAGATCACCTGATTTGTTCTCCAGTCATTAATTTCAAGGTGACAAGCATTTGTTGGCTGTTCTAGAGCCTATATTAAATCAGCGAGCCATTTTTTACAAGTGTATTCTCCACAAAATTAAAGAATGAAAATAGAAAAAGTTAAAAGAGTAAAATGTTTACAAATCGCCTTAAAACATAACCTTTATCACACAACCTATAATTCGCCAATTACAATTCAATTAAAGCTCAACTGCATTTCTGAAACACACTTATTTTGAAATGTTTAGCCTAAATATGTGACTGGATCTCCATGTGGCATATTCAGTTACTATCTGTGAAGGATCATTTATTAATATTCTAATTTTAAATATTGCACCTCAGAAATATAAAAGCCTGCCCAACCAATGTAATTTCCCTGTATTATTTGTCTATTACTTTGTTAAGTTTAAAATTATCTGGCCTATTTTTACAAAGTGAGTAGAGGAGCATCTTTTCTAGTTTTTATACAACTTGTTTATGTGTAATCTTCAACTTACATATGGCCTAGTAGAACAGAGCCCAAAAAATGCAATATCACCTGTACCTTTTAATTTCGTTAAACTTTTTTCAATCATGAATTTTGAAATGTCTTCCCTTTTTAAAATAAATCATAGGCAGAAATAAACATTTTGTTTTAATGTTATTTACTTCACCTCTTACTTTTTGTCTTCAATTCCTCTTAACTTCTCTATACTTGTTCTCTGTGTTCTCTTGTCTGGTTTTGCTGGTTCCTGTGTCATCTCTGTGTAACGTGGTCATTAACACAGTGGATGCAGTACTCCGTCCGGTATTGACGGTAGCAGTGGACGTAGCACCCCTTCTTCTGTCAGTACTATTAGTACTATTTGCCCAGGTGACTTGAAAGTTGCTGCTAAGATGGCCCCTAACATTCCTTTGGAAATGGAACTTCCTGGTGTGAAGATTGTACATGCTCAGTTTAATACACCTATGCAGTTGTACTCAGATGACAATATTATGGAAACACTTCAGGGTCAGGTTTCAACAGCTCTAGGGGAAGCACCCCCAATGAGGTAATATGAGTCTTTTTGAACCATGGGCATATTAACTAAACACGTAGGCAATGTCAACATTACTGGTGGTGTTTTTTTTGTTTTTTTTTAACATTGTCTTAATTGAAAGAAAGCTATGTGAAAGATTTAAAGGAAAAAAAATACTAAGCATTTACTGCAAATATCTAGGCCTAATGATAAAGTTGATAAAGCTTTATATGACCAATCACAATAAACTGAAATCATGGAAGGACCCAACGGATATGTGTTTTGAAAAGCTACAATGTACTTGACACATGTCTGATACAATACTTCTCAAAAGTAATTAATAATTAGTACACTCTATGCTTCTCCGTTGGGGGTCAAAAATTGGGAAGTCCAGAGCAGTTTTAAAAGAGATGATACTTCTCTCTTCAAATAGCATATTGTGAAGAGGTAATTACTTTTCCATTTAAAATTTCTGCCATGAGTAAGGGTTTATAAGTTATTATTATTTGGTTTATATATAAATCAAATTATTAATATAGATATTTAATGTCCAATGGTCTCTATTTAGACTAATTTCTTCTTTATTATGAATATTTGATCAAAGTACTTTTGCCATCAAGTTTTTTCAATTAAGATATTTATTATAAGATAAAATCTTATTACTTATTTCAATACTACAGACCCACTTTTTATAAATTAAAGTAGTATAATGTTTAAGAGTGCTATGTAACAATATCCCAAAGCTATCTCTTGGGATGAGTACAATAAGATAATAATAGCATAGTGTATCTCAAAGCCATTTTGCATGAAAATTCAGATATGTAAGATGATTATTTCCAGATATGATTTAGGTAATAAACATATGTGCAGATAACAACTAACTTTTCTAGATAATGCAATTAAATGGCATAAAATAATATAGCATTTAGTGCCTGACATGTAGTTTTATTGTGGCATTTTTTTTAATTGCTTATCATGAATATATTTATAGAAAGTTTATTAAATAAAGCTGCTATCATTGTTGTAAATGAATTATAATGTGGCTATTTAGAAAATGCAGTATAGTCAATATAACTGATGTATATGTGAAAGTTTCTACATTATGTGCTTTCAAACACTGACAATTTGAACTTCTTCGATTTATAAGCAAAATACCTTTGTTGCTTCCAGGAGTCAACACAGCAAATTAATCTTAAAAACAAAATTAAACCATATACTTTTAGTTTAATATCAAAAATGAATCTGAATTTAATGACAATTTTATGCCTGAGAATAATCAAACTGGTCATCAAACTTCTGCACTTTCTATCATGTGTATATTTTTTTCTGAGAAAAGTTAATTTTGTTCCTATCTATAATTATATATCCATCAGACACCAATCTTTTTTTAAATGACCATTTCTGAACAATCACATTTTAGTTGCCCTCCCAAGTATTTTGCAAAATGGGGCAGTGCTGATGTGACCCTGAGGTTAACTGATGGCATTTTAAGGCAACCTATGTGAATAAACATTATATTTTTAACTGTAATATAAAATAACTGGAAAATACTAAATCTCTGCTCAAGAGTTACTGCAAATATAGGGATTACTATTTATTGATGTCATGTGGCTTCTTGCACGTCTGTTGCCCACAATGCTCCTGATGCTCTGCCTGCCATATTGTGTTTCAGTGAACCCACAGTCTCGGGGCCCCCCCAGTCAGATGTGTACCGGATGCTCCATGACAATCGGGATGAACCTACTCAGCCTCGCCAGTCAGGCTCCTTCAGGGTGCTCCAGGAACTCGTTAACGATGGTCCCGGTGAGCAGCCACTATTGACAGAGGCTGTTGGAACGCTGGGCGGTGGGGAGGACAGCAAACAGACTGGGAATGAAAGTCTAAATATTGATTTTATAAAGAAATCAAATGAATCTTTGCCTAGAACAATTTGGGTGGTGCCTGGTTTAGGAAAGGAACTTCCAGGATGTGTCCAAGTAGCCACCAACTTAATGGTTAAAAAGGTGCCAAAGACCAATTCCATCCTCAGCAGTCAAGGGCTAGCTACTAGTTCAGCTTATAAGTTTTAAAAATAGAGTTTTAAGTGAATATTGCAAAATTTCTCAGGCTCCCTCACACTCAAGCATATCATCACCAAAATTAAAAAATAACAATGTAATAAACTCTTACTGTGTTCCAAATTCTGTGCTCCGTACTTTGCATACATGATCATTTAATCCTCACAATAACTCTGTGAGGCAGGAGCTATTATTTTTCCCTATTTAACAAATGAGAAACTGAGGCATAGAGAGGGTGGATTTGTACAGTCACACAGCCAATAGGAAGCAGAGGTGGAACTCCAGCCCACTCCTTCTGTCTTCAGAGTTCATGCTCTTACCAATGTTTTTTCACCCCCAAAAGATGTATACAGTCCTTTAAAAGTTGCACAAAAATGCAAAATGCCCCCTTAGGATAGCTATTATAAAAGAATGGAAAATAAGTGTTGGTGAGGATATGGGAAAATGCGAACCCTTGTGCACTGCTGATGGGAATGTAAAATGGTTTAGCCATTGTATGGTGGTTTCTCAAAACGTTAAACGTAGAATTACCGTATGATCCAGGAGACCCACTCCTAGTTCCATCCCCAAAATAATTCAAAGGAGATGCTCAAACAGATACTTGTACACCAATGTTCATAGCAGTATTATTCACAATTGGCAAATGTCTATTAATAGATGAATGGATAAACAAAATGCGGTATGTGTGTACAATGGAATACTATTCAGTTTTTAAAAAGAATGAAATTCTGACACATGCTGCAACATGGATGAATCTTTAACACATCATGCTAAGTGAAATAAGCAAGACACAAAAGGACAAAAATTTTATGATTCCACTCATGCGAGGTACTTAGAATTTGCAAGTCATAAAGATGGAAAGTACAATAGAAGTTACCAGGGTGTGAAAGGAGGGGGTAGTGGGGAGTTATTATTTAATGGATACAGTTTCAGTTTGGGATGATGGAAAAATTCTGGAAATGGATATAGGCAATAATTTTAAACACTGTGAATGTACTTAATGCTACTGGATACACACTAAAGATGGTAAAGATGGTCAATTTTAGATTGTATGTATTTACCACAATAAAAAATGAAAAAATGAAAAATGTTCTCTGCTCCTTTGAGCATTTTGTGACAACTCCCTATACCAACAAAAATGTTTAACTAATCCTGTTTTGTAAGTCCTTATTTCCGAGCAAGTTGTGCTTGAACCAGCCCTACTTCTTTTGAAATGATACTACGGGTAGGCGCAACTTAAGAATTTCTTAGGTTAAAGTGCACACCTTAAAATAGAAGCAAAGTACAAACTGTAGCCAGCTGTTCCTTTGCCATAAATGGAAACACTTTGTTTTTCAGATGACCGTCCTGCTGGAACTCGGAGTGTGAGAGCTCCAGTTACAAAAGTCCACGGTGGTGCTGGCAGCACACAGAAGATGCCACTCTGTGACAAATGTGGGAGTGGCATTGTGTAAGTTTCATTTTTAACTTAGGAATTCCCTATAAATCTTGGTGGCAGTTCTCTATTTCTATTCATTGACTTGAAATACAACGTCCACAACCTTTATCACATTTTGACCAGAATTCTTCAGACATACCCTACAATTGCCATATAATGTGAGTCAGCACTCGATTTATAATTTCAGATTATTCTCATGAAAAAAAAACTGCCCAGAAATATATTTTAAAAAAACATTTCCAAGAATCAAAACTTCCTTTCAAAAAGCTGTCCCTTTGTTAAGGTACGATCTTTGAGTACTTCCTTTTCTATACAAACCCAGGT
Source organism: Rhinolophus ferrumequinum (assembly GCF_004115265.2). Classification (NCBI taxonomy): domain Eukaryota; kingdom Metazoa; phylum Chordata; class Mammalia; order Chiroptera; family Rhinolophidae; genus Rhinolophus; species Rhinolophus ferrumequinum. The sequence goes on from NC_046287.1 coordinate 76,531,496, forward strand.
CATCAGGCTGTTAGTTAAAACACATTATCTTTACCTAGTTTCTTAAGTTGCACAAATATTGAAATATAATTTTCAAAAATAAGTCAGCTTCCATCCGAGGTCCTTTATGTTTGAATAGCCCCACTTGCTAGTTCCAATCTTCAAGTGAACAGATCATTTCAACCTCTTCCCTGCAAATGCCCCACCCGGCCACTTCTCTCATTCCTCTTTTCTGTTCCTCTACCATTACCTCACACGTGGAGGCACCATCTGTCCAATTATCCAGGGTACATCCCAGGAGGGCAGTGGGAGATAACCCTGATCAGAGCAAAGGGGGGAATGTGGGACAGAGAGAAATAAGCAGGACAGGGAGCTCAGGAGCAGAGAGGATCTCCTAAAACAGGATAGTTTGTGATGTTACCAAAAGCAATTATTGCTCCTAAATTGTAGCAATTGTTTGTTGCTGTGGTTGTTTTGACAGTAAAAGCAAATCCACCCGCTGTGGAAATGCCACCTCTGTTCTTTGATCTCTTTTCACTGCACTCCACAGAAAACAGAGGCTGGGCCATCAAGACAGAAAGCAATCAGAGGGATGCTTAGTTGTGTAGACAACAACTTTGGTCAAAATCAGAATCTTTTGCAGAGGTGTTTGTCTATCTGTATCATGTCTCCCGCCTCCAAAGAAACAATGGGGAAAGATCATGAAGGAATAACCTATAATTTTTACATAAACGACTTGTTTGAAAAATCTGAAAAAATATTCACATCAGAAACACGTGATGGTTTATTATGGTTGTCTTGGATCTCCCTGATATTTACATCAATTTCACTGCCGTGCCCCTTTTGACAGCTGGAGGCTACCGTTTCCTGAATGTGAAACAGATACCACCTGCCTTATCTGTAGCGTTCTCACCTTTGCATCAGGGTTTGTTATTTTTTTTACTCCATCCCCTTTTTCTCCACAGTGGGGCCGTTGTGAAGGCGCGGGATAAGTACCGGCATCCAGAGTGCTTTGTGTGTGCTGACTGCAGCCTCAACCTCAAGCAAAAGGGCTACTTCTTCGTGGAGGGGGAGCTGTACTGCGAAACTCATGCAAGAGCCCGCACGAGGCCCCCAGAGGGCTATGACACAGTCACTCTGTATCCCAAAGCTTAATTAAGTCTTACGCAAACCAGAGCACCCAAGCATGCACTCACACACACTTACACAGGAAGACACTAATGACTCCGGGCAGAAGTATAGCAAACTGTTGAGTCCCAATCTAAAACCAAGGCTTTTAGATGTTTACCTTTTTGTGTACTGAGGAGAAGGAATGGGAGGCAAATGCCTGCTATAACAGAAACATACATTCAGCTATGTTTTGCAACTCTTTTTTTCTTTGGGGCTAACAATAAGTTAATGACATTAAAACCAATAATTGTTTTGGATGTCATCCTCCACAATTTAAATTTATGTTATGACCATCAAACATGTAAACATCAAGATATTTGGCGGAGTCTAATCGTCTTTCCTTAACAAGTTGATTTTGCAATTGTAGTAAATACCAAATGATAATCTTGTATTCTAACACAGCCTGCAGTTGTCTGTTATCTGCTTTAACTATTGTAGTGCATGTCAGGGAAAAATTCCCTGGATTCTCTAGTTTCATATTCAACAATTATACCATTGGAAGCAACATCCATAATAAACACATAAAACATTTTTAAAATACCTAATGAAGTGGCACTCAATGAATTCCGATAAAATCAACATTCCAATGAGAAGGCCCAATCATACATATACGAACAACTCAGGTATTTTAAGAAAATGTGGCTCCTTTAGTATTATTACGCATTTACTCTTTCTTAAAAGGGTACAATTTCTGCTCATAGGAGGGGCATTTAAATTTGCTAGTCAAGGTAATTCAGTCTCTTTCAGATTAAAACAGTTTCTTTTGCTTTGAAATAGTCTCTTTCTTTTTAAATGGCTCTTTCAGATAAATATTCAGTCAAATTCAAGGTTCAGACTCCATGAAGCCTTTGTGCTCAAAGGTTGATCACCACCTTCTCCTCCTTCCCAAAGTGGTATCTCCAAGAGGAGACAGTTTAGGGGACCTCCTAAGGAACAGAGGGGCTACTGGTCTCCCAGGGTCACTGCTGGTATCTACTGCTGAAACCCATGATTTCACACGTGGTCTGTTTTCTCAAGATTGTTGGGACCAGACAATTATGCCACCTCCACTAACACCTCCGAAAGTGCCAGCTCAGCCTGCCCTGGAGTCACGAAGCCTTTGCATCGCAGACGCGAACTCCATCTGGCCTCTGGCTCTGCCTTGTCTCCATGCCTCTCACTATGGTGGTGCTGTGACAATGCCCCGACTTGCACGTCTTACCTATTTCCCAACCTCCTCACTGGGGACACATGGGAACATTTGAAACTGTCCCCTCCAAGGACAAAGCATGGGGAACCAGCAGGGTGGGGAGGAGGGGACTGTCACACCACCTCATCACCACGTCACTTCTGCCTTAGTGCAGCTGCTGCCTACGGGCCTGGAGCAAGTTTTCTCCTATTGGCCCAAATGACAAATAGAGCACAAGTTGTATTGCCCGGAATTCTCCCCACACTTAATTCTTTCTGACCCTGACCTATTTAGGGTTTTGGTCCAGTGAGAGGAGCCAGAACACCTGCCTGGCCGCTATAGGCATTTGAGATTGCTACTGGAACCTCTGCACCAAAACATAAATTCATTAACAGAGCTACTAAAATAACATAAACAAGAAACTTTGAAATCAAAGAAATGAATGGATCCAAAAAGTACATTACACTTTTTGTTCAGATGTTGTTTTTAAATATTTCCTCTGGGAAGGATACAAATACAAAAGTTTGGACGCTGGAGAGCAAATGAATGGTAACCGATTTAGAAAACCTGAGAAAGTTAAAATCCAAAGTGGCAGTGGAGAAAACTGAAAACCAACCATTTCCTCTCCAGAATCATGAAAAGGCGTGGGAATTAACAGCACGGAGCATTTCTGGACTAGAGAAGAAAGGTGGAATTACTACAAGGAGGCTGAAGTAAAAGCTGTTTGAGAAGCACTTACTCCCACAGGTGTCCCCTCTCCTCCCACACTCTCACATACCCCACGGTCTTCCCAGCGGAAGTCTGCTAGGAAGTATCTGGAGAAGGTAAAACTGCATCTCTGAACTGGGGAAGCGCAGTGGAGGGTATGTGTACTACACTAAAAAGGAATTAAATTAAGTAAGAATGAAAGACTCATGAGAAAAGTGTACGTTAGACATTACATGGTACATTGATGTACATTGTATTTTAGACATCTGAGAGTATTCTTAAAATTATATTTGATATATTTTATATGTAGTAGACTGCTTCAGTTTAGAAGTTCAATAATGAGTAAAAAATAGTAAAAAAAAAAGAAGTAGTATAGTTTAATAACAGTAATACATGCTAATCTGAAATTTAGGGGTGATATGGCCTCAACCTGACACTTCAGACTACGTGACTAAGGCTCGTGAAGCATGCTCTAAAATTGTATGTGCATTATTTTTCATAAAAATTTTTCTTTGACAATTAAATCTAGAAATTTAAACACATAGGGGAATACTACCGAATTAATAGAAATGAATGCAATATGAAAATTGTTTTAAAATATATAGAGTGAAAATAGCAATGTTGAAATGGAAAGAAATTAAAAACTTTTTTAAAAAAGTAAACAACTGAGAAAGCCGTATTTCTCCCTATACTAGCATTTTGTGCTTCGATAATGATTTCACAGCACGTTTTCTATAGGAATTTATGCCACGAACAAAGAATGCCAACCAGTTTTGATTTAGCTCACTGAAGAACATCTTCTTAGAAAACAGACTAGCCACTGTTTTATATTGATAAGTTGATTACCCATCAAGGAAACTACCCATGATTAAGAATTGGGCATCTATGAATTTTGGACTCATGATTAACTAAATTGCTGTTTTTTACAGAGTACATCTAGGATAGAGTTGCTACACTCACTACCAACATGACAACTGACTAAATAAAAAAACAGTTGTAGTTATCACATATGTTTACACCTGTGTAAACAGAGTAAAGCAAATGGTTAATGTGACACACAAACACTTAAGATAATCTAAAGTTTGTCCCACATGGCAACATCCCAAGATAAGCAGAATGAAGCTTTGGGTCCCTTCTATCAACAACTTTCGTTGCAAAAATTTGTCAAGTTGTCCTTTGAACAGATTTGATTTCAGTCCTAGGAAACTGCTACTTATAACCATTATTCTTTATTTCATGTCATCATGGCCCAATGTTCTTTTATTATGTATGCTGTGCCATCTGAATCTGAAGCATGAAAAAGAAGATTGAAGAAAGAATGAAGGTATTCAGATAATTCGAGTAAATAAACCATTTACCTGACCTATATGACTATTTCAAGAGAGTTCTCTTAGGCATTCATTTTGGAGAGCACTCAATAAATATTTATTTGAGCACCTACCACATAAGAGATGTTGAATACTAGGCTTAAAAATTGGATTTTTGAATACTTTTATCTACATTTACAAATTGACATTTTAAATCTAATTAGAATGCTTTATGTGATTAATTTTTAAACAAAGCATCCACAAGAAGTGGTAGCTTTATCATAATTACTTTCTTTCAAATTTTTAAGTAATATTATCAATAATCATGTTTTGGTGTTGAAAATCAAGAGCCAATTAAATGAGTACAGCTACTTTTAGCTGGAAGAGTCATCGAACTAGATTCCTATTCCTGATGATCCAGGAGAGTTGACATTCCACACTGAGGCTGATCGGGTTCGTGAAGTTCCCTGGGATGTATCCTCATGTGGGGAGGGCAATTTTAAAGGCCTGAGTTCATGTGACTGACTCCACCAAAGACTCATTGGCAATACTCTGTTATAATCTTGTAGCTATAAAAAGGACCAAGGTCCCTCAATTGATTATATGCATTTTATTTGAGTAGATAGATTTTAATTGAATGCTTACAAAATTCTTGACATAATATAATACTGGTCATGTTCATACATTATCACTAATCTTTACAATTTTGCCAAATGAATATTTTACAAATGAGGAAAAGTTTCACAGAGTTCAACTTTTGCACAGTGCCAAATACCTAAGGGGGAAAAAACCCCAGCATTTAAACTCACTAATATTCCCTTAGTGATAAATAATATGGTTTGGAAATCTTTAAACCTAATTCTTCCTCTCTATTATATTGTTTTATTGATATTAATGATAACTTAGAGTCCATATTTGCTTTCTTTATAGTAAAAATCAACTCCTCCATGAGTGCTAGGAAGTAGTGTAGAATAATAAAAATATTAAGAATGATTTGATTTGAGTAATGAGTAAGTAAGAAGACTGTCATGAAACGAGGATAAGGACCTGGATTCTAACTGCAGCTCTGCTACTGGGCTTCCACTTCACCTCAAGAATGAAGGCGATGGACTAGATGATCCCTGAGACATCTTCCAGCTCAGTCACTGATCTCCACTTGACACTGTTTTCATCAATGTTAACTGGCTGGTCATTTCATTTAGTGTGGCCAGGTTCTTGGTTCAATTTGGAAGTTTCATTCTGTCCCATGGTCATGGATACCACCTCTGACTCATGTCATGGCTCACGGTAGAAGTCAAGCGAGGATTTATTACTGCAAATTCATGAGCTCCGTTGGAAGTACACATTAAGGGTATCTTTATTACAGCATGGGAAACGCACTACTATTATTAATGTGTGACCAAGTGGCCTGACTCAGTGCAGCTGATTTAGTGTCTAAAAACCGAAAAGCACTTTAGCATCAGGAAGAAGGGGGTCACAATATTGGGAGCTGAATTAACGACTCCTCAGTTTAGAAGAGACTAGAGAGACTACTATCCATAACAACCTCCTCACCCGCAGTAAACTTCACAGAAAGCGTATTTGACCTAAGTGCCTTGTGCCAGAGAAAGGATATTTCCATTTGCTTCAGTCTCAGATAGAAAGCTTTCTATCATTTTTACAGAAGGAAACCTGCACATGGGCAAGGAGACTGTTAGTCCCGTCTTCTTGGTCCAAATCACGTCCATCACTCTATTTCTCACGTTCTCTTTTGAACTTATTTTTTCCATTCAGTCTCTCTCTGTCACTGACTCTTCTCAGCCTGCAAGCATGCTCAAATATTCTCTTCCCTTCTGAAATTATCTCTTGCCCTAACAGCTATTCCTTCTCACACTACCTTGATACGAGTATTTCTCTATGTCTATCCCTTTAGCACACCAAACGTCTTAGACCAACTCCACTTTCTCAATATCCCCACCATATGACTATTAATCATTCGTCTTAAAGCAGCAATCAGCTTCCTAAGATCCCAAGCTAGTGACTACCTTTGGTGAGTTGGGGGTTCATTCCTCTCCATAGACGTAATTATTTGAATACTAAAGGAATTTAAAGAAGGCTGGGCATGGAGGTGTTTGCATTTGGATCAAGCCTTTGCGCTGCTGAAGGTCTGCTACCCACCTAAGATTTCCTAAGTCACCAGCACGTTCATCCGCTTCTGACCAAAGCACTAGCCTTAGGACAATTGCCCAAACTTACTATATATCCTAGGAGCAGTTTGATCACTTTCTCATACTACCATAGATCTCAGCTATGATTAGTGATATCCCTGCGATCTCATGCTTAAAAAAAGACCTTCTGAAGTTAAAAAATCCCACACTATGTTAGTCTGGTAATACACTGCTAAGAATAGATCTGACAGCTTGTTTTTGTGCAGTGCTCTTGAATTTGCTCCAGATTCTTGAATCCGCAGCTGTTAGTCAACAGGTGAAAGTGGATCTCTAAGAAGAACTACTATTTGAAGATTTTGAAATATTGTGACTCACAGATTTTTTTTTTAATTGGCAGCTAGGATTTTAATTTTGTCCTTTAGCAATGAACTTCACAATCAAAGAAAAAGCAGACATTTCCAGGGCAGTTGTGACCAGAGCAAGCACATCCCCTGACATAATTTGCTCCTGATCTGAGGCTGAATGAAATAGAAACAGTCTCATCACACTGAGAAGGTTGTACTGGTGAACATTTCAGGAAATAGAAACTTTTAGCTCTAGCATTAACTACATTTACCTCTATACTTTTGTAAAATTTAAATGACATATTGTCCTGCCTCATCAAACTACAATTTGTTATGGAAAAAGAAAACATTAAAACAAATTGATTTAGGTAAAAGCAGGTTTCAGAATCATGAAGTCTAGCACTGACCAGTTACAGAGTTTTCAAAAAGTTCCTACACTTTCCCATGTTTCAGTTCTTCCCCATGCAAATCTGGAAAATGACTTTTCTCATTAAAATGTTCCACAATTCTCAACACCATAAGTGAGACTATTTCACTAATAGCTTAATTATTAGGAGAAAAATTACATTAAGTAAGGAAGGTCATTTAACATCCTGAGTGTCTTGATTTTGTTTACTGATTTCAAATGGGATAATGAACCAACTATTCAGTGTTATGGGAGCAGGAACAGATGGGCCCCAATAAGTATAATGTATATTTTTGCCATATTTTTCTGAATATCACTGACCCTTCGTTTCTAATAAAAATCCGAGTGCTGTAGAAGATACTGAGTTTCCAACAGCAGCCAAAGACCCCGAGAGACTCTCAAGTGGACCAGCGATCTTGTGGTCTTACACAAGAGAATGGGGTTTTCCCCATTTTGAAAGTCTAAAGGAAATTTCATTATATTACTCTTTTAATCTAATTCTTATATATGTTCTTGGCAAGTAAATAATCATTTTACTTGACTTTAGAAACTTGGCAATGAGGAACTTTAGGATCAAGAAGGTAGGATGAAAGCACAGAGAAGAAAAACACATTTTATAATATAGTCAAGTAAAGAGCTGGTATATTCTTTACAATAAATGGTGAGTCAATTCAATAATCATTAAAAAATGTATATTGACGCCTACCTCTCACGCTATAAAAATCAATTCCAGATGAATAGCAAATCTAAATATGAAAGGTAAAACAATACAGCTCTTATTAAAAAGCATGGAAGAATTATTGCATGACCTTGGCAAAAGCGGACTTTGAGTGCCCAATCCCAAGGAAGGGAAGGAGAGCGCCCCCGTGTGGAGAGCGCTGGCATCAGCGTGCAGAGCCTTGGGGTTAGGGGCGTGGCCCTGCCTGGAACTGGCTGATAAGTGGTGTCAGAGCCCAGGGAGCATGTGCATGTCTTCTACCCAGAGAGGAGGCCCAGGATTGGGTGACAGCGCCTAAGAAGGGTGAGGAGTGTGTCTAGGTGGAGGGAGACCCAGTATAAGGTCCAGAGTCTAAGCAGAGTAGGAGGGAAGGGGCAGTGCAGGGTACTGGAACCCAAGTGGGATGACAAAAGCATCCATGTAGGGACTATAGTGAGAGACTGGCATTGACAAAGGGGGGATATTTACAAGGGCATTGTTCAGATAAATAAATATATGTATAAAGAATAATGGAAGTCAACTTTCTCACTGTTGTTAAGAGAAATTACAAACATGGAAAGGGAGAAAACTGGAAAGAGCACTGTGATGTCATATTGGAACTAGAGGTACCGTGAACTCATGGTTCTCAATCTAGATAAATAGCTCTAGAAATAAATACGAACGTGAATGTGCATGTGTGTTTGCTTGTGTTTATGTACATAAATACACATACAGCCATTCCCTAGCTCTATCCACCAAGATAGCCTCGAAGCAGCTCTGTGCATGCTTAGCACTCACACCCTGGTTTCTAAAAGCCATTCTCCTCTAAAAGAAACCAAGGCAGATCTTTGGAGAAATGGCTGATTTCAAGGCGAGGGCAGGCAAAGTATAGAATGAGCCTAGAACATCTGGGTATATCAAGAAAATTAAGAAGTACTCTAGTCATGAAGGAGACATGTCAAAAGTACACGTAAGCCAGCTAAAGAAACCCCCACTGACCCAATTAGGGAAATTTAAGCAACACTAGAAATCATATTCACAACAGAAGATAATCCACTATAACCCACTGAATAAAATAGGAAATGCTGAGTCCATGAGATAGGGTAAAGAGACATGTCATGACACCTAAATGGACACAAGATTTTAGATTGCATCCTTTTTCTTTTATAAAGGACATTTTTGGGAGAACCAGTGGAACGAGTAGGGTATGAGGATTAGACGGTAATAATGTATCCATGCTAATTTCTGGATTTTAATGGCTATATTGTACCTATGAGTATGTTGAAGAACATCCTTATAAGATACACATCAACGTATTTAGGAGTGATGAGACATCCTGTAGTGGCTTTTTATCTACATTCTCCCTTCAAAATACTGCAGTTTATTTACAGTGTAATTTAATAGATACATTGCTGAAAACTTCTGCAGCTCTCCAGAAAATGTTAACTTGGTCAATAACAATCATCAGTGGAGGACATAAGTGCTCAAAAATACAATTTATTGAAATTGTCTACAACGCCACAAGGAAGACTGTCAGATCTAGAGACCATTTCTATAGGAAACAAGATATTACAGCAAGTAAACATTGATACCATCATAGAGTTTCATTTCCATAAAAGCAAGCCATATAATTATTATATAGTAAATTATTGTATCATGACTTTTTTTAATTAAAGTTTATTGAGGTGACAATTGTTAGTAAAGTGACATAAATTTCAGGTATACAATTCTGTATTACATCCTTTATAAATCCCATTGTGTGTTCACCACCCAGAGTCAGTTCTCCTTCCATCACCATATATTTGAGCCCCTTTACCCTCATCTACCGTATCATGACTTTAAATTCCTTACTATGACCTAAAAATTTGAATTTTCAAGTATTTTATATTCTACCTGTAATAGCTGTTATTGCAAAATAAATAATATATATTCATTTAAAACTTTTACTTAAAAGAGCACCATTTTCTGAGCAGCACAAAGACAGACTATGGCCACGCCAATCAATCTTGAACTAAAGGAGCTCCAGCTTCCAAGGCAACATTCATCTTTTGCAAGTGGTTTACCCAGGTGCATAGGAAATTAGCATGCTTTGACAAATGAATAATGGCGTCTCTACAACAGCTCAATCTGTATATTTTAATACATTGCTATTTTGAATTCATTATTGGAAATAGGGGGGGTCTTCTTGTAACTACAGCAAGCAAAAGTCCTTTCACAGTGTTAGTGTTGGGCAGTTCAAATCCCCAAATGCTGAAACTACTCTGATGGATGGGTTGAAATAAGAGGAATAAAACAGTAAAGAAAACGACGCTTGGTCATAAGGATAAAAGGGAAAAGTTCCCAGGTGCTGTCTCCAGACATTCCCCTTTCTCTACACAGCTCTGGGTCGAGAGATGCTGTGTTAAGTCAGACTCTGATCAAGATCAAGTTCTGAGTATGGTGGTTACCAGAAGGAAAAACGGGATATTTAGGGGGGAGGTAGAAGAGAGCAAAGGAGATCAAATATATGATGACGGAAGGAGACTTGACTTTAGGTGGTGAACACACAATGCAATACACAGATGATGTGAAATGGTACACTTGAAACCTATATAATCTTATTAATGTCACTCCAATAAATATAATTTTAAAATTTTAAATAAAAAAAATACAAAACAACAAAAAGATCAGTTTCTGGATCATCAGGGAAGACGCAGGGAGAAAAACGCCCAAGTGAGATTGCTCCTGGGTTTGGGAGGGCACAGCAAAGAGTGGGACATTCTCATCATGTAGCTGTCCCAGGCGCGGCTCTGGCGGGACAAGCATCCCATCCCGGACACAAGACCGCGGACCTTAGCGCGCTCCTCAGCGCGCACCTCCCACCTCCTCACCCCCACCCATCCGCGTGCCCTGCATCCGCCGGTGGCGTCCCAGCCACCCCGTTACCAGGCAACGGGCTGCCCCGGCGTGAAGCGGCTGAGAGGAATGCATAGGGGAAGGCAGTTGGGAAGAAAGCTTAAGAAGCAGAAATGAGCCCGGGTAAGAGTCGGGCGGGGTGCTGTCCCTTGAGGGGGACCCGTGGGCAGTGGACGAGTAGTGGAGGTAGCCGCCTCCTCTGGTCCCGGCCCTTTCACCCCAAGATGGGTCCGTTCTGGATTGCGATCTTCTGGACTAGCCACACACCGTGCTTATACCGAGAAGAAAAGCGCTTCCTTCTTCCCTGTGCCCTGCCTCCAGCCTCCTAGCCACCCTGTCCCGCCGCTGATATGTGGCTCTAGCACGCCCTCCAGTGGCCTCTTAGGGCGTCGGCATCCCGACTCCCCACGCCTCGCCCCCCTTCTTCCAACAAAACCAAAACCCATGTATGGTTCTGTTACAGAAAAGCATCTTGAGGAAGGAGATGAAGTTGACTGCGTTCTCCTTTCAGCGTCCAAGATCCTAAATTCCTCTGAAGGGATAAAGGAAAGTGGTGGCAGTGAAACAGGTAAAATCTCCAAGGCCAAGGAGCCGATGGCAGTGATATTTCTGCGGTTTACTACAGGTAACGGGTATGTTGCCTAACTCCACTGGCCCAACTTGTGTGCTTCCGTTACAATAGGTACTTCCAGTAACTGTCATTACGGCACTAATAGTTAACACAGCACATTACTTTGTGCCAGATATTGTTGTCAGCACTTAAACTTGTTTAATCTCACGACCTTACAAAGTAGGTACTACCATTATCCCAATATTACAAGTGAGGAAGCTGAGGCACAGAAAGGTTAATGAACTCCCCGAGGTCACACAGGTAGCAAGTAACAGCCAGTATTCAGCAGGGTGGCTTCAGAGTCCAGGCCTTAACCACCATGCTCTACTTTACTGCTTCTCTGAATACCAAATAAGAATTGTTCATTTTTTTTAGAGTCACTAAAAAGATGTATACTTTCTCCAAAGGAAACACTTTTTCTAGTAAATATTTGTGCACTACAGGATATTGATTGTATGGGGAGTGTGTCTGAAATAAGCAATGAGCTCTAGTTTTCAAGCTCCACATAAACCGTGAATAAGATGTATAGAAATATCCAGCGAGGGGGTTCCTGAGAACATTGCATTTGGAGTCTCATTTCCTTGAGAGAAGCCCGAGGAGGCTCTACACACCTCTCAGAGGGGCCTGGTGTTCAGCGTGACGTGCCAGGGAAGCACTGTGGGTGGGAGGCAGTATCTAGACTGATGGGCCAAACTCGGACCCCCAGTTGCCCATAACCACGTGTGGCATATGGATAATCCAGACAGAAGTGCTGAGAGAAGTGGTGAACCAGAGACCTGAGGTCAGGACAGGAATTCCGCACCTTTGTAAATGTGGGAATTTCACAAATGCCTTGTCAGGGGCCCTGGAGAAAGGGGCTAGAGCAGCCACACCTCGGTAGACAAAAGACAACCAGACGTCCGCTGACCACCAGGATAAGAGACATCGCCGTGGAGGCCAGCAGGACCATGCACAGCAGGCAGTGCACTGACCTGTCCCCCTCTGCTCTTCTGCGCCCCACCATCCATGAGCAAATGCAGGCACCCTTGTGCAACCCGGAGCGGTAATGGGAACCCCTGAACAGGGAGAAACAAGTCCTCAGAGAGAGTTCAGACTTCGGGTCAACTCAGTATTTATCTCAAAGAGAGCATATAAAGTCAGAAGGGATTGAGGGCCCTTAATTTGGCAATCATGTGTTTTCTAACATGAGGGAGAGTTAGGGCTCTGGAGAAAGATTTATAGAAAATGAAGTTACATGCAAAGAGACTATATGTGCTTGTTTAAAAGTTACAGCCTTTGTGGTTACAAGTACAAGGTCCAGCAAGGACAGGTACTCAATAACTGACAGATGTAGATTTTCTATGTCGGGCGCTGACAAGGGTGCCAACAACTAAAGACAAAATTGGGAGATATGAGTTTGTTCCCTCCACTTTTTCTGTTCTCCTATCTACCCTTCATTGTCACCAAGTGATCCATTTCCTGAGTACTAACCAACAGAATATTGACCTGATTTGCATAAGTAATGCAGAGTTCTAAGAAGTTGTATAATATTTCTGAGGTCTCTTTGATTTTAAAAGATCAAGTAGTTAGCCTAATTAACCCTCGATTTATTGGAATGGGGATGTGAGAGATACTTTCAAACTTCAGGATGTCCAGTGTGCTGTTCCTAGTGTCCACGTTCTATGCAAGCCTTCATTCATTCACTCATTCATCCATCCATCCATCTATTCATTCATCTAACAAATATTTTTGAGTGAGTACTGTCCTAGGTGCTGGAGATCCAACAGTAAACAAAATACACAAATTCCCTGTCCACATGAAGCTTACCTTCTAATGTGGGAGGGGGAACAAAGGATACTGTGTGTAGGATGGGAGTGAATCCTGTGGAGAAAAGTAAGGCACAGGGGACGGGGAGTATATGGATTCAGAGGTGGCTGGGAAGTATGCAATTCTATTTTAAATAGGATGAAAGGAGACCTCATGTATCAGGTGACATCTGAGTGAAGCCCTGAAGAGGTAAAGGAGTAATCAATGCAGATTTCTAGGGCATGAGCATTCCAGGCAGAGAACAGCACCTGCAGAGACCCTGAGCTGGGAAGCTGCCTGGTATGTCTGGGGAACAGCCAGTATGACCGGGGCAGAATGGTAAGGAAGATGGTAGAAGAATGGTAGAGAGGAAACTGGGGCGGGGGGCGTGGTAGTGCCATGTAAGGATCTGGGGCTTTATTCTCAGCAAAATGGGACACATTGAAGAGTTTTGAGCAGTGTCCTCCTCTCCATCACAATTGGAAATTTTAAATTTACAGAATCGTCATCATATTGATACTATCCTTGCCTCTGCAGTAATGATTAAATATTTATTGAGCCTGTACTACGTGCCATGCACTAAACACTGCTGGAATTATCCCTCACAGCAAGTGTGTGGTAATGCCAGGATTCAAGCCCGTAGTTCACACAACAATGCCTCGTGCAGATCATGCCACATCTTATAAAGCTTTGTGAAAGAGTTGCTTCTAGGAATGAATCTGAATTGCCACAGCAAAACTCATGGTTTGAACAGGAGAATTGTAAAGCTTTGACTAGAGAGTCTCTTCAGATCACATTAAATCTTTCGCATTTTTAAAACTCATTTGTTCGCCGTGGTCTGTTAGCTATAGGTGTACACTTATACACTGAATATGACATAATCTTCTGCAAGCTTCAGACTAAATTTCCCGTATCTTTACTTAATCACCTCAGAAGTCATTCCACTGGTAAGTATCTTGTTTTTCACTTCCAACTCTTAAATATGAAACAGCTAGAGAATTTAATATAATATGAATAATATTTCTTGCATTCCCAAGAGTGTAAGCCTCTTCAGGGCTGGGACCTAATCTTCCACTTAGTCTGTATACCTCCCAATATTAGCAGGGATTTAAAAAATAGTGACACCTGATTGAGTTCTCTCCTGTGAATCTTTGATAATTTCCCTTCCAATTCTAGAATCGTATAATTCTATGTGGCTTTTTCAATATTGCTGAATTTTAAAATTTTCTTTCCTTTGTGAATAAGTAGCAACCAATGTCTCTGAAACTCATAAAAAACAAAAATATTATTTTAATAGTTTTCAAAAATAGAAAAATCCAACTCTCTGCCTACCCTGCGTCTTCACTGAATCATCTGAGAAAAACACTCACTTCTGAGTCTTACCCTGGATCTCAATGCTATTTGGAAAACTTACTTTATTTCCCACAAAATGTTTTTTCAAACCCTCTCCAAGATAACTATTTCACTCTTCTTGTCTCCTCAAATCTCCAATACCTCTCACCACTACCTCTCAACTTGTAACATGATCTCACACAATATGGAAAAAATAAAAGAAATCAGACCCAAACTCCCTCACCCTCAGCCTTCGAATTTGTTAACCTACTTAACTGGGTACCCATATTCTCCTTCTCCGTTTATATGGAAGGGTTGTCCCTGCTCAATCAAAGGTCATTTCCTCCAGATCCTCTCGCTCTTGGAAATCTTAATTACTCAGCTTCCACAATTAGCCTCCCTCGTTCTCCAGAATTATTTTCCTTTTCCCTTTATACTATAGGATTCCAGCAGCAGGCAGGCATGTTAGAATCTCCCATGGTTAATAACATCCTTCTTAACCTTCTTCCAACGTGCACCCTATTCCACTAGATGCCCTATTCCTTTCCACAGTAAAACTCGAAAGATTTGCCTATACTCAATGCTGAACATATCTTCACATTCCATTGTCTTCTCAAGTCACTTCATTTGGTCTCTGCGCCTGTCACCACACAGAAACTGCCCCTGTCCAGGCCGGCAGTGGTGTCCATATTGTCCAACACAGTGTTCTAACCACTCCCCGGAGACTGGAATACCCAACTGCCTGTTGACAGGCAGACACGTTGATGTCTAACAGAGAACTTGAACACATCTAAAAGTGTTTTCCCCAAAATATGTTCTTACTCCATTCTTTTCCATTTCAGTAAATGACATCATCATTCATACATCTGTGCTCACCAAAACCCTAAGGATCATCCTTCATTCTTGTCTTCTGGCCACATCTAATCCTCTAGCATGCTGCTGACTTTATCTCCAAAACACAGTATAAATCCACCTATGTTTCTCCATTGCCCTCACTGCCATTCTAGTCCAAGATACCTTTATCTCTCACTTGGATTATTGCAATAGTCCTGCAATTGCCACCTTATCATCCATCATCATGCAGTCGAGTGACCTGTAACCATTTTTCATGATCAAATCATTCTCTTGATTAAAACACTCCAAAGCATCCCATTTCACTTAAAATAAAAGCCAAACCCCTCAGGTGGGCCTGCAAGACGTGACATAATCTAGTCCATCTCCCCCACTGACGTATACTGTGCTCCCATCTGCAGACATATTGGCTTTCCTTCTGTTCTGCAAACACAGCTAACGTCTTCTGCTTCAGGACTCTGCTGTTTCCTCTGCTCCAACTTCTTCCTACAGATGTTCACAGGGCTGGCCCCTTCTTCTCCCCAAGGAGTCTCAGCTGAAGCCTCATATACCAGACGGGCGTTTCCTAACCACCCTCTCCAGTGCTGCCTCCATCCTCACTCATTGTCACATTAGCCAATTTTCTTTGTTTTGTTTTTAATCACGATTTAAAAGTATCTTGCTTATTTCTTTGTTTGCTTCTCTTTTTATTCTGTCTATTCCTTTAGAATGCAGGCCCCGTGAGAGCAGGAGCCTGGGCTGTCTTAGTCACGGCTGGGTCTACAATAGCTACAGAAGGGCATGCCACGTAGTGGATATCAATGTCTCAACGAATGACGTCGAAGGAATGGACCACTAAAACATGAAACATTACTTAAGGCTAAATCACTCACTCATAATAATTATTTTGGACTTTCACGTAGAGATTTTAGAGCCAAACGAGGTCCCGGACTGCCCCAACCCCTAACCCAGAACCAAATGAAACGAACAACAACAAAAATGCTAGGAAACCAGTAAAAATGTCACCAGTAGCAATTGAAGAAGAAAGGGGGTACCTCCTCAGGTCATAAAATTAGAAAGTGGAGGCCAAAGATAAAAACGAGATTCCGGCTAACTATAGCCTGGCCCCTAACTCTGCCTCTGACTTTCAGAAGCAACAAAGCAAATCGAAATCCTGGAAATACACATTAATCCCCTACCCCCAAAATGTGAATAGAAAAAGACTGAGGAAATACCTGTGTCTTTCTATTATTGGAGTTTGGGTGGGTAGAGAGGAGCTGCTGCTAGAACAGAGGGGTAAACCTACAGGCTGATCAACAGATGTTTACTTTGCACGGAGGAGAGAAAAGGTTTGGGGCAGGGCTACCACCAGCCCATGAAGTTGCCTTTGTGTGGATTAAGACAGGGTACACCCTACTCTAGATGGCTGGAGACCCATGCAGAGTGCATATAACTGATTGGAGCAGAGCACGGGATGAATTTCAGCCCACACATATCTTTTTGGCCAGGATTCCTTGTGCAGTGAACAACCTGCACAATCCTATGTGGCAATCCTAGTTCTGGGATTCCATACTGAATTGAGGGGACCACCTGCATCAAGAGAGTATTTCCCTATGGAAATAGGATACACCTCCCACTAGGTTTCTAGCAGTCTCAGGGAACAACCACAAACTATACAACACCAAAGATCACATCCTCCAACAACAGCTTCACACAGATACAAATGTTCCCTGCTCCAAGTCCTCTCACCTAACTTTGGAGCCATAGAAAAATGCATAGGAAAACACACTGGCTCCGAAACACTATCTCAGAGGGCTAGACTAATGGGATTCAGGGAAGGATGTCAAGAGAAAAATACTGAGCAGAGTTGCTCAAGCTGCCCATGAGCCATGTGAAAAGCAGCATCATGGTGACCGTGGAAACATACTGTGGTCAAAAAAGAAGAGCTGGAGGGAGAGAAATATATGTAGAAGCAGCATATAAATCCCATGTTCTTTATTTTAAAACATTGATTTACTGGGCTGGCCAGGTGGCTCAGGCGGTTAGAGCTCCATGCTCCTAACTCCGAAGGCTGCCGGTTCGATTCCCACCTGGACCAGTGGGCTCTCAACCACAAGGTTGCCAGTTCCATTCCTCGAGTCCTGCAAGGGATGGTGGGCTCTGCCCCCTGCAACTAAGATTGAACACGGCACCTTGAGCTGAGCTGCCGCTGAGCTCCCGGATGGCTCAGTTGGTTGGAGTGCATCCTCTCAACCACAAGGTTGCCTGTTCGACTCCCGCAAGGGATGGTGGGCTGAGCCCCCTGCAACTAGCAATGGCAACAGGACCTGGAGCTGAGCTGCACCCTCCACAACTAAGACTGAAAGGACAACAACTTGACTTGGAAAAAAGTCCTGGAAGTACATACTGTTCCCCAATAAAGTTCTGTTCCCCTTCCCCAATAAAAAAAATCTTAAAACAAAACAAAACAAAAAACACATTGATTTACTATAGCCCTTGACTAAGCCTTTAGATTCCTTTTGGCTCCATATTTCTTAATCGGTGTTAGCAAAAGGAATTCTGTATTTAGCCTTGAACTTGCAAGTCCTCCTAAAGAGACAAAGGAAATCTGTGCAGAAAAGGGAGGGTGTTGCTACAGGTGCACAAAGGAGATGGAATTTTGAACAGTAAATCCATTAAGAATAAAGTAGGGGCAACCCAGTCAGGAGCCCCTCTCGTTCTGCGAGCTGCGACTCTTTACTCCTTACTTTTAATAAACTATCCTCTTTTACAAAAAAAAAAAAAAAAAGAATAAAGTCAAAGGCTGAAAATAATTATAATAATAATACACTAATCTTTGGGTTAAATAGCTTTCTGGAAATTATGGTTACAGAACAAAATTAAACATCATAAAACTTCACAGTGTGAAAATAATATAGCTAGCAAATATCATAAAAAGTGGGGGGTAGCTGTGGGAGGGAGCACAACGCTAATTTTCTCATAGTTGACTCCCTTCCTTGGCAGGGAGTAAATCAACACTGAATACAAAAGAATTGTATGTTATTTAAAAAAACATTAAAATTCCAATCCCTTAATCCTTTTCATTATATTTTTATTAGTTTAGAGTGATCTTATAGGAAATAATCGCTCATGTAGTGAAAAAAAATCTGAATATTAGCAATATTTGCAGTTCTCATTCTATTAAAATGTAAATTTAATACTATTTATTTAAAAGTATTATGTATAATATGATCCCACTATTCTAAAATCATTTCTATTTTTTCCACATATATGCACAGGAAAGGGTGTGCACATACAATTAACAAGTTAGTTCTGCGTGGTGTGATTCTAGGTGACATATTCTTTTTGATTTGCAGTTTGATCTTTTTGAGTTCATTAGAAGAGGTTCTTTTAGAGTCCAAAAAACTTTGAGAGTCCGAAAAGCTTTGCTGCACTGGTCCAAACCTCGCTTAAGTTTTTGTCTCTCTCTGAGATGAACGTTTCAGACTCCCATTTTACTCTCAGTAAGACGGCTTTGCTGTCCCTTCCTGTCCTCTGATGAAGACGGGATTCTTCAATGGCCCCAGGCTCTGAACCAGAGTTGCCCTCTCAGCAATCAGGACCAGATGGAAGAGAGTGTGGGGTGGAGGTGGGAATTATTATACTTTTCAACCAGCTTCTATAACATCTGGCAATCTGGCAGACTGTCATTCCAAAGGAGAAGTGCTGACCTCCTTCAAAACCTTCTCTTAGGACAGAAATTGTCAGCCTAGGGGCACATTCTATTCTAACTCTCATTTCATTCAGGACACTGAATGTTTTTTAAACTCTTTAATAAAAATTACAAAGCAAGCAAGTAGTCAAATATTTGGACAAAGAGGGATATAGGTCATGAAATTTGCAAACATTATATAGTCTCTCTCCTGCTACAGATCTATAATCTACTTTCTAGGAAGGAACACATGTCTCTTTTTTTTTTTTTTTTTTTTCTCATTAAACTTTGTTTTAATGGGTCTCAAAATTCTGTGACAGATTTTTGGTCAAGTTGTTTCCATTAAAAAGTACTGATTTTAAAAACTAATAACTTAAAAACTGCCACACAAAAAAACAAATGGTCCACAAAACATTCTCCTTTCCTTCTGAAGGTTTTACGATGCATTGTAATCATTAACCAGTCTTTTACTGTTACACTTAAATGGCCAATTGAGACAAACAGTTCTGAGACCGTTCTTCCACCACTGATTAAGACTGGGGTGGCAGGTATAAGGGATAATATTCATTTAGCCTTCTGAGCTTTCTGGGCAGACTTGGTGACCTCGCCAGCTCCAGCTGCTTTCTTGTCCACTGCTTTGATGACACCCACGGCAACTGTCTGTCTCATGTCACGAACAGCAAAACGACCAAGAGGAGGGTAGTCAAAGAAGCTCTCAACACACATGGGTTTGCCAGGAACCATGTCAACGATGGCAGCATCACCAGATTTCAAAAACTTGGGGCCATCTTCCAGCTTTTTCCCTGAACGACGATCAATCTTCTCCTTCAGCTCAGCAAATTTGCAAGCAATGTGAGCTGTGTGACAATCAAGCACAGGTGCATATCCGGCACTGATTTGGCCTGGATGATTCAGGATAATCACCTGAGCAGTGAAGCCAGCTGCCTCCATTGGTGGGTCATTTTTGCTGTCACCAGCCACATTGCCACGACGAACATCTTTGACAGACACATTTTTGACATTGAAGCCCACATTGTCCCCAGGAAGAGCTTCACTCAAAGCTTCATGGTGCATTTCAACAGACTTTACTTCAGTTGTAACATTGACTGGAGCAAAGGTGACCACCATGCCGGGTTTGAGAACACCAGTCTCCACTCGGCCCACAGGGACAGTGCCAATACCACCAATTTTGTAGACATCCTGGAGGGGCAGACGCAAAGGCTTGTCAGTTGGACGAGTTGGTGGCAGGATGCAATCCAGAGCTTCAAGCAGTGTGGTTCCACTGGCACTGCCATCCTTACGGGTGACTTTCCATCCCTTGAACCAAGGCATGTTAGCACTTGGCTCCAGCATGTTGTCACCATTCCAACCAGAAATTGGCACAAATGCGACTGTGTCAGGGTTGTAGCCAATTTTCTTAATGTAGGTGCTGACTTCCTTAACGATTTCCTCGTATCTCTTCTGGCTGTAGGGCGGCTCAGTGGAATCCATTTTGTTCACACCAACAATCAGTTGTTTCACACCCAGTGTGTAAGCCAGAAGGGCATGCTCACGGGTCTGCCCATTCTTGGAGATACCTGCTTCGAATTCACCAACACCAGCAGCAACAATCAGGACAGCACAGTCAGCCTGAGATGTGCCTGTAATCATGTTTTTGATAAAGTCTCTGTGTCCTGGGGCATCGATGATGGTCACATAATACTTGCTGGTCTCGAATTTCCACAGGGAGATATCAATGGTGATCCCATGCTCACGTTCAGCTTTCAGTTTATCCAAGACCCAGGCATACTTGAAGGAGCCCTTTCCCATCTCAGCAGCCTCCTTCTCAAATTTTTCAATGGTTCTTTTGTCGATCCCACCACATTTGTAGATCAGATGATCAGTAGTGGTAGACTTGCCGGAATCTACGTGTCCAATGACGACGATGTTGATGTGTGTCTTTTCCTTTCCCATTTTGGGTTAGATTCAGCGGTGGTTTTCACTACACCTGTGTTCTGGCGGCAAACCCGTTGCGAAAAAAAAAGCCACATGTCTCTTTGTAATACTTCGCTAAGAGCATGACAAAAGTTACACTCTGTTAATCCAACTTGTTTCTATGATAAGGAGGAAAAGCATCACATGGCTGTTTCATAGACACTGAGACCCATACAGTAGTTTGCCAAGGGTCTTCCTATAACATGAGGATTTCTTTTTTTACACACATATATATGGATATACATATATATATTCATATATGAATATACATATCCATATATGAATACACACACAGACACACACACACACACACATATATAATATCCCAGAAAATGACATTTGAGTGAGAGTTTCAAGTTTGGCATTTTAAGCTAATGGTTTATTGTAAAAGTAAAACCATGATCACAACCTAAAGTAGATATTTTAAGTCAAGTGAAAATTAGTTCTTAAACTTATTATGTGACTAGCATTAGGTTCTTCCTGATGTGAACCTCAAAATTCTCATTGTCTTCCTCTCACTACCCAAGAAAATTAGGAAATTGCTTTCCATTACAGTTGTTTTAAAATAAAACTTAAGAATTAAATCACATGGTTGTTCAATTTTACTTTCTAGAATATGGCTGCATATCAGAATCAGAAAATCAAATTCAACCACAATCGGCATTAAAAGTGAGTATATTTCATTTTATTTTCTCTGAAAACTTGTGTAAAGGCTGATCTTTTTCAGAAGAAATACTTCCTAAATGCACATGGGTTTTCCACCAAAATCTTCATGAAAATGCATTGGAGAGTTAGCAAGAATGTGAGTCATCCTTTCTGGTAACTGGCAACTTCAGGGGTAGAAAAAAAAATCATAACAATTCAAGTGTATGTTCACCTACCGAAAAATACTCAATCCCATGCCTTGTTTAATGTTCTCATAGGCCCTTCAGCATCAACTGGAATCATTTCAGGCTCTCCGAATACAGACTTTGCAGAATGTCAGCATGGTATGTTTCATTTGATATATACATAGGAAATATATAAATTTAAGGATATCGTCCCACATGTCTAAGCTGATGATCACTAATTGACTAGTTGATATAAAATGTAGTAAAATAGAGGCAGCAACATTTTCTAGGCTCAAAATTTGGAGAAAACTATATTCTGTTATACCTATATTTGGGTATGAGACAAAAAGAAACAGCACTCATTGATTTTTCAAAACACATTTAAAGTGTTACCTATCTATAGTCTACCAATAGGGACTCTTATTATAAGTGATATAAAATCTAACCCAAACTGACTAAGGAAAACAGTGTGCTTTATTAGCTCAGGTAACTGAAAATCCTAGGGATTTTTTTATTTGGGGATGGCTTACTCCATGCGATCAGGATTCATGGCATCGAGGAACCATTCGCACTCCTTATCATGGTTCTGCTTTCCACAGGAATGGATTCTTGGATTCTACATGGTGGCAAAAGGGCTGCTAGAAGGTCCAGGCCTTTATCTTTCTGGGTTCCAGTCATAGAAGAGACCATGCTTTTATCTCTTAACAGTTTATACTGAGCTTGGCCTGACTGCCCCAATTTGGGTCACGTGCAATTCTTGAACCAATCACTGTTCAAAGGGAGGCGGGGCTCTGACTGGTCAGCTCTGAGTCACCTGCTGCCCCTAGAGCTAGAAGTGGGATTAGTGCCATCAAAGGCACATGGACGTTATCGAGAAGAAATTACAAGGTAGGGTTAAGAGAAGGTTAGGGCATGAGTATTGGGGGTGTGTAACAACACATCTTCACTAAAGACCGGATATAAACTTCATCCGAATAATTCTTGTATTAGAAGCAATTGCAGGGAAATGGAAAGAAAAGAGAAACTCCTGAGGGTGACAGACTAGATTTCATTTTGATGTCAGAGAACAAAGGTCTCTCATGTATTCAACAATGCAAAAATCAAACATTTAAAATTATTTGAATATACTTCATAAAATTTTTCCTCAATTAAGCCTTTGATTTTATAGTCACATAATAAAGGCATGATTTTCTTAAAAATTCCTTTAATTATAGAGATTACAATAAATTAAGTGAGTGTACATTTTATGTGATAGAGAATTTTTATGTGCAGGAAATTTAAAGTTATTTTTTAGTTATAATATCTATTACTCCTGTACATTCATAAGTTTAAAAATCTGAAATCACATCTAATATTCTCAATTTATCTTTTAAAGGTACAGTCTGAAATCAGTGAAATATTGAACAAAAGTATTATTGAAATAGAAAACCCACAGTTTAGCTCAGGAAAAAACCTAGTATTCAATGCACACATTGAAAAGGTATGTTATTCTATACAAAATCATTCTCTATTTCAGTACTTCAAAAATGTTACTACAACCAATTTATCTTCAACTTTACATTTTCCTCTTCTTCATAGGGTGATTGGACTGTAACACATGAAAATAAGGAAATTCCTGTCCTGAAAACCCTGAAAGATGTGCGTTTACCTCTGTACTTCTGCAACATCACGTTTCCCTTAGGAGAGTGTGGGGCGGGGGGGTATTTCACTTAGTCCAGATGCCTAGGTTACCAAGTTAATGAAATACAAGGCAGTTTTTCTAGCCTATCTGTCCACTTACAAGTTTTTCTACTTTTAGGTTTGACTTTGACCTGTGAATTCCCTAGAAAAGGTCCAAACTAGAGACACTGTGTCTACACTGATTAGAACCCACATTCCCAGGATAGTCACAGCCCCAGAATCATCTGACCCTAGGAATGCAAGCTAAGGTTGACAAATAGCCCAGAAGTGGAAATATTCATTTTCTTTAAACTTCCATTTCAGCTATTGCTTCTGCCTTTCCCAACTATCTATGATGGTCTCTTGAGAGATGCTAAATTTCTATTTCTGAAATTGAGGGGTTGGGCCATGTATCTCACCCCCTAAGGACATAAGTACAATTTCTAAGCAAACTGCGAAGACCAGAGTTACAGATCTCAACTGTTGTTCTATTTTCTGTAGAAAATGAATCATGCTTGTTTTGCTTCTTTGCTGTATAAATGAATGAAATGTCCGTTTGCTTGCAAAAATAAACCCTCCACAAAATATTATCTTAATTTGTCGGTCATGTGGCAAATGATAGTACATTTATAGTGTGCTTTTTATTGTTACTAGCCTATAGAGAATCAAGAAGAAATCCTTTCTATGGAGAAACTTCATCATTTTAAGGATTCCAAGACTCTTCATTCAATAGAAGAAAAACTCAGTAGCGATAATGTGAACAGTCTCTCTCAAGGTATAAATATTCCATCCCAGATACAGTTCAAGGATATTTTAACTTTAAGAACTTCAACAGATAATTCAGCTTCAAGCATAATTATGAACCCTTCAGAAAATTCTGACTTGTTGAAGAATTATAATAACCTTTATAGTTTTGTACCTAATGCACCTCAAAATGTGATGTCTCAAGCTGATACAGTAATTCTGGATAAATCCAAAATTACTGTGCCTTTTCTCAAGAATGGATTTTGTGAAAATTTAGATAATATTTGCCACTCTATCAAACAGATGAAGGAAGAGCTTCAAAAGTCACATGACAGGGAACTGGCACTTACAAATGAACTTCATACTTTAAAACTTGATACAAATATTCAGAGTAATAGCAAATATGACCTGTCCCCCATTCACAAGGAAAAAATTAATTTTATCAAGGAAGAAAATATAGAAAATAACTTAAATGAAGATATAAAATCAAAGAGAATTTCAGAATTAGAAGCATTAGTAAACAAATTACTTCCACTCAGGGAAACAGTGTCAAAATTCCATGTGAATTTTTGTAGGAAATGTAAGAAATTATCTAAGAGTGAAACACACAGGAGAAAGAAGAATGAGAAAAACAATAAAGAAATTCCTATCACCAGTAAGAATATTACAGATTTAAAATTCCATTCCAGAGTTCCAAGACATACACAGTCATGCTTTGACCCAACAAAATATGAAATGAAAGACAAAGAAAGGCAATCATTTGTAGTAAAACAAGGATCAATAAAATTTGAAAATGAGAAAACATCCAAAGTCAATTCTGTTACTGAGCAGTGTGTTGCAAAAATTCAGTACTTACAGAATTACCTAAAAGAATCTATGCAGATACAGAAAAAAGTAACAGAACTGGAGAATGAAAATCTAGCACTTAAGACCAGAATAAAACCTCTTGTCTTTACCACACAATCTCTGATACAAAAAATTGAAATATATGAAAAGCAACTTAAGAATTTGGTTGAAGAAAAGAATACTCTTCACTCCAAATTAATTAAAACAGAAGAAGATGGCAAAGAATGTCTTAAAGAATTGAAAAAAATAATTGGTAAATACAATGTTCTCCAAGGACAAAATAAAACTCTAGAGGAAAAAAATAGTCAACTTTCTTTGGAGAAGCAACAAATGATAGAAACATTCGATCAACTAAAAGATAAGGAACACAAAACTCAAAATGATATGACCATTGTCAATAATGAAAATAATCAAATGAGTATAGAAATGGAATCAATGAAAACAAATCTTCTATTAATACAGGATGAAAAGGAAATGTTAGAGAGAGAAACACACCAGCTTCTAAAGGAAAAAAGTTCACTTGAAAATGAACTAAAAGAAAACAAGCTAGAGATAATGCAGCTAAAAGAGAAAGAAAGATTGGCAAAAATTGAACAAGAGGCATTTCTTCAAATAATAGAAACAGTTAAAAATGAAAAAATTAATCTTGAAACAACATTACAAGAATCTACAGCTGCTAGACAAATGATGGAAAGAGAAATTGAGAATATTCAAACATACCAATCCACTGCAGAAGAGAATTTTTTGAAGGAAATAAAAAATGCAAAATCAGAAGCAGGTATTTATAAGAATAGTTTATCTGAAATGGGCAATGAATGTGAAATGTTATCAAAAATGGTAATGGAAATTAAAGCAGATAATCAGATTCTAAAAGAAGAACTAAAAAAGCATAGTCAAGAAAATATAAAATTTGAAAACAGCATCAGCAGACTTGCAGAAGACAAAATACTTTTAGAAAATTATGTAAGAAGTATAGAGAATGAAAGGGATACCTTGGAGTTTGAGATGCGGAATCTTCAAAGGGAATATTTAAATCTAAGTGAAAAAATCTGTGGTCAACATAGTGACCTATCAAAACCTGGTTACATTTCAAGAAGAGAGAAATTCCATTTTGACAACTATGATACTTATGAAGACACCTCTAATCCCAGGAGTAGGCCTTTAGCTCCTGATTTGAAAGGTATGTATATTGTGGTGGATAGTAGAGACGTATTTAAGATTCCTGTAGCCCAGGGGTGTCCAAACTTTTTTCAACGGTTTTCACCAAGGGCCATATGCGGTAAAATACACAAACAGCCGGGCCACTCACTCGAGGTGAAGTACGTATTGCCTCACCTGGTTATTTAAGTAAACTAAATATATTTTTGGAATTTGCTGCGGGCCAATTAACAATGGATCATGGGCCGCAGTTGGCCCGCGGGCCGCAGTTTGGACACTCCTGCTGTAGCCTATTGGGCACTAGTCAGAGGACAGTAAAAAGAAGGCAACTTTTAAGATGAACATAATTTAGTTTTGTAAGATTTGTATACAATTTATTACATATTTGAATTATTTAGAGATTTTGCTTTTTTTGATAAAATTCATGTTATTTTATTTATATTATTTCTATACATTGTATATGCACAAAGCAACTTTGGGAGGGAGCAGGGTTTTTTTCTTTTTAACTATTATTTTTCTAAAGTATACTTAGCACTCCCACCTTAAAAAAAAAAAATCCTTCTTTTTTTCCAGGAATTCCAAATAAACTGCATCAATTGCTTCCCTCCAAGGTATGTAAATAAATTTCTAAAATTACTGTTTCAAAATCCTTTGTCTAAATACTTTTTTCCCCATAAAATAATTTTAAATTAACTTTGACATATTACTACAATTACCCTGTAATTGATTAGACTATTTTTAAATTAGAAATTTGAATGAGAGATTATATATATATATTCAAGAACTGTGAACAGTCTGAGATTTTACCCACCTTGTAAGCTAATATGTTAGGCTAACACAGTTTCATGGGTGCTAGTGGAACACTTGAGACTCCTGGGTCAGAGATAAAGGACAATTTGTTACTCACAGCAACAGCAATACCCAGAGTATTAGCATTTTTGCATCAGTTCTCCAAGCCCCAATTCCTCTAGGCAACATGAACAGGGCCACACAGTTACATTCCAGGAGAGAACTCTAAGTTTAGGGAACCCAAATCTTTTATAAGTGCAGTAAGCATGCCTGCCCTTTGCTCTAGATGGAAACATTACCTTTATTTATACAGGACAGCTAGCACACCTGCCCTTGCTCCACAGGAGATACTATCTCTAGCTTCCAAGGCTGAAAACAAATCTGCCCTTTGTTCCAGAGGAAAATACTATCTGTATCTCCCAAGGCTCCTCACTATATAAATAAACCTGTTAAATTTTATCAAATGCTTTTTCTGCATTTATTGAGGTGATCGTGTGTGTTTTTTCTCCATTAATTTGCTAATATGGTAATTACATTGAATAATTTTGAAACATTATACCAACCTTGCATTGCTGGAATAACTCCACTAGGTCATGTATTATCCTTTTAATATATACCCCTGGGTTCAATTTGATAATATTTTATTAGGGATTTCTTCTATGTTCAGAAGGATATTGGCCTCTATATTATTTTCTTTTAATGTCTTTATTTGGTTTTGGTACCAGGAAAATCTGGAGTCATAAAATGTGTTGGGAAGTATCCCCTCCTCCTCTATTTTCTGAAAGGATTAGTATAGGATTGCTATTATTGATATTATCTCCTCCTTAAATATGGAATAGAATTCACCCGAGGGCCTCAAGTCTTCTAAATGGGAAGGTTTTACATTACATTGCAAAATCAATTTCATGAATAGATATAGAACTCTTCAGATTTCTATTTCTTCTGGAGTCAGTTTTGATCATTTGTATGTTTTGAAGAATTTGTACATTTTATATAAGTTCTCAAATGTATTGGCACAAAGTTGTTCATAATATTCCTTATTTTCTTTATAATATCCAGAGGACTTGTGCTGATGTCCCATCTTTAATTTCTGACATTGGTAATTTAGGGTTTCTCCTTTTTTCTTTATCAGTCTTACTAGAGTTTAATTAATTCTATTGCTTTATTTTAAAATCAGCCTTTTGGAAGGCGGTGGGGGAGGGAGGGTCGAAGAAGAGGGAAAAGGGGATCAAACATATGGTGATGGAAGGAGAACTGACTCTGGGGGGGTGAACAAACAATGTGATATCTAGATGATGTATTATAGAAATGTACACTTGAAACCTATATAATTTTACTAACCATTGTCACCCAATAAATTTAACAAAACAATCAGCCTTTTGTTTTATTGATTTTTCTCTATTGATTTTCTACTTTTTAATGCATTGATTTCTGTTCTTGTTTTAAGAATTTCCTTCCTTCTGCTTATTTTGGGTTTAATTTGCTCTTTTCCTAGTTTCTTTCTTTTTTTTTTTTTTTTCAGTTAACAAGGAAACAGTGATTTAGATGCTGCACATAAAACTCCTCCTAAGACGAGGAGGGCACTGTGTTCTCAGTGGGTCACAGTATTTACATATAATCCCTAGTTTCTTAAGGTGGAAGTTTGGGTAATTGGTTTGGAACCTTTATTTTTCTCTACTATGTAGATTTAAGATACTGCTTTAACTGTGTCAGATAAAGTTTAATATGTTTTCAGTCTCATTTGGTTCAAAATATTTTCTCTTTTTCTTGTCATTTATTCCTCGATCTAGTAGAATACTTAGAAGTGTTGCTTAATTCCAAAACATTTGAAGATTTTCATATATTTTTATTACTGATTTCTATTAATAATATAATTCTATTATAATTAGAGAGCATACTCTCTACAATTAATCTTTTTAAATATATTGAGACTTGTTTTAATGCTCAGTGTATACAGTCTGCCATGGTTAATATTTCATGTGAACTTGAAGAAAATGTATATTCTGCTGTTGTTGGATGAAGTGTTCATCAATGTCAACTAAACAGGTAAAGTGGTTGACATTGTTGATCAAATATTCTATATCCTTACTGATCTTCTTTCTACTTGTTCTAACAATTACTGACAGAGGAATAGATAGGATTTTTTTCCTTGTCGTACCACTTTAACTATATTTTCCAGAGCATTGTCTTATTTATGGTGCTAGCTCATGTTTGGTGTTAGCTCAATTCTGATAGATATCCTTTAGAAGGTAAGGAAGGTTCTTCCTAATCCTTACATCCTAAAAGGTTTTAAATGGAAAGGATATTTAATTTTATCAAATGACTTCTTACCATATATGGGGGGAACATATATTTTTATCCATTTTAATATATTAATAAAGTTAATTATAAGAATAGATTCACTAATGTCAAGCTATTTTAGCATAGAATAATAAATCTTATTTTATGGTCTTTTAAAATGTGGATTCCATTAGCTAGTCTTTGAGTTAGGATTTTTTCAATGAGTTAGGAATATTATTTGCCCTATTATGTTATCGTTGTCCAGTTTTGTTAGCCTCATAAAATAAATCGAAATTCTTTTCATATTTTCCTATGATGAAGACAATTTAAATAACAAAAGATTTCTCTTTTGAAGATTTGATAGAATTTAGCTCCTTAATAATCCAGACAGTATTTTTTTGCTACTAGGTTTCACTATTATTTCCATTTTTTCTACCCTTATTGGTCTATTCATGTTTTTAGTCCTTGTTGAGTTATTTCTGGCAACATTTTTTTTCATTTAATTTTCAAGTGTATTTGATATAAGATGGTACATATTTTAACTACTGCCATGTCTGTGGTTAAATCTATTTCTTACTCATAATATAGTGTATTCTCTCTTTTGGTGAGGAGGGCTTTTGAAAACACCAATTCTAAGTTTTTCAGTCTACTTTTCGATTGGTTTGTTGTTTTTCTCTCTTTTTGAATTAAGTATCCTATTTTATTTTCAATCTTTTTCAAATATTAACATAAACATATAAGCCTACACATGTTCCATCTTATTAATTATTAATTCTTCAGCTTTGGTTTTTATTATGTATTGATCTCAGTCTTGAGCAGAAATTGGGAAGTTAGCAAGACAATGAAAGGCATAGGGTATTCCAGGAAAGGAAAACTGCATGGGAGCCATCATAATAGCTCAAAATAACATGACACATTCGAAGAATTACAAATAATTCAAGGCAATGGTGAAAGATGACTAAAGATGACCATCACAGTACAATTCATTCATTCAATCAACAAAGATTTACTGAGTGCCTACATAATGTGTCAAGCACTATGCTATGTGCTAACAACCATGAACAAAATAGATATTGTCTTATGGTACTTACAATCTCAGAAATGATAGGAGCATTAATAAATATTATAAATGTAAACTTAAAGGCTGCTATTTGAGTACATAACACCGGGACCTAACCTCATCTCAAAGATCTGGAAGGCCTTCCTTAAGGAAGACTATTTTAGAAGAGATCTGAAATTCAAGTTGGAGTTAGTAAGCTAAGATGACTATGGATGCTGGGAAAAGTTCCAAGCTATAGAAAATGGACAAATCCCTCCCAGGCAAGGGATAGCATGTGTCTCGTTTTAAAAAGTGAAGTAAGTCTACCCTAGTGGAATATAAAGAGCAAGGGAGAGTAGTAAGAAATGAAGCTGAAGGAAAAGAAAGGAGCCAAGTCTTGAAGAGCCTTTTAACCCTGGTGTAAATTTCGCTTTTATTTTAAGGACAATGGAAACCCACACAGAAGGGTTTTTAAGTTAGTGAAGTAGTGGATTTAATGGTAAAAGATGATTTCTGAATAATTTCAAGATTTGTTTTAAGTTACTTGATATTTGGAAGTACCATTAGTTGAGATAGGGAATAATTAATGAAGAGCTAATTTAAGAGGTAAAATGATAGATTCCATTTTGGATGCATTACATTTGAGCTATCTATGTGACATTTTTAAAAAGAAAAGATGTCTTGCAGGCAGTTATAAATAGAATTATGATTCAGGATAATGTTTTAAGCTGGAGATATGTTTTATAGGTAATAGTTGAAAACACAGAAATAAGTTTGAAGAGAGTCTCTGAAGATTTTAGATTGCATTAATATGAATATTATATATTAAAAAGGGAAATGAAAGTTCTCATATAGTCTGAAATGATCAGACCATACAAAAATAGTACATTCAATCTAAGCCTCATCCTTTTGAAAGGAGACATATTATTACTCTGTAGAAAAGGATTGAGTGGTGATGGAACTGAAAAAGATGTCATACGAAATAAACACCCAAAGAAGTTACCTTTAAAGAGTTGTCCTGTGTAAAAGCATTAATTGTTTCCTATATGTCTCTAAGTAGTAGGAAAAGAACTAATGAGTAAAAACTTTAAGGAGACAGATTACAATTCTATATAACATTTTACAAACTGCTGGCCTAAGATTACCACTGCCGTCACCCTGGTCTAAGCAGCCACCAAATCTTTTCTATTACAGTGGCTTCCCATTTCCACACTTACCCTAGCTATAGCCAATATTCCAAATATCAACCAAAGGAATCTTGTGAAATGTAAATCGTTAATACGGCATTCTTGGCCTCAAAACTTTCAACGGCGTCTCATAACACTACAAACAAAACCCAAAATCTTGACTCTATAGACCCTCAGGATTTAGCTCTTGTATATTTCTTAGTCTCCTAACATCCTCTACCTTTCTCAAAATGCTGTAGTCATCTTGGGCTTTTTATTGTTGCATAGTTTAAACACACCCCCATTGTTCTCTATCTCCTTATCCTACATTATTTTCTTGAGAGCACTTGTCTTTCCCCGATGTTATGCTCTGTCTTACTAAACAAACAGGAGGCAGAGATTTTGTCTATTTGGCTTAGAGCTGCATCCTAGTACCAAGGACCATGTCTGGAACGTGGCAGGCACTCAGTATTTGTTAAATGAATGCTACATGAAGAAGCTGTCGTCACACTGGAGTGTACAGGCACAGTTTGGATATTCACTCAGTAGGAACGTTATGAAGAGTTTTAAGCATCAAATTAGACAGATGAGATTCAGGTCCCTTCCTAACTAAAGTGTAATGATTACATATTGCTTTATAAAGAGTTTTGGAAATTTATATATATATATATATATATATATATATATATATATATACACACACACACACACACACACACACACACACACACACTCACACACATTTGGGAATAATATCTCTCTACCTGTCTTCTACAGTGTCTAACCTGTGCCTCTTGATAAAGTGTATGGAGGAATAAATTGGAAACAGTGTTTCTTTCTGTCAACT
This sequence comes from Rhinolophus ferrumequinum, assembly GCF_004115265.2. Taxonomy (NCBI): domain Eukaryota; kingdom Metazoa; phylum Chordata; class Mammalia; order Chiroptera; family Rhinolophidae; genus Rhinolophus; species Rhinolophus ferrumequinum. The sequence goes on from NC_046287.1 coordinate 76,563,898, forward strand.
AACTTGTACTCTATACTTGATTTCCTATGGATAAATAACTTCCAACTTACTCTGCTCTCTAATTATGATAAAGACTACAGAGTGAATAATGTAACTTGAAACCATTTAAGAAGGATCACTGTTTCTGTGGAAAATTGGGGAAGTAGTCTGGGAACAAAATGTAATAATAGGTAGTTAAAAGCAGCCTCACTCCCGGGCCTTCTCACTGTTGGCTGTGCTACACTGGATCAGTTACTTAACCTTTCTCTGCCTCCATTTCTTCATTTGTTAAAAGGAGATTAAGTGACTAGTAAATATAAACATATTAATATGTAAACCCTATGGAATGGTAGCTGGCACATAGTAAACACGTTTAAGTACCGGTTATTAATTCGTTTTTGACATTTGAAACAAAGTACCATGATAAAATACTGTTATAATTGATAAAAATTCAAATTAACAAATTACCTTACACTTTATTTACAACAACTTAATTGATGGATAATGATTGATCTAATTTTTTTAAGTTTTACATATAATTTTTTTCAGCTTATGAAACATTTTTAATTTGGTCTCCATGATAATTCTAACAGAAAGTTCTCAACAACTTACGTGATTTGCTCCAACTTACACAGCCTGGTTATTATTCTTAAAGCATGTTCCAGAATATTAACATACAAAGGAGCAGGTAGTCTATGAAGAAAAGATTTCCAAAAACATGATAAGCTACTGATTAACTTTCCTCCGGTTCCTACTGGAGTTTCTTGTTGATCTAAGTCTCTCTTCAAGCCTCTCTTTCATAATCAGGTTAACATCCTCAATCTTTGTTTCAATTTTGAAGCTTAAATAGATGTGGTTGGACAGTTAGCAGTAGAGAATAACAGCTGCTCAGCAAGCTTAGTTCTTCCATTATTGACTGAGGTGGACGCAGAAACTTACTGACGTCAGACAGGCATCATAAGAGGACAGTAGATAACCAGATGCCTGAGTTGTCAAGAGATAAGTTGCCACTGTCCATTAACTCTTAACTCTGCGTGTCTGAGTCTGGGGGGCAAAGTTGTTTCACAGGAAACTACCTAATGTTGTACTGTTCTATTTGCAAAATTAAAGGAAGAGACAATAGTTGTAAGAAGACAATCAATGGGCATCATAAATAGTTTGACCCCCTAAAATCAAATGTGTGTGTGTGTGTGTGTGTGTGCCTCTATTACTGATTATTTCAAAAACCTTAAGTTTTCTACGTTTCACTATTCCTATTACTGGTTTCTGCATTTCCTTTTCTATAACTTGACAATACATTTATGTAAACTCTAGCTAAGCTCTGCCAATTGTCATACTACGTATACTCTTCAGTAAGGCATTAGATGTGTGTTCCCATCTGTGAATATTATGTGAAGTGTGTATTGCTATGAAAGACACATTAATAAAAATTAATTGTAGCTAACAGAAAACAGAGGTGAAAATGAGCAATTAGATTTTAATAAAATCTGAAAATATAAACCTCTTATCTCAAAAGAATGCATATATAAGGCGTTTTGGGTAGCATTTATCAATGTATAACTATGTGAATTTTATTCACTTATGTGCACTGGTAAAACCACTCTTATTCTGAAGACAAATGTGTTCCCCTTTGAGTTATATTATACCCTTAATATTCTTTTAGAAAAAAGTAAACAGTTGAGGCATGAAAAGATAAATATATATATATATATACACACATATATACATATATATGTGTGTATATATGTATATATATACATATATATATATATATACATTTATATATATACAAAACCTGACAATAGTAAAACTTCCCTGCACCATCTGCAATTCCTTTAAAAGCCATATGCACACCTGGGTTGACAGTCACCCCCATTGAAAAAAAAATGGGTCCAAAAGAAGAATATTGCAGCCTCTATACATTCTGCTTTCCAGCTCTGAGAAGCCTAGAATGGCAGAAGGACAAATCCTAAGAAAACACCACGAATCAAAATAACTTCCCCACTACATTATATTAATAGATATTAGAAATTTCTCTTTTTAATACAAGCGCCACCACCCTCTACCCCAATTAAATGAGGACTAATGACAGAGGCCACACTATGAATTATAGTAATGTATTTAAATTGTATATTTTAACAACAGATAGTTTTAAAAGTCGTAGGGTGAGTGAAGAAGAGAGAACTTGGGAGTAAGAGGGTAAAAACTTGGGGAGATGGTCCAGGAGCGGCAGCTTTCCACAGCTACAGAAGAGCAAGAGAGGACACCAAAGATAAACTGCATCCACCACGTAACTTGGTAACGTTTGATGAGATACTTAACTAAAAGTGCATTCCCCATTCTCCCTTCCCCCAAGTCCTCCTGGGGCTGCATTAGCTAATCAGATGCTTTAAAGAAGCCATAAATAGAAGGCACTATACCTCGTAAATTGAGACATTTGCCTCACAGTATAATGTGTGTATACATAAATCTATGCCACATGAATGGATCAATATTCATCTTTGATGTTAAGAACGCTTTAACAGGCTATGACCCTTGGATAGCTATCCAATTTTCAAATACCTCCAAGAAGAAACAACAAATTAAGAATTTACTGTATACTTTCTATCCCTCCAGCCCCCACATCCACCAACCCTGCGATTTTTTAACATTAGGAGGAAAAGCTCTCAAATAATAGACTACACTCAAGATTTTACAAAATTTCTAAACATTATATTCTCCTCAGAAACACAGATCAGCAATCACCTGTGAAATTATTAGCAAATATCATTTATTCATTAAGTAATAGTAGTAAAACTAGGAAGAATATTAGAATGGTAGGCTTAAATTTCTTTTAAATTCTTAAGCTATCTGTTCCACAACATCTTTTATTTTTTCAAATCATTAGCACTTGATAATGCATTACTGGTAGTCAGGATCTAGATAGCTATTTGTCTTCCAGATGCTAATAGGACTGTAATGAAGCAGTCTTGTAGTTCTTCATATTTAGTGACCTAAAATTTAAAAATAAATGCTCATTTAATTTTACAGGTGCGGGTAATATATCTGCACATTCTTGTAAAAAAATGTTTTACAATAAAAAAATTAACAATCCAAAACCAAATTTTCTCATCAAATCAAAAAGTTTCACTTAACCTAAGTCAGATATACTTTAAAAATGGAATTTAAGAAGTAAAAATTGGTTTATGGGATCAATTTTAAATACTACCCTCCAGAGGTTTATTAGGTTTAAAATCAGGGTAAAAAGAGTGAAAACTTGATTTAGGATAATATTTGTGATACTATAAAAAGAGATTTCAATAAACTCAAAATTACTAAACAGAAGATAAACTTTTGATTCTTCAAAAAAGCAACCAGCTACTCTTTTCTTTTCTCTGTCCAAACATATATTCTAGCGCATCATAGAACTTTCTCAGCTCTGTTCTCTGGATAAAAATAAAAAATAAAAAATCACAGAAAACCACCCCCAGATTATAAGTCCTATAGACAACAGTTAAATTACATAAGTAATGAAGGAACTCTTACTTATGTGATATAATAATGATGTTGGTAGTATAGTCACTGTCCACAAGTGACAAAGATGTACTACTGTTTTTACAAAAGAATGTGAATTTGGTGTGCTTTACCTAATCCATTGTATGATTACACTGAAGTTAGAAATATGTAAATTAGTTTAATTGGCATTAACATTTTTTCAATGAATAGACAGAAAGGTAATCAAATGAATTCTTCCGCTTATTTATGATTTTGCACGCACACACACACACACACACACAAAACGATGAATTGTCCTTTTCTAATTTCTGTTCTGACCTCCTGAGAACTTCTTTTCAGTTTTGAGAGTGCTCAAAACCTGGGCAAAATTGAAGTTTTACCATACTTTAATAATATACTTTTTCTCAAAGTACTATAAAATGATGTTAACAGCATTTTTAATTAACAAAAATATTGCCTGTTTTCATAAAAGATTATTTCAAAATTAAAGATAGAAATCATAAGTGACATTAGGGTTCCTTTGAATTACTGAGAGACGAGCCCTTCAACGAGGTTCAAAAACTCTCTTTGAGAAACAGACAATGTTAACATGTATTGCTGACTGAACTATAAATATCTAAGTACTCTCAAATAACTCATGATAAGGTGGTATAGATTTGCTTAAAAAATCATGAACAGAATAGTATGATACAGATAAATTCAGCTTTTCAATCGGGAATTTCAGAAGATGGGAAAGAAATTCTACAAGGGAGCGCAGGTATATGGAAGGAGCTGAGATTTCTAAAGTCACCCAAATTTGTTATTTTAAAAAATATGTGTAAATAAAAGATATTATTTTGAAGAAATCTAAAAGTTGAAAACAATTTTTCTTGATTTATGAGCTAAATATAACATGTTACTACCTTTTGACGTTCAAAGTCATTATACTTTCAATTGGTCTGCTTTTTGGTCCACCTGGTGGGTGGAAAATCTTAACATCTTTACTGGAAGTTTGGCTTGTCAATTTACCCACATAAGGGTCAGCAGAATGTGAAGGGTAAGGTTCAAATGTTCCTGCCTTCATTCCACCAGCCTACAAATAAAAATGAAACAATATTTCACGGTTTTGTAAAATGCTCCTAAAAAATTAGATTTTGAAGACATTCATACATTTGTTTATTGTCCAGGGAGCTGGTTTTATATTTAAATAAAGTTGTCTACACTATTTAATTCAAATACCAGCAAAGAGTCTTCCTACCACCAATGTTATGGCATTAAGACACTGTTATTCTAAAAGTTCTCTATTAAAATGCAAATGTTTATAGGAAGTTAATATTCCAAACTATTGCCAAGCATTAATACTTTAGTGAAAGTTTATCAGGTCAAACTATCATCTAGTTAGGGGTTGAGCCCATTACTGAGGGAATGAGACACAGGGCACATATATTTTGATAGAGAAAGATATTTAGGCTTGGAACCAGAGGATGGGAGAAGAGGCCAAGGGTAAGGTTTGTCCAACAGGGAGCTTGGCATAACATGAGTTTATTAAACATCAATCAGTGATGGGGAAGATATTAAAAAAAAAAAGTATATTTATTTATAGTCTATTAAGAGAAGTCAATCAAAATATTTTTGACCTATACACAAAACAGACAAATATTTGCTCTGACTTCTTAAACTGATTTGTCATGATTTTAATTTTTACGTTATATATAATTACCAAGAAAGCTCTGCAGGATTGTAATAACCCATTTACTTAGGAATCCTTTCTCTTATAATACCTAAGCCAAATATACATGAAAATTTAATTCATTTGAAAGATATGGTTGCAAATGTTCAAGTTTTCTAGGTTGAGGACAAATAGATTATTATCTTGAAGTGCAAGAAATAATTAAGAAAAAAACTTAAGTAAAATAAATTCATTAACAAATGTAAAAGCAAAATGGATGAATTAAAAATACAAAAATTATATCTGGTAAATATACTAACACACCAGATGATGCCTTTAAAAATAAAATAAATAGATAAATCTATATTATAACTAAGAATATAAAAGAAGTGGAGGAAACCCATACATATATGGAATACCAAAAATATAAATACTATTTTTGTAAACCTCTATATTAATAAACTTGAAAACCTGTATAAAATGATTTTCAAAGAAAATATAAATGTCAAAATTGTCTCAAAAAGAGATAGAAAACCTACAGAAAACAGGCACCATGCAAGGAAGTAAGCCCAGAACATTCCCTATGATAATTCTTTCAAGTTTTCAAGGAATAGGTGTTTCTAGTGTTATTTAAACTGTTACAGAACACAGAAAAAGAAGGAAATCTTCCTGATTATTTTAAGATGCTAGCATCTACTTATACCAAAATAGAATAAAGGATACAAAAAAAAAAAGTACAGACCAGTCACACTTAAAATTATCAATGCAAAAATACTTAACAAAATATTAACAAATAAAACACAGTATTACACTTAAACATTAATACAACATGGCCAACTGGGACTCATTCCAAGAAATCTGTAATTATTATTCACCTAATAATAAGTCAAAGGGAGAAAAGAAAAAAAAAAGATGGTCTAAATAGATTACACCAAAACAGTCAATATAATTCTATCTACATTCTTGATTTATCCCTATTTTTGGCATCTATAAAAATGAAACAGTAAGTGTATACCAATTAAACTCAAGATTAAGGCAAGGACAGCCACTATTGCTAGCCTAAGCAATAGGATATGAGCATGATATAAGAGATACAAACATTGGGAAGAAGGGAGCAAAATTATTTGCAGATAATATAATCATAAGAATCAACAGAATACCCACTAGAACATAAGCAAGTTTAATGAAGTAGCCAGTTATTTTAAAATATCAGATATTTTATAAAGAAAAATAATATGAGGGGAAATACAATGGGAATAAAAACTGTTAAAGAGAGCCTTAAAATAAGTGAGAATAAATGTAAGATGTATAAACCTATGTGAAGTAAAATATAAAATTCTATAAGGCAAATAAAGGTTTTAATAAGTAGTTTATTTCTATATCAGAAGATTCAAATTATACATATGTGACTACGTCTAAAAATCTAAAGATTTAACCTCAAAGCAAAATATCAAAGGTCTTTCTCCCCAGAACTTTACAAATAATTCCAAAGTTCTAGAGAATAGATGCAGAACAGCCAATATTTTTATAGACTAACAGGTAGAGACTAGATAACCCAATACTAAAATGTAATAGTAATAATTAAAAGTAATTCAATAGTGGTAGAAATAAACAAACATCAGTCCAATAGAAAGGAAATTCAGAAAAACAAAAACCTCAAAAAATGGGAATTTTGATTTAATGAGTCAAAGCAGTGGTGTTAAAAATTATTCTATCAGTAAGATTACGAACAATTGGTTTTTTAAAAAGTATCAGTTTTATAGAAGTCTATTTCCTGTACAATAAACGGCACCCATTTAAAGTTTACAATTCTGAGTTTTGACAGGTGTCTACATCCATGAAATCAAGAACACAATCAAGATACAGAACACATCCTCCCCCAAAAGTTTCCTCCTGCACTAAAAATGGATTTTGAAAAAGATAAAAGCAAGATGCCAGAAACATGGCAGCATGAGGGGTGCTCCTTGAAATGTCCCCTGGAAATTACAACAAATTGAAGAACTATAATTCAACAAAGGATTCCCTATGCAACACACAAACACGTCTGAGAGATCTGCGCGTTGAAACATCTGAAGGTGGGCTAATAGGAGCAAACATTGGAGAAGGGAAGGAGGAAGTGCAGAGACAGGGGCCATGGGTTGCAGCATGGAGCTCAATGAGGTCTGGGAGAGGGGAGAATTGAGACTGCAGGTGCACTCTCTGTGACCCCAGTAACGCTGCCTGAGGGATCAGCATATAATGTGGCTGAACCCAGCAATCAAGGCAGAGAGCTTGGGGCAAAAACTGAATATAGAAGAGTGACAACAGGACTCAAAGAGCCCTGATTGCCAGGCAGAAAAACAAAGCCACAGAGCCTGACCACCTCCTGCCAATCTCCCAGAGCTTGCCACCCCCCAAAATGGTAGCAGTGTCATATTAAAGAGCAAAATATTTAAAGCTCTGAAAATTGGAGAGACATTTCTTGAGCAGTGAACACAAGGTGTGGCTAATCTCAGTGACACCGGAGGAGCTACAGGGGCAAGACAGCTGTGGTCTGGCAGTTGCCATTGCTCCGAGGAGAGCAGAGTACCTGCCACCTCTCCCAGCCCATCCCGCCCCCACCTTTCCCAGCTGATGGCAGCAGGTGCACGCAGGGCTGCTGAGGCACAGAGCTCTGCATCTGGCTGCAGGGATAGCACTGGGATTTCAGAGGCTCCTAATCCCATCACCCACCACATCTTCCCATGGGGGTGATGCCCTGAGACCAAGGCAAATGTGTCACAGAGGAGAAGCCCACCTCCCCAGGAAATCTATCACAACATGAGAAGCTTGAACAGCTCAAGAGAAAATAAAACACTCTAGCACAACCTACTGGAAGGCAAAAGAAAGACCTCTGCATGTCAACCTGCTGTCACTCCCATAAAAGCCCAAGAGGAGAAATAATCAAGTAATCGCCATGAATAACCAAGGTAACAAGGCAACTCAGAAAGAAAATAAAAAATCTCCAGACAATAAACTTAAAGACACGGATATATGTGACTTAAATGACAGAGAATTGAAGATTGCAGTTCTGAAAAAACTCAATGAGATGCAAGAAAACTCAGGCAGTTTAATGAACTCAGAAATAAAACAATGAACAAAATTAATATTTTACCAAAAAGGTTGAAATTTTAAAAAGAACTGAATAGAAATTCTGGAGCTAAATAACTCAGTAAAAAAAGATAAAGAATGAAATAGCCAGCTTAGGAAATAAAGCTGACTAAATGGAGGAAGGAATTAGTGATATCAAAGATAGAAACCTGGAAATGGTGCAAATGGAAGAAGAAAGAGACTTTAGAGTTAAAAGAAATGAAAGAACTCTAAAAGAACTACCTGATTCCGTCAGAAAGAGCAACAAAAGAATAATGGGCATTCCAGGAGGAGAAAAGAGAGAGAAGGGCACAGAGAATCTATTCAAACAAATAGTAGACGAGAACTTCTCAAATCTATGGAAAGAACTTGATCCTTGAATCCAAGAAGCACACAGAACACCTATTTACCTCAATCCTAACAGACCTTCTCCAAGGCACATTATATTGAAGCTGACAAAAACTAATGACAAAGAAAGAATTCTCAAGGCAGCCAGGGAAAAGAAGGCTACATCTTACAAAGTTAAGTTCATTAGATTATCAGACTTTTCAGCAGAAACTCTATAAGCCAGGAGGAAGTGGAATCAAATATTCAAACTATTAAAAGAGAGAAAGTACCAGCCAAAAATAATATATCCAGCAAAGTTATCCTTTAGATATGAAGGAAGAATAAAGACCTTTCCAGATATACAGAAGCTGAGGGAATTTTGCACTATAAGGCCTGCATTACAGGAAATACTAAAGGAGGCTATTTGACCTGAAACAAAAAGACAAGAGAATAAAAACCATTTAGGTATGCTAAATGGTTTACTAACGTTTAGTAACATTGGTTTACTAGCAAGATTACTGACAGACAAAAAGTAGGAAATGGCAACCCCTACATAGAATAGGACACTATACACTTAAACATAACACACAGGGTAAAGAAGATAAAAACAAGAAAAAGAGAAGACAATTTGTTACTGCAACTCAGAAAACAACTCACAGCAAACATAGGGATAATTTGTGACAACAAAAACATAAAAGGGGAGAGAATAAAGGTCTGAATTTGCAGAGAGGAATGGAGATAAGAAGCATGTTTAAGAAAAAGCATTACTGTATATATAAAACTTTCTTTTACATAAACTTAATGGTAACAACTCAAAAAATAAATAAATAAACAAAATAACATCCAGAACTGAGACATTACAAAAAAGAAGAAACAGGAAGTACACCAAACTAAAATAATAGATAGAAACAAAAAGGCAAAGAAACAATGAAGACACTGAGCTATCAGAAAAACATAAAATACAATGGCTATAGGAAAGCCTCATACATCAATAATCACCCTAATGGACTAAACTCACCAATAAAAAGGCACAGAGAAGCATATTAGATCAAAAAACAAAACCCAACCATATGCTGCCTCCAAGAGACACATCTCAGCTACAAGGATAAATATAGACTCAAAATGAAAGGGTGGGAAACGATACTCCTAGCAAATGGCATCCAGAGAAAAGCAGGTGTATTCATACTCATATCTGACGAAACAGACTTCAACAAAGCAACAAGAGACAAAGATGGACATTTCATAATGATAAAGGCAACAGTACAATAAGAAGACATAATACTTATCAACATATATGCTCTCAATCAGAGAGCACCAAAATATATAAAGCAACTACTACCAGAACTAAAGGGAGAAACTGACAAAATACTACAAAAATACAATTATAGTAGGGGACCTAAACATGCCCCTGACAACTATGGATAGATCATCCAAACAGAAAAGCAATAAGGAAATATCAGTCTTAAATGACACATTAGACCAATTGGATATAATCAATATTCACAGAATATTTCATCTATGAACACCAGACTATACTGGTGCACATGGAATATTCTCAAGGATAGATCATATGTTTGGACACAAAACCAGCCTCAGCAAATTTAAGATTGAAATCATACCAACCATATTCTCTGAACACAGGGCTTTGAAACTGGAGATCAATTACAAAAAGAAAGCAGGAAGAAACACATATACTTGGAGATTAAACAACATGCTATTAAGGAATGAATGGGTCAAAGAAGAAATAAGAGGAGATATCAAAAGATACATAGCAACAAATGAGAATAAAAATACATCCTATCGAAATTATTGAAATGCAGCAAAAGCAGTATTGAGAGGGAAATTTATATCATTACAGACTTATCTCAAGAAAAAAATCCAAATAAACAATCGAACATTACATCTTAAAATACTAAAAAAAGAACAAACGAAACCCAAAGTCAGCAGAAGGAAGAAAAGAATAAAAATCAAAGCAAAACTAAATGAAATAGAAAATAAAAAGGCAATAGAAAAAATTAATGCAACAAAGAGTTGGTTCTTTGAAAAGATTAATAAGATTGACGAACCCTTAGTGCTAAACTCACTAAGATAAAAAAAGACACCAATAAACAAAATCAGAAATGAAAGAGGGGAAGTTACCATGGATGCCACAGAAACACAAAGGATCATCCGAGAATACTATGAAGAACTATATGCCACCAAATTCAATACCCTAGAAGAAATGGACAAGTTCTTAGAAACATATAGCCTTCCTAGGCTGAATCACAAACAACGGGAAAATCTAAGTAGATGGATCAATAGTAAGGAAATTGAATCAGTCATCCAAAACCTTCCCAAAAGCAAAAATCCAGGACCAGATGGCTTCACTAGTGAATTCTACCAAATATTCAAAGAGGATCTAATACCTGTCCTATTCAAACTCTTCCAAAACACCTGAAGAAGAGACAATACTCCCTTAACTCATTTTATGAGGTCAACATTACCCTGATACCAATACCTGGTAAGGATAACACAAAAGAAGAAAATTACAGACCAATATCTCTGATGAATACAGATGCAAAAATCCTAAACAAAATTCTAGCAAATCGAATACAACAATGCATTTAAAAGATTATACGTCACAACAAAGTGGGGTTCATCCCAGGGGCACAAGAAGTTCAATATACATATAGCAATCAATATGATACACCACATAAACAAAATAAAGGACAAAAATCATATGATTATATCAATAGATACAGAAAAAGCATTTGACAAGATACAACATCCATTTATGATAAA